>NC_058088.1:119869891-121349638 GCF_014858855.1 Bufo gargarizans
GGATAAAATATTGTGTCTTTAAATCAGTGGAGAAACTAATAACTATGGCAAGGGAACATGTGTTAAATGGATGGAACAAATTAGCTTCAAAAAGCAAAACACAAGAAAATATAAATTTAAGCAAATGACAAGTTCATGTTTATTCCAAGTCTTCAGCTGGAGAAAGTTGTGGAGTGGAGTAAAAATAAATACAGCTATTGAATGCAGACGCACTTTCTAGGAGTATTAGCTGTGATGGGAGGTTAGAAGAGCAGTACACTGCACGCTAGCTATGTGTTCCAATTTAGGAAGCAATATTATATATGAAATACATTTTTCAATATGATTTATGATTGAAGAGGTTAACCAGACATTTGATACTGATGGTCTAGCCTCAGGAAAGGTCATCAATATCAGATCAGCAGGGGTCCGACTTACTGGAGCTCTAGTGAGCAAGGCGGTGTCTTCACAGCAAGAAAAGCACCATACATTATATAGCAACTGCGCTTGGTATTGCAGCTAAGCCCCATTCACCAGGCCAAGTGACCATTGTACAGTGATATCACTTTCCCTATGGAGCACTGCAGCCTCTTCATACAGCTGATCATAGGGTCTCAGGGGGTTTTGGAACCCTTCCGATCTGATACTGATGACCTATCCTGAGGTTAGGTCATCACTATCAAATTCCTGGATAAATTCTTTATGAGGTAATTAAAAGGGTTTTAGACTTTACAACTGATGGCTTACCCCCGCCGATCAGCAGTTTGACAAGGCAACTGGGTGCTCACAATAGCGCCACTGCCTTCTCCCTGCTTACCAAGCACAGTACTGTCCATTTGGTAGCGGCTGTGCTTGGTGTTACAGCTCAGCTCCATTCACTTCAATGGAGCCGAGTTGCACTGATGGCACAGTGAAGCATGCTTTAGGGCTGTTTTTCTTCAGCTGGAACTGGGGCCTTACTTAAGTTAGAGGGAATTATGAACAGTTCCAAATACCAGTCAATATTGGCACAAAGCCTTCAGGCTTCTGCTAGAAAGCTGAACATGAAGAGGAACTTCATCTTTTAGCATGACAACAACCCAAAGTATACATCCAAATCAACAGGAATGGCTTCACCAGAAGATTAAAGTTTTGGAATGGCCCAGCAAGAGCCCAGACCTGAATCCGATTGAAAATCTGTGGGGTGATCTGAAGAGGGCTGTGCATAGTGTTTTAGCAAACAAGAGTGGGCAAGTCTTGCCAAGTCAAAATGTGCCATGCTGATAGACTCATACCCCAAAAGACTGAGTGCTGTAATAAAATCAAAAGGTGCTTCAACAAAGTATTAGTTTAAGGGTGTGCACACTTATGCAACCATATAATTGTATTTTTATATTTTTTCTTCCCTCTACCTAAAAGATTTCAGTTTGTTTTTCAATTGAGTGGCACAGTTTATAGGTCACATTAAAGGTGGAAAAAGTTCTGAAATGATTTATCTTTGTCTTATTATTTTTACATCACAGAAACCTGACATTTTAACAGGGGGGTGTAGACTTTTTATATACACTGTATCTCTGATGTAGGTCAAGAATGTATGGCATTTGGTTAATGTTCCACTGCCAACCGTGTAAATTTCTGGCATGAAACAGGAAAGGGTGCATTAAGAATATAGAAAAAAAAATATACCAAAAACCTCTCATCTTTAGAGGAAGACCAGATCTTTCCCTCCTTTTACCATAGTCAGTTAAATAGCTCTGTCTACTTCAGTTACATGCAGTATTTACATAGTACAAGTGAAAAAAACATATCCAAAAAGTTCAACCAAGGAATGAGAGAGCATGTGGATGAAGGAAGCCAAAAAATAAAACATTAAACAATTATTGGGGGTACAGATAAGGCAATCTGTCACAGAGATCAGGATTGTAGAAGAGTAAGTTTTACTCCTGGAACTCGAGACTGACATACTGCAGATTTGGTTAAAGGGGTTGTCCACGTAATTTTTTTGTTCTGTGTAACAACATTTTGGGGGGTACTCTCTCTCCTTGGGGAGAGGGTGCCATAATCTGTGTGAGGAGACTTATAGGCCATACATGCTCCTCTGGAATTCTGGGAATAAAGAGGTGCAAATGAGATCTTGCCGAGCTCTGCCTCTAATGCCACCAGATGTAATGCATCCTGTAAGTCAATGTTCGACCCTTTAAATAGGCCTTGAGACTTGGATATTAAGTAAGCCAACACCTCATCTGCAGACAGCAGTTTCAGTAATTGCCCCTCATCAGTGTTGAGCAGAAAGAACTGCCTTAGGCTACTTTCACACTGGCGTTTTCGTATCCATCATGGATCTGCAAAATCGCATGCATCAGTCATGAACAGATCCGGTTGTTTTAGGTCTTATATAGCCATGACGGATCTGTCATGGACACCATTGAAAGTCAACGAGGGACTGATCCGTTTTCTATTGTGTCACAGAAAACAGATCCTTCTCCATTGACTTACATTGCGTGTCGGGACGGATTTGTATTGCTCCGCATCACACAGTGGACAGAAAAACGCTGCTTGCAGCTTTATTCTGTCTGCGATGGGAGTGCAACCAAACAGAACACATTTTGGTGTATTCCGTTTCGTTCAGTTCAGTTTTGTCCCTATTGACAATGAATTGGGACAAAACTGAAGTGTTTTCATCTGCTATTGAGATTCTATGACTAATCTCAATAGCGAAATTGGAAATGTTAGTGTAAAAGCAGCCTTAGGCCTCTTTCACACTACAGTATGTTGCATTCAGTGTTTTGCGTTCCGTTTTTCACGGATCCGTTGTTCCGTTTTTTGCTTCCGTTGTGGTTCCGTTTCCGTTCCGTTGTTCCGTTCCGTTTTTCCGTATGGCAAATACAGTATACAGTAATTTCATATTAAAAATTGGGCTGGGCATAACATTTTCAATTGATGGTTCCGCAAAAAACGGAACGGATACGGAAGACATACGGATGCATTTCCGTATGTGTTCCGTTTTTTTTGCGGCCCCATTGACTTGAATGGAGCCACGGACTGTGATTCTCGGCCAAATATAGGACATGTTCTATCTTTTCAACGGAACGGAAAAACGGAAATACGGAAACGGAATGCATACGGAACACATTCCGTTTTTTTGCGGAACCATTGAAATGAATGGTTCCGTATACGGACCGTATACGGAACGCAAAAAACGGACCGTATACGGAACGCAAAATACTGTAGTGTGAAAGAGGCCTTAACCACTTCACATCCGCCCATAGAATATAAACGTCCTATGGGTTAATTTTTATCTCTGAATGGACGTGCAGCTGCCGAGCGGGGGACCCACTGTCAGCGACAGCAGGGCAACCCAGAGAGAAGGCAGGGATAGTTCCCAGGTGTCCCTGCCTTTTAGATCGCTGTATACATAGCGCTCAACGAGCACTGTATATAAAGATCAGGAAGCGATATGCGCTTCCTGTCCCGGCCCGGTGGTCATGTGACTGCCGGGGCCGGGAGAGTGCAGGAGTTGTCGGGTCTTCCATAGACCTCGATAAGCCCTGCACTGAGGCTGTAACACATAGTATTCTGCTGTGCAGCCTCTCTGGGGGTAGCATTTCCCCTGCAACGGGGGTTACTATGTCAGCCCTACACTCACCTAAAGAATTATCCATCCTGTCCGATAAACACCATAAATTTTTTATTTAAACGGTGTCAAATAAAGCCATTTTTGTCACCTTACATCACAAAAATTGCAACACCAAGCGATCAAAAAGGCTTATGCCCCCTAAAATAGTACTAAACAGTCACCGCAAAAAAAGTGACCCTGCCTAAGACAATTGGTAAAAAAAAATATATATATATATAAAAAAAAAATGACACTCAGATTATGGAGACACTAAGACATCATTTAATTGGTTTCAAAAATGCTATTATTGTGTAAAACTTAAATAAGAAAAAAGTATACATATTGGGTATTGCCACGTCCGTAATGATCAGCTCTATAAAGATGTCACATGACCTAACCCCTCAGGTGAACGCGGTAAAAATAAATAACAGTTCTAAAACAACCAATTTTTTGGTCACCTTGCCCGATAAAGTGTAATAACGAATGATTAAAAAAAAAAAAAAAAAAACTATGTACCCAAAAATGTTACCAATAAAAACGTCAACTCTTCCTGAAAAAAAAAAAAATAGCCCCTGCACAAGGCGATCGGCAGAAAATTTAAAAATATGGCGTTCATTAAATGTTGAAAAATATGTTTTATTATGTAAAACTGAAACAAAGAAAGTAGACATATTTGATATCATAGAGTCCGTAACAACCTACTCTATAAAAATAACACATGCTCTAACCTGTCAGATGAATGTTATAAAAAATAAAAACAGTGCCAAAACAGCAATTTTTTGGGTTACCTTGCCTTGCACAAAATGATAAAAATCATTTGTACCCCAAAATAGTAACAATAAAACTGGGAACATTTCCCCTAGTTTCCAAAATGGGGTAACTTTTGGGGAGTTTCTACTGCAAGGGTGCATCAGGGGGGCTTCAAATGGGACATGGCATCTAAAAACCAGTTCAGCAAAATATGCCTTAAAAAAACCATACTGCGCTCCTTTTCTTCTGCGCCCTGCCGTGTGCCCTTACATCAGTTTACAACCACATGTGGGGTGTTGCTGTAAACTGCAGAATCAGGGCAATAAATATAGAATTTTGTTTAGCTGTTAACCCTCAATGTGTTAAAGAAAAAAAATGGATTAAAATGAAAATCTGCCAAAAAGGCGAAATTTAGAAATGTCATTTTCATTTTCCTTTAATTTTTGTGGAACACCTAAAGGGTTAAAGTTTGCAAAATCAGTTTTGAGTAACTTGAGGGGTGTAGTTTCTACAATGGGGTCATTTATGGGGGATTTCCACTATGTAAGCCCCACAAAGTGACTTCAGACCTGAACTGGTCCTTAAAAAGTGGGTTTTGGAAATTTTCTTAAACATTTAAAAAATTGCTTCTAAAATTCTAAGCCTTCTAATGTCCTAAAAAAAAAAAAATGAATTTTATGAATAAAGGTGAAATATATTTACCCAAATTTACCACCGTCATGAAGTACAATGTGTCACGAGAAAACAATGTCAGAGTGGCCTGGATAAGTAAAAGCGTTTGAAAGTTATTACCACATAAAGTAACATGTCAGATTTGCAAAATTATGCTGTCAGGAAAGGGGTAAATGGCCTGTATGTGAAGTGGTTAACTGAGTGAGAGGTCTAAGTCAGGATTTGGGGGTACACTCTCCCCTTAAATCAAATAAATGTAAGGGGGTTTACAATTCACTAACTTCATCTGCAGTGGCCCCTTTCTCATATTTCACCTGTTTATTACCTGTGATGTCAGCTTCTCTCCCTGCTCTGATGATGTTTCGTGCACAAGCCTGAGGAGCAGGTTTGTGTCTGTGCAGGAACCATCACTTTGCTGCCCACACAACCCTGCACTGCCATCTGCTGATGTCTGCCCTGTGTCTCCCCTCCCACTTGATTCTTTAGCAAAGGTTTACACCTTCTGTGACAATACTGCACCTTGCAGCACCCCTTGATGTCATACTACGTCGTAATCAGGTGGTACGGATTGGTCACTGGTTACCAAGACATGACGTTATGCTCTCCCTGGGAGTGCGTGAGGTTAGCTTGAAAGAGTTTACACAGACACCTCCTGTCTGCATGGGCACAGGGAGTGAGAGATGGTGGTCCACGCTACCTTTGGCGTGACACCACACTCGCTCACAACCCTGACAAGCTGAGAGGTTCCTTTCAATGCCCCAGAGGAACAATTCCCTGCCAACCTAAAACTTGCTTAGCTTATGTATATATTGCTGGACCATCAGATTTAGATCACTCTTTTTCACATAATAGGTTACTGGAGGGGCTGGTCAACACCCAGCAGTCACTGTGCATATTGGCACTAGTGGCAGTTAGAAGTAGGTGGAAGATCTTTAAAAATTATTTTCAGGGATGTAGGTCTTAACCTCTCAAGGATTTCCTATGTAATATTTTCTAAGATACATGTATCATGTGCCATATTAGACCAGCAGCAGGAGATTAGGGAAGAAAATAAGTAGCTCAAAAGCTGGTGAAGGATGGAAGGATTTGGGCTCCTGTAGAACTGGGCCAATGTCTTTGCTACAGGCTCTACAGCAGAGATCGTCTGAACCTCCATGGGGAATTGAGAAGGTGCAGCTGAATTGGGGGAGAAGATGGCTAGAAGGTAGGAGGGACGAAGAACTTGGGACAGGGTATTTACATTATAGGATGGAAGTGCAGATGGTGACCTAAATAATGGAATTGTAGGTATAATGGAGAAAGGTGTTAAAAAAAGGTTAAGAAAAATTATAAAGTAATAACAAAAAAACTAAATATTTTAATAACATGCATAGTAATGCCAGACGCCTCACCAATAAAACGAATGAACTGGAGTTAAAAATGGCTAAGGAAAACTTTGATATAGTGGGAATAAGTGAGACATGGCTGGATAATGGCTATGACAGGGGTTTAACTTGAAGGTTACAACCTTTAGAAAGGATTGTAAAAAACAGAAAAGGAAAGGGGGGTGCATTTAAGTAGTCTGGTTTAAAGCCCACATTCTGGGAAGATATAAGTGGGGAAAATTATAGGGGTTGGCCAATTTCCTATATCGATGACCTATCCTCAGGACAGGCCATCAATCAGCTGTTTGAAGAGAATGCATCGCTCATAGAAGTGCTGCATTCTCTTCTCCGTTCACTGCGATGTCGAACACCATGAGGTAAACAGTTCACAAACTGTGCAGTTTCAGAAATGCTGCCACACTACACATCTTACATACCCACCACGCCAGCTCACAACATGTGACTTCCTTCAGGAGCTATGCTCTGTCAACATCAAAAGTAGAAAGTGGCCATAATAAACTCTGCCTGCCCTGCCCAGACCTCATTGTCCCTGACTCAGGGTTTCACACCAGTGTCTCTTGAAAACTCTGGATCTGCAGTCTACTAAACAAAAATTACTTAAAGAGGTAGCAGCCTACATTAGAATCCAGATCCCTGTGTAGGAGTTTAAGGGTAAAGACCAAGGGGACACTTAGAGAATGCTCTTAAGAGCAGCCTTAAGTTAAATTAGTTTAGTAGACACTGGATCTATACCCTCTTCATAATAGTATGGAAAAACAGGCAGCAACTCTGGAGACAGGCTCACTGCCAAAGATAATAAAACTACCGCATTTTCCGGCGTATAAGACGACTCCCAACTTTTCCATTTAAAATATAGGATTTGAGCTATACTGGCCGTATAAGACTACCCCTACCTGCCCAGCGCTCCCGCGTTCGGGTGTCCGCCTGGCCGTGCGGAGGCAAACGGATCCGTCCAGACTTACAATGTAAGTCAATGGGGACGGATCCGTTTTAAGTTGACACTATATGGCTCAATTTTCAAACGGATCTGTCCCCCATTGACTTTCAATGTAAAGTCAAAACGGATCCGTTTGCACTATCATGAACAAAAAAAAAAAAAAAAAATATTTTTTTGTTCATGGTAATGCAAACGGATCCGTTCTGAACGGATCTAAGCGTTTGCATTATAGGTGCGGATCAGTCTGTGCAGATACCAGACGGATCCGCACCTAAACGCAGGTGTGAAAGTAGCCTAAGGCTACTTTCACACTAGCGTTCGGGCGGATCCGTTCTGAACGGATCCGCTCATATTAATGCAGACGGAGGCTCCGTTCAGAACGGATCCGTCTGCATTAAAATGGCAAAAAAAAAGCTAAGTGTGAAAATAGCCTCGGACGGATCCGTCCAGACTTTCAATGTAAAGTCAATGGGGGACGGATCCGCTTGAAGATTGAGCCACATTGTGGCATCTTCAAACGGATCCGTCCCCATTGACTTACATTGTAAGTCTGGACGGATCCGCACGCCTCCGCACGGCCAGGCGGACACCCGAACGCTGCAAGCAGCGTTCAGCTGTCCGCCTGTCCGTGCGGAGGCGAGCGGAGCGGAGGCTGAACGCCGCCAGACTGATGCAGTCTGAGCGGATCCGCTCCATTCAGACTGCATCAGGGCTGGACGGCTGCGTTCGGGTCCGCTCGTGAGCCCCTTCAAACGGAGCTCACGAGCGGACACCCGAACGCTAGTGTGAAAGTAGCCTAACACGTATCAGCAGCATGGCTCTGTGAGGGATAGTTTCTGAGTTCTAGATTGGACCGAGGCGAGTCATTGGATGTCATATCTTGATTACTCCAAAGCAACTGATACTGTGCCAAGCATAAGGTTACTACATAAAAATGAGAACGCTTGGACTGGGGGAAATTGTGTGTACATGAATAAGAAACTGGTTCAGTAACAGAAAGCATGGGTTTGTTATTAACTGTACATATCAGACCACAACAGAGGACAGTATACTGCTAAAGATGAATTATGAGGTTTAACATTAATTACTGAAGATAATGCACATGGAAAACAACGCAGGGAAAACACATGTCGCTAGTGCCTACTAAATGGGAAAACACAAGGTAAAACGGTCAAGGAAAAAGAAAGACTTACTTGACAGCAAGCTTAAAGGTGTTGCGTCACTTCAGCAAGTGGCATTTCTTATGTAGAGAAGGCGAATACAACCCACTTACTAATGTATTGCGATTGCCCATATTGTTTCCTTTGCTAGATGGATTAATTTTCCATCCCATTATATTTCGTCCTGGGCAAAGCTATTGGCAATAAAGGTTTTCCATCTCTTGAAAAACCATTTAGTTTTCTTATCCTTGTTTGATTCAGTGTCAATCTTATCTAAATACATAAAATGTATCATCTGCGCTTTTACCGCTTGGAGCCGAGGTACCTCTGGTCTCAACCACCACTGTAATAAACAGCGCAAGGATATCACCAAGGCCGCATCTACTATTATTGGAGAAGGGTGCTGCGATTCTTCAAAATCATGAAAGAGCAGAACTTCAGGAACTAGTCCCATGTTATATCCCCAGATATCTTTAATCCAACCCTTGACCTGCACCCAAAATGTCTGTACCTGCGGACAAAGCATATACAATGTGGTAAGTCTGCCTTATCTAATCCACATTTCGGGCAAGCAGTAAGGAAAGCTGGGTTATCTGTTTTCCTGCCTCAACCGCAGGTGTGACTCTCTCCACGCCTCGCAAAGCACTGCCTTACACACTCTAAGCCATCCCTGCAGAAATTTCTCAGCCGTTATTGTTATATTGAGCTTCTTCTCCCATTTTTAAAAAAGAACTTGCGCTGATGTTTTATTACCCGATTCACGTACCACCTGATATATGTGGGATATGGAAAGTTTGGAACTATCAGCTCCCAAAGAGAATATTAAAGAGTTCCCAACACATTTGCCCGTGACATCACTCAACCTCTCTTTGCAGAAAAGAAATACTTGTTGAAAAGGAAGAATGTGTGACCCATCTAGATTATACTTATAACAAAATTTAGAAAAGGTAAGGTATCTTTTTTCCAGGATATGAAGAAGAAGAGAGAGGTGTAAGGCTGCTGTGGAACGAGGAAGGTTTAACGAGTTCCCTGATTTTCTACTTTCATTGATCGTGATCAGCTGCTCCATTTCATCTACCGAGCACAGCCCAACACCAGCATGGCTTATCAAGCTCAATGGTCCCAAGAGGACCTGCTCACTCTCCTGGAGACCATGAAGTCTATCCTGCCCAGCCCAGACAATTTAAAATTCTATGTTTACATTGTTGCTGACAGGTTTCCACCCCTTCGCAGGTGTTGCTCATTATCAGTCAGGTGGCCCCTTATTATGTTCCGCCTTTCACTGGTTTCCCTGCGGCTAATAGTTCTTCTGAGGAGTGCTCTGCTTGTGTGGAGAGTCTCCTGTTCCAGTTGCTTCTCAAGCTAAGTCCTTTCCCTTTTCTTGTTGTGTCTGTCCTGACTTGGAAGGAGCTGGTTGCCTCTTTACCTGTTCCCTAAGCTGAGGGTTTGGTGCAGTGTGTCAGCAGTCTTAGGTTCCAGTGCATGTGTATTTCTACCTTTGAGACTTGCACATGTGGTTAGCAGGTTAGGGAGAGAGTCAGGGTTTGCTAGGAGGTGACCTCTTTATTCCCTAGGCTTGGGGCCTAGCCTGTAGTTTTTTTGTTGTTGTTCCCTTTGGTTGTCTTTCCTTCCCCTTACTACAGTACCCGTGACAACAGCAGACGTGTCACGGCAAACTACACCGGGACAGAGACACAGCCATGATAATTCTTTACTGTAAGAGCAGTGAGAATATGGAACTCTCTGCCTTAGGAGGTTGGTGAACTCAGTATAAGAGTTTAACAGGGAGCTGGATGCAGTTCTATATTACAGGTTATGATTAATAAAATTTCACAGATCGGCTGTTGATCTAGAAAACCTTGTGGGTTGTTTTTTATTTGCCTTCCTCTGGATCAAGTTTGCATGATGACAGACTAAACAATGTTTTGTTCTGGCTTACAAACTATGTTTTATGATCGCATTGGTCTAATGGGAAGTTCCACTATATTGATAGATCCATATTTAAATACATTGTTATGTACATTTTACTCATTTTGTCATCCTGATTGTTCTTTGTACTAATAGGAATGAGTGTACAACACATGTCTAGGTGTGTGGGCAATTTTTGTGAGATTTATTATTGTCTCTGCTTTTAATCTATTGATGATAAATAAAAATACATTTTCTATATATTTTCTATATGTGATTTACATTGTCAGTTTGAACATATATATACCGTATTTGCATGGCATGCTCTCCTTTAATCTATATAGGAGTTAAGAAAGTTGCCGAGTAAGCATGCTCAGCTATTTTTATAACTCCCATAGATGTTAACCACTTCATTACCAGAGTGTTTATCCCCCTTCCTTACTAGGCCAGTTTTTCAGTTGTAGCAATGCATCTATCTAACTTCAAATAACAGATTAATTTCTGAGCCAGCCTACATGTATTTGATATTTTCTCGGGACACCTTAGACCTTTCTTTTGTACTATTAGATGATGGCTATAGTAATAAAAAAAATATAAAAAATAAAAAAAAAAGGAAAAATTGAAAATTATGAAAAAAAATGTTTTTTCCTTTATCAATTTTTGTTTGTAATGATTACAAAAAGTTTCAAGACAAAACATTGCTAAAACCATTACTGTACTATTGTACTCTGAAAAGAAGCACTATTTATGTCATTTATCTACTGGCTGGGCATGCCGCAAGACTTCAAAAGACTGGAGCACATTTTGGATTTTGCTAGTTCTATAGTGCCTAAGGTATTTATCTTGGGGAAATTTGGACATTTAAATATATATATTTTTTTACATGGGTTTGTATATTATACGCAGAAAAAAACCCTGCTATACAAAATATAGCTAAAACAAAAACCATGATTTTTTAAATAAATAAATGTGTGTACGTTTGTATATTTTACACATACAAATTCCACTATACTATTGCTAAAACTAGTAAATTAGTTTTTATGAACAAAAAAGGGGCGGGATGTTTGTATGGGTGTGTACGTAGTCTAATTACTATTGCTAATACTAACTATTGCTATATCTTTTATTTATTTTTTTATTTACTTTTTATTTTTAACGTGAATTAACCCCTTTCTGCCACAGTCAAGGCAGGAAGAGGTTAATTCCCAGCCTGCAGGCTGACATTTCATTTTAAAGCCCACAGGTGGCGCTCTTACATAAGAAAAATTGCTCCGTGACGACTTTTAACTTTTTTAATTTAACACACACTTGTAGCAGACTGCTAAAAGCGTGTATTACAGCCAGACTGCTCCAGCTTGCTTCCGTACTTCTCCCTGTGACCGCAGCGGTCTAATGACAGCGCGGTCACAGCGATCTGCGGCGGCACAGGCTGCCAGCATATCGCAATGTAACCCAACACTTTTATACGTCAGGTTACAGATAAGCTTGATATAGTTTAGGTTGGACGGCACTCCTCTGGTGTCGTGTGGTACGGTGCTCAATGGTACTTGAGGTAATATAGAGAAATACCATAGCCGTATAATATAGTATAATACTAACAGTTATACCATAGTCGTAGTAATATAAGTATAGTATAACATATAGTACATAGTAGATAACTTAATATATTGTACTGTTCCGACACATGGTATTTGTCCTGGCTACATAGAGTTAATAATGGAACACATTATGCTTGCTAGAAAATGTTTTATTCTGGTTGGATCCATATACACACCCTTATGTATGTTTAAAAAAAAAAAAAACTCTTTTCATAGGGGATATACTGTGCCACCCCATATGCCATTGTACGCCATCATCGCCACACTTATCCAACCTGAGGCAGTTTTAATACCCCCCCCTTATCGTCTACATTATGCTGCCAATACCATTTTGCCCGTTTTGGTCCCGGCCGGCCTACTGCGCATGCGCGCGGGCGCCGCTGCCGCAATGATGTCACGACGCAGGACGCCCGCCCGTCCTGGCGGCTCCCTTTAAAAGAGGGACAAACGCAGTACTTCTCAGCGCATCCTACAGGCAATATGCGAGACAAGACTAAGGTAAATACGAGATCTCTCTTCCTACAGGAATTACAGCCGTCCTGCCTGCACCCTTGATACTCCATATATTACTGGCACTCTTAGACAGATTTATGTAGATATCCGGACTATAACTCTGTTGATTCATGTATTGATGTATACTTGCCTCTATCTGTTTTTGTTTATCCTCTCCATCTCCTGCCATCCTGTTACTGATAAATGCTATTACCTACACCCTATAGGCCACGCCACCCTTGAGACGCTCTGTTGACCTGCACTACTCTGCATCTATCTGCTAGCTCACAAAACCTCGCCAAGCCTATAGATATCCCGGCTGCTGCTGATTGTTCCACCGTTACTCACTGATGCATATAGCTATATTAGTATACATATGTACACTTGCTCTCTATGTAACTCCACTGTTGATGACGCCACTATAGTGGATAGTGCTATGCCTTACAATGTCTTACCCATCCTCTGTGTCTCTGTATACTAGACACTGACATTATTTTGATGTAAATAGTATGAATTGACTATGTATTTATTTATCATGTATAAATACCCTGATGCATTGCATTGTATTTACCTTACTCCAGGCCATGATCAAGGTCCCATATTAGGACCGAAACGTTGGCCAGTCTGTGCATATCTCATTCCTGGATGCTGATCAAAATGAAATGATAAATGAAAATACGAAATGAAATGAAAATATGAAAATATAAATTTTCAAAATCACTGAAACGAGTGCCGTGGTTTCCTTTCTCTAGGTTACAGATAAGAGCCTACCGCCCCGAAGTAGAAAGTTGTGTGGTGGTAGGAAAGTGGTTAATGATGATCACATAGTGCATGCGCAGCCACCACTCCATTCACTTTTTGGGAACTGCTGGAGATAGTTGAGCCAGCACTCAACTATGTCCAGCAGACCCAAAGAAATGAAAGGACGGTGGCTGCCTAATCCTCTAAGCCTTGTTCCTGCTGTACCCACATCCTGAGGAAGACTATTCCACAGATCACATAGTGAAGAAGCCTGGTCGTTTCTGCATGCTGAAAATATTTTTTTATTTTACATTTTTTTATCCAGCAGTAGCGTCCCTCGTCTCTAGAGTGGATTTTTACATGGAACAACTTTTTACCCATTTTTCGTACAAAATTAATTTCATTGGGGATATACAGTTGCAAGAAAAAGTATGTGAACCCTTTGGAATGAAATGGATTTCTGCACAAATATATCATAAAATGTGATCTGATCTTCATCTAAGTCACAACAATAGACAATCACAGTCTGCTTAAACTAATAACACACAATAACACACAAATAATTAAATGTTACCATGTTTAATAAAAACACACCATGTAAACATTCACAGTGGAGGTGGAAAAAGTATGTGAACCCTTCAATTTAATAACTAGTTGAACCTCCTTTGGCAGCAATAACTTCAACCAACCATTTCCTGTAGTTGCAGATCAGACGTGCACAACGGTCAGGAGTAATTCTTGACCATTTCTCTTTACAAAACTGTTTCAGTTCAGCAATATTCTTGGGATGTCTGGTGTGAATCGCTTTCTTAAGGTCATGCCACAGCATCTCAATCGGGTTGAGGTCAGGACTCTGACTGGGCCTCTCCAGAAGGCGTATTTTCTTCTGTTTAAGCCATTCTGTTTTTGATTCACTTCTATGCTTTAGGTCGTTGTCCTGTTACAACACCCATCTTCTGTTGAGCTTCAGCTGGTGGACAGATGGCCTTAAGTTAATTTTTCCCTTCGATGATAGAAATCCATCCAGGCCCTGACTTAGCAGCAAAGCAGCCCCAAACCATGATGTCCCCACCACCATACTTCACAGTTGGGGTGAGGTTTTGATGTTGGTGTTCTGTGCCTCTTTTTCTCCACACATAGTGCTGTGCGTTTCTTCCAAACAACTCAACTTTGGTTTCATCTGTCCACAGAATATTTTGCCAGTACTGCTGTGGAACATCCAGGTGCTCTTGTGCAAACTGTAAACGTGCAGCAATGTTTTTTTTGGACAGCAGTGGCTTCCTCTGTGGTATCCTCCGATCCATTCTTGTTTAGAGTTTTACGCATCATAGATTCTCTAACAGGGATGTTAGCATATGCCAGAGACTTTTGTAAGTCTTTAGCTGACACTCTAGGATTCTTCTTCATCTAATTGAGCAGTCTGCGCTGTGCTCTTGCAGTCATCTTTACAGGACAGCCACTCCTAGGGAGAGTAGCAGCAGTGCTGAACTTTCTCCATTTATAGACAATTTGTTTTACCGTGGACTGATGAACAGCAAGGCTTTTGGAGACACTTTTATAACCCTTTCCAGCTTTATGCAAGTCAACAATTCTTAATCATAGATCTGCCAAGAGCTCTTTTGTGTGAGGCATCATTCACATCAGGTAATGCTTCTTGTGAAAAGCAAACCCAGAACTGGTGTGTGTTTTTTATTAGGCAGGGCAGCTGTAACCAACACCTCCAATCTCATCTCATTGATTGTACTCCAGTTGCCTGACACCTCACTCCAATTAGCTCTTGGAGATGTCATTAGTCTAGGGGTTCACATACTTTTTCCACCTGCACTGTGAATGTTTACATGGTGTGTTCAATAAAAACATGGTAACATTTAATTCTTTGTGTGTTATTAGTTTAAGCAGACTGTGATTGTCTATTGTTGTAACTTAGATGAAGATCAGATCACATTTTATGACCAATTTGTGCAGAAATCCATATCATTCCATAGGGTTCACATACTTTTTCCACCTGCACTGTGAATGTTTTACATGGTGTGTTCAATAAAAACATGGCAACATTTAATTCTTTGTGTGTTATTAGTTTAAGCAGACTGTGATTGTCTATTGTTGTAACTTAGATGAAGATCAGATCACATTTTATGACCAATTTGTGCAGAAATCCATATCATTCCAAAGGGTTCACATACTTTTTCTTGCAACTGTATATCCCCAATGAAATTAATTTTGTACGAAAAAAGGGTAAAAAGTTGTTCCATGTAAAAGTCCACTCTAGAGACGAGGGACGCTACTGCTGGATAAAAAAATTAACTTGCAACTGTACATGTTATGTATGCTTCATCCATACTTTAGCGCACAGTATTAAGTCCAGATAATGCCACAACATTTCAGTCTACGATTTACTTTTTTTCCAAGTCATGTATACAATAAGGAAGAAAAGATTTTTGGTACCTATGCTTGATCCAATAAAAAAGCCTTTCATTATATTCCAATTAAAATATATGCATAAAACACATTTTGGGGTCCTGACTTTTTTGTCCATTGTATGTGAAAAATGTGCAGGATTCCAAAACGCATTATACACTTCTCACACTAAAATTGCAATACAACGAAAATAATGAAATTATAGAAATCACAAGATAGCTAGACATGTTAATGATATGCAAATTATAAAAAAAAATGTGAAAAAAAAATATTCAAAACATCTTCATTGAAATGTATTTAGCATAAGCCATGGGAGCATGTCATGTACTAAAACAGCACTACTGTTCTCATCCTCTATATCAATAATATGTTAAATATGTTAATGCTGTCAATCAAGAGGAAGGGGGTGTAACAATCTGGAGCCCTGAGGGCTTTGGCCGACCCCTCAGTGCTCCAGTTACAGTAGGTCATTAGCATACAAATAAAAATGTATTTTTCTCAGCAATGGGACCACAGATATTCATAACAAAGGCATTGTTTTTTTTACCAGCATGATCAACCCTACCAGGCTGTATGTCTGGTTTATTAGGACTGATCAAGCCAATCCTTCTCATCCAACACCAGTGTCTGATATCACAAATGATCTTATGAAATTACTCATTGGTGATCCATGTGTTCTACTAGTGAGAAATTGTATTTATATGTAAAGCCTTAAAAGCAAAAAATCATTTATGTGAAAGAAGGGGAAATCCCTAGAAGTCTGACTAAACAAATGAAGACAATATGCTGGGACTATTTCATCTTTTATAAGGACAATTTATAGGTGAGCTTTTCAGGGATACAGCTCTGTTTTAAGCCATGTATGACATGATGAAAGGAATGAAGCACTTAGAATTTGACAATCTACAACATTTAGACATTACTGTATGATATCTAAAGGTGTTAAAGTATAGCAATGTACACAGTCTTTAGCCTGCCTAAATATGAGTAATTGAAATTATCCAGATGGGGAACCAATTTTTTTTAGCCAAGACATTCCCCAGGTAAACTTTTAGTTGTATATATGAATAGTTTATGGAGCAATCACTTAAAAAAAAAATATATAGTTCTAAACCACACTTAACGACAGAGCGACACTCCATCAAAGCTTAGCACCTCCAGGCATCTAAGAAGCGTAAAATTGGCTATACTGTATATGACAAGCGCACATTAAGATCATAGATAGGAGTGTGGAAAACCTTAATTTTATGTTCTGAGGAAGCAATATTTAGTAATACAGGATTAAAAAGAAAAAGAAATAAAAGGGGTTGTCCCATCACACCTTTTCCACAGCAAGATGGGACTAAGCATCGACCCCAGGTGGTCATTCTTACGGAAACAGCATGATGACTATGTTCAGTATCCAACCTAATGTGAATTAAAAAATATCACCCGAGGACTCTCGATCATAAAAGCTAAAAGCGTAAATATAAATGAAGGAAAAGGTAGTGCAAAGTCTGAGGATTATAATGATTTTAATTTGAGGCTGTGAAA
Source organism: Bufo gargarizans (assembly GCF_014858855.1). Taxonomy (NCBI): domain Eukaryota; kingdom Metazoa; phylum Chordata; class Amphibia; order Anura; family Bufonidae; genus Bufo; species Bufo gargarizans. The sequence goes on from NC_058088.1 coordinate 119,887,060, forward strand.
CCTCTGACACATTACACCATGGCAAAGCCGGGCATTCAGTATTATTCCAGAACTAATGTAAAATAAAGCTACTAGAATCCTTGATCTTTCAGAGATTTCACAATAGTCTAAATAAAAAAAAAACTAATAAAAAAAATATGTATTTCTTAGCTCAGAGGACTAGTTATGCACAGGATTGCAACCTGTGACAGTACACAAGAAAGCTTTTAATCACAGTAAATACATTTTGACTGTATATCGCTGTTACACCTGCTGTGTAATACATCTGGCCACAATGACCGGGATCGGAGATAGCTCCAAACCCAGTCACTTAACCCTTAGATGCCGCAGTCAATAGAAAACTCTGACAGGTTGCTATGGCGGCCTGGGTCCTACACAAACCATCCACCTACATATAAAAGTAAACAAAGAATGAATAAACATTACTGGTATTGCTGTGTCTGAAAATGTCCAGTGAACTCCATAACAGACAAAAAAATAATTAACTAGACAATTTGCCATTTTCTGGTTACCTTGCCCTACAAAATAAATTTGAATAAAAGGTGATCAAAAAGTCATAGGTGTCCCAAAATTGTACCAGTACAACTATGGATCGTGCCACATAATAAGCCATTACACAGCTCTGCAGAACAAAACATATTAAAAAGTTATGTGTTAAATATGGTGATGCACAGACTTTTTTTCCCCAAAGGTTTATTTTATATATATATATATATATATATATATATATATATATATATATATATATATATTTTTTTTTTTTTTATAGTAGTTAAGCATAAAATAATTTGGTATGACTAATTGTAAGGGCCCGCAGAATAGGGTTATTGTGTAATTTTTAGCAAACAATGAATGCTGTAAAAAAAACAACTAAAACCAATAGCAGAATTGCGTTTATTGTTTTTGTTTTGCAATTTAGCTATAGATGGTTTTCCAGGCATTGTTTTCAGATTATTATTTTTTTTTTTATAGTTTTCAAAACAAGTTACATAATAACTATGACTCAAAAAGGATACAGTATCCACTGCCCACTCCCCAATTCCAGTCAATAATATGCCAAACAGAAAATAAGAATCAACGATGTCCAACTGCACTCTATTCTCCTACACTTCAAAAACACCTCAGTCAGTCCTACCCTCAAAGGCAAAGAGTTTGACAGAGAAAAAGAAGTGTCCCAAAACTCATGAAGTATTCAAGCCACTCTCCCTCTAAGAACCCACAGGTAGGCAAACCAAGTACTCTATCTCGCAGTAAAACACTAGCAGAAAAAAAAGGATCCTGTATTTGAGGCATCCGTTATGAACATTTTGCATCTGTTATTTCCGTATAAAATCTGTTATTTTATACGGAAAAAAAGAAAGAAAAATCCCGGCATGCCCTGAAGTTGTCCACAGCCTTTACACAAAAACCCTAAAATGCTTCTGCAGTTTTCACACTGGCCATTAGGCCTAATAAGGTATGTTAGATAATACAGTCGGCTGCATCTGTTATGAACGGATTCGGTTATATTACCTTTAAAATAACAATGACGGATCCAGCATTAAAACCATTGTAATTTAATGGGTGCCAGATCAGTTTTCTATTGTGTCCAAGAAAACGGATCTGGCACCATTGACTTGCATTGTGTGACGGATCCTTTTGCTCCCCATCCCATGCCGGACAGAAAACCGCTGCCTGCAACCAAACATGTTGGCATTAGTGTAGCTCTTGGAACTGGGGGGGGGGTAATCTGATCCCTAGATTGTCCCCATGCTACATTCCCTGATAGGGGCGACCCCGTGTCAAGAACCTCCCGCATTCCCTAGGACGGCCCTGGCAAACGATAGAAACCATAGTAAATTAGCACAAGGCAATAAAAAATAGACTGCAGGGTCCACTATTACAAGTATCTCATATAGGTAATTTACTGGATGTTAATATATTCTTCACAATAATACAAAATATGGTAAATATAAAATATAAACGTCCCAGGCCAATGAATCTGCTGAGGTGTAGTTAGACTATATTATTTCCAGGTATAGCTGTCCCTTTGCAGATGCATTTATCCCAGTTTCAACGCGTTTCGCCTTTTTGATAATACTGGCTCATCCGAGGACAATATCAAATGAGAAAATTATCTACATTAGTAATTACACCTAGTATAAAGATGGTATGTTTGGAATACCAGTAGTCGGCGGTCTCACACACCACTGCTACACATTGGACCTCTTGTCTGTAATGACACTCAGAGGGGTCTAAAAGCATTTTTACATTGTACAAAACGGATTCCAAAAAAAGTTGGGACACTAAACAAATTGTGAATAAAAACTGAATGCAATGATGTGGAGATGGCAAATGTCAATATTTTATTTGTAATAGAACGTAGATGACAGATCAAACGTTTAATCCGAGTAAATGTATAATTTTAAAGGAAAAATAAGTGGATTCAAATTTTCACGGTGTCAACAAATCCCCAACAAGTTGGGACAAGTAGCAATAAGAGGCTGGAAAAAGTAAATTTGAGCATAACGAAGAGCTGGAAGACCAATTAACACGAATTAGGTCAATTGGCAACATGATTGGGTATAAAAAGAGCTCCTCAGAGTGGCAGTGTCTCTCAGTAGCCAAGATGGGTAGAGGATCACCAATTCCCATAATGTTGCGCAGAAAGATAGTGGAGCAATATCAGAAAGGTTTTACCCAGCGAAAAATTGCAAAGACTTTGCATCTATCATCATCAACTGTGCATAACATCATCTGAAGATTCAGAGAATCTGGATCAATCTCTGTGCGTAAGGGTCAAGGCCGTAAAACCATACTGGATGCCCGTGATCTCCGGGCCCTTAAACGACACTGCACCACAAACAGGAATGCTACTGTAAAGGAAATCACAGAATGGGCTCAGGAATACTTCCAGAAACCATTGTCAGTGAACACAATCCATAAGCAAGATCCACAAGCTCCGGCGTTTTCACTGGGCCAGGGATCATTTAAAAGTGTGGCAAAATGGAAGACTGTTCTGTGGTCAGACGAGTCATGATTCGAAGTTCTTTTTGGAAATCTGGGACGCCATGTCGTCCGGACCAAAGAGGACAAGGACAACCCAAGTTGTTATCAACGCTCAGTTCAGAAGCCTGCATCTCTGATGGTATTGGGTTGTATGAGTGCGTGTGGCATGGGCAGCTTGCATGTCTGAAAAGGCACCATCAATGCAGAAAAATATATTCAGGTTCTAGAACAACATATGCTCCCATCCAGACGTCATCTCTTTCAGGGAAGACCCTGCATTTTTCAACAAGATAATGCCAGACCACATTCTGCATCAATCACAACATCATGGCTGCGTAGGAGAAGGATCTGGGTACTGAAATGGCCAGTCTGCAGTCCAGATCTTTCACCTATAGAGAACATTTGGCGCATCATAAAGAGGAAGGTGCAACAAAGAAGGCCTAAGACGATTGAACAGTTAGAGGCCTGTATGTAAGAATGGGAGAGCATTCCTATTTCTAAACTTGAGAAACTGGTCTCCTCGGTCCCCAGACGTCTTGAGTGTTGTAAGAAGGGGAGATGCCACACAGTGGTGAAAATGGCCTTGTCCCAACTTTTTTGGGATTTGTTGACACCATGAAATTCTGATTCAACATATTTTTTCCTTAAAATGGTACATTTTGTCAGTTTAAACTTTTTTTCAGTGATTTATGTTCTATTCTGAAAAAATATTAGAAGTTGGCACCTCCACATCATTGCATTCAGTTTTTATTCATGATTTGTATAGTGTCCCAACTTTTTTGGAATCCGGTTTGTAGTACTGTGACCCAGAAATACAGACAAACGCACAGGTGCATTTGTGTATAAAAAATTTACTTGCATCCAGTAATTAGCAAATGACCATCTACAATACTTGCATGACCGGTGGATAAGGCAAGATGGAACCACTCAGAAAATAGCAGTGGATGGCGCCTCGATCATGGCTGGGCCAAAATTTTTGATGGATACCTGGAATCCGGTATACAGTAATAGTGTGGCGGTTCTTTATAGCAACGATTCATACGTGCGCATCGGCTAACCATCGCAGTAGTTATGTGCAAGTATAAAGTCAACTTTTTATGATCTTCCTAAAGTCCATAAGGGACCGAATCCTCTCTAGGGCCGATCCACGGTCTCCGGGATTTATAGTCTGACCCAACATGCAAGAACTTATGTGGATCAAATCCTACGCCCATTTGTTCTTGCACTGCCCTCTCATCTACGTGACTCTACAGATCTACTTAAAAAGATTAGAGGGCATTACAATTGATTCAGATAACTGGCTGGCATCGATTGATGTTGAGGCCCTGTATACCACAATTGTGCAGAATAAAGGATTGGCGGCGGTTCCATTTTTCCTTGATTCTAGATGTATTAAACTAACAACACAATTGTTTTATTATCCAACTTCTTGACTTTATACTTACACATACAGTTGTTTTCAAAATAATAGCAGTGTGCTTAAAAAAAAGTGAATAAAGCTCAAAATCCTTCTAATAGCTTTTATTTCCATACACACAAATGCATTGGGAACACTACATATTCTATTCCAAATCAAAACAAAGAAAAATATCAAATTTGTGTTGTTCCTCTAAGAAAATTGAAGAAAAGTGATTAGACTGTTCCAAAAAATAGCAGTGTTTATATTCTTCTTTACAAACTCAAATATTCACTATATAAAACAGAAAAATGTTTGAAGATTTAGCTTTTCTATGAATCACTTAATATTTAGTTGTATAACCGCTGTTTCTGAGAGCTGCTGTACATCTGTGTTGCATGGAGTCAACCAACTTCTGGCACCTGTGAACAGGTATTCCAGCCCAGGATGATTGGACTACATTCCACAGTTCTCTATTTTTTTTGTTTTGCCCCAGAAACTGCATTTTTGATGTCACCCCAAAAGTTTTCTATTGGATTAAGATCCAGGGATTAGGCTTGCCACTCTGTAACGTCAATCTTGCTGGTCTGGAACCAAGACGTTGCACGTTTACTGGTATGTTTGGGGTCGTTGTCTTGTTGGAACACCCATTTCAATGGCATTTCCTCTTCAGCATAAGGCAGCATAACCTATTCAAGTATTCTGATGTATACAAACTGATCCATGATCCCTGGTATGCGATAAATAGGCCCAACACCGTAGTATGAGAAACATCCCCATATCATGATGCTTGCACCACCATGCTTCATTGTCTTCACAGTGTACTGTGGCTTGAATTCAGTGTTTGGGGGTCATCTGACAAACTGTCTCTAGCCACTGGACCAAAAAAGAACAATCTTACTTTCATCAGTCCACAAAATGTTGCACCATTTCTCTTTAGGCCAGTCAATATGCTCTTGGGCACATTGTAAACTCTTCAGCACATGTCTTTTTTTTCAACAGTGGGACTTTGCGGGGGCTTCTTGCAGATAGCTTGGCTTCACATAGACATCTTCCACATCTTTTAGGTTTTGGTTGCCATTTTAAAGAATTTGCGATCATTTCAGCTGAGCAGCCTATCATTTTCTGCACTTTATATGTTTCCCCCTCTCCAATCAACTTTTTAATCAAGGTACGCTGTTCTTCTGAACAATGTCTGGAACGATCCATTTTCGTCAGAATTTCTTATTCTTGAGGGTTATGAGTGGCTTGCACCGTGTAGTGAACACTCTATTTACTTTTATACAGTCTTCTCTTTATGGTACATTTGGATATTGATACACCTATATCCTGTAGAGTGCTGTTCACTTGGTTGGCTGTTGTGAAGGGGATTCTCTTCACCATGGTAATTATTCTGTGATCATCCACTACTGTTGTCTTCTGTGGGCGTCCAGGTCTTTTTACATCGTTGAGGTCACATTGCATTGTTAAGGTCACCAGTGCTTTCTTTCTTTCTCAGGATGTACCAAACTGTATATTTTGCCACTCCTAATAGTGTAGCAATTTCTCAGATGGGTTTCTTCTGTTTTCGCAGAAAACTTGTTTCACCTGCATGGAGAGCTCCTTTGACAGCATGTTTACGTCTCAGCAAAATCTTCAAAATCCAAGCACCACACCTCAAATCAACTCTAGGCCTTTTATTTGCTTAATTGAGAATGAAATAATGAAGGAATTGGCCACACCTGCCCGTGAAACAGCCTTTGATTCAATTGCCCAAATACTTTTGGTCCCTTTAAAAACAGGGCGCCACATGTAAAGGAGCTGAAACTCCTAAACCCGTCATCCAATTTTATTGTGGATACCCTCAAATAAAAGCTAAAAGTCTGGACTTTATGCCCATTATATAACTAACTTGAATACGTTTTAGTAAACAGGTTAAAAAAATAAAATAAATGTTTATGTCAGTGTCCAAATATATATGGACCCAACTAGTTTCTGGGATATGTTTTTGACCCGTTTTTGAATTTTGGCACCACATTTGCTAACCGCCAATCCTGTGGAACACTCCCTGTCAATACAAAGTTTTTAAATATCAAAAATAAGGGTCCGATTATGACATTACTTAATTCTCTTAGGATACGGGGGTGTATGCCATCTGGTTCCAGCAATTTGTCTACTTTAATCTTTTTAAGATGCTGCTGCACTTCTTCCTGGGTCAGACAGAACACATTTAATGGGAAATTTATGTTTACATTCTGCATTTCATCTGACAGTTTATTTCCGCAATAAATACAGTGGAGAAAAAAAAAAATTTAATAACTGGGGAATTCATTGTCAATGGGGACAAAACTGAACAGACCAAAACGGAATGCACCAGAATGCCTTCTGTTCCGTTTGGCCGCTTCCCCATCACAGACAGAATAACATTGCAAGCAGCGTTTTCCTGTCCTTAATGTGGTGCTGAGCAAGACAGATTCGTCATGACACACAATGTAAGTCAATGGTAGCGGATCAGTTTTCTAAGACACAAAAGAAAACTGATCCATCCCCCATTCACTTGCAATGGTTTTAGAGATTGATCCATCTTGGCTATTTTAGAAATAATAGAACTGTATCCGTTCAGAATGGATGCAGACGGTTGTATTATGATGGAAGCGTTTTTTGCTGATCCATGACGTATCCAGCAAAATCGCTGGTGTGAAAGTAGCCTAAGGCACATTCTGACAATATAAGCTTGAACCATATAGGGGTGTATTCTCTTCATCTAGTGATTTCACTCTGCAGTTTAACCTTACCCTAACCATTAAAAATCATCATCTGCAGTACCCTATTTTTTTCCCGAAACAGTCCCTTCTCCCTCTAAATATACCAATAAGCCACTACAAGCTAAAGAGAGTTTAGGAACAAAATCTCCATATCAGAGTTTGAGAAATCTCCCCAGCCCCCAAGATGCTGGAACTGGGCTGCTAAGAATTATAGCCAAGGGTTAGGCAGCGCTAGAATACATTTTTATAAGACTACAATGCAGTGGCGTAGCTAGAAATGACTGGGCCCCACAGCAAATTTTTGAATGGGGCCCCCTTCCCCCAGTAATTTTTTCACAACCCCTTCCTTTCATGACACCCTTATGCCTGAGGCTAGTAAAGATCGCTCTCTCAGACCAGGGCCAGCAGCTGTTCCATCCGTTTTATACACTGCCCATACTGTCACTGAATATCATTTCATTGTGTAATACTGTTGAGGGGCCCTGACCAAATCTTTTAGTCCTCCTCCTCCTGGATGGGCCCCTTCTGGGTCAGGGCCCCATAGCAGCCGTTTCCCCTGCTTCCCCTATAGTTACGCCCCTGCTACAATGTCTCAAGCTTAAAAGGAGTTGGTCACTTTACACAAGTTTTTCTGTAACTCGCTGTATGATCTTCTGTTTATCCAGATCTTTTCTTCCTCAATGCTGCTCTTGTAAAGAGTGACTGTGGTGTGTTTTCCCAGCATGGCCCTTACATCTGATGTCTTTGTATGGCTGTGTTGCTTCCCCCACCTGTTCATCTAGCATTGCACTCTCCTGTCCTTTCTTCTATGGTGCCTGGGTGAACGAGGGCATGCACAGTCCACATGCTCCAGACGATTCACTTGTCAGCTGTGCACAAGAGCATAGATTGAGACACTGGAGGCTGAGATTAATGTTTACACCGCGCAAGCGTCAATTGCTTGTCGTAAAGCCTGCACAATAAAAGTAAGAATGGGAGGGCTCAACAACAGATGGACGAGTGAGGGAGGAAACACATACATACAGTGACATCAGAAGTAAGGGCTGAAGTGGAAAAACACACCACCGCCACTGTTTACAGGAGCAGCAGCGATGAAGAAAAGGGCTGGATAAACAGAATATGGATGGAAGCAGTGACGATCATACAGTGAGTTACAGATAAACTCTGCAAAGTGGCCAACCCCTTTAACCCAAGCTTGTCCGCTGCACCAAATAAGATCTCAAAACAGACCATCAATCTTATGAAACTAACTAAAGCTACTTTCACACTCGCGTTTTGTGTGTATCCGTCATGGATGGATCCGTTCATATAATACAACCGTCTGCATCCATGCAGAACGGATCCGTTTGTATTATCTTTAACATATCCAAGACGGATCCGTCTTGAACACCATTGAAAGTCAGATTGTGCCAGTGAAAATGGATCGGTCCTTATTGACTTGCATTGTGTGCCAGGATGGATCCGATTGGCTCAGTTTCATCAGAGGGACACCAAAACACTGCAAGCAGCGCTTTGGTGTCCGTCTCCAGAGCGGAATGGAGACAGAACTGATGCAAACTGATGCATTCTAAGCGGATCCTTTTCCATTCAGAATGCATTAGGGCAAAACTGATCCGTTTTGGACTGCACGGAAAGCCAAACAGCGAGTGTGAAAGTAGACTAAGATGCAGCCAGACTAGGGGATTATGTAAGATATACAACAATTGTGGCATCATTTTAATGACACTGGTCACCTAGTACAGACATAAATAACTTTCTACGAGCAGCTATTTTGCCCCTGAAAAGTGTACAACAGAGGATTGAGATTAAACCATTTAAGTCGAATAGAGAATGTGTAATCTCTCACATCCAGGTATTAATCACATATCCAGGTATCAATGGTCCAGCCTGTCAATCCAGCAGCATCAGTGCAGACTTATGCCAATTGATGGTAAGTCTGGACATTCTCCCAAAGACATTAACATAGTCAGCGACAAGCCTGTATCCACTAAAAACAATAATACACCATCTGTGTACATGTCAACTTTGCTATCTACATTCGCATATCAAAAACTATGCATCTCTGCCAAGGCTCTAATAGCCACAACCTGGAGCTCAATAGCTATAGTGAGAAGCAAGGGGGGGGGGCAACGAACAACCCTGCCACCAGAGGTCGCAATAACACCTGTACAAGCATCACAGACTCCTGTTCAGGCCATTTTAACCCCTGGAAAAAGTATAAGGCGTACCAATATGCCTTGGACTTTTGCCTGCTTTTCATCAGCATAGGCCGCGCTGTGAACGTCACAGGCATCGCAGCAATGCTGCCTGTGCCTGCAATAACCAATAGCAAAGCTCCAGACAGCAAGGAGCTTTGCTATTTGTTAGTTTGAGCAGGCGCCGGATCGATACAGCGCCCTGTAGCAGGGGAAGCTGGAATGAGGAGGGGTAGCTGAAGCAAAGAGTGCCGGGCGTGCTGCGCACGGACCCCGAGAAGCGGAGGTAGAGCTGAAGCCTACAGCCCAGACATCAAGATGGACCTGAAGAAGAAGGTGACAGCGCAGGGTGTAATATATATCGATGTGTGTAATGTATGTAGGGCCGTATGTGTACATCACACACATGTGTACATCACACACATGTGTACATCACACACTGCGCCACATAAATTACACGCAGGTATGTGGCGCAGCGTGTAGCAAATGCAGGCAGGCTATTATAGCCAAGTGGTAAAGAACAGGGAAGATCCGCCATATTACACTGGACTTTATCACTTGGCTATAATTGCCTGATGTTAAACCAGTAATGGTCCCCTGCATACCCACCTCTTAGGCCTCGTTCACACCAGCGCCATTTATTTCTGTTGTTCAGCTCATCTAATGGAGCAGAACAATGAAAGTAATGGAAGTGGGTTTTTGTCATACATTCAACACACAACATACGCCATACTGTGGCATCCAGCACCATGGAGATCCATTGTAAAAAAAAACAAAAAAAGGTATACTTTTTGGGCAGAACTCTGCAGGATGGGAAAGCCTAGTCTACCACATTCTGCAAAAATCTAACAAAAAACAACCTATACATATTTTTTTAAACAATGGAATTCTATGGTGACAGATGCTACAGTATGGCGTCTGTCTGAGGAGACTGGTAACATATACTTTTGTGTGTACATTAAATGTATGATAAAAACGTGATGTGAACACAGCCTAACTGAAAGGGAAGAAGCTTAACAGACTCTGCCGACTATCATGGAGACCACTCAGTTTCCGTTTTGGATCTCTCTTTTTACCAGACAGAAAAGTCCTTCATATAAGGCTTCTTTTGTCTGATCTTTTTGACAGAATCTACAACAGAGGCTCCAAACGTAGCCTCCAACGCAGATGTGAGCAAGTATAGACATATATATACCATATACATTAGGTATCTGAATTGCTGCAAATTTAGTACTGCTCCTCTGGTAAAAAATACTCCTCCAAAATGGTCAGAGGATTATGTTTACTTTTCTGCATAAAATATAAATGTCCCAGATAAGCCTCCATTAGCCTGTATACATAATACTTTTACCCAAGCATTAAACTTTCACCAAATGTAATATCATTCCAGGATATCAAAGGTATTGGCGGAATCTAAGGAGAAAATAATGCTATTTTCAGGATTGTCTGGGAGTATCTGGACGTGTAAGAGCAAGTTATTAACTGTATAAATAGAAAAACAGGGCGCACCATAGGGTAAAAACATTTGGGAATTTAGAGTAAACTCCAATTTTGGAGGCTCGCCTTATAGGGTTGTGCAAATGTAGGCACAACGCTATTGAAGACGTGTCGGAGATATATTAAATCCCCAATTTGAGAGGTAGGTATGCAGCCACAGATGCAGGTGTCCTCAGATGAGCATACCAAGGCCCAGATAGAGGATTAGTATAAAGTAGAAGAGAGGAGCATCCATCGGTGCAAGGAACTAACCAGATGATGAATCTTCAGATATATTTATTGCAACCAGACAACGTGTTTCGGGGATAGAATCCCCTTCATCAGGTGAAAAGTATTGGTTGCTTCCTTGCACCGAGGGATGCTCCTCTCTTCTACTGGGAGTATCTGGAGACTCTTTGAATATTAATAGGTGAGCACTTTTTAGGCATGAAGCCTGTTTGGTCGGGATGTATGACATCTACTACTTAGAAAATACAGCCAACCGAGAAACAAACTGTGAAATGTTAAACAGGATTTGCATGCTTGAATACACATGTAATGAATGGTACTCAATTGAAGTGAGACCCACTTGATGACATAACAATACTCTCAAGTATATCATTCTGGCAAAATGTCCTCATGTTACTTGAAAAGTAGAAAGTCTTGTGGTTTATGAACTTACAATCAGTGTGCTCTATATTCTTAATTCTCATAATATTCATAAGAAAGAAAGACTGAGTTATGCCTTTCCAAACCTTAATATATGGGATTAAATCAATTAGAAAATACTTTCATACTGAACATGAATGTTAACAACAGACAGAAGAGAAAGAAAATGCACACACTTATACCAGATTGTCTCTAATAAATACTTGATGTTCTCCTCTTTGAAAAGACGAAGACCATGTGCTTTCAATCTCCCAGAATAATATTTTAAGCAGAAGCAGTATTATCAGAAGTAATGCCAATTTTTTTGTAGTAAGAACACCTTCTCGGTTTAAACAAACACAAACTATCCTAAAGATATACCAAGTGAATGTTTTAATCTGATACCACATTGCTAGAAAGAGACTTTCATGTACTAACTGAAAACCAGCCGTGTACCTCACATGGATCTAGAGATCTCCCCATTCATTGCTCCAATTGCTCTACCAAATTTATTTGAAGCTGGCAGCATAGGTGGAGTTCTCACCTCAGTTACTTGGTCAGGTATTTCCATAAGTTAGGGCTCATTCAGACAACTGTATGAACGGTTCCACAATAGATGCAGACAACACACTGTAGTTCCGTTCCGCAGCCCCCCAAAAAGATAGAGCATGTCCTATTCTTGTCTTGTCTATTCTTGCAGACAATAGGCATTTCTATCATAGTGCCGGCCATGTGCGGCCCACAAAATGCAGAGTACACACAGCTGGTATCCGATTTTTGTGGATCCGCAATCTGTGGACTGCAAAACACTACGGCCATCTGAATGAGCCCTTATTGTGAGCCAAAACCAGGTGCGAGCCAAAAACAGAACAGGAGGAAGTTTTTCCATTTTACGTTATCTCCGAGTAGTCATCACTGCTGATTTTGGATCACAATAAGTCATGTAAATAACTGAAGTGAACTCTGCCTTCTACTGCAGCTGGGGCACTTGAAAAATGGAACTGAGCAAATGCTTCTGTCTCATTGAGCAGGACAGAGAAATTAGAAAAAAAGCCAACAGCAGGTGGCACTATACAGATAGATGTCAGTGAATAACACAGTAGCTATACTAAATATTTAATTGCATACAATTACAAATGTATTTCAGATCCAGGTGCTGGTTTGAAAACTGTAGAATATTTTTAGTGGGACAACCCCTTTAATACTTTTTGGGCAAATCGCAGTCACAGAAACTTCACAGAACAATGCTAGAATATGAGAAGATATCATAATACGGTACAGTTTACGTCTTCAGAATAGGAAATGCATGGGTTTGATTCAATTTGATGTGCTTCAGCATCACTAGCAGAACTACCATGGTCTTGGCTCAGGGAATGATCCAATTGTAGGCAAAAATTAAACAGGTCCAGCAGCAGAAGGCAGTCAATGCTGACTTTATAACGCTGGTGTTTTTTTCTTTGTATTATGGTTGAAATTGATAATAGAAAGAAAATCATAACAACATACCATATGAATCTAAAATTATACCCACTTAGGCTACATGCACACGACCGTTGCGGGTTTTGCGTTCCGCAAATCGCAGATCCACAAAACACGGATGGCGTCTGTGTGCGTTCCACAATTTGTGGAACGGCACGGACAGCCTTTAATATAACTGCCTATTCTCCGCAAAGCACGGACAAGAATAGGACATGTTATATTTTTTTTGCGGACCACGGAAGGGAGCAACGAATGCGGACAGCACACATGCTGTCCGCATCTTTTGCGGCCCCATTGAAGTGAATTGGTCCACATCCAAGCCGCCAAAACTTCGGCTCGGATGCAGACCAAAACAACGCCCGTGTGCATGAGACTTTATAGAGAGGAATATGGGGACCAAAAAAATAACAGACTCAAATATGGACAGGTGACACGGTCAATAAGGCCCAAAAGGGCATCAACATTCCTCTATTTAAGTGTCATATATCGCAGACTTTTCCTTTCCCTTTGATCCATTGAAATCCCCAATCCCTTTTAGAAGATAATAAAAAATAAAAAATTAGATTTCTCAGTGTTTGATTGTGTTAAACCTTGCCATACAGGATCTGAATGGTGCGGATGCAGGAGCCACATTCTCCCGCACACATAACAGCGTTCCCCGGCTGAGATTGGGAAAGCTGTTGTGTTGCAGTGACAGCCTGGAGCCTCCAGCAGGCTCTAATGGCTATCACTGGAATATTCCAATACAGGCCAACAGGTAGCAGCACTGGAATACAGTAAATAGTGAGTTCTGTGATGGATATATACCCATTACAGAACACAATGGCAATCTAATCATTGCCAGAATGTCACGGCGGACGTACACTTTGTACCAAAGATAACACACCAACCAGGCTCTGGACGAGAGACAGGGGAAGGGTCACCTCCTAGCTTATCCCTGACCTCTTTCCCTGCACTGCTCAGCCCACAGCAGACCTTGAAGGTAGGTGTGCTAGTGTCCTCCAGCCTGGGCTAACAAAACCCTAGAACGCCCTAAGATGGTGAAGTGGGGAGATAGGAGCAGTCTGCTCGCACAGAACCTGGATGGACAAGAAGACACAAACAACCGAACTAGCAATGACACTGATCTCTGAGAGCAGGAACTGACAGACAACCTTCTCTCCAAGCTTCCCAGACCAGAATGAACAGTATAATCCGCTCAGGACACTGGGCAGTGTGCTATTTAAACTAAAGACCCCACCCAGTGCACCTGAGAGAGGCGGATCCAGCACGGCTCCAAAGCAACCACTAAACTCGTGCTGCTATCCTGGCTGACCTCCGCACATCGTCAGAGTGGGGCATGACACAGCTATAAAAATAACGTTTTTAAATATAACAAATTAAAAAAATAAAAATTCAAAGTCACCCCTCCTTTCCACAAAATAAAAAAAATTAAGATTATAGACATTGCTGCATCCAAAAATGCCTGCACTATTAAAATATAACAATATTTATCCCATACGGCGAATGGTGTAATGGGAAAAAAAATCTAAATGCCCAATTTGCCATTTTTTGTCACTTAACCTCCCCCAAAAACATTAATAAAAAGTGATCAAATAGTTACACACACTTAAAAATAGTATAATTGAAAAGTACAAATAACATCACAAAAAATTAGCCCTCATACAGCTCCGTACACAATTACAAAAAAGTTATAAGGGGTCATAATAGGATGATGAAGAGAGAAACTTAATTTGTGGTGCGGTATCGTTGGAGAAGGAAGGTAACAGGACAATTTTACTGCACAGGGAATGCTGTAAACAAACCTATTTAGAATTTTTTTTTCAGCTTCCCACTACATCATATGCAAAAAACAAAGGCTATGGTGAACGAAAAAAAAAAAAAGTTATGGCTCTGGTAAGGCGGGGAGTGAAACGCAAAAACGCACAAATGGAAAACAGCAAGGTCCTCTAAGGGTTAAAAGCTAACTGAAAAGATGATTCAATCTTCTATTTACTGAGTAACACTGAGCAAATATATTTACAATCTTATTACACCCAAGTAACTTGTCCACTGTTGCCCTCCAATCTTCAATGCGTGGACATCTATGTGACATCTAGCAATTACCAATCTAGCAGTAAACAGTATTTTATATATAATTGCCGTTCTTTCCTTTGATCCACTCCCCTCGTGCATATCCCCCAAGATTACACAATGAAAGTTCTTTTGAAAATAAATCTAGAAAAGCATCTCTCCTTCCTTAAGGTGTATGATAGAAATTATTTATGGGAGGGGATCTGCTGTGATGTACTGTTATGGGAGGGGGGGGGGGGGGGGGGGGAGTTGCTACAGGGGCAGATAGACCTTACAGGGAAATTTTCCGGTGGGCCGATGACGCTGAAGTCATCAGTGGTAATTAACTCTGTTAGAATTAGGAACTCATGTACTCGGCCAGAGACATGTCCTCCTGAATTAAACTATATCCTGCATCTCACCTTTGGGGGGGAAAAAGTATACATTTCTGATCCTTAAAAATATTAGTAAAGCCAAAAATCTGCTTTTTCACAGTTCTGACTGTACAATCAAGCAGAGCCTTTACACAAACTTTTTTTTTTTTTTTTTGAAAACTCAGGGTACTGCTTTTAACTATTTTATTATCAAACATAGGGGTGAAGTTCAAAGATTCCCTCACTAAACAAATCTTCCCAACTGCTTCCCAGGTATTTCATTGGTGTTTGTACGAAGGCGGAAGGGACCGTCGTTGACGGAAGGCATGCGTCACCGAGGTTCCTGGTTCCTGGCCTCGGTGGAGTAAGAGCCAGTTTTCATGTGTCAGCAGCAGTTGCTGTTTGACACCTTGCTATTTAGTATAGCTGTAATAGCTGATTCGGGATGGCTCTTACTGGGAGTAGTCAAAGTGCTGGGCGGGTGACAACTTCCCACGTTCCAGGCCGGGTCTTGACTGGTCTATAAAAATTAAATAGTGTCAGCTAGTGGTAATTACCCCTCTGTCTTTCTCTGAAAGGCCTGAGATTGGGAGGTCTGCTCTGTCTGCAGATCGGGTGTGAACACCTAGAATAACAGGTGACTCTTTTGCTTTATGCAGACTGTCTAGGTGTGAACGAACACCAAAACTGCATATGGACTGTCGTACTGTTTTGTTGCCATAAGTGTGAATAAAACATTGAAGTTTTTGAGTTACAAATTGGTCTTTGCCTCTATACTGCGTTCGCTTGAGCTGACTACCAGAACGAATCCCAACGTTCTACCTCCCCTATGTATTACCAGTTGTTTTACTTCCAGTACAAAGTAAGTTATTTCTTTATATTCGCTGCCAAATATAAAAATGCATCATGAATCTAGTTTTGCCCTCTTACGGTTCCAAATGAGCTCATCTACCACAAGTGCAATTTTCCTAAACCAAATTCTCACTAACCAAATACACGCATTCCCTAAATAATAAATGAACGGGGGTAATAAATTCACTTCATACAAGGCTACTCTATCATCTATTGTTAAGGACATTTATTCCACATCATTATTTTAGATCTAAACTCTGTCAAAACAAGATTATTATTCTAATACTCACTAGGGTTAGCTGACATTTCTATCCCAAGATATGTAAAGTGATCTGAAAACGTAAGAACCTTTCACCCCTTAAGTACTCGGCCATTTTTTGCTAATCTGACCAGTGTCACTTTATGTGGCGATAACTTTAAAACGCTTTTACTTATCCAGGCCAGTCTGAGATTGTTTTGTCACATATTGTACTTTATGACAGTGGTACATTTGAGTCAAAATATTTAATTTTTATAAATATAAAAATAAAAAAGTAACAAATTTGGACAAATTCACAATTTTCTAAACTTCTATTTCTCAGCTTTTAAAACAGATAGCAATATCTCCTAAAACAAACAGTTATTACTTTACATTTCCCATATGTCTACTTCATTTTTGGATCATTTTGTAAATGACACTTTTTTGGGGGATGTTAGAAGGCTTAGAAGTTTTCCAAAACCCACTTTTTAAAGGACCAGTTCAGGTCTGAAGTCCCTTTGTAAGGATTACATAATATAAACCAACCATAAATGGCCCAATTTTAGAAACTACACCCCTTAGGCCCCTTTCACACAGGGGCGAGTTTTCCGTGCGGGTGCGATGCGTGCGGTGAACGTATTGCACCCGCACTGAATCCTGACCCATTCATTTCTATGGGGCTGTGCACATGAGCGGTGATTTTCAGGCATCACTTGTGCGTTAAGTGAAAATCGCAGCATGCTCTATATTGTCCGATTTTCACGCGACGCAGGCCCCATAGAAGTGAATGGGAAGCGTGAAAATCGCATAGCATCCGCAAACAAGTACGGATGCGGTGCGATTTTCACGCACGGTTGCTAGGAGACGATCGGGATGGAGACCCGATCATTATTATTTTCCCTTCGTCACATGGTCTTTTACCATGGTGAATCACCATGGTAAAAGATCATGTGACATACCATGTGATGACCGGAGTGACGTCATCAAAGGTCCTTAACCGGTATTTAATGCAGCAGCTCACCCCAGGTCCTGTTCAACTTCAGCGCAGAGGATACAGAAGGAGATGCCGGGCTTCGCGAGCAAGTGGACTAAGGTGAGTTAAATTATTTTTTATTTTTTTAACCCCTCTAGCGCTGGTTTACTATGCATTCTGTATTCAGAATGCTATTATTTTCCCTTATAACCATGTTATAAGGGAAAATAATACAATCTTCAGAACATCAATCCCAAGCTTCTGTGAAGAAGTTTGGGTTTGGGTACCAAACATGCGTGATTTTTCTCGCGGTGAAAAATCGCGCATTTTCCCACAACACACCCGGCTCTTATCCGGGCAAAAAAACTGACGCCCGTGTGAAAGAGGCCTTAAAGGTATTCAAAACGGATTTGACTAACTTTCTTAACCCTTTAGGTGTTCCACAAGAATTAATTGAAAATGGATATGAAATTTAAGAATTTCACTTTTTTGGCAGATTTTCCATTTTAATCCATTTTTCCAGTAAGAAAGCAAGGGTTAACAGCCAAACAAAATGTAATATTTATTGACCCGATTCTGTAGTTTACAGAAACACCCCATATGTCATTGTAAACTGCTGTACGGGCACACGGCAGGGTGCTAATGGAACGCCATATGGTTTTTGGAAGGCAGATTTCACTGGGATAATTTTAAGTTGCCATGTCACATTTGATGCACCCCTAGAGTAGAAACTCCAAAAATTTACCCCATTTTGGAAACAACGGGATAAGGTGGCAGTTCTGTTGGTACTATTTTAGGGTACATATGATTTTTTTGTTGCTCTATATTACACTTTTTGTGATCCAAGGTAACAAAAAATTGCTGTTTTGGCACAGTTTTATATTTTTATTTTATTTACAGTGTTCATCTGACAGGTTAGATCATGTGGTATTTTTCTAGAGCAGATTGTTATGGATGCGACAATACCAAATAGGTCTACGTTTTTTACATTTATTTCACTTTCACTTTTCAGTATGAGATGACGGTACCCTTTTAGGGTGGATATGACCTTTTGATTGCTTGGTATTACACTTTTTGTGTAAGGTGACAAAAAAAATAGCTTTTTTTTTTTACATAGTTTTTATTTTATTTTTTTGACGGTGTTCACCTGATGGGTTAGCTCTTGTGATATTTTTATAGAGCTGGTCGATATGGACGCGGCAATATTTAATATGTCTACTTTTCTTAATTTTAGGGGGAAAACTTTATTTTTTAAAATCTTTTTCACTTTATTTTTTGTCCCACTCTGGGACTTCAACTTTTGGGGGTCTGATCTCCTTTACAATGCATCACAATACTTCTGTATTGTGATACAGTGTGTAATACACTTACAGCCAATGTAATACACTTCAGCCAGCTTGCCTGTGAGATTCAGGGGGCTGGATCTCAGAGGCTGTCACGAAAGGCATCAGGCTGCCTTCCTTGCCATTGGGTCCCAGTCAAAGTAGCACGTGGACCCGGTGGCCACCCCGCACCCAAAATGATTGTGCACATGCCGCGGTCTGCACATACAACAGCGGTCCGGCTATCAGCAGCTCCTGCACCCGCCCGATCAGCCCGCCGTACATGTACGGCACTGGCCATTAAGTCACGTCCACAAGCGCCATACATGTACGGTGCAGGTCTTTAAGGGGTTAATTTTAAGGGGTTAATCTAGGCTCCAATACCCCCAAATCTGGATCCAGTGTGTGCAATACAGTCTGATTCCAATTTACTTTTATTTCAAATATCCGTCCAAATCTTTCAAATTATTTGATTAGATAACCTACTGACACTTCTGACTCTGTAAAAGAAAACAAAGCATATCATCCACATACATGGCTATTTTATCCTGGTTTTCCCTTACCCCAAAAGCTGCCAAATGGAATTTTTGTTCTTATAACAGCAAGGGGCTCTATCACAATTGAGAATAACTAGGGGGAGAGAGGACATCCTTGCCCAATTCCTCTTCACAAACTAAACAACCAAGATTCTATACCGTAACAGCTCATGCACACGACAGTATGTATTTTACCTTCCGTAAAACACGGATCAACGAAAAATACGAATGACGACTGTGTGCATTCCGCAATTTGTGGAACATAACAGCTTGACCATAATAGAACAGGCCATTATATCCTTGTCCGTTATGCAGTCAATAATAGGACATGTTCTATTTTTTGCGGAATGGACATGCGGACATACGGAAACGTAATGCACACAGAGTCATTTCATTTTTTTTGTGGCTCCACTGAAATGAATGGTTCGCATACAGGTTGCAAAAAAACAGAATGGACACAGAAACAATATATGTTTGTGTGCATGAGCCCTCAACCAAAAAGCTAGCCTTTGAGTTCTGATATAAGATTTTTAGCCAATTAATAAATTAAAGTCAGGTCCTACGCCCATCCTCTGCATCACATACCAAAGGTACTGCCACTCTACACTGCCAAAGACCAGTGTGGTTAAAGGGGTGAATTAAAGGAGATGTCCCACTTTAAATGGAGTTTATCATGTAGACAACGTTCCAGGGGTTATGGCCACTGCTGCAACCCAGATACAAGATGGGAGTTGCTGCACATTCAGACCTATGCACTCTCCCATGGCCCTGGCCACCAGAGAAGCCAGCACTTTTTACTATAGTGTGCAAACACGGCCACCGCAGGTGGATTGTAAACCCCAGGAAACGTGCAGTGTATAGTGTTTAAAAATGAAACAAGCCAGCAAAGGAAGCAATATGGATAATAACAATACATTAGTAAGTGCCTTGTATTAACTTTGTCTACATTATAAATGCAATTTACTGAAGTGAGACAACTCTAATAAAAAATAAAATAAAAAATGCCCTTTAATAAAAAAATAAAAAGGGGGGGAGGTGTGGCAAAAAAAAAAAAAAGCAGTATTATTCTCCTTCATGGATCCATACCTCTCTAGACCCCACTGCTTTCCACTTCCTGTTCTGCTCAACATGCTGCAAATGTCAGGACTGTTTGAGGACGGTCACAGCTATGGACAGGATTTGGCTGAGTGGGTCCTTTGATGGTATTTCTGTCTTGTTGATCAGGAATGAAGAGCAGCGAGAAAAAAATGAAGCAGAATTGGAACGGAAGTGGCAGGGAATCAAAGGAGGCTCGTAATGAATTTTTTCTATTTAGAACATTTTCTGGTAAATTTGTTCTCAGTTCTCCCTGGAAAACCTCTTTTGTATCAGTGTTTGGAGTCTGTGTGTCTGATTCAATAAGGGCTCTTATTAGGGCATTTTATATAACAGACCAGATAAATGCAATAAATTATAAATTCTGCTCATTTTTTAACTTATAACTTTTTAACTTATAACCTAAAACTGAGAAAATAGCTGACATATTTCAGTATTATGTACAGTTAAGACTTGAAACAACCATCCCATCCAGTCCTAATTTTAGCATACAGCGCAATAAATATCCAGAAAAAAATAAATGAGTAAGGCCTCTTTCACACTTGCGTTGTCCGGATCCGTCGAGTACTCAATTTGCAGGAATTACACGCCGGATCCGGAAAAACGCAAGTGAACTGAAAGCATTTGAAGACGGATCCGTCTTCAAAATGCGTTCAGTGTTACTATGGCAGCCAGGACGCTATTAAAGTCCTGGTTGCCATAGTAGGAGCGGGGAGCGGGGGAGCAGAATAAAAAAAATAGGTAAAAAAATAGGGGTGGGGGGGAGGAAAAGTATACATATTAGGTATCGCCGTGTCCGTATCGACCGGCTCTATTAACATATCACATGACCTAACCCCTTAGATCAACACCGTAAAAAATAAAAACTGTGCTATATAAACCATTTTTTTTGAAACCTTACATCACAAAAAGTACAACAGCAAGCGATCAAAAAGGCGTTTGCCCACCAAAATAGTACCAAACAGTCACCTCATCCTGCAAAAAATGAGCCCCTACCTGAGACAATCGCCGAAAAAATTAAAAATATTATGGCTTAGAATATGGAGATACTAAAACATCTTTTTTTTTGTTTTAAAAAAGCTGTTATTGTGTAAAACTTACATAAATATATATATATTTTTTTAAGTATACATATTAGGTATCGCCACGTCCGTATCGACTGGCTCTGTAAAAATATCACATGACCTAACCCCTCAGGTGAACACCGTAAAAAATAAAAACTGTGCTAAATAAACCATTTTGTCACCTTACATCACAAAGTTTAATAGCAAGCGATCAAAGTGTCAGACGCACCCCAAAATAGTGGCAATAAAACAGTTCATCTCATCCCGCAAAAATCATACCATACCCAAGGTAATCACCCAAAAACTGAAAAAATTATGGCTCTCAGACTATGGAAACACTAAAACATGATTTTCTTTTGCTTCAAAAAGGAAATCATTGTGTAAAACTTACATAAATAAAAAAAAGTATACATATTAGGTATCGCAGCGTCCGTGACAACCTGGTCTATAAAAATATCACATGATCTAACCTGTCAGACTAATGTTGTGAATAACAAAAAATGAAAACGGTGACAAAAACTGCTATTTCTTGTTACCTTGCCTCACAAAAAGTGTAATATAGAGCAACCAAAAATAATATGTACTCTAAACTAGTACCTGCAATACCGCTACCCTATCCCGTAGTTTGTAAAATGGTGTAACTTTTTGGGAGTTTCTACTCTAGGGGTGCATCAGGGAGGCTTCAAATGGGACATGGTGTCAAAAAAAAAAAAAAACTGTCTAGCAAAACCTGCCTTCCAAAAACCGCATGGCATTCCTTTCCTTCTGCGCCCTGCCGTGTGCCCGTACAGCGGTTTACGACCACATATGGGGTGTTTCTGTAAACTACAGAATCAGGGCCACAAATATTGAGTTTGGTTTGGCTGTTAACCCTTGCTTTGTAACTGGATTTTTTTTATAAAAAACGGAAAATCTGCCAAAAATTTTAAATTTTGAAATTAATTCTTGTGGAACACCTAAAGGGTTAACAAAGTTAGTAAAATCAGTTTTAAATACCTTGAGGGGTGTAGTTTAGTTTATAGAATGGGGTCATTTTTGGGTGGTCTGTATTATGTAAGCCTCGCAAAGTGACTTCAGACCTGAACTGGTCCCTAAAAATTGGGTTTTTGAAAATTTCAGAAAAATTTCAAGAATTGCTTCTAAACTTCTAAGCCTTGTAACATCCCCAAAAAATAAAATATAATTCCCAAAATGATCCAAACATGAAGTAGACATATGGGGAATGCAAAGTAATAACTATTTTTGGAGGTATTACTATGTATTATAGAAGTAAAGAAATTGAAACCCGGAAATTTGCTTTTTTTTTTTGAAATTTTTGGTAAATTTTGTATTTTTTATAACTAAAAATTATTATTTATTTTTTACTTCATTTTACCAGTGTCATGACGAAAAAACTGTCTCAGAATGGCCTGGATAAGTCAAAGCGTTTTAAAGTTATCAGCACTTAAAGCGACACTGGTCAGATTTGCAAAAAATGGCCAAGTACTTAAGGTGAAATAGTTCCTTAAGGGGTTAATAAAGAGGAAGATTTTATGGGAAGAAAATACAGTGCCGGAATCGTCTTTCACTTTACTTACATTACAGATCACGTCTGCCAAAGTTTTGGTATTTCTGTACTGATTAACCCTTTTATGACCAAGGGTCATTGATGCCCCAGTGTCCAGGTCAAAAATTACAAATCTGACATGTGTCACTTTATGTGGTAATATCTTTGGAACGCTTTTACTTATCCAAGCCATTCAGAGATTGTTTTCTCATGACACATTGTACTTAATGACAGTAATAAATTTGAGTCAATATATATCACCTTTATTTATGAAAAAGTCCCAAATTTACTATTTTAGGGTACATATGATTTTTAATTGCTCTTTATTATATTTCTTGTGAGGCAAGTCAACCCCAGAAAATTGCTATGTTGGCACAGTTTTAATTTTTTACTAGATTCATCTGACAGGGTAGATCATGTTCTATTTTGGTAGAGCAGGTTGTTACGGACACAATGATATCAAATATGTCTACTTTCTTTGAGTTTTACATATTAAAGCATTTTTGAAAAAATAATTGTTTTTGTGTCTCCATTTTCTGAACGCCATATTAGTTTTTATTTTTCTGCCAATTGTCTTGTGCAGGGGCTCGTTTTTTGCAGAACGAGTTGAGGTTTTTATTGGTACCATTTTTGGGTACATAGGATTTTTTGATAATTCATTATTACACTTTATAGGGCAAGGTGACCAAAAAATTGGTTGTTTTGGAACAGTTTTTATTTATTTATTTTTACAGCATTCACCTGAGGGGTTAGAACATGTGATATTTTTATAGAGCAGATCGTTACGGATGTGGCAATACCTAATATGTATAATTTTTCTTATTTAAGTTTTATACAATAATAGCATTTAAAAAAAAATAATAATAATCAATCGTCAGATCCATGTAGGGGGCGCATTTGGGGCCTACAGATCAGGGGGCACGGAGCATACACTACCTGCTTGTCAGGCTCTGTGCAGACTGACCAATGGGGGTCGATCTCCAGCAAGAGACAACTCTGATTGGTCCCTTGTCGGCATTACTGCACTGTATGCTGTCCGTGACAGCAGCAGTGCAGGGACAGAAGCTTTAACCCAAGCGTTTTGCAGCACTTGGATTAAAAAGCTGCCTGACGTCTATATACCTGCTAGTTGCACAGGGCATGTGCAAATAGCACGTATATAGCTGTATGGCCGTCGGGAAGGGGTTAATGTGATTATAGCACCATATAGCAGTGTTAAATTGTATTACACTTATTTTTCTCGGTACGAAGACTGCTGCATTGTGGGAGGTGCAGATCATTGTGGGAGTGCAAAGAATTCTGGGAAAGAGAAGTCTTCAGGACACAATACCGAGCAGTGGCGTGCCTAGGGTGTTTGGCACCCGGGGCGGATCCTTTCTCTGGCACCTCCCCCTACCGCCCCCCCCCCCCCCACCTCCGATACTTAAAAATAATTTTACCCCCTCAGAGTAGCATTGTCCTCATTGTAAAACTTTTACTGTATTTTTATACAGATGTGTGCCGCCTCACAGTAGTTATGCCCACATTGTACCCCCTCACAGTAGTTATGCCCACTCTGTGCCCCCTCACATTAATAATCTCCATTGTGTTCACCTTCATAGTAATATTCCCCATTGTGCCCCCTTCATAGTAATAATGCCTATTGTGCCCCCTTAATAGTAATGTCCACAGTGCTAGTAATGACCTCTATGCCCCCTCCATAGTAATAATTGTATTGTGCCCCTTCACAGTAATACCCACTGTGCCCTCTTCACAGTAATAATTCCCTCTGTGCCCCCTTCATTGTAGTAATGCCCTCTGGCTCTGTGCCACCTCAATAGTAGAAATGCCCATTGTGCCTCCTTTACAATAGTAATTCCCTCTGTGCCCCCTCCATAGTAGTAATGCTCTGTGCCTTCTCCATTGTACTAAAGTCCTCTGTGCCCCCTGTCTTCCTGCTTCACCATTCAGAGCCCCAACAGCCTGAAGGAGGGGAGGTGCAGCCCCGGGACCTGAGCAGTGAGTGACAGGACCCAGCTATGAGCGCTTCCATCTGTATTGATGGAAGCGCCCATTGCTTCTGGCACACCCGAGAGCCGGTACCCGTGGCGGACCGCCCCCCATACCCCTTAGTACGCCACTGGTACAGAGATGTCCTATGCATGTCTTTTTCTCAAACTACACCATCCTTGTAAACAGTAGCATATCTGGTGAGAGTTCTACCTTTGTTTCAGGGATATTATAATATGCAGAGCTGTTTAGTTAGTTATAACTGTTACTCAGGGAGTTGTTACTACTGTTAGATAGACATGTAATCTTATGTACAGACAGCCATTTTACCATGTGCTTTCACTGATGACTGTTAATGTTATAGTACATGCTATTCATGCATTATACGTATACATGCTATTTGCATTCTTGTAGTTTTACCAATCAACAATCCTGTTTTACTAATCAATCACACACTTGCACAATCTCTCACTCACGTGCATCGCGCAGAGAGTACAACCTGTTCACCAATAAACAAGTTAGACTACAAAGAACAGTCCTCTTATTTGGAAGACAGGAATGGTTTATGCTGAATGTCAGACTGCACACTGTGTGAACACGTATGAAGACAGAACATCAGGTCTTCAGCGTTACTGTCCAACCAGTTATACGAGCCCTAGTACTATATATCAGCAGTTAACAGCTGGATTAATGGTTTTACAGCGTAAACTTCTATGTCATAGAGACACAGTGGTGATTAGATCAGCTGTTGCCCGCAAATAACTGCACTATAAAAAAAAAATACTCAAACATATACAGTACAGACCAAAAGTTTGGACACACCTTCTCATTCAAAGAGCTTTCTTTATTTTCACGACTATGAAAATTGTAGATTCACACTGAAGGCATCAAAACTATGAATTAACACATGTGGAATTATATATATAACAAAAAAGTGTGAAACAACTGAAAATATGTCATATTCTAGGTTCTTCAAAGTAGCCACCTTTTGTTTTCACTTCACAGGTGTGCCCTGTCAGGTTTAATAAGTGGGATTTCTTGCCTTATAAATGGGGTTGGGACCATCAGTTGCATTGAGGAGAAGTCAGGTGGATACACAGCTGATAGTCCTACTAAATATACTGTTAGAATTTGTATTATGGCAAGAAAAAAAAGCTGCTAAGTAAAGAAAAACAAGTGGCCATCATTACTTTAAGAAATGAAGGTCAGTCAGTTCGGAAAATTGGGAAGACTTTGAAAGTGTCGCCAAGTGCAGTCACAAAAACCATCAAGCGCTACAAAGAAACTGGCTCACATGCGGACCGCCCCAGGAAAGGAAGACCAAGAGTCTCCTCTGCTGCAGAGGATAAGTTCATCCGA
Organism: Bufo gargarizans; assembly: GCF_014858855.1. Lineage (NCBI taxonomy): Eukaryota > Metazoa > Chordata > Amphibia > Anura > Bufonidae > Bufo > Bufo gargarizans. The sequence continues at coordinate 119,913,386 of NC_058088.1, forward strand.
GTCACCAGCCTCAGAAATCGCAGGTTAACAGCAGCTCAGATTAGAGACCAGGTCAATGCCACACAGAGTTCTAGCAGCAGACACATCTCTAGAACAACTGTTAAGAGGAGACTGTGTGAATCAGGCCTTCATGGTAGAATATCTGCTAGGAAACCACTGCTAAGGACAGGCAACAAGCAGAAGAGACTTGTTTGGGCTAAAGAACACAAGGAATGGACATTAGACCAGTGGAAATCTGTGCTTTAGTCTGAGGACCAAATTTGAGATCTTTGGTTACAACCACCTGTGTCTTTTTGCGACGCAGAAAAGGTGAACTGATGGACTCTACATGCCTGGTTCCCACCGTGAAGCATGGAGGAGGAGGTGTGATGGTGCTTTGCTGGTGACACTGTTGGGGATTTATTCAAAATGGAAGGCATACTGAACCAGCATGGCTACCACAGCATCTTGCAGCGGCATGCTATTCCATCCGGTTTGCGTTTAGTTGGACCATCATTTATTTTTCAACAGGACAATGACCCCAAACACACCTCCAGGCTGTGTAAGGGCTATTTGACCATGAAGGAGAGTGATGGGGTGCTGCACCAGATGACCTGGCCTCTACAGTCACCGGACCTGAACCCAATCGAGATGGTTTGGGGTGAGCTGGACCACAGAGTGAAGGCAAAAGGGCCAACAAGTACTAAGCATCTCTGGGAACTCCTTCAAGACTGTTGGAAGACCATTTCAGGTGACTACCTCTTGAAGCTCATCAAGAGAATGCCAAGAGTGTGCAAAGCAGTAATCAAAGCAAAAGGTGGCTACTTTGAAGAACCTAGAATATGACATATTTTCAGTTGTTTCACACTTTTTTTGTTATGTATATAATTCCACATGTGTTAATTCATAGTTTTGATGCCTTCAGTGTGAATCTACAATTTTTATAGTCATGAAAATAAAGAAAGCTCTTTGAATGAGAAGGTGTGTCCAAACTTTTGGTCTGTACTGTATGTGTTGCAAAAACATGAAAAATAGGAGTTCAATTAAAAATATACATAAATAAGGCCTCAGAGGAATTTTATCCTACCAACATCCTGATTTTTATTCTGCGAAGTAGAAGACTAAATGGAAAATTACACAATCTTACCTGAAGCCTGAAGTATCCTTATATAACTCCTATCCCTTTCCATTTTCTTTTTATCCTTTAAAGATATGAAGCCCTGGAGTAAAAGCAACACTTACTCTCAGAGCCTTCGCTGCCTTTGTTCCGCCTTGTCCTTCGTAAAAGCCTGATGCCTTCTTCCAGATGTGATCTGTCTTCACTACTCAAATGATTTAATAGGGCCATCTGTAATAAAATGCAAAAATAAAAGACAAACATGTGACACTGAATAGTTGCAATATGATATTCCAGCAAGTTTAGGGGGAAAAATGTATTTGTTCATAACCTTATCTAAGGACATTTACACTGCTTATCAAATATCATCTGTATATATAATTTTTTACACAGTACGTCTAAAAGTAGCATTATTACATTATAACAAACTCTGCATTAGGGATCAAGATGAATGAGAACTCCTTTTACCTAAAGTACACCCCATGAGGAAATGGCGACCCCTGGTGGCAACTCCTGCAACAAACCTTCGCTTTAGAAAGACGCCTACACAAACACATACACGCTGCTTAGGGTTTAATTATCTCACAGATCACAGGGGCTCTGTATCATTTACAGCTTTTATTAGAAGAATATCAACATTTTTTAATGAAATGTCATTAAGTGCCCGTTAGTCACTAAGAAAATTAAACAGGTACTTCTGAAAATGTCAACGCTTGTGTGTGTGTGCCAAGAAATGAGTGGAAATCTGCATTCTTACATCAAGCTGAATGTGAGCAGTCTCTGTCCAAACTTGAATTCAGAAAAGGTTGGAAGCAGCTTGTTGTTTCAGGTACTGATGAAGTGCATGTACTGTAATGTAAATGCCATGGGCAAGGCTGAACCCCGGAAATCATTACAATACATCAGTAAACAATATTTTACCATCATTTCTAGGATTACAGCAACAATAGAGAACATTCTTGTGTCCTATATGTAGATCACAGAGATAATGATCGTGTGATATAGGCAGAGGCGTTTTTTTTCTTAGAGGTTGGGTGGGCATGCTTTCACTAGGAGCAGAAAAGAGTCACCACGTCTTCACGTCTTTGCACAGTTAAAGGAGTTGGCCACTGGTTACTGGTGACCAATGTGTAAGGCAAATAAATGGCACTTGCTAGCATAGCCTTTGTTGATATTCTGTGCCATATGCTATATATTTTATAGGCCATGATCCCTTATCCGCACAGAGTTCCTGTCCTTAAGATGGCCGCTGTTGGAGGCTCATGTGACCAGACATCACTCAGCCTGCTCCATTCCAACACATTGCACCTGCCCTAAACGCCGAATAGTGCAAGTGCAGATACTTGTAGCAGGTGCAGCGAATATGGATGAAGGAGACATCACATGGAGGTGATTTGCCCGGTCCCATGAGCAGTCATTTTATGGATAGGACCTCTGTGTGGACAACACAAAAGGCCAACAAGGGGGAATGACTTATAAATGTCAACAAAGGCTCTATTAGTAAGTGTCATATAGTCCCCTAAAACACACTTGTCAACAGTAACCCAGAAGTGGCCAAACCCTTTAAGTAGAGGTAAGTATAATGCACACTAAACATTCACACATTCTGTAATGTGTAACCATCCCAGTGTCTTTACTTGTCATTAAAGAGGTTCCAGCCCTTTTATATTGATGGCCTGAGGATAGGTCATCAATATCTGGTCAGCGGGAGTTTGACACCCTGTACCCCCACTGATTGGCTGCTCTGTAATCGTGTCGGAGTGGACTGAGCTGGTAACTGCAGTGCTGATTTCATTCACGTCATTTCCTCCCCTCAATTTTACCTATAAATGTGAGGTCTATTACTAGAATAGAAAACATACAAAATGTAAGTCTGGGGATATATTATATTATAGTTATTTTATGTTTTACTAAAGTTACATACTAAAAGCTCATTCCATAAATAGTTTTTCTGCTGCTGTATTCCAAGAGCCATAACAATTATTCTATCAGTGTAGCTGTATGAGGGCTTGTTTTGTTGCCAGGCAAGTCAGCAATTTTGGGGTACATCTAAATGCTTTATTAACTTTTATTATGCTTTTCTATAATAGTGAGCTAATCTCAAATATGACAGCGCTGAAAGACCGCTTAGATGGAGTTACCAATAAAGCATAATAGGCATCTCCCTAATGTCCCATACTATAAAACAAATGCATTATTAGGCCTCTTTCAGACGAGTGTGTCTAGTGGTAGTGTGATTCCCCGTTCTGCACACTGCTCGTTTCACAAGATTGCACAGCATTATAATGATTTCTAATGCTGTGCGTCTCTGCATTACCTGGTTTCTACAGAATTATACGGACAACATTATGTCAGTATAATTCTGTATACGCAAGGTCAGGCTGTGAGACACAAAATTGCGAAACATTATCATGCTGTGCGAACCTGAGAAACGAGCAACCTGTCCACAAGGGCTCATGCACACGAACAAATTGCAGTTCACAATGCATGGGCACCGTCCGTATGGCCTGTACTGGCGGATACAGACCTACTCAACTTGAATGGGCCCGAGATACGTCTGCACCCCAAAAATAATTGAGCATGTTCTCTCAAGTCAAAATGCCACGGAAGCACTCTTTAGTGTTTCCATGGCCTTTCCCACCCATTTAAGTTAATGTGTCTGCATCCGTGATACAGTGCGGATATGGCTGGTTGTGGACTGCAATATGGGCACGGCCAGCACATGTTCGGGTGCATGAACCCTGACTGGAAATCCTATCAGCAATCTGAGGAGCGCCTCTGTCCGCTCACAGTTTACCAAGCACAGTGCCGTACGCCGTATAGCGGCTGTGCTTGGTATCGCAGCTTAGCCCCATTCACTTGAATAGGACTAAGCTTTGCCTAGATCACTAGACATCACTTGCCTAGGTTAAGCAAAGAGAAGGCCAGCGTGCTCACTAGAACACTATGGTCTCCTCAAACAGCTAATCGGCGGGGGACTCTTTTGTTGGACCTCCAGTATTGATGAACTATCCTGAGAATATGTTATCAGGATAAAACAGTCGGAAAACCACTTTAATGCTGTAAAATAAAATCCAATAAAACAATCGCAGACTTGTTTTCTTTTCATTCCCATGCCCCACCATCAGAAAAAGATTTTTAATACGCTGGTGCAGATTTTCTAAGATAATGATGGCATAAACTTAGACAGGCTGTCTAGACATGAACTAGTTATTACAATGGCTCGGGCAGGATGATAGATCTGGTACAAGGCTAGACACTTTTCTCTGACTTTGTACCAACTACTGGTTAGCTTAATTGGAGACAATTTTCTGCCAAATTTTTGGGAGCTGTGGAACTAAAAGCAGTTGTATGTGGTCTACAGTGTTAGGTTTAGGGTTCGGGAGAAGCTAACTGAGGCCGTGATTTCTATAGATCAAGTGGAGGCAGGGCTCTAGGCCCAACTGTCATCCATCTGCTATCCATCTGCTGTAGGCTACAATGACATTTTGTCCACAGTGCCATGTTCTGCAGCAGCGACTGGAGAGCATAATAAAATGCATGCTATATCATTGTGGGTGATGGGAGAAAATGGTTAGACATTGTCAAGTCCCAAAGTTTTTGATTTTTACCTTTTTTTTTTTTTTAACAAGGTAAAGAAGTAAAAATTGTCCAGATCTTAGGATAATTTCACAATAGTGTTTTTTGCAGATCCGTCATGTATCTGAAAAAACTTTTCCGTTACAATAATAAACCCACCTGCATCCGTCATGAACGGATCCGACTGCATTATGTCTTATATAGCCATGACGGATCAATCTTGAACACCATTGAAAGTCAATGGGAGACAAATCCGTTTTTAATTGTGTCACAGAAAACGGATCTGTCCCCATTGACTTACTTTGTGTATCAGGACAGATTCGTCTTGTTCTGCACGACATTGTGGACAGAAAAACGCTGCTTGCAGCGTTATTCTGTCCACGATGGGAGCGCAACCAAACGGAATGGGATGCATTTTGGTGTATTCCGTTTTGTTCAGTTCAGTTTTGTCCGCATTGACAATGAATGGGGACAAAACTGAAGCGTTTTCCTCCGCTAATGAGATCCTATCACGGATCTCGATAGCGGAATTGAAAAGGCTGGTGTGAAAGTAGCTTTAGACGCGTTTCCGTTATTTTATTTAAATATGCTTTCTCAATAATTACTAGTTAGACAAAACCAATTCAATGTTAGATGTGTGCACACTGCTGTAATGTAAAAATACTGTAGGTAACTATCTATAGCGCTAGAAATCTGCTTGGAATATGAAATCAATGTGCTTCCCGAATATGTTCTCTTGCTAATATAATAATATCCTGAGGGCAGACAATCCAGGGAAACTGTCTCCAAGCTGAGGAACTACAACATTCTCCAAAATCTTGTGTTGCAATCTTTAGCACAACAGAGGGTGTTCCCAGTGCTGGGATTAGTTCATGCCTGAGGTGTGTGGTTAGGTAAAGGATAGTGTTGTATCATGCCACACTTTAAAAAATTCATTACATTTCTGAAACGTAATTCGACTTCCATAATTTATTTCTGCTTAGTAGCAATTCAAAAACACAATCTTACAATTGCTACATATAGAAATAGACATGATACTGTGTATGCTCCATAACATAAACAATATTATAGCACATATTGTGCCTACCATTACATTAATTTATACCATTTGATGACTGCTTCATTGTGAACCCTGCGGAACCGGATGATGAATGGCACACAACTCCAGGCACATTTAAGGCAGGTAAGAGGCACCCCAGTGTCAAGTCAGACCATTAAAAACCATTTACATCTGCATGGTCTGCATGCTAGAGGACCTGCAAGGGTACCTGACCACAGGTGTCATCGTCTTGCATGGGCCAGGGAGCATCCACCTTGGACGAGTGGGCCTCAGTGCTGTTCACTGATGAGTCGATTCATGCTGAGCAGAAATGATGGCCACCAACGATGTTGGAGACATCAAGGAGAGCGCTATGCATCAGCCACTATCATCACCAGACAAGCTTGTGGTGGTGGTGGTGTTAGTGCGGGCAGGTGTGTCTAGTCAAAACAGAACTGCCCTACACTTTGTGAATGGTACAGTAACAAGCCCATACTACTTAAATAACAGCATTAAAGCAGTGATTGTGCCTCTGCATGAACAACACGGGCCTAATTTCACCTTCATGGACGCCAATGTGCCAGCTCATCAAGGTCACATCTAGGGTCACTTCAATACCAAAATTTTGATTCGGTTTCGATACCATAAAAAAGTATTGCGATACTCGATACTACGCGGAAAAAAAAAAAGCCGCATGCATTCTACATTTTATTGAACGTCCGGCCCATAATTGATAGTCATATCCTATTTTTTGGGGGGGCAAGGTGACAAAAAAAAAAAAAGTGAATTGTGGGTTGTTTTTTTGGGGACTTTTTAGATGTGGCGATAATATGTTTATTTATTGTTTATATATTTTATATGTAAAATTGGGAAAGGGGGCGATTTATACTTAATATTTTTATTTATTTATTTATATTAAATAAAATAATAACTATTGCCCTTAGGGGCTAGAACCTGGGATCTTTTAATCCCTTGTGCTATTTACCCTAATAGAGATCTATTAGGGTGAATAGGACTTCACACTGTACCTGCTGCCCTGTGCATAATGCACACAGCAGTAGGTAGCTTACCATGGCAGCCATGATTTTAATTGGGAAGGGGGGGGGGGGCCCGCACTGCGCCACCAAATTATTTTAATACTAGGGGGGTTGGGGAGGGGCCATCATTAGGGAACGGCTGCTGGAGATTGGGGTACATCAAATGGAGTGGCCTGCACTTTCTCCAGACCTGAATCCCATTGAAAACCTATGGGATCAGATCTATTCACTTAATTAACATAGTACCCTAAGAAGGCTCTCCTTACACACATAATCCCAAGCCACAGGCCACTCCTCTCTGCTGTCCTCCTCCTCCTGAAGAGCATGACGGCCCTGGCTTCCTCAGTGGGACTTGCGGTCACATGACTTTTCCATCACTGCGACCCGGAGCTTTATTCACTGACAATCCCAGCCTCTTTTTCAGCGCATGAGCTCCCTCACTTCCCATAATATCCATGGCCACATTACCGCCTGTGTTGCAGTCACGTGACAAGGACCAGAATAATCATGTGATTCCCTTTTCTGTCTAATTTTTAAAAGACTAGTTTTGAAGGAACAATGCTCTGGGTAACTTTACAATGTGCCTCTGTCCATCCTCTGCATAAATCTTTGTTTTAATAAACATAGTGTAATGTGTCTTTGCAATGACACCTGTGGGCAGCCCCTCCCCTTGGGGTCACCCCACAGGTGTGTTTTTTTGGGCAGTTTCTTTAGATAGCTTCAGGCTATAAATATTATCTATATACTGTTCACAAAATTAGGCCTCATGTACACGGCCGTTGTTTCAATGGGCCCGCAAAAGATGCGGACAGCACTCCGTGTGCAGTCCGCATCCGTTGCTCCGTTCCGCGGCCCCGCTAAAAAAATATAACATGTCCTATTCTTGTCCGCGCTTTGCGGACAAGAATAGGCATTTAGATTGACGTTTTTTGCAGATCCGCGGTCGTGTGGATGTAGCCTTATTCTGAAAAACCTGATGAAGGGGAACGGTTTGTTCCCGATCGAGTTGTTTTTATTTACGTGCCATCTTCAAATAAAGAAGAATCTGATTTAGCGCAAATTTTACCAGTGGGCATTTAAAGCTACTTTCACACTGCCGGAATAAATGTCAGACATGTTGTAGTTTTATTCCGGCAGCCTCTCGCCGTGCCTCCGCACCCCCCCCCCATTATTGTCAATGGGGACAGAGCGGCAGTCTGGGGGCACACGTGAACTAGCGGCAGGACTGATCCGGCAGGCTGTTGATCTGTCGGAACAGCCTTCCAGAGGTCCGTGCCGCTAGTGTGAAAGTAGCTTTAAATGCCCTACTTTCATGATATAATATCATTGTGAACTTTTAATGTTCTTACGTTTTCCATAAATTTCACCTGAAAGCCAAATATCCCTAACTTTTTGTGAGCAGTGTATGAAATAGGATTCGCTTCAGTCCTCATTCTTTCCAGCATAGTGGTGAATAGAGTAAAAGGGTTTTTCCAGGATTTTAATATTGATGACCTGTCCTCAGGATAGGTCACCAATATCAGATGGGAGGGGGATCAGACCCCCCCCCCCCACCGATCAGCTGCCTTCCCTTAATATTTTACCTGCTCACTGTCAACATCGCAGCGGTGGGCAAGTGTACTTACAAGAAGCCATCCCATTAACTTCTATCACTCCCATACACTTGAATAGGAAGGAGCTGTCCCATAGAAGTTCAATGTCAACAGTGAGCAGTTAAACGATGAAGGGAAGGATGTGCTCACACAGAGAGGCGTTCTCTTCAACCAGCAGAGGTCGTCAATATTAAAATCCCGGAAAACCCCTTTAATATACTGTATGTTGTAAACACATTGGGTTCAGGCACTAACAAAACTGAACCTACCAGACAACTTCCACTTGATTTGCACTTTGCTTTGTTTCAAGCTTCCAGCCAAGATTTTAGAGGTAACGTCTTACTTAATCCTGATTTCTATATTAAAACATGTCCCAATTCATGGTTTGAAATATTTTATTAAGTGCCCATTTGTCATAGAATAAAACAAATACACAAAATAAAATACCTGAGGCAATTCATTCTATGGGTCATAAAGAAAAGTTATGCCTTGCCCGCCCAGATAACCGGAAAGCATGTTTTAGGAGTATATAAACAGACCATGAACTCACATTGGTGCTGGATTTTCTGATCTTATTCTATGGGTTAGTATGAATACTGCCATTCCAAATAAATATATTTTTATTTCACATTTTTGTATTTTTGCACAATATAAATATGCTTTGTAAATAAAATAAAAAAGTCACTTTTAAATCCCTCCATTCCAAGAGTTAGGACTTATTACTTTATCTCCATCAACACAGCTATATGAGGGTATGCCTTTTGTGGTATGGGTTGGTGTTTTAGTAGTACTATTTTGGGGTACATATAAAAAAAATATATATAGTTTTTAGAATTGTTTTGGTGGTGGAATGAAATTTACTGTGCAGTATAAAATAACTTTACTGCTTTCTGCCCACCCATAGACTTTAAAAGTTAGGGATGGCAGGTGATCAGCATATAACTCTTCAAGGATGCTCCTCAATGATAATCATGCAGCCGAGGGAGCAGGGACAATGAAAGCCCTGCCTTCTCCTTCGCCGTATACATAGCCGTCAATGAGTGCTGTATATGCATATCAGAAAGCAGCAATGGTGCTTCCTGGATTAGTCCCAGTCATGCCACTGCTGGGGGCTGGTTGTCTGCATGAGCTGCTAGGTCTTAGATCAGCTCTGCAGCCTTGTATAACGTCTCTGAGGGCTTCATTCCCCCTGTAACTGGGGCTAATGTTGCATGAGAAATTGGCAATAGAAAATGTAATGTTAAAGGGGTTGTCAGAGCTGAACCCAGACATCCCTCCATTTTCACCCCGGCAGCCCCCCTGACATGAGCATCGGAGCAGAGCTAAAGCCTGCCCCTCAGAGCCAGTGACGTCACCGAACACACTGCCGGGCGGAAGTTACCGCCCAGCAGTGTGTTATTGAAAACAAAAGAGCCCGTGCCCTGTGCGATTTAGCACAGGGCAAGGGAGCACATCGGACCATGAGATGCTCCGATGCTAGCCTCAGGGGGGCTGCCTGGGTGAAAATAATGGTATGTCCGGGTTCAGCTCTGAACCCGGACAACCCCTTTAAATGCTCCCAAAGTTTAAAGGGGGCAAAATGTGTAAAACAAAAAAAATAAAAAAGAATAAAAGAAAATAAAAAAATGCCACTACGCCATTTTTTCTAGCCCCACCTCTGGCATCTATAAACTGTGCATCCCCTATATCAAAATGACCAATATGGAAATGGTACACAACTTAAAGGGTTCTCTGGGAATTAAGAAAATAAAAATACTTAAATATTACTTCATTATAAATATATTCCCAAATACCTTACATTAGTTATAATGGCTCATTTTGTCTGGGGAGAAATCATTAGGAAAAACAAAATGGCCACTGTCCTATTGGTACACACAAAACCTGTCCTAATCACACAGGCGGCCGAGTTACTTTACAACGCCGAGCTAAAGAGCTGCCTCATACTCCTCTCTACTCTGCTTGTCAGGGATTATGATCCTCAATACAGTTTAATATGGTCATCAGCTGAATCTCTGTTGGAATGGAGTTTATGAGCAGATGTGGCTAATGAGCAGCAGCACTTGTATGTAGTCTCCAATACCACAGCCCCACATTACCACAGTCTGTCCTGTCCGTCCCCTCTATACTTCAAGTCTCCTCGTGAGCTCCATTCCTACAGAGATGCAGCTGAAGATCTGTATTCAGGATCATAATCCCTGACAAGTAGGAGAGGAGGATGAAGCAGCTCTTTACCTCAGTGTTGTGAAGTAACTTGTCCTCATGTGTGATCAGGACAGGCTTTGTGTGGACTAATAGGACAGTGGCCATTTTGTTTCTCTTAATCATTGCTCCCTAGACAAAACAGGCCATTATAACTAATGAAAGGTATTTGGGAATATATTTATAATAAAGTAATATCTACGTATTTTAATTTTCTTCATTCCCGGAGAACCCCTTTAAGTATTTTAGTTGCACTATGTGTTATTAAATAAATTGAAAAAACAGACAATTTTCCCAGATGTAAAAATAAAAATGACAACAAAATGCCCCATGAATCACAGAAAAAAAAATGTCAGTTACAGTTTTTGCACCCAAGTGCACCTTTTAAAGACACATGTATTTAAAAAAAAATGCCATGGGCGACTAAGCCAGTTCTACTTTACACCAGTTTGATAAATCTCCCCCAGCACCTTTTTTTCCTTTTAGGCCTCCATTCTTCTGTAGATATGGCGTGTGTAAGGCTACTTTCACACTAGCGTTCGGGCGGATCCGTTCTGAACGGATCCGCTCATAATAATGCAGACGGAGGCTCCGTTCAGAACGGATCCGTCTGCATTATATTAGCAAAAAAAAGCTAAGTGTGAAAATAGCCTGGGACGGATCCGTCCAGACTTTCAATGTAAAGTCAATGGGGGACGGATCCGCTTGAAGATTGAGCCACATTGGGGCATCTTCAAACGGATCCGTCCCCATTGACTTACATTGAAAGTCTGGACGGATCCGCACGCCTCCGAACGGCCAGGCGGACACCCGAACGCTGCAAGCAGCGTTCAGCTGTCCGCCTGTCCGTGCGGAGGCGAGCGGAGCGGAGGCTGAACGCCGCCAGACTGATGCAGTCTGAGCGGATCCGCCTCCATTCAGACTGCATCAGGGCTGGACGGCTGCGTTCGGGTCCGCTCGTGAGCTCCTTCAAACGGAGCTCACGAACGGAAACCCGAACGCTAGTGTGAAAGTAGCCTTACTCTGTTGAACCTTATAGTTGAGAGTGATGGTCCAGAGAGGCAGAAACCACCTCTCTATTCTCCCAAGGCAGAATCTACAGTCGCTATATGCGGTCCAATCATAGCAGACATTCTAGAGGCGAAGCAAAGTGTGATTTCACTACACTTGGAAGGGGAGCGGGGCAGCGAGAATAAGGAAAGGTAAGCATGTTGCATTTTTAAAATTCATGACTGGTCCTCTGACTTTACTCCATAGGTCATTACAATTGTGGAGGTACTAAATATGTATTTAAGGTGGACTTTTTTTTTTTTTTCAAAATTAAAACATTTTGTCACACTTCTTTTTGGGGGGTGAGGGGTTGGACTTTAATTACACTCTTCTATAATGATCACTTCTATAATGCTCCGAAATATAGAGGGGGTAATTTATCATGAGGGCAATTTTTTATACCAGTGCTACTTTAGTATGCATTGGAATAATTTGCCTCAATTTAATCAAATGTCGTACATTGATAAGTTTGGCTCATATTTACAGCAATGACAAACTACCATGCATAAAACATAGCCTTTAGTATATACCATATAAAAAATAAATAAAAAATTATATAAAAGAAAAAAAAGTGAAGAAAATATAATATAAAATGAGTCAATACTCTGCACTTAGGGACACAGGTAGGCGGGTATGAGCCAAATATATTTTACTATGGGCTCTGACCCTAGAGCTTGCCCTATATCTATCATACCCTGCCTATAAACGGAATGGCCGCCCCGCTAGGTAGCTCTATCCCCTATTCAGGGCCATCCTAGGGCGCTCAGGGGGTTCCTGATACAGGATAGCCCCCATCACTTTTTTTTCCCTTTATATCGTCATTTATACATTTATATACAGACATTTGCCTTTTGCAGCCCTGTGAAAATCCATAGGTGTTATCAGTGACTGATGGCATTATGTATATAAGTGTACATACAGAGAGAGCTGTCAGTCACTCTTAATACATCCTCCCTGTACCAATAGCCATTCACAGGGCTGCAAAAAAGCTAAGATATAAAAGTATGTTATATGTTTTACTGAATCTTTTCTAAAAAATATACAATCAGCTCCTCCTGCTCTATAACATGCTGTAAGAGGACCTGTCCCGCCTCAGACATGTCTGTCTGTTTTAATAACTACATGCATTCCCCGTGTAAAAGCTGGGGCAATGCAATTCTGGGGCATCTACTCTTATGATTTTATGCTGTGCCATTTCTGTATTATTTCTGCTAGACGTTATGAATGAACTGCCAGCAGCTTGCAATAAAGGAACAGATGGGGGGGCCCCCGACACCAGCAGCACTGATTGGACAGTCAGACACACCCACTGCCGGTAACTCCCAGCAGTATCTTTACAGCAGACTGCCGTAATTATTATAATAATGTAATAATTATTTACAGCAGACTGCTGGCAATTTATTAGTAAACTTCTAACAGGAATAATACAGAAATGGCCCAACAGAGAGGCATAAGAATAGATGCTAGAGAACTGGTATTCCATGGGGACTGCAAGTAGATACTAAGGGCCAGATTTATCATTAGCTGAAGTCAAAATTTGCGACTTTTATTGGCCAGTTTTCTGAAAGTGGGCGTGTTTTCTTATGTAAAATGAATCTCTAGACAGATTTACCATTTAGACAATTTAAAAAGTCGCACCTCATTCTAGTGCGACATTACTTTATTTTTTTAATAGAACATGCAACTTTTTCGTAAAGACATGTGACTTCTGTAAAGCCGCTTAGGCTACTTTCACACTAGCGTTCGATCGGATCCGTTCTGAACGGATCCGATCATAATAATGCAGACGGAGGCTCCGTTCAGAACGGATCCGTCTGCATTATTTTAGCATATAACAGCTAAGTGTGAAAATAGCCTCGTACGGATGCGTCCAGACTTTCAATGTAAAGTCAATGGGGGACGGATCCGCCTGAAGATTGAGCCATATTGTGGCATCTTCAAACGGATCCGTCCCCATTGACTTACATTGTAAGTCTGGACGGATCCGCACGCCTCCGCACGGCCAGGCGGACACCCGAACGCTGCAAGCAGCGTTCAGCTGTCCGCCTGTCCGTGCGGAGGCGAGCGGAGCGGAGGCTGAACGCCGCCAGACTGATGCAGTCTGAGCGGATCCGCTCCATTCAGACTGCATCAGGGCTGGACGGCTGCGTTCGGGTCCGCTCGTGAGCCCCTTCAAACGGAGCTCACGAGCGGACCGACAAACGCTAGTGTGAAAGTAGCCTTACTGAGGGATAAACTGCTACCGTCAAACCATATTTATCACAGTATTAAAGGACCATTAACAAATCTGACAGTCAAAAGTGACTTTGGACATATGTAAAAGTGGAGCAAGATGTAAGTGTAATAATAAATCTGGCCCATAGACTGACATGTCAGGAGAGGTGACAGCTCCTATTTAAACTGCTGCAATAAAAAAAAATATATATATATACAGCAATGATTAAAGGGTTACAGGAAATCTTGTATTTATATATACAAAATAACCATAAATGTCGGTAACTAACTTTCAAAAAAATAAAGAATAAGGGACACATTGAAACAATTAGTCTAGAGAACACTGCAGCATTCCTAACATACAGTCCCAACAACTGTGTCACCACTACAGAACAGACCGAGCGTGCTACTACACTCTCACTGGTGAGAACTCATCGGGGTTAATGATGTTCCTAGATGTTCTGGTTAGGGAATCCATGTACTGATGAAATCAATGAACGATAAAGACAATATTATAGAAATGCAGCAGAAGAATTTTAAATTTGGTTGAACTTGAAGAAAAGCTGGAATGTGCAGTAGATCAATATGACATCTCTGCGCAAGGACAGTTAAAAAAAAAAAATGAAAAAATAAAGGTTAAGTAGAAGGCATCGTCAAACCTTAAGTAGATTGCAAAGACGTGTGAACAGAGTCTTAGGACAGCACTAGGAGTCCTGATGGTTCCATATTGCTGAGGTACTATGTGTGAATGGCCCTCAATACAACACTGTATCCTCCCCTAAAAGCCATACTACTAGGAGAGAATACCTATGTAATACATACAGGGTCTGATGGCTCACGTCACAAAGCTTCCACATGATTGTGAGAAAATCTCTTTATCCCTTTATATAAAAGTCATTCAGCGTTACAGTATGAACCCACAGATTTCTATGGATTCCATGTTATGGAGAGACAGAAGAGACATAATCGCCAGACATTTACAACGTTACAGAGAAAGGGCTCATGCACACAAATATATTTTCTTTCCGTCTCCGTTCCGTTTTTTTTTTTGCAGACCGTATACGAAATTATTTCAATGGATCCGAAAAAAACAAAACAGAAGGTACTCAGTGTGCATTCCGTTTTCGTATGTCCGTATTTCCGTTGCCGGAACTGCCCGCCTGATCAGTCAATACGGACGCAAACTGATGGCATTTGTCAGACGGATCCGGATCTGTCTGACAAATGCATTAAAATATCGGATCCATCTCTCCCGTATCATCCGGAAAAACTGATCCTGTATTCGCATTTTTAAAAGGTCTGCGCATGCGTAGACGGAAAAGCCGGATGTGTTTTGCCAAATACTTAATGCAAATTAATGCGGGATCCGGCATTCCGGCAAGTGATCAGTATTTTTGGCCGGAGATAAAACTGCAGCATGCTGCGGTATTTTCTTCGTCCAAAAACGTAAGAGGGACTGAACTGATGAATCCTGATGCATACTGAACGGATTGCTCTCCATTCAGAATGCATTAGGAAAAAACTGATCAGTTTTTTTTCTGGTATTGAGCTCCTGTGACGGAACTCACACCCTTAGGGGGCTATGATCCGTACAATTAAGCCCTCAGGTGCCGCACCTGAAGGGGTTAATTGTGCGTATCATAGCCCCCTGTAAGAGATCCGGGGCTACCAGGCAGCAGACCCCCCTCCCCAGTTTCAATTTCATTGGTGGTCAATGCGGCCCCCCCTCCCTCTATTGTATTTATATCTGTCACTTACCAGTAGGAGGAGCTCCTGGCCGGTAACAGACAGCGCAGCAGCCAGCAGGTAAGTATGATGCTTCTCCGCTGCCACCAATGAGTTAAATACAATAGAGGGAGGGAGGGGGGCCGCACACTAATGATAATACAATAGAGGGAGGGAGGGGGGGCCGCACTGGCCACCAATGATATTCAAACTGGGGAGGGAGGGGGGGTCTGCCCCCTGCTGCCTGGCAGCCCCTGATCTCTTACAGGGGGATATGATACGCACAATTAACCCCTTCAGGTGGGGCAGTCATGTACACAGTTTGTAGTATATTCTAACTAGAAGTGTCACCATCACCATGGAACCCCGCTTTGCGGACCGTGAAAAAATACTGTCGTGTGCATGAGGCCTAACCCGCTTGTCTGTCATTCTGATCCTGCCTGTAATGATATCACCTTTGTGTGTAGATAAGACAGGATCCACTTACAATAGGTGACACATTTCCTTTAACATATACATTTTGTGCTGGACTCTGAAGGACGGAAAAGCACAGTGTACTACATATTGGCCCCCCCCCCCCCCATATATTGTATATTTTCATGCAACCTACCTTGGGGAAATAAAGACAGATTTCTGCAGTTTCCATTGAACTCAAATACAGTCCTTTAGCATTATATCAACCTGTCCATAGTGCTGGCAACAGAGTTTTGACATTTAAATGGGGTATTCAGGTGCTTTGAAGTTATCCCTATCCAGAGGATAGGGGTTAATTATTAGATCGGTGGGATCCTACCACTGGGACGCCCACTGATCACAAGAGTGGTGGGGCATACGCAAGGCTGCTCCATTTATCTCTATGGGAAATCCTGAGATAGCCGAGTACAGCGCTCGGCTATATCCATAATTCCCGTAGAAATGAATGGAGCAGCCTTACGCATGTCCAACCAACCACTCCGTTCGTTTCAGGGGGGCTATAAGGATTATAGGGCCTCCATTCTTATGATCAGTGGGGGTCCCAACAGCAGAACCCCAACAATTTAATAGTTCTCTCCATCCTGTGGATAGGGGATAACTTCAAACAACCGGATTAGACCTGTAATGCCCAATTCCTCAAGACAACCCTTTTAAGACTGCATCTGGCTTGGCAATCAGCTAACTAACCAGGATGTAGAAACATTTGGCAATCAGCTGTCATCAGTGGAAAAAGCTGTTGTCCACTTGCAGGGTGACTGTAGTATGGTCCACCATGGACCTCTTCTGTGTAGAACAGAATGGGGCCCCTACTAAAAGATGTGTATGCAAGAATATTCAGTCTTGAATTCAATGTCAGTATGCAACAACACAAATTATTAGAAAGGAAATATTTCGAAAGCTGCATAGGAAACAATTAAAAAAATATATTTAGAGATGATATAACTACATACACAGAAACACAACCAGGAAGCTAAGCAAATCAAATGCCTGGCAAATACACACTCAAAGCTGCTACATATGACATGCAGATGGTGCAGATAGTTAACCCCGAAAAACATCCATCCATTCATAGGCAAAGACTTGCAGAAACAAATAAAACTGGAATCTGAGTACAATTACTGTAACATGAACCATTCACCAATTTCTCACCATCTATTATAAATACCTCTAATGACAATTACTAGAAGAAAAAAAACACTTAATATTTATTTGCTGTGGCAAGCTTCAACTGTGACATTCTTCATGCTTCAACTGTGTTCATTCACACTTTATGAAAATGTGCTAAACATGCTTTCAAGTATTTCTGTAACTGCACTAACAAGAAACATATACATAACACATACAATGCACAAATGTACAAAAATCTGAAAGCAAGTCATTGGCCACATCCCGACTTCAACAACATACAGTGGGGGTTATTAATCAAGGGACTTGCGGCTATTTTAATGTTGGGCGGGCATGCTCGGCCGAACACCATTTTGACTCGAACACCGCGTGTGCTCGAGCGCATCCAATAAACGTGCGGAGAAGTACTGGCACTCACTATAATGCTGTAGCCATGTTGGTTACTGGCATTACAGTGATTGGCTGGCATTACATTTGTGCATCCTAAATATCTGCGACATTCAGCGCAATTGTTTGGCCGCTGCTGACAGTGACATTACCTGCGCTACATCTCTTGTATCTGTGACAGTGTAATTTATTTGCGCATACACTTACAAAACCTGCGGTACTGTATGTGTGACATACTTGCAAGCATATATACCAAGGCAAGCAGTAAGGGATGGGGAAGCGGCCATGCTGCTGATGGTGCATGCATAGGCCGTGGCCCTGGGCATGATGAAACTGTGCCTGATGCCAGAGCACAAGAAACACACTCATTCACGATACCTAGCTTTATGTCCCAGTTTGCAGGGCAGCACTGGACACCACTCTCGAAGACACACCAGTGAGACCAGGTGGTCGGTTGGATTGCAGCAGATAATGCTTCCAGTTGCTTAAGTACCACCCTATCTTCCACAAAGTCCAGTCTCAGTAGCCTAGAGTCTGGTCAACAGAATCCTCACCCTGATCCTCCTTCCGCCTACCATGGAGAGTCTTGGCAAACAAGTGATCCCACACTCAGATATTCCGAGGAGCTCTTTTCATCACCATTCCTTGATTTGGACCTCTCGCCAAGCCCGCTTGAAGAGGGTGATGAGGAGATCTTGTGCACTGATTCCCAAACTCTTAAGCATTCTATGTCAGAAGAAGATTGCGGTGGGGAACGGCAATTAGTGTTGATGAGACACAGTTGCCAATAAGTCAACAGGAATTAGTGTCTCAAGAGGTTGATGATAAGGATGAGACACAGTTGTCAATAAATGAGGTTTTTGTTAGGTCAGTAAGTCAGGAGAATGACCAGAGTAAGGAAGTGGAAGAGGAGGTGGTGGACGATGAAATCACTGACCAAACCTGGGAAGGTGGCAAGCCGAGCAAGAACATTAGTACAGAGAGGGAGGGATCCGCAGCACCAAAACAGGCTGGAAGAGGCAGTGGGGTGGCAAAAAAGGAGAAGCGGCCATACCAAACAGGCCCGCAACTGTTCCCCGGAGCCGGAGCACCCCCTCGCGGCAATCTCCCTTGCCAAGTGGCAGGGGTTTCACAGTCTGATGCTTTTTTGAGCAAAGTGCAGACGATAAAAGAACTGTCATTTGCAACCTGTGTCATACCAAAATGAGCAGGGGCGTGAACATTAGCAACCTCACCACCACCAGCATGATCCGCCACATGGCATCAAAGCACCCTATTAGGTGGGCCGAACGCCTGAGTCCACAATCAGTGTCTCCGGGTGACACCACTGCCTCCTCCTCCCCTGTGTTACATGCTGGCCAATCCTCTGTCCAAGACGCAGGCCCGGATGCCTCCAGCCCTGCACCTGGACCTTTGCAAGCACTATCAGCTAGCACATCCACTTCTGTGTCCCAGCGCAGCATACAGATGCCCATACCCCAGGCCTTTGAACGAAAGCGCAAATACCCAGCCACCCACCCACAGGCTATAACACTAAATGCACACCTTTCCAAACTGCTGACCCTGGAAATGTTGCCATTTAGACTTGTGGACACTGAGGCTTTCCGCAGCCTGATTACTCAGTCCCCAGCCGCCACTATTTTTCCCGGTGTGCCGTCCCCACCTTACACCAGCATGTGTCCCATAACATCACCCTTGCCCTGACCAACGCAGTTATTGGGAAGGGCCATTTAACGACTGACACATGGACAAGCGCTTTTGGCCAGGGACGCCTCATTTCCCTGACGGCACGCTGGGTGAACGTTGTGGAGGCTGGGAGCGAGTCGTACCCAGGGATGGCACAGGTGCTACCGATGCCAAGAATTCCAGGCCCAACTTCCATCAGGATTTCCGCCATCACCTACATTAGTGGCTGCAACCCCCCTTCTCCTCCTCCTTCCACCTCTGAATTCTCATCTTGCAGCACCAGTCAGCCATCAGTCGGTAGCTGGAAGCAGTGTAGCACTGCAGTGGGGAAGCGGCAACAAGCTGTGCTGAAACTAATTTGCTTAGGTGACAAACAGCGCACTGCTGCAGAGCTGTGGCAGAGTATAAGTGACCAGACTGAGCTGTGGCTCTCGCCACTCAACCTGCAACCAGGCATGGTTGTGTCTGATAATGGCCGTAACTTGGTGGCAGATTTGGAGCTCGGCAAGCTCACACACACCATGCCTAGCCCACGTGTTCAACTTAGTGGTTCAGAGGTTTCTCAAAACCTACACCAATTAGCCTGAGCTACTGGTGAAGGTGTGCAGCGTGTGCACCCATTTCCGAAAGTCATCTACAGCTGCCGCCGGTCTGGAACTCCACGTTTCACATGTTGGCCAGTCTTTGTGAGCAGCAGAGGGCAGTAGTGAAATACCAGCTACAACATGGTCGTTGCCTTTCCAGTCAGCTTCCACTCTTCACAAGCAACGAGTGGGCATGGATGTGTGACCTCTGAGGTTTTACGCAACTTTGAGGAATCAACACAGATGGTGAGCGGCGATGCCACTATTATCAGCGTAACCATCCCACTTCTGTGTCTACTGAAACGCTCGCTGCTCACAATGAAGGTGGATGCTATGCATGTGGAAGAGGTGAAAATGGGGGAAGACGGTACACAGGGTGATAGCCAGACCACCCTGTTAGTCTTCTCAGCACAAATTGGATGATGAGGAGGAGGAGGAGGAGGAGGAGGAGGAGGAGGAGGAGGAGGAGAAGGTGACAGTTGCCTCCGATACAGAGGGTAGTACCCATAGCAGATTTATTCCATCTGTTCAGCGTGGATGGGCCGAAGAGTAGGAAGAGGATGAAAAGATTTAGAGACATCCTCCAATTAAGGCGGCAAAGTCTTGTCTGTTGGGACTCTTGCACACATGGCTGACTTTATGTTAGACTGCCTTTCCCATGACCCTCTCGTTATACGCATTTTGGCCAACACAGATTACTGGTTGTTCACCCATCTCGACACCCGCTACAAAGAGACCTTCTCATCTCTCATTATTGTAGTGGAGAGGACTAGCAAAATGGTGCAATACCAAAAGGTCCTTGTGGAAAAATTGCTCCAAAAATTTCCAGCTGACACTGCTGGCGGCAGAGTACGTAGTTCCTTGGGCAACCGAGGAGGGGAGACGAGTGGAACACATAGCAGTTCCAACAGAGGAAGGGCAACACTCTCCAAGGCTTGGGACATTTTCATGACACCCCGCCAGCACCCTCACCCTGATGCGCAGCCTAGTATCACAAGGAGAGAAAAGTTTTGGAAGATGGTGAAGGAGTATGTAGCAGACCGTGTCAGCATCCTCAGTGATCCCTCTGTGGCTTACAAGTATTGGGTGTCCAAGCTGGACACGTGGCGCGAACTGGCGCTCTACGCCTTGGAGGTGATGGCCTAACAATTTTTCGTCTAAAATCTATTTTATCTTCGGTTTTGTGCGCATTATTGTCAGTCTGTAAAAGTGGCTTACTACTCGGACAACATCATTCTCAGCAATGACCTGGGAGTCCAAGATGCATCCAGACATCCTCCCCATGCTGTTACCGAACCATTTCAGTGGCGTTTCCATCAATTTCTGACCTTTTCCTGTGAACCAGACACCATCCCCTCTTCAGAGCAGGGGGTGCCTAGTTTAATGCTCTGCAACAATATTAAGACGCACTGCTGATGTTGAAAAGTCTTCAACAGTTAGTTGGTGCCGGGGCTTCAGCTCCAGGCTGCCGGAGGGTTAGCCAGATTTGGAAATTATGTTTTTGAAAGTGACAAGATGCTGAGTACTAGGCCAAGTCTTATCAACATAATCCCAGGCCTTCTGCACTCTAGGTTTTTTAATCAGCTACTTCTATGACCAAGGAAAGTGCTGAGGCTCCACTCTTTCTCTGCTGCGCCATCTGTACTTGATTGACATGGATAAGCTAAGCAGTGAAAACATGATCCCTCTTGGCCCTGTCAAAGTGCATAGGGCATGACAGTTGCAGAGAGAGCTGAGCCTCTAGGTGTAATGTAACAATGCCCCAGTTCAGGGGTAGGCAACCTCCGGCTCCCAGCTGTTGTGAAACTACAATTCCCAGAATGCTCCATTCATTTCTATGAGAGTTCTTAGAAGAGCAGAGCAAGTATGCCTACTGGCAGTTGTAGTTTCACAACAGCTGGGAGCCGGAGGTTGCCTACCCCTGCCCCAGTTGCTCCTAGAGGCATATTTTCCTATATTAAAACATCCTTTTTCTCAGTAATACAGGCACATATTAACATGGGACCAACACAGATGCCTTCAACTGCCAAGTGCACATGTAACAGGTCAAACGTTTTAAAGGGGTTGTCTCATGACAGACAATGGGGCATATCGCTATGATATATCCCCGATTGTCTTATAAGTGCAGGTCCCACCGCTGAGACCCACACCTATATAGAGAACGGAGCCCCAAAAATGTAGGACGGCGCACTGCGCATGCGCAGCTGCCCTCCATTCATTTTCTATTGGGCCAGCGAAAATAGCCGAGCGATGGATCGGATATTTCCGTCAAGCCTATAGAAGTGAATTGGAGCAGGGGCTGGTCATGTGCTCCCATTCACTTCTATGGGGAGCCGGCTTGGTGGTGGCCAGACCGGAGTCCTCCAGCCACCATGTTGCGGGGCTCTGTTCTCGATATAGGTGCGGGTCCCAAGACAGTGGGAGCATATCCTAGCTATATGCCGCAATGGCCTATGATGAGACTACCCCTTTAATGGGTACAACTCTGCTGATAGATGCCCTTTCAGCTAGTTCCACATCTGTAGTAACCTAAAGCAGGGATGGGCAAACTGCGGCTCTCCAGCTGTTGTAACACTACAACTCCCAGTATGCCCAGTCTGCCTACAACTATCAGCCTACAGCAGGGCATGATGGTATTTGTAGTTTTACAACAGCTGGAGAGCCGCAGTTTTCCCATCCCTGACCTAGAGGAACAGCATGCAGGAGGTCACAGCATCCAAACAAGCCAGATGGGGACATTCACAGCCATACCCCATTGACTATATTCTGGCAGGGATTTGACCGGTTTTCAGCATGAGTGCCGGGTTTCACACAGGCCAAAACCAGGTGCTGCTCTAAACGCAGAACAAGTGCAAATCTTTCCATTATACCTTATCTCTGTATAGACTCCACTTTTGGTTTTGGCTCACAATCACTGATGGAAATCACTGACCGAACACTGACTGTGAATAAGACATTACATGGAATACATAAAAAGGCGTTTGCGTATGCGAATTAGATGCGGAATAAACATACGGTCGTTTGCGTTAGCCCTAAGACTGAGGCTGCTGCAGACAGAAGCTATGTGTAAGCTGACATGCATATCTGCTGCCTATTCTGAGTAAAGAAGAAGTTGTTGCGTTCACCTGTACCAGTTATCTCTCTACATTGTTGAACCTGTGTTTCCGGAAAATTACAAAAAACTTACATTGTCTTGACAAATGAGGCGACATCTTTTCAACATATGTAAATCTAATTGAAGAAACTAAAATGAGATACATGATACATTTCCTTTAGAAATGTTGCACACTACAATGTAATGTCTAGCTGCAGGAATAAATGAGGCTACTTTCACACTGGCGTTTCTGGGTCCGCTTGCGAGATCCGTTTCAGGGCTCTCACAAGCGGCCCAAAACGGCTCAGTTTAGCCCCAATGCATTCTGAATGGATAAGGATCCGTTCAGAATGCATCAGTTTGCGTCCGTTCAGCCTCCATTCCACTCTGAAGGCGGACACCAAAACGCAGTTTGCAGCGTTTTGATGTCCGCCTGACGATGCAGAGCCAAACGGATCCGTCCTGACTTACAATGTAAGTCAATGGGGACGGATCAGTTTTCCCTGACACAATATGGTGCAATTGAAAACGGATTTGCCCCCCATTGACTTTCAGTGTAAGTCAAAACAGACCGTTTGCATCATCTTGAACAAAAAAAAATATATACATTTTTTAATTTTTTTTTGTTCATGGTAATGCAAACGGATCTGAACGGATACAAGCGTTTGCATTATAGGTGCGGATCCGTCTGTGCAGATACCAGACGGATCCATACCTAACACAGGTGTGAAAGTAGCCTTACCAGCACAGGGGCCAGACTGCAACAAAAAATAGTTTAGAGTAAGGCCTCATGCACACGACCGTTGTGTGCATCCGTGGCCGTTGTGCCGTTTTCCGTTTTTTTTCACGGACCCATTGACTTTCAATGGGTCCGTGGAAAAATCGGAAAATGCACCGTTTGGCAGCCGCATCCGTGAGCCGTGTTTCCTGGCCGTGAAAAAAATATGACCTGTCCTATTTTTTTCACGGCCAACGGTTCACGGGCCCATTCAAGTCAATGGGTCCGTGAAAGAACACGGATGCACACAAGATTGGCATCCGTGTCCGTGATCCGTGGCCGTAGGTTAGTTTCATACAGACGGATCCGAAGATCCGTCTGCATAAAAGCTTTTTCAGAGCTGAGTTTTCACTTCGTGAAAACTCATATCCGACAGTATATTCTAACACAGAAGCGTTCCCATGGTGATGGGACGCTTCTAGTTAGAATACACTACAAACAGTGTACAAGACTGCCCCCTGCTGCCTGGCAGCACCCGATCTCTTACAGGGGGATATGATAGTACAATTAACCCCATCATATCCCCCTGTAAGAGATCAGGGCTGCCAGGCAGCAGGGGGCAGACCCCCCCCTCCCCAGTTTGAATATCATTGTGCGGCCCCCCCCCTCCCCCTCCCCTGTTGTTAACTCGTTGGTGGCCAGTGTGCGCACCCCCCTCCCTCCCTCTATTGTTTTAATACATTGGGGCCAGTGTGCGCGCGCCCCCCAACCCCCCCTCCCTCCCTCTATTGTTTTAATACATTGGGGCCAGTGTGCGCACCCCCCCAACCCCCCCCCCCCTCCCTCCCTCTATTGTTTTAATACATTGGGGCCAGTGTGCGCACCCCCCCAACCCCCCCCCCCCCCTCCCTCCCTCTATTGTAATCATCATCGGTGGCAGCGGAGTAGAAGATTTTCATACTTACCTGGCTGCTGGCTGCTGCGATGTCTGCGTCCGGCCGGGAGCTCCTCCTACTGGTAAGTGACAGGTCTGTGCGGCGCATTGCTGTCACTTACCAGTAGGAGGAGCTCCCGGCCGGACGCAGACATCGCAGCAGCCAGCAGCCAGGTAAGTAGGAAAATCTTCTACTCCGCTGCCACCAATGATGATTACAATGGGGGGAGGGAGGGGGGGGGGGGTTGGGGGGGTGCGCACACTGGCCCCAATGTATTAAAACAATAGAGGGAGGGAGGGGGGGTTGGGGGGCGCGCGCACACTGGCCCCAATGTATTAAAACAATAGAGGGAGGGAGGGAGGGGGGTGCGCACACTGGCCACCAACGAGTTAACAACAGGGGAGGGGGGGCCCACTGGCCACCAATGAGTTAAAAACAGGGGGGGGGGGGTCTGCCCCCTGCTGCCTGGCAGCACCTGCCAGGCAGCAGGGGGCAGTCATGTACACAGTTTTTTTGTATATTCTAACCTGAAGCGTCTCCATCACCATGGGAACGCCTCTGTGTTAGAATATACTGTCGGAAATGAGTTTCACGATGTAGCTCATATCCGACAGTATATTCTAACATAGAGGCGTTCCCATGGTGATGGGGACGCTACAAGTTAAAATATACCATCGGATTGGAGAAAACTCCAATCCGATGGTATAACAGAACTCCAGACTTTACATTGAAAGTCAATGGGGACGGATCCGTTTGAAATGGCACCATATTGTGTCAACGTCAAACGGATCCGTCCCCATTGACTTGCATTGTAATTCAGGACGGATCCGTTTGGCTCCGCACGGCCCGGCGGACACCAAAATGACTTTTTTTCATGTCCGTGGATCCTCTAAAAATCCAGGAAGACCCACGGACGGAAAAACGGTCACGGATCACGGACCCACGGACCCCGTTTTTGCGGGCCGTGAAAAAAAACTGTCGTGTGCATGAGGCCTAAATGTATCCTTAGAGACTTTCATATGGTATTTGACTACACTGCCTGCTACTGATCAGGAAATCATAGAATTTCTAAATGAAATGTTTATCTGTTAATATAACAATTCCAGTCTTACATTAGAGACATTTCCTAAATGTGTGTCCTTTTTTATCTTTAATCTAAGATCAACATGGCTTGAAAGGTAACTTGGAAATTTGAGAAATAATAAACATCAAAGTCCTCACTTTTCACTTCCCATACCTTGTACCTGCAGGAACAGGCACTTGGACACAACAGTTTTTGGTAATGAAGGGAGTACAAATAAATGGCAAAACAAATAAAGATACAGCAAAAAAATAAAATAAAAATGAGGTACAGTACAGATTAAGCTTACATGGTTTTAATTGTGTTTTACTACTTTACCCATTCGCTACCAGCGCTTGAGCGAAGTGCAAACATGGCCCCACTTGCGCGTGCAATGGGCGTCATGGCCGACGGGTCTCTGCTGTTTCAAACTGCAGAGACTGGCGGCTAATGACTGCGACTGGCAATAATGCCGATCGCGGTCATTAAAGCCTTTAGATGTTGTGATCAAGTGAGATCACAGCATCTAAAGGGTGAAAAACCCTGAAACTCTCGCTTCTTACCGGCATCCTCTGTGGCCAATGAGGATGCCAGTAATTTAATTCAATTCAATAAGCAGGCCAAGATAAGGCTACTTTCACACTTGCGTTTAGGTGTGGATCCGTCTGGTATCTGCACAGACGGATCCGCACCTATAATGCAAACGCTTAGATCCGTTCAGAACGGATCCGTTTGCATTACCATGAACAAAACAAAAAAAAAGATGATGATGCAAACGGATCCGTTTTGACTTTGCATTGAAAGTCAATGGGGGACGGATCCATTTGAAAATTGAGCCATATTGTGTCAACTTCAAACTGATCCGTCCCCATTGACTTCCATTGTAACTCTGGACGGATCCGTTTGCCTCCGCACGGCCAGGCAGACACCCGAACGCTGCAAGCAGCGTTCAGGTGTCCGCCTGCTGAGCGGGGGCCAAACTGTGCCAGACTGATGCATTCTGAGCGGATCTGCATCTACTCAGAATGCATTAGGGCTGGACGGATTCATTCGGGGCCGCTTGTGAGAGCCTTCAAAAGGAACTCACAAGCGGAACCCCAAACGCTAGTGTGAAAGTAGCCTAAGAAATGAGCAATTCTGTACAAATCATTGGTCTAAAAAAGCCCCATGATTGTTCAGAATAAAAAAAAAAAAAATATTTTGTAGGCCCAAATACGAGCTTCAAAATCATTAAAAAAGTAAAAACAAAAACTCAAAAAAAAAATACAAATAAGTTAAAATCACCCCCTTGCTGTAGAATACAACAAAAAAAAAAACAACATTATTGGCATCCCGCACCCAAAAAGCCTGTACTATTAATATTTACGGTGAATGGCAAAACGGAAAAAAGGGTCAAAATGGCCAATTTCCAATTTTTTTCATTGTTTTTCTTACACATAAAAGTAATAAAATGTGATCAAAAAGTTACACACACTCCTAAATGGTATCAATAATAAAACGACAGATTGTCCCGCAAAAAATTAGCCCCCACACAGCTCAGAATTAGCCCCCACACAACAATAAAAAATAAAAATAAAAAACTATACATATCGTAGCAATCGTACTGACCCAGAGAATGAAGGGCACAGGTCAGTTTTGACGCAAAGGCAATGCCCTTTGAACAAAACCAATAAAATGGTGGAGGAATTGCTTTTTTTTACCAATTCCACCACATTTGGATTTTTTTTCCAGATTCCCACTACATTGTATGCCATAATAAATGGTGGCATTAGAAAGTACAGCTTGTCCCGCAAAAAATAAGCTCTTATACAGCTATGTGAAAGGAAAAATAAAAAAGTTATGGCTCAAGTAAGATGGGGAAGAAAAATTAAAATGAAAAAAGCTTTGGTGACCTAAGGGTTAAAGTGGTTATCCATGAATGATGTAAAAAACAACAAACATCATATTAGTACATGACAATCTCTAGCAAAGCTAGACCAGCCCTATACCTCACATGACCGCACACCGACATTGCTAGAGTGCAATGCAGATTTTCTTTTGACTGTGGATACATAGTGCTCTCGTAACAACTGAACTGTCTGAACTGTGAGGTAACCAGATTTATCTGAACAGTTTTAAATTATGTGTTACTACTTTAAAAAAAATATATATATATATTTTTTACGTTTCATTGAGTCATGTTCTGACATCCATAACTTTATATTTTTCCGTCAATGGAGGTGTGCAAGGGCTTGATTTTTGGTGGTCTTTTGGGCAGAGTTGGGGCATATGCAACTTCTTAATAATTTTTTACATTTTTTAGATTACATTTTTTGGGGGGCAAAGTGAATTTAATAAAATGGCAATTCTGGTGTTGGGATATATGTTTTACATCAATCACTGTGCAAGATAATATTTTAGTAGATTGGACATAGTAGATTTACACGTGGCAATACAAAAAAAAAAAAAATTATTGCTTAAAATGGCAAAACACTGGGTAAGGCCTCCTGCACACGACAGTATTTTTTAACGTCCCGCAAAACGTGGTTCCGTTGTACCGTGATCCGTGTCCGTTTTTTCTTCCGTGGGTCTTCCGTGATTTTTGGAAGATCCACGGACATGAAAAATGAAAAAAAAAATCTAAGTCAAGTTTGCCATTGAAATAATAGGAAAAAACGGACACGGATCACGGACACGGATGCCAATCTTGTGTGCATCCGTGATTTTCACGGACCCATTGACTTGAATGGGTCCGTGAACCGTTGGCCGTGAAAAAAATAGGACAGGTCATATTTTTTTCACGGCCAGGAAACACTGATCACGGACGCGGCTGCCAAACGGTGCAGTTTCCGTTTTTTCCACGGACCCATTGAAAGTCAATGGGACCGCAGAAAAACACGTTAAACGGGACAACGGCCACGGGTGCACACAACGGTCGTGTGCAGGAGGCCTAACACTGACAAAGAAAAGACTTCGTAATTTTAGTGTAGAACTGTAGAAACCAATGTCAGGCAGCTGCTGCCAAGGCATCAAAAGGGGCATAGATATTCATTACATGATCCCAACTCCCCTCCCCAAGAGAAAAAAGGGGGAAAGACAATGCACTTTGTTTTTCTCACTTTATACTGACAGACAAGACAATAAAGAGCAGAGTACATTGTTTTGGCCCTGACTTAAGAGCAAACATTATTCAGCAACCACAAATAATTTAATTGTGCTGTCCATAACTTTTTTATTTTTCCGTTTATATTGTTTGGAAAAAGATCTGTTACACAATACACATCTTAAAAATTTCTTGAACACTTTTGTAATTTATATACATACAGAAGAACAATATATCCCATTGTTCCTAATTAATCCCATTTCTCCTATTAAATTGGCAATAGGACAAGTCTTGTCTTTCCCGAAATCTTGCTGATAACGGACCCATTGAAATTGATGGGGCCACAATGTGATGCAAAGTCCACATGACCGATGCCCTTGGTTTTGCAGGCCTGCAGTTTGCGGTCAGCAACACAGGTAGGGAAGCCTCTTGGTCATGTTCATGATATTTCAGAGTTCACAGCCAAGATAATCCAAGCACAAAAAAGGGGACCGGATCCAGCTAGTAAAAGCCACAAATCTTCTTTATTCCATACCAAATATTAAAAACGTACATAGTCAGTGACCAGCAGTCTGACATGTTTCGGTCAAAAGACTTTACTAACCAGTTTGTGGTCAGCAACATGGGCAGGGCAGCCTCATGGTCATGTGCATGAGGCTTAGGGTACTTTCACACTTGCGTTGTTTGATTCCGGCAGGCAGTTCCGTTGCCTGAACTGACTGCCTGATCAGGCAAACTGTATGCAAACGGATGTCATTTTTTCTGACTGATCAGGCATTTTTCTGACTGATCAGGATCCTGATCAGTCAGAAAAATGAATGATCAGTCAGAAAAATGCCTGATCAGTCAGAAAAATGCATTGCAATACCGGATCCGTTTTTCCGGTGTCATCAGGCAAAACGGATCCGTTTTTTTTGTTTTTTTTCATTTTTAAAGGTCTGCGCATGCGCAGACCGGAATGACGGATCCGGCATTCCGGTATTTTGAATGCCTGATCCGGCACTAATGCATTCCTATGGAAAAAAATGCCTGATCAGGCATTCAGGCAAGTCTTCAGTTTTTTTCGCCGGAGATAAAACCGTAGCATGCTACGGTTTTCTCTTTTGCCTGATCAGTCAAAACAACTGAACTGAAGACATCCTGATGCAAACTGAACGGATTACTCTCCATTCAGAATGCATGGGGATATGCCTGATCAGTTATTTTCCGGTATAGAGCCCCTGTGACGGAACTCTATGCCGGAAAAGAAAAACGCAAGTGTGAAAGTACCCTTAAATCCCTGTTTCGGGCCAGTAAAAATCCAATAGACTGTAAAATTAAACTACTGAAGTCTATGGTACAAGCAATGAATGGACCAAATGTTTGAGTCCGCTAAGTCGTTTTTTTGTCACTTTGCATCCCCAGCAAAATTGAATAATAAGTGATCAAAAAGTCTTATGTACTCCAAAACGATACCAAAGCAAGCCATGGGCCGACTGGCAAAAAAATAGCCCTAAAGCCTCATTGTGAAACAAAACCAGGATTGGACCCTCCACAGACATGAGGTATAAAGGGAAGGATCTGCTCCTGTTCTGTGTTGAGAGCCGCACCTGGTTTTGGCTCACAATCACTGATGGAAATCATTGACCAAAACACTGACGTGTAAATTCCGGAACACTTGCCAGAATATCGGATCCGGCATTATTTCCCATTGAAGTGCATTAATGCTGGATCCGGGCACCAAGTGTTCCAGCAAAATGGATCAGTTTTTCCGGATGAAACCAGAGAGACGGATCCGGGGTTTCAATGCATTTGTTAGACTGATCCGGATCCGTCTACAAATGCTATCCTTTTGCACATGGATTTCTGGATCCGGCAGGCAGTTCCGGCGATGGAACTGCCTGTCGGATTTTCAGAACGCAAGTGTGAAAGTACCCCAAGTGCCTTGTATTAACTTTCTCTACATGATAAATGTCATTTGATGAAGTGAGACAACTCCTTTAACTTTATGTATGCCCATGTATAATTTATTTGACCTACTGCAAATTTTGTTGTCTATTTAACTAAAAAATACTCTTCAAATGCCAAGGGGTATTTTGACTCTGCTAGAAATACGGCATGCAATCTCTGGCCACCAGCTTATGTTAAACAGTTTAGAGTTGATTGCTTACAGTTTCTTTAGCAACAAACATTGGTAAACGTAATACATGTAGAAGGAAAATCAATTACGTTATTCAAACAAATATGTATAAAAAATAAACTACTTGCAATCATAAACTAATGAAATATCTGAATCGAAGATAATTACACACAAGACATATCTATAAAGGAATGGAATTATTAAATGAAGCCAGAACTGCCGTGAGGCAAAGCAACATGCCAACTATCCATGCTTTCAGAGGTAGCAATATGGATTACTAACACTAAAGTAGGCCAGTTCCCATATCTTCCACAGCTGCTGAATTACAAGTGAAAGAAAAATGTATGTAATATTTACATTTCATTAAAATTCTCTTTTTAAGCCCGTTCACACAGATTTTAAATGTTTTTTTTTGCTGGTCCAATTTAGAGCAGATGCCGCACCCATAATGCACCAGCAACAGTCCTGAATGCACCTCCCACTGTTTTCAATATAAGGCCATGCTGCACCTCATGCAGCTGCAGCCGCTAGCAAGAGTGCATCAGGAAAGGATATGTTCTTCCTTGGTGTACTGTCTGGACGGACGCCTCTGGAACCTGTTGCAAGTCACCAGACACCAGCTCTTAACAACGAAAAAGGAGCCATCAACTGCATAGGATGATGGGTGAGGCCAGACTAAATAGAGGAGTAGGAATGATAACTTAAGCTACACCCGAGACCAGAGGTGTGGTCATACCCAGCAACAACACAGAAGAGTGAAACCAGAGAGACTATTAGATCACATGCAGCCAATCTCTTAGATCTTCTGACCCCTGTCACAGGGGAGATGTGAAATCAAGTTGAAAAACGGTCATAAACTGACAGTTTATGCCGCAGAATGCATGGCGGTTTTTGCCTTTGCAAAAGCTGCCTTGTGAACTAGCCCTTAGATCAAGAGATTGGCAAAAAAATAAAAATAAACACCCATACCAGTCCTAAACCCCATGCAGAAATGCATACTGTACCCCTTGTCTCTCCATATTCTAGAGGCAGACAACATAACTGCAATGGATCCGGGTGTTAGATCCAGTATATAGACATTTAATGGGGTTTCCAGGATTATCATAATCGGTGACCTCAGGATAGGTCATCAATAGGAGACTGGTGGGGGTCCAGGGATCTGGACGGCTCGTTCATCGATCACGTGGTCAAGGCGTAGCTCACTCCCATTCAAGTGAATAAAAGACATTCATTACATGATCCCAACTCCCCTCCCCAGAGAGAACGAGACAATAAAGAGCAGAGTACATTGTTTTGGCCCTGACTTATGAGCAAACATTCAGCAACCACAAATAATTTCATTGTGCTGTCCAGAGTTTTAACCTTTAGGATACCAGAGGTTTTTTCGTTTTGACGTTTTCATTTTTCTTCCCCATCTTCTTTGAGCCATAACTTTTTAATTTTTCCGTTGAGCCGTATGAGGGCTTATTTTTTTGCATGGCAAGTTGTACTTTCTAATGCCACCATTTAATATGGAATACAATCTAGTGCGCATCTGGAGAAAAAAAAATCGAAATGGGATGGAACTGGACTTAGTATTAACCAATAGACCGGACAGAACAAGGACTTAGTATTAACCAATAGACCGGACAGAACAACAGATGTGCAGGTTGGGGGGACACCTGGGAAAGTAATAACCTTCCAATTATCCTTCAAACTAGCGTTTCTACAGGGAGGAACAAAAATACCAAACTTCAAAAAAGCTAAATGTAGCCAACTAAGAGGCCATAGGCGTAACTGACAAAATGGGATATTTTTAAAAGCATCCTAAAATCTAATTCTAAGAGGTACATACCTTATAGGAATAAAGAGTTAAGGAACAAGAAGAAACCAATGTGGATAAATACGTAGAACTGTAAAGATAGCAATAAATGACAAAAAGAAAGCATTTAAATCACTAAAACAGATGGTGAGCTAGGAAGCACTGAAAAACTATAAGGAAAAAGAATAGAATATGTACAAAAATAATAAAAGCAGCCAAACTACAGACCGAGAGATTAATTGCCAAGGAGAGTAAAACTAACCCTAAAATATTCTTCAATTATATAAAGGGCAAAAAAAAATAATCTAAAGGTGTCGGCCCTCTACAGAGCAATGAGGGGGGGAGTTGCAGAGAGCGACGAGGAGAAAGCAAAGCTATTAAATATTTTTTTATCCACTGTATTCACGGAGGAAAATAAACTGTCAGATGAAATGCAGAATGTAAAAGTAAATTCCCCATTAAAAGTGCCCTGTCTGACCCAGGAAGAAGTACAACAGCAACTTAAAAAGATTAAAATAGACAAATCACCAGGACCAGATGGTATACACCCCTGTATCCTGGAGAGAATTAAGTAATGTCCTAGCCAGACCCTTATTTCTGATATTTACAGACTCTATACTGACAGGGATAGCAAATGTGGTGCCAATATTCAAAAAGAGTGTAAAAACACAGCCCAGAAACTATAGGCCGGTAAGTTTAAAATCTGTTGTGGGTAAACAGTTTGAAGGTTTTCTAAGAGATGCTATCTTGGAGGATCTCAATGAAAATAAGCAAATAAAACTATATCAGCATGGCCTCATGAGGGATCGGTCATGTCAAACTAATTTAATCAGTTTCTATGAGGAGGTAAGTTCTAGACTTGACAGTGGTGAATCAATGGATGTCGTGTATCTGGACATCTCCAAAGCATTTGACACTGTACCACATAAAAGGTTAGTATATAAAATGAGAATGCTCGGACTGGGAGAAAACATCTGTAAGTGGGTAAGTAACTGGCTCAGTGATAGAAAACAGAGGGTGGTTATTAGTGGTACACACTCAGATTGGGTCACTGTCACTAGTGGGGTACCTCAGGGGTCAGTATTGGGCCCTATTCTCTTCAATATATTTATTAATTATCTTGTAGAAGGCTTGCACAGTAAAATATACATTTTCGCAGATGACACTAAACTGTGTAAAGTAATTAACACTGAAGAGGACAGTATACTACTACAGAGCGATCTGGATAGATTGGAGGCTTGGGCAGAGAAGTGGCAGATGAGGTTTAACACTGACAAATGTAAGGTTATGCACATGGGAAGAAATAAAGCAAATCACCCGTACTTATTAAATGGTAAACACTCGGTAACACTGACATGGAAAAAGATCTAGGAATTTTAATAAACAGCAAACTAAGCTGCAAAAAACAGTGTCAGGCAGCTGCTGCCAAGGCCAATAAGATAATGGGTTTCATCAAAAGGGGCATAGATGCCCGTGATGAGAACATAGTCCTACCACTTTACAAATCCCTAGTCAGACCACACATGGAGTACTGTGTACAGTTCTGGGCTCCTGTGAACAAGGCAGACAGAGCTGGAGAGGGTTCAGAGGAGAGCAACTAAAGTAATAACTGGAATGGGGCAACTACAGTACCCTGAAAGATTATCAACATTAGGGTTATTCACTTTAGAAAAAAAGACGACTGAGGGGAGATCTAATTAATATGTATAAATATATCAGGGGACAGTACAGAGATCTCTCCCATCATCTATTTATCCGCAGGACTGTGACGAGGGGACATCCTCTGCGTCTGGAGGAAAGAAGGTTTGTACACAAACATAGAAAAGGATTCTTTATGGTAAGAGCAATGAGACTATGGAACTCTCTGCCTGAGGAGGTGGTGATGGTGAGTACAATAAAATAATTCAACAGGAGTTTAGATGTATTTCTAGAGTGTAATAATATTACAGGCTATTGTTACTAGAGAGTTGATACGTGGAGTTATTCTGATTGGAGTCGGGAAGGAATTTTTTTCCCCCTTAAGTGGGGAAAATTGGCTTCTACCTCACAGTTTTTTGTTTTGTTTTGTTTTTTGCCTTCCTCTGGATCAACTTGCAGGATAACAGGCTGAACTGGATGGACAAATGTCTTTTTTTTTTTTACATTACCATATTCTGACAATGTTATAGTTATATCTACAGAGCTGTGTGGGGGCTCTTTTGTGGGACCATCTGTAGTTTTTTTCATTTTCGCGGTTTCATTTTTCTTCCCTATTTTCCTCGGGCCATAACTTTTTTTTATATTTACGGTCACAATGCTGTATGAGGGTCTCTTTTTTGCGGGACAATTTGTACAAATTGCAATTCCTCCACCGTTTTTCGTTTCCACTGCATTTCTTTCGTGACAAAACTGACCCATGCCCTTCATTCTTTGGGTCAGTACAATTACAATGATACCCCATATGTATATTTAGACATAAAAAACCTAGTGTAAAAAAAAATATGTAAATAAAATAAATTATCAAATTTTACATTACCATATTTTGACCCCCATAACTTTTTTATACATATGTCTACTGAGCTGTTTAGGGGCTCATTTTTTTGCGGGAAAATCTGTAGTTTTTATTGTTACCTTTTTGGAGTGTGCCTGACTTTAATCACATTTTATTTTAAAAAAATTGGGTAAGAGAAGCAATGAAAAAATGGCAATTCGCCACATTGGAAATCAATTTAATTCTATTTTTTAATAGTTTGGGCGTTTTCGGTCACGATGATACCCATGATTTTTATATTTATTGTTATTTAGGTATTTATTTTTTTTAATTATACGGAAAGGGGGGCGATTTATTTATATTTTTTCCATATAAAAAAAAATTGTGATAATTTTACGGCTCATATGAGCCTATACATAATGTTTTTTAATTTTTGATTTTGTTTCATCAGGGATTTTTTAAATGAGATTTACACTAGAAAGTGCTCATTTCTAATTCTGGCCTGCCATCTGGTGGCCAAAATGAGAATTGCAGCATGAACACTATAAGCCTCATCAGCAAGGCTTACAGTGTTCAATGCAACTAGCGATGCACACATT
The DNA here is from genome assembly GCF_014858855.1 of Bufo gargarizans. Classification (NCBI taxonomy): domain Eukaryota; kingdom Metazoa; phylum Chordata; class Amphibia; order Anura; family Bufonidae; genus Bufo; species Bufo gargarizans. Next base: position 119,949,051 of record NC_058088.1, read on the forward strand.
GGCCACACAGGGCATCGGCATCTCACTTGATCGCGGCATCTAAAGCCTTTAATTACATCAATCAGCATTATTACCGGTCTGCCAGCCATGGGCCCGCTGCACGTGCGAGCAGGCGCCACGTTTACACATTGACCAGCTCCATACATGTACGGCGCTAGTAGCGAACGGGTTAATACCATTTTGGAGTATTGACTTTTTTTATCACATTATACATTTTTGGGGATAAGAGAAGAGATGATAAAATGTCAAATTCGCCATTCGTGGTATTGGAAAAAATATTTTTATATTTTAATAGTATGAGCAGTTTTGGACGTGATGATGTCCATGATGTTAAAATTTTTTGTTATTTATGTATTTTATTTTTATGTTACAGAAAGGGGGGTAATTTAAACTTTTTATATACATTTTTTAAAACTTTTTTTATGGGTTGTTAGCTCGTGTTTGAGGCTACAAAATGTTGTATTTTTTATTTTATAACAATATGTTTATTATATATCCATATTGGTACAGAATTGAAAGCAGCGTATTGAAATCAATTATCAGCACTCTCGTTGAGTTTTTCACCCTTTCACAATTGATCATGGCATCTAAAAAGGCTTTAATGACCGCGAACGGCATTATTGCTGGTCGCGGTCATTAGCCTGGGGTGTCATTAGCCTGGGGTCTCTGCTGTTTGAAACAGCGAAGATCCGCCGTCCAGAGCGCCATGTTTGCCCATCGCTCCAGCACCGTGCATGTACGGTGCTGGTAGTGAAGGGGTTAAAACTCAGCAATACCTTTTCTTTCCAGTTATATGTAACAAGTATTCCCAAAGTGAGTAAGGTTTTAGGTATAACGTTTAACTTTGATGCCCCATTCTACTACCCAGTATAATGTTAAATCGTCAAGTAGAATCACAGTCTCAAAAACTTTATTAGGCTACTTTCACATCTGTGTTTTTCCTTTCTGGTATTGAGATCCGGCAGAACATCTCAATAGCGGAAAAAAACCCCACTTCTGTTTTGTTCCCATTTATTGCCAATAGGGACAAAACTGAACTGAACAGAACGGAATGCACCAGAATGCATTCTGTTTCCGTTTGGTTGCATTCCCATACCAGACAGAAAACTGCTGCAAGCAGTTCCAGATCCTTTTTCTCGGACACAATATAAAAAGGATCTGTCCCCCATTGACTTACAATTGTTTTAATGCCAGATCAGTCATTGGTATTTTAAAGATATTACAACCGGATCAATTCATAACTTATTCAGCCGCTTGCATTATCTAAAACGGACCGTTCTTGCGAAGCCACCAAAAATGCAAATGTGAAAGTAGCCTAAATCTTTTTTACTATTTCCACCCGATAGTGGTGAAGTTCGGTACAGCACCACACAGAGTCTGCATTAGACTCATTATGTCTCGGAGATTTATCTGGCATACATTTGAATACACTATTAGGATCATGCACACGACCGTATGTACGTCTGTATGCGTTCCGTATTTTGCGGAACGGAAAAGCTGGCCCCTAATAGAACCGTACTATTCTTAGCCGATAATGCGGACAATAATAGGAAATGTTCTATTTTTTTGCGGAACGGAAATATGGACATATGGAAACATAGTGCACACAGAGTAACTTCAGTTTTTTTGGGGACCAATTGAAATGAATGGTTTTGCATACTGTCTGCAAAAAAAAACAAAAAAACAAAAAAACGGAACAGACATGGAAAGAAAATACGTTTGTGTGCATGAGCCCTTATATAGTGATGGCCTTATACTGATTTTCTCCAGTAGCTCATACGAAATGTCTAGCATACAGTCCTGATCAAAAGTTTAAGACCACTTGAAAAATGGCAAAAAGTTATATTTAGCATGGCTGGATCTTAACAAGGTTCCAAGTAGAGCTTCAACATGCAACAAGAAGAAATGTGAGTGAGACAAAACATTTTTTTTGAGCATTCAATTTAATGGGCATGCTTGATGCATGAGGTGAGTGGGAACATTTCTCCAAGTGGTGAAGACGGCCGCACGAAGGCCATCTACTGTCTGGAACTGTTGTCCATTTTTGTAAACTTCCCTTGCCACCCATCCCCAAAGGTTCTCAATTGGATTTAGATCAGGGGAACACGCAGGGTGGGCCAAAAGAGTGATGTTATTCTCCTGGAAGAAGTCCCTTGTCCTGCGGGCATTGTGTACTGTAGCACTGTCCTGTTGAAAAACCCAGTCGTTACCACACAGACGAGGGCCCTCAGTCATGAGGAATTGCTCTCTGCAACATCTTGACATAGCCAGCGGCCGTTTGACGCCCCTGCCCTTCCTGAAGCTCCATTGTTCCACTGAAGGAAAAAGCACCCCAGACCATTATGGCGCCCCCTCCACTGTGGCGCGTAGAAAACATCTCAGCGGGGATCTGCTTATCATGCCAGTAACATTGGAAACCATCAGGACCATCAAGGTTACATAAATAAAATTTTCTTCCACCTTTGAATGTCCCATGTTTGGTGCTCACTTGCAAAGTCCAAACGAGCAGTTCTGTGGTGTTCAAGCAGACGAGGTCTTTGAAGATGTTTTTTGTTTTTGAAGCTCTTCAGTCTCAGATGCCGTCTGATGGTTATGGGGCTGCAGTCAGCACCAGTAAGGGCCTTAATTTGGGTCAAAGCTCGTCCAGTTTCTTGACGGACAGCCAATTGGATCCTCTAGCTCAGTGCTGATGACATTTTTTGGGGTCTTCCACTTTACTTTTTTGTTTTATAACCCACAGGATCATTTAAGAATTTAAGAAATTCCAAATGTCTTCCTGTGTCCCACCTCAGCAGCAATGGCGTGCTGTGAGAGACCCCGCTTATGCAGTTCAACAACCCGACCACGTTCAAAAAGTGAGAGTTTTTTGCCTTTGCCATCACAACTTGTGACTACCTGACAGAAAATGACAATGAATCCACATCTTTACACAGATTTGGCCTTTTAAAAGGCATGTGGTCCTAAACTCAAAAATCAGCTGAAAAACTGCCTATTTCAGTTTATTGGTTGTTTTCATTAAATTGAATGCTCAAAAAAAATGTTTTGTCTCACTCACATTTCTTCTTGTTGCATGTTGAAGCTCTACTTGGAACCTTGTTAAGATCCAGCCATGCTAAATATGATTTTTCGCAATTTTTCAAGTGGTCTTAAACTTTTGATCAGGACTGTATTTACATGGAAATGCTGTGTGAAATGTGTTTCCAATTATTTTCATTAGAAATGTAAATACTACTTACATTAAAGAGGACCTTTCACCAGACTAAAACTTCTAAAGTAACTATACAGGCATGTAGAGCGGCGCCCAGGGACCCCCCTGCACTTAGTGTTATACCTTGGCGCCACTCCGTTCTCCCGTTATTGCCTCCGGTATCTTTACAGTTAGGCTCCACCCAGGGGAACCTGCCGTCGGCTCATTCTCCCATGCTGTAGCGCTGGCCAATCACAGCGCTCAGCTCATAGCCTGAGAGAGAAAAAAGCCTCTCAGGCTATGAGCTGAGCCCTGTGATCGGCCAGCGCTGCAGCATGGGAGAGGGAGGCGCCGGCAGGTTCCCCTGGGTGGAGCCTAACTGTAAAGATACCAGAGGCAATAACGGGAGAACGGAGCGGCGCCCAGGTATAACAGTAAGTACAGGGGGGGTCCCTAGGCGCCGCTCTACATGCCTGTATAGTTACTTTAGAAGTTTTATTCTGGTGAAAGGTCCTCTTTAATGACTATGAAGCATCTAACTAATGCCATCTGTAACAAATACACATGTAATAAAGTATCAAATGCATGATCAAATTTCCAAATCTAATTCTCATACAAAAAAAAAAAAAAACTCATTTTAGGCCAGTGTCTTCCATCAGTATTTATAAGTCAAAACCAGGAGTCAGACCCACCGAGAGAAAAAGTGTAATATAATTGTGCCTGTTCTATGTTTTGGACTGTGTGAAAGTGGCCTTGTGCGTTCCAATAGACAAAGTCTATTTGTTCCCCAACTTCGCTTTAATGCTGTACAGGTACCAAGCCAACTTTGGATTCCAGTCTTAAAATGTTTTTAAAGTTGTAAAATCGAAGGCCGAGGTTGTTCGCCTAAGTCTTGCGCGACTTTGAGCAAATTATGCCTCCGCACAGCACACACATTTTTATGCTGTACGGAGACACGTCTCTGTACAGCAGTAAAACAAAAGTTGGGGAGTGAATCGAAGTGTGATTCGCTCACCCCTAATTTCATATAGTTCCTGTTGGGCAGAGAGAGTGTACAGGTACTGTTCGGCCTGTTTCACATCTGCTTTAAAAACAGATCCGGCAGGCTTTTCTGGCCAGGAAGAGCCTGCCAAATCCGTGAATACCAGGCACTACTAAGCTACAATCTGGCCCCATTCACTATAATGGGCACCGGCAGAGATTCTGCAAATATAGAGAGGTGGCCGGAGGAAATCTGCTACGTGCACCGATATTTGTCCGGTGGCTCCTTGGCATATTTGCCAGATTGAGGCTGGATCTCTGCCAGTCCCAGTTATAGTAAATGGAGCCATCTGGTATCTCGCCAGCAAATGTGAAACAAGCCTTATAGAATGACACTACTGTGTGTTCTTTGTCTTTGTTAGCAGTAGTCTAGCTGTGAGGTTTGACAAGAGGTTAGATTCAGGGGAGTCTTGCAGTGGATACTGGGAATGAGGAGTCCTGTTAAGATTACCTGCTGAGGAGGGAGGGGGTCATCTGGATCATGTGTGGGCCTACTGCAAGTTATTTCTGGCTCTTAGGGCTCTTACACACGACCGTATGTATTCTGCGGTCAGCAAAAAAGGATGACATCCGTGTGCATTCCGTATTTTACGGAACAGAACAGCCAGCCCCTAATAGAACAGTCCTATCCTTGTCCGTAATGTCCGGCCAATAATAGGACATATTTAATTTTTGGGTAGAACGGACATATGGAAACGTTTTGCAGACCCATTGAAATGAATGTTTCGCATACGGTCTGCAAAAAACCCAGAATGGACACGGAGAGAAAATCTGTTTATGTGCATGAGCCCTTAAACTGGGGCTCCACGGGATCACGTTCACATCTAATGATTGTCAATGGGGTCATGATGTGACACGACATCCAATGATTGTGATGTAACAGCCACCAAAAATCCAACATTATTGGATTTTTGGTCGCTAGGTTGCACAAAACTTCCCCGTGCAAGTCAAGTGTGACATGCATTATTACAGCCAAGTTAAAGCTGTAAAATAGTCACATGATGCAGTACCGAGTATAGTAAATGCAGCCAGTAGTCTACTGAGCGTGTCATGTGGATACCATATGTTTTATGGTCTTGTATGATCCATCAATAGAATAGAACCAAAAACATGAATGGGGTCAGACTGATTGTTTTTGTAATGTTTACTGTGGGAGAATGTTACGGCAGTGGGTGTGGAACCACAGTGTCAGGATCTGGATCTGTAAGTAGTACTAATCTGAACCCGCATTGGCTGTTCATGTGGTCTGTTGGGGTTCTGCTGTCTTGAGAATAGTCCAGACATTGTAGCGAACTTACAGCTGCTGTTCATGCATTTAGACTGTTAACATTACCAACTTCATTTAACGCATACGCTGGGATGTGTATGTTAAAAAGCAGGCCTCTAATGCCTGCCATACAGTGGCCTTCGTCACTCCTAGGATCCCCTTGTTCTACTGTATACTGTATATGTTCTACTGTATACTGGAATAATGTTTATTTTGTACCATATGGACTATGGCCAGAAGAACATTATTGACCTCTTTTAGGCTAAGGAAACGTGGTGCACGTCAGAAGCTTTCTTGGCTTACAAGCTAAACGTATGTCACAGACCTGATGTGACCATAGCTTTAGCTCACACTGCATTCCCTAAACCAGAGGTTACAAACCTCTGGTACTCCAGCTGTTCGAGAACTACAACTCCCAGGATTCCTCCTTTCACTTCCATGGGAGCTACTAGAAAAGCAGAGTAAGGGTATTTTCACACTAGCGTTATACTTTTCCGGCATTGAAATCCGATAAAGGGTCTCAATACCAAAAAAATAAATAAAAAATCATCAGTTTCGTCCTAATGCATTCTGAATAGAAAGCAATCCAATCAGTATGCATCAGGATGTCTTCCGTTCCGTCCCTTGTACGGTATTTGACAGGACAAACTACAGAAGCTTGCTGCAGTATTTTTTTCCAGCCAAAATCCCGGAATACCACCGCACTTGCCGTATCCGGCAATAATTTCCATAGAGATGTATTAACGCCAGATCCAGTACCAAGTGTTCCGGAAAATGTTGTATCGCCGGGTCCGCTTTTCTGGTCTGCGCATGCACCGGGACATAGGAAGAGCTATTTTTGCTTTTGATCTTTAAATACCGGATCCGTTATTCTGCATGAGACTGATCCGGTATTTCACTGAATCAGTCTAACGGATCCAGAAAAACAAGCTTTCCATTTGTACACCAATTGCCAGATCCGGCAGGCAGTTCCGTTGCCAGAACTGACTGCCGGAATCAAAAAACGCTGGTGTGAAAGTACCCTAATGCCTCTTGCACACGAACTATATGGATTAGGTCCAGATGCATTCAGGGTGCATTCAGAAAACTCGCACCATTTCGCAAGCAAGTTCAGTCAGTTTTGTTTGCGATTGCATTCAGTTTTTATCACGCGGGTGCAATGCGTATTGATGCGTTTTTCACGCGCATGATCGAAAACGGAATGTTTACAAACAACATTTCTTAGCAACCATCAGTGAAAGACGCACCCGCAGTTGCTTGCAGATGCAATGTGTTCTTCACGCAGCCCCATTTACTTCTATGGGGTCAGCGTTGCCTGAAAAACGCTGAATATAGTACATGCTGCAATTTTCGCGCAACGCACAAGCGATAAACGTGAAAAAACAACGCTCATGTACACAGTCCTCTTGAAATGAATGGGTTTGGATTCAGTGTGGAAAACACGCTAATCTGAAAGGGGCCCAAGTCTGCATGGGGAAAGGGTAAGATGTCACCAGCAGTCCTGTGTAACACCACAGATAACACAGTGATAACTCTGAGTACAGATAATGTAGTAGATGTCACCTGCCAATGCAAACTCCTTTTTTAATGAGCCGGACCTCACACGACTGGGGCCGGAGCTTCAGCTGCTTTACAAGCTGCAGCTTCAGCGAAGGTGGGAGGAGGCCTACTGGGTCTGACTTTATCGCTGCCTGCAATAATCATACACTCCTCTGTCACCTTTATTGTGCTGGTCAGAACGATTCACAGAGATACCAATTTTATATACTTTTGCACAATAAAAGCATTTTTGGGGAAAAATTTAAATTGTCACCCTTTTCTGAGAGCCATTTTTTTTTTATTATTTTGGCAATTGCCTTGTTTAAGGGCTTATTTTCTGCGGGATAAGTTGCCTTTTTCTGTTTGTAGCATTTTAGGGTATATGATACTTTATCACTTGATATTGTTTTTTATCGTGAGGCAATGTGAAAAAAATAAGTCTGTCCTGGCATGGTTTTTACATGTTTTTCATTGGCACCATTTTGGGGTACATATGACTTGTTGATCACTTGTTTTTTGGGAGGCAAGATGACAAAAAAAATGGCTGTTCTAACATTTTTATAGCATTCACCTGATGGGGTAGAACATATGATATTTTTAGCCGATTGATACGGACATGGCAATATCTAATATAAAAAGAGTAAAAGTCCAGCTCACCAATAATCCACAGTGCACGGACAAGCCAAGGCTGGCTCAGTATAGACACTTGGAACAGAAGAAACGTCCAGCACGTAGTATGTTAAAACGCTGCATCATCTTTATTCCATTGTAGATACAGTTAATGTACAAAAGCAGTGGTCGTCACCTCCCATAAGACCAACATGTTTCGAACCAAAGGGTTCTTAAGCATGATCTGTAAATGGCCGGAACTCGGACGAACTTGTAAGACCCGTCCTCCAATCAGATGCGGGGAGAAGAAAAAAAAAAGGGGGGGAGGGGGGAGAGGGAACCGCGGGTGATTGGAGGCATGGAACAAGAGTACAAGCCCGGACAATCCTTTTTCCACACATAAAAATCCCACCCAAACATGTGTAAAAATATATATTAATTAGAGTATGTAAAGCACAATTGTCAATAAAGGGAGAACACGTCAAATACAGATTATTGTATAAAAGCACTGTAATAAAGAATAATAAACAGTGCACACGTCTCGTTATAGTAGGGGAAAAAAGGGGGGTGGCAGGAGAGTAAGGAAAAAGGAATAGTGCACCTGAAAAATGAGAGTAAATGAGAAAATGTAGACAACGTTAGACTCAAATAAACCCCCATAATTCCAACAATAAACCGGACACAGGCAAACACTTGTGTTTGAAGAGAATAATTAATAAAAATGCATAATTTCCTTTTTAAAGGGATTCTGTCACCTCCCCTAAGCCAAACAACGATTTTAAAGCAGCCATGAAGCACAGCTTACCTGGATTAGGCTGTGCTCTTTTATCTTGAAATCCGTCCAGCAGTTACTGCAAAAAACGACTTTGATTGATATGTAAATGTGTCCTGAAGGTGCCCAGAGGGGCGTTTTTTTCTTCTTAGAGAGCCCAGTACCGCCCCTCTTTCAGTGCCCAGCCCGCCTTCCTTGTACTGTCTAACCGCCGCCCCCAGCCTGCCACAGCCTCTCCTCCCTCTCCTCCCCCTCCCTCAAGCCGAACGAACTCTCGCACAGGCGCAGTACCCACTGAGGGCTGCGCCTGTGTGATCAGCAGGAGACTGAGGGCGGCAGCTTCATCTTCGTCACTGGGCATGCGCCGAGCCCAGTGACGTCCGATGTTCGCTCTTTCCCTCAGTCAGCCTGGTAGGAAGCGCAGAGGATTGCCGATCGGCTGCTGCACCCTGCGCTTTCTCCAGTCTGCCTGCCACAGTGAAGACGGCCAGCGATTTCTTTCCCCACCCTCCCTTCAGGAAAGAAATAAGTATTTGTTGGGGCAAATTAGGTATTATTATATGAAGTAAAGCTGTATTGTATTTAGCCGATCGGCAATCCTCTGCGCTTCCTACCAGGCTGACTGAGGGAAAGAGCGAACATCGGACGTCACTGGACTCGGCGCATGCCCAGTGACGAAGATGAAGCTGCCGCCCTCAGTCTCCTGATGATCGCACAGGCGCAGCCCTCAGTGGGTACTGCGCCTGTGCGAGAGTTCGTTCGGCGTGAGGGAGGGGGAGGAGAGGGAGGGGAGGCTGTGGCAGGCTGGGGGCGGTTAGACAGTACAAGGAAGGCGGGCTGGGCACTGTAAGAGGGGCGGTACTGGGCTCTCTAAGAAGAACAAAACGCCCCTCTGGGCACCTTCAGGACACATTTACATATCAATCAAAGTCGTTTTTTGCAGTAACTGCTGGATGGATTTCAAGATAAAAGAGCACAGCCTAATCCAGGTAAGCTGTGCTTCATGGCTGCTTTAAAATCGTTTTTTGGCTTAGGGGAGGTGACAGAATCCCTTTAAGGTTGAGACCATGTGGAACTGTAGTTTGGAGTCGGAAAATACAGTACGCCTCCCGTAGCAGAATCTTATTTTTAATGTCAACCCCCTTTGATCTTTTCTATACCGTAAGTGCACAGACCGTCAATATTCCGATTATGAGATCTGATAGGACTACGTTAGATATGTATGGGGATTTGAAATGTAATTAAGATGTTCTCTGAATCTTATTTTAAATTGGCGACTGGTACTTCCCACATACAGCAGGTCACATATAGTGCACTTAATAATGTAGACAACACCTGAGGTATTACAATTGATATAATCTTTAATAGAAAATGTTTTAGTATGTAAGTTATCAAACTCCGTAGTTTTGCGGGTAAATCCACAGGTCTTGCAGGGGTGACCCCCACATTTAGTCAACCCAACAAATTTGAGCCATATATCACTAGATGTTGTGGGGGTACGGGAAAAGAAAGATGGTGATGAAATATCGTCTAAAATTTTAGGCCTCCTAGATACGACATCCATTCTTAAAATAATCAAAGAGAATTTTATCATCACAAAGTATAGGAAGGCATTTTCTATTTGCTTGCTGTAATTCAGGAAATTGCTGACTAAACATAAGTACCAAGGTGGGTATATCTTTCTTGTTGGTCTAAGTTGTTATACGGAACCTATATATAGCCCAAAACAAGTTCAGGGCCCACCCCTGATTATAGCATGAAAAACGACCAGAAGGAGTGGGTCAATAGACTAGAGTACAAAAACACTTATAGTACCGAGGCAATCAAAAAATAACAATTTTATTAGAAAATCACAACAAGACATGATTGACACAAGTCACAAGAAGACATTTCACACAGGTCACAATACATGAACATATTAAAAACCAAGAGGACCGATGGTGGACTGCTGGAATATATTAATAAAGTTCAAGTGCAATAATCTTGATTTGTCATCAGTATAAAGGTGTATTACACCTAACCACTATGGCTCCAAACTACATAATACAACCCATATGCATATATAGTACAACAGATACCAAAATTAGGGGGTGGAGATACACACCACAAAGGCTAACTGAGGCAATATGGTGACTAGAATTATAGTAGGCACATAGAAAATACTGACCAACCAGCTTTAGTATACCACACAGGAACACCACCGGTCTGCTCCCCAACACTTGTTGTTATACACCTGATATTTTAACTTTTACTTTTGCCTGCATAAATCCTCCCTCTTTCTCCCAGCTCATCTTGGTCATTTTTTGGAACATCATTAGCCTTTTTTTTTTTTTTTTTCTTACCATTTCCATACACCGGGTATACAACAGAATATGTTGATTACGTTTCTGAAGTTACCACTTTTCTTATGAATCATTATTTTTTATTTGACAGGAAATGTTACCTGCAAATAAGAGGTGTATCAATGGGGGCCAAATACTCCCCCTCTCTAGCGAACCTTGTCATGGCTTATTGGGAGAAGAGTTTTATTTTTTCCTCTGATCATCCATTTTTGGAGTGCGTGGTTTGGTATGGCAGATACATCGATGACCTGCTACTTGTATGGTGTGCCGATGTATTTTCCATACTAGACTTTCGTAAAATATGTCAATGACAACCCCTAAAATTTAAGGTTCACATACCAAACCGATCCACATACCATTTCCTTTCTAGATCTTAATCTGACTGGTATTCCAGGTTTAGCTATCAATACTAAAACTTTCCGTAAACCTATGTCAGGAAACACCATTCTCAAGGCCTCTAGTCACCACCCTCCTCATACTATCTGGGCGATCCCCGTTGGCGAATTTATTCTTGCCCGTCGCAATTGCAGCACTCCTACGGCTTTTGCCTCGGAGTGTGATACCATCAGGGACCGCCTGGGTAGTAGGGGGGTTATCCCAAGTGGATGCTACAAAGGGCCTATAATATTGTTGTCACCAAAAATAGGGAGGATTAACTTTTTAAAAAAGACAGACCATATCCAAGTCAATTGGCTAATACCAATAATGCCAGCAAAAGTAAAAGTAAAAATATCAGGTGTATAACAACAGAGACCAACAAGAAAGATATACCCACCTTGGTACTTATGTTTAGTCGCCAATTTCCTGAATTACAGCAAGCAATTAGAAAATGCCTTCCTATACTTTGTGACGATAAAATTCTCTTTGATTATTTCAAGAATGGCTGTCATATAGTATCTAGGAGGCCTAGAATTTTAGGCGATATTTTATCACCATCTTTCTTTTCCCGTACCCCCACAACATCCAGTGATATAATGGCTCAAATTGGTTTGGCTGACTAAATGTGGGGGTCACCCCTGCAAGACCTGTGGATTTACCCGCAAAACTACGGAGTTTGATAACTCTTTACATACTGACACATTTTACATTAAAGATGATATCAATTGTAATACCTCAGGTGTTGTCTACATTATTAAGTGCACTATATGTGACCTGCTGTATGTGGGAAGTACTAGTTGCCAATTTAAAATAAGATTCAGAGAACATCTTAATTACATTTCTAATCCCCAGGCTGTTAACATATCTAACGTAGCCCAACACTATATCAGATCTCATAAATCGGAATATTGACGTCTGTGCACTTACAGTATAAAAAAGGTCAAATCTCCAGTTAGAGGGGGTGACATTAAAAAGAAGATTCTACTACAGGAAGCGTACTGGATTTTCAGACTCCAAACTAGAGTTCCACATGGTCTCAACCTTAAAAAGGAAATTAAGCATTTTTATTAATTTGTCTCTTCAAACAAGAGTGTTTTTGGCTATATTTTTGCTTGTGTCCGGTTTTTGGCTATATATTTGCTTGTGTCCGGTTTATTGTTGGAATTATGGGGGTTTACTTGAGTGTAACGTTACCTATGTTTTCTCATTTACCCCCATTTTCCAGGTGCACTATTCCTTCGCCCCCCCTTTTCTTTTTTTTCTTTCCTACTATAAAGAGACGTGTGCACTGTGTCTATTATTCTTTATTACACCGTGCTTTTATACAATATTTGTCTGCATTTGACATGTGTGTGTGTATATATATATATATATATATATATATATATATATATATATATACATACATACATATACATACACACACACACACACAATACAGACAGAAAGTTTGGACACACCTTCTCATTCAAAGAGTTTTCTTTATTTTCATGACTGAAAATCGTAGATTCACACTGAAGGTATCAAAACTATTAATTAACACATGTGGAATTATATGCATAGCAAAAAAGTGTGAAACAACTGAAAATATGTCATATTCTAGGTTCTTCAAAGTAGCCACCTTTTGCTTTGATTACTGCACACTCTTGGCATTCTCTTGATGAGCTTCAAGAGGTAGTCACCTGTAATGGTCTTCCAAGTCTTGAAGGAATTCCCAGAGATGCTTAGCACTTGTTGGCCCTTTTGTCTTTACTCTGTGGTCCAGCTCACCCCAAGCCATCTCGATTGGGTTTAGGTCCGGTGACTGTGGAGGCCAGGTCATCTGGCTCAGCACCCCATCACTCTCCTTCATGGTCAAATAGCCCTTACACAGCCTGGAGGTGTGTTTGGGGTCATCGTCCTGTTGAAAAATAAATGATGGTCCAACTAAACGCAAACCGGATGGAATAGCATGCCGCTGCAAGATGCTGTGGTAGCCATGCTGGTTCAGTATGCCTTCCATTTTGAATAAATCCCCAACAGTGTCACCAGCAAAGCACCCCCACACCATCACACCTCCTCCTCCATGCTTCACGGTGGGAACCAGGCATGTAGAGTCCATCCGTTCACCTTTTCTGCGTCGCACAAAGACACGGTGGTTGAAACCAAAGATCTCAAATTTGGACTCCTCAGACCAAAGCACGGATTTCCACTGGTCTAATGTCTATTCCTTGTGTTCTTTAGCCCAAACAAGTCTCTTCTGCTTGTTGCCTGTCCTTAGCAGTGGTTTCCTAGCAGATATTCTACCATGAAGGCCTGATTCACACAGTCTCCTCTTAACAGTTGTTCTAGAGATGTGTCTGCTGCTAGAACTCTGTGTGGCATTGACCTGGTCTCTAATCTGAGCTGCTGTTAACCTGCGATTTCTGAGGCTGGTGACTCGGATGAACTTATCCTCCGCAGCAGAGGTGACTCTTGGTCTTCCTTTCCTGGGGCGGTCCGCATGCGAGCCAGTTTCTTTGTAGCGCTTCATTTATAAGGCAAGAAATCCCACTTATTAAACCTGACAGGGCACACCTGTGAAGTGAAAACCATTTCAGGTGACTACCTCTTGAAGCTCATCAAGAGAATGCCAAGGGTGTGCAAAGCAGTAATCAAAGCAAAAGGTGGCTGTCACAGGAGCGCAGCCAGCACTGTTACACGTGCTGCCCCTGCTATCACACGCCCCCTAGTGGCCTGACCGCTCAATGCCTTCCAATAAGTTTCAGACTGCAGATCGTCCACTGTGGGGATGCGATCGGTGAACTGAAACCGCCGGAATTTGGGCAGCAGACAGGCTAGGAGGAAGCGTGTGGACCGCAGAAAACATACACTACGCAATATGTAGGTAGACTGCCACCATCCCTTGTAACAGGGCAAGGGAAACCCTTGACTAAACACGACAACTATCCGGGTAGCGACTCTTCAGAAACGGCTAGGATTCGTTCTGCGGTGCTCAGAGCAGGTATGAGGCTGAAGAAAATGACTTTAACGTCATTTATTATACATACAATACAAATGATTAACAAATACAGAAATTATTAAAAATAACAATTATAGAGAAGGATAGTCCAGTGTAAAATAAAAAGGGAAAACAGATGAAAGGGAATACTTAGTTTTTGAAGAAGGATGTCCTTTGTGGAAAGTCCAAGAAAGTCAGTCAGTTTGTTCCAGAAAAAAAAGTCCGGTAAATATGGCTGCCAGCCCACCTTGGTCCTCGTGGCTGGCTTCTTCAGATGATATTACACAAGGGAGGACTCCCATTAGATTTCACTCATGGCCTTATGAAGGGTCCAGCTGTTAGGGCGGGATCTCAGGCTCAGCCCCTGGGCTGGGTGCCGTTATTCAGAGGGAAGTTCAAATCCCAAAAATATGACATTTTCATATCTCAGCACACATCCGTAACACACAACTAATAATGACAAATTTACGATCCTCCGGAAATATCGTTCTCATTGACACTATACATGAGAACTATATCATATTCGGTTTAATAACCTGGATGTTGCTTATCCCAGTGGCATATGTATTATATCAGAATACTCAGCGGATCCTGACTAACAAAATGATATACTTTACATATCTATCCTACGTATGATATTCGTAAAAAGGGGTAAAAATCATATGACCTATTCCTTTTCCATTGGTGCCAGAAAGGCTGGCTTGCAGGCCCTCTATCAGTGATGGACCAAATGTTCTTGTCAGGTGTCTGTTCGCACCTAGCTGTGAGATTTCTGCAGCAAGGAAGTACTTTGTGTAGGGTTAATTAAGGAGACTAGCTGTAATTACATTAAGAGAACGTTGGCCTCCTAGGACAACAGGAATTTAATTTATCTTTATTGCGTTATCTGCTGGGTATCAGGAATTGAATCTGTAATTACTAGATGCGACAATCAAAAAAAATCGATTGAGTTTTATTTCCGGATATCTTGCGGTTCATCCGTGACAGTGGCTACTTCGGAGAACCTAGAATATTACATTTTCAGTTTCACACTTTTTTGTTATGTATATAATTCCACATGTGTTAATTCATAGTTTTATATATACACACACACACACACATACACAGTACAGACCAAACATTTGGACACACCTTCTCATTCAAAGAGTTTTCTTTATTTTCAAAACTATGAATTAACACATGTGGAATTATATACATAACAAAAAAGTGTGAACCAACTGAAAATATGTCATATTCTAGGTTCTTCAAAGTAGCCACCTTTTGCTTTGATTACTGCTTTGCACACTCTTGGCATTCTCTTGATGAGCGTCAAGAGGTAGTCACCTGAAATGGTTTTCACTTCACAGGTGTGCCCTGTCAGGTTTAATAAGTGGGATTTCTTGCCTTATAAATGGCGTTGGGACCATCAGTTGCGTTGTGGAGGAGTCAGGTGGATACACAGCTGATAGTCCTACTGAATAGACTGTTAGAATTTGTATTATGGCAAGAAAAAAGCAGCTAAGTAAAGAAAAACAAGTGGCCATCATTACTTTAAGAAATGAAGTTCAGTCAGTCCGAAAAATTGGGAAAACTTTAAAAGTGTCCCCAAGTGCAGTCACAAAAACCATCAAGCACTACAAAGAAACTGGCTCACATTCGGACTGCCCCAAGAAACGAAGACAAAGAGTCACCAGCCTCAGAAATCGCAGGTTAACAGCAGCTCAGATTAGATTCCAGGTCAATGCCACACAGAGTTCTAGCAGCAGACACATCTCTAGAACAACTGTTAAAGGGCTTCTGTCACCCCACTAAAGTAATTTTTTTGGGGGGGCTAGTTACATTCCTTATAATGCGATATATGAGAATATAATGGTGCTACTTACTTCCATTCAGCCGTTTCTTATAAAAACGAAGTTTTATAATATGTAAATCAGGTCTCTACCAGCAAGTAGGGCGTCTACTTGCTGGTAGCCGCCGCAAAAAACCGCCCCCTCGTCGTGTTGATTGACAGGGCCAGCCGCGATCTCCTCCTCCTGCCGGCCCTGTCAGCATTTTAAAAATCGCACGCCTCTGTTCATTCGGCGCAGGCGCTCTGAGATGAGGAGGCTCGTCTCCTCAGAACTCCCTCAGTGCGCCTGCGCCGATGACGTCTTCTCTTTCGGTGAGGTCATCGGCGCAGGCGCACTGAGGGAGTTCTGAGGAGACGAGCCTCCTCATTTCAGAGCGCCTGCGCCGAATGAACAGAGGCGCACGATTTTTAAAATGCTGACAGGGCCGGCCGGAGGAGGAGGAGATCGCGGCTGGCCCTGTCAATCAACACGACGAGGGGGCGTTTTTTGCGGCGGCTACAAGCAAGTAGACGCCCTACTTGCTGGTAGAGACCTGATTTACATATTATAAAACTTCGTTTTTATAAGAAACGGCTGAATGAAAGTAAGTAACACCATTATATTCTCATATATCGCACTATAAGGAATGTAACTAGCCCCAAAAAAAAATATGACTTTAGTGGGGTGACAGAAGCCCTTTAAGAGGAGACTCTGTGAATCAGGCCTTCCTGGTAGAATATCTGCTAGGAAACCACTGCTAAGGACAGGCAACAAGCAGAAGAGACTTGTTTGGGCTAAAGAACACAAGGCATGGACATTAGACTAGTGGAAATCTTTGCTTTGGTCTGATGAGTCCAAATTTGAGATCTTTGGTTTCAACCACTGTGTCTTTGTGCGACGCAGAAAAGGTGAACGGATGGACTCTACATGCCTGGTTCCCACTGTGAAGCATGGAGGAGGAGGTGTGATGGTGTGGGGGTGCTTTGCTGGTGACACTGTTGGGGATTTATTCAAAATTGAAGGCATACTGAACCAGCATGGCTACCACAGCATCTTGCAGCGGCATGCTATTCCATCCGGTTTGCGTTTAGTTGGACCATCATTTATTTTTCAACAGGACAATGACCCCAAACACACCTCCAAGCTGTGTAAGGGCTATTTGACCATGAAGGAGAGTGATGGGTTGCTGCGCCAGATGACCTGGCCTCCACAGTCACCGTACCTGAACCCAATCGAGATGGTTTGTGGTGAGCTGGACCACAGAGTGAAGGCAAAAGGGCCAACAAGTGCTAAGCATCTCTGGGAACTCCTTCAAGACTGTTGGAAGACCATTTCAGGTGACTACCTGTTGAAGCTCATTAAGAGAATGCCAAGAGTGTGCAAAGCAGTAATCAAAGCAAAAGGTGGCTACTTTGAAGAACCTAGAATATGACATTTTCAGTTGTTTCACACTTTTTTGTTATTTATATAATTCCACATGTGTTAATTCATAGTTTTGATGCCTTCAGTGTGAATCTACAATTTTCATAGTCGTGAAAATAACTCTTTGAATGAGAAGGTGTGTCCAAACTTTTGGTCTGTACTGTGTGTAATATATATATATATATATACACACACACACACATTATATATATATATATATATATATATATATATATATATATATATATATATACACATACACATATAATACATACACACGTTTGGGTGGGATTTTTATTATGTGTGGAAAAAGGATTGTCCGGGCTTATACTTTCTTCTTCCATGCCTCCAATCACCTGCGGTTCCCTCTCCCCCCCCCCCCCTTTTTTTTCCTCCTCCTCCCCGTATCTGATTGAAGGACGGGTCTTACAAGTTCGTCCAAGTTCTGGCCATTTACAGATCATGATTAAGAACCCTTTGGTTCGAAACATGTCGGTCTGACGGGAGGTGACGACCACTGCTTTTGTACATTGACTGTATCTACGATGGAATAAAGATGATGCAGCGTTTTAACATACTGCTTGCTGGACGTTTCTTCTGTTCCAAATATCGAATATAACCTTCTGTCTTATATTATAAAAATGATTTTCTGTCTGTCTAGACGTCTGTCTGTCTGTACGTTCTTTATATGCGCGACCAAACGACTAGACAGATCTTCACCAAATTTGGCACACAGGTACATCAGGTGTCCGGGAAGGTTTTTGACCGTGTCTCAGCTCTCTAGGACTTACCGTTCCCGAGATATTTCTAAAAAAAATGACCTGCATTAGCCAATAGAAGCCAGCAAGCCTTTCACTTAAATCTTTACTGCCATACACATTGTCACATGTCCCTTATTAGCCAATAGACGCTCGCAGGTCCTACTCCAGGTTTCCATTACAACTGCTTACAGGTTTTAGCAGTTTGCAGGTCCTTAAATATTCAGTAATATGAGGCGTGTCAGTCAATATAAGTTCATATTTCATTTATCCAGGTTTTCATAATACAGCCATAAATAGACTATACACATGGTCACATGTCCCTTATCAGCCAATATGTCACAGTTAAAGGGGCGGCCACTGTGGTGGTCACAACTAAAGGGGCGGCCACTATGAAGGTCACTATTAAAGGGGTGATCAATGTTAAAGGGGGGGGCACTGTGGAGGTCATCGTTAAAAGGGCAGCCACTGTGGAGGTCATTATAAAAGGGCTGGGTATTGTAGAGGTCACTTATGGGGGATATGGTCGATTTCTTTTTACGACACAGAAACATGAAATGAAATAGATGAAATATACCAGTGCCCAATATAGTCATAAAAGACCTTCGCTGATTTCTTCTGTAACTAGGGCTGACATAGTATCCAGAGAGGTTGAAACCGCTGAGACCGAAGCAAGAAGCGACATTGTGCTTCCTGATCTGTATACACAGCGCTCATAGAGCGACAGCGAAGGCAGGGAGAGTGAAAAATCGTCCTCGTCTTCTCAATGGGAGTTCCCCACTCTAGCAGCTGCAATCTCTGCATATATGTTTTAAAATATCCATGCAGATATATGTGCCGAGAGCTTGGATGTCTATTGGCAGTCAGTAAGTGGTTAACATAATATCCAATAAAGACTATGGAATGACTAAAAGTGGTATATTGATGACCTAAGTTCAGGCCATGATAAACTCTGTAGAGCCAGCAGTTGATTGCTGGAGGACTTTTAGTAGTTTGAATGTACGTTAAAAATGTCAATTAGTTAAATTTTTTCTTAATAAGAACCATTTGCACTAATAAGTTAGTGCTTTTCTTTAGTTATTACTTCCAGCTTTCATAAATGACATACTGTAGGCTTATGCACAGACTTTAAAATTAGCATGAAGAAAGTAAGTGGTTGAGCCT
Source organism: Bufo gargarizans (assembly GCF_014858855.1). NCBI lineage: Eukaryota > Metazoa > Chordata > Amphibia > Anura > Bufonidae > Bufo > Bufo gargarizans. The sequence goes on from NC_058088.1 coordinate 119,968,318, forward strand.
GCAGAAAGCACACGTTGTCCAAAATGTAAACTATTAAGCACCATGTCACTACTTATTACAGTTGTTGGAATGTAGTTGATGGAACAAATACTGCAAGGATTTTGGCAAAACCTAGCGCTGACTTAGTTAATTTAATCATGAATTTATATTTCCGTTTCTGATATTAAGTAACAATACCAGAACTTACAATAACTGTGGTTTGGAGTCACTGTAAATATTATATTGGCAATGTTATTATCTGAATTGGTTTTTAGAAGAGTTTCTGGAGGACATACGTTCCCTATGGGAGGCCCATAAGGTGGTAATGAGAGGGCACTGTATCGCTCTGGGCACAAGACTGAAAAAGACTCAGTGGCTACAGTACGGTCTCTGAAATCCCGTCTGCGTGCCCTGGAGGAGACCATGTCTGCCCTCCCTACTCGCCGCATGCTGAAGCATATAGTGGATGTTAGAGCCCATCTAAATAGGATGGCGCAGGACAGGGTTAACAAACTAATATTATACACCTGACAACGGTATTATGCATGGGGGAATAAACCTCACACGCTGTTGGCCAAACAACTTGGGAATCGTCCCCAACAAACTGGCCCTCGTGCAATTAAGGGAGCGGATGGAACAGTTCACTACGACCCCAGGGAAGTTGCAGAGCGCTTCGACGTACTATGCCTCCCTTTATAATCTGCCTAGTGACTTCCCTGCAAACGAAGGGACCAGAGAGCACCTGTTGCAGTCATATTTGGCCGCATGTAACCTTCCCACCCTTTCGACTGCCGATAATACTGCCCTTAATAGACCCGTGACGGTGGAAGAGATAGAGGTCATTGACCACCTAACGGAAGGCCTTGATGGCTTTTCCTATAAATATTATAAGGCCTTTAAGACAGAACTGACTCCCCATATGGCAAATATCTTTAATCAAATCCTAGCTGCTGATGTGGTACCTACCCCCATGTCCCACTCCTATCTTGCGCTGATTCCAAAACCCAGAAAGGAGCATCTCGAATGCCAAAACTATAGCCCTATTGCACTACTTAATTTGGACCTCAAGATTTTTACTAAAGTACTAGCCTCTTGTTTAAATACCTTCCTCCCCTCATTGATCCATAAAGACCAGGTGGGTTTTATCCCATGTCGACAGGGCAGTGACACCACGAGACGGAACATAGACTTGATGGAGGTGGTTGCTCGCTCTGGGGAGGAGGCACTCCTCCTAAGTTTAGATGCTGAAAAGGCATTTGACCGCCTAAGCTGGACATTTTTGTTTGCGACCCTGAAGGCATACAGTCTTTCTGGCCATTCAAGGTTTGTATTCCTCCCCAACGGCAACAATCAAGCTCCCACACGCCGAGTCTGGACCAATACACCTAGCCAACGAGACAAGGCATGGATGTATTTTACCCCCCTTACCATTTGCAATGTATATTGAGCCCCTAGCGGCAAAAATCAGGGCTTGCCCAGACATCAGAGGAATTATGGTCATGGATAAAGAATTTAAACTGTCACTATATGCGGATGATGTCCTCCTTACCCACCCTAAACTCCATACCTCCCTCCCAAATATCTACTCCATTTTACAAGAGTTTGGACATTTGTCAGAGTATAAGGCTAACACCCATAAAACCGAGGACCTCCCCCTCAATATATCTCAGGCGACCCTTGGCCTCCTCCAGGCAATCTTCCCATTCCGTTGGAAGGATGATTCTTTGCGATACTTGGGTGTGGAGCTTACCCCCCGATACACGGACCTCTATAGGACTAATTACCCACATATATATATTATATATATACACATATATATATATATATATATATATATATATATATACACATATATATATATATATGGAAATTAGAGATCTCCTTACCAAATGGCATACACTCCCATTATCCTTTCTTAGTCGCATTGCGGCAGTAAAAATGTCAATATTACCTATTATACTGTACCTCTTTGAGCCCTTACCTGTACCGGTCCCTCTCAAAGATTTGAGATCTCGTCAGCCTCAACTCCTCCGATTTATATGGGCTGAGAGACGCCATAGGATCCCTAGGTTTGTAGTTCTGTCTAGCAAGTCTCAGGGTGGTCTGGGAGTACCTGACCCGATCAAATACTATTGGGCAGCTCAGCTACGCTGAATCACCTCCTGGGCATCTCTGCAACCATATTCTATCTTGATGCAGATAGAGACTCTAGCTAGCTCGTATACACCCCAATTCTATGCTATGGTCTAATCCATATAGTCCACCATCAACTGGAGACCTCTTGGGGCCTCTTTTGGCCACATCTTTTTGGTATGTGCTACAGGCAAAAGTTGAAAAGAAAAAGAAAACTTTTGCTTGTAGCACATACCAAAAAGATGTGGCCAAAAACAGCTTTATTCTGAACACAAGTTGACATCTTCCGAGATGGCTCTTGAATGTCCCTTTTAGCCAATTTAGGCGTTTAAGACGAAATTGTACGGCAGAGGAGCAATTTGAGGCAGAGGCACGGAATATGAAAGCACAATTTCTAGTAAAAGAGTATCCCAATAAGTTACTGGAGAATTCAATTCAAAGGGTAAGACTACTGGATAGAGCCCTATTTTTTAAACCCAAAGAAGTATCTACCACCAAACAAGAGCAAGACATTACAGCTAAAATAATTATACCATATAATAAAGATCATAAGATGGTGAGCAGTATTGTCCACAACCATTGGCACTTATTGAAAGATGATAAGGTTTTAGGCCCCATACTCCCGGCACATCCGCCAATAGTTTATACTCGGGCCCCTAATTTGGGACTTCAAGTGGCTCCCACCATAAGAAAACATCAGACAAAATCACTGATAACCCCATGGGCCAATTTAAAAGGTTTCTACAGGTGTGGCTGTTGTCAAAATTGTAGACAGACACACTTTGATAGAAACACTAAACAGATAATGTCAACGTCCAACAATTTTAAATGGGAAATCAAGGAAGTTTTGTCATGTAACAGTAAGTCAGTAATTTATATTATCCAGTGCCCATGCCCAAAACAGTACATTGGCCGTACAAAAAGGGTATTCAAGACTAGAATATCTGAACATATTAACAATATTAAAAAACAATCTGAAACGCATCCTTTATCCAAACATTTTAAATTATATCATGCAGGTGATCCAAGTAATACGAGCTATATAGCTATCCAATCGGTCAAACAAGACTGGAGAGGAGGAGATTTTGTGGCTAAAATGTCTAGACAAGAGTCCAAGAAAATATTTGAGTTTGGGTCCTTGATGCCTCAGGGTCTCAACTCAGAGATTGAAATTTTTGGGTTCCTTTAGGAGAGATGGGTTGGTTTACACGGGGAGTCAATGCCGGGCTGTTTTTCAGCGCATTGACCCCTCCTGCATCCCTTCCCTTCTCTCCCCAATGCCACACTTCAGATATCCCAGCATGTGACATGATGTAATTTTAATTTTTAATTTTCAATTGTATTTTTATATATTTTTTATTTTATTATAATTATATGGTTTTATTATTCTTTATTGTTCAAATTCTGACCACTTTTAAACATACGTTGTAATATACTGATTACTGACCATCTACATAATATATGGTGAAAACTGTGACTGTGTGATCAGCTCAGTTCACAGTCCGACCCAGGTTTTCTATCAAATCCTTTTAATACCATAATCGAGTCAATTCAGTATATGTTATAATTTATTTTGCATATTTTTAGTATGGTTTTGTACACACATATATATATATATATATATATATATATATATATATATATATATATATAAATAATGCGACAGCAAGATATATGTTGCAATAAATTTGTGGATAACCATTGTTTATATCGTGGAGGTATTGATTGAGGCTGTGTAATCAGCCCAGTCCACAATCCGACCCATATTTTATAGTAAACTCAAAAGGGTATTTAAAGTCATGTTTTGTGTCTGCATTCAGCATTCTATGATTATCTACTGAGGAAGGAACTTGTTTCCGAAACGCGTCTAGTGTGTATAGAGACCAAGGCTACTGGTGCGGTTTTTTACAAAATAAGCAAGAAGAGGACTTTCTTCAATCTTCAATCTTTTCAACTTTTACAAGTATTTGAAGACGTCCCATACCGCTTGAAAGGTTTTGCATCTATCAACTACTTATAAAGTGGACTAAAAACCTGTGATATTATATTCAACATTACCGCAAATTCAAGGTAAAATCCTGTTGTATCCACTGCCGCTGGCCTGACAGGCTCAGGCAATCACCAGCTCAGCTCAGCTTAACCAGCTTCCGTGGGTCTGACGGCTTCAGGCGCCTACGTTACTAACCAGCGATCGACTACCTGGCTGGACACGTGGGACGCTGAGTGAGTGGGACGCTGAGCGAGCGGGTCTGAGGTCTTGCTCCGCAAATAAACAGTAAGTGGAACATTGCCAAATAAGTGCGGTTATGATCTGTTACAGGACACTTGAATAGAGAACCTTTCCTGTGGGAATTACAGCAAAGACGTTCTGCAACCTTTGTTTCAACTATCCGGCAAATCGACATCTATGTCCTGGATATTCAAGCGGTTCAATTTAAGTGAATCTCTCTTGCAGCCTCACTCTAGCCATTTGGTCCTATTCTTAGGAGTACTCCAATCATCTAGGTTTGTGCGTGAGCTCCGCACATATTTACCTATTTGTACACATTTATTCATGTATGTATGTTGATATGATGGCACAAAGCTAGTTTGTTTTTTGATTTAGTGTATTAATAAAACTTTTTATGCAAAAATACTGTGAGCCAACCTATATTATTATTGATTTATTCCTTCTTTTCAGTTGGTAACTGAAAGGCTGAGCTCCAGTAGTTTGCTGGTTGAGCCTTTTCTAAATATTTGACATATGTAGAATCTGTGGGCAGGTAAAGCGTGGCCAGAGTGCCAATGTTGACACCACAGCTCTGTGTCAACATATGCAGCATCACCATAAAGTGGCCTGGGAGAACCGTGGCTCCGATGTGGTGGCCCAGCCTGCCACAGCAACCGCTGCATTACCCAGTGGCACGCAGCCAATTTCAGGCAGTCAAGGCTCCACCACCTCAGCCGAAGTGAGCTCTCCGTCCTTCCCATCACCTACCGGTCCTGATGCTCCTGCTCCTCGTCCTCCTACTCCTCGTCACTCATTCCATCAGCAATCGATAACCAAAGCGATTGCCAAGAGACAACAGTATGCGTGCTCTCGCCCAACTGCGCAGAAGCTAAACATGCTGCTGTCCAAGTAGCTGGTTGACTCTGCACCTTTCAGAGAACTGATGGTTTGTAATGAGCCAAGGTGGAGAGTCCCAAGCTGTCATTTCTTTGCCAAAAAAGCAGTACCAGCCCTGCACATGTATGTAGAACAGAAGGTGGGCCAGTCCTTGAGCCTGTCTGTGTTTGCCAAAGTGCATGGCAGCGCCGACATGTTGAGCTGTAACTACGGTCAGGGACAATACATGTCCTTTATGGCCCACTGGGTGAATGTGGTTCCTGCACAGCCACACCAGCAACTTGGCCAGGTGACGCCGCTTCCGTCTCCACGTTCTCACTCCATTGGTCCTGCGACAATGTCCACCTCTGCCTCCTCATCCTCTACCGTGTCCTCAGCCTCCACTGCAGGGACAATTCACAGTGCCCCTCCAGCATACCACATGTGCAGGGCACGGCGGTGTCGAGCTGTTCTGCACCTCGTTTGCGCCACAGACATCCGTTTTTTTGTGGGTTATTGTTCTGACACATCAGAGGAAGGGCAAAATAATCACTGACGTCAACACAAACTTACTGCTGACACTCTCCTGTCAGGGGGCTCTACTTGTATAAAGCGTTTAATAAAACGTTCTGTAGGCATCTTTGTGTAAAAGGAGTACACTTCTTGAGTTCATACTTGAGTTATTTGGTCAGTTTTGACCCCGTGACTGCCCAAATAAGTTAAGTGTGCAGTGATTCTAAGAACGACGCCTGTCATCTGCATGTCATACGGACTCGCAGTATTATTTCACTACCAAAGCAGACTCCCTATGTGTGTTACTGCAAGGCACAGTGTTCTACACCACTATAAAGGCTCTCTGCAGCCAGGAAATAGCTGTTTTTAACAAGATTCGCTGCAAATAAATTTGGATCAAAATTTGGCGAACCGGCAAATAGAATTTTTGAAAAATTCGGTCATCTCTACCAGTTATAAATTTATTATAATTTTTTTTTTTTAAATCTCATGGAGGGGAGGTATAGAAAGTTTTTTGTGTTTGTCCCTAGCTAGACCCTCATAGATATGTCTATTTTATCAGGTCAGTAAATGTCTTGCATTAGTTATGTCTTCCTTACAAGCAATATATATTAATCTAATAATTATTAATCTGAACATTACCTCTGACATGTGGCACCATGCAGAATAAACAATCCACTTAAAGACAGTATTTATGGATCACCTTTATAGCACCTGTCTAGTATTTTTAAAACAAGGTTTTAATTGGTGCTTCTCCTTTAATTTCATGTAATTTGTTAATGATGTCTATACCTAGCCGAATGTATGCAGGATGAAGTAACTGTACATACGTACTAACCTTTAGGTGGGGCGAGGAGACAAGAAAACACTTAGGACATTTATTAAGACTAGTCTTTTAGACGCTAGTCTTAATAACCCCTATATCAGGAGGTTGATATGCAAAGTTATGAAGAGGTGCAGGCCTCTACATAACGTTGGTGTATCCAACACCAGTTCTAAATGTAAGACAGCTTCCTTGCTTACACTTAGACCATTTTCTACGCCTAAAGCAGACGTACAAAATGGCAAATGAGACGAGTCTACCGGCATGTCCCCTCCCCCCGGCCATGCACACTTGGCGTGAACAGGGAAAAAGTCGCAATTGTGGTGCAAATAACCTTTGTGATGAGTTAAATACGTGATTGAGACTTAAAATGTTGCATTGTAAATTTTTTTGTTTAATACAGATTACATAGAAAGAGATTAATCATTTAGTTTTTATTTATGTCACAGGGAAAAGCTGCATTTATATCTTTTAGGGAGGATGTGTGGTATGTGTAACAGAAAGAAAAAAAAAAAAAAGGGAGAAAACTATATATACACACACGTAATAAGTGAATTTAACGATGATTGTCTATAATATGGTATAGTCCATTATTCTGTAATATGCATTTTTTAAGTTTTGTCTTGAATAATTGGATTTGCACGTTTGCAGGAGAGAAGTATGTGCATTATTTGCCAGAAACAGAGTTTAAAATGCGTCTCTCTCTTTCTTGTGGTGTGGCTATGAATTAATGAAATAGAGGGGAGGGAGCAGATAAGGCGGAAGATACAGTACATAAAGACAATCCCTTCTGCTCCTCCCTTAACTACATTAATTTCTATGAGGCTGCCGAAAATAGCCGAGTGCTAGCTTGGCTATTTCCGTCTCTGCCCCATAGAAATAAATGGGAGCAGGGGCTGCGCGTGCGCTCCCATTCCCTTAGATGGGAGCAGCACTTGGTGGTGTACGGACACCAGGAAATCCGGGGTCCTCCAACCACAGCTCTCCCCACTCCGTTCTCGTTGTAGGTGCAGGTCCCAGCGGTGGGACCCAGCGCCTATCAGACAATGGGGGTATATCCTAGCAATATGCCCCCATTGTTTGAGATGGGAATACCCCTTTAATGGTTTTATGAATTTGAACCTCCATCTACCGGAAGTCGTGGGGGTGTATCAATAAAATAAAATAAAATAAAACGTAATAAAGTCTCAATAAGCCTTGTATCTCCTCTTCTAAGAGAACATGGCGTGTGCCACGCGATATGTTCTCTCCGGCCAGACAGTGCAGAAGGAGGAAGTCCCTCCCTCCTATGACGCGGCCGCCTCTGAGACCAATGAAAAGAGTGGGCTGCCCGCACCACTGCCACCAATGAGTGAGCAGCTAATTAAAACAGGAGGAGGGACAGGGGAGGGAATAAACAGCTGCGCCGTCTGAGCTAGGGAGCTCGGCGAACAGCAGCAATCTCCTCCTGAGTGTCCTGTCCTCAGCCCCAGAGTCATTGTGCATTAGTGCACTGAGCAGACAGCATAGCAGGTACTCCACCCCCACACAGTGCAAAAGTAGCCTGCTTCAAAATAGAGGCAGGCAAAAAAATATATGCCTCAGGCAGCCAGTAAGATTGGGGTTAATGTGACTCATTACCCCAATCTTGCCACTGCCATATTTTAAACATGATGGGGGTCATTTATTTTTAATGTCAGGCTGGGCAGCCTCACATTAATAGTAAGTGACCCCCAAAGTACCATCTAAGATCTCTCAAATTGAGATGATTACTTACTGACTTACTGATAATTCTTACTGACACGCATTAGGATACTTTCACACTAGCGTTTTTTTGCTGGATCCAGTAGGGTCCAGAAAAAACGCTTCAGTTACTGATAAAACAACTGTCTGCATCCATTTGAACAGATCCGGTTGTATTATCTTTAACATATTTTTAACATAGCAAGGACGGATCCGTCATGAACTCCATTTAAAGTCAATGGGGGACGGATATGTTTTCTATTGTGGCAGATTGTGCCAGAGAAAACAGATCCGTCCCCATTGACTTGTATTGGGGGTCATGGCGGATCAGTCTTGCTCCGCTTCCTAGGACGGAAAGAAAACCGCAGCGTGCTGCAGTTCTCTCTCTGGTCTGGGAAACCCACTGAACAGAATGGAATGTATTTTGGTGCATTCCGTTCAGCTCAGTTTTGTCCACATGACGGAACTTAATACCGGAAAACGTTAACGCTAGTGTGAAAGTACCCTTAACCCCTTAAGGACCTTGCATTTTTCACTTTAAGAATCAGGAAATTTTTAGCAAATCTGACATGTGTCACTTTATGTGGTAATAACTTTAAAACACTTTTACTTATCCAGGTCATTTTGAGACTATTTTCTCGTCACATATTGTAATTCATGATATATAATATAAAAAAAATACAAATATTTAGCAAAAATTGTGAAATACACACAAATTTTCTAAATTTCAATTTCTCTGTTTTTAAAATAGATAGTAATACCTCCTAAATTAGTTATTACTTTACATTTCCTATATGTTTACTTTATGTTTGGATCATTTCGTAAATTACATTTTCATTTTTTGGGACGTTAGAAGGCTTAGAAGCAAATCTTTAAATTTTAAAGAAAATTTCCAAAACCCAATTTTTAAGGACCAGTTCAGGTCTGAAGTCACTTTGTGAGGCTTACAGAATAGAAACCACCCAAAATGACCCCATTTTAGAAACTACACCCCTCAAGGTACTCAAAACTGATTTTACAAACTTTGTTAACCCTATAGTTGTTCCACAAGAATTAAAGGAAAATGTAGATGACATTTCAGAATTTCACTTTTTTGGCAGATTTTCCATTTTAAATCATTTTTTTCCAGTAACAAAGCAAGGGTTAACAGCCAAACAAAACTCAATACTTATTGCCCTGATTCTGCAGTTTACAGAAACACCCCATATGTGGTCGTAAACTGCTGTACGGGTTCACTGGGATAATTTTAAGCTGCCATGTCACATTTGAAGACCCCCTGATGCACGCCTAGAGTAGAAACTCCAGAAAAAGACCCCAATTTGGAAACTACAGTATAAGGTGGCAGTTTTGTTGGTACTATTGTAAGGTACATAAGATTTTTGGTTGCTCTATATTACACTTTTTGTGATGCAAGGTAACAAAAAATAGCTGTTTTGGCAGTTTTAATTTTTGGGTTATTTACAATGTTCACCTGAAAGGCTAGATCACGTGGTATTTTTATAGAGCAGGTTGTTTTGGACGCGACAATACCAAATATGACTACTTTTTTGCTTGTTTGTTTAAGTTGTACATAATAAAGCATGTATGAAAAAAATATATATATATATTTTAGTGTCTCCATATTCTGAAATCCATATTTTTTTTAAATTTTTTGGGCGATTGTCTTATGTAGGGGCTATTTTTTTTTCGGCATGAGATTTGTTTGGTACTATTTTAGGGTGCATATGACTTTTTCATCGCTTGCTATTACACTTTTTGTGATGTAAGGGTTGGAAAGGGAAAAAAGTATACTGTATAAGTAAAGGCGGAAATTCAATGTCCACGATAGATCTGGCCCTGATAAAATAAAAATTATGTTAGACATATAAAATCAATGAAATATGAGACCAGATCGATATCAGATCATGTTCCGCTTGTACTGGAACTAAATATGCAGGGCAATAATTATAAAGATAGGCCCCCATTTAGATTAAATTCCCACTGGATTTCCATAATTGATAACCATGACTCATTGAATCAGGGGATTCTAGAATTCTGGGAGAGGACCTATAATACAGCGAGGTTACAACTAGTATGGGACAAGTTTAAAGCTTTTATGAGAGGAATTATGTTTAGCAATATAGTAAATCTAAAAAAGGGATATTCTAAGAAGCAAAAGGGGCTAAGAGATGCCACAGCAGTAGCTACAGAAGACTATATTCAGAATAAAACTGTTGAGAATTGTGAAAATATGCAGAATAAGAATTAGGCTTATGCTGATTTTCTGGTAGAGAAGGCCCAACAGACACTCTTTATGGGACAAAAACACTTTGTAGAAGGAGGTAGACTAGGGAAGCTTCTAGCTAAGTTGATCTCAAATCAAAAGCCAAAAAAAAAAAAAAAGATGATGGGTAAAATTAGTTCCCAAGAGGGTATAATAACAGTTGAATTAGAATGAGATAAAAGGTAGGCTTTAAAAAATACTTTAAATTATATAAATCGAATAACGACATATTAGATGGGGATATGGTCGTATACCTAGATTCTATTGTTCTCCCGGGGCTTACGGCTTCTCAGAGGGAGCTGGAGACTGCCCCGAAGGCCTGTGTGGGAAATTCTTCCACTGGTCCAGATTATTTTCTGTACGAATTTTACCGCAAATATAGGGAGGTGATTTTTTCCTCACCTACTGACGGTTTTTCTTAGATCTTTAGAGGAGGGTCAGCTCCCACAAACAATGACAGAAGCTATAATAATGCTGATCACGAAAAAAGAGAAGGATCCACTAGATATAGAGGCCTATAGACCGATCTCCTTAATAAATACAGATGTAAAATTATTTTCTAAAATTTTAGCTACAAGGTTATCTAAAGTCATTACAACAATGATACAACCTGATCAAAATGGTTTTATTTCAAATAATGGCACATATTACAATCTGCACTGTATTTACGTTAACATCCAGTCACTGGGGGGAGTCTCTAGATCCATCCTGTCGATGCTTCTAAAGCGTTCAACAGGGTGGAGTGGAGATTTCTTTGGAAACTTCTGGGAAGGATGGGCTTTGGCCCAAAATGTAATCGATATGATTAAACTTATGTACAAAACTCCCACAGCAAGACTAAGTGTGAATAGCAGCTTGACATGAAATGTGATCTGGTCATGAAATGTGATCTGATCTTCATCTAAGTCACAACGATAGACAAGCACAGTCTGCTTAAACTAAACACACAAATAATTAAATGTTACCATGTTTTTATTGAACACACCATGTAAACATTCACAGTGCAGGTGGAAAAAGTATGTGAAACCCTAGACTAATGACATCTCGAAGAGCTAATTGGAGTGAGGTGTCAGCACACTGGAGTCCAATCAATGAGATGAGATTGAAGGTGTTGGTTACAGCTGTCCTGCCCTATAAAAAACGCACACCAGTTCTGTGTTTGCTTTTCACAAGAAGCATTGCTTGATGTGAATGATGCCTCGCACAAAAGAACTCTCAGAAGACCTACGATTAAGAATTGTTGACTTGCATAAAGTTGGAATGGGTTAATAAAAGTAACTCCAAAAGCCTTGCTGTTCATCAGTCCACGGTAAGACAAATTGTCTATAAATGGAGAAAGTTCAGCACTGCTGCTACTCTCCCTAGGAGTGGGCGTCCTGTAAAGATGACTGCAAGAGCACAGCGCAGACTGCTCAATGAGGTGAAGAAGAATCCTAGACTGTCAGCTAAAGACTTACAAAAGTCTCTGGCATATGCTAACATTGCTGCACGTTTACAGTTTGCACAAGAGCACCTGGATGTTCCACAGCAGTACTGGCAAAATATTCTGTGGACAGATGAAACCAAAGTTGAGTTGTTTGGTAGAAACACACAACACTGTGTGGATAAAAAGAGGCACAGCACACCAACATCAAAACCTCATCCCAACTATGAAGTAAGGTATGGTTTGGGGCTGCTTTGCTGCGTCAGGGCCTGGACTGATTGCCATCATCGAAGGAAAAAATGAATTAACAAGTTTATAAAAGACATTTTGCAGGAGAACTTAAGGCCATCTGTCCACCAGCTGAAGCTCAACAAAAGATGGGTGTTGCAACAGGACAACGACCCAAAGCATAGAAGTAAAACAACAACAGAATGGCTTAAACAGAAGAAAATACGCCTTCTGGAGAGGCCCAGTCAGAGTCCTGACCTCAACTCGATTGAGATGCTGTGGCATGACCTCAAGAAAGCGATTCACACCAGACATCCCAAGAATATTGCTGAACTGAAACAGTTCTGTAAAGAGGAATGGTCAAGAATTACTCCTGACCGTTGTTGACCGTTGTGCACGTCTGATCCGCAACTACAGGAAAGGTTTGGTTGAAGTTATTGCTGCCAAAAGAGTTCCAACCAGTTATTAAATCCAAGGGTTGACATACTTTTTCCACCTGCACTGTGAATGTTTACATAGTGTGTTCAATAAAAACATGGTAACATTTAATTCTTTGTGTGTTTAGTTTAAGCAGACTGTGATTGTCTATTGTTGTGACTTAGATGAAGATCAGATCACATTTCATGACCAATTTGTGCAGAAATTCATATCATTCCAAAGGGTTGGCATACTTTTTCTTGCAACTGTATATATAGAACCTCTTGCTGCTAAAGTTAGACAAGATCCTAGGATCAAAGGATTTGTGATGCTGGGTACAGAGGATCGTGTCTCTCTCTCTACACCGATTATTTATTTATTTTGATCATACCGATATTACACTTCCTGAACTTATTCAGACAATTTTGGATCAGTGTCAGGTTTTGACATTAACTGGTCTAAAACTGTGCTAATGCTGGTCGAAAAAATTGACTATCCTCTGACAAGCCCCCTGACTATGGTGAGGGTCGTTGACTTTTTAATATCTAGGTTTAACCATTTCTCCCAAAGTAGAAGAGTTTGTACAGCTGAACTTAATTCCACTGATTAATAAACTAAGATCAAAAATTACGGTATGGCTTCGGCTGCCGCTGTCTAGGTCCAACAGAGTATCTCTAGTGAAAATGGTGATACTACCTCAATTTCTTTATACGCTTAGAAACTCCCCGGTTTGGATTGAGGAAAAATGTATTTAGTTAATTGAGGCTGTGATAAATGATTTACTTTGGGGAAGAAAGCGGGTAAGGCTTAAAATAAATCTGTATCAACCGCTTGAACAAGGAGGATTAAACCTCCCATTCTTTAAGGGATACCTTATAGCCTCACAGCTTTGGTTGTATAAACATTGGGAAGGGAGCCCTTTCTGTAGACATTTATTGAGTAGATCTACCCATCGTAATATTTTTTTCATTTTTAGAGTCTGGGTCACTAATTATATTCCAACAGGATTAAAAGGCAACTAGGAGGCTATTCGCTAAATCATGGGGCACTGTTAAAGCATGGTTTGGAATAAAAGGATCATTATATTTGACACCATTATGGCACAATTATTTTTTACCCGAGTTGGAGAATTTAGCGCAGGAAAACATTTGGCAAAAGGAATAACATTCTATGTTTCACAAGCAGTGAATAATGGAGAAATACTCCCATTTTGGGAGTTTACCCAAAGAGAACACACATTGGATCCATCTTGGTTTAGGCATCTATAACTTCGCTCAGCACTCACTAGTATAAAACAGAAAGTATTATTACAAATAAACAGTGACACATCCTTAGTTGAATTATTGGGAAATGTAGGTCAGAAAGACTTTTGAATATTTATAAATTGTTTGTAGACTATTTAAGGGATTGTTTTCCCCCCGGTCAGAGGGCATGGGGACATGATTCAATGGTTCAACCATCTGACTGGGGGAATATAATGACAAATTTTCGGTTAGTATCTCATAATTTCAATCACGTTATGGTTCAGTTTAATATTTTACATAGAATATACGTTACAATAGCCTGGCTCAACAGATGTGGGCTTAGAACCAGCTCCAAATGTCCTAGATGTATTAGGGGCAGATCATTTACATATGTTCTGGTCCTGCACACAACTAACAAAATACTGGGATAAAATAACAAAACTGATCTTTCAAAAACTAAAAATAGTGATCCCACATACACTAGAATGTTGGATTTTGGGCGACTTTTCCAAGGTCAACTGCCATAGACACAAAAAAACTTCTTGATTAAAATAGCCTTTTTGGCCAGACGAGTTCAGTTCTCTTCTAATACTCCTACTCCTTAAATTTGGTTAATAAAGTTAAGAAATTCAAAAATATTTTATATAAACAAAAGGAATTGTGAAGAGAGATGGCGGAATGTATGGAGAAGATGGAGTTTTTAGGTTACCACTCTACGCTCCATTAGTGATTAGAACCCGTCTCATCTATGGTGGGCGCTAGGTGACGCATCGCAAGGGGAGGGAGGGGGTTTGGATGGGGTATTCTTAATTTGGGGGATTAATGGGGGGGGGGGAAGTAGAAATAATCTATTTGTATACTTTTTTTGTAATATTCATTTATTAATAAAGTACAAAAAAATAAAAATAAAAATGGCTTTTTCCCCTCACCTCCATGACGGCACCTTACAATGAGATTATCCTCCTCCTTCCAGGCAGGGACAGGAAGCTTCAAAAAGGGCCTACCTCCTTGCTATCCTCAGTGTCCTCCTGTCCCTGCCAGGTGTAGGAGCAGGAGGAGTCCTTCTGCCTCAGTTCGGGGGCGATAAGAAGAAGGAACAAAGCAGAAATCTGCTGCCGCATCTGCAAGTGCTTACCTTGGTCAAGTAAGCTCCTTCTCTGTGTGCCTGCCGCAGTCATTATTCCCTGCTTGTGCGCCAGAAAGGGGGCGCGTCGGCAGCATCCAGACACTTAAGAGTTCCTCCGGATCCTATTGGCCGCCCGCTGCCCGAGAATCTCGGCTCCGGCGGGTGACGTCATCCGGGGTCCTGATAGGGCTGTCCACGGCGAATGCCGGGTGGATGATGTCGGAAGTTACCTTACTACCGGCGATGGGCTTTAAAATCTGCCACGCTGGTCTAGATTAATGTCATCCTCTGACCAGCAGAATCTACTGCAGTCCTCTGAGCCATCAACTCCTTGCAGCAGGAGGAGTGTGCTGAGAAACTGTCAGCTTGAGGCCTCATGCACACGACCGTTGTGTGCATCCGTGGCCGTTGTGCCGTTTTCCGTTTTTTTTCGCGGACCCATTGACTTTCAATGGGTCCGTGGAAAAATCGGAAAATGCACCATTTTGCAGCCGAGGCCGTGATCCGTGTATCCTGTCCGTCAAAAAAATATGACCTGTCCTATTTTTTTGACGGACAACGGTTCACGGACCCATTCAAGTCAATGGGTCCGTGAAAGAACACGGATGCACACAAGATTGGCATCCGTGTCCGTGATCCGTGGCCGTAGGTTGCTTTCATACAGACGGATCCGAAGATCCGTCTGCATAAAAGCTTTTTCAGATCTAAGTTTTCACTTCGTGAAAACTCATATCCGACAGTATATTCTAACACAGAGGCGTTCCCATGGTGATGGGGACGCTTCTAGTTAGAATACACTACAAACTGTGTACAAGACTGCCCCCTGCTGCCTGGCAGCACCCGATCTCTTACAGGGGGCCGTGATCAGCACAATTAACCCCTTCAGGTGCGGCACCTGAAGGGGTTAATTGTACTATCATATTCCCCTGTAAGAGATCAGGGCTGCCAGGCAGCAGGGGGCAGACCCCCCCCTCCCCAGTTTGAATATCATTGGTGGCCAGTGCGGCCCCCCCTCCCTCCCTCTATTGTAATAATAGCTTTGGCCAGTGTGCGCCCCCCATCAGGCCCCCCCCTTCCTCATTTATTGTAATAAATCGTTGGTGGCACAGTGTGCGCCCCCCATCGGCCCCCCCCTCCCTCCCTCTATTGTAATAAATCGTTGGTGGCACAGTGTGCGCCCCCCATTGGCCCCCTCCCTCCCTCCCTCTATTGTAATAAATCGTTGGTGGCACAGTGTGCGCCCCCCATCCCTCTATAGCAGTAACAACATTGGTGGCCAGTGTGCAGCCTCCCATCTCCCCCCCCCCCCGATCATTGGTGGCAGCGGAGTTCCGATCGGAGTCCCAGTTTAATCGCTGGGGCTCCGATCGTTAACCATGGCAACTAGGACGCTACTGCAGTCCTGGTTGCCATGGTTACTTAGCAATAGTACAATAGTAGAAGATTCATAGTTACCTGCTTGCTGCTGCGATGTTCGTGTCCGGCCGGGAGCTCCACCTACTGGTAAGTGACAGGTCTGTGCGACGCATTGCTAAATGAACTGTCACTTACCAGTAGGAGGAGCTCCCGGCCGGTCACAGACATCGCAGCAGCAAGCAGGTAAGTATGAATCTTCTACTATTGTACTATTGCTAAGTAACCATGGCAACCAGGGCTGCAGTAGCTTCCTGGTTGCCATGGTTACCGATCGGAGCCCCAGCGATTAAACTGGGACTCCGATCGGAACTACGCTGCCACCAATGATCGGGGGGGGGGGGGGGAGATGGGAGGCCGCACACTGGCCACCAATGTTGTTACTGCTATAGAGGGAGGGGGGGGGCCCAATGGGGGCGACACACTGTGCCACCAACGATTTATTACAATAGAGGGAGGGAGGGGGGGGCCGCACTGGCCACCAATGATATTCAAACTGGGGAGGGGGGGGGGGGTCTGCCCCCTGCTGCCTGGCAGCCCTGATCTCTTACAGGGGGATATGATAGTACAATTAACCCCTTCAGGTGCGGCACCTGAGGAGTTAATTGTGCTGATCACGGCCCCCTGTAAGAGATCGGGTGCTGCCAGGCAGCAGGGGGCAGTCATGTACACAGTTTTTCAGTATATTCTAACCTGAAGCATCCCCATCACCATGGGAACGCCTCTGTGTTAGAATATACTGTCGGATCTGATTTTCACGATGTAGCTCATATCCGACAGTAGATTCTAACATAGAGGCGTTCCCATGGTGATGCGGACGCTTCAAGTTATGTTCGGGTGTCCGTCTGGCCGTGCGGAGGCAAGCGGATCCGTCCAGACTTACAATGTAAGTCAATGGGGATGGATCCGTTTGAAGATGACACACTGTGGTTCAATTTTCAAACGGATCCGTCCCCCATTGACTTTCAATGTAAAGTCTGGACGGATCCGTCTGAGGCTACTTTCACACTTAGAAATGTTTTAACAATATAATGCAGACGGATCCGCTCTGAACGGAGCCACCGTCTGCATTATATGAACGCAAGTGTGAAAGTAAAGGGACTCCTGACTTTACATTGAAAGTCAATGGGGACAGATCCGTTTGCAATTGCACCATATTGTGTCAACGTCATCCATATTGTGTCAACGGATCCGTCCCCATTGACTTGCATTGTAATTCAGGACGGATCCGTTTGGCTCTGCACGGCCAGGCGGACACCAAAACGACTTTTTTTTCATGTCCGTGGATCCTCCAAAAATCAAGGAAGACCCACGGACGAAAAAACGGTCACGGACCTTTGGACCCCGTTTTTGCGGACCGTGAAAAAAAACTGTCGTGTGCATGAGGCCTGACAGTGAGTCTTCAGAACGGTAGAGGTTGCGAGTATTGGACTGCACAGTTTTTTCTTTAAATATGCCTTTTCTCTCTTTCTCTTGTACGATAAGAGTATATGTCTGTGAAAGCCAAAATAGTACAAAAATCTAAGTCTCTTAGATGTGGTGTGTGTGCTTAACCAGGCTTCCAGATAAATACTCCAAAAAGCTATGTAAAAAATGTACTGATGACATAGTTAGAGAGGAAGTACCTTCTTTAAGATATTGAAATGTAGGGCATGATAAGGCAGGAACTAAGTTCCGCCTTGGCGGATTTTTCACCAGCTTACAGTCACCCATCTACCTCTAAGCATAGGCCTAGGAAAAGATCACCTTTTTCAGCCTCATCATCTGAAGATTTTCTGGATTAGGATGAAAAAAAACTAGCGATTCTGATGGCACTTTTTAAAAAGTATCTAGTTTCCTCTGAAGACATTAATGAATTGTTAAAAGCGGTCAGTCACAATGGAAATTAAAGAAGAAAAAGTTCAGAGGTCTGCTCTGGACAAAATGTTTTCAGGTTTAGAGAAGAAAAAGAGGGTATTCCCGATACATAAAAACCTTCATTCTTTAATTTTAAGCGAATGGAAAAACCCGGATAGGAAGGTCTTCTTGCCTAGAACCATTAAAAAAAAAAAAAAAAAAGAGAGAGAGACTGCCTTTGATGAAGTTTTAAATACAATCTTAAAATTGTCCCAAAATTGATATTTCCCTTTCCAAATTGGCAAAAGGTACATCATTACCATTTTAGGATACAGGATCTCTACGCGATTCCATGGATAAAAAAAAGTGGATGCAAACCTCAGAAAAACTTGGGACGCGGCTGCATCACTTTTCAAACCTAATATTGCGGCCACTTCGGTAGCTAGATCCTTGAAAAGCTGGTTGGAAAGCTGGTTAAAAAGCAGGTTGGTACAATTAGGACACTTATTAAAATCAAATATCATATGAACAGTTTGCAGATTCCTTTCCACTACTGTTAAAGGCAGTGGATTTCTTATCTGACACTATGGCAGACTCAGTCAGGCTTACGGCAAGGCCAATAGCTCTAGGAGAGTGCTTTGGTTAAAATCATGGTCGGGGGATATTAGCCTGATTATGTAATATTCCCTTCAACGGAGGGTTTCTTTTTGGGAAAGATTTAGAAAATATTCTGGAGAAGGCTTCTGATTCAAATAAAAATTTCCCAGAAAATAAAAAGAAAAGCTCAATTTTTTCATAAAAAAAAACAACAAACAGATCGGTTTCAAAATAAAAAAAGGGAAAACACTTGGAAATCTGCCAAGCAAAATAAACTAAAGGGGTTTTTATTCAACTCTCGAACTCTTGTGATAATGATTCATCCAAGAAATAACGCCAAAGATCCGGTGGGGAAAAGGTTGAGAAAGTTTGTAGAATCCTGGAAAAAAAAAATTCTCCAAACCCTTGGTTGATAGATATTCTTTGCCAGGGTTACAGGATTCCCTTTCTTAAGGTTCCACCCACAACATTTGTGAGCACTCCAGTCCAAAGCTCAGGATCTCTTCAACTTTGTATGGAGCAGGAGATTCTGGACTTAGTCCAGATGGAAGTTCTGGTACCAGTACCGACAAATCAAGTCAGTCTGGGTTACTACTCAACAGTATTCATGGTACCCAAACCCAACGGGAAAACGCGTTTAACCATCTCAGCTCCCCTAGCTTAAACCCCCTTAATGACCAGACCACTTTTTACAATTCTGCACTACACGACTTTCACGGTTTATTGCTCCCACCCAAATTAATTTTACCTCCTTTTCTTCTCACTAATAGAGCTTTCATTTGGTGGTATTTCATTGCTGCTGACATTTTTACTTTTTTTTTTTTTATTAATCGAAATTGACCGAAATTTTAGCAAAAAAAAAATATTAAGTTTTTCACTTTCGGTTGCAAAATTTTTCAAATAAAACTAAATTTCTATATAAATTTTTCTCTAAATTTATTGTTCTACATGTCTGTTAAAAGAAATATAATTGTATATTTATTGGTTTGGGTAAAAAAGTTATAGCGTTTACAAACTATGGTACAAAAATGTGAATTTCCGCAATTTGAAGCAGCTCTGACTTTCTGAGCACCTGTCATGTTTCCTGAGGTTCTACAATGCCCAGACAGTAGAAACACCCCACAAATGACCCCATTTCGGAAAGTAGACACCATAAGGTATTTGCTGATGGGCATAGTGAGTTCATGGAAGTTTTTATTTTTTGGTCACAAGTTAGCGGAAAATGATATATATATTTTTTTTTCTTACAAAGTCTCATATTCCACTAACTTGTGACAAAAAAAAAAAAAAATTTTACATGAACTCACCACCATACCCCTCACGGAATACCTTGGGGTGTCTTCTTTCCAAAATGGGGTCACATGTGGGGTAGTTATACTGCCCTGGCATTTTAGGTGACCTAAAGTGTGAGAAGTAGTTTGGAATCCAAATGCGTAAAAAATGCCCTTTGAAATCGTAAAGATACTCTTTAGAATTTGGGCCCCTTCGTGCACCTAGGCTGCAAAAAAGTGTCCCACATGTGGTATTGCCGTACTCAGAAGAAGTAGGGCAATGTGTTTTGGGGTGTATTTTTACATATATCCATGCTGAGTGAGAGAAATATATCTCTCTAAAAGACGCTCCCCATTTTTTTATACAAAGTTGTAATTTGACAGATATTTCTCTCACCCAGCATGGGTATATGTAAAAATACACCCCAGAACACATTGCCCTAACTCTCCCGAGTACGGCGATACCCCATGTGTGACACTTTTTTGCAGCCTAGGTGAGCAAAGGGGCCCAAATTCCAATGAGTACCTTTTAGGAGGGCATTTTTATTCCAGACTTCTCATGTTTTAAGGCCCCTAAAATGCCAGGGCAGTATAAATACCCCACATGTGACCCCATTTTGGAAAGAAGACACCCCAAGGTATTCCGTGAGGAGCATGGCGAGTTCCTAGATTTTTTTTTTATTTTTTGGCACAAGTTAGCGGAAAATGATTTTGTAAGAGAAAAAAATATAATAATAATCATTTTCCGCTAGCTTGTGCCAAAAAAATAATAATAATATTCTAGGAACTCGCCATGCCCCTCACGGAATACCTTGGGGTGTCTTCTTTCCAAAAGGGGGTCACTTGTGGGGTATTTATACTGTCCTGGCATTTTAGGGGTCCTAAAGCGTGAGTCTGGAAAATAAAAGTCAAAAAAATTTTACGCATTTGGATTCCGTGAGGGGTATGGTGAGTTCATATGAGATTTTATTTTTTGGCACAAGTTAGTGGAATATAAGATTTTGTAAGAAAAAACTAAAAAACTAAAAATCTATTTCCGCTAACTTGTGCCAAAAAAAAAAAAAAAATTCTTCTATGAACTCGCCATGCCCCTCAAAGTGATCTTTTTATAGCGCCGCAGTGATTTTACTGTGTTTTTGCAGTGATCAGAAAAAAAGAATTTCTGTCACTGCGGTGGGGCGGACTGAACGCAAGTGTGCGCACAAGATAAGGCCTGATCGGGCGAACACTGCGTTTTTTTGTAATGCCTATAAAACAGGTCCTATTCTTGTCCGCAAAAAGGCATTTTCTATATAGTTCTGGCAATGTGCGGATCCGCAAAATGCGGAAAGCACATTGCCGGTGTCAGTGTTTTGCAGGTCCGCGGTGTCAGTGTTTTGCGGATCTGCAAAACACATACGGATGTCTGAATGGAGCCTTACAGGGGGGTGATCAGGCAGTCTATATGGGGTGATCAGGGGTTAATAAGTGACGGGGGGGGGTGTAATGTAGTTTTGTTTGGTGCTACTTACAGAGCTGCCCGTGTCCTCTGGTGGTCGATCCAAGCAAAAGGGACCACCAGAGGACCAGGTAGCAGGTATATCAGACGCTGTTAACAAAACAGCGTCTGATATGCCTTTCAAGGGTTAAAGAAAAAAGAAAAAAAATCGCATCTACAGCCTGCCAGCGAATGATTGCCACTGGCAGGCTGTAGATGAACTAGTTTAACTCCCGATCCTGTGAACACGCGCTCCTGTGTGCGCGCGTTCACAGGAAATCTCGCGTCTCACAAGATGACGCACCAGTGCGTCAAGGAGGAACAAATCGACCGCCGCCGGAACGCAATCCTGCGTTAGGCAGTCCGGAGGCGGTTAATCATAAAACCTCAAAAAATTTAACAAATAAAATAGGAAAGGTTCAAAATGGAATAGATCAAATCCACGGTCAGTGTTCTACAGGAAGGTGTATTTTTAGCATCAATAGATCTAAAAGACGCAAATTTCCATATACCCATTCAACAAGATTCCCAACAATACTGAATACTGGTGTGGATTCAGGGCCAGCTAAAACACTTCCAATTTCAGGCTCTTCCCTTCAGTATAACGACAGCGCCCAGACTTTTCACAAAAATTATGTTGAAAACATTAACGCCTCTGAGAAAAGAAAAACGTCTTAATACAATATTTAGACAATCTTTTAATAGTGGGCGATACCAAAATAGACCTAGAAAACAATCTATTGAAAACCAGAGACAGATTGAAGGGACTTTGGACGGATCATAAATTGGGAGAAATCCCAGATTCTTCCCACACAAAAGATAGTGTTCCTGGGAATACTGTTGGATTCAGTCAGATGTGTTTTTTGCCGGAGGACAAAATACAAAAGATTCAAAATCACTAATAAGAGTTTTCAGGGGGAAAAAAAAATCCCATACTATCCGACAAACAATGACCCTCTTCGGTTCCCTAAAATCATGCATCCCAGCAGTGAAATGGGTCCCTATTACATTCCCGACCCCGCCAGAGCAGATTATCTAAATAGCAAGAATTGGATCCAGGGGAGTAGAGTCTAAAAAAGGAGATATTTGACTCTTGTCAAAAGATGGGATTTGAACCTAGTTCTTTCAGGGCTTACTAATCCCCCATTTGAACCCTTGGAGATGGTGAACAATAAGCACTTGACCCTCAAGACATTATTCTTGTCGCAATTATCTCAGCTGGTTTAAAAGCACATTCTACCAGGGCAGTATCGACATCCTGGGCGGAAAAGGCATCCGCCTCGTTAGATCAAATATGTAAAGCTGCAACCTGGTCCAATACCCATACTTTTGTCAAACACTACAGGGTGAATATTGATGCCAAGATGGACCTCTCATGGGAGAAAGGGTGGTACAACCGCCTGAAGAACCCAAGTTATTATCTGGTAGTTCTCATTGTAATGTGCCGTCATGGAGGTGAGGGGAAAAACCTGAATTAGTCTTACCGCTTATATATCCCACCAATAAATAAAATAAATAAATATATATACACACACACACACACACACACACACACACACACATAAAGAAAACTTATCATGTAATACTATAAGTTTTGGTAGTTATATATATGAAGTTTAATATATATAGCTAGTTGACTTTTGTTCTAAATTTAAGAATGGCAGTTGTGTGGTATGAATGTTGAAATTTAGGGCCTGTCAAGTCCAGAAAACACTGAGGTTTAATAAAAATGCAGTTTGTTTTGTTGTTTTTTTTGTTTCTTTACACATTTATTTTTACGGCGTTTACCTGAGGGGTTAAGTCATGTAATATTTTTATACAGCAGTTTCTTACGGATGCGCCAATACCTAATATGTATACTTTTTTTTTTATTTAAGTTTTACACAACAGCATTTTTGAAATAAAAAATCATGTTTTAGTGTCTCCGTATTCTTAGAGCCATAGTTTTTCTATTTTTTTGGGCGATTGTCTTAGGTAGGGGCTATTTTTTGCGGGATGAGGTGACTGGTACTATTTTGGGGGGCACACGCCTTTTTGATCGCTTTGTGTTGCACTTTTAGCAGCGTGTTTTTTTTGTTTGTTTTTTATGGTGTTCACCTGAGGGGTTAGGTCCTGTGATATTTTTATAGAGCCGGTCGATACAGACACGGCGATACCCAATATCGCTACTTTTCTTTTTTTCCCTATTAAAATTTTCTTTTCTTTTTTTGGGAAAAAGGACATTTTTTATTTTATTTTTTACTTGAAACTTACATTTTTTTTGCAAAACGTAATTTCTTTTAACTTCATTTTTCACTTTATTTTTTGCTCCACTATGGTACTTCAACTTTTGGGGGCTGATCCCCGTTACAATGCACTAAAATACTTCTGTATTGTAATGCATTGGCTGTAAGTGTATTACTCAGATTCAGAGGGCTGGATTTCACAGGCTGTCACGGAAGTCAGCCACGATGCTGACCAGAACAGTGCGAGGGTTAATGAGCCGGCATTGGCGTTTTCACCGATGACGGCGCATACAGCGGGGATCCAGCTATCAGTGACTGCCTGACCCCTGCCACTGATCGGGCGGCACAGCCCCTGCACCCGCCCAATCAGCTCACCGTACATGTGCAGCGCTGGTCCTTAAGGGGTTAAAGAATTGCCTTGAGTAGCAACAACTGAATACAAGCCAGATTTGAAACACATTGTGAAAAACAAAGATTGCCAGAAGTCTCACTAAAGTGGTCTACATTACAGGTAGGAAAGGTGGCTTAAATACACTTACATGTTTGAAAACGCAATTGCAGTAATACTGTTGTGTGCACGCATATGTGTGTAAAGTATAGCTTGTGGCTCCTGGCAGTCATAAAAAAAAAAAAAAAATCTGTCTGTAAGGTCGGCCACCCATGATATAGGTGGTACTGATCCATCTTGCAAGATATGGGATATGAATGCTGTTGTCCTCCCACTTCCAATGTGTTCAAGATCTTTAGATGGGATGACCACACAAGAAAGGCAGCAGGAGATTAGGGAGGTTAACAAGTGGCTCAAGAACTGGTGTAGGAAGGAGGGGTTTGGGTTCCTCGAGAACTGGGCCAACTTCTCTGTCAGCTACAGGCTCTATCGTAGGGATGGGCTGTACCTCAATGGGGAAGGGGCAGCTGTGTTGGGGGTGGGGTGGGAATGGCTAGAGGGTTGGAGGAGTGTTTAAACTAGGGACGGGGGGAGGGTATTTACGTTATAGGATGGGAAAATAGTGCAGATCGGGGGCAAGGTAGTTGGACTGGGGGAGTAATGTAAGGAGGTACTACAACAGTTCAGAAGGAAAGGTGTAGGGTACAAAATATACATAAACCTCTTAACTGTATGTATACTAATGCCAGAAGCCTGACTAATTAAACTGGTGAACTGGAATTAGTGATGTGTGAGTAGGACTATGACATAGTGAAAATGACAGACATGGCTGGATGATGACTATGACTGAGCAGTTAATGTACAAGGTTACAGTCTGTTTAGAAAGGATCATCAAAACCAGAGGAGGGGGAAGGGGGGGGGGGGTCTGCCTTTATGTAAAGTCCCGTCTAAAGCCCATAGTCTGAGAAGATGTAAGTGAGGGACATGAACATGTGGAGTCACTGTAGGTAGAAATACATGGAGGCAAAAATAATAAATTACTAATAGGAGTTTATTATAAACCACCTAATATACCAGAGTCCACAGAAAATCTACTAAATGAGATAGACGAGGCGGCAAATCATAATGAAGTGGTTATTATGGGGGACTTCAACTACCCAGATATAGACTGGGAAACTAAAAGCTGTACATCTTATAAAAGAAACAGGTTCTTGGCAATAACCAAAGACAATTCCCTTTCCCAACTGGTTCAGAACCCGACTAGAGGGCCATACTGGACTTAGTATTAACCAATAGACAGGACAGAACAACAGATATGCAGGTTGGGGGACACCTGGGAAATAGTGACCATAAAGTAATACCCTTCCAATTTTCCTTCAAACGAGTGTTTCTACAGGGAGGAACAAAAATACCAAAACTTCAAAAAAGCTAAATTTAGCCAACTAAGAGAGGCCATAGGCGTAACTAACTGGGACAAAGTCCTCAAAAAAAAAAAAAAAATACCGCCACAAAATGGGATATTTTTAAAAAAGAGTCCACAGATGTTTCTTTCTATGGAAAACAAAAAAGAAAAAAGGACCAGTCCCTTGTAGAGAGCATTTTAGCAGACCCAGTATTGTCTTTCTAGGCTCTTTCACAACATGTATTTCTACAGCGTTTTGGACCCAATTCCATTCAAAAGAACTTCAGTGGAAGATTGTATCGGCATGGAAGACTACCAGTTATCAGTTGGACAGCATGTTTCAAGCATCAGACATGATCTTAGCATGGTTATCTGGTGGCTGGTAAAGGAACATCTTGAAGCTAATTTTCACAAGAGCGGGCATCCCATCCAGATGCGATGCATGAAGCAAATGCTTAGCATCTGGACTTAATCTTGACCCAGACATTCCATGTTCACATGAGCATTGTTTTTCATACATCATCTTTGCATTCAGGAAAAATCACAACATGTTCTATATTGTGCAATTTTCAAGGAGCCTTGGTCCCCCCAAAAAAATTGTGGGCCTTGTGTGAAAAAAGGAGGGCATCCAGTTTTTCACTAATGGTTGCTATGAGATGTTATACGTTTTTCACGCCCGTGAAGGAAAACAGAAGAAAACGCTCATCAAAACCTGACTGCATCCATGCAAAAAACTCAAACAATAAAACGCAAACTGTAACTGATTAGATTTGCATGCAAAACCATCACTTTTTCCCTGAACGGATCCTGACACAATATGTATCAATCTTGTGGAAGAGGCCAGGTGTTCACTAGAGAACTATCAACCAGGTGTTCGTCACCACAGACGCAAGTCCCTTTGGTTGGGTAGCCCATATTCAGAATCAAGTTTTTCTAGGGCAGTGGCAGTTGTTTTTTCAACCAAGCTGAAGAAGTTAACAGTGGTGGTTTAGGATTCTCTATGTGGCTCCATAGGTCATTTATAGGTTATATAGAAGTTAACAGTGGTCAGATCTGTCTTTGTGAAAGCTTGCCCTTAATAAATAAAAAAAAATCCATGCCAGGGTTCTCAGACTGATCAGCAGTAGCTTAAGTCAAGCGCTCTGATGTTCAAAACTGGCAGGATCTTGAGGTTAACAGAAGAACATTACTTTTTTTCCCCCCTAAACACCAGGAAATCCTTTTGTGGAGTAGATGCTTTTCTCCACAAATGTTTTTCTCTGGCATACGTTTTAGTTCCTTTCTCTCCAATTCTACTGGTTCTGAAGGAAACTCAGGAAGATTAAGCAAACATTATATTGATTGCCCCACTTGGCCCAGAGCTTGGTTTAATTGACTCAGGGTTCTGGCAATCTCAGATTCAAGGGTCCTGACAGAAATCCCAGATCTTCAATCCTAGTATCCCATCAAATACTCAATTTCTACTTGATGGTGTGGAATTTGAAAAGGCAGCAGTTAACCATTAGGGGCCTTTCAAAGTACCTAGTTTCTATCAGACTTTAGTGCAGAAATAATGTCAATACGGTCACAATTATATCCTAGTGTTTTCTAGCCCAGACCACAGAAAGTTCAGGTTTCCGCCTTGTCAGCACTTTTTGATCAGAATAACCAAAGACAACTACCTTTCCCAACTGGTTCAGGACCTGACTAAAGAGACACCCATACTGGTCATATATTAACCAATAGACCTGACAGAACAGATGTGCAGGTTGGGGGGACACCTGGTAAATAGTGACCATAAAATAATAACTTTCCAATTGCCATTCAAAAGAGTGTTTTTTTAGGGAGGCTCAATAATACCAGACATCAGAAAAGCTAAATTTGACCAGCTAAGAGAGGCAATAGGCCTAACTAACTGGGACAATGTATTCAAAAATTAAAATGCAGCCACAAAATGGGACATTTTTAAAAGCACCCTAAAACTAATTGTGAGAAGTACATAACTTATGGGAATAAAAGGGTGAGGAACAAATGAAACAAAAAAATGTGGATATACACACAGACCAAAAGTTTGGACACACCTTCTCATTCAAAGAGTTTTCTTTATTTTCATGACTATGAAAATTGTAGATTCACACTGAAGGCATCAAAACTATGAATTAACACATGTGGAATTATATACATAACAAAAAAGTGTGAAAAAAATGAAAATATGTCATATTCTAGGTTCTTCAAAGTAGCCACCTTTTGCTTGGATTACTGCTTTGCACACTCTTGGCATTCTCTTGATGAGCTTCAAGAGGTAGTCACCTGAAAAGGTTTTCACTTCACAGGTGTCCCCTGTCAGGTTTAATAAGTGGGATTTATTGCCTTATAAATGGGGTTGGGACCATCAGTTGCGTTGTGGAGAAGTCAGGTGGATACACAGCTGATAGTCCTACTGTTAGAATTTGTATTATGGCAAGAAAAAAAGCTGCTACGTAAAGAAAAACGAGTGGCCATCATTACTTTAAGAAATTATGGTCAGTCAGTCCGAAAAATTGGGAAAACTTTGAAAGTGTCCCCAAGTGCAGTCACAAAAACCATCAAGCGCTACAAAGAAACTGGCTCACATGTGGACCGCCCCAGGAAAGGAAGAGCAAGAGTCACCTCTGCTGCGGAGGATAAGTTCATCCGAGTCACCAGCCTCAGAAATCGCAGGTTAACAGCAGCTCAGATTAGAGACCAGGTCAATGCCACACAGAGTTCTAGCAGCAGACACATCTCTAGAACAACTGTTAAGAGGAGACTGTGTGAATCAGGCCTTCCTGGTAGAATATCTGCTAGGAAACCACTGCTAAGGACAGGAAACAAGCAGAAGAGACTTGTTTGGGCTAAAGAACACAAGGAATGGACATTAGACCAGTGGAAATCTGTGCTTTGGTCTGATGAGTCCAAATTTGAGATCTTTGGTTCCATCCACCATGTTGTGTGACGCAGAAAAGGTGAACGGATGGACTCTACATGCCTGGTTCCCATCGTGAAGCATGGAGGAGGAGGTGTGATGGTGTGGGGGTGCTTTGCTGGTGACACTGTTGGGGATTTATTCAAAATTGAAGGCATACTGAACCAGCGTGGCTACCACACCATCTTGCAGCGACATGCTATTCCATCCGGTTTGCGTTTAGTTGGACCATCATTTATTTTTCAACAGGACAATGACCCCAAACACACCTCCAGGCTGTGTAAGGGCTATTTGACCATGAAGGAGAGTGAGGGGGTGCTGCGCCAGATGACCTGGCCTCCACAGTCACCGGACCTGAACCCAATCGAGATGGTTTGTGGTGAGCTGGACCACAGAGTGAAGGCAAAAGGGCCAACAAGTGCTAAGCATCTCTGGGAACTCCTTCAAGACTGTTGGAAGACCATTTCAGGTGACTACCTGTTGAAGCTCATCAAGAGAATGCCAAGAGTGTGCAAAGCAGTAATCAAAGCAAAAGGTGGCTACTTTGAAGAACCTAGAATATGACATATTTTCAGTTGTTTCACACTTTTTTTGTTATGTATATAATTCCACATATGTTAATTCATAGTTTTGATGCCTTCAGTGTGAATCTACAATTTTCATAGTCATGAAAATAAAGAAAACTCTTTGAACGAGAAGGTGTGTCCAAACTTTTGGTCTGTACTGTATATTTTAACTAGGGATCAGCAAATTGACTTTGGATGAAATATCCAAACTCAATTCGCATAAAACTTCGTTTAAATACTGTACGGAGTGAGCAATTAGAATGTATTGGCTCAGATGAGCCAAAATTTAAAGGTACCACTTGGAATCGAACCAGAGTTCGGGGAAAGGTTTAACAGTAGAAATTAATTTTGTAGTTATTATCCTAAGTCTCGCGAGACTTCGTGAAGCAATAACTTCGGCTCATCTGAGCCAATACATTCTAATACTGTACGGAGCAATCAATTTTATGCAAATAGACTTCGGATGTTTCATCTGAAGTCAATTCAATCATCCCTAATATTAATGATCAATTTTAGCAAATGACACTAAACTGTGTAAAGTAATACATTTTTAGTGGAAAGTGAAGTGACTAAAAAACAGCAGATTGTTGGCCATTTTTACTTAATTCCCGTTTTGCCGTATGGAATAAATCTTTTTATATTTAGTTTATAGTATGGGCACACTGATGCCCAGGATGTTAATTTTTAAAAAACATTTTTTTATTTTTGTAAAAGTGGGGTGATTTGAGTTTTTATAATTTCTGAAAATATATATTTTTGTAAAATGTAAAACTTTACAAAAAAAAATTTCACTTAATTTTTTTACTTTTCCCTTAGGAACTATAACAAGCAATCATTAAATTGCTTTTTTCATAGAATCAAATGCATTAGCATTGGAATCTGTGACAATTACACTAAGGGGGAAATTCATCAAACTGTGTAAAGTAGAACTGGCTTTGTTACCCATAGCAACCAGACTCAGCCTTTCATTTTTCAAAGAAGCCGTAAAAAATGAAAGGCGGAATCTGATTGGTTGCTATAGGCAACTAAGCCAGCTCTACTTTATACTAGTTTGATAAATCTCCCCCTAAGCTCCTATGCACAGAGCATGGCCAGGAGCGCGTATTGCTGGTTTTTAGCTTCCCAGATGCCATGGTCACATTTGCAATCAACGTTAGTCCCGAGTGCCTGCCAGCAAGTTGGCGCCATTTTTAAATGCCCGACCACTGGCAAAAAATTTACATGGGGCGGTCGGGAAGGGGTTAACCAACTGTCGGCAGAACTCTCATGGTGTGTAAACTACTGAAGTGGGTAGAGAGGCTCCGCCTTTTATTCTGTCAGTCTCCTGTCCCTGGGGATGGATGAGACAACTCCCAAAGAAACAGGAATGGATGATCATATGCAACAATGTGAAGCCCCTGCCACACCAAGACATACTAGAACTAACGTTATTAGGACACCAACAAGATAAAAGGATTTTGTATCAACAGTTAAGTACCACAGCAATAAACCTCAGAACGGTTTCCTGAAGCCATATATGGTATTTCAACAACAGCTTTATTCAGACAAACAATATAACAAAGGTTATAAAAAATTTCATATCTATATAGCCTACAGGCGGCAGTAAACATGTTAACATGTATAACTCTTAACATCCTCCCTTTCTTGTGAAATCAAGTAATATATTGGATCATCCAAAAGGTGATCATGTTTTATATAATGTATCTAGCATACAAAATCCTTTTATCTTGTTGGTGTCCTAATAACCCTAATTCTAGTACGTCTTGCTGTGGCAGAAGCTTCACATTGTTGCATACGATCATCCATCCCTGTTTCTTTGGGAGCCGTCTCATCTGGAGATGTACCTGGTGTAATCGCTTCACTTATTCCAATGTCAGATTTGTCATCCACAGTCCTCAGAAACTTCCTGTTCCTTCTGTACAACTGTCCATTTGATTCCACTTTATAAGATCGTGGAGCAACTTTCTCCAAACAAAATACCTTGTCGCCAAATTTCATCTGTTGACGCCTGCGATGGTTGTATTCGCACTGGCTGACCAATGCTTAGTTTGGGAAGTTCCTTGGCTCCTTTATCATAATATGCCTCTGCTTTTTTGCGTCTTTTAGTTAGGTTCTCAACCACTCCTTTTATAACCTTTGGAAACAGCATTTCTGAGCAGTTGGAAGTAAAGTCCTGGTCCTTCTTGACATTAGCCTGATGGAGTATTTCTCCAGTCAAGAAGTGCTTTCCAGACATCCTTGTAATCTCTTTTAGCTTTCTTTATGAGTGTTTTTGCCATTTTTACAGTAGCTTTAGCGTTTGATTGACTGTGATATGGGGATGATGTAAGATGTTCAAATTCCCACTCTCTACAAAATCGTGCAAACTGAGCTGACAAACTGAGGTCCGTTATCTGTAATTACAGAATCAGGGATTCCATGTCTGCTAAAATGTGCTTTGCAACAATATATAATTGTTTTACAGGTGGTATCAGAAACTAAATCAATTTCCTAGAAATCTAAATAATAACCAATTATTAAGTAATCTTGTCCTGTTAAGGAAAATAAGTCCATGCCTAGTTTGCTCCAGGGTAGAGTGGGCAATTTGTTCATTTGCTTGTTTAAGCATATACTTATTGCAAGTATCACAGTTCTTTATTGCCTCTATAATCTCTGGGCCCATGTGTGGCCAAAAGAGGACATCCTTGGCCTTGCGAAAGCATGTGTCTATTATTCCAAGTGGCTAGAATGAGTCCTCGCTATCCTTTCTGGGTGCATTTTTTTGGTATGATGAGTGTCATTTATACAGAATTCCATTTTGTATGCTTATCTCATCTCTAAAGCCCCCTTGATTCAAATCGGTATTTTTATTCCTTTCTGGTCTGGCCATCCTGTAAGAACAGTGGTTTTTAATGCTTACAATACTTCATCTTGTTCTGTGAACTTCTGAATTTGTTGTAGGCGCAAATCAGACACTCTTAGATATTCTGCAAAGTTATCTCTTCCAGTTCCTTAGAAAACGCATCCTCTGATTGCATCAAGAAAATCCCATAATTTGGGGTGTCCTTGTCCATTGTTTTGTGAGGTAATGCTGCGCTTGATAAGAAGTCAGCAATATACATTTCTGATCCTTTTTTGTAAACCACATTCAGGTTGAATTTTTGCAACTGTAGCATCATGCTCTGTCGACGTTTTGGTGCTACTAGGAGAGGTTTTATAATAATGCTCTCTAGTGGCTTATGCTCAGTCTCAATGTTAATATTTTTCCCATGTAAGTACTGATTAAACTTCTGGCATGCATATACAATGGCAAGACATTCCTTTTTAATCTGGGCATATCTTTTTTCTGTTGTAGACAGCGTACGAGATGCAAAGGTCACTGGCTGACCTCCTTGCAAAAGTGTTGCTCCAAGACCCTTTTTACTGGCATCACATTTGACTGTTACTTCTTCACTTCTCTATGTCCTGCTTGTCATCAGCACCTCTCACTCTGATGCACTCCCCATCACTGAGCGCAGTGTCGCTATCCTTACCTTGGAGTCTCTCATCAAGTTCAGTTACCACCGGGATTTGAAATATGTCCAGTTAACTGCCAGGTCCCTTTACAGTCCATGGGAGACGGCACAGGGAAGTTGTTTGCAGCCATTTTCTGTAACGCTGTGTGTCTCTTATTAGTAAATTACCAGAGAAACAATTCTTGTTGATTTCTTTGTTCTGTTATTAGCACTTTAGTGGTTTCTAAAACACCCAAGTCCTCGCCACTTCTGGCACCATGTTTCCTGAAGCCATGGAGGGTATTTCAATAACAACTTTATTCAGACACAAACGATATACAAAAGGTTATAAAATGCCTACAGGTGGCAGTAAACATGTTAACATGTATAACTCCTAACAAGAACGTGACATATAATTATAAAAACACCCCATAAGCATAATTTCTTCTAGGGGAAGAATTCAACCCCATAAGCATAATGTCTTCTGGGGGAATTCAATTTAATGTTTCCCTGCTGTCCTCTCTAAACTTTCAGCAAGGTAAACTAATAAAACATCTCAAACATATCAAATCATAAGAAGTGTTCATGAATCAGCAAGACTCACATCTTTTTAGGTTATGGACATGGTTACCACTCTGTAAGGAACTGGCATATATTCAAGGATCCAATATGGTAACTGGGTGATGGGTCTGTGAATTGAAATGGTCATGCATAGGCAGTTCCAAACTTTTACTACTAATTGCAGATATATGCTTAGAAATGCAGTAACGTAGACTTTGGGCACCTTCACCCATGTGTGGGAGACCACAGCATTGACATATAAGCAGAGGTACCATGATGACTTCCTCTGGCTACATTTTATTGCTATATAACATCCACTATTAGCAAAGGTCCACAATATCATCTGAATCATTGCTCATTATTACCTAGGTCATTGATGGGCAAACTGTGGCTCTCTAGCTGTTGTAAAACTACAAATCCCATCATGCTTTGCTGTAAGCTGATAGCTATAGGCAGAGTGGGCATACTGGGAGTTGTAGTTTTACAACGGCTGGAGAGCCGTAGTTTGCCCATCCCTGACCTAGGTCATATCTCTTCATAACAGAGCTCAGGAACCTGCGAATGTGCTATATGCATTGTAGAAACCCCAAAGACCAGCTGGCAAGTGCGGACACAAGCAGTTGGACATCCAGACTAAGAATCCATCAACAATGACATCTAGGAAAACAGTTACCTACCCGTCTGCATTGTATGCAATGCTCAAATGTAATACGTGGGAATCTTATTGTTTATTCCTACTCCAAGGGTTTCTACACATGCAATATATCATTTGTGGTATTCTTAAATGCCCCTGTGGTCTCAAACATGGATGAAACCAGAGTGCACATAACACTGTGTAAATCTACAATTAAATAAAGATTGGAAATATCCCTGATCATTTCACAGACCCATCGTGTCAGCCAGTTACAGGGCCTTGAACATATACCAAAGCCTTGCAGGGATAGTAACAAAGTCTAAACTGTTTTTTTTAAACAAAAATCTGTGACCTAAATACACCAAAAAGTGACGTACAACACATAATAAATGACTGCCTTTATTTTTATGAGATGTTCAATAATTCTATGTCACACCGTGAGGTTTACAAGTATGGTCCTTATACTTTACTGCGTCACCAAACTGTTGATGCTGCTAAATTGTTGAACAATTGTTGGTTTTGATGTCCTGCTGACAATCCACAGCTATTACATTATTTCCATTGTTTTTCAGACACAATGACACATCTTAGATAGCAAATACATGTAACAGGGCAGAGAGTGTGGAACCACTGTGCCAAGTATCCAGTTTGACTACGGGATAACCCTAAGGCCTCTTTCACACGCGCGTCATGTTTTTGGCCCGGATAAGATGCAGATGCGTTGCGGAAAAATGCACGATTTTTCCGCGCAAGTGGAAAACATTGTATTGCGTTTTGCACGCGTGTGAGAAAAATCGGCATGTTTGGTACCCAAACACCAACTTCTACACAGAAGTTCGGGTTTGAGTTAGGTGTTCTGTAGATTGAAAGATCATGTGACAGACCATGTGATGAGCGCAGTGACGTCATCACAGGTCCTATTCCTGTGCACAGCAAAGAAGACGACAGAAGAGAAGCCGGGCTGCGCGATCAAGTGGATTAAAGAGTTAAAAATATATATATATTTAACCCCTCCAGCCCTATTGTACTATGCATTCTGTATTAACCCCTTCCCGACCGCAATCTGTATATATACGTGATAGCTGCACATACCCCGTGCAGCTACCACGTATATATACACGTTCTGGCAGCTCTTTAATCCAAGCGCTGCAAAGCGCTTGGATTAAAGCTTCTGCCCCTGCCCTGTATGCTGTCACGGACAGCATACAGTGCAGTAATGCCGGCAAGGGGCCAATCAGAGTGGCCCCTTGCCGGCAATCGATCCGATTGTTGTTTTTGTTTTTTTTTCAAAAATTTATTGGGAAAACTACAAAACATTTACAGTACAAATTTTTACAATCTCTCAATTCTTAGTGACCCGACTAATTATATATAGATATAAATATATTCAACTCATCCTTTCGTTACATTTAGAAAACCCTCCCCTCCCTCCCCCCTAGTCTGTGGTGCGTCAAAGTAGGACCCTTATAAATGAAACAATTTGACCTCAGCTAGTCAATCCTCCAACCACCCCATATCCTATTCCACTGGTCCTCACCTTCCCTCCGTTTGTATATAATTTTCTCATAATTTTTTACCTTATCAGTTAAATTTATCCATGTATTTATGTCTGGAGTGGATCGGGCAAACCAGGTCCGACTGATCAAAACTCTAGCCAACATCAGTATTCTGCTCAGGAAGATCTTTTGATACTTTTTAATTTGGAAAGATCATTAAGCACAAATACTTGTGGTTCAAAAGGAATTCGAATTTTTAGCTTATACATAATACAATTATTAATACTATTCCAGTAGTTTATAAGTTCTGGACAAGTCCATATCATATGGAGAAAGTCCGCTCCTGCAGTGTCACATTTGGGGCAGTTGGACGTGTCTCTTAACCCGCATTTATTCATCCATAGGGGAGTAATATATAATCTATGGCAAATATAGAATTGTATTAGAACATGGTTGAAGTTCTGGGATAGTGAAACCAAATTCCCAAAAATATTCTCCCACCCTTCTATTTGTAAATTCGGACAATCCGCCTCCCACGCTTTTTGTCCTGGTGAGTGTGTATCACTAAACCGTGCCTTAAGTAATAACTTATATATATTTGAAATTTTTGTTCTAGAAGGTGTACCCCCTACCCAATCATTCAAAAAAGATAAATTATCTATATCCAGCAGCCGCTTATCATCCAAACTGGATAGTACAGATCGCAATTGAAAATACCTAAACCATGAAAGGTTTCTTATATTATGTGTCATTTCTATAAAAGATTTAATTTCTCTATCTTTAACTACCTGTGAGATATATAAAATTTTATTCTTCTGCCAAAATGTGTCAGCTGCAATATCATCTAGCCTTTGTAAATACAAATTATGCCAGAGGGGCGTAAATGTAAGTGAACCCTTAACCTTCAACCATGTCCTAGTTATAGCCCACACTTTCAGGAGTAATTTTATAGTCTCTCTGTAGCCTTGCTCATAACTCTTCAATAGGCCAGATTCCAACAAGGTAAAAATATTATTTTTGTGGGCGTGGCTAGTTACCAACTTCCCCAGGAGTGCACTGTTCTCTGATTCATAGCACATCAATAACTGGGCTGCAATAAAATACCCTTTAAAGTAGGGGAGATTTAAACCCCCACACTCCACTGATTTATACAAATATTCCAGCTTAATTCGAACTCGCTTTCTTCCCCATATTAAATCATTAATTATTCTTTCCATAAGTTTAAAATATTTATCTTGTATCCAAATAGGTGTATTCCTGAGCACATAAAGAAATTGTGGTAATATCACCATTTTAACTAGTGAAACTCGATCAGCTCTGGATAGGGGAAGTTTCAGCCAGATCCCTATTTTAGCTCTAATCTTTACCATTATGGGGATCAAATTAAGTTGTACAAAATTTTCAACCCGAGGCGATATAGTCAAACCCAAGTATTGAAAAGTAT
Source organism: Bufo gargarizans (assembly GCF_014858855.1). Classification (NCBI taxonomy): domain Eukaryota; kingdom Metazoa; phylum Chordata; class Amphibia; order Anura; family Bufonidae; genus Bufo; species Bufo gargarizans. The sequence continues at coordinate 120,004,980 of NC_058088.1, forward strand.
CAACAATATCTAACTGTGTCACCGGAACCTCTTTCTGTGGCAGGGGGTCTATTGGGAGCAGACTGGTCTTGGCCCAGTTTATAAGAAGACCAGACACCTCACCAAATACTTTAACCATTTGAATAATCCTAGGAAGAGTAATTTCCGTATGGTCTATAAAAAACAAAACATCATCTGCATATAATGAGATACGGTCTTGTGTTCCTAACGTACCGAATCCTTTAACCTGATCATCCTGCCTGATGGCCATCGCAAGGGGTTCGATATAAATATCGAATAACAAGGGAGATAATGGGCAGCCCTGCCGCGTGCCTCTATTTAAATCAATACTACTACTCAGAATTCCATTAAGACTCAATTTTGCCCTGGGAGATCTATACAGTAGCTTAAGAGTACGTATAAACCTTTTTCCAAAGCCCATCCTGGCAAGAACCTTCCAGAGGAAACGCCACTCCACCCTGTCAAAGGCCTTGGAGGCATCCAATGAGAGGATGGAGCGGGCGGTGCCCCCAGGGGCCTGAATATTAGAAAAGAGCCGATGTAAATTATGATGTGTACCCTTGTTTTGAATAAAACCGCTCTGATCCGGATGGACAATGGAGGAAATGACCCTAGAAAGCCTTGTAGCCAGGACCCTCGCGAGAAGCTTTACATCTGCATTGAGCAGTGAAATTGGTCTATAAGATTCTAAATCTAAAGGGTCCTTGCCTTTTTTTGGAATTAATATTATTGTAGCCTCCATCATTGAATCTGGCAGCATCCCATCCTCCATTGATTCAGCAAAGACCTCCAACAGTCTGGGAAGAATACAGTCCCCATATTTACTATAAAATTCATATGGAAGCCCGTCTGAACCAGGAGTGGAGTTAGCTGAACATAGTTTAATAGCTCCCTCAAGTTCCTGAATTGAGACCTCCAATTCTAGTGCTTTCTTTTGCGTCTCAGTAATAGTTGGAAAATTGATCCTGTCTAGATAGAAATCTATCTTATCATCTGTGATGTTAGAGTCAGCTTTATACAGATCAAGTAAGTAATCAAGAAAAGCCTTCTCCACCGGGCCCTGTCTGGTGACTATCCTACCATCACTCAATCGAACCTTATCTATATGTTTTTTGGGTTGTTGATTGGAGATTACTCTGGACAGGAGTTTACCAGGTCGCCCTGACTCGGTAAAATATTTTTGCCCTTTAAAGAAAAGGTTCTGTTGGGCCTTATCCAATAAAAACTTAGAATATATTTGTGTGGCCCTTTGCATATTTTCCCTGTTCTTCTCCGTCTTGTTCATGTAAAAGGATTCTGTCGCCAACACTACATGTTCTTCTAGATTTTTCTGTTTTTTTCCATATTCCCTTCTAAGGTTCGCGATATTACTAACCATCAATCCCCTCATATACACCTTAAAGGTATCCCATACCACTTGAATTTTTGCTGAGCCATAGTTAATATCCCAGAATCGGCCTATTTCATTTCGAATTATTTCATGTGTCTTTATAACTGATAGCCAATAAGGATTTAGTCTAAAGGGAGGTTTTGATGTATATCTTTCCTGAGATAAGCAAAATTCAAGTAATAGCGGGGAGTGATCCGATATTGACCTCGTTTCATATTTAATTCGCTTTATCAGTTTCACATGTTTACTACTTATCAATACAAGATCTATTCTGGACATCGATTTACCTGCTTTACTAAAGCATGAAAAAACCCTTTTCCCCTGTCCCAGATGTTCCCAAGCATCCTCAAATCCAGCCTCCAGGCAAAACCGTGCCAGGGGAGACCCCTGGACCGGACTGTCACTCCTGACACTCGTAGAAACCCTGTCACGTAGCGGATCGATGACACAGTTAAAGTCGCCAATAATCAATGTTGGACATTCTGGCCATTTATCCATGAATAATAACAGAGAGTTAAGAACCGAAAAGGAAAATGGCGGTGGAATATAGACAAAGGCCAAAATACATATCTTCCCCCCAAGCCTACAATATAAAAAAATAAATCTCCCCTGTTGGTCGACAGAGGATGCCTCACAAACGAAATCAATAAGTATGTATCAACACCGTAACACCTCTCGAGTAATTGGAGAAGGTAGAATGATACGTGTGCGCAGCCCATCCCCTGTCGAGCACTCTAGTGGTCTCCTCAGTGAGGTGGGTCTCCAACAGGCATACTATTGCTGGTAAATGGGCCTGAGTCAAATCAAAAACCGCTTGTCTCTTACCTCTATCCCCCAAACAACGTATATTCCAAGCAATAACCCAGCAATATCCGCTGCTGTCAGCGCTCTCCGTGTTCACTCAGCAGCACAGGGGAGAAGGAAGCAGCGTCTCCCTCCCGCCTGTGCCGCTGCCACCAATGAGAGGAGGGAGGACAAGAGATGGGGAGGGGCTGTGGCCACTGCGCCACCAATGAAGATAACTCGCTCATTAATTCATATACAGGAGGCAGGAGCTGGCTGCAGAATCACATAGCCGGCTCCCGACCTCTATAAGAAGTAGCTGCGATCTGCGGTAGTTAAACCCTCAGGTGCCACACCGGAGGGGTTAACTGCCCTGGATCGCAGCAACCGCTCAGAGGTCGGGAGCCGGCTATGCGATTCTGCAGCCAGCTCCCGCCTCCTGTATAGGAATTAATGAGAGATTTATCTTCATTGGAGGTGCAGTGTACCCCCCCCCACCCCAGTATTAAAAACATTGGTGGCGCAGGGCACCCCCCCCCCCACCCAAGGCCCCCAGTATTAGTCATTGGTGGCAGTGGCCACAGGGTCTCCTCTCCCCTCCTCCTCAGTGGCAGTTCCCATCGGAGCACTAGCAGTGTAAGCCTGCGGCTCAGATCGGTTACCATGGCAGCCAGGACGCTACTGAAGCCCTGGCTGCCATAGTTAGCTCCCTGATGCTGTGTGCACAAAGCACAGAGCAGCAGGGACAGTGTGAGGTCCTATTCACCCTGACAAAGCTCTATCAGGGTGAATAGGACAGGGGTTCTAGTCCCTAAGGGGGCTAAAAGTTAGTAAAAAAAAAAAAAAAATTATATATATATATATATAGATAAATGAAAAAGAAAGATTTACAAATAAAAAAATAAAAATACACGTTCACAATAAACATTCATTTTCAGCAGATTTGTGTAAGAATTTTTTTAGTTTTCAAAAATAAAAAACGGCCTGAAAGTTCTCAGATTATCGGCTCTAAAAAAAAAATAAAAGCCGGAATTAGACTTACCGGTAATTCAATTTCCACGAGATCACCACGACGGCTACAAGGAGATTGACCCCTGACCTCTGTAGGGGCAGGAACAGAGAGAGGGTTTAAATCCCCCCCTCCCACCACCAGCACCAGTGTGTCCAAAATTACAGAGACAGAAAAAAGGTGGTGAGAACAAACATAATAAACCAAGAGGGTATTACTTCATAACCTCCCAGGTAAGGCTAAAGGAAGGGTAGGGAATATATGTGCCGTCGTGGTGATCTCGTGGAAATTGAATTACCGGTAAGTCTAATTCCGGCTTTCCACTTCATCACCACGACGGCTACAAGGAGATATAAAAAATTATAGCTTAGGGGGGGACGACCGCCTGAAGGACTTTTCGTCCAAAAGACAAGTCTGAGCTAGATAGGTCTAACCTATAGTGTTTTGTAAAGGTGTGGATGTTAGACCACGTAGCGGCTTTACAAATGTCTTCAAGGGAAGCTCCGGCCCGTTCTGCCTGGGAGGAGGACATAGCCCGGGTAGAGTGAGCTCTTAAATTTGAGGGGCAAGACAGGTCTTGGGACTCGTAAGAAATGGAAATGGAGTCTTTTATCCACCGTGCTAGAGAGGATCTGGAGGCTTTTAGACCCTTATTCTTCCCCGAGAAGAGGACAAACAGGTTATTGGATCTACGGAAACCTTTTGACACTTCAAGATACCGTAAGACAGAGCGTCTTACGTCTAGAGAGTGGAAGTTAGATTCCCTATCGTTAGAGGGATTATTGCAAAAGGAGGGTAAGACTATCTCCTGGTTTCGGTGGAAGTCCGATACTACCTTAGGCAAGAAACCCGGATCCAATTTAAGAATAATCCTATCATCGGTGATACGGAGATAGGGTTCCTGTATCGATAATGCTTGGATCTCGCCTACCCTTCTTGCGGACGTGATGGCCACCAAGAAAGCAGTTTTAAAACGACAGATGTTTGATGGAACAATCAAATAGGGGTTCAAATGGAGCGAGAGTTAAGCCAGTGAGTACCACGTTAAGGTCCCAGCTGGGGATCCTAGATTTTAGAGAGGGACGTAGACGGGAGGCAGCTTTCATGAATCTCCTGATCCAGTGATGACTGGCTATATCTCGATCAAAGAAGCAGGCTAGTGCCGAGACCTGTACCTTTAGGGTAGAGGGTCTGAGACCTAGTTCAAGTCCCTGCTGGAGGAAGTCCAAGATCTTCAAGAAATTGGGCGGCTCTAAGTTTGGGGCCGGGTTCCCCATCCATGTACAGAATCTCTTCCAAATTTTTAGATAAATTGAGAAGGTAACCTTCTTCCTACTCGCTTTAAGGGTAGTTATCACTTGGTCCGAGAGCCCCTGTGACCTCAACTTCTGGACCTCAGGATCCAAGCTGACAACTTGAGGAAGCTTGGGTCTGGATGTAGTATTGGGCCTTGGTGAAGCAGGTCCCTCCTGGCAGGAAGAGGCCATGGGTCCTCTACTGATAGATTCCTTAGAGCAGGAAACCAGCTCCTCTTCGGCCAATAGGGAGCTATCAGGATTAGTGTCGTATCTTCTAGGTAGAGTTTCTGGATTATCCTGGGAAGTAGAGGCAATGGTGGGAACGCATAACTGAGATCCCAGTCCCAACGAATTGTGAGCGCATCCAACGCCCAGGGATTGTCCCGTGGGTTTAACGAACAGAACGTCGGTACCTTTGCGTTTCTTTTGGATGCGAACAGATCCACCTGTGGAGTGCCCCATCTTTCTGCCAGTAGCTGGAACACTTCTGGATTCAAGGACCACTCTGTCTGGTCTATCGACTGGCGACTGAGATAGTCCGCTTCCACGTTCAGTATCCCTTTTAAGTGGATTGCGGAGATGGAATTCACGTGGGATTCTGCCCAGTTGAAGATCTTCTTTGTAATAGACATCAGTTTCTCCGATCTCGTGCCTCCCTGGTGAGATAGGTACGCCACCGTCGTCGTGTTGTCTGAAAGAATCTTTACGTGTTGACCCCTCAGAAGTATCTCTGCGGTTTTCAGGGCTTTCCAGACCGCTTCTAGTTCCCTGAAATTGGAGGACTGAGAGCGGATAGTTGGGGTCCAGGAACCTTGAAACCAACGGTCTCCCACTGTCGCTCCCCATCCTTTCTCGCTTGCGTCTGTAAGTACCTGAATGTAGGGGATTTTCTCCCAAACGACCCCCAAGGACAGATTGCTTGTGTTTTTCCACCAATCTAGGGAGGTTTTTACTGCCAGAGGGATCAGGACCTTCTGATCCAAGGAGGCCTGCTGTCTGTTCCAAGCTCTGAGGATCCACGACTGGAGGGATCTGAAGTGGGACTGGCTCCATGGGACGGACGTGATGCAGGACGAGAGAAGACCCAGGAGGCTCATAGCTTCTCTTATAGGACAGGACCTCCTGTGCTGGAATCGTCGGACCTTTAATTGAAGGTTTCTGACCTTGTCTGGCGGAAGGAAGGTATGTTGTGTTCGGGAATCCAGGATAACACCCAGGAACTGGATAGTGCTGGAGGGCACCAGGTTTGATTTCTTCAAGTTCACCAACCAACCCAGATCCTGAACGAGAGACAGAAAGGTTTGTAGGTCTCTTCTGAGTTCTTTCTCTGAATTGCCAATTAGGAGGAAATCGTCCAGGTACGGTATGATCACCAGTCCCTTGTGTCTCAAGAAGGCCATCATCTCGACTACCAGCTTTGTAAACACTCTGGGTGCAGATGATATCCCAAAGGGAAGGGCCGTAAACTGGTAGTGACGGGTTACCCTCTTGTGGTCCTGGATGGCGAACCTCAAGAACCTTTGTGACTCTGGATGAATTGGGACGTGATAGTATGCGTCCTGAAGGTCTACTGAGCACATCAGGGCATTCCTCTTTATCAACGGAATCAGGGATTTCAGGGATTCCATCCTGAACTTTCGATAGATGACAAATTTGTTCAGGGCTTTCAGATTTATGATTGTACGGAAAGAGCCTTCTTTTTTCTCTACCAAAAACAGGTTTGAGTAGAAACCTTGTTTTTGCTGTGTTGGCGGGACTTGTACTATTACGTCCGTTGCCAGAAGGCTTTGAATTCCTTCCAGAATCTTTCCGCGTACTTTGGGGGAATGTGGGTTGGTAACAATGAAGCGGTTTGGGGGAGATGAAGAGAGTTCGATCCGGTACCCGGATCTTATGATGTCCCGGACCCAAGGGTTCGGGGTAATGGACTCCCAAGGAGTCAGAAAATTCTTCAATCTCCCCCCCACTCTGACGTCATTGTTTATCCGAGGGTTTACTCTGGGAGGAGGAGGGGTTATTCCTACCCCTGCCCCCTTTGGGGTAACTCCAGCGTCCTGACTTCCCTTTACCCTTAAAGGGATTGTTCTGGCTAGTGGGGGCCCGAAAGGGATATTTCCTTTTGTAGGGTCTCTCTTCTGGGAATCCCTTTTTCTTGTCAGCCGCTTTCTCCAGGATACGGTCTAGGACGGGGCCAAAGACGTATTCCCCTGAGAACGGGATGGAGCAAAGCTTCATCTTTGATGTGTTGTCGCCCGACCAGCTTTTCATCCATAGGGCGCGACGGGCCGCATTGGAGAGTCCCGCGTCCTTTGCAGCGAATCTGACCGATTCCGCTGAGGTGTCAGCCATAAATGCTGTGGCGGATTTTAACAGGGGGAGGGATCTCAAGATCTCATCCCTAGGAGTATTATCTCTGATACGAGATTCCAGTTCCTCTAGCCACAGTTTCATGGATCTTGCAACTGAGGTAGCTGCGATGTTTGTTTTTAAGATAAGCATCGCTGCTTCCCATGATTTTTTTAAGAGGCTATCTGCCTTCCTGTCCATGGGATCACGCAGTTGAGAGGTGTCTTCAAAGGGCAAGGCAGTCTTTTTATTGACCTTTGCGACCTGAATATCGATTTTCGGTGTTTCACTGAAGATTTTAACTTCGTCCGTGTCAAACAACAGCCGGTTTTTAAAGGACCTGGACACCCCCAACCTCTTTTCTGGGTTGGACCACTCGTCCAACACCATATCCCGTATGTTCTCATTGATTGGGAACACCCGGGTTTTTTTAACCCTGAGTCTCCCAAACATCTCATCCTGGACTGAGTGTGCTTTAGGAGTTTCTTCGACCCCCATAGTGGCCCGGACTGCCCTTAGCAGGTCTGGCATCTCGTCCAAGGAGAAGCAGAATCTTTGATCTGATTCTGAAGTCTCAAGATCAGAGGAGACCGCCTCGTCCCCCCGTGTTCTGGAGGACGAGGCCTCCTCCTCTATAATCTCTGGATCAGATAGGGAAGGGGATGGGCCCCTATGTCTTTTTGAAGGGGGTGCATCCCTAGGTAAAGGTATCTGGGATAAGGAGGTTTTAACTTCCTCATGGATCATGGACCTTAGATCTTTAAGGAAAGAAGGCTGTTCCTCGGCGATCACATTAGATATGCAGTCCTTACAAAGCTTTTTACGGTAGTCGTCCGGTAGCCGTTTGAGGCAGGACACACATTTGGACTGTTTTTTGATCTTTTTCTGAGCCTCCTTAGTGACCTGGGGAGAACAACCCTTATTAGCTATGGTAAGTACACATGCTAACAGCAGGTTATAGCCCCAAGCCAGAGATGTGGAGGAGGAGGAACAAGCAACCTGGTACAGTGTATAGACAAGTACAGGGTAAAGGAAGAAGCGCTTCCCCACAGGGGACTTACTACAGGCGGCACAGAAGGGTCTCCAGGGGAGCGGGGTTCAGCCGACATGACTGCACGCTGGCTCCGATGTACGCCGGTACACTGAGACATTCGGCGCTGCTGCGCGCGAAAATTTGACTCGGAGACGCTTCTGAATGACGTCACTTCCTTCGGCACCCGGAAGTGACGACGGCCGTTATCCTGAAGCGCTTAGGCGCGCACCCGGCGATAGCCAAACAGGCCCGGCGGGAGATCGCGACCGGGAGCAGGCTCACATATAATAATGGAGCGAGGCCTCCCTCCTTCGCCCCTGCCCAGCGTTAGTACGGAGACCGCAGGAGGGCAGGGGGAACACCCGGTAGGTGTCAGGAAGTTCCGCTTTCATCTTCATCTCCCCGCAGGGAGACTCTCTCTGCCCCTGTCCTCTGTAGGGACAGGAAACACTGGTGCTGGTGGTGGGAGGGGGGGATTTAAACCCTCTCTCTGTTCCTGCCCCTACAGAGGTCAGGGGTCAATCTCCTTGTAGCCGTCGTGGTGATGAAGTGGAAAAAATCAATATCGGTCGATCCCTAAATAAGAATACACCAGAGATTTTTAAAAACATCATTGGTTCCTCCTGCGACCACGTCCTGGAGTAGACTATTTCACAGATTCACAGTTCTTATGGAGGATGACTGTCACTTCTGGAGACTCTTCCATTGTTATTCCCCATAGGACAGCGATTCTCAATCTGCGGTACACGTACTCCAAGGTGTATGTGCCGCAGATTGAGAGATATGCGGGAGAGTCAAATGTTGCAGTGGGGCATATGGGAGATATCTCCATTCACTGTGATAGGCTTTAGGCCTAGTGCAGGGATGAACTCACAGTTCAGACAGGAACCCGTCTGCGGGTATATAATATTAAGACAGGTGGTATATAGAGTTATCAGCAGTCACAGACTACCACCCCTAAAACAGACTTTTTTGACATCATAAAAAAAATAAGAATAAAATAACCCAAATGATAAAGAAAAAAAAAAAATTTATGAAAACAATAACAATGAGTCAATCCTCTACACTTAGGGACATGGATAGGCAGGTGCGGGCCAAACGTATTATACTATGGGCTGTGGACCTCAAACTGGCCCTAAATCTGTAGTGCCCTGCCTAAAAACGGAATGGCCGCTCCGATAGGGGCGATCCCGTATCAGAAACCTCCTGAGCGCCCTAGGATGGCCCTGAGTAGGGGATAAGGCTACCAGCTATTATGTGCTGACTGAAAGATCATTACTACCATGATGAGTGGCACAAAATACTCAAAAGAAAAAAACTAAAATATGCACAGAAAAAGTAATAAAGTAAATAAGTCCAGGTTTGAATATCATTATTGTAAACCAATCCTGATTATAGGTAGCTGTAAAATTATTATAGCAAAAAGATGGCGTGTTAGTTTATCACGTCATCTTCCCGAGCATTTCACCCATACATAGTTGGGCTCATCAGGGGACCCGCTGGGTAAATACCCGACCACGATCAGGTCAATACTTAGATCTGAAAACACTTAAACCAGTAGGATTTTCCAGCTTAGAAAACAAGACTGGAAATGGTAGATGTAAAAAAAAAAAATAATAATGGATATAACATCAATAACAGCTCATTAATTAGTATAGTCTCCCTATGAGGGGGAGAACTATTAAAAGTAAACCAATCGGCTACTTGCGTGTCCACTAGGTAAAGATTGGATGATACTGTTGTACAGGAGCCAAGTACCCTGATATATTGATCAAAAGGTGGACAGCAGTAGACGAATATCACAGCCACCTATAGATGAATTAGGCGCTGTATACAGTAGTATAAGGGAGCTGGTGGATTTTACTTGCATACCAGCAAAGCACAGATTACGTTTTGCTGCAGGCGCCCAGAATAATAATACACAGCAATAGATGTGTGACACAGTTACCGGTGTGTGCATAGGCCCCATATGTAGTGGTCCTGTGTCACCATCAGGATGACAGAGGGTCTCCTGCCATCCATGGCTATGTTTTAGGGGTGGTGGTCTGTGACTGCTAGTGCACGGATGTCCAACCTGCGGCTCTCTAGCTGTTGTAAAACTACAATTCCCACTATGCCCTGCTGTATGCAGTCTTTGCATGATGGGAGTTGTAGTTTTGCAACAGTTGGAGAGCCACAGGTTGGCCATCCCTGGCCTAGTGCTTGTGGCCTATCAAAGGCTGGCACTGTGATGTCATCATCATCGAGACCGCCTGAGCCAGGCTGCAGAATGGGTTTGTTGTTTTTGTTTGGCAGCATGCTCTTGCACCAACTAGAGAGACAGAGAAGGGTTTAATATTATGAATGGGGATGGGGGGGGGGGGGCAAAATGAGGACATAATTAATACAGGGGCTAGTATAAGGGTGCAATTTTGTCTTCTGGCACACATTATTATGGGGCATTTTTGACTTATGGTACATATTAAAACAGAACATTAGTACTATTGGGGCACTATAAGGTGCAATTTTTTTCTACTGGGGTAATATAATTATTAGAGGCAGCACTATAAGGGGTCATTTTTCCCACTGGGGTAATATAATGGCGCATTTTTTTTCTAGTTGCACACATTATGAGAGCTTTATTACCACTGGTGGAACTACAATGGGGGCATAGTCTTTACGGAGACACATTATGGATGTGTTATTACTATTGGGGGCACTATTAACAGGCATTATTACTTATGGTGACATTATCGTGGGCTCGTGGGTTTCAGTTATGCAGGAGAGGACTTCCCTGCATAACGGAAATGGGACTGATCCGTTTTGCAGCCCATAGACTCTAAAGGCATTCAGTTATGCATTCCGTCATAGAATTGCGTTATGGTCCGTGGTAACGGAATCCGTAACGCAATTCTGCTTTTACCTCCAAACAAAGTGTTAACGAATTTCATAAGCGGAAATTCATTCATCTCTAGCAATAAAATAAAATGTAGCCGTCATTCTATTACAAATTTTTTTTTCCATACAGCATTGTTTCCCTGAATACAAAGTTACCATACAAATATGTATTACTGTCAGAATAAAAATCGTGCTTTTTGAAATCTGGAATTTGAACTAAAGATGGCATCCTGAACACAACCTTTGGCAGGAAGGATGGAGCCTGCATCATAGATGAGAATGCTTATGATTCTCTAAGGCTACTTTCACACTGGTGTTTTGGTTTTCCGTTTGTGAGATGCGTTCCGGGATCTCACAAGCGGTCCAAAACGGATCAGTTTTGCCCTAATGCATTCTGAAAGGAAAAGGATCCGCTTAGAATGCATCAGTTCAGTCTCCATTCTGCTTTGGAGGCGGACACCAAAACGCTGCCTGCAGCATTTTGGTGTCCGTCTGATGAAACTGAGCCAAACTGATCCGTCCTGGCACACAATGTAAGTCAATGGGGACGGATCCGTTTTCTGACACAATCTGGCACAATAGAAAACGGATCCGTCCTCAATTGACTTTCGATGGTGTTCAAGACAGATCCGTTTTGTCTATGTTGGGCTACTTTCACACTTGCGCAGAGTGATCCGGCAAGTGGTTCCGAACCGGCAAAATGTATGCCAACTGATGGCATTTGTAAGAATGATCAGAATCCTGATGAGTCAGAAAAATGCTTTGAAATGCCGGATCCGTCATCCGGCAAAACGTATCTGGCATTTATTTTTTTCGGTCTGCGCATGCGGACATTCAGGCAAGTCTTCAGGGCTGGAAATGACTGAACTGAAGACATCCTGATACATCCGGAACGGATTACTCTCCATTCAGAATGCATGGGGATATGCCCGATCAGTTCTTTTACAGAATTGAGCCCTTTTGACGTGAACTCTGTGCCGGAAAAGAAAAACGCTAGTGTGAAAGTACCCTTACAGATAATACAACCGGATCCATTCTAAACGGAAGCAGACGGCTGTATTTGGACGGATCCATCCAGGACGGATCTGCAAAAAACGCGAGTGTGAAAGTAGCCTAAGGCTCCGATCTGCCCTAATGGTCATGGTAGTTTTGTTCATGTTCGGGAAGTAGATTCCTGAAAATAGAGGAATCTCAGAAGCTGTTAGATATACGGTAATTGCTGAAACTCTGGATGTGGAGCAGGGAAATTGAAGAAGCTCTTTGTTATGCAATAGGTGCCACAGGTCCACCTTGAAAAGATGAAGCCATAAAAGCAACCCGTATCTCTTTTTACCAATAAAGAGCAGTCAGGATTATACTGACCCTTTCTTCCCTGACATTCATGACTTTTGGAAAAAAGGGGCAAGCATGAAGCAGTTATATTGTCCCTGTTCGGAAGAGGGTATGTAGCCCCATAAGACGACCCTGATAGGGGAATAAAAATAATTTCTTACTGGATGCAAAAAGATCAAATAAAAAAAATAAAAAAATTGCACATTTTCAAATTTTTATTTCTCTTTTATAATAGACAGTAATACCTCTGAAAATAGTTATTACTTTACATTCCCCGTATGTCTACTTCATGTTTAGATCATTTTGTGAATGCCATTTTATTTTTTGGGGGACGTTAGAAAGCTTAGAAGCAAATCTGGAAATTTTTCAGAAAATTTCTAAAACCCACTTTTTCAGGACCAGTTCAGATCTGAAGTCACTTTGTGAAGCTTACATAATATAAACCACCCAAAAATAACCCCATTTTACAAACTACACCCCTCAAGGTATTCAAAACTGATTTTTACAAACTTTGTTAACCTTTTAGGTGTTCCACAAGAATTAATGGAAAATAGATACAATTTCAAAAATTTCACTTTTTTGGCAGATTTTCCATTTGAATCCATTTTTTCCAGTTACAAAGCAAGGGTTAACAGCCAAACAAAACTCAATATTTATGGCCCTGATTCTGTAGTTTTTGGAAGGCAAAATTTGCTGGACTGGTTTTTTGACACCATGTCCCATTTGAAGGCCATCTGATGCATCCCTAGAGTAGAAACTGAAAAAAAGTGACCCGATTTTGGAAACTACAGGATAGTGTGGCAGTTTTGTTGGTACTATTTTAGGGTACATATGATTTTTGGTTGCTCTATATTACACTTTTTGTGAGGCATGGTGTAATGGATCTCCTGGCACCCCAACTGGGTACCTCCGTTGATGAATGCTCCTAGTGCTTCCCGAGGACTCCAAGCACTCCACTCGACACCGTAACCACCACAGGAACCAGGAACAGCTCTTACAAGAGCTAGTAGTTATAGCCAGGGAAGTAGAGCAAATCTTCAGCATATAGCAATCCCCAGTGTCGATCAGTTACCCAAACACCAGCCTCAACATGATGAAGGGTAAAACAGGAACTCTTTATTGAACACACAAGCATTGACTTATATACCCATTTTCCAACAAGGGTACCACCCCAGTGGACCTGGTTGAGAACTGAGGACATAACATAGCAGCCAATCCTTTACAGTTTAAACACAAAAACTATACATTCAACGAACACAATGGCATTGTCTGTGACACACTCAACAACAGAATAGGCACTGGTTTTGACGCAATCAACAAAATACAATTACCAAAACACAATGGCTCTGACTGATAGAATTACCAAACATAATGGGCTAACTTAATCACTCACAGGCAGAATTTTTTTTTCCTACAAAACACAGAAAACACCTCAAAAGCTCTGATCTGGGTGAACAACATATGCAAAAATCACCCAAATCCGAGCAGGGGTTCCCGAATTCCATGGAAGTCACATTTGGCTTTCCTGCCCAAAACAGTTCCACAGATTTAGGCCGTGCGGCCGGTCTGTCTTCTCCTTCAAAGTTAGTATATGGGCCATAATCCTGAGGCAAGAGGCTGGCAAACAGGCCGCTCCAAAATCCAGTGGCGAGGTTAGTTTTGCCACATATGGTAACAAGAAATAGCTGTTTTGACACCATTTTTATTTTTTGTTATTTACAACAATCATCTGACAGGTTAGATTATGTGGCATTTTTATAGAGCAGGTTGTCACGAACACGACAATACCAAATATGACTAACTTTTGGCTGTTTCAGTTTTACATAACAAAGCATTTTAAAAAAATATATATATTTTTTTTTTTTTTTGTGTCTCCACACTCTGAAAGCCGTAGTTTTTTTTTTTTTTTTTGGCGACTGTCTTGTGTAGGGGCCCATTTTTTCCGGGATGAGATGATGGTTATATTGGTACTATTTTGTGGTGCGTATGACTTTTTGATCGCTTGCTATTACACTTTTTGTGATGCAAGGTGACAAAAAAAAACCTTTTTTTTTTTTTTTTACTCAGTTTTAATTTTTTTACGGTATTCACCTGAGGAGTTAGGTCATGTGATATTTTTATAGAGCAGGTTATTATGGACACGGCGATACCCAATATGTCATGTTTTAGTGTTTCCAGTTTTTGGGTGATTATCTTAGGTAGGGTATGATTTTTGCAGGATGAGATGACTGTTTGAGTGATACTATTTTGTGGTGCGTATGACCTTTTAATCGCTTGCTATTACACTTTGTGATGCAAGGTGCTTTTTTTTTTTTTTTTACACTTTTTTTTTTTTTTTACGGTATTCACCTGAGGGGTTAGGTCAGGTTCTTACGGACGCAGCTATACCAAATATGTGTGTGTGTGTGGGGGGGGGGGGAGGGGGTCTGTTTTTTATTATCAAATAAGGGGAAAGGGGTGTTTTTTTTTCTGTTTTACTTTATTAATTTTATTACTTTATTATTTATTAAAAACACCTTTTTTTATTTACTTTATTTCTGATGTTCACTTTTGGGGGTCTGATTTCCTCTGCAATGCGTTACAATACATCTGTATTGCAATACATTGCCTGTTAGCACATGACACCGAGTCATACACTAACAGGTTGCCTAGGAGACCCAGCCTGAGGCTGGATCTCCTCGGCTCCCGTAGAAGGCAGGTCCTGATGCTGTGCAAGGCATTGGGCAGCCTCTGCATGGCATCGGGCTGCCTTCTGAAACATAGAGTCCCCGCCACAGCAGCGCAGGGACTCGATGGGCTCACTCAAACACAAACCTCTTCTATGCCGCGGTCAGCAGCATAGAAGGGGTTAATCCACAGCAATCGCCGATACGGGTGGTCACAGGACCACCCTCAGCATTGTTTGATTTCAGCAGGCACCCAGCCCCGTGGCGGTGATCGGATATACACAGGGCGTACAGGTACGCCCTGTGTCCTTATGTACCAGGACATCAGGGTGTACCTGTATGTCCTGTGTCCCCAAGAGGTTAAAGAGGATCTGTCACCACAAAACATAACACAATATGAAAGCACCATGTTATTGAGCAGGAGGAGCCCAGCAGATTGAGATATATATTTGTGGGGAAAGACCCAGGAAAACCTGTAATTTATACATTTATATCTTTGCTTTTTCCACTTCCTGTGAACAGCTATTGGTACAGCAGGGAGGTGTTAGGCCACGCCATATGAGTGCAGGACAAAAGCGCCGCGGGCGGCCCGACGTCCACAGCATTATTGTAAACTATGACGATGTGTGCTCCTGTGCACACGATCAATGCCGCTCCAGGACATATGGCCCGCTCACGGACCGTATAGCGGAGGGTATATGGTCGTGTGCAAGAGGCCTTATAGTGATTGATAGCATTGTGTGTATAAGTGTGCACAAGAGATTGTGAGTCATTGATAGCCCCACCCTTCTGTACTGATTGCTTTTTATAGAAAGTGAAAAAAGTTAAGATATATGGGCTGTTTCACATAAGCGAGTCCATTGTGGGAATCATGCTCCGTGTGTGAGCGTGTTCCTCCATTCTGAACTTGCAGGAGCGCAGCATTATATGTGGATTTATAATGCTGTGTGCCTGTGCTTGACCTGACTTCTACAGAATCCTAGTGACAGCTTTATGTCAGTATGATCCTGTAGAAGTCAGGTCAAGCAGAGGCACACAGCATTATACATTATGATAATGCTGTGCACTCTACAAGTCTACAACGGAGGATCATGCTCACACACGAGGCGCAATTCCCACAATATACCCGCTCATGTGAAACAGCCCTAAAAGTATAAATTACAAGTTTTACAGAATCTGAATATATGACACTGCTCAGTCCCTCCTGCTCTATATGATGGTGCAGTCAGATTGCACTGCATTTTGGGGTGACTGGTCCTCTTTAATATTTAAAGTCAGTTTTGCAGGAGTCTGCGGGTACGTGATTTCAGCCAAATTTATCAACTGTCACACACTGTTAAACGTGGCTCATCTTTAAACATAACACTTTCATCTAGAAATGTTATCCAGTCTCAGAGATTCAGCTCAAGTTCTTAGCTGCATTCAGGGTCATCATTCCTGAAAAGCTGGGAAGGAATGAGGCAGCTCTTCAGCTCAGTGCTCAGGACGTAACTTGTCCTGCTGTGTGATTAGGACAGGCTTTTGTGTGCACTACTAGGACGTCAGCCATTTTATTTCCCCCAAAGATTGCTCCCTAGACCTAACAAGCCATTATAAATAAGGAAAAGTTATGTAGGAATATATTTATAATAAACTAATTTTGAAGAATTTTCTTTTTCTTAATTCCCGGAGAACCTCTTTAGTGATGGAGTCCATGTTGCATCACAGACCCATAGTCTATAATGGGTTTGATGGTTCCATAAACACAAACAAAGTGGCATGGGTTCGTGCTAAAACCACTGCGCCACAGACCGCACTAAAACACTGATGTGTGAATACACAAAATGAATGGGTAAGTGTGCTGTCTGTGGATGAAAGCTGGCATCGTGTATATCTATGTGGCACATAGTCTTCAATTTTCAATCTGAGAAACATCTATTCATCTACAGTTGCTGGTCCAGTATAGTCTGGAAATTCTTTTAGGTCTCCAGCAATAATATTCTGTCCGATTTGGATTTTATTTTACTGTATAGTATATAAAAATTAACTATCATCGACTGAAAAAAAAAAAAAAAAAAAAAAAGGTCATTCAGTTAAATGGATCTGGCAGAGCACTCATTCATCGAGTGAAATCATCATTTATGTGGACACCTAAATCATTGTTTATGGGCAGCAGATTGTGCTGTGTAGAGTGATTTACTGCCCAGAATCTGTATAAGGACAAGAAACTTCAGTAGCCATCACTCGCCCTCATACAGTGGAGGCAATTGCTGATGTGTAGCTCTTTACCTCAACAGACCACCAGTTATCAGCTAGGAACTGTTCCTGGTAATTGCCTCCTCATCCAGCACATGAGAATATGCCTTAAAGGGAACCTGTCATGTGGATATTTGATTATAATCTAACTGATTATATACAATCATTAACTACTAAAAAGTGCCTTAGATGTATTCACTTACTGGTGTGACAGATGGTTACCTCATAATATACACACAAAGATGCCGCATGCTAATGAGCTGATTGGAGTCCGGCGTTATGTCATTGAGTCCAGTGTACATTTAATTCAGAGCTATAGCCACTCCCCTGCCCACCTGCTGCTGGTTCATATGGAAACAAACTGTCATTCAGCAGCAGGTGGGAGGGGAGAGTCAGGAGCTCATGAATATTCAGGACTCATCATTATCAGCTGGAGCGTTTCAATACAAGATGTTGGCAGATTGACTGGGTCAATTAAAGAAAGTGACCCAGCATTTTGCTAAGAGAATCAGTCACTTATTTATGTTGCCCTTAGTTAGGACACCATAAAACTGGTGACAGGTTCCCTTTAAGTGCATGGGCCAGGCAGGGAGCATCAGTGCTGTTCACTGATGAAAGTCTATTTGCGCTGAGTAGAAATGATGGTTGTGCATCAGCCACTGTTTGCCTTTGGTGGTGATGTTACAGTACAGTCAGGTGTGTCCAATCATTACAGAACTGCTCTACACTTTGTGAATGGTACAGTGACAAGCCCATACTACTGGAATAGCATCATAAATCCAGTCGTTGTGCCTCTGCATGAACAACACAGGCCTAATTCCATCTTCATGGACAACAATGCACCAGCTCATCAAGGCTACATCATTAGAGAACATCTGATGGAAACTGGGGTACCTCAAATGGAGTGGCCTGCACTTTCTCCAGACCTGAATCCCATTGAAAACCTATAGGATCAGCTGAGCCGTGTAGAGGCTTGTAACTCTGTACCCCAGAACCTCAATGACCTGAGGGTCGCCCTTCAAGAAGAGTGGGATGCCATACCTCAGCAGACAATAAGTCGACTTGTGAACAGCAGGAGAGGTTATCAAGCTGTAACTGATGCTCAAGGCCACATGACAAGTTATTGAGATATTGACATTTCTGTGGGGGGTATTCCCTTTTGTGAATAGTGTATACCATTTATCTGCAGTATAACTTTCATACTACTCCCCTGACCCATAACTCTATGAGCACTCAGTATTAAGATCCGGGAGGCTCCAGGACGCCCAGCGCCGGGAGGCTCCAGGACGCCCAGCGCCGGGAGGCTCCAGGACGCCCAGCGCCGGGAGGCTCCAGGACGCCCAGCGCCGGGAGGCTCCAGGACGCCCAGCGCCGGGAGGCTCCAGGACGCCCAGCGCCGGGAGGCTCCAGGACGCCCAGCGCCGGGAGGCTCCAGGACGCCCAGCAGGCTCACTTGTCAGGCTGTCACCGCACATCCCACCCAGGACTGCAGAGGAATGGAATGCTCATGTGGTGCCTCCGGCAGGACTCACCTGGCGCCGGTCTCCAGCCGCCAGATGCTGCAGGTCAGAGAGCCGCACCGCCGTCCTCCTGTGCTGGAAGAAGTCCCCCTCGTCGTCGTTCGTCCCTGGGCCGGAGCCCCGTGCGAACCTCCCCGCTCCCATCTCCCGGCGCATCTCCGAGCGCAGCTCCAGATAGCAGCAGATAGTGACTACGTGCAATGACAGGGACAGGGCAAAGAAGCCGAAGAAAAGCCGGCAGCTGCCGCAACTCTTGTGACAACTGCACCCCGAGTGCTGTATGGAGGAGGAGTCCGGGGGCAGGGAGGGGTCCGCTTCAGGCTGCTCGGACAGACTCCGGGGTGCCATGCTGGTCAGTGGGGCAGCGCAGTCACCAGGGAGGAAGGCGCAGGCCGGTCCTCTGCTTCACTCCTGCCCTTCCCTCTAAGGCACCATGACTCTCAGCCGCTGAACTTGTTACGAGGCAGCACATGAAACAACTGCCCGGAGCAAGCAGGAGAGAGGAGGAGGCGCCGCACACACAGGACAGCTCCGTCCTCCCAGCGCACAGCCACGCCTCCCCGCTGTGCAACCCGATCAGCGGCCCCTCCCATCCCATGCAGGCCCCGCCCCATAAAGGACAAAACTCTTGCGTGACGCCACGCCCCGGAGCCCGCCCCGCTCGTCACATACTCTAGTCTACATGGACAGTTACACTTTACCTCAACGGGGGTGACTCCTCCCACATTTCACAAATCAATAGCGCTCTCTAGTGGCCCAACTTGTTGCTCGCATGCTCCCTTCTCCGCGTGACCTGAGGAAACAGGGGGAGGGAGCGGAGGGCACCGTTTCCCACAGAGTGACCTCCTCCCAGCAGTGCAGGATGCTGGTTGTCCTCTGCTGGTAGACTGTCATGGTCTATGAATGGGGCTGTAACCTAGCTCACGTGTCCAGTATCATCATTACTGGGAAATGGCTTCTAATAGAACATGCAGCATTACTTAGTAGATGTAACAGGGCTCTGGTTCTCTCCTCCACAGCTTGCACTCACTGCAGCCACATACCAACCAAGAGCACATTTCTTCTGCACTAGGCCACGCCCCAAAACATAATTATATACCTAATCCCACCAGACATAGTAATTATTACCCCTTCATGCCACCACACAGTATTTTTGCCCAGTGGTGTGTCTGGGGGTCCGGCTCTCGGGGGGAGGGTGCCAGAACCAAAGCAATGAGCGCATCCAACAATACAGATAAAAGCGCTCATTCCTTTTCCCTTTAGAAGATGCAGTGCACCTTCTAAAGGGAATACTAGTGAGCGCTTCCATATCACTAGTCTGCAGGATGAGGGGGAGAGGAGCGCTGTCCAGTACTTACCCTCCTCCTGCTCGCTCCTCTCAGGGCCCGCACTGCTGTGTCCTGGCTGCCTGCAGCGTCAGGACGTACAGAGCGCACTCTGACCTGACTGCAGCACGGGCCCTGAGAAGAGAAGACAGCCAGGACAGGGAGAGCGGCGGCAGCAGAGGTAAGTCACAGAATGAACATAACCCTGTTCGAGGGAGTGTAGTAGAATTAGGTCAATTTATAAACAGACATCACAGGATAACCATTAATTCTAAAATATAGCCTTTAATAATAACTATTAAAAGAATGGACCCTTTAAATATGAACAAAAATAAAGAGAAATCAAATCAAAACCTATATATCGATTATCTCCTTACTGGCAGGAAGGGCAGCCAGGTACAGTTATGATGAAATAACTGGGGCAATGTCCCTAATGCTCACCCTATTCTGGTGGCCCTGCCTTCAAACGGAATTGCCGCCCTGACAAGGGCGATCCCGTATCTCGTGCCTCCTGAAGGTCCCTGGAAAGCCCTAGGACAGATGATTGTGGGGGCTATTCCAAACTGAAGGTCCGGACTGTTCTATAATGTACAAAAAAAACAAAAAATCTAGTGATACACACCCCCCGTGTGGAAATAACTGAACCACCCATTCATAATCAGTGCAGAAGATTATACAGACAAAATGTAGAAAGTAGCTAGTGTCAAGATGACAATTCTAGACTAGTTGTCTCAACGCGTTTCGCCCGATTGGTATAGGGCTCCTCAGGGGACATAAATCCAGCAAACCACAGAATATCCCAAACCACAGAGATGAACATAAAAGGAGGAAAGGAGAGACAAGGATGTCTTTTTCTCTCCTAGTATAGTGGTCACTAGACGCCTCTAGGTAGTAGAGTATAGTGGTCACTATAAATGATGCAACATACAGGGAGTGCAGAATTATTAGACAAGTTGTATTTTTGAGGATTAATTTTATTATTGAACAACAACCATGTTCTCAATGAACCCAAAAAACTCATTAATATCAAAGCTGAATATTTTTGGAAGTAGTTTTTAGTTTGTTTTTAGTTTGAGCTATTTTAGGGGGATATCTGTGTGTGCAGGTGACTATTACTGTGCATAATAATTAGGCAACTTAACAAAAAACAAATATATACCCATTTCAATTATTTATTTTTACCAGTGAAACCAATATAACATCTCAACATTCACAAATATACATTTCTGACATTCAAAAACAACAACAAATCAGTGACCAATATAGCCACCTTTCTTTGCAAGGACACTCAAAAGCCTGCCATCCATGGATTCTGTCAGTGTTTTGATCTGTTCACCATCAACATTGCGTGCAGCAGCAACCACAGCCTCCCAGACACTGTTCAGAGAGGTGTACTGTTTTCCCTCCTTGTAAATCTCACATTTGATGATGGACCACAGGTTCTCAATGGGGTTCAGATCAGGTGAACAAGGAGGCCATGTCATTAGATTTTCTTCTTTTATACCCTTTCTTGCCAGCCACGCTGTGGAGTACGTGGACGCGTGTGATGGAGCATTGTCCTGCATGAAAATCATGTTTTTCTTGAAGGATGCAGACTTCTTCCTGTACCACTGCTTGAAGAAGGTGTCTTCCAGAAACTGGCAGTAGGACTGGGAGTTGAGCTTGACTCCATCCTCAACCCTAAAAGGCCCCACAAGCTCATCTTTGATGATACCAGCCCAAACCAGTACTCCACCTCCACCTTGCTGGCTTGCCGCCCATCCATCTGGCCCATCAAGACTCACTCTCATTTCATCAGTCCATAAAACCTTAGAAAAATCAGTCTTGAGATATTTCTTGGCCCAGTCTTGACGTTTCAGCTTGTGTGTCTTGTTCAGTGGTGGTCGTCTTTCAGCCTTTCTTACCTTGGCCATGTCTCTGAGTATTGCACACCTTGTGCTTTTGGGCACTCCAGTGATGTTGCAGCTCTGAAATATGGCCAAACTGGTGGCAAGTGGCATCTTGGCAGCTGCACGCTTGACTTTTCTCAGTTCATGGGCAGTTATTTTGCACCATGGTTTTTCCACACGCTTCTTGTGACCCTGTTGACTATTTTGAATGAAACGCTTGATTGTTCGATGATCACGCTTCAGAAGCTTTGCAATTTTAAGAGTGCTGCATCCCTCTGCAAGATATCTCACTATTTTGACTTTTCTGAGCCTGTCAAGTCCTTCTTTTGACCCATTTTGCCAAAGGAAAGGAAGTTGCCTAATAATTATGCACACCTGATATAGGGTGTTGTTGTCATTAGACCACACCCCTTCTCATTACAGAGATGCACATCGCCTAATATGCTTAATTGGTAGTAGGCTTTCAAGCCTATACAGCTTGGAGTAAGACAACATGCATAAAGAGGATGATGTGGTCAAAATACTCAATTGCCTAATAATTCTGCACTCCCTGTATAGATAGTTAATATACAGTTATGTCTCTATAATACGGCTACAGAGACTTAATATAGAACCACAATTACAATAACATTGTTGGCAACACCTGAACCAAAGAAACCTACTGTATAATAGGGCAAGTATCAGTTTATCTGTTCATATGTCACGTGTTCCTTCGGTTCAAAAAGGTAGTATATCACGGCCACAGGCAAAAAGTGGTTATAATTCGACATCAGAGGCTTGATATGCAACCACAATTACAATAATAATACTCATGTTGTTAGCAACACCTAAACCAAGGAAAACTGCAATATAGCAGAGCAAGCATGAATTTATCAATTCAAATGTCACTATAATACGTATTGTTTTGGTTCACCAAGATACCAAGGTCATAAGCAAGAGAATGGTTAAATTCAGGGTACTATAGTAAAAGGCTTGCAATAGATAGGCAGTACTTGCGTGACCAGTGCAGGAGCAATGCAGCACCGATCTACAGGGAGGTGGTGTTACCGTCCGGAGGCAGATGCCTGTGTGGAGAAGCGGTGTCCCGGCGTGCCAGCTATCAGGATAGAGGCTAGGCAGCATCTGTGGTATCGCGGCGGCAGAATTTAAACCCGGCTTCCGGGTATGACGTCAGTGATAGATGAGTCACATGACCGCAAGGATGCGGCCACGTGACTAGCAACGGCGTCCTGGAAACTAGGTCCTGTAAGCCTGCGCGATGTTAGCGGTGCAATACGATTATATGCATTGATAAGATCGCCTGCTACAAACGCAAGATGTATGAATAGAATTATCATTATAACGTGCCAGCCATAATGATGTATGGTGTACTGTGGTATAAATAGAAGGTGAGCACAGGAGTTGGGTAGTAATATTATTCAGGGTATAGCTACAGGTGGCAATCAGTTCATATGTATAGAGTTACTATAGGCTCTTATTTATTATTCATTATTTGATAATACATATTATATAGCTAGGGTTCATGATTAATTTAATTATTGATATATTCATGTATTATAATTGATATATACATACATATATATATATATATATATATATATATATATTAATTATTTAAAATTTAAAAAGAGATTGTATTTTATTCAATTTTTTTATTCAATTTTTATTTATAATTTTTATTTTTTAATTGTTACATTTTATCTATATTTTTTGTATTCTATTTTATATTTTATTTCAATATATTCTTTAAACCCTTTTAATTATTATTACTACTCCATAATAGAGGACATTACATTTATTTTATTTTATTTTATTTTAATGGAGTCAAGTGAATAACCCTCTATTTGTTGATACATTGTGTTATGCTTACCAAGATTAGGAAGTTGCTAACTGTTGTGGCTAGTCGCTGTGGTCTATAAGAATGTTAGAGTCCAGAAATTTAATTAGCAGATAACATAGATGGGTAACGGGGAAATACATCCCTGTATAGTTTTATGGTATAATACCACTGGTATGTTTGTCCCCAGTATTCACGTATATATAGCCTCTTTATAAAAAAAACGCAAAGTCAATGTGTTCATTGAGTCCAGCCGGTGTTATGGTGTTGAGCCTAAATATCCATTTGGATTCTTTTTGTCTCAATAGCTTGTCTATATCACCTTTTCGGGTGGTAGGTTTGAGTACTTCTATTGTGATAAAACGGACCACCTCTGCGGCCCCGACATGGTTGGTCCAAACGTGGCGAGAGATGGGTTTATCACGTCTGTTACGGATGTCCCCAATGTGTTCCAAGATTCTAGTTTTAAACATCTTCTTGGTCTTCCCTACATATTTCATACCACAGGTACATGTGGCCAGATACACCATTGCAGTGGTATTGCAGTTTGCAAAACTGCGAATATGAAAGATTTTGTCATCAGAACTATTTTTAAATATATTGCCTGGGGAAATAAAGCTACATGCTTTGCATTTGCCACATTTGAAAGTACCCACTTGTCTGTTAGTGAGCCACGTGCTGGTTTCAGGTGGATCCAGATAGCTATGTACCAGTGTGTCCCCTATGCTCCGGCCTCGTCTGAACATGATGGAAGGGTTTTCTGGTAGAACCCCAGTAAGATCTGGGTCTGTTTTAACAACAACCAATAACGGCTCAAGATGTCACGAATCTGTTGAGATTCAGAGTCAAAGGTACCTATTACCCTAATTGGCTCTTTGGCATTTGTTACTTTCTTTTTTGTTTGGAGTAAGGACAATCGATCTCTTGACTTGGCCCAGTTCCAGGCCTCATGGAGACACTGACTGGGATACCCCCTTTCCCTGAAACGGTGGAATAGTTTAGAGGCCTCATGTGTAAAGGTCTCAGGGTCCGAAAAGTTCCGTCTCACCCTCAGGAATTGACCTTTAGGGATACCCTTTTTAAGAGATTTGGGATGAAAAATCTCCCACCGTAAAATACTATTTGTAGAGGTCTTTTTTCTAAATAACGTAGTTTTAATATAGTTATTCTCGTCTCGTTCCAGAGTAACATCCAAGAATGTAATTCTATTCGGATGAATTTCAAACGTAAAAAAGAGGCCTATATGGTTAGAATTCAATTTATCCATGAATTGATGGAATTCCTTCTCTGTCCCAGACCAAAGAAGCAGAACATCATCAATAAACCTGGACCAAAGAGATATATGTTTGGTCCTTTCACTCATCTTCTCCGAGAAGACTATCAAGTCTTCTCACCAGCCCAGGAGCAAATTTGCATAAGTCGGTGCACAGGGGCTACCCATAGCAGTGCCCCTGAGCTGGTGGTAGAGACGGTCCTCAAAGACAAAATAGTTACGTGTTAGAAAGAACTGGAGTAGTTCCAGAACAAAGTTGTTATGTTGGCTCATGTTTCTGGACCGGGTGTCATGGAAATATTTGGCTGCTGTTAAGCCCTTATCATGGGGGATTGACGTATACAGTGCCTCGACATCAATCGAGGCAAACCAACTGTTTGGTTCCATCGTGATACCTTCTAGTCTTTTAAGTAAATCCGTCGTGTCGCGAAGGTACGAAGGTAGAGCAGAGACAAAGGGACGAAGAATATGGTCAATATAGGTCCCTATATGTTGAGTGAGGCTATCGATGCCCGAAACTATGGGGCGTCCTTTCAATGGGATCTTCCCCTTATAGACTTTGGGGAGTCCATGGAAGGTAGCTATTTTTGGACTAGTTGGTAACATAAATTCAAACTCTTTTTTGTCAATACATTTGTCAAGTAGGCCTCCCTGTAAAATTAGAGAGAGTTCAGCAAGGAATGTGGCTGTTGGATCCCCCCTCAAGATTTCATAGATTTTAGTGTCTGATAAAAGAGTTCGGCACATCTCTCTGTATTGTTGGAGGGAAAGGATCACGATGTTACCCCCCTTGTCTGAAAAGTGGAATGGAAAGAAAAAATAAAATTAAATGGATCAAAAACCTAATGTTGGCTCGGGTCGTAGTGGCTAGAGGGTGGGGAGCGGATAGACCACCAAACATTGAAGAATGGAAAAACCTATGCGAAAGGGTGCAGAGATATGAATATGCCTGTAAAACAAAATGATAGGGAATGCAAACGGATAGGAGTAAAGAGGGATAATAAGAAGAAGGAAGAAATAGATTAAATGAAGACTAAACCCGAAGATCAAAGAATAGGTTGGAAACCCCTGAAGATGGTTTAGGAAAGTAATGCTTTAGATGGAAACCCACAGGACAACCAAGGGAGAGTGGAGAGGGATAGGGGTGGGAGAGGGAGGGGATGGTAAATGTTTTCTGATATATTTTGCTGATATGAGAAAAGAAACAGAATAAGGACAGGGACAGATTATCGATATGATTAATGAAGAAATAGATTTCAAATGTCTGTAAACTTTTTTTACTTGGTCAATATGTATGTTATCTGTTCTTTCTTATGAGCTATATGGAAAACTTTTTGTATGTTGAAAAATAAAAATAAAACAGTTTATAAAAAATAAAAATAAAGATTTCATAGATTTTAGTGTCTGATAAAAGAGTTCGGCACATCTCTCTGTATTGTTGGAGGGAAAGGATCACGATGTTACCCCCCTTGTCTGAAGGTTTAACTATAATTTTTTTGTTCTTGCTGAGATTTTGTAATGCTGTCATTTCTGGATAGGTATAATTTTTTATGGATCTAGTAGGTCCCAATTTTTCCAAGTCGCGCGTGACTGATCTCAAGAAGATGTCAATATTTGCATCATTAAGTGTTTTTGGTGGCATTTTGGTACTTCTATTTCTCAATGAGGTGAATGGACCCTGTCCACTAGGTCGTTTGTTTTCATCTAGAAGATCTGCGAGATTATCTAAACTATCCAGATCTTCTCTATCTATGCCAAGTTCTAAACATCTTTTTTGTCAGATGTGGCAAAGATCTTGTGCCAGCGAAGTTTTCTGGCAAAGAGATTCATATCTTTGATCCAGTCAAAGCAGTTAAAGCGCGTAGCTGGAACAAAACTCATGCCCTTTCTCAGAATAGACATTTTATCTCTGGACAAAGTTATTCCTGACAGATTGATAATCAGGGTATCAGAGAGGGTTGTGTTTATATCTTGTTTTGTTGTTGAGATGGTTGGTGGTCCCTCAATGCATAGGTGTTCCCATGAGGTGGTCCTAAAAAGGGAGGGAATTGGATACTGGTGCTTGAGAATATCCAGAGGGCCCAGATGTACACCCATCCTGTGTTTGTTCTATAGTTTTGTTGTTTCGTGTCATATCCCCCGTACCTCCCCGTACCTATTGCAAGCCTTTTATATTCACACTATAGTACCATGAATTTAACCATTCTTTTGCTTATGACCTTGGTATCTTGGTGAACCAAAACAATACGTATTATAGTGACATTTGAATAGATAAATTCATGCTTGCTCTGCTATATTGCAGTTTTCCTTGGTTTAGGTGTTGCTAACAACATGAGTATTATTATTGTAATTGTGGTTGCATATCAAGCACTATACTCTACTACCTAGAGGCGTCTAGTGACCACTATACTAGGAGAGAAAAAGACATCCTTGTCTCTCCTTTCCTCCTTTTATGTTCATCTCTGTGGTTTGGGATATTCTGTGGTTTGCTGGATTTATGTCCCCTGAGGAGCCCTATACCAATCGGGCGAAACGCGTTGGGACAACTAGTCTAGAATTGTCATCTTGACACTCTAGCTACATTCTACATTTTGTCTGTATAATCTTCTGCAGTGTCCCAGGGGGTCAGTAGTGTAGCTTTAGGTATGCTGGGCTTTGTAGTGCAGGGTAACCCATTAACCTGGGACTCACTGTCGTCTTCAAACGGGTCAGCACTGGAACAGGCAGGTGATGAATGTCGTGACGCCAGTGCCAATTGAACGGTGGCACACCGTGTAGTGACAGGCGGAATAATTGAGGAATCTTTATATTTGAATAACAGGGTAACTTTACTGAAGATACTTGAAGATAGATGAACAGTCAGTAAGTACAGTTCCAGAATATTCCACACATTACAAAACAGTCATAGCAGTGGTTCAGGCTATTAAGCGCAGCCGCAAAAAGCTATCTTCAAGACAGGCCTCTTAGGATCAGGGCTTTCCTCTTACTCTAGATGTAGCAATACACTTCAGGCAACTATTCTCTCTGCAGGGGTACACTTACTTCCTCTCCTGCTTTAGTTCCTGGCTGTAAGCAATACTCTCAAGGTCCAGACACCCAAATCACGGTGATAACCCTTGAGCAAAGGTTTTGTAGAGGTTCCCCTTTTCTCCTGTGGACAGGCTGTTACTTAGAGTACCTCAGGTATACTTGACCTGGAAAACTGGGTGGGAATGATCCTCCACACCAGTGGTGCAATTTCTGCACTAGTTACTGAGTCCTGAATCTCTCAGAACCCACTCTGAACTAGGAACTTCCAACTACTCACTTTCCTGGGTTAGGCCCTAGCCTATTTATACTAACTTCGGGGCTCCCTCTGCTGGCTGGAATATGAATTGCCGGCTACAGGCCTAACTTTCTTAAAGGGAGCTACACATTATAATATAGCAGTGTCGGGTAACCTACCCGTATACTGCACTTCTGCACTGGTTATGAATGGGTGGTTCAGTTATTTCCACACAGGGGGGGGGGGGGGGGGGGGTGTATCACTAGATTTTTTGTACATTATAGAACAGTCCGGACCTTCAGTTTGGAATAGCCCCCATAATCATCTGTCCTAGGGCTTACCAGGGACCTTCAGGAGGCACGAGATACGGGATCGCCCTTGTCAGGGCGGCAATTCCGTTTAAAGGCAGGGCCACCAGCTGCCCTTCCTGCCAGTAAGGAGATAATCAATATATAGGTTTTGATTTGATTTCTCTTTATTTTTGTTCATATTTAAAGGGTCCATTCTTTTAATAGTTATTATTAAAGGCTATATTTTAGAATTAATGGTTATCCTTTTATTATGTTACAGTCTGATCTGAGGTCTGATATGGAGGACTAATGGTGGTCTGGAGGTCTGACTGGGGGGTCTGGAGGTATAATGGCAGGGGTGTATCTATCACGAGACAAACAAGGCATTTGCCTAGGGCGGCACTTGCCAATGGGGCGGCAAAATGCCTTGTTTGCTTAGTGATAGTTACACAATATGCTAAATATATTTTTACACCTTGTCCGATCCGACCCTTCACTATGCGAGTGGCATTGCCGGGGCCAAATAGTGAAGGAGTTAAAAGACTTACTTCCTTCTCCTCCTCCTGACTTCCTCCCGACTTCCTCTGCCTTTTGCGTCCGTGCGTTGCCGTTGTGATGTCACACGGAGGTGGAGTCACGGGCCGGCAACGCTAGGGTGAGCCTTATCTCCTCCAAGTGCAGAACAGATCCTGCACACGGTCACTGTGAACACTGAGGCCAGGCCCCGGCCACCAATGCACTGATCCCTAAGCCTGCTGTCTTCAAAAACTGTAAGTACTTAAATGACCGTAATTCACAAAAAGATCTATTACTTAGTTGTTTTTTGGGGTAAGGGGGTTGGGACCCGTTGGGTGGTTAGAGGGGGGAGATTTAGGGAGGGGTTAATACTGAACTATCTTTAGCTCTAACAGGAAAGGGTGGAGCCTAAAGTGGAAGGGGTGGGGTTTACAGAGGAAGGGGTTTGGTCTTGACAGGAAGGGGTGGGTCAAATTTATATTAGGGGGTGCCCGAGTTTAGTCTCGCCTAGGGCAGCACAAAACCAAGATACACCACTTTATAATGGGGGTCTGATTGGGGGACTGGAGGTCTAATGGGGTCTGATTGGGGAATGGAGGTCTGATATTGGGGGTCTGGTCTGAGGTCTGATTAGTTGGTCTAGAGGTCTAATGGGGGTCTTATCTGAGGTCTGATAATGGGTCGGGATCTTATATGGAGATCTAATGGGGGTCTGATCTGAGGTTTAAAGTGTAACTGCCATTTAATTTTTTATTCCCTAATGGTATAGTACACCCTGCTGTATAAGTGCTTTTGTGATTAAAAATTTGATCATTTTCAGTGTTACCTGCTAATAACTCCCACAAATGCATGCTACTTTCCTATTCAGCAGCTCTCATCTCACAGTGTTGCCATGTGCAGTCCGTCTTCTCAGAATTATAACAAGAGACGTAGGAGCTCTGGGAGGAGGAGCTCAGCCCTGACAGCCTTGAGCTAGGCTGAGGAAGAAAGTGGAGGGGGAGGGCTGCTTTAGATGGTGATATCTTCTCAATGGTAGCAGCTAGAAGTAGGCCACTGGTCTTCTTTGAAAGCAGTTCAGAAGAAATAACTGTTAGAAAATAGAGTCAGGAATAATCATGGGTAAAATCTGCTTTTACTTTCCGCTTCATTCACAGCATCCCGATTTCTATCATTGTGATATCTTCCCCTGTACTAAACAGATTCATGTCATTCTGGTATTGTCTGAAAGCTTGCAATGTCAGCCAATACAGACAATACAAAGCCCATACTTCTAGCTGGTACTAAACCATAGATATAAGCAGCTCCACCCCCCCCCCCCCCCCCCATCAGTCAGGAAGAGAATGAGGGACAGCTGGCTATTAAGAGGTTACAAGAAATGCTTACCGATATAATGTAATTGCATAATTGCAGGGCTTGTCTCTGGTTAGCTGTATGTGAGGATACACAGTGCTCTGGGTACTGTGGGAAGTTATCTGCGTTCTGATTGGTCCTGCTAGTTCATGTGAGGAGAGCAAGGGCTTATGGGAAGTGAGGGAAATACAGGATGGCCTCAAGGAAGGGTAAAGATCATCATAGGAAGAGCAGCAGAGGCCATCTTAGGAAGTTGCTGAAATAGAGGCACAGAGAAATATGGTTGCTAAGGGCTGAATACAGTCATCAAAAAGGTAAAATTAGCAGAAAAATGCAGCTTCATGAATATCTTCCCTTCAGCATCACATATGTTAGGAATTTCATTTTTGGTAGTGAAATGGCAGTTACACTTTAAAACTTGGGTCTGACATAGAGGTCTAAAGGGGGTTTGGTCTGAGATTGGGGGATCTCATTTAGGGTTTTATATGGGGGTCTGATCTGAAAGGAAGGTGAGGTTTTTTATTACTAGCACACAATATAAAGGGTTGTTTTTGTACTGACGCACTATCAGTGTGGTACCAGTATTTTCAGGGAGACTGTTTCTGCAGGAAAGTATTAGGGAGCACAGTGGACACAGTATTGGGGGTGGCAGGATGGGGTGTTGACAAGGTGGGAGGATGATTGAAAAGTAGGAAAGTAAGATGTCTCTTTGTTAAACTCTGCAGAGAGGAGGCGCGACTGAAAGAAGTCACCATGGTGGTCTGGTCTAACCGGAGAAGAAGAGGAAAGAGAATATCTACATCAGAGAAGAGAAGTCACTAGATGTAAGAGGTACATATGTGGGGCTGTATTCCCCTGTATGTTCTGTAGCGCTGTATGTAATGTTTTCCAAGTATGGAAAGGAGTTGTCCACCTTTTTTTGTATGAGCGCTGCTGTCACGGTCCTTCAGGTGACTGATGTCAGGAAATCAAGGAGATTGCCTGAGCGTGAAGAAATCTAACAGCCTCCTTGATTTCTCTTAATTCTGTGTTGATAGGGTTAATGACCACTTCTCTTTTCTCAGCTGTTGCTCAGTGGTCATCACTTCTACCCTTTATAGTCTGACCCCACCCTTCTGACTATGTGGTAGATAGCTTCATTTGGGTTTGGCTGGGCTGGTGTGAATTTGTCTCTGGTCGTCCGTCTCTACAGAAGTTAAGTGTCACGTTTGTTTGTGTTTGCTATATTCCCTGATTGTATCTAGGCCTGAGACAGAGACTTCCATTTATCTCTCTGGGGAGGAATGGGTTGTCTCTGGTCCTAACCTTTTCCAAGGCCTAATAGGGATATAAAGGCCTAGGTATCCTGCATATTAATATTCCTACCTTCAGGGTATGAATATTGATAGGTAGTTAGGGCCTGGATTAGGGTTGTCTAGGAGGTGACCTGTTACTCCAGGCCCAGTTACTGTTCCCCTTCCTTCCTGTGTTCAATGTGGAGTTCCCCCCCACACTGATCGTGACATTATCTACCGCCATATAAACCGCAATTTCATTCAGGTCAGTGCAGCTATGGATCTTATGTCTGTACTGGTTGAATAGCTGCAGGGACTGTCTTTGGAGGTAGCTGACCTCTGCGCGACAGTCTTATGAATTCAGAGACCACAGGCGGCTGGTTCCGATGGTGGGTACCAGGCCTGCCCTGAACTTAAGGTTGCCCTCCCGAACAGATTTTCTGAGGGTAGTGACAATTTCATTCGGTTTAAGGAATCGTGTAAGTTGTACTTTAAGCTGCGTCCATACTCTTCTGGGGATGAGTGTCAACGTATGGGTATGATAATTTCTTTGCTTAAGGATGATGCACAGTCTTGAGCTTTTTCTCTGCTGACCGGATCACCGTCCCTCCAGTCGGTAGATGAATGTTTTAGAGCCTTGGGTCTTATTTATGATGACCTGGATTGGATCTCTCAGGATGAGACCAAGTTATGTGGTTTACGGCAGAGAGAACGCTCCGTGGAAATCTATTGCTCTGAATTTAGGAGATTGGCTACAGATACGGAGTGGAATGATCCTGCTCTCCATAGCCAGTTCTGTCAGGGTCTATCTGAGAGGCTGCAGGACGCATTAGCCTTTCATGAAAAACCTGAGCCATTGGAAGCAGCTATGTCCCTTGCTTGAGGGGAAGATCTCAGGGTCCTCACCCTCAGGACGTACTGTCAAATAAAGTGGTGACTTCCTTTGACACTTATGGTAAAGAGACACCTGTGGTTACGCCTTGTGAGGAGCGTATGCATTTGGGGGGAGCTACTCCTGGGACTGCTGGTAAGAGCCCTGGTCATATGAAGGGAGTCTGTTTTTGATGTGGAAAGAACTGACATTTCGTGAATATTTGTCCGTACATTTAGCGTCAAGGTGTAAACAAAAAAAGAAAAAGCTTAATCCCCAAATTACTATTGCTGGTGTGGGTGAGGAGCAAGAAAACTTACTTTTGTTATTCACTGGTAGTACCCAATTTCTCCTGTCTGCCGAGGTGGCACTAGAGTCCAAAACTATGGAAATCAAGGTATTTATCGACAGTGGGGCTGGGGTTAACCTGATTGATGGACAGTTTGTTCGTATTCATGGGTTGACTACTAGTGCACTAGAGAGAAGCATTTCTGTCTTTGCAATTGATTCTGCACCTCTTACCCAAAAAATGCCTGTCGCATGGACAACAGTTTTTTTGCATGGACAACTGTCTTAATGTGTCTTTCTCTGTGGTCACCACTAAAACTGTACCCTCGTTCATTTCCGAATTTTCTGATGTGTTTTCTGAGAGTTGTAACCAGGATTTACCCCCGCATCGGGAGTATAACTGTCCTGTCAATCTTATTCCCAGAGCTAAACTGCCCAAATCTCGGTTGTATAGTCTTTCGGAGCCCGAAAGAAAAGCCATGCGAGAGTATATCACCGAGAGCATGGCGAAGGGTCATATCAGACCATCCAAATCCCTATTGGCTGCTGGGTTGTTCTTTGTAAAAAAATAAAATAAAAAAAAGGTACCTTTAGACCATTTCTGGACTTCCGTGAGCTCAACCGTATTTCTGTCCGTGATCCTTCCTTTGATTCTGGATTTGTTTAGTTAGATTGTCAGTGCCAAGGTGTTCTCTAAATTGGATCTGAGGGGGGCATATAATCTGGTAAGGATCAGGGAGGGGGATGAGACCGCATTTAATACCCCTGAGGGTCATTTTGAAAACCTGGTCATTACCTTTGGGTTAAACAACGCTCCAGCGCTTTTTCAACACTTTATCAATGACATCTTTCAAGATCTGGTGGGGAGATTTGTTGTTGTATATCTGGATCACATACTAATTTATTCTCCAAACATGAAGACTCATAAGTATCATGTGAGACAGGTGTTACAGATCCTAAGAGAGAATAAATTGTATGCGAAGATGGAAAAATGTGTTACCTGCTCTCACCCTTAGGTTTTCGTATAGATCCCGAGAAAGTCAGTGCGGTGTTGGACTGGAACGACCCGAAAATCTGAAAGCACTTATGCGGTTTTTGGGATTCACCAACTACTACCGTAAATTCATCTTTAACTATTAAACTGTGGTTAAACCTTTAACAGACATGACTAGGAAGGGGGTCGATTTCTCTGTTTAGTCTGAGGCGGCATTACAAGCCTTTTCTGCTGTGAAGGAATGTTTTGCTTCAGCCCCTATTCTGGTGCAACCAGACGTGTCTCAGCCATTCATTCTAGAGGTTGACGCATCCAAGGTAGGGGTGGGAGCAGTTTTGTCACAAGGTCCTTCACCTAGTAAATGGCGCCCATATGCTTTTTTCTATTAAAAAACCTCTAAACTGCTAAAAGAAATTATGATGTGGGTAATAGGGAATTGCTGGCCATTAAGTTGGCTTTTGAAGAATGGCGCCATTGGTTGAAAGGAGCAATTCATCCTATTACGGTAATTACTGATCAGAAAAATCTGGCTTACCTTGAGTTGGCTAAACGACTCAGTCCAAGGCAGGCCAGATGGTCGCTGTTTTTCACCAGATTTAAAGTATAACTGTCGTATTCATTTTTTTTTTTGGGAGTATTGGATTGTGGTGATTAATATCTCCTTGGTGGCCCACTTTTCACTGTGTATTCAATTACCCCTTAATTACACAGTTTTGTTCCCTGTACTGCTTACTTTTACCTCTGCTTAACCACCTTTGCTCCCCTAGCTTAAACCCCCTTAATGACCAGACCACTTTTTACAATTCTGCACTATACTACTTTGACGGTTTATTGCTCGGTCATACAACTTACCACCCAAATGAATTTTACCTCCTTTTCTTCTCACTAATAGAGCTTTCATTTGGTGGTATTTCATTACTGCTGACATTTTTACTTTTTTTGTTATTAATCGAAATTGACCGAATTTTTTTTAAAAAAATGACATTTTTCACTTTCAGTTGTAAAATTTTTCAACTAAAACTACATTTATATAGAAATTTTTCTCTGAATTTATTGTTCTACATGTCTTTGATAAAAATAATGCAATAAGTGTATATTTATTGGTTTCCACAAAAGTTATAGCGTTTACAAACTATGGTACAAAAATGTGAATTTCCGCATTTTGAAGCAGCTGTGACTTTCTGAGCACCTGTCATGTTTCCTGAGGTTCTACAATGCCCAGACAGTAGAAACACCCCACAAATGATCCCATTTCTTCATTAGCTTTGATCAATGTGGATGAAAAAATCTCTGCCAAAAAATGTGCAAAAAAAAGGAGGGGAAAGGCGTCTGCCAGGACATAGGAGCTCCGCCCAACATCCAAACCCACTCAGCTCGTATGCCCTGGCAAACCCGATTTCTCCATTCACATCAATCGATGTGGATGAATAAATCATTGCCGGAATTATATATTTTTTTAATATAAAAAATGTTTGCCAAAGCATATGAACACCGCCCCTCAGCTCATAAGCCTTGGCAAACGTATCTTTTTTACTGCAGAGGAGAAATTTTGTCTTGCAGCGCCGCATACACCGACTTTTGTGTAATCTGACAGCAGCGCAATGCTTCTGTCAGAATGCACATCAGTGCTGCAGCTGGTCGATCGATTGGTCCACCTAGAAGGTAAAAAAACAAAAATAAAACAGGCCGCAACGCAATAAATTTATTAACATCAACTTTATATAACATTTGAAACAGAACATTAACTTTTAAAAACTTTATTGAACTTTTGGAACATTAACTTTTTTGCTTACATGTGATTTTTTTTTCTTTTACCTTTATAGGACAAACCTCTCCTTCCCCATGGGACAATGTGCAAAGCGCAAATTGCCCAGAGATGTGGCAAAGTACATTATGCACTTTGTCCCAAGTGAAAGGAGAGGTTTGCAGCAGCTGTGATTGAAAGGGCCCTAAGAGCCCTGTGTGCCTGTCCTGTGTCATGCAATCCCTATACTAATAGTATACCTGTGTGTGGTACTTCCGTAAACACTCTCCTAAGCATAGGGCAGGGTGGTCAGGGCAGTCAGGACAGAAATAGCGGGTGTCACGCCTTATTCCACTCCTGCTACAGACACAACATTTTTTTCGGGGTGGCGCTTGGTTTGAGGTACCAGCAACGACATTGGGGAAATGTCGCTCGTGTAGACGGCTCACTACACTGGTGGTTGGGGTCACAGAACTTCCTGGATACAGGAGGTTCTCGATTATCTCTTCCTGAAATTTGAGGAAGGATCTTGTTCTCCCAGCCTTACTGTAGAGAACAAAACTATTGTACAGTGCCAATTGAATTAAATATACAGACAACTTCTTATACCAGCGTCTGGTCCTGCGGGAAAGTAAATAAGGAGCCAACATCTGGTCATTGAAGTCGACCCCTCCCATGAGCAAATTATAGTTGTGGACACAGAGGGGCTTTTCAATGACTCCATTTGCTCGTTCAATTTCGATTGTCGTGTCTGCGTGAATGGAGGAGAGCATGTAAACGTCACGCTTGTCTCTCCATTTCACTGCGAGTAGTTCTTGGTTACACAAGGCAGCCCTCTCCCCCCTTGCAAGATGGGTGATAACGAGCCGTTGGGGAAGCCCCGGCGACTAGGTCGCGTGGTGCCACAGCAGCCAATCTGTTCTAAATAAAAATGCCTGAAGAGGGGCACACTTGTGTAAAAATTGTCCACATAAAGATGGTACCCCTTGCCAAATAAGGGTGACACCAAGTTCCAGACTGTCTTCCCACTGCTTCCCAGGTAGTCAGGGCAACCGACCGGCTCCAGGGTCTGATCTTTACCCTCATAGACTCGAAATTTGTGCGTATAGCCTGTGGCCCTTTCACAGAGCTTATACAATTTGACCCCATACCGGGCGCGCTTGCTTGGGATGTATTGTTTGAAGCCAAGGTGCCCGGTAAAATGTATAAAGGACTCGTCTATGCAGATGTTTTCCTCAGGGGTATACAAATCTGAAAATTTGGTGTTAAAGTGGTCTATGAGGGGCCGAATTTTGTGGAGCCGGTCAAAAGCTGGGTGGCCTCTGTGACAAGAGGTGCTGTTGTCACTAAAGTGCAGGAAATGCAGGATGGTCTCAAATCGTGTCTTGGACATGGCAGCAGAGAACATGGGCATGTGATGAATTGGGTTCGTGGACCAATATGACCGTAATTCATGCTTTTTTATCAGGCCCATGTTGAGGAGAAGGCCCAGAAAAGTTTTAAATTCGGAAACTTGGACGGGTTTCCACCGGAAAGACTGGGCATAAAAGCTTTCCGGGTTGGCGGCTATAAATTGAGTGGCATACCGGTTTGTTTCTGCCACGACTAAGTCCAAGAGCTCTGCAGTCAAGAACAGCTCAAAAAACCCCAGTGCCAATCCGATCTGAACTGTCTCAACCCGAACTCCAGACTGGGCGGTGAAAGGGGGAACTACTGGTGCGGCTGAAGTTGGGGACTGCCAATCAGGGTTTGCCAGCACCTCAGGGACTCTAGGGGCTCTACGGGACTGTCTGTGCGGTGGCTGCGATGGGGGAACTAATGCATGTGCCACCGTACCAGCTTCAACTGCCCTTCTGGTGCTCACCACTTCACCATGTTCTACGGCAGTGCTGGTACTAGGTCCAGGATGGGCTGTGCTGCTAGTGTATGCCTCACCACGTAATCCGACAGCGCCAGCCCCACTCTGCTGCCCTTGAAGTGGATCCTGCACAACCTGTGGTCTCAGGTTGATCCTGGGCCGGGTACACCTGGTGGTATCAGGGAACTCAACCTCATCATCCGAACTTTGGGTCAGACTGCCACTGCTTTCTACAGGTTCGTATTCTGACCAGCTGGATTCGTCAGATGAGGATTCCCATTCCTCATCCGACTGGGTCAGAATCCTGCATGCGGCAGTCCTGAGGAGGTTAAAATAGGGTTGCTAGGCATGGTCCGTCTCTCTGTTGAAGGACAGAGGACGCAGAAGCACGCTGCGTGCAAGGTCACATTACTGACAGCCAGGGACTGTAAGTAAATGATTAAAGCCAGGTCCTCCCCAGCAGCTGATAACAGTGCGTGGGTTGTGTGCACTTCTCCCTGTCCCTGCGCTTGGCAGACGCTCCCTCACTCAGCAGAGCTGGAGAAGTAGAGTTGAATCAGCGTAGACCAGGGAAGGGAGATCTGCCGTCTGCTCAGTGTATAAATGAAAGCAACATGTGGTAAGAGGACCCCTTTGTGCTGCAGGAGATTAACCCTTTAGGGGGAGGGCTCGTTACTGACACTTTTGGGGGGCTATTGTTACTGGCTAGTGAGGGCAGGTGGGATTAGCCTCAGGGTGAGGGCAGTGGTGGCCATCTTAACTGAATAGTGAAATTGCACTTTTATGCAGACTGGTTGCTAAGGGCTAAATCTTATTAAATATGGGGTACGTCAGTCTAATAGCAACTGATTCTTGAATATATTAGTAACTACATATATGAAAATTGAAATTAGGGTCTAAGTGTGACAGTTATCCTTTAACTTTATTGTCACCTACCGCCCTGGGGTTAAGAACGTCAAGGAGGATGCTTTGTCACGCAGCTTTCCTGAGGGGGGTGATTCTAAAGATCCTAGTTCTATTTTGTCTGAAGGGGTAGTCATATCTGCCCTATATCCTGATCTTGAGGCTAAGGTGTTGGAGGCCCAAGAGGATGCACCGGACACTTGTCCTCCAGGGAAATTGTTTATTCCTTCAGACTTACGTCATAAGGTATTTAAGGAACATCATTGTACTGTCTTGGCTGGACACCCTGGGAGTAGATCCACTGTCAATCTCATCTCGCGCATATTTTTGTGTCCGGTGCTGCATAAGTGTATTGAGGACTGTGTCAGCCTGTTGTACCTGTGCTCATGCTAAGGTGACACATACCTGGCTCTCTGGACCTTTTCTTCCGTTATCCATCCCATCCAGACCTTGGATGCATTTGTCCATGGACTTTATCACAGATTTACAGAATTCTTCGGGAAAAAACGTGATCTTGGTGGTAGTTGATCGGTTTAGCAAATTGGAGAATTTTATAGTATCACCGGCTCTACCGGTGTTTGTTGATAACATTGTGAAACTACAAGGCATTCCCTCTGATGTGGAGTCTGATCGGGGGACTCAGTTTGTTTCCAGATTCTGGAAAGCGTTCTGTACTCTACTGGAGGTACAATTGTCCTTTTCTTCAGCTTTTCATCCTCCGTCGAACGGACAGACAGAGCGCACCAATCAGAATCTGGAGATTTATTTGGAGAACCAAGAGGAGTGGTCTTCATTCTTGTCGTTAGCTGAGTTTGCTATTAATAACCGTAGACAGGAGTCCACTGATGAGTCACCGTTTTTTGGGGCATATGGATTCCATCCGCAGTTTGGCACATTTTCTGGTTCTCAAACGGTATTCTTGAGGAGGAACGATTTTCCTCTTCTTTGTCTTCGATTTGGCGGAAAATTCAAAATAACCTGAAAAAGATAAGCAACAGTTATAAGCGTGTGGCTGACAGGAGACGTATGAATGGTCCGGACCTGAGAGTGGGTGATTCTGTGTAGCTGTCCACAAGAAACATTAAAGTACCTTCTTGGAAGTTGGACCCAAGATTTATTGGTCCATATGAGATCACTGCCATTGTTAACCCTGTAGCCTTCTGTCTTGAACTTCCTCAGGCTTTTAAAATTCATAACTTATTTCATAAGTCGTTGTTCAAGAAATGTGTCGAACCTGTTAAGCCATCCTCCTTGCCTCCCGCTCCTGTCATGGTGGACCTTAATTTAGAATTTCAAATCAGCAGGATTGTGGACTCCCAAGTTCTCCGTAGATCCCTCCAGTATCTCATCCACTGGAAGGGTTACGGACCAGAGCAAAGGATGTGGGTTCCAGCAGCCCTATGTTAATGTGAATCATCTGGTGATGGCAAGAGGTCACCCGTAGAATGGGGGTTACTGTCACAGTCCCTCAGGTGACTGATGTCAGGAAATCAAGGAGATTGGCAGAGCGTGGAGGAATCTAACAGTCTCCTTGATTTCTCTTGATTCAGAGTTGATAGGGTTAATGACCACTTCCCTTTTCTCAGCTGTTGCTCAGTGGTCATCACTTCTATCCTTTATAGTCTGACCCCATCCTTCTGACTATGCGGTAGATAGGTTCTTTTGGGTTTGGCTCAGCTGGTGTGAGTTTGTTTCTGGTGTTCCTTCTCGTCCATCTCTACAGAAGTTAACTGTCGCGTTTGTTTGTGTCTGTTATATTCCCTGTTGTTTGTATCTGGGCCTGAGACAGAGACTTCCATTCGTCCATCTGGGAAGGAATGGGTTGTCTCTGGTCCTAACCTTTTCCACGGCCTAATAGGGATATAAAGGCCTAGGTATCCTGCATATGAATATTTCTACCTTCAGGGTCTATTCATGTTGATACATACTTAGAGCCCAGATTAGGGTTGTCTAGGAGGTGACCTGTTTCTTCCCTAGTTTTCAGGCGCAGTTACTGTTCCCCTTCCCTCCTGTGTTCAGTGTGGATTCCCCTCCCCCCGCACTGATTGTGACAGCTGCCTTCTCTCCTCTATTTGCCTGCTCATCACTGGAAATGCTACGGCGACCAGATAAACAGAAGAGCAGCTCTCATATGACCGCTGCCCTCTCTTCGAACAGCTGGGGGCACAGAGGGCATTACTACTAAGGAGGGGGCACGCAGGGCATTACTAATGATAAGGGGCACAATGGACATTTCTACTATGGAGGGGGGATTACTACAATGAAGGGGGCACAGTGGGCATTATTACTGTGAAGTAGGCACAATGGGCATTATTACTGTCAAGGGGGCACAAGAGGAGGCACAGAGGGCATAACTAGCACAGTGAGCATTACTACTATTAGGGGGGCACAATGGGCATTATTACTGTGAAGGGACAAAATGGGCATTATTGCTATGAAGGGGCACAGTGGGCATTATTACTATAAAAGAGGCACAATGGGGATTATTACTATGAAGGCGACACAATGGGGATTATTACTGTGAAGGGGCACAATGGGGAATATTACTATGAAGGGGGAACAGTGGGCATTACTATAAAGGGGGCACAATGGGGATTATTACTATGAAGGGGACTATTACTGTGAAGGGGCACAATGGGGATCATTACTATGAAGAG
The DNA here is from genome assembly GCF_014858855.1 of Bufo gargarizans. NCBI lineage: Eukaryota > Metazoa > Chordata > Amphibia > Anura > Bufonidae > Bufo > Bufo gargarizans. The sequence goes on from NC_058088.1 coordinate 120,045,803, forward strand.
GACTATTACTGTGAAGGGGGCACAATGGGGATTATTGCTATGAAGAGGACTATTACTGTGAAGGGGGCACAATGGGGATTATTACTGTGAAGGGGCACAAAGAGGGCATAACTACTGTGAGAGGGCACAATGTGGGCATAACTACTGTGAGGGGGCACATATCTATACAAAACTACTGTGAAGGTTGTACAATGAGGGCAATACTACTGTGAGGGGATACAATTTTTTTTAAAGTATTCGGGGGGTGGGGGGGCAGAGAAAGGACCCACCCCAGGTTCCAAACACCCTAGGCACGCCACAGTTTTTCCCCACATTGTGTCTCCTTCACAGAATTATGTCTAGCTGTGCCCCCCAGTAATATGTCCACATTGTGCCCCCCAGTAATATGCCCACATTGTGCCGCCCAGTAATATGCCCACATCCTCAAACAATAAGGGGCCAAGGGTCTTCTCTCATGTGGATTATAAAAGTGCTCAGTGTATTAGAGGTTAAAAACCTATTAAGAAGGATACAGCTGTATCCTATGACATTTAAAATAGTGTTGCCTACCGTCAATGGATCTCCGCCATGCGCATGCGCCGGGCCAGACGTACCTCCCCCTCCTCCTGACTTCCGCTACGCACCCATGCTCGCACGCTCCCTAGAACGCATCGTCGTTCAGTGGAGCGTATCGCGTGCACAGAAGCGAAGGGAGAAGAGCAAGGACATGTGACACGGCTCCAGGCACACCGCGTCAAGGGGGCGTGCCAGTGGCCATGGCAACCTGGGATGTATACATACCGGTGAGGACACCAGTGGGGCAACAGGACCGTCACATACATACATACTCTCCACATAAGTAACTCATTAACTATACATCAGTGGGTGAGGGGGCCGAGGGATAGAAACGGATGGCACTACGTTGTCAATGGCAACATAGCCAAACTCAGATCGCCTGATCGTAAAGAGGTCAACCCAAAGACCTGTAGCTCCACCCTCGGCCAATCCCCTCCCACTGGTCTCGCTAGTGCTGCTCCAATGGAATAAACCCTTCCTATCAGGATACACCAAACCGTGGTGAATACCATTCGTGCTGACTGGCAATATTGGTTTATGACCGTTATCTCAGCATTCCACCACCACCATAGTAACAATTCATTTTGTGGGTTATTAGTATCCTGCCCTATGTGATATGTCCATGGAGTCACCCACCGGGGTCCACCTGATCTTTATATAGTGGACCCAGTCACACTCGCAGTATCCACAGATCCATTAGCGGTATCGCTCACTAAAGTAGACAAAGGACCATTAAGCTTATCCAGATTCTCTGAAAAAATCAAAATGGAAAAATGGAGATACACATCAGCTGAATCAAAACTAGCACTGTTGTATATCTGCAGCACGCCAGACCTGCAGGGTATAGCGATAGTGAGGTCACGGTTATGGGCAATCGAGGGTTACTCACTTTTCTGAGGAGAACCCTGGGCAGGCATGCAACAGTGAAGGAGAGGTAGACACTAGTTCCTCTGGGGCACACTCTGGATGTAGGGACCCGGCCTGATGTTGTGTTAGGTGCCCTGGATGTTGCAGGCATTTTGAGTGCCTTAGGTAAGGTCCCTTTAAGGATCGTGACTAGGGATGAGCGAACTCGAACTGTATAGTTCGGGTTCGTACCGAATTTTGGGGTGTCCGTGACACAGACCCGAACCCGGACATTTTCGTAAAAGTCCGGGTTCGGGTTTGGTGTTCGTCGCTTTCTTGGCGCTTTTGTGACGCTTTCTTGGCGCTTTTTGAAAGGCTGCAAAGCAGCCAATCAACAAGCGTCATACTACTTGCCCCAAGAGGCCGTCACAGCCATGCCTACTATTGGCATGGCTGTGATTGGCCAGAGCACCATGTGACCCAGCCTCTATTTAAGCTGGAGTCACATAGCGCCGCCCGTCACTCTGCTCTGATTAGCGTAGGGAGAGGTTGCGGCTGCGACAGTAGGGCGAGATTAGGCAGATTAACTCCTCCAAAGGACTTGATTAATCGATCGATCTGCAGCTGTGCATCATTGAGCTGCTGAAATTCAATTGCTCACTGTTTTTAGGCTGCCCAGACCGTTTGTCAGTCACTTTTTTCTGGGGTGATCGGCGGCCATTTTGTGTCTTGTGGTGCGCCAGCACAAGCTGCGACCAAGTGCATTTAACCCTCAATGGTGTGGTTGTTTTTTGGCTAAAGCCTACATCAGGGTGAAGCTGTCACACCAAGTGCATTTAACCAGCAATAGTCTGTTTATTTTTTGGCCATATACTACATCAGGGGCAAGCTGCGCCTGTCACCAAGTGCATTTAACCCTCAATGGTGTGGTTGTTTTTTGGCTAAAGCCTACATCAGGGTGAAGCTGTCACACCAAGTGCATTTAACCAGCAATAGTCTGTTAATTTTTTGGCCATATACTACATCAGGGGCAAGCTGCGCCCGTCACCAAGTGCATTTAACCCTCAGTAGTGTGGTTGGTCAAGCTGTCACACCAAGTGCATTTAACCAGCAATAGTCTGTTCATTTTTTGGCCATATACTACATCAGGGGCAAGCTGCGCCCGTCACCAAGTGCATTTAACCCTCAGTAGTGTGGTTGGTCAAGCTGTCACACCAAGTGCATTTAACCAGCAATAGTCTGTTCATTTTTTGGCCATATACTACATCAGGGGCAAGCTGCGCCCGTCACCAAGTGCATTTAACCCTCAGTAGTGTGGTTGGTCAAGCTGTCACACCAAGTGCATTTAACCAGCAATAGTCTGTTCATTTTTTGGCCATATACTACATCAGGGGCAAGCTGCGCCCGTCACCAAGTGCATTTAACCCTCAGTAGTGTGGTTGGTCAAGCTGTCACACCAAGTGCATTTAACCAGCAATAGTCTGTTCATTTTTTGGCCATATACTACATCAGGGGCAAGCTGCGCCCGTCACCAAGTGCATTTAACCCTCAGTAGTGTGGTTAGTCAAGCTGTCACACCAAGTGCATTTAACCAGCAATAGTCTGTTAATTTTTTGGCCATATACTACATCAGGGGCAAGCTGCGCCTGTCACCAAGTGCATTTAACCCTCAGTAGTGTGGTTGGTCAAGCTGTCACACCAAGTGCATTTAACCAGCAATAGTCTGTTCATTTTTTGGCCATATACTACATCAGGGGCAAGCTGCGCCCGTCACCAAGTGCATTTAACCCTCAGTAGTGTGGTTAGTCAAGCTGTCACACCAAGTGCATTTAACCAGCAATAGTCTGTTAATTTTTTGGCCATATACTACATCAGGGGCAAGCTGCGCCCGTCACCAAGTGCATTTAACCCTCAGTAGTGTGGTTGGTCAAGCTGTCACACCAAGTGCATTTAACCAGCAATAGTCTGTTCATTTTTTGGCCATATACTACATCAGGGGCAAGCTGCGCCCGTCACCAAGTGCATTTAACCCTCAGTAGTGTGGTTAGTCAAGCTGTCACACCAAGTGCATTTAACCAGCAATAGTCTGTTAATTTTTTGGCCATATACTACATCAGGGGCAAGCTGCGCCTGTCACCAAGTGCATTTAACCCTCAGTAGTGTGGTTGGTCAAGCTGTCACACCAAGTGCATTTAACCAGCAATAGTGTGGTTATTTTTTGGCCATATCCCAGTCTAATTCTGTCAGTAAATCCATACCGGTCACCCAGCGCCTAAATACTAGGCCTCAAATTTATATCCTGCTAAATCTGTCGTTACCGCTGTACTGTTGTGGCTGGGCAAGTTATTTAGTGTCAGTCAAAGCACATTTTTTGTTCTGGGTTGAAATACAATTCCCAATTTAGCAATTTCATAATTTAGTGGTTTCTGCTATATCAGAGCTATTTGAAATCTATCCCTAAAAGGGTATATAATATTCAAGGTGCACATAGGGTCATTCAGAATAACTTCACACACACGCTACTGTGCATTTCCAAGTCTAATTCTGTCAGTAAATCCATACCGGTCACCAAGCGCCTAAATACTAGCCTCAAATTTATATCCCGCTAAATCTGTCGTTACCGCTGTACTGTTCTGGCTGGGCAAGTTATTTAGTGTCCGTCAAAGCACATTTTTTGTTCTGGGTTGAAAAACAATTCCCAATTTAGCAATTTCCTAATTTAGTGGTTTCTGCTGTATCAGAGCTATTTGAAATCTATCCCTAAAAGGGTATATAATATTCAAGGTGCACATAGGGTCATTCAGAATAACTTCACACACACGCTACTGTGCATTTCCAAGTCTAATTCTGTCAGTAAATCCATACCGGTCACCCAGCACCTAAATACTAGGCCTCAAATTTATATCCCGCTAAATCTGTCGTTATCGCTGTACTGTTCTGGCTGGGCAAGTTATTTAGTGTCCGTCAAAGCACATTTTTTGTTCTGGGTTGAAAAACAATTCCCAATTTAGCAATTTCCTAATTTAGTGGTTTCTGCTGTATCAGAGCTATTTGAAATCTATCCCTAAAAGGGTATATAATATTCAAGGTGCACATAGGGTTATTCAGAATAACTTCACACAAACGCTACTGTGCATTTCCAAGTCTAATTCTGTCAGTAAATCCATACCGGTCACCCAGCGCCTAAATACTAGGCCTCAAATTTATATCCCGCTAAATCTGTCGTTACCGCTGTACTGTTCTGGCTGGGCAAGTTATTTAGTGTCCGTCAAAGCACATTTTTTGTTCTGGGTTGAAATACAATTCCCAATTTAGCAATTTAGACATAGACTGCACTGACGCACAACCACTTATGTTTCCTGATTATGAGGACATGGGAATACCACCTCAGCATGTCTCTGTTGATGACGAAACACAGGTGCCAACTGCTGCGTCTTTCTGCAGTGTGCAGACTGAACAGGAGGTCAGGGATCAAGACTGGGTGGAAGACGATGCAGGGGACGATGAGGTCCTAGACCCCACATGGAATGAAGGTCGTGCCACTGACTTTCACAGTTCGGAGGAAGAGGCAGTGGTGAGACCGAGCCAACAGCGTAGCAAAAGAGGGAGCAGTGGGCAAAAGCAGAACACCCGCCGCCAAGAGACTCCGCCTGCTACTGACCGCCGCCATCTGGGACCGAGCACCCCAAAGGCAGCTTCAAGGAGTTCCCTGGCATGGCACTTCTTCAAACAATGTGCTGACGACAAGACCTGAGTGGTTTGCACGCTGTGCCATCAGAGCCTGAAGCGAGGCATTAACGTTCTGAACCTGAGCACAACCTGCATGACCAGGCACCTGCATGCAAAGCATGAACTGCAGTGGAGTAAACACCTTAAAACCAAGGAAGTCACTCAGGCTCCCCCTGCTACCTCTTCTGCTGCTGCCGCCTCGGCCTCTTCTGCTGCTGCCGCCTCGGCCTCTTCTGCTGCTGCCGCCTCGGCCTCTTCCTCCGCCTCTGGAGGAACGTTGGCACCTGCCGCCCAGCAAACAGGGGATGTACCACCAACACCACCACCACCTCCGTCACCAAGCGTCTCAACCATGTCACACGGCAGCGTTCAGCTCTCCATCTCACAAACATTTGAGAGAAAGCGTAAATTCCCACCTAGCCACCCTCGATCCTTGGCCCTGAATGCCAGCATTTCTAAACTACTGGCCTATGAAATGCTGTCATTTAGGCTGGTGGACACAGACAGCTTCAAACAGCTCATGTCGCTTGCTGTCCCACAGTATGTTGTTCCCAGCCGCCACTACTTCTCCAAGAGAGCCGTGCCTTCCCTGCACAACCAAGTATCCGATAAAATCAAGTGTGCACTGCGCAACGCCATCTGTAGCAAGGTCCACCTAACCACAGATACGTGGACCAGTAAGCACGGCCAGGGACGCTATATCTCCCTAACTGCACACTGGGTAAATGTAGTGGCAGCTGGGCCCCAGGCGGAGAGCTGTTTGGCGCACGTCCTTCCGCCGCCAAGGATCGCAGGGCAACATTCTTTGCCTCCTGTTGCCACCTTCTCCTTCTCGGCTTCCTCCTCCTCTTCTTCCACCTGCTCATCCAGTCAGCCACACACCTTCACCACCAACTTCAGCACAGCCCGGGGTAAACGTCAGCAGGCCATTCTGAAACTCATATGTTTGGGGGACAGGCCCCACACCGCACAGGAGTTGTGGCGGGGTATAGAACAACAGACCGACGAGTGGTTGCTGCCGGTGAGCCTCAAGCCCGGCCTGGTGGTGTGCGATAATGGGCGAAATCTCGTTGCAGCTCTGGGACTAGCCGGTTTGACGCACATCCCTTGCCTGGCGCATGTGCTGAATTTGGTGGTGCAGAAGTTCATTCACAACTACCCCGACATGTCAGAGCTGCTGCATAAAGTGCGGGCCGTCTGTTCGCGCTTCCGGCGTTCACATCCTGCCGCTGCTCGCCTGTCTGCGCTACAGCGTAACTTCGGCCTTCCCGCTCACCGCCTCATATGCGACGTGCCCACCAGGTGGAACTCCACCTTGCACATGCTGGACAGACTGTGCGAGCAGCAGCAGGCCATAGTGGAGTTTCAGCTGCAGCACGCACGGGTCAGTCGCACTGCGGAACAGCACCACTTCACCACCAATGACTGGGCCTCTATGCGAGACCTGTGTGCCCTGTTGCGCTGTTTCGAGTACTCCACCAACATGGCCAGTGGCGATGACGCCGTTATCAGCGTTACAATACCACTTCTATGTCTCCTTGAGAAAACACTTAGGGCGATGATGGAAGAGGAGGTGGCCCAGGAGGAGGAGGAGGAGGAGGAAGAGGGGTCATTTTTAGCACTTTCAGGCCAGTCTCTTCGAAGTGACTCAAAGGGAGGTTTTTTGCAACAGCAGAGGCCAGGTACAAATGTGGCCAGCCAGGGCCCACTACTGGAGGACGAGGAGGACGAGGATGAGGAGGAGGTGGAGGAGGATGAGGATGAAGCATGCTCACAGCGGGGTGGCACCCAACGCAGCTCGGGCCCATCACTGGTGCGTGGCTGGGGGGAAAGGCAGGACGATGACGATACGCCTCCCACAGAGGACAGCTTGTCCTTACCCCTGGGCAGCCTGGCACACATGAGCGACTACATGCTGCAGTGCCTGCGCAATGACAGCAGAGTTGCCCACATTTTAACCTGTGCGGACTACTGGGTTGCCACCCTGCTGGATCCACGCTACAAAGACAATGTGCCCACCTTACTTCCTGCACTGGAGCGTGATAGGAAGATGCGCGAGTACAAGCGCACGTTGGTAGACGCGCTACTGAGAGCATTCCCAAATGTCACAGGGGAACAAGTGGAAGCCCAAGGCCAAGGCAGAGGAGGAGCAAGAGGTCGCCAAGGCAGCTGTGTCACGGCCAGCTCCTCTGAGGGCAGGGTTAGCATGGCAGAGATGTGGAAAACTTTTGTCAACACGCCACAGCTAACTGCACTACCACCTGATACGCAACGTGTTAGCAGGAGGCAACATTTCACTAACATGGTGGAACAGTACTTGTGCACACCCCTCCACGTACTGACTGATGGTTCGGCCCCATTCAACTTCTGGGTCTCTAAATTGTCCACGTGGCCAGAGCTAGCCTTTTATGCCTTGGAGGTGCTGGCCTGCCCGGCGGCCAGCGTTTTGTCTGAACGTGTATTCAGCACGGCAGGGGGCGTCATTACAGACAAACGCAGCCGTCTGTCTACAGCCAATGTGGACAAGCTGACGTTCATAAAAATGAACCAGGCATGGATCCCACAGGACCTGTCCGTCCCTTGTCCAGATTAGACATTAACTACCTCCCCTTAACCATATATTATTGTACTCCAGGGCACTTCCTCATTCAATCCTATTTTTATTTTCATTTTACCATTATATTGCGAGGCTACCCAACGTTGAATGAACCTCTCCTCTGTCTGGGTGTCGGGGCCTAAATATATGCCAATGGACTGTTCCAAAGTTGGGTGACGTGAAGCCTGATTCTCTGCTATGACATGCAGACTGATTCTCTGCTGACATGAAGCCAGATCCTCTGTTACGGGACCTCTCTCCTCTGCCTGGGTGCTGGGCCTAAATTTATGACAATGGACTGTTGCAGTGGTGGCTGACGTGAAGCCTGATTCTCTGCTATGACATGAAGACTGATTCTCTGCTGACATGAAGCCAGATTGTCTGTTACGGGACCTCTCTCCTCTGCCTGGGTGCTGGGCCTAAATTTATGAAAATGGACTCTTACAGTGGTGGGTGACGTGAAGCCTGATTCTCTGCTATGATATGAAGATTGATTCTCTGCTGACATGAAGCCAGATTGTCTGTTACGGGACCTCTCCTCTGCCTGGGTGCTGGGCCTAAATATCTGACAATGGACTGTTGCAGTGGTGGCTGACGTGAAGCCTGATTTTCTGCTATGACATGCAGACTGATTCTCTGCTGACATGAAGCCAGATTGTCTGTTACGGGACCTCTCTCCTCTGCCTGGGTGCTGGGCCTAAATATCTGACAATGGACTGTTGCATTGGTGGCTGACGTGAAGCCTGATTATCTGCTATGACATGCAGACTAATTCTCTGCTGACATGAAGCCAGATTGTCTGTTACGGGACCTCTCTCCTCTGCCTGGGTGCTGGGCCTAAATATATGCCAATGGACTGTTGCAGTGGTGGCTGACGTGAAGCCTGATTCTCTGCTATGACATGAAGACTGATTCTCTACTGACATGAAGCCAGATTGTCTGTTACGAGACCTCTCTCCTCTGCCTGGGTGCTGGGCCTAAATTTATGAAAATGGACTCTTACAGTGGTGGGTGACGTGAAGCCTGATTCTCTGCTATGATATAAAGACTGATTCTCTGCTGACATGAAGCCAGATTGTCTGTTACGGGACCTCTCTCCTCTGCCTGGGTGCTGGGCCTAAATTTATGAAAATGGACTCTTACAGTGGTGGGTGACGTGAAGCCTGATTCTCTGCTTTGATATGAAGACTGATTCTCTGCTGACATGAAGCCAGATTGTCTGTTACGGGACCTCTCTCCTCTGTCTGGGTGCTGGGCCTAAATATCTGACAATGGACTGTTGCAGTGGTGGCTGACGTGAAGCCTGATTTTCTGCTATGACATGCAGACTGATTCTCTGCTGACATGAAGCCAGATTGTCTGTTACGGGACCTCTCTCCTCTGCCTGGGTGCTGGGCCTAAATATCTGACAATGGACTGTTGCATTGGTGGCTGACGTGAAGCCTGATTATCTGCTATGACATGCAGACTAATTCTCTGCTGACATGAAGCCAGATTGTCTGTTACGGGACCTCTCTCCTCTGCCTGGGTGCTGGGCCTAAATTTATGAAAATTGACTCTTACAGTGGTGGGTGACGTGAAGCCTGATTCTCTGCTATGATATGAAGACTGATTCTCTGCTGACATGAAGCCAGATTGTCTGTTACGGGACCTCTCTCCTCTGCCTGGGTGCTGGGCCTAAATATATGCCAATGGACTGTTGCAGTGGTGGCTGACGTGAAGCCTGATTCTCTGCTATGACATGAAGACTGATTCTCTGCTGACATGAAGCCAGATTGTCTGTTACGGGACCTCTCTCCTCTGCCTGGGTGCTGGGCCTAAATTTATGAAAATGGACTCTTACAGTGGTGGGTGACGTGAAGCCTGATTCTCTGCTTTGATATGAAGACTGATTCTCTGCTGACATGAAGCCAGATTGTCTGTTACAGGACCTCTCTCCTCTGCCTGGGTGCTGGGCCTAAATTTATGACAATGGACTGTTGCAGTGGTGGCTGACGTGAAGCCTGATTTTCTGCTATGACATGCAGACTGATTCTCTGCTGACATGAAGCCAGATCCTCTGTTACGGGACCTTTCTCCTCTGCCTGGGTGCTGGGCCTAAATATCTGACAATGGACTGTTGCATTGGTGGCTGACGTGAAGCCTGATTCTCTGCTATGACATGCAGACTAATTCTCTGCTGACATGAAGCCAGATTCTCTGTTACGGGACCTCTCTCCTCTGCCTGGGTGCTGGGCCTAAATATATGCCAATGGACTGTTGCACTGGTGGCTGACGTGAAGCCTGATTCTCTGCTATGACATGAAGACTGATTCTCTGCTGACTTGAAGCCAGATTGTCTGTTACGGGACCTCTCTCCTCTGCCTGGGTGCTGGGCCTAAATTTATGAAAAATGGACTCTTACAGTGGTGGGTGACGTGAAGCCTGATTCTCTGCTATGATATGAAGACTGATTCTCTGCTGACATGAAGCCAGATTGTCTGTTACGGGACCTCTCTCCTCTGCCTGGGTGCTGGGCCTAAATATCTGACAATGGACTGTTGCAGTGGTGGCTGACGTGAAGCCTGATTTTCTGCTATGACATGCAGACTGATTCTCTGCTGACATGAAGCCAGATCCTCTGTTACGGGACCTCTCTCCTCTGCCTGGGTGCTGGGCCTAAATATCTGACAATGGACTGTTGCATTGGTGGCTGACGTGAAGCCTGATTCTCTGCTATGACATGCAGACTAATTCTCTGCTGACATGAAGCCAGATTGTCTGTTACGGGACCTCTCTCCTCTGCCTGGGTGCTGGGCCTAAATTTATGACAATGGACTGTTGCAGTGGTGGCTGACGTGAAGCCTGATTCTCTGCTATGACATGCAGACTGATTCTCTGCTGACATGAAGACAGATTCTCTGTTACGGGACCTCTCTCCTCTGCCTGGGTGCCGGGGCCTAAATATCTGAGAATAGACTGTTCCAGTGGTGGGTGACGTGTAGCCAGATTCTCTGCTATGGGACCTCTCTCCAATTGATTTTGGTTAATTTTTATTTATTTAATTTTTATTTTTATTCATTTCCCTATCCACATTTGTTTGCAGGGGATTTACCTACATGTTGCTGCCTTTTGCAGCCCTCTAGCCCTTTCCTGGGCTGTTTTACAGCCTTTTTAGTACCGAAAAGTTCGGGTCCCCATTGACTTCAATGGGGTTCGGGTTCGGGACGAAGTTCGGATCGGGTTCGGATCCCGAACCTGAACATTTCCGGGAAGTTCGGCCGAACTTCTCGAACCCGAACATCCAGGTGTTCGCTCAACTCTAATCGTGACGCCAGTGCCTGTAACGGTGGCACACCGGTTTGCGGGAGGATTAATGGAGTACACAGTTGGTAAACCAAACGTTGCTTTACTTTAGAAAACAGTCCAACTTTATACAAGCAGTGGCAGTGATGTATAATGCAGTCCTTTATAGTACATATGCACAGCAGGTTTACTTGATAGCACAGCAGGTTTTAATCTTGCAAGATACTTGGAGGGCATACAGTTAATGCTTTGCAGTACAAAGCTGCTCTATCCCCACAGCTATTTTAGCTGGCTGGATCCCAAGGCCCGGATGCCTAATTGCTGGCTTAAATCCTTGGTGTATAAATTCCTTCCTCCAGTATTGGCACTTGCTTTAGATTACAGTACCTTTGTTTATTAGCTGGCTTCTCTGCTGGATTGGAAAGGTGGCTGCAGGTTTCTCCCAAGAGGTTCTCTCCTACTACTGGGGTATCTCAACTGAGCTAGCTTAGCGTCAGGAGCTTCAGGCTGACTAGGTTGCACTTCTAGTCCCCTGGCATTCACTAACGGTAAAGGCTAAATCCCATGACTCGGAGGGACCTTGTGACGTCAAGGAGTCACGTGACATACAGAAATCATGTGACCGCAAAGCGAACGCCTCCTCCTCATTCAGAGTGATGGCGTCTGAAATGAGAGGAGAGCAGAACCAGTGCCTGCCTCTACCACAGGTATTTACACTGGATGCGCTTGACTGATGGTGTCGGAGGGAATCCGTTCTCATCACATATATTCACAGACTTGTATTTCAACTTAGGGAAACACAAAACAGCAGTGATTATAGTGCTGGCGGCGGGAGGAGGGAAGAACTTTGCGGATATGTTTACTGACTGGTATTTACCCTCGTGTTAGGTGGAAGTGAACACGGCGGGAAAGAGGGTGAACATGGCGGGAAAGAGGGTGAACATGGCGGGAAAGAGGGTGAACATGGCGGGAAAGAGGATGAACATGGCGGGAAAATGTGGCGTAGGGTGAACATGCTCTGTGTGGGGGGGCGAACATGTTCTGTGTGGGGGGGGCGAACATGTTCTGTGTGGGGGGGGCGAACATGTTCTGTGTGGGGGGGGCGAACATGTTCTGTGTGTGGGGGGGGCGAACATGTTCTGTGTGTGGGGGGGGCGAACATGCTCTGTGTGTGGGGGGGGGCAAACATGCTCTGTGGGGGGGGCGAACATGCTCTGTGGGGGGGAGGGGGGGGAACATGTTCTGTGTGGGGGGGGGCCAACATGTTCTGTGTGGGGGGGGGCGAACATGTTCTGTGTGGGGGGGGCGAACATGCTCTGTGTGTGGGGGGGCGAACATGCTCTGTGTGTGGGGGGGCGAACATGCTCTGTGGGGGGGGGCGAACATGCTCGGTGGGGGGGCGCGAACATGCTCTGTGGGTGGGGGGGGCGAACATGCTCTGTGTGTGGGGGGGCGAACATGCTCGGTGGGGGGGGCGAACATGCTCTGGGGGGGCGAACATGCTCTGTTGGTGGGGGGGCGAACATGCTCTGTGGGTGGGGGGGGCGAACATGCTCTGTGTGGGGGGGGCGAACATGCTCTGTGTGGGGGGGGCGAACATGTGAAGTGTGTGGGGGGGGCGAACATGCTCTGTGTGGGGGGGGGGGCGAACATGCTCTGTGTGGGGGGGGCAAACATGCTCTGTGTGGGGGGGGGCGAACATGCTCTGTGTGGGGGGGGCGAACATGCTCTGTGGGGGGGTCGAACATGCTCTGTGTGTGGGGGGGCGAACATGCTCTGTGTGGGGGGGGGCGAACATGCTCGGGGGGGGGGCGAACATGCTCTGTGTGGGGGGGGGCGAACATGCTCGGTGGGGGGGAGCGAACATGCTCTGTGTGGGGGGGGGGCGAACATGCTCTGGGGGGGCGAACATGCTCTGGGGGGGCGAACATGCTCTGGGGGGGGCGAACATGCTCTGTGGGGGGGGCGAACATGCTCTGTGTGGGGTGGGGGGGGGCGAACATGCTCTGTGTGGGGGGGAACATGCTCTGTGTGGGGGGGGCGAACATGCTCTGTGTGGGGGGGGGCGAACATGCTGTGTGTGGGGGGGGGCGAACATGCTCTGTGTGAGGGGGGGCGAACATGCTCTGTGTGGGGGGGGCGAACATGCTCTGTGTGGGGGGGGCGAACATGCTCTGTGTGGGGGGGGCGAACATGCTCTGTGTGGGGGGGCGCGAACATGCTCTGTGTGGGGGGGTGAACATGCTCTGTGTGGGGGGCGAACATGCTCTGTTGGTGGGGGGGCGAACATGCTCTGTGTGGGGGGGGCGAACATGCTCTGTGTGGGGGGGGGGCGAACATGCTCTGTGTGTGGGGGGGGCGAACGTGGGGGGGGGCGAACATGTGAAGTGTGTGGGGGGCAAAAAATGAAATGGTGCCACCCCTTCCCACTTGCTGAAAGGGGGGGGTGGGGGCGGGAGTCTTGTGGCTGCCCCGGTGTCCCATACAGTAGAACGGCTCCTTGTGGCCGCCCCCATACAGTAGAACGGCTCCTTGTGGCCGCCCACATACAGTAGAACGGCTCCTTGTGGCCCCAAATGTAATTTTTTTAAATTCTAAATGGGTATTTATTGCAATGAACTTCTTTAAGGGGTTTTCCCATCTTAGATAATGGGGGCATATCGCTAGGCTATGCCCACATTATCTAATAGGTGCGGGTTCCACCGCTGGGACCTGCACCTATATCGAGAACGGCGCCTTCCATTCATTGAGAATAGCTGAGAGCTGGCTTGGCTATTTTCATCGGCCCCATACAAATGAAATGGAGCATTGGCCGTTCATGCGTTCTATTCACATCTGCGCTGAGCAGTGCTTGGTGGTGGACAGACCCCTGGAAATCCACAGCGCTCCCCTCTTTGTTCTCCAGAGGTGGGACCCGCACCTATCAGACAATGGGGGCATATCCTAGCGATATGCTCCCATTGTCTGTGATGGGAAAACCCCTTTAATGTCGTTATCGTGTGATTTTTGATATTGCCCAACCCTAGACCACCATGGTGACTTCTCTCTGCAGAGTTTGTCAAACAGACATCTTAGTTTCCTACTTTTCCATCATCCTCCCACCTTCTCAACACCCCGTCCTGCCACCTCTAATATTTTCTGCTGTGCCCCCCAATACTATACTGCAGAAACAGTTCCCCTGAAAATACTGGTACCACACAGAGTGCGCAAGTACAAAAAATGCCCCCTTAACTTTAAGATCAGACCCCCCCCCCCATATATCAGACCTCAGATGAGACCCCTTTAGGCCTGCATGTCAGAAAACCCTCCATGTATTAGACCTCAGACCAGACCTCTCAGCCCCAATCTCAAGACCCCCTTATATCAGACAACCCCCATTAGACTTCCATATCAACCTCATTACACCTCTGGGCCCCCATTAGACCTACAGACCCCCATATCAGATTTCAGACTAGACTGCCAGACCTCAGACCACACTCTGATTAGCCCCCCCCCCCCCCAAACCAGACCTCAAGAGACCCATATCAGACCACTGTAAGACTTCTAGGACCCCCCCCCCCCCATATTGGACCTCCAGAGGATAGATCATCAGTTTAAACAAAGTACAGAACCCCTTTAAATACTGACCAACGATTCTGCCCTTTTGATCAGTGCTCGTTTGCATTGGCCTTTTACACAGGTGGATGCAAACGATCACAGTCTACTGAGCGATCCTGCCCCCTGCATACTTCTCTATACTGTTGGCAGCGTGCCGTCCTGGTTACATGGTACAACCCACTGCCGACACTATAGAGAACTCTGCAGGGTCCAGATGTTACAGTGCACGGTCAGTGCCTACAGTACATGCACAGCCAGCAACTGTTCGTCAATTGATTGAAGGGCTTCTGACACAGCCCGATTAGCGGTGACCAGCATTCATATAAACACTTGTTGCCCAATAATCCCTCCTTTTAATTCAGCCCTGAGGGTACATTGACACCACAGATTATCTGACTGATTTTATAACCAATTATTGTTCAAATGGCCGTTATCACACATCTTATGTTACACAGGAATTATTTGTCTAATTGGACAGAAATTGGTGACATAATCTGATGGTGTCAGTGCACTTTTCTGACCACTCCTTATCTACTTGTCCATGGTCCACAATGACGGTCTTCAGTCTGAGACCGGGCAGAATGCAGTTTCTGGTAATGGACTCTGGTGACGAGGGGTGACTTGATGGCCTTGGATCTTTTACTCAAAACCACTTGTTTTATCTTTAACGGGCAACAGCCATGCTCTGAAGCAGATGTCACCGCGACGGGAGGGACGGAGGAGGAGCCTGTCTGCGCAGAGGGTTACCAAATGTTATTACATGTTAGATATATTTTGTGTAATTAAATTATTTATAAAAAAAAAATGGTGTATTTTTATTGATTAAAAAAGTAAATTTATTTTTAAAAAAAATAGCACATAGGGACTTTTAGATTTAGTTTACAATAACCAGAGGTCGCAATAACACCTGTACAAGCCTCGCTTGTTCAGGCCATTTTACTACCTGGAAAAAGTCTAAGACGTACCAATACACCTTAGACTTTTCCCTGCTTTTCATCAGCATGGGGCGCTATGAACGGCACAGACAGCGCAGCGATACTGCCTGCAGTAACCAATAGCAAAGCTCAAGACAGAAAAAAGCTTTGCTATTGGTTAGTATGGGCAGGCGCAGGAGCGATACAGGTCCCTGCATCAGGGTAAGCCGGCGGACGCTGGAAGGAGGAGGGGCCGGCTCCCGGGGGATGTTTGAATATGAAGTGCCGGGCGCGCTGCACAAGGACCCTGGCGGCTGTGGAGCTAAAGACTGGGCCCGGACATGAAGGACACAGAACAAGGTGACAGCAGTGTGTAATGTAACGATGTGTGTGATGTATGTAGTGCAGTGTGTGATCATCACATACACATCACATCACACGCTGTACTACATGCATCACACGCTGTACTACATGCATCACACGCTGTACTACATGCATCACACGCTGTACTACATGCATCACACGCTGTACTACATGCATCGCACGCTGTACTACATGCATCGCACGCTGTACTACATGCATCGCACGCTGTACTACATGCATCGCACGCTGTACTACATGCATCGCACGCTGTACTACATGCATCACACGCTGTACTACATGCATCGCACACTGTACTACATGCATCACACGCTGTACTACATGCATCACACGCTGTACTACATGCATCACACGCTGTACTACATGCATCGCACGCTGTACTACATGCATCGCACGCTGTACTACATGCATCGCACGCTGTACTACATGCATCGCACGCTGTACTACATGCATCGCACGCTGTACTACATGCATCACACGCTGTACTACATGCATCGCACACTGTACTACATGCATCACACGCTGTACTACATGCATCGCACACTGTACTACATGCATCACACGCTGGTATGTAGTAAATGCAGACGGGCTATTATAGCTGAGTGGTAAAGTACAGGGAAGATCCGCCATATTGGACTGGACTTTATAACTTTGCTATAATAGCTTGATGTTATTTAGACCAGTAATGATCCGTGTAGGGATGAGCGAATTTCATGTTATGAAATTATTTTGCGCTTCGTTTGGTGGTAAAAGCAGAATTGCCTTATGGATTCTGTTACCACGGACCATAACGCAATTCTATGACTAAATGTCTCTAGAGGCATTCCGTTATTCATTCTGTCAGAATAGAAGTCTAAGGGCTGCATAACGGATCCGTTCCGTTATGCAGGGGAGTCCGCTCCTGCATAACTGAGACAGGACGGATCCGTTATGCAGCCCATAGACTTCTATTCTTACAGAATGAATAACGGAATGCCTCTAAAACAATTGCGTCACAGAATTGCGTTATGGTCCGTGGTAACAGAATCCATAAGGCAATTCTGCTTTTACCACCAAACAAATTTCAAAATATGAAATTCGCTCAGCTCTAGTCCCCTGCATAAATCCCCAGCTCTTAGGCCCCGTTCACATCACCACTATTTATTTCTATTGTTCTGCTCATCTAATGGAGCAGAACAACGAAAATAATGGAAGCGCTAGATCGGGCATGTAAGGGGTTTTGTCGTATGATCAGGACTCTGCAGGATGGGAAAGTGGAGTATAGTTTTTTCCATCTTGCAAAGTCCAACAAAAAACATGTAGGTGTGCAGCATCTGTAGTCAATGGGGACGGAGCGGCGGTCCGCGGGCACGGCGAAATAGCCGCAGGACGGATCCGACATGGTGAACAGCCTGTCGGATCCGTCCTGCCGCAAGTGTGAAACTAGCCTAAGAAAAATCAATTTTTAGGATACACATTCTGCCTAATTCGTTTGCATTGGACGCCTAGAAATAGTAAATTTAAAAGGTGTTTTCCCGTTTATACAAGTGTGCGGCGTACTATGGAGTCACTCTACCATAGGCTTCTTTGGGAGAGCAATCTATCCCATAGAAGTCTATTGGAGAGCGGCTGCAGTACACAGCATCGTAGATGGCGTCTAGTCTAAGGATACTACAAGGTTGACCACATTTCAACGGTATGTCCTGCAGAAGCTCGGTTTGGTTTTTAAATATTTGTTAGAAGAAACAAACGCTGAGTTCATAAAGTGTATCATAGATGGATGGATGTGCTGCTAAGGCTACTTTCACACTAGCGTTTTTCTTTTCCGGCGCTGAGTTCCGTCCTAGGGGCTCAAATCCGGAAAAGAACTGATCAGTTTTATCCCCATACATTCTGAATAGAGAGCAATCCGTTCAGGACGTCTTCAGTTCAGTCTGTTTGACTGATCAGGCTTTTCAGAAAACCGTAGCATGTTTTTTTTTTTCCTCCGGCCAAAAATCCTGAACACTTTAACTGAACGCCGGATCAGGCCTTTTTCCCATTGAATTGCATTAACACCGGATCCGTGTGTTCAGTCAAACCGGATCCGGCTTTTGCATGTTAAACCGAAAAAAAAAAAAAAAAGAGGTAAGTCCATAAATGGCGGATCCGTTTAAAATCCTGATCAGGATTCAAATGTAATCCGTTTTCACACGTTTTGCCGGATCCGGCAGGCAGTTCCGGTGTCGGAATTGAACGCCGGATTTAAACAGCGCTAGTGTGAAAATAGCCTAATGTGTCAGAGGAATCCCGGCCTAACCTCCCATAAAACAATGAAACGGGAAAAGGTCCTTCTGGAGTCCAGGATATAGTCACTTCTATGTAATCTGGCTGTATCCCATCACTCAGAGGGACCTCTCCTACATGTCACCTTCTCAGTATATAATAGATGGAGATGGTTCTTCTGGAGTCTGGGAAATAGTCATTTCTATATGAGCTGGCTAAATCCCATCACTCAGAGGGACCTCTCCTACATGTCACGTTCTCAGTATGTAATAGATAGAAAAGGTCCTTCTGGAGTCCAGGAAATAGTCATTTCTATATCAGCTGGCTAAATCCCATCACTCAGAGGGACCTCTCCTACATGTCACCTTCTCAGTATGTAATAGATGGAGATGGTCCTTCTGGAGTCTGGGAAATAGTCATTTCTATATGAGCCGGCTAAATCCCATGACTCAGAGGGACCTCTCCTACATGACACCTTCTCAGTATGTAATAGATAGAGAAGGTCCTCCTGGAGTCTGGGAAATAGTCATTTCTATATGAGCCGGCTAAATCCCATGACTCAGAGGGACCTCTCCTACATGACACCTTCTCAGTATGTAATAGATAGAGAAGGTCCTCCTGGAGTCTGGGAAATAGTCATTTCTATATCAGCTGGCTAAATCCCATGACTCAGAGGGACCTCTCCTACATGTCACCTTCTCAGTATGTAATAGATAGAAAAGGTCCTTCTGGAGTCCAGGAAATAGTCATTTCTATATCAGCTGGCTAAATCCCATCACTCAGAGGGACCTCTCCTACATGACTCCTTCTCAGTATATAATAGATGGAGATGGTCCTTCTGGAGTCTGGGAAATAGTCATTTCTATATGAGCCAGCTCAATCCCATGACTCAGAGGGACCTCTCCTACATGTCACCTTCTCAGTATGTAATAGATGGAGATGGTCCTTCTGGAGTCTGGGAAATAGTCATTTCTATATGAGCCAGCTCAATCCCATCACTCAGAGGGACCTCTCCTACATGACACTTCTCAGTATATAATAGATGGAGATGGTCCTTCTGGAGTCTGGGAAATAGTCATTTCTATATAAGCCAGCTGAATCCCATCACTCAGAGGGACCTCTCCTACATGACACCTTCTCAGTATGTAATAGATAGAGAAGGTCTTCCTGGAGTCTGGGAAATAGTCATTTCTATAGGAGCTGGCTTAATCCCATGACTCAGAGGGACCTCTCCTACATGTCACCTTCTCAGTATGTAATAGATAGAAAAGGTCCTTCTGGAGTCTGGGAAATAGTCATTTCTATAGGAGCTGGCTTAATCCCATGACTCAGAGGGACCTCTCCTACATGTCACGTTCTCAGTATGTAATAGATAGAAAAGGTCCTTCTGGAGTCCAGGAAATAGTCATTTCTATATCAGCTGGCTAAATCCCATCACTCAGAGGGACCTCTCCTACATGTCACCTTCTCAGTATGTAATAGATGGAGATGGTCCTTCTGGAGTCTGGGAAATAGTCATTTCTATATGAGCCGGCTAAATCCCATGACTCAGAGGGACCTCTCCTACATGACACCTTCTCAGTATGTAATAGATAGAGAAGGTCCTCCTGGAGTCTGGGAAATAGTCATTTCTATATGAGCCGGCTAAATCCCATGACTCAGAGGGACCTCTCCTACATGACACCTTCTCAGTATGTAATAGATAGAGAAGGTCCTCCTGGAGTCTGGGAAATAGTCATTTCTATATCAGCTGGCTAAATCCCATGACTCAGAGGGACCTCTCCTACATGTCACCTTCTCAGTATGTAATAGATAGAAAAGGTACTTCTGGAGTCCAGGAAATAGTCATTTCTATATCAGCTGGCTAAATCCCATCACTCAGAGGGACCTCTCCTACATGACTCCTTCTCAGTATATAATAGATGGAGATGGTCCTTCTGGAGTCTGGGAAATAGTCATTTCTATATGAGCCAGCTCAATCCCATGACTCAGAGGGACCTCTCCTACATGTCACCTTCTCAGTATGTAATAGATGGAGATGGTCCTTCTGGAGTCTGGGAAATAGTCATTTCTATATGAGCCAGCTCAATCCCATCACTCAGAGGGACCTCTCCTACATGACACTTCTCAGTATATAATAGATGGAGATGGTCCTTCTGGAGTCTGGGAAATAGTCATTTCTATATAAGCCAGCTGAATCCCATCACTCAGAGGGACCTCTCCTACATGACACCTTCTCAGTATGTAATAGATAGAGAAGGTCTTCCTGGAGTCTGGGAAATAGTCATTTCTATAGGAGCTGGCTTAATCCCATGACTCAGAGGGACCTCTCCTACATGTCACCTTCTCAGTATGTAATAGATAGAAAAGGTCCTTCTGGAGTCTGGGAAATAGTCATTTCTACAGGAGCTGGCTAAATCCCATGACTCAGAGGGACCTCTCCTACATGACACCTTCTCAGTATGTAATAGATAGAAAAGGTCCTCCTGGAGTCTGGGAAATAGGAAATAACTATAAAGACTTTATTATCCACCGTTCACCTGTGTTACTTTAGTCAATGCTACAAAGTGAAAAAAAATTAAAAATAACAATAATGTCACCGAAGCTTTACCAGAATGGTTCTTGTGGAGAGAATGGGATTTAGCTAATTCACTGTGAAGCTAAATACTATGATAGATCAGGTCCAGGACAATAGGAGAATAAATGGTCCCTGAAGATTATAGGAAATAGACGGCTGCTATAGAGCTGGCCATTAGTGAGGACCAGGTCCTTCTGAGTCATGGGAAATAGCCAATTCACTGTGACATGGCTAAATACTGTATCTATGCAGGACCTCACCACCAGGGGGCAAAAAGGTCCTTACCAGTTATGGGAAATAGACAGCTGCTGCAGAGCCGGCTAAATCCCAAGACTGGGGAGGACCTCACCACTAGGGGGCCAAAAGGTCCTTACCAGTCATGGGAAATAGACAGCTGCTGCAGAGCCGGCTAAATCCCATGACTGGGGAGGACCTCACCACTAGGGGGCCAAAAGGTCTTTACCAGTCATAGGAAATAGACAGCTGCTGCAGAGCCGGCTAAATCCCATGACTGGGGAGGACCAGGTCCCTCCCAGTCATGGGATTTAGTCACAACCATTCACTAACCCTCCCCTGTCTGGGCCATCCTATATAAATCTAGGGCTCTCTAGCTCCCTCTAGTGTCTGGGAGGCTAAACTGCACCCTGACAGGCCTGACACCCAGTTAACACAGGGAAATGCAACACATGACACTAAATGCAATAAACACATTAACCCTTGTGTAGTGCCCACCTTTACCCAGTGGGACACTACATATCCCCCAGAGTAGATACCCCATGTCAGAAGAGCCACGCCAGAGCCATTGACGGTAGGCAACACTATTTTAAATGTCATAGGATACAGCTGTATCCTTCTTAATAGGTTTTTAACCTCTAATACACTGAGCACTTGTATAATCCACATGAGAGAAGACCTTTGGCCCCTTATTGTTTGATGTTAAGGGTAATAGATATCTGTATAGGAAATACTACCTGTATTGTATAACACTGATTGTCTGTATAATCACTAGAAATATGGGTTTTATATTTGACATGCATAAGGCTTTATCACTAGTATTTATTTGGCACTGAGTATCATGTGATGTTACTGCTGGAAATCATGTGACTTTATTGCTAACATGTGAGTTCACTAATTACACTGTGTTTGCACTGAGTTGTGGGTATTTATACCCAGTATTTTGCACTGTTGTGTAGCTTGACAAAGGCCTCATTGAGTAGGCCGAAACGTTGTTGGGAATAAAGCTTTGGGGTCTTCACCCTGCCACCGAAATCTGGAAGTGCTGCCTAGCTCTTTGGAAAGTACATATCGTGGAGGAGAAGCCGACCTCTGTGAGGAATTGCACCCAGTGCACACGGTCTGACTGTGCTGCTGCGGTATTTGCTGTTTTATACAGGGAGTACAGAATTATTAGGCAAATGAGTATTTTGACCACATCATCCTCTTTATGCATGTTGTCTTACTCCAAGCTGTATAGGCTCGAAAGCCTACTACCAATTAAGCATATTAGGTGATGTGCATCTCTGTAATGAGAAGGGGTGTGGTCTAATGACATCAACACCCTATATCAGGTGTGCATAATTATTAGGCAACTTCCTTTCCTTTGGCAAAATGGGACAAAAGAAGGACTTGACAGGCTCAGAAAAGTCAAAAATAGTGAGATATCTTGCAGAGGGATGCAGCACTCTTAAAATTGCAAAGCTTCTGAAGCGTGATCATCGAACAATCAAGCGTTTCATTCAAAATAGTCAACAGGGTCGCAAGAAGCGTGTGGAAAAACCAAGGCGCGAAATAACTGCCCATGAACTGAGAAAAGTCAAGCGTGCAGCTGCCAAGATGCCACTTGCCACCAGTTTGGCCATATTTCAGAGCTGCAACATCACTGGAGTGCCCAAAAGCACAAGGTGTGCAATACTCAGAGACATGGCCAAGGTAAGAAAGGCTGAAAGACGACCACCACTGAACAAGACACACAAGCTGAAACGTCAAGACTGGGCCAAGAAATATCTCAAGACTGATTTTTCAAAGGATTTATGGACTGATGAAATGAGAGTGAGTCTTGATGGGCCAGATGGATGGGCCCGTGGCTGGATTGGTAAAGGGCAGAGAGCTCCAGTCCGACTCAGACGCCAGCAAGGTGGAGGTGGAGTACTGGTTTGGGCTGGTATCATCAAAGATGAGCTTGTGGGGCCTTTTCGGGTTGAGGATGGAGTCAAGCTCAACTCCCAGTCCTACTGCCAGTTTCTGGAAGACACCTTCTTCAAGCAGTGGTACAGGAAGAAGTCTGCATCCTTCAAGAAAAACATGATTTTCATGCAGGACAATGCTCCATCACACGCGTCCAAGTACTCCACAGCGTGGCTGGCAAGAAAGGGTATAAAAGAAGAAAATCTAATGACATGGCCTCCTTGTTCACCTGATCTGAACCCCATTGAGAACCTGTGGTCCATCATCAAATGTGAGATTTACAAGGAGGGAAAACAGTACACCTCTCTGAACAGTGTCTGGGAGGCTGTGGTTGCTGCTGCACGCAATGTTGATGGTGAACAGATCAAAACACTGACAGAATCCATGGATGGCAGGCTTTTGAGTGTCCTTGCAAAGAAAGGTGGCTATATTGGTCACTGATTTGTTTTTGTTTTGTTTTTGAATGTCAGAAATGTATATTTGTGAATGTTGAGATGTTATATTGGTTTCACTAGTAAAAATAAATAATTGAAATGGGTATATATTTGTTTTTTGTTAAGTTGCCTAATAATTATGCACAGTAATAGTCACCTGCACACACAGATATCCCCCTAAAATAGCTAAAACTAAAAACAAACTAAAAACTACTTCCAAAAATATTCAGCTTTGACATTAATGAGTTTTTTGGGTTCATTGAGAACATGGTTGTTGTTCAATAATAAAATTAATCCTCAAAAATACAACTTGCCTAATAATTCTGCACTCCCTGTATATATATATATATATATATATATATATATATATACACACACTCACCTAAAGAATTATTAGGAACACTGGTTCTATTTCTCATTAATGCGATTATCTAGTCAACCAATCACATGGCAGTTGCTTCAATGCATGTAGGGTTGTGGTCCTGGTCAAGACAATCTCCTGAACTCCAAACTGAATGTCAGAATGGGAAAGAAAGGTGATTTAAGCAATTTTGAGTGTGGCATGGTTGTTGGTGCCAGACGGGCCGGTCTGAGTATTTCGCAATCTGCTCAGTTACTGGGATTTTCACGCACAACCATTTCTAGGGTTTACAAAGAATGGTGTAAAAAGGGAAAAACATCCAGTATGCAGCAAAGCATTTGTGAAGCCACAACACGCACAACCTTGAGGCGGATGGGCTACAACAGCAGAAGACCCCACTACAAATAGGAAAAAGAGGCTACAATTTGCACAAGCCCACCAAAATTGGACTGTTAAAGACTGGAAAAATGGTTTCTTGAACATGACAATGAGTTCACTGTACTAAAATGGCCCCCACAGTCACCAAATCTCAACCCAATAGAGCATCTTTGGGATGTGGTGGAACGGGAGCTTCATGCCCTGGATGTACATCCCTCAAATCTCCATCAACTGCAAAATGTTATCCTATCAATATGGGCCAACATTTCTAAAGAATGCTATCAGCACCTTGTTGAATTAATGCCACGTAGAATTAAGGCAGTTCTGAAGGCAAAAGGGGGTCCAACACCGTATTAGTATGGTATTCCTAATAATTCTTTAGGTGAGTGTATATATATATATATATATATATATACAGTACAGACCAAAAGTTTGGACACACCTTCTCATTCAAAGAGTTTTCTGTATTTTCATGACTATGAAAATTGTAGATTCACACTGAAGGCATCAAAACTATGAATTAACACATGTGGAATTATATACATAACAAAAAAGTGTGAAACAACTGAAAATATGTCATATTCTAGGTTCTTCAAAGTAGCCACCTTTTGCTTTGATTACTGCTTTGCACACTCTTGGCATTCTCTTGATGAGGTTCAAGAGGTAGTCATCTGAAATGGTCTTCCAACAGTCTTGAAGGAGTTCCCAGAGATGCTTAGCACTTGTTGGCCCTTTTGCCTTCACTCTGCGGTCCAGCTCACCCCAAACCATCTCGATTGGGTTCAGGTCCGGTGACTGTGGAGGCCAGGTCATCTGGCGCAGCACCCCATCACTCTCCTTCATGGTCAAATAGCCCTTACACAGCCTGGAGGTGTGTTTTGGGTCATTGTCCTGTTGAAAAATAAATGATGGTCCAACTAAACGCAAACCAGACGGAATAGCATGCCGCTGCAAGATTCTGTGGTAGCCATGCTGGTTCAGTATGCCTTCAATTTTGAATAAATCCCCAACAGTGTCACCAGCAAAGCACCCCCACACCATCAAATCTCCTCCTCCATGCTTCACGGTGGGAACCAGGCATGTAGAGTCCATCCGTTCACCTTTTATGCGTCGCACAAAGACACGGTGGTTGGAACCAAAGATCTAAAATTTTGACTCATCAGACCAAAGCACAGATTTCCACTCGTCTAATGTCCATTCCTTGTGTTCTTTAGCCCAAACAAGTCTCTTCTGCTTGTTGCCTGTCCTTAGCAGTGGTTTCCTAGCATATATTCTACCATGGAGGCCTGATTCACACAGTCTCCTCTTAACAGTTGTTCTAGAGATGTGTCTGCTGCTAGAACTCTGTGTGGCATTGACCTGGTCTCTAATCTGAGCTGCTGTTAACCTGCAATTTCTGAGGCTGGTGACTCGGATGAACTTATCCTCTGCAGCAGAGGTGACTCTTGGTCTTACTTTCCTGGGACAGTCTGCATGTGAGCCAGTTTCTTTGTAGCGCTTGATGGTTTTTGTGACTGGACTTGGGGACACTTTCAAAGTTTTCCATTTTTTCGGACAGGCTGACCTTCATTTCTTAAAGTAATGATGGCCACTTGTTTTTCTTTATTTAGCTTCTTTTTTCTTGCCATAATACAAATTCTAACAGTCTATTTAGTAGGACTATCAGCTGTGTATCCACCTGACTTCTCCACAACGCAACTGATGGTCCCAACCTCATTTATAAGGCAAGAAAGTCCACTTATTAAACCTGACAGGGCACACCTGTGAAGTGAAAACCATTTCAGGTGACTACCTCTTGAAGCTCATCAAGAGAATGCCAAGAGTGTGCAAAGCAGTAATCAAAGCAAAAGGTGGCTACTTTGAAGAACCTAGAATATGACAAATTTTCAGTTGTTTCACACTTTTTTGTTATGTATATAATTCCACATGTGTTAATTCATAGTTTTGATGCCTTCAGTGTGAATCTACAATTTTCATAGTCATGAAAATAAAGAGAACTCTTTGAATGAGAAGGTGTGTCCAAACTTTTGGTCTGTACTGTATATATATATATATATATATATATATATACTTTTTGTATCTATGCTGTCTGGTTATGTCTCCTAGGGGAGAGAAAATATTAAAGGGGAACCGTCCCTGAAAAGGAAAAGTGCCATTTGTAAAAAGGCGCTCTCTGGTTCGTCCAAAAAGCCTCTATGCCAGAGATGCTGCAACAAAGTAGTCTCGGAAGAAACCCCTTCCCTGGTTGAGAGCTTAATGACCATAATTATAGTGGAAGTCGGTGCAGCTGTAGAGGCTAAACTATCCGCCCTCCCATCCAGACCCTCCACTTCAGATGTCTCAGTGGTGGAACAGGTTTCTGACATAGATGAAGGTGAAATTTCTTCTGACTCAGATTCCAATATTTCTGAGGATGCCTCGGGAAGACCTTTATGTTCTATTGAGGTGACAGAGTCTCCATTAAGAACCATAAAAGCCACGATCAATTTGGAAGAACCTAAAGAGTCATTATCAGTTCAAGACAAGATGTTCACGGGTCTTGCGGACAGGAAAAGACGCGTATTCCCGGTCCATAATAATATAAAGACCCTGAAATGAATCCAAAATGAATGGGAAGAACCTGAAAAAAGACAGGCCGCTTCCAGAATGTTCAAAAGGAAATACCCATTTGCAGAGGAAGACTCAACTACCTGGGACAAAACCCTTAAAGTCGACGCCCGTGTGGCTAGAATCTCCAAAAAGTCAGCATTACCCTTTGAAGATCTAGGGTTGCTAAAAGACCCCATGGATAAGAAGTATGAGTCGCTCCTTAAAAAAACTTGGGAATCCTCCACTGCCATTTTAAGACCGGGAATATCGGCGACCTTTACAGCCAGGACCTTGTCCTTGTGGTTGGGACAGTTGGAAGAACACATTGAGGCCAGTACTCCCAGGAAAGATATTATGGCTTCCATTCCGATGTTAAAGCAAGCCTCTAAGATGCCTCGGCTGATATGGTAAAGTTGTCGGTGAAAACAGCCACCCCGATCCAACGCATCTCGCGGAGCGATCTGGCTTTCGTCCTAGTCTGGCGATACAGCATCTAAAAATAGGTTATGTTTCTTGCCTTGTGAGGGCGATCGAGTATTTGGCACTGCCCTTGACGATATTCTTGAAAAAGCGTCAGACAGGAAAAAAGGTTTCCCGACGGAAGCTAAATTCTATCATCAAAGGCGCTCCTTTCGTCCCCAGAGACGTAATAGACCTGACCAGAAGAAAAAAGAATCAGGTGATTTATGGCAGACCACTAAAGGAAAAGGAAAGGGTTTCATCTTTAACCCCGACAAGTCTTCCTGCCCCTCTTCCCAATGACGCCAGGGGAGCGGTAAGGGGGAGACTGACACACTTTCACTCAGCCTGGGAAAATATTCAGGCTTCTCCATGGGTACTCACTGTAATAAAAGAAGGGTATCGTCCTCTCATCTCCCTCCAGACAGATACATGGAAAACTCCAGACTAGAAGGAGAAGATCAGAAGGCAATCAACCAGCAGATTTCTCTCCTCCTCAAGAAAGAAGCCATAGTTCCTGGACTGATAGAAGAACAGGGGACTGGTTTTTATTCTCCAATCTTCCTCCCAGGTAACCAAATGGAACCTTCAAGGCAATAATAAATCAGAGAATGTTAAACAAATATATTGTTTATAAAAAATTCAAGATGGAAACGATAAAATCATTCATCAATCTGCTGTCAAAGGACTGTTTTATGATAATGTTAGACCTTACAGATGCTTATTATCATGTCCCTATTCAGAAAGACAACCAGAAATTTGTGAGGATGGCAGTGTGGTTCCAGGGGACCCTCCATTTCCAGTTTCAGGTTCTGCCGTTTGTCCTCAGCCCCAAGGGTCTTTACAAAAATCATGGCAGAAGTGGCAAAGTTTTTTTCATCTGGCAGAAATCCTGTTCATCCCTTATTTGGACAACTTTCTGATTGCAGCTCCTTCACAAGTTCTGCTTCAGTATACTGCTCACCCAAAGACAACGAAATTTGACATTTTTGACAAAAGGCACTCCAGAATTTGGACACAAACTGCACACCCCTGTCAGAAACAATATTTTCCGGGATACCATGCAATCAAACAATTTCTTTCACAAAAATAGACGCCAGGGTTTTGGCATTCGGGAGTTTAGACAGGGGAATGAAATGGACCATCTTGCTAAACCTATCAACCACTACCCAAACTACAGTCTTACCCTCCGCCGGCGGTAGGTCAGTTATAAAGTCCATTGAGATATGGGACCAGGGTCTACTGGGAATGGGTAGGGGTCGTAGGTTACCAGCAGGGCGAGTCCTAGGTGTCTTGGACCTGGCACAAACCTCACAGGCTGACACGTAGAACTGGACATCCCTAGTTAGAGTGGGCCACCAATAAGACCTAGAAACCAGATCCTTAGTGCCCTCAACACCCAGATGTCCACAAAAGGCAGAATCGTGACCCAACAGCTGGAGACGAAATTGTACAGGAACAAACAACTTATCTGTTGGGGTGGATACCGGTGCCAGATGTGACCTAATGCGAGCCGAGATATCCTGGGTTAGAGCTGCTATGAAGATTTTTGCTGGTAGGATGGATTCAGGTGGTACCTCAGTAGGTTGAAAAGCATGTAAGCTCTGAGATAATGCGTCCGCCTTCACATTTTTACTTCCCGGTCTGAACGTAATGGAAAAATCTAAACGAGTAAAAAATAGAGCCCATCTGGCTTGACGGGGATTCAACCTCTTAGCAGACTCGAGAAACATAAGGTTTTTATGGTCAGTGACAACAGTTACACAATGCCTTGCCCCTCCAGAAAATGCCTCCACTCCTCAAATGCCCATTTAATGGCCAGCAGCTCCTTATTCCCTATGTCGTAGTTTCTCTCAGTGGGAGAGAATTTCCTGGAGAAGAAGGCACATGGTCTCAGGTTAGTGAGGCTAGCAGGACCTTGTGAAAGGACTGCTCCTGCGCCGTCCTCGGACGCATCCACCTCCACAATAAAAGGTCTCTCCTGATCAGGCTGGATCAGAATGGGAGCGCTACTGAATGCCTTTTTAAAATTTTCAAATGAAGAAATGGCCTCAGTAGACCAATTCTCCAAATCGGCCCCTTTCTTAGTAAGGTCGGTCAACGGTTTAGCAATTACAGAAAAATTCATAATAAATTTATGATAGTAATTGGCGAAACCTAAGAACCATTGTAAGGCCTTTAAGGATGAAGGTCTTACCCATTCCTTAATTGCTAGTACCTTACCAGAATCCATCTTGAAGGCGTGAGGAGTCAGAACATGCCCTAGAAACAGAATCTCCTGTACACCAAAGACACATTTCTCTTGCTTAGCGGATAGCTGATTCGCCCTCAACACCTCTAATACTTGTTTAACATGAGACACATGGGATTCAAAGTCAGGAGAGAATATCAAAATGTCATCAAGATAGACAATAACAAATTTACCTAAGAACTCCCTAAAAATGTCATTCATGAAGTTTTGGAACACAGCTGGGGCATTGCTGAGTCCAAAAGGCATCACCTGATATTCAAAGTGTCCTGCTGGAGTATTGAACGCCATCTTCCATTCGTCTCCCTCTTTGATTCGGATTAGATTGTATGCCCCTTTCAGGTCAATCTTGGAAAACCAAGTTGCCCCCAGAACCTGGTTAAATAAATCCGGAATCAATGGGAGGGAGTATCTATTCTGGACAGTGATTTTATTTAATCTCCGGTAATCGATACATGGCCTAAGACCACCATCTTTTTTCTTAACGAAGAAAAACCCCGCCCCCATAGGAGAGACAGATGGTCTAATATGCCCTTTACCAAGGCTCTCCTTAATATAATCTTCCATGGCCTTGCATTCGGGCTTAGAAAGATTATAAATTCGCTCCTTAGGAAACTTGGCCCCCTCTACTAGTACAACCATAAGGTCTATGGGGGGGTAGAACCTCCGGGGTTGGTGATGAGAATAAATAAGAATATTCCCTAATAACAGTGGGTAAAGTATCAGACTTTACTGAGACCCCAGCCTGTACCACAGACAAGCACGAGTCACACTTAGGCCCCCATCTCACCAACTCCCCCTTGGATCAATCTATAGTGGGGTTATGTAGTCGAATCCAAGGCAACCCTAGTACCACCTCAACCGGTAGGTTCTCCAGGACAAAAAGGGAACATCTCTCTGAGTGGCACACACCCACGGTTAGAGAAATCTCTGAGGTACATGAGCTCACCGTACCACCAATAAGAGGAATAGCATCAATAGCCATGACATGGATAGGAGTTGGTAAGGCAAACATTGGAATACCCAATCTTACAGCGTACTCAGAGTCATTAAAGCTGGCCGCTGAGCCAGAATTAATAAAGGCCTTACCCGGCCATTTATCTACCCCCTAGAAATCGTAATGGGTACCAAAATCTTACATTTAGAAAAATCAGGGTGTACCTGGTCTTTAGGTTGCCTTGCCTTAGGAGACTTGACAGAAAGGACCTTCTTAGGACACTGGTTGATCCAATGGTCAGGATCCCCACAGTAAAAGCATTCTCCACGTCTGCGGCGAAGATTCCCTCGGGTCATGCCAACCTGCATGGGTTCCTCAGTGGAGACCTCAGCATTGTCTCTGGGATAGGCCTCTGGCTGGACCACCATCTGGGAAGAGAACTGTCGTTCCTGTCGTCTCTCTCTAACTAAGGGTCATCATCTCCTCTAAGGTCTCTGGAAGTTGATAACTGACCAAAAGATCCTTTAAATTATCAGACAGATCTGACCTGAACTGACTCTTCAGGGCTGGTTCGTTCCATCCTGAGGGGACACACCACCTCCTGAATTGGGTGCAATAATCCTCTGCAGGTAGATTGCCCTGAACCAGTGCCTTTAGAGCCGTCTCGGCTACTAGAGCTCTGTCTGGTTCATCATAGAGGGTACCCAGGGCCTGAAAGAACCCCTCCACAGAAGTTAAACAACTGGCGCCAGCAGGTAAAGAGTAGTGATGAGCGGCAGGGGTCATATTCGAATTCTCGATATTTCGCGAATATTTTTTAGAATATTCGTTTAATATTCGAAAATTCGAAAATTTGCGATTTTTTTTTCTTGAAAAAAAATCGGCAAGGTAATTATTGTGTAATATGCGAATTTTCGTAATTCGAATTTTCGGATTCACATTTTTTAGTGCGAATTTTTCAACTTACAACTATTAGTAAATGAAGATTATAGCACTATATTAGCTAAATTGCTCTATATTCGATTTTTTGAATATTCGCTATATTGCTATAACAGTTTTTTTGAATATTCGTAATATATAGCAATATAGCGAATATTCGAAAAAAACGAATATAGAGCAATTTAGCTAATATAGTGCTATAATCTTTTTTTATAGTCGTAATTTTTTCCAATCTGAACTTCAGATGAGAAAAAAATTACAACTATTAGACAAAGAAGATTATAGCACTATATTAGCTAAATTGCTCTATATTTGTTTTTTTCGAATATTCACTATATTGCTATAACTTCGTTTTTTCGAATATTTGTAATATTCTAAAACAAGAATATATAGCAATATAGCGAATATTCGAAAAAAACGAATATAGAGCAATTTAGCTAATACAGTGCTATAATCTTCTTTGTCTAAAAGTTAAAAAATTCGCAATAAAATTCGAATCCGAAAATTCGCATATTACACAATCATTACCTTGCCGATTTTTTCAAGAAAAAAAAATCGTGCATTTTCGAATATGAACCCTGCCGCTCATCACTACTCCTAAAGTCAAGTATATTGCAGCCTTCTTATTGGCCCACAAGCTAGAAGCAGGAAGGGATCATGTGTACAGATTTAAAAAAAAAATAATAATCGGAAAAAAATCGAAAAAAATCGAATATTCGAAATTGCGAATATATATAATTATATTCGAAATATTCGCAATAAAAATTCGAAATTCGAATATTCGTGATCAACACTAGTAAAGAGAACGCCCAGTCCTGGGGATCACCCTGTAGTCGGGAAATGATAATGCCCACGCGTTGACTCTCGGGGCCAGAGGACACGGGCCGCAAACGGAAGTAAAGTCTACAACTCTCCTTAAAAGAGAGAAACTTCTTCTAGTCTCCAGAAAAGGGTTCTGGGAGATTAATCTGGAGCTCAAAATGCGGACTGGAGGCCTGAGGGGTGGAAGAACCTTGCCCTAACTCAAAAGAACTGAGTTTTTCCCCTAGCTCCTGCACCATCTGCGTCAAATTAGAGACATGGTCAGTCAGGGTCACCAGAGGATTCATTATACAGTGGTTATTGGGCCTGTTAATCTGTAACGGTCACGTACACACACACACAGGGGGGAGGATAGTGACCACTGCGCTCCACCCTCACCCCTGGCCCTGCCTACTTGCCTCACGAGTCCTGATGACAGGGGACAACTGGACGGCAGTCCCTAACAACTGCAATGCCAAAACAAGGTTTGGGAATGCCAGATTAAGTGAGTGGGAGAATATATACTTTAAAGTCTCCTGTGGGCACAGATGTTCAAGTAACATCCTCACCAGTGTCTTGATCTCCTCGAGCATAACTTCTCCATCAACTGCTGGGTCAGAGAATTTTAAACACTGGAGCTGTAAGTTAGACAAGTCAGCGGCTTCTTTCTTAATGTCATATAGAAATCCAAACTTATCTGTAAATGTTTGCAAAAAATGTAACCTTATTTCAATTTCACCAAGGACAGTTTCAAGCAGAGGCTTGAAGAATATTTATTCAAATACTTGCCTTGCATCTAAAAACGATGTTCCACTTGCCTGCTGGCATGCTGGCTCTTGACAGTTTTTGTCACTATATTGGTGAGTTTTCTTTCTAACCCTGTGTGTCGGCTATTCAGTAGGTATATCCAGCTTTTCGCAAATACCTGATGCCTTACATTCAGCTTGTTTGAAACCTGACACCTTGTATTCTTTAAAAGCTGTGGTAATAGATTTTACAAGTGGAATAACGCTTGAAACATTAATGTTTTTTGTTTGTACAGCCAGGCTAATTTGGTTGACCTGGAGGAGAATGTCATACAATACACATAAAGAGACAATGTGCATATGGAATCCAATAAAAATCTTTGCTTCACTGTATGTGTCACTGGAATATTGGGTACCATGTAAAAAAAAAACTTCTAAAGCATCAACAAGTTGGAGAAACTGTAACAAAATAGCTTTCACTGATTCAAGGCGAGCACACCATCGTGTCTGAGACAGAGCTTAAAATGTCAGATATGACAAATGCTCTGAAGCCACTTCCCACCTCTTAGTTGCTCCGGAAAAGAACAGATAAATGCGATTCAACAGATGATACAAATGTTTTGCTCGGCTTGAGCTCTCTGCAGTGTGCACTATTACGAGACAGATTCCAGTAATGTGGAGAACATGGTACAAAGAAGGCATGAGGATTTTTTTCTAAAACAATTGCCTGAACTCCTTTGTATTGTCTCTTAATATTAGCACCATTTTCATAGCACTGACCTCGAATGTCCATGTTGTTCTGTCAGTCTTTCCAAAACAACACTTGCAAGACCTTTTCGAGTTGTATTTGTGGCAGCCAGAAATTCCAGAAAGCTTTCCTTGACTTCCACTGTTTTGCTAACATCATCAATGTCCACATATCACAGCACAAGTGACAACTGCTCTTGTTTGGAAATGTCTGGTGTGCAGTCTACAATGCTGCTAAAATATTTAGCTTGTCTCACCTTTTTTATAATTATTTCAATTACAGAAATTTGTTTTGCATATCCTTGCTCATATCATGTGCATTGGTTCCTTCTTTGGCACGTTGCAAGTGTTCCTTCAGAACCAGATCAAATTCAAAGATCAGCTCCAGTAATTGAAGAAAAATACCATTATGTTCTTTGAACACAGTATCTGATGATCCTCTGAATGTCAGATTGTTTTTTGCCATCCAGCAAATCACTTTCAGTGAACGCAACAATACTTTGCACCATCTTTGTTCTTCCAAATGGAGTTGTCTACGCAAATCTTTGTCAATGGTAGTTTCTTTTTTCATGCTAGATTCCAGATCTTTCCATTTTGCTAAATTAGACAGGTGGCCGCTAGATATTTCGTGGGAATGCAAGGATCCCTTACCACTGACATGCTCCCAGTCTCTAAATCCATATGGGCTTGAGAAATTTGATTTAGCTTCATTGTCAAATAGCCTGCAACAAAAGCAATATATGGAATCTCCAAGCACTGAGTGAATGAGTCAATCTCGTGGAACCTTTTTCCCACTACACCGCAATCTGTAATAATGACCAGATGAGAATCTTCTTTTTATACCATCTGGAAAATCTGTAAGTGGAAAATCTTCCAGCTTCACTTGCTTAGGGCCCCTTTTGATAGTTTGGCATCTCAGTAGATCAGTGATTACATCCGGCCATTCTGCTGGATCATCACTAAGCTCTGGAAGAGGTCCAGAATTACAGGACATGGTTTGCTGATCTGAAGTCAGTTCACTGACTTCTTCAATGCTCAAACATGCTTCTTGATAGGTAGTGGCCGTAGTGACACTTGGTTGAAAATCTGATGTAGTGCAAATGGAGGACTCTTCATTTTCCTTAGGTGTACTTTTCCTGAAGAAGCGGTCAATGGAAGCTAGCTTCTTGATTTTGTCTTCCAGTATCTGCTTCTCTTTTTTTATTTTTTTTTGGCTTCCAGACTTGTGCTTCTTGGTGGGAGGTGCTTGTTGACCTGCCAATTCTTAGTCTTGATCCCTATTCATCTTGGCCTAAAAAAATGAATAAAATGAAGGCCATTCTCTTCTGTAGCTGTGTCCATGCAATATCTATTGCAGTCATTCTGTTTCTCCCAAACTTGTGTCTTCGGCTTGTTTCTTCAAGCTTCTTAATGATGTATTCATCCTTTTATCAATTTGTTCAAAATTGGTCAATTTTTCACTTCACATATGAAAAAGTAAGCATATTTGTGATGGGATGTGACCCAATAAATATCAATATGAATGCTGATAGCACTATGCTGCTGCCTGCCCCTATGTCCCCAATGCCCAATAAATATCAATATGATATTTTAATTTGGGGCACAGCAGGGCAGGCTGCAGCAGACTACTATGGCAAAGGCAGAAGTGGACATGCTGAGCCTTAGGTCTCTTTCACACAAACGTGACGGATTGGCTCCGGATGCGTTCAGGGTACTTTCAGTAAAACTCGCACCATTTTGCAAGCATTAGTTAGTATTGTCTGCGATTGCGTTCAGTTGTTCAGTTTTTTCTGCGCAGGTGCAATGTGTTTTCATAAGTTTTTCACGCACGTGATAAAGAACTGAAGGTTTACAAACAACATCTCTTAGCAACCATCAGTGAAAAACGCATTGCATCCGCAGTTGCTTCCAGATGCGATACGTTTTTCACTGAAGCCCCATTCACTTCTATGGGGCCAGGGCTGCGCGAAAAACCCTGAATATAGAGCATGCTGCGATTTTCACACAATGCAGAAGTGATGCGTGAAAAACAACGCTCATGTACACAGCCCCATTGAAATGAATGGGTCCGGATTCAGTGCGGGTGCAATGCGTTCATCTCACGCATTGCACCTGCTCGGAAAACTCGCTTGTGTTAAAAGGGACTTATAGTTCTTTGCCCGCCTTACACTCCTTCCCTGTACTGTCCTCTGGTAATCAGCAATAACAGACTGGACATGCTGAGACTTGTAGACAGGTCTCTGAGAGAACTACAAGTCTCAGCCAGCAGTGAGTCTGTCATTGCTAATATCTGACTGAACCAATGTCTCTCTCTTCCCTCTCACAGCATGTAGTTTCACAGACCCACTGAGAGAGCTGCAGCTGCATCCACCACTTCTACACTTCTCCCTGAATTCAATTTTTTGGGACAGAAGAGACTTCTGACTATTTACAGATTATCTGGGATTTTCAATGTGCCCCATGCCAGTTTTTGGCATTAAAAAAGTCGCAAGATCCTGTTTTTGTGCTATCCTCCCTACTTGGCAGTGGCGGGGACCAAGACATTATCATAAATTAGGTCCTTACTTGCCGGTGTAGGGGGGAAAACAAAGACCAACGTAAATTATCGTCTTTGTAAATTACCCCCTCTGACTTTAGCCTGCAGACTTCTGCTGGTTACTACATCCCACCTCTCCCCGACTCCAGCCTTCTCTCTAGTCCATCTTGCTGTTGTATTTTGGCAGGCAGATACCGGGTCCTAATAATATAATTCCGCTGCACTGCTACACCACTCTAAGGACCCTTGCAGACAAGCGTTCCTCCCGCAGCGAGTCCGCATTGCAGCACATGGCCTGACCTCCCATCACTGACGGGTTCACATAGCATTATATTGATTAATGATGTAACCCTTACAGTCCTGGAATGTATTAGATGACACTAACAGCATTATGCCAGTGTTATCCAATACATTCCAGAACTCTAAGGGTTAGATCATAAATAAATATAATGCTAAGTGACCCCCGACAGCGCTGGGAGGTCAGGCCGGGTGCTGCGATGTGGACTCTCTGCAGGAGGAACGCTAGTCGCTAGTCTGCAAGGGGCCTAAGGGCTGTTTCATACGAGCGGATGCCGTGCGGGTAATCCACTGCGTGAAAGAGTGCCAAGCCCTGTCCCGGATAGCAGAGACATGGAGCATTAACATGATTGATAATGCTCTGTGCCTCTCTGTGATCATTTTACTACAAAATCACGGTGACAACTGTATCTCACTGTGATTTTGTAGTAAAAAGGTCACAGAGAGGCACGGAGCATTATCAATAATGTTACTGCTCCGTGTCTCTGCTGTCCAGAGCGGGGCTTGGCTCTCTTTCACACAGTGGATTACCCGCACGTCATCTGATCGTGTGAAAGAGCCCTTAGGCTCATCCGTTGCGGTCCCCAATGCACGGGCAACGTCCGTGCCGGGAAGGATCCGGACCCATTCAACTTGAATGGGTCCGTTAACCGTCCGCCCCCCGCAAAAAAATAGAATAAGTTATATTTTATTGGGGTGCAGAGGCACGGCCAGAAACACCACAGAAGCACTCCATAGTGCTTCCATGGGGTTCCGATCCATGCGTTCGTTCCGCATCTCTGTGATTGCGGACCCATTCAAGTGAATGGGTCCGCATCTGTGATGCGGAGTGCACATGGGCCGGTACCCGTGTATTGCGTTGCGGACCTGCTTTATGCGGGCCACAATACATACATGGGCACACAACGGCCGTGTCCATGAGGCCTAAAACATAAACGCCTATAAAAAATTAATAATCAATAATACACTTTATTGGCAAAAATTCATAAGAGGAAAATTTTTGCCAATAAACTGTATAATTGATTTCATGCGTTTTATTATTTTCTTATAGGAGTTTATATTGTGTTTTACAGGCATGTGTGCTTATTGAGCTGAGCAAGAGCAACACATGGTAATTGTCCTCTATTCAATTATTGGCTTGAGCCTTTTTATTTTGGTGTTTTGGTGTGTACATAAGATAGCCCCAGGCCCCCATATAACAAACATGTTACTGGTCTGTAGTTCACCTGAATTCTAATAAAAGTCAAGCTTCAGCCAGGTTTCCTCTGGGCTCGGCTATGCTGTCCTGAATCTTCTGCAGCTGCTCCTGCTGATCAGCAGCTCCATGGCTCCGCCCCTGTGTCATCCAAGACAAGTCCCGCTGAGGCTGACAGTCTGTGCGCTGTGCCAAACTGTACTCACGCTGCACGGCGCATACGTGCACAGACGCTCTGCCTGGAGATCCTGTGAGAGAGCAGCAAGCAGCAGCACTGCGCAGCATGAACAGTATGTAAAAATGTTAAAGGGGCCGCGCTGTGGAAACAAGTGGGCCCCCTAACTTACAGTGGGCCCGGCACTTGCCCGGGTATGCCGGGTTCTGACGCCGACCCTGCTACTAGGTACGAACCATGCAAAGTGCCCAAAGTTTTGCTTCAGGCCCTTTTTCTTTTTTGTTATTTTGAAAATGTAATAGATGAAAATTTAAAAAAAAAATGTTTTTGCTTAAAATAAGGGAATTATCTTTAACTTTATGCCTTTTGGAGATCATGTCATCTTCAACTTGTTTAACTGTACACAGTAACAGTAATTTTGACCAGGGGTTCCCAAACTTTTGCATGACACTATATGTTGAAATCAAATAAAATGACAACACCAATATAGCAAAAGAATAATAATAATTATAATGCAGTAACATAAAATAGATATAATAAAACCCCAGGAGACTGTATGATGACCCGGTCTGAAGTACACAGGGTGGATGACCTAGCTGCCAGGCACATCACAGTTCTGGAAAACAGCCTGGCTGCAATGTGCCATGGGGCCAGGTCCACCCACCCAAGCTTGAACATCACAGGATACCCAAAATTTCCATCTGTGAATTCAGACCTCTAGGTCATACTAAAGACCCCACAAGTTTGTTCTTTGTAGCTTTGAAGAAAATCAAGAAAACCTGGGGAGGAGAAGATTGTGATGCGCAAAAGTCACGTTGACAATCTAGATTCATTTTTCAGCACTTTGAACACTTTGATAACTAGAGGTTTGGATTCAGAGATGGAAATTTTTGGTTTCCTGTGATGTTCAAGTTTGGGTGGGTGGATCTGCTCCCACAGCACATTGCTGCCAGGCTGATTTCCAGCTCTGGGACGTGTTCTGTAGCTAGGTTTATCCACAGTCTCGGAATGGCCCACCGGAGAGGCGGGGGATTCCTCGGTGGGTCCCAGTCTCCTGTGCCCGGAGATAAGATGGAGCAGATAATTATTGTAGCCACTAGGTGGCAGTATCGCACAGCGATGCAGCCTTCTACTGGTGTAAATTGTACAGGAGGCCCTGCAGTATCTTCTAAACTTCCCGGCTGCTGGCAGTTAAGGACGAGAGAACATGTCTGGCTATCCCCCTTTCCTCCCTGCTGTCAGAAAACTGGCTGCTGGAGAGGACTCCTCTGCGGTGCTGGGCTGATTTCTCAGGTTTGTGACAGCAGTGAGCTGTAGGAGACTGTAAGGGGGAAATAGGGGATTTGTTTATAGCAGACACAGAGCTATGAATATGTGCTGCTCTCTGCAGAGTTCAGAGTAGCATTGAGGGGACTCTGCACTAGGTCCCCCAATGCCTCTGCTTTAGGTGCACCCTCATAAGTGCCCCAGCTCCAGATGCCCCCCAGATGTGTCCCTGCACAATTTGCCACTAGTAGCACTGATTGGACTCAGACACACCCGATACTCGTAACACCCAGCAGTACATTTACTGCATACTGCTGGCAATTTATTTGTAAACAGTTGGCAAGTTTGTACTATAGATATAATAACTTCTACATGCATACCTCCTCAAAACTACTCACTACATACATAACTTAAAGAGGACCTGTCACCACTTCAGACATGTCTGTTTTATTACCAACTTGCATTCCCCATGTAATAACAATTCTGGAGCATCTATTCTTTTTACTCTATATTGTGCCATTTCTTTATTATTTCTATTAGAAGTTATGAATGAATTGCCAGCAGCTTGCTGTTAAGATACAGGTGGGTTTTACCAGTTGGGGGTGTGTCCCTGCACAATTTCTAGTAGCACTGATTGGACAGCACACTCGATACTCTTAACACCCCGCAGTACCTTTACTGCATACTGCTGGCAATTTATTTGTAAACTTCTAGTTGGAATAATCCAGGAATGGCCAAACATAGAGTCATAAGAATAGATGTTACAGAATTGTTATTTTATGGGGAATACCAGTAGTTAATACAAGAGACATAAAAAGTATCCATACACCTCGCACTTTCCCACATCTTTTCACGTTACATCCACAAACTTAAAGGAGTTTTCTTACTTCTGCAAATGGCATTGATCATGTAGATAAAGTTAATACAAGGCACTTACTAATATATAGTGATTGTCCATATTGTAAACATTACTGGCTTGATTCATTTTTCCATCGCATTATACACTGCTTGTTTCCAGGAGTTACGACCACCCTGCAATCCATCAGTGGTGGTCGTGCTTGTACACTATAGCAAAAGGCGCCGGCCTCTCTGGTGGCTGGCACTGTGAGAGAGCATATGGAACAGCACTTTTTCCTGTAGTGTGCAAGCACGACCACCACTGCTTGATTGCAGGGTGGTCTTAACCCCTTGAAACGAGCAGTGTATAATGAGCGGGAAAAATGAATGAAGCCAGCAAAGGAGGCAATATGGACAATCACAATACTTTAGTAAGTGCCTTGTATTAACTTTGTCCATATGATAAATGTCATTTTCTGAAGTGAGAAAACCTCTTTAAATGTATTTTATTGGGATTTTACGTAATAGAACTACACAAAGTTGTATTTGTGAAGTGAGTCACAGAAAATATTAGTAGGGATATTTTACTGTCTCTATTAAAAATACTATCACTGATATTAATGAGCAGTATTAAAATGAAAATAATACATCTTTATTACCAATCCGATAAAAATTATATGAATCTCTTTAAACAAATAGGATAATTCAAAACTGAAGTTGGTGAGTGTACAGCGTGGATATGGTGTGTGTATATGTATACCACGCAGTGCCGTGTATGAGCTTGGTATTCGCTTATACCACGATATACTGAACTTTTCCCACTTCAGATGTGATGTCACTATATCAGCTGGGGCTGTAGTGTTGTTAAGCCCCAGTAGAGAACACCACAATTAACAACTCACACTAGAGTCCCTATTACTTGTATCACTATGATCAGTTACATCTGCAACTGATGAATTAAGGACCCTATCTGCCGCTAAGTGAAAGTCTGGCTGACAGCCGCTAAACCTACTCGATGCGTTTCTAAAACC
The DNA here is from genome assembly GCF_014858855.1 of Bufo gargarizans. Classification (NCBI taxonomy): domain Eukaryota; kingdom Metazoa; phylum Chordata; class Amphibia; order Anura; family Bufonidae; genus Bufo; species Bufo gargarizans. The sequence goes on from NC_058088.1 coordinate 120,086,688, forward strand.
CTATTGCGGACTGTTCATCAGAAGCTTGATTGAAATAATAACAGCATTGTAGCCAAACAATCAGAGAGCGCTTGCACGTGGAGCGTGCGACGGTACTGCCGCTGGTATGGCCGTACGCGCCCACGCCTCTCTGCGGTTTGAATCGGGACGGAGGTCAAAAGGGAGGCTCAGCCGAGATGGCCAATCAGCACAAAGGGGTGTGGCTCACCTCAGTGAGCCATCCCGGGAGTTGTGCCGCCTTGTAGTGTGCAGTAGTGCATCCCAGAACGAGATATGAAGATAGAAGGAAGGATTATTAGGCGACCTTAATTACATAAACATTGGACAGTGATGGGGGAATAAGGTAAAACTCAACAGGTGAGACCTGACTGAAAAGAGAGGTAGATCAAGTGCATCAAGTGCATGAATATACATTCACAGATATGATGACCTGTACATTATTTACTTCCCAAGACCGGAAAGTATACAGATATATAGAGGGGATACTAATCTGTAGGGGTGTCGATTTAGTTACAGATCACATAATGGGAGGATGTACATAACTGTAAGTTTCAAAGTGGCATATAATAATTGATGGAGTAGTCTCAATAGGGCTAAATAAAGCATACATACAGTCATGTGAAAAAATTAGGACACCCTTTGAAAGCATGTGGTTTTTTGTAACATTTTTAATAAAAGGTTATTTCATCTCCGTTTCAACAATACAGAGAGATTAAAGTAATCCAACTAAACAAAGAAAACTGAAGAAAAGTCTTTTCAAGATCTTCTGTAAATGTCATTCTACAAAAATGCCTATTCTAACTGAGGAAAAAGATAGGACACCCTTGCCCCTAATAGCGAGTGTTACCTCCTTTGGCTGAAATAACTGCAGTGAGACGGTTCTTGTAGCCATCTACCAGTCTTCGACATCGGTCTGAGGAAATTTTACCCCACTCCTCAATGCAGAACTTTTTCAGCTGTGAGATGTTTGAGGGGTTTCTTGCACGTACAGCCCTTTTCAAGTCACCCCACAGCATCTCAATGGGATTCAAATCTGGACTTTGACTTGGCCATTCCAGGACTCTCCATTTCTTCTTTTTCAGCCAATCTTTGGTTGATTTACTAGTATGTTTTGGGTCATTGTCATGTTGCATGGTCCAGTTCCGCTTCAGCTTTAATTTTCTAACTGATGGTCTCACATGTTCTTCAAGCACCTTCTGATACACAGTAGAATTCATCGTGGATTCTATGATGGTGAGCTGACCAGGTCCTGCTGCAGCAAAGCAGCCCCAAACCATGACACTTCCACCTCCATGCTTCACAGTTGGTATGAGGTTCTTTTCTTGGAATGCTGTGTTTGGTTTACGCCAAACATGTCCTCTGCTGTTGTGTCCAAATAATTCAATTTTGGACTCATCTGTCCAAAGAACATTATTCCAGAAGTCCTGGTCTTTGTCAACTTTATCTCTGGCAAATGTCAGTCTGGCCTTGATGTTTCTCTTGGAAAGCAAAGGTTTCCTCCTTGCACACCTCCCATGCAAGTTAAACTTGTACAGTCTCTTTCTGATTGTAGAGGCATGTACTTCTACATCAACAGTAGCCAGAGCCTGCTGTAGTTCTCGAGATGACACTTTAGGGTTTTTGGAGACCTCTTTTAGCATCTTGCGGTCTGCTCTTGGGGTGAACTTGCTGGGGCGACCAGTCCTGGGCATGTTGGCAGTTGTTTTGAAAGCCCTCCACTTGTAGACTATCTTCCGGACAGTGGAATGGCTGATTTCAAAATCTTTTGAGATCTTTTTAAATCCCTTCCCAGACTCATAGGCTGCTACAATCTTTTTTCTGAAGTCCTCTGACAGCTCTTTTGCTCTCACCATGGTGCTCACTCTCACTTCAACAGTCAGGAGCACACCAAACTAAATGTCTGAGGTTTAAATAGGGCAAGCCTCATTCAACATGCAGAGTAACGATCTACTAATTATGTGCACCTGGTGTGATATACCTGTGTGAGATCTGAGCCAATTTAAGAGGGAATACATGTGAGGGTGTCCTATCTTTTTCCTCAGTTAGAATAGGCATTTTTGTAGAATGACATTTACAGAAGATCTTGAAAAGACTTTTCTTCAGTTTTCTTTGTTTAGTTGGATTACTTTAATCTCTCTGTATTGTTGAAACGGAGATGAAATAACCTTTTATTAAAAATGTTACAAAAAACCACATGCTTTCAAAGGGTGTCCTAATTTTTTCACATGACTGTAACTACTGTGTTCGTTCAGCCCATTCGGCTTTTCTGTCCGTAGCTGAAATATCCATTCAAGTTCCTTCCTTAATAATTTGTTCTACATCACCCCCCCCCCCCCTCGGTGATTGCCTGATTTGCTCAATCCCTTGATCCCACATGTGTATCATGACATGTCTTGCCAGGATGGTATCTCTTTTATTGCAAATATCGCCAACATTCTCACTAATACGGCGCCTGAATTTGCGGATTGGCTTCCCCGCATACTGCAGACCGCAGGAGCAGGTAGCCAGATTACTCCGGTGGTTCTGCAATTGATCAATGTTCTTAAATCATACTGTATGGAAGTGACCGTGCTAGTAAAAATTTTGCCCACTTTTATATATTTACATGCAATACACCCACTGCACCTGTAATTACCTTTGGTACTGCATATTAACCAGGACCGTGCCTGTGAGGGTTGCGTGAAACTATGTACTAGACGTTCTTTCAAATTACAATCACGCCGATACGTGATAGATGGTGTCGATCCTATCAGATCCCCTATATCAGGGTCGGTTTTGAGAATACCCCAGTGGCGGCTGAGTAGGTCCTTCATTAATAGATGTCACGCCTCATAGGTCCCAATGATTCTCTCCCTGGTCTCTGTGTTTAGGGACAAGAAGATCTTTTCTTTCCACACAGCGAGCGTGATAATAAGCATCATTAAGGACCTTCTCTGGTTAACTCCTGTTTTTAAACCTGCGTTTGGGTATCTTTGGTGTACTGTAAAAGCACCAAAGATACCAAAGGCACTAATCCCCTTAAAGGTAGACCCATAGTGTCAGGAATTGGCAGCCTTACACAAAATATAAGCACATATGTGCACAGAATTTTGCGTCCATTTGTGATGTCACTGCCATCATATGTCCGGGACACTATGGATGTCTTATATAACCTGAATGATATAATAATTGAGGAGGATCCATTTTTAGCAAGTCTGGATGTGGAGGCTTTGTATACCTCCATCCCACACACTAAAGGGTTGGAGATCATAGGAAGATACCTGAGTGAACGAGGTAACCACCTCATCTGTCATAATGAATTTGTAGTATGCCTAATGGATTTCATTCTGCAACATATCTTTGTGTTCAATGGCAGAATCTTCTGCCAGCTCAGGGAGGTGGCAATGGGCAGTCATTGTGCCCCTAACTTTTCTAACCTCTACCTGGACTGGTGTGAGAAAGAGGTGGTTTTCAGTGATGCCTGTGAGGAGTGGTCGTCCTGTATTCAGCTTTTGCTCAAATTAATTGACGATGTGCTCATCCTGTGGAAGGGAAGTATACAACAATTTAATTTCTTCACAGCACACCTCAATGTCAATGACTGGGGACTATTTTGTACATCGACAATTGACCACAACTGTATGACCTTTCTTGACCTGAAAATCAGGAGAGGAGTGGACAATCGCATATCCACCACCATCTTTAGAAAACCCACGGCATCAAACAATCTTCTGCAGTGGGGAAGTTGGCATCCCTGGGCGTTAAGCAGAGGGATCCACAAGGGTCAATACCTGAGAGCGAGGCGTAACTGCTCAAACAACACTGAGTTTAAACAGGAGGTGGACGACCTCAAACGCAGGTTTAAAACCAGGGATGCTTATCATCAGGGCCACCCGGGCCCGGTTGTTCCTGGGGGGCCCAAGGCAGCTGCCTCTTGAGCCCTGCTGGCCACTGGTGACGTGGGGGGCGGTGGCAGTGCACAGGGAGATGAGCACTTCCATTGTGGAAGCGCTCATCTCCATAGTCATCTGTATCGCCATCCTAAGGACAGCGATACAGATAGATGTGCTCCGGCAGGGGAGGGGAGGGAGAGGCGTCTCCCTTCCCCGTTTCTCTGATAGGCTGCAGGCACTAGACCTGCAGCCTATCAGAGGCCAGTGCAGGCGCGATTACGTCATTGCGCCTCCTGAGCAGCGTGGAACACAGGCCGGAAGAGGCCTGCATTGCATTGCTGCCAGCCTGATGGAGGTAAGTATAAGTGTTTATTTTTTTTATATTGTACTACTACTGGCACATAATTGGGGGCATCTATGGGGAGCTCCTGTTACTGGCACATAATTGGGGGCATCTATGGGGGCACCTATTACTGGCACATGATTGGTGGGCATCTATGGGGGCACCTGTTACAGGCACATGATTGGGGGGCATCTATGGGGGCACTTGTTACTGGCACATGATTGGGGGCATCTATGGGGCACTTGTTACTGGCACATGATTGGGGGGCATCTATTGAGGCACTTGTTATTGGCACATGATTGGGGGGGCATCTATGGGGGCACCTGTTACTGACACATGATTAGGGAGCATCTATGGGGCACTTGTTACTGGCACATGATTGGGGGCATCTATGGATGTACTTGTTATTGGCACATGATTGGGGGGGCATCTATGGGGGTACTTGTTTCTGGTAAATGTTTGGGGGGCATCTATGGGAGCACTTGTTACTGGCACATGATTGGGGGGCATCTATGGGGCACTTGTTACTGGCACATGATTGGCGGCATCTATGGGGGCACTTGTTACTGGCACATTTTTGGGGGGCATCTATGGGGGCACTTCTTAATGGCACATTATTGGTGGCACTTATTTCTGGCACATTATTAGGTGTCTCTATGGTGCACTTCTTACTGGCATATTATTGAGGGCACCATGGGGGCATCTACTGAGGCCACAAAGAAGGGGTATTTTATATGGGGAAGGGGGAGAGGAACACAATGGGGGCTTCTACTGAGGCCACAAAGAAGGGGTATTTTATATGGGGGGCTCTGTATAGGGGCATGTTATACTGGGGCACATTATGGTGGGTACTATGGGGAAGGGGAGAGAGGAGTACTATGGGCTCATCTATGGGGGGCACTAAGAAGGTTTTTTTTATACTTGCAAATTATGTGGGAGACCGAGAGCATCTACTGGGGCACTATATATGAGGCATTTTATACTGGTACATTATGGTGGGCACTAGGAAGAAGGGGGAGCAATATGGGGGCATTTACTGGGGACACTATATAGGGGTATAATATACTGGCACATTATGGGGGCACTATGGTGACTGACATTAGCTCAACTGGGGGCATTAAAAGGGGGTATTTTTTGCACTAGCACATTATAAGGAGAATTATTACTACTGGGGGCATTATAATGTGATTTATTACTAGTGTTGATCACGGATATTCGAATTGCGAATTTTAATCGCGAATATCGGCACTTCGAGAATTCGCGAATATTTGGAATATCGCAAAATATATTCGTAATTGCGAATATTCGATTTTTGGGAAAATACCAGTTCATGCGAATTTTTATGCGAAAATTTAAATGCAAATTTTATGCGAATTTTCCATGTGTGCTCTAGCAGAGAATTATTCCTATTCGTGGGACTTTTGGGAGCACTATTACTGTGGGGGCACCCTGGCACAGTATCCGCTTACAAGAAAAAAATGAACAGAACTGGTGGGTAACTTCAATTAAGACTTAACTTTTAATACATCATTAAAATACCCAAAAAGGAAGCAGAAGTCACAAATCACTCAGGGGTGAATACAATAATGCTATATTAGTGCCAAGAGAACTAGGAGGGAGCGGAGGGGGGGGGGGGGAATGGGTCTATTCCTCCTGGGAAACCCGCCTCTAGTAGTGCTCCACCAGGGGATCAACAAGCTGACCCTAAACAGGGCAATCCCACTGCGTGTCTACTTCCTCCTAGTATATCCCTAGGTGTCCCTACGCCGCGCCATTTGACTGCCCAGCTTCGTCGAGGAAGGGAGCAAGCGAAGGGAACTAGCACAATAAAGGATACACTGAGAAAAGCTACATAAAGCAATTAAGCAGGTATATATAGTCCTGCCCAAGCATAAACAAATAGATATGTACACAATAGCAAGTAGTATATAGCTATATCCCAGTTCCACTCTGCCCGACGCGATTCATTGGCATGAGGCCAACAAATCAAGGGGCTTAAATTAATAAAAATACAGCAATGAAATAAAAAATAAACAATAGATAAAGTGCAAAAAGCAAGTGAAACTTAGCTTAGCAACAACGGCAGAGGCTCCATCTGGTCAATCTAATGGAGTACTTTGTCCTCATGGCACAGCCCTCTACTTTCTCTGAAGCTGATAGTCATCCAGCCGGACTTGTGGCGGCAGCGTATGGCGTCGGGCAGAGTGGTACTGGGATATGGCTATATACTGCTTGCTATCGTGTTTATATCTATATGTTGTGCTTGGGCAGGACTATATATACCTGCCTAATTGCTTTATGTAGCATTTCTCAGTGTATCTTTTATTGTGCCAGGTGTTAGTTCTCTCACTTGCTCCCTTCCTCGACGAAGCTGGGCAGTCAAATGGCGCCGGCGTAGGGACACCTAGGGATATACTAGGAGATAGTAGACACGCAGTGGGATCGCCCTGTTTAGGGTAAGCTTGTTGCTCCCCAGGTGGAGCACTACTAGAGGACCTCTTAGTTCTCTTGGCACTAATATAGCATTATTGTATTTATTTACCACTGAGTGATTTGTGACAAGTGTGTTGCACCCTGGCGGGTGACCTTCTGCTTTTTTTTTTGGTATTTTAATGATGTATTAAAAGTTAAGTCTTAATTGAGGTTACCCACCAGTTCTGTTCAGTTTTTTCTTGTATTTATAATTGGGTACCCATTTGTAGGTTATTGTTAGTGACCATGATTATTTAAATATGTACAGTATCAGTTTACCACAATTATTTTTGGGGGACGTTATGTTTACAATATTAGTGTCAGGGGCACTATTTGCTGGGCGCAGTTATTTTAGGGCACTGTGTGCCAATAATTATTGAAGGGCACTATCTGCATGGTACTACTAGTATCAGGGGGTTTATCTGTTTCTGCAGTATAGTATTGGGGAGCACAGCGGCACAGTATTGGAGGTTGTAGGATGATTTGTCTAGAAGATGAAAAGATGATGGAAAAGTAAACTAAGATTTTGTTATTCAAACTGCAGAGACGAGAAATGGCTGAAAAATGGTGGTCTGGTCTGAAAGGAGAAGACGAGGAAAGAGTACATCTACATCAAAGAGACCTCACTGGATGTAAGAGGTATGGCGAGCTGTATTACCCTTTATGTAGGGGTGGATGGAGGGATTAGTAGTACAGTACTATCTGCACATTGTAAAAAAAAAAAAAAAGGTAATCTGCTAAATACTATACACTCACCTAAAGAATTATTAGGAACACCTGTTCTATTTCTCATTAATGCGATTATCTAGTCAACCAATCACATGGCAGTTGCTTCAATGCATTTAGGGTTGTGGAACTGGTCAAGACAATCTCCTGAACTCCAAACTGAATGTCAGAATGGGAAAGAAAGGTGATTTAAGCAATTTTGAGCGTGGCATGGTTGTTGGTGCCAGACGGGCCGGTCTGATTATTTCACAATCTGCTCAGTTACTGGTATTTTCACGCACAACCATTTCTAGGGTTTACAAAGAATGGTGTGAAAAGGGAAAAACATCCAGTATGCGGCAGGCCTGTGGGCGAAAATGCCTTGTTGATGCTAGAGGTCAGAGGAGAATGGGCCGACTGATTCAAGCTGATAGAAGAGCAACGTTGACTGAAATAACCACTCGTTACAACCGAGGTATGCAGCAAAGCATTTGTGAAGCCACAACACGCACAACCTTGAGGCGGATGGGCTACAACAGCAGAAGACCCCACTGGGTACCACTCATCTCCACTACAAATAGGAAAAAGAGGCTACAATTTGCATGAGCTCACCAAAATTGGACTGTTGAAGACTGGAAAAATGTTGCCTGGTCTGATGAGTCTCGATTTCTGTTGAGACATTCAAATGGTAGAGTTCCGAATTTGGCATAAACAAAATGAGAACATGTATCCATCATGCCTTGTTACCACTGTGCAGGCTGATGATGGTGGTGTAATGGTGTGGGGGATGTTTTCTGGGCACACTTTAGTCCCCTTAGTGCCATCGTTTAAATGCCACGGGCTACCTGAGCATTGTTTCTGACCATGTCCATCCTTTCATGACCACCATGTACCCCTCCTCTGATGGCTACTTCCAGCAGGATAATGCACCATGTCACAAAGCTCGAATCATTTCAAATTGGTTTCTTGAACATGACAATGAGTTCACTGTACTAAAATGGCCTCCACAGTCACCAGATCTCAACCCAATAGAGCATCTTTGGGATGTGGTGGAACGGGAGCTTCGTGCCCTGGATGTGCATCCCTCAAATCTCCATCAACTGCAAGATGCTATCCTATCAATATGGGCCAACATTTCTAAAGAATGCTATCAGCACCTTGTTGAATCAATGCCATGTAGAATTAAGGAAGTTGTGAAGGCAAAAGGGGGTCCAACACCGTATTAGTATGGTGTTCCTAATAATTCTTTAGGTGAGTATATATTTGTGTCAGAAGTTGTGCTTTTTTAATTTTTAGACTAATGATACAGTCATTTTATTTGATACTTTTGTGCTGATTCTTTTTTTTCCTCTATATTAATGGACACTATAGTCACCAGAACCACAACAGCTAAACGTAGTAGTTCTGGTGTCTATAGCATGTCTGTCCAAGCTTCTTAATGTAAACAATGCCTTTTCAGAAAAACCTCTGGTGGCCACTCATCATTATTAAAGTTTACTATTCTACGAGGTGTGTGTTTTTATTTTTTTATGTGTGTGTGTTGTGTGTGGAGGGCGTGATTGCATGCTAGGGTGTGGGAAGGCGGGATCCAGGGGACCCAAGTAAATTCTTGCCCAGGGTCCAATCAATATTAAAGACTGCCCTGCTTATCATCATGCTTGTTATGTGGAAAGAAAAGATCTTCTTGTTCCTAAACACAGAGACCAGGGAGATGAGAAAATAAGAATCATTGGGACCTATGATACGGGCCATCTATTAATGAAGGACCTACTCAGCCGCCACTGGGGTATTCTCAAAACTGACACTGATATAGGGGATCTGTGTGGCAGGCGCAGCACTATGAAGTGCCTTTTGCGCTGTGGAATTAGAAGAATTTTTATATCTATCAAATTTTTTGTCTAACCAGACTGTCTATTACTCTGTAATTCCTCTAGCGCCATTCAATGGAAGCAGTAGGTTTAAAGAGCACACCAAATGATTTAAATAACTTTATTATTAACTTCAACTTTTCTTCATATATAACAATGCTGCCTCCGCAGCAGATAGTCCATGTACAAAATAAAGTATCATAAAATAGCGGCATGCATAAGATGGTGGTTCAACTGTTCAATCTTGTAGTTCAACTTAAAATGGTGGATATATTTCTCTCTTGAGTATCTGTACTCTCACTTTAAGTTATTTAAGTACTTTATGATCTCTCTGAGAGGTATATCTGAGGTCTAACTAATAGTTCACTTGCTCTACTTGGTTTGCAGTTTGCTCTATACAATTGCTTATGATCTGGTATGAGCAGTTCGCATCTGTATGCAATTTGTTTGATTTGTATGATTGTATGGCTCATTAGTTCGTTTGTATGCAATTTGCATGGTGGAACTGTAAGTAAACACATATATAACTAGTTCAGTATACAGCTTTAATCACTATATTAACAATAGGAAGATTATATAACTGTTTTAAATACCTATTTTGGCCTCTCTGCTTCCATAAAACACAGCTCTTAGTGGAGTGAATGTTTATTCAGCTTCTCTACTCTGGTGTAAGGGGGGGGTCTGTGGATGGCACTGTTATGGGGTGGGGGGGTCTGCGGATGGCACTGTTATGGGGTGGGGGGGGTCTGTGGATGGCACTGTTAAGGGGGGGTCTGTGGATGGCACTGTTATGGGGTGGGGGGGTCTGTGGATGGCACTGTTATGGGGTGGGGGGGTCTGTGGATGGCACTGTTAAGGGGGGGTCTGTGGATGGCACTGTTATGGGGTGGGGGGGTGTCTGTTGGTGGCACTGTTAAGGGGGGGTCTGTGGATGGCACTGTTATGGGGTGGGGGGTCTGTGGATGGCACTGTTATGGGGTGGGGGGGTCTGTGGATGGCACTGTTAAGGGGGGTCAATGGATGGCACTGTTATGGGGTGGGGGGTCTGTGGATGGCACTGTTATGGGGTGGGGGGTCTGTGGATGGCACTCTTATGGGGTGGGGGGGTCTGTGGATGGCACTCTTATCGGGTGGGGGCTCTGTGGATGGCACTGTTAAGGGGGGTCTGTGGATGGCACTGTTATGGGGTGGGGGGGTCTGTGGATGGCACTGTTATGGGGTGGGGGGTCTGTGGATGGCACTGTTAAGGGGGGGTCTGTGGATGGCACTGTTATGGGGTGGGGGGTCTGTGGATGGCACTGTTAAGGGGGGTCTGTGGATGGCACTGTTATGGGGTGGGGGGGTCTGTGGATGGCACTGTTATGGGGTAGGGGGGTCTGTGGATGGCACTGTTAAGGGGGGGTCTGTGGATGGCACTGTTATGGGGTGGGGGGGTCTGTGGATGGCACTGTTAAGGGGGGTCAATGGATGGCACTGTTATGGGGTGGGGGGTCTGTGGATGGCACTGTTATGGGGTGGGGGGTCTGTGGATGGCACTCTTATGGGGTGGGGGGGTCTGTGGATGGCACTCTTATCGGGTGGGGGCTCTGTGGATGGCACTGTTAAGGGGGGTCTGTGGATGGCACTGTTATGGGGTGGGGGGGTCTGTGGATGGCACTGTTATGGGGTGGGGGGTCTGTGGATGGCACTGTTAAGGGGGGGTCTGTGGATGGCACTGTTATGGGGTGGGGGGTCTGTGGATGGCACTGTTAAGGGGGGTCTGTGGATGGCACTGTTATGGGGTGGGGGGGTCTGTGGATGGCACTGTTATGGGGTAGGGGGGTCTGTGGATGGCACTGTTAAGGGGGGGTCTGTGGATGGCACTGTTATGGGGTGGGGGGGTGTCTGTTGGTGGCACTGTTAAGGGGGGGTCTGTGGATGGCACTGTTATGGGGTGGGGGGTCTGTGGATGGCACTGTTATGGGGTGGGGGGGTCTGTGGATGGCACTGTTAAGGGGGGGTCAATGGATGGCACTGTTATGGGGTGGGGGGTCTGTGGATGGCACTCTTATGGGGTGGGGGGTCTGTGGATGGCACTCTTATGGGGTGGGGGCTCTGTGGATGGCACTGTTATGGGGTGGGGGGTCTGTGGATGGCACTGTTATGGGGTGGGGGGGTCTGTGGATGGCACTGTTAAGGGGGGGTCTGTGGATGGCACTGTTATGGGGTGGGGGGGTCTGTGGATGGCACTGTTAAGGGAGGTCTGTGGATGGCACTGTTATGGGGTGGGGGGTCTGTGGGTGGCACTGTTATGGGTTGGGGGGTCTGCGGATGGCACTGTTAAGGGGGGTATGTGGATGGCACTGTTAAGGGGGGTCTGTGGATGGCACTGTTATGGGGTGGGGGGTGTCTGTGGATGGCACTGTTATGGGGTGGGGGGGTCTGTGGATGGCACTGTTATAGAGTGGGGGGTCTGTGGATGGCACTGTTATAGGATGGGGGGTCTGTGGATGGCACTGTTATGGGGTGGGGGGGATGTCTGTGGGTGGAACTGTTATGGGGTGGGGGGTCTGTGGATGGCACTGTTAAGGGGGGGTCTGTGGATGGCACTGTTATGGGGTGGGGGGGTCTGTGGATGGCACTGTTAAGGGGGGTCTGTGGATGGCACTGTTATGGGGTGGGGGGGTCTGTGGATGGCACTGTTATGGGGTAGGGGGGTCTGTGGATGGCACTGTTAAGGGGGGGTCTGTGGATGGCACTGTTATGGGTTGGGGGGGTGTCTGTTGGTGGCACTGTTAAGGGGGGGTCTGTGGATGGCACTGTTATGGGGTGGGGGGTCTGTGGATGGCACTGTTAAGGGGGGGGGTCAATGGATGGCACTGTTATGGGGTGCGGGGTTTGTGGATGGCACTGTTATGGGGTGGGGGGTCTGTGGATGGCACTCTTATGGGGTGGGGGGGTCTGTGGATGGCACTCTTATGGGGTGGGGGCTCTGTGGATGGCACTGTTATGGGGTGGGGGGTCTGTGGATGGCACTGTTATGGGGTGGGGGGGGTCTGTGGATGGCACTGTTAAGGGGGGGTCTGTGGATGGCACTGTTATGGGGTGGGGGGGTCTGTGGATGGCACTGTTAAGGGGGGTCTGTGGATGGCACTGTTATGGGGTTGGGGGTCTGTGGGTGGCACTGTTATGGGTTGGGGGGTCTGCGGATGGCACTGTTAAGGGGGGGTCTGTGGATGGCACTGTTAAGGGGGGTCTGTGGATGGCACTGTTATGGGGTGGGGGGGTGTCTGTGGATGGCACTGTTATGGGGTGGGGGGGTCTGTGGATGGCACTGTTATAGGGTGGGGGTCTGTGGATTGCACTGTTATAGGGTGGGGGGTCTGTGGATGGCACTGTTATAGGATGGGGGGTCTGTGGATGGCACTGTTATGGGGTGGGGGGGTGTCTGTGGATGGAACTGTTATGGGGTGGGGGGGTCTGTGGATGGCACTGTTATGGGGTGGGGGTCTGTGGATGGCATTGTTAAGGGGTGGGTCTGTGGATGGCACTGTTAAGGGGGGTCTGTGGATGGCACTGTTATGGGGTGGAGGGTCTGTGGATGGCACTGTTAAGGGGGGTCTGTGGATGGCACTGTTATGGGGTGGGGGGTCTGTGGATGGAACTGTTATGGGGTGGGGGGTCTGTGGATGGCACTGTTAAGGGGGGTCTGTGGATGGCACTGTTATGGGGTGGGGGGTCTGTGGATGGCACTGTTAAGGGGGGGTCTGTGGATGGAACTGTTATGGGGTGGGGGTCTGTGGATGGCACTCTTATGGGGTGGGGGCTCTGTGGTTGGCACTGTTATGGGGTGGGGGGGTCTGTGGATGGCACTGTTATGGGGTGGGGGGGTCTGTGGATGGCACTGTTAAGGGGGGTCTGTGGATGGCACTGTTATAGGATGGGGGATCTGTGGATGCCATCCCCAGATCCCCATAACAGTGCCATCCCCAGATCCCCCATTAACAGTGCCATCCCCATCTGGGGGGTTTGTTTGCTGGGCTGGACTTTTATAGCCCCCCCAAATTTTACTTGCATCCCTGTTCTCTAAAGGGGCGGTCCTAGGGGTGGGAAGGGCGTGGCCAGGGGAGGGGGGTGAGTTCCACCACCTTTTCTCTGAGAAAAAAAGCCCTGCTCACGCTAATCACTAAGCTAGCTGCATGCACCTTACTAAACTAACTATCGCTAATAACCACACATTACACAGATAGTTACAAATAAAACATAGTATTTATTAATACCAACAATACACTACGCACGCAATACACTAACAATACAGTACTATAAATACAGCACTAAACTACACTACACGGTTCCCAAATTCCACCCACAAAGCTATCTAATACAGTACATTCACACGTGTATTAGCAGCCCACCCCACCTGACTAATTCTATCCCTAAGAGAACGACGAAGGGTTAACGGTGGCACTGCGGGGGTGAATGCAGGCCACAGACATTACAGGAGCAGGGATGCTCCTGTAGGGTTAGGGTATGGGACAGCACTGCAAGGGTTAATATGGATGCCTGCAGAGATGGTATAGGGACAATGGGAGTAGGGTTACGCTAGTGTTATAGATGGGGGTTGTGTAGGGGTTATGGGAGGAGGTATAGGGAATCGTTGGTGGGATAGGGGATATGGGAAATTAGGGGTTAATATAATCGTTGGTGGGATAGGGGATATGGGCAAGTAGGGGTTAATAGGGAATCGTTGGTGGGATAGGGGATATGGGATACTCCAGGGGTATGCCCAACATGCTCGTCTTCCAGGGGGATCCTCTTCAGGGGGTGGTGGCTCGGCTTCTCTAGGGAGTTACGCTCATCCCAGGAGAGATCCTCGCTTGCTAATTTTCCTGGTAATGGCTCTCCCTCATCCATGAGGCTGCATGCACTCCACTTCTGTCCCCTCTCCCAAGAGTCCCTCTCTTTCTCCTCAAATCCCAAGAGCCCTCCCCCCTTAGTCCCAAAATGCTGGAAGTAGGGGGGTGGAGTTTAGCCATGGAGTAGAGGTGTGGGAACAGGTTCATGATGTCTCTGGTTAGAAAGCCCCCTGACAAACAGTGCCAGAGAGTCTGAAATCTCTTTGTCCTGAGGTGACCAGCAAACGAGACCATCCTACTGTTTAGGGCCTGAACAAAAGAGGACTAGATATTGATCAGCTGTTATCCTACAGGCTATCAGCACAAGTGTTATAAGAGTTGATAGGGAATTGAATCTAGGGAATATTCAATACACTTCCCTCTACACATATATATATATATATATATATATATATATATATCCACAGATGCTTGGGACACATCTATAAACATATACACATACTTACATACAAAACCGGGGGCATGAATGGGCAGCAATAAGCCCACATACATACTGTCATGCTGACATAAATGTATATACATAGACATGCATGCAAATACATACACACATCTATATATACACACACACTCGCATATACCTGGGGCATCACATACAGGGGACATACATATGTCCCCACTTGTCATACAGGGCCAATATATACACGGCCATACAGGAAATATATATCCCTATTGGCCATATAAAGGGGCCCATATATATACATATATACACATATCAAAGAAGGGGCAGATACATATATATATATCCATATACATATGCCCACCTGACTTCCCTCTACAGATTCCTTTTTTCTGATTCCCTTTGCCAAACGTTATATTCGAGCTACTATATTTATGACTGTATTCCATTTTGAACATCTGGCTAGTCTTTCAAGTATGTCATCTTGACACTTAGCAGCAGTGTTCAAAGTTTGTACAACTATTACTTATGGATCACCCATAGACAATTCTGTGTAACCTTAACTCGGCGTGATTTCCTTTTCCCAAAGGAACTCTGGGCCTGTGAACCAGTTTGAATTTTTAAATTCAGTTACATTCAGGCCTCTTGAAGCATGATCTGCTAGGTTATGCTTTGTGCAAATGTGATGCAAATGTTCCCGAATTTTCTCAACTCTGTTGGTGACAAAGATATGGAATCTTCGCGCTTCGTTGTTTATGTATCCTAGGACAACTTGTAAGTCTGTCCAAAAATATTCTTCATCTATTTTTAATTCCAATTCTTTTTCAGAAACTTGCTTACTGATGCTGAAACAACAGCTGCTGTCAGATCAAGTCTTGGTATTGTCTGAATACTGGTAGGTGCAACTCTGGCCTTCCCCATAACCAGGGCACAGTGTATCTTTTCTTCTTCTATCACTCTGATGTTGGAGCACTGACCATAACCATAACTAATGGCATCTGAAAAGTGATGAAGTTCTATTTTCTTGTACTTTCCGAAATCATGAGGTACAAAACATCTGGGTATCCGAACCTCTCTCAAGTTTTGCAGGTCTCTTATCCAACTCTCCCACCGTGGCCTCAAATTTTCAGGTATGGGCTCGTCCCATCCCAACTTCTGTCTGCATAAGTCTTGTAGTATTTCTTTTTCTCTGAGGATTACTGGGGCCAAGAATCCCAATGGATCATATATAGAGGCCACTGCTGAAAGAATGGTACGTCTAGTTGAAACTTTCTCTTCAATAGATACTTCAAAGAAGAACTTGTCATTCTCTACATTCCATCCCAATCCAAGTACGTTTTGAACTGGAAAATGATCATAATTGAGATCTACATTCTTCATTATTGATGCACGTTCAGAGTCACTGATGGATTCCAGTACCTTTCTGTTGTTTGAGATGAATTTATGAAGGAGCAGGTTTCCTCTTGTGCATAATTTTCGGCTTTTCTTTCACTAGTTTGAGTGCAGATTCTGTGGACTCTAGACCTATAAGACCATCATCTACATAAAAGTTTTTCTTCAGAAAATTTTCTGCGATGGGCAATCCTTTTCATTCTGATTGGCCAGGTACTTCATACCATAATTGGCGCAACCTGGAGATGATGCTGCTCCAAACAAGTGTACTTTCATTCTGTTTTCTGATGGCTCTGTTTCTTTTATCTCCGTCCTCCCACCATAACAACCTCAGGAAGTCTCTATCTTCATTCTTCACATGAAACTGGTGGAACATCTTTTCAACATCACACATGACTGCTACGGGATTTTTTCTAAATCTACAGAGTACTCTAGGCAGAGTGTTTGTAAGATCTGGTGTTTAGTAGATGATTGTTCAATTCAGTGGTTTCTTTGAGTGGCAGACACCTTGATGTGGGACGTACCACACTTCTCCTTCAGGCTGATTATTAACTTTTTCTGCATGTCCTTCTTCAAGAATGCCTTCCATGAATTTCAAATAATAATTCTTCAGTGTGGGATCTCTTACCATCCTTTTCTTCAAACATTTCAATCTCACTAGGGCAATGTAACGGATCACCTGGCACCCCAACTGAGTACCTCCGTTGCTGGATGCTCCTAGCGTTTCCTGAGGTCTCCAAGTACTCTGGCAGACACCACCATCACCGAACCGAAGAAGCAGATAAATCCTCTTCAAACATATGAATGTTGTAGACAGTGGAATAGGAAACCATACGAATAGGTTTACGCTCCTAGCAGTCAAACTGGAACAGCATACCATAAATCCTCCCCCAAGAATGAGACGACACTTCACTTTGAGGGTTAAAACAGGAACTGACTGTACTTCAAGCAACCAATCGTTCACGCCCCTAGGGGACCAGAAGGGAGACTGCGACACAGGACAGATACAACACATTCCCACAATGCATCATGGTTTCCTCCTCTCTGCCCTGGAGACAACCGAGGAGCAATCCAATTATCTCTCAGGACAAAGGGAAATCGCCAATACACATGTAGGGACAACAGGACAGACATTACCATTTAAACACACAATGGGACAATGGCACAATGGGACAATAGAAACACACCCAGCATATTCCTCCCCTCTGTCTATCCACTCAACTATCCCCCAAGCTGACAAGTTACACTTATTATACATTGTTACAACTTTGTGAGTTTACATTGTCCATACATATAACTTACATCAATTTAACCAGTATAACTTGGGGACAAACCTATCCAAAATTCACTTGAATAGTTTCAGGGGTTTAAAAGTTAGTATGGGCCATAATCCTGGGGCAAGGGGCTGGTAAACAGGCCTCTCCAAAACCCAGTGGCGAGGTTGGTTTCGCCACACATCTCCCCCTCCAAGGGAAGACTAACCAGATACCTGACCTCACGGTCAGTACCTGAGTTAGTCTGCAGTCCAACCACAACCCAATACTGGACCTGTTGAATCTTGGGGCCTGGCTCTGTTCTGTATGTCCCCAGCTGTTGAGTGGGCATCTGCTACTCCTTGCTTCCTTGTGGTTCTCCAGCTCGGAGCTGTAGGTACTTGGTGGGCAGAGGCCGACTGCGCTCTGCCCAGATGCCAGCTCTTCCGCTGGGGATGCCTGTGGGAAGTCAGTCTCTGGACAAGAGGATAGGGGAGGGCAGAGGCCGACTGCGCTCTGCCCTGATGCCAGCTCTTCTGCTGGGGTGAGGGGGGTACAAGCAAGTCCTGTAACAAGGGGGTCGGTGGGGCGGTGGGGCAGAGGCTAGCGGCTCTCTGCCCTGATGCCAGCTCTTCTGCTGGGGTGAGGGGGGTACAAGCCAGTCCTGTAACAATAGGGTCGGCGGAGCAGAGGCTAGCGGCTCTCTGCCCTGATGCCAGCTCTTCCGCTGGGAAGGGATCAGTGGGTATTGCAGGCTCATCCCCTGCCCCCAGAACTCGGTTGGGAAGTAGCTGGGAAGGGGAGGGCTCGCTTACCTCCTCCTCCTGGTATCCCTGCGGAGATGGCTGGAGATCTGGACCAACCGTCCAGCATCCCTGTAGGACTGGCACCAAACCCGCGGTCTTATCTGCGCCCGTGTAGAGGGATTTGTGTTCCCCTTTTCCTGGTATCTCTGGCTGCTGTTGGAAGGTGAGGCCGGTTGCCTCTCCTCCCCAGCACTCTGGTTGCTGTAGGGCAGAGGGACCACGTAGGGCCGGTAGAGAGACCTCGGTCCCATCTCCACCTGCCATCTGTGGGTCCTCCCAGGACCAGTCTGTGAGGTCCCTCAACATTTGCGAGTAAGGACCACCTGGGTCCACACCTGGCAACTCCGGCTGCTGCTGAGGGTCTGGGCCAGCTGCCCAGCATCCCGGTGGAGAGCCCTCGGTTCTGTCTCCACCTGCCTGTTGTGGTTCCTCACAGGACCAGTCTATGAGGTCCCCTACCTCTGTAGCTGGTACTGAAGCAGGGGATACTTCAGTCGGGTCTTCCCAGCTGTAGAGTTGTAGGTCTGGGACTCCCACCCAGCTCTCTGGCAGTGTATATTGGGACCGAATTGAGCTGAAGAGGTATTGGTAGTCCTGCTCCAGCTCCCACTCCTTTATCACTAGAGATGTCAGGTCTTGTCTCACCTCTCTCGCTGTAGTCCAATCATGCATAGCCTCCCTGTAGTCATAGATATACCAGAACCGGGACTCTCCAGCATCTCCGAACTCCGGTTCTGCGAAGGCCTCAAACAACAGGCCAGGGCCATCATAATCCTCACCCTCGGGTCTGTCGTGCTCAGCCATCCAGGGGGAGTGCCGAATCACATACCACCAGAGTGCCTGGTAGGCGTTGTCTAGCCAAAGCTCCTTCCATACCAGGATCTCCAGTTCTGTCACCCACTCATTCAGGGTCTTCTCTCCCAAAAGGGGCATTCGCAGGGCCCCTTGCATCCGCAACTGCTGCTCCTCACTGCGGAGACACTCGCCCCGCCGACGCTGTACATTTTCCAGGGCCTTGTGCCAGACGCCTTTCCGGACTGCATCCCTCCAGTCCGGTTCATCCTCCTCCTCGTAGTGGAACGCTGTTCGAAGACTAGCCGATTTCATCTTGCTGTAGCCAGGGGCGCTGTATGGATACTAGCGTTGCCCTCAATTTTGTAAATCCATGAACGGTGTCTCCGAGCTGCTTCTCCTCTCATTAGGACGCAATCCCACTGCTTGCCACCAATGTAACGGATCACCTGGCACCCCGACTGAGTACCTCCGTTGCTGGATGCTCCTAGTGTTTCCTGAGGTCTCCAAGCACTCTGGCAGACACCACCATCACCGAACCGAAGAAGCAGATAAATCCTCTTCAAACATATGAATGCTGTAGACAGTGGAATAGGAAACCATACGAATAGGTTTACGCTCCTAGCAGTCAAACTGGAACAGCATACCATAAATCCTCCCCCAAGAATGAGACGACACTTCACTTTGAGGGTTAAAACAGGAACTGGCTGTACTTCAAGTACAGCCTCTTTTATTCATAAACCACAAACATAGTACTGCCCACAGGGTTTTGAAATGCAACCAATCAATATATTACAACACACAGAATTTCAGTACAGCAACCAATCGTTCACGCCCCTAGGGGACCAGAAGGGAGACTGCGACACAGGACAGATACAACACATCCCCACAATGCATCATGGTTTCCTCCTCTCTGCCCTGGAGACAACCGAGGAGCAATTCAATTATCTCTCAGGACAAAGGGAAATCGACAATACACATGTGGGGACAACAGGACAGACATCACCATTTAAACACACAATGGGACAATGGCACAATGAGACAATAGAAACACACCCAGCATATTCCTCCCCTCTGTCTATCCACTCAACTATCTCCCAAGCTGACAAGTTATACTTATTATACATTGTTACAACTTTGTGAGTTTACATTGTCCATACATATAACTTACATCAATTTAACCAGTATAACTTGGGGACAAACCTATCCAAAATTCACTTGAATAGTTTCAGGGGTTTAAAAGTTAGTATGGACCATAATCCTGGGGCAAGAGGCTGGTAAACAGGCCTCTCCAAAACCCAGTGGTGAGGTTGGTTTCGCCACAGGCAAGATTTCTGTTATTTGGCAGACAAGGTCGCTCTCTAAAGGCTAAGGGCATTTCAAGATGACCTTGTTGATTCTGCTGAATACTTTCTTCTAGAGTGTATACAAATTTTATGTCTTTTTGGGATACAGTCTTTTCTTTAGAACTTATGTCTGCAAAGTCAGATTCAAGGATCTTGATTACTTTTGCTGGGCTTACAGTTGGTTACTTTTGGACAGATATTTAATGACACAATCCTGTCACCTGTCACACCTGTGACAGGTCTTAGAAGGTCTGAAAGATTAACTGCACATTAGTGATCTGGCAGCCTCTTTTGGTTTCAATTTGTCTGTGTGTTGCTGGTTGTCCACACCTCCTGTTCAGGTGTGGATCATGTGACCCTTACCTATCCCTATTTATGCAACAAAGGATCAGCAACAAGGTGGATGGCAAAGGGAAGGTACCCACACCAAGTATCACACTGTTGACAATAAAAATGTGAGGAAGTGAGCGCCAATCTTAAAAATAACAGGTTAAATATGAATGCAGGTATACTATAGAATAATATCACCCACAGACACAGGGGGATAGCATGTGGGGTTAATTAGTACATTAGAGAGTGAGATAGAGTAAGGTGCATTAAATAAATAGATAAAATGCTGGATAGAACAGAAAATTGAATCAATAAATGAATGAAATATGATAATTTTTGAAATAAGATTAATCTTAATGACTCATTCACTTCACTGGGGGGGTCACCACCAGAATAAACTCCAGACACCTGGGGCAAGTCATCCCCCGGCCGGGATCGCTTGTAGAATGGTTGAGATTGTGTCACCGCCAGACATCTGAGAAGCTCTGACAGAAGTTCTTCAGAACCTCCTGCTTGAGGTTCTTTTGTTTTGCTTTCATTTTGTCATCTCGTTTCCCTCTCTCAGCTGTCATCTAGTTGCACTGATTGCATCCCTTTAAATCCCCTCCCATACTGCATCACTTTGCGGTTTATACAACTTCCTGGAGTGTGTGCATGCTGGATGCTACAACTGATGCTTCTACAGATAAGTCTGTTCATTTATTTGTGTTTTCCTGTTTGCTTGATCCTAGGTGACCCTGACTTCCTCCGTATTAAGTGTAGGGAGCCGGCGGTCGTGTCCCCTCACTATTATAGTGTCACGGCGGGCGTGCACTCAGACTCACAGATAACCCACCAACCAGGCTCTGGGCGAGAGACAGGGGAAGGGTCACTTCCTAGCTAAACCCTGACCTCTTTCCCTGCACTGCTCAGCCCACATGCAGACCTTAAAGGTAGGTATGATGTGTCCCCGTGCCTGGGCTGACAAAACCCTAAATTCCCTGAGATGGTGAAGAGGGGAAATAGGAGCAGCCTGCTCGCACAGAACCTGGATGGGAGAGATGACACAAAACAACCAAACTTGAAATCACACTTATCTTTCTGAGCTGGAACAGACAACCTTCCTTCCTAGCTTTCAAGGCCACAATGATTTGTATAATCCGCTCAGAGCACTGGGATGGTGTGCTATTTAAACTAATGACCCCACCCAGTGCACCTGATGAGAGGCGGATCCAGCACGGCTCCAAAACAAACACTAAACTCGTGCTGCTATCCTGGCCGACCTCCGCACATCGTCAGAGTGGGGCATGACATATAGGGTGTTCAGGTGTCATACAGTCGAGGAACGAGGGTATGCAATTATCTACCATAGAGATTGTTGCATAGGCTGAGCAGTAATGGAGAGAGCTAGGGCTGTTACAGGGCTTACCCTTATGTTCCTTAGTTTTGGATCAAGTCAGTCGGATCTTCATTTGTGTCTTCTAGTTTTCTGTACCACCTTCCGTGACAGGTTGGTGTCAAAGCACTGGATGTGCAGCTCAGATGTAATTCAGCACACAGATCCAAGAATACTTCATCAATCTTCTTTATTAATATATATATATTATGGCTCAACGCATTTCAGGGGTCACAGGAACAGAATGCAGGACAAACATAATACATGAGTTTAAATACATGTGGAGGCGCTAAATTGGCGCCAAATGAATGGTGGGCGGGATTCCCGAAAGTGACATCATCAATTGATTGGAGTAAAACCTATCATAGGGTGGTGACTTATTATAATAAGAGGGTAAAAGGTATATATTGTGTATAGGCCAATATATATAGGCCAAATGCTCTTATAATTAAATATAAAACATAAATATAAAACATTAAATTACAACGTGACAGGAAGTGGCATCCTCGGCCCCTGGAACACAAGGTGCGTACCACCAGATCTACATCCGGAAGAACGTCGCTGGAAGAGGCTAAGTCCGGCAGGTAGTATGCAGTGCAAGCTCACACGCCGCATTGGGTTTTGCATCACCAGAAGTGATGTCGCCTGGGGAGAAGCTTGCTTCTGTGGAACGCATATGACAGGGCACTATGCATTCCACTAGGAAAACTTACAGTAGATGAATAATTTGAAACATGCATAAAAAAAATGAGGTAAGGGAAATCTGTTGCTGTCAACTCTCAAGATGAGATCCAAAGAGCTGTCACCATCAGTGAAGCAAGCCATCATTAGGCTGAAAAAACAAAACATACCCATCAGAGAGAGCAAAAATATTAGGTGTGGCCAAAACAACTGTTTGGAACATTCTTAAAAAGAAGGAACGCACCGGTGAGCTCAGCAACACCAAAAGACCTGGAAGACCATGAAAAACAACTGTGGTGGATAACCGAAGAATTGTTTCCCTGGTGAAGAAAACACCATTCACAACAGTTGGCCAGATCAAGAACACTCTCCAGGAGGTAGGTGTATGTGCGTCAAATTCAACAATCAAGAGAAGACTTGACCAGAGTGAATACAGAGGGTTCACCACAAGATGTAAACCATTGGTGAGCCTCAAAAACAGGAAGGCCAGATTAGAGTTTGCCAAACGACATCTAAAAAAGCCTTCGCAGTTCTGGAACAACATCTTATGGACAGATGAAACCAAGATCAACTTGTACCAGAGTGATGGGAAGAGAAGAGTATGCAGAAGGAAAGGAACTGCTCATGATCCTAAGCATACCACCTCATCAGTGAAGCATGGTAGTGGGAGTGTCATGGCGTGGGCATGTATGGCTGCCAATGGAACTGGGTCTCTTGTATTTATTGATGATATGACTGCTGACAAAAGCAGCAGGATGAATTCTGTTTCGGGCAATATTATCTGCCCATATTCAGCCAAATGCTTCAGAACTCATTGGATGGCACTTCACAGTGCAGATGGACAATGACCCAAAGCATACTGCAAAAGCAGGGAAAGGGAAAGAAGTGGAATGTTATGCAATGGCCAAGTCAATCACCTGACCTGAATCCGATTATGCATGCATTTCACTTGCTGAAGACAAAACTGAAGGGAAAATGCCCCAAGGACAAGCAGGAACTTAAGACAGTTGCAGTAGAGGCCTGGCAGAGCATCACCAGGGATGAAACCCAGCGTCTGGTGATGTCTATGCGTTCCAGACTTCGGGCTGTAATTGACTGCAAAGGATTTTCAACCAAGTATTAAAAAGTGAAAGTTTGATTTATGATAATTATTATGTCCCATTACTTTTGGTCCTTTAACAAGTGGGAGTGAAAATGTGCAAACTGTTATAATTCCTACACCGTGACCTGATTTGGATGTAAATACCCTCAAATTAAAGCGGACAGTCTGCAGTTAAAGCACGTCTTGTTCATTTCATTTCACATCCACTGTGGTGGTGTATAGAGCCAAAAATGTTAGAATTGTGTCAATGTCCCAATATTTATGAATCTGACTGTATATACTGTTTACACTCTATTATAATGGGCTGATATCCAGGATTTCAGTATAGTATTCAGAATATCCAGTATTTCAGTATTTTCCGAATTCACCAGATCTGCATTAGTGATGAGTGGCAGGGGCAATATTCGAATTCACAATATATCATGAATATTTAGGCAAATATTCGCCAAATATTCGTGATTTCGTGATATTCTTTTCGATTGCGCAATTATGCACGAACACACACGCACTATTAGCTACATAAGTGATGAAAATGGTTGGCAGCAACTTTCGAGATAGTGAGGAAGAACTCCTGATCACGGTAAGTAATTGTACATTACAGCACTGTTTTAGATAAAAATTCCATGCATGTCATAACAATAGCCTTATATGCAGATAGAGTTTTTCAAAGTATTTGAGATTGCTCAAATCACCACTATTTGAATATTTTAGCGCAATACATACAAACCTTTAATCATAGAAGTTTCCTACAGAAGTCATACACAGGTAGTCTGGAAAAATGTGAACAGCAACATACACACGGGTTGTCAAAACCACAGTGGGCACTGATCAACCAGGGAGATCTCCTCTTAAACACCTGTTAGCCAATCACAGAGTGCCATGTGTCTATTCCTCATAGGCCATATGATTATCCTAATCTCTGACACTTGTGCGGCCATGGCTGGTCATTGATCACTTAACCTATGCCTGCCCTCTAATCTACTAGAGTTTATGTACAGGTATATTCCCTGTCAGCGGCTGGCGTAGCGAATAAGATGCATGTATGTTTGGCCGCATAACCCTTTGTGAACCTCCTCTCAAGCAGGCACGTGGACGCTCAAGTGGCCCAGCATGGATACGCGATCGCGTCGGCACGGACGCCGGAACCGTGTCTGCCCGCAAAGGAGTCGGAATCAAAGATTCCACAGGCGAATGCGTGACCTGTCCTGCTACTCTAATGGGGTCCCCCGCAGGCCGAGCCCAACGACAATTTCTGGGGGCCCCAGTGGACTTCAAAACAGGAAAGTGTCTTACACTGTATAAAGATAAAAAGAAATATATATCAATTAATCAATCAATGTCCATAAATATAAATAAATATATGGGTTAAAAATATATGTGTAAAAAATAACATAATGAATCATAATGAATCATGCAAAAACAGCCGCTGAGCGCGAGCTAGAACTGTGATGGAAGAAAAGGGATAAAGGGTTATTGGTCAGTATGACAGGAGGTCAGGGGGACGCTTCAGAACATCCAGGGTCAATTTAAAAAAATAAATAAAAAAAAAGGGCAGTATCTCTGCTTCTTAAAAAATGTGGACTGCCATTTTCTTTTCTGGCTGGTCCTTATATACTAGGAGGTGTGTTTTCATTGGTTCCACAAGTCACATGCCCTCCCCTGCCCATTCACATAAATAAATAAAAAAAAGGTTTCATTCACAGAATGCAGCATAGTCAGCCAATTACAGAAATGTTCCCATGGTCATGAAAGCCAATGAGATGAAAGTTCCCAGGTAATTAAAGTTAATTGGTGATGACAGGTTGTCAAAACAAAGTTTCATATTGGTTAACAAGGCAATTGATGCTGTATTCCGTGAATGAAACCAATTTTTTTTATTTTATGTGAATGGGCACGGGAGGGCATGTGACTTGTGGAACCAATGAAAACACACCTCCCCGTATATAAGAACCAGCCAGAAAAGAAAATGTCAGTCCTCATTTTTTATGAAGCAGAGATACTGCCCTTTTTTTTGCTTATTTTTTTTAATTGACCCTGGATGTTCTGAAACGTCCCCCCCCGACCTCCTGTCATACTGACCATTAACCCTTTCACCCCCTTTCTTCCATCAGAGTTCTAGCTCGCATCCGGTGGCTGTGCTGGTCAGCGCTTCTGTTTTTGCATGATTCATTATGTTGATAATCTAGTACATAGATACAATTATTAACATACAATTCTGTGCAGTTAATAATCTAATATAATGCACATCTCTCTCTCTATATATATATATATATGTGGGAATTGCTCAAGCTTGGCCATTCTTATAATCACACAGATAGCTGTTCTTTTGGTGGACAAATATGTATAATGTGCACATATAAATTTTGCAGAAGAAAAGTCTAGCTTCGAAACAGTAGTGGCAACTTTATTGTTTCAGTGCATTAAAAACCAAAAAGACAGTCCATGTCTATGCATTTTGGATCTAGTAGTCCTTATTCATGGCCAGCTGGAAAGAAACAGGTGGCCATAATCAACCGTAGCCACACCTCCATACAAAATTTTACTAAAATACATAGGGCACATAAAAAGCCATAGAGGGAACATGCAATAATAAAACACAAAGAAAATGAAAAGGATCAATAGTGTAATTTTAAGTCATGTTTGTGATTTAAACTATTAGGGATGCAGGAGCTCATACGGAAAATCCAAAAGGACTCCCTGTTTAAAAGCATCTTCCTATAATCTCCACCCCTGACCGGAGGATTAACTCTTTCAAGACCTTGTACTTGCATGCCCCTGATGTTACCTCCGTGAACAGCCACATAATGACTTAATATTACACTATCCGAACCAGCTTGAAGTCAAGGGGGCAGCGGCCTCCTTGTTTCAAGTCAAGGTAACCACGCCCCCTAAGGCCCCTTGCAGACGAGCTTGTCCGGATTAGGTCCGGATGCATTGCGGCAAACCTGCACGAGTAGGTACGCAATTGCAGCCAGTTTTGACTGCGGTTGCATTCCAATGCGTTTTGCACGCGCGTGATAAAAAACTGAATGTGGTACCCAGAACCGAACTTCTTCACTGAAGTTCGGTGTTGTGTAGATGTAATTATTTCATAATAACATGGTTATAAGGGAAAATAATTGCATTCTTTAATACAGAATGCTTAGCACAAGGTCAATTGAGGGTTAAAAAATAAATAAATAAATTAACTCCCCTCCTCCAATTGATCGCGCAGCTGCCGATCTCTTGTTCTTTCTTCAGGACCTGTCAAAGGACCTGTGGTGAAGTCACTGAGCTCATCACATGGTCCAATCACATGGTCCATCACCGGTCCTTTAGCCGGCAGCTCATGATTAAAGAAGTAAGAAGAGATCAGCAACTATGTGATCAAGAGGAGGATGTGAGTTCATTTTTTAACCCTCAATTGACATTCTGTATTAAAGAATGCTATTATTTTCCCTTATAGCCATGTTATAAGGGAAAAAAATACAGTGAATAGACTGTCATCTTAGCCACCATGCGTGACAATCACACCGCATCCACACTTCTATGGGGCCTGCGTTGCGTGGAAAACACACAATATAGAGCATTCTGCGATTTTCAAACAACGCGCAAGTGATGCGTGAAAATCACCGCTCATGTGCACAGCCCCATAGAAATGAATGGGTTTGGATTCAGTGCGGGTGCAATTCGTTCACCTCATGCATTGCACCTGCGCAGAAAAATCGCCCATGTGAAAGGGGCCTAAATGTCCCCCCTTGCCTGAGCGTTACAGCCTGCAGTGTGGCCGCATTCGGGCAACAAGATGAAGCATATGATTATTAACAGGCTGCGGGCTACTATGAGGTACTGCTGGTGGGGGTAGATCCATTTTTGAGGTGACAGGTTCCCTTTAAATTAAAGGAATTAATGGGAGTGAAAGTAAAGTTTATCAAATAACATCATCATTGAATCTGTGAGGTTCCTGTGCTGCTGGTCCAGATCCTTTCTGATTACATAGTATACAGTACTGTAAACAAAAGAAGTTCCAGCACTTGTGATAAAATCCAGTTGCACTTTATTAATTCTTAAAGGGAACCTGTCACCAGTTTTATGGTGTCCTAACTAAGGGCAACATAAATAAGTGACTGATTCTCTTAGCAGAATGCTGGGTCACTTTCTTTAATTGACCCAGTCAAGCTGCCAACATCTTGTATTGAAAAGCTCTAGCTGATAATGATGAGTCATGAATATTTATGAGCTCCTGACTCTCCCTGCCTACTGGCTGCAGATTGTCAGTTTTTTGCCATATGAGTCAGCAGCAGGTGGGCAGGGGAGTGGCTATAGCTCTGAATTAAATAAACACTGGACTCAATGACATCAAGCTGGACTCAAATCAGCTCATTAGCATGTGGCATCTTTGTGTGTATATTATGAGGTAACCATCTGTCACACCAGTAAGTGAATACATCTAAGGTACTTTTTAGTAGTTATTGTTTGTATATAATGAATTAGTTAAATTATAATCAAATATCCACATGACAGGTTCCCTTTAAATTAATAAAGTGCAACTGTATTTTATTACAAGTGCTGGAACTTCTTTTGTTTACAAGTTTTGGGAGCAAATTGCTTGGCTTGTTCCATCCATTGGGACTGGAGGTGAGCTGGATTCCTCTTTATGCATATACAGTACTGTATATGTGTATAGTAGGGGTTCTCCATGTATATTGTATGGGTGCTATATGTGTATAGTAGGGGTGCTGCATGTACAGTCGTGGCCAAAAGTTTTGAGAATTACATAAATATTGGAAATTGGAAAAGTTGCTGCTTAAGTTTTTATAATAGCAATTTGCATATACTCCAGAATGTTATGAAGAGTGATCAGATGAATTGCATAGTCCTTCTTTGCCATGAAAATTAACTTAATCCCCCAAAAAACTTTCCACTGCATTTCATTGCTGTCATTAAAGGACCTGCTGAGATGATTTCAGTAATCGTCTTGTTAACTCAGGTGAGAATGTTGATGAGCACAAGGCTGGAGATCATTATGTCAGGCTGATTGGGTTAAATTGGCAAACTTGACATGTTAAAAGGAGGGTGATGCTTGAAATCATTGTTCTTCCATTGTTAACCATGGTGACCTGCAAAGAAACGTGTGCAGCCATCATTGCGTTGCATAAAAATGGCTTCACAGGCAATGATATTGTGGCTACTAAGATTGCACCTCAATCAACAATTTATAGGATCATCAAGAACTTCAAGGAAAGAGGTTCAATTCTTGTTAAGAAGGCTTCAGGGTGTCCAAGAAAGTTCAGCAAGCGCCAAGATCGTCTCCTAAAGAGGATTCAGCTGCGGGATCGGAGTGCCACCAGTTCAGAGCTTGCTCCGGAATGGCAGCAGGCAGGTGTGAGCGTATCTGCACGCACAGTGAGGCGAAGACTTTTGGAAGATGGCCTGGTGTAAAGAAGGGCAGCAAAGAAGCCACTTCTCTCCAAGAAAAACATCAGGGACAGATTGATCTTCTGCAGAAAATATGGTGAATGGACTGCTGAGGACTGGGTCAAAGTCATATTCTCCGATGAAGCCTCTTTCCGATTGTTTGGGGCATCAGGAAAAAGGCTTGCCCGGAGAAGAAAAGGTGAGCGCTACCATCAGTCCTGTGTCATGCCAACAGTAAAGCATCCTGCGACCATTCATATGTGGGGTTGCTTCTCATCCAAGGGAGTGGGCTCACAATTTTGCCCAAAAACACAGCCATGAATAAAGAATGGTACCAAAACACTCTCCAACAGCAACTTCTTCCAACAACAGTTTGGTGAAGAACAATGCATTTTCCAGCACGATGGAGCACTGTGCCATAAGGCAAAAGTGATAACTAAGTGGCTCGGGGACCAAAACGTTGACTATTTGGGTCCATGGCCTGGAAACTCCCCAGATCTTAATCCCAAGGAGAACTTGTGATCAATCCTCAAGAGGCGGGTGGACAAACAAAAACCCACTAATTCTGACAATCTCCAAGAAGTGATTATGAAAGAATGGGTTGCTATCAGTCAGGAATTGGCCCAGAAGTTGATTGAGAGCATGCCCAGTCGAATTGCAGAGGTCCTGAAAAAGAAGGGCCAACACTGCAAATACTGACTCTTTGCATAAATGTCATGTAATTGTCGATAAAAGCCTTTGAAACGTATGAAGTGCGTGTAATTATATTTCACATCACAGAAACAACTGAAACAAAGATCTAAAAGCAGTTTAGCAGCAAACTTTGTGAAAACTAATATTTGTGTCATTCTCAAAACTTTTGGCCACGACTGTACAGTATATAGTATGGACGCTATACAATATGTGTACTGTAAGGGTGCTTTATATGTATTTATGGGTGTCATATGTGTATAGTAGGGTTGCTGAGTGTACATTGTATGGGTGCTATATGTGCATATTGAATAGATACAATATGTTTAATGGGGGGGGGGGGTCAGTGTACAGTACTAGAGCCAGTGTGCCAGCAAGGGTGTGCCCCCGTTACAGTCTGCATTATGTAGAATCTGCTTCTCTATCGTCCCCATTATGCGGATTGGTGCATTCTATCTGATGATTTACGGTGATATTTTGCTAACATTAACCCTTCCCCCGCTGTCCATGTATTCCTCCTTTGTCATCACATTTGTCAGGCAGTGAACTTTTGTCTCTGTAAATCCCTCAGCTGTCAGATTTCCATCTTCAGGGCTTTTTAAAGACGTCCAGTCGGAGAGGGCGAGCAGTCTGTGCGATGACCCCTGTGGCGGTACCTCTGGCTCCTCATGGTGGATTGACCAGTACTGATAATATAAAATATCACCAGCATCAAAATGTCCAATCACAGCGCTCAGCTCATAGCCTGAGAGGTTTTTTTTTCTCTCAGGCTATGAGCTGAGCGCTGCGATTGGCCAGCGCTCCAGCCTGTGAGAAGGAGACGCCAGCAGGCTCCACCCAGTTGAGCCGAACATATGAAGATACCGGAGCCTATACCGGGAGAACGGAGTGGCGCCCAGGGATAATAGTAAGTGCAGGGAGATCCCTGGGTGCCGCTCTTTATGTCTGTATGCTTAGTTTAGATTTTTTATTGTAGTGAAAGGTCCTCTTTAATTAATGCAGATCAAACAGTGCATAAATAATACTGACATATTTTGATTAAATACCACTGCCATAAAAAAACAAAATCGTGCAAAAAATATCCAAATTCAGTACCGAGCACACTGAACAAACCAACTGTATTGTGTAAAGCAGGGACAAATACTACCGTATACTACGGTTACTACTGCAGTTCCATGCTCCATCTACTGTTTACAAACATAAATTGCACCCTGAATTTTCTCACTACTCTATGTACGCGCTTTGTTACAGGTAGTGAAACAGGATATCGCTCTGCGCTCACGCGATTCCAGTCCGGTAAGGTTTTAGACCAGATCTCATGCTCTCTAGGACGTACCGTTCCAGAGATAATCCCAAAAAATTACCTGCATTAGCCAATACAAGCCTGCAAGTCTTTATCTTCAAATCCCAACTGCCATACACACGGTCACATGTCCCTTATCAGCCAATAGAAACTCGCAGGCCCTTAGTCTCCACATACACACGATTTTACTACAGGTTTCCATAACAACCCAGCCATTTTTCTTCACTGCTGTAGGTCAGCTTTAGGCTAGGGCTACACGACGACATGTGTTGTTTGACAATATGTCTCATGACACATAGGGCACAAGTACACTGACATTAATGTTGCACGAAAGTTTTTATAATGATGGTCTATGGTGTTGCACTGCAATAGTGACATGCTGCGACTGTGAGGCGTCAGTCACAGTAAAATCCATCTTGCATGTCGCAGTGCGACACCATAGCCTATTGTTATAAAAATTGTTGTGCAACATTGGTGCGACAAAATGTTGAGCATATATTACATATATATACTCTACACATGTAGAGGCACTTATATTATTTTTACATTTAGTACTAGACTACTGATTGCCTGCTCTTGACATGTGCATTTTTTGTTTTAATATTAAAATTTAACTTTTATTATTCACTTTTTAAATAAATATTTATTGCTTATTCCTGTCTAACCTACTGCTTTAAAACTATCTACCGAGACTCCTTGTGTGCTGTGCTTGCTAACTTTCTATAGCTATTATTCTGGTAGTGGCGCGCTTGCTCCAGTTTCTGCCTATAATTTTCTCAGTATCTACTTGATGTCACACATAAATAGGGTCTACTGTAGCTTAAAACCTTATACGCTGCCCCCCGACATGTTTCGCCATCTACATGGGGTCCTCAGGGGATCGGGCAGTCTACAATGAGACTAGAGTGGCGAGGTCTATTTAATACCTCCTATTTTGTGACGCGATCAAGTGCTAGCTAATTGCTTTGTTCCTTGTTGGATTACTTTTAGTTACCGATCGCTTGATTCGTTTATTTCTCCGTTAGATCCTCCTTTTTGCATGACGTACCTATTCTCGCGATCTAGTCTCACGTCCCGCGCATGTCACTGCACTTTGAGATTTTTCCAAGTTCCAATTGATAGTTTACCCAAATAGTAACTATCGACTAATCTTACATTTCAGTATTAGCTGAAATGCTTACAATCCCCTTTCAAGATTATTATTTTTTCAGATGACTTTATCTTTTCTTCTCTAATGCCCAGAGACTCATTCTCGCGATAGATGCCTTATTCTCGCACATGTTTTAGCACTTTGCCTGAGAGGTTGCCGGTCTGCTGTTCTGCGAATGTTCTGGCACTTAGATCAATTTTCGGCTAGTGTTGGTCTTTGCTTTTATTCTTTTCTCCCTCTCTATTGCGCATGTTCAGGTACTTAGTTTCTATATCATGCTTTTCTGGCTGATATTTTACTATGCACAGACGTCTTTGCTTATATTTTAGAACCTTTGCAATACTTATATTCTGTTTGGTTTAATGAAAATATTAATATATAGTATATTATTTCTTTTCTTTTCTCTGATGTATTATTGTTATTTTTTATTTTTTATTATTACTTATCTTTTTACTGCTTACTTTTGTTTTTGTCCTATTCAGGATTGGTGGCTTTAATGTATAATCATTATTGTTTTGTTTTTTATTATTGGTTATCTTTTGACTAGTTGCCTTTATTTTTGTCCTGTTCAAGATTAGTAACTATTTTTTATTTTTATATATATATATATATATATATATTATATTTCATAGTATTAATTTCATATTGTATTTATTTCTTTATTTTTCTTTTAGGTTCAACTAGATCTGCTGGAAGGTAAATACTTTTCTTACTTTTTATTACTCTATAACTCGCCACTTGTCTATTGTTTTTTTAAGAAGGTCAGATATTGGATTTTGTCTATTTGTTGATAGAGTAAATTTTTCTATATCTTGGCCACTTTTATAGGAAGGATGCATAAGTGAAACCTTCATTCAGTCCCAAGGATGAGAGACTTTTTAGTCTATATATCCAGCGGGTTTCTTCCTGCTGTAATTTTCTATCTAGATCTCCCTGTCTTGGGCCAGATTTTAGTTTTGTTATCCCCCATATTTTCAAGCTATCACTTTTACCACTATGCTCTGCTTGTATGTGTCTGGATAGTGTTGTGTCAGCTTTAAGATTGATATCACTAAAGTGTTTAGATACTCTTCTTCAAAGTTCCTGTATAGTTTTCCCCACATATAATTTGGGGCAGCCGCATTGGATCGCATACACTACCCCTGTTATTTTACAGTCTGACATCACATCTAAGAGATACCAAAGATGTGCTGTCAAAGTTGCAAAATATACATGTTGAAAAAGGAACGCTATTAGCAAGTCTGGACGTAGAGGCGCTATATACTAGCATACAACATAAAAAAGGTCTAGAGGCAACAAAATACTATCTAGACACAAGAGGGACCCAATACAAGGATCATAATGAGTTTGTATTGTCACTATTACAATTTCTACTCACGCACAATTATTTTATTTTTGACTGTGATTATTATTTGCATATCACTGGTGGTGGGAGGACAGAATAATATTCACGGAAGCACACAGTCAATTCACTAAGTACATCACATATTGGTATCGCTATATTGACGATGTCATAATATTGTGGGAAGGCACAATGAAAGAATTTTTTACGAATTTGTTAAAATTCTTAATATAAACACAATAGGACTAAAATTCACATGCAAAATTTACAAAAGTAAACTAAATTTCCTTGATGTAGCCCTCAGTCTATCAGAAGACAGGACTATATTGACAGAAATGTATAGAAAGCCAACGTCAAGCAATGGCCTCCTCCACTGGTCAAGTTACCACCCAATACCTCTGAAAAGAGGAATTCCATTAGGCCAGTATCTTAGAGCAAGAAGAAATTTCTCAACTGAGGAGGCCTTTGAACGTGAGAGCCAAACACTATATAAAAAATTCTTGAAACGCGGGTACCCAAAAAAAGTGCTACACAAAGCACATCAGAAGGCGAAGGTGAGAGAAAGGAATGACCTATTGCAGGATCGAGAAAAATCAAGTAAAGAAAAAACAGTGCGGTGCATATGGCACATATGATATTAAACATCATGAAGTCAGTAAAATCCTAAAAAAATATTGGAACATCTTGAGACTAGATGAAGACATAAAAAATATTATTACTGAATACCCCACAATAACATATAGAAGAGGACCTAACTTAAGAGAACAGCTTGTACACAGCCATTTTCAGTGGAACCATCAACAAGAAGAAAAGACAACGTGGCTAACCACAAAAGGGTCTTACCCATGTGGAAATTGCCAATTCTGCAGCAAAATGCTAGTATGTAAGGAATTTGAAAACCCAGTTGATAACAAAAAATACAAAATTGCCCACTATATAAACTGTAAAACAACAGTGGTAGTGTATGTGATCCAATGCGGCTGCCCCAAATTATATGTGGGGAAAACTATACAGGAACTTCGAAGAAGAGTATCTAAACACTTCAGTGATATCAATCTTAAAGCTGACACAACACTATCCAGACACATACAAGCAGAGCATAATGGTAAAAGTGATAGCTTGAAAATATGGGGGATAACAAAAATAAAATCTGGCCCAAGACAGGGAGATCTAGATAGAAAATTACAGCAGGAAAAAACCCGCTGGATATATAGACTAAAAAGTCTCTCACCCCTGGGACTGAATGAAGGTTTCACTTATGCATCCTTCCTATAAAAGTGGTCAAGATATAGAAAAATATACTCTATCAACAAATAGACAACAACCAATATCTGACCTTCTTAAAAAAAACAATAGACAAGTGGCGAGTTATAGAGTAATAAAAAGTAAGAAAAGTATTTACCTTCCAGCAGATCCAGTTGAACCTAAAAGAAAAATAAAGAAATAAATACAATATGAAATTAATACTATGAAATATAATAATATATATATATATATATATATATATATATATATAAAAATAAAAAATAGTTACTAATCTTGAACAGGACAAAAATAAAGGCAACTAGTCAAAAGATAACCAATAATAAAAAACAAAACAATAATGATTATACATTAAAGCCACCAATCCTGAATAGGACAAAAACAAAAGTAAGCAGTAAAAAGATAAGTAATAATAAAAAATAAAAAATAACAATCATACATCAGAGAAAAGAAAAGAAATAATATACTATATATTAATATTTTCATTAAACCAAACAGAATATAAGTATTGCAAAGGTTCTAAAATATAAGCAAAGACGTCTGTGCATAGTAAAATATCAGCCAGAAAAGCATGATATAGAAACTAAGTACCTGAACATGCGCAATAGAGAGGGAGAAAAGAATAAAAGCAAAGACCAACACTAGCCGAAAATTGATCTAAGTGCCAGAACATTCGCAGAACAGCAGACCGGCAACCTCTCAGGCAAAGTGCTAAAACATGTGCGAGAATAAGGCATCTATCGCGAGAATGAGTCTCTGGGCATTAGAGAAGAAAAGATAAAGTCATCTGAAAAAATAATAATCTTGAAAGGGGATTGTAAGCATTTCAGCTAATACTGAAATGTAAGATTAGTCGATAGTTACTATTTGGGTAAACTATCAATTGGAACTTGGAAAAATCTCAAAGTGCAGTGACATGCGCGGGACGTGAGACTAGATCGCGAGAATAGGTACGTCATGCAAAAAGGAGGATCTAACGGAGAAATAAACGAATCAAGCGATCGGTAACTAAAAGTAATCCAACAAGGAACAAAGCAATTAGCTAGCACTTGATCGCGTCACAAAATAGGAGGTATTAAATAGACCTCGC
This sequence comes from Bufo gargarizans, assembly GCF_014858855.1. Lineage (NCBI taxonomy): Eukaryota > Metazoa > Chordata > Amphibia > Anura > Bufonidae > Bufo > Bufo gargarizans. Next base: position 120,122,552 of record NC_058088.1, read on the forward strand.
CACTCTAGTCTCATTGTAGACTGCCCTGAGGACCCCATGTAGATGGCGAAACATGTCGGGGGGCAGCGTATAAGGTTTTAAGCTACAGTAGACCCTATTTATGTGTGACATCAAGTAGATACTGAGAAAATTATAGGCAGAAACTGGAGCAAGCGCGCCACTACCAGAATAATAGCTATAGAAAGTTAGCAAGCACAGCACACAAGGAGTCTCGGTAGATAGTTTTAAAGCAGTAGGTTAGACAGGAATAAGCAATAAATATTTATTTAAAAAGTGAATAATAAAAGTTAAATTTTAATATTAAAACAAAAAATGCACATGTCAAGAGCAGGCAATCAGTAGTCTAGTACTAAATGTAAAAATAACAAAATGTTTAGCGACACATGTAGTCGTGTAGCCCTAGCGTTAAAGGGGCAGGAAGCTGTGGAAGTCTATGTTAAGGGGCAGGGGCCACTATTAAAGGGGCAGCTGCTGTGGGGGTCACTGTTAAAGGTGCAGGCATTGTGGAGGTCACTGTTAAAGGGGCGTTCACTGTGGATGTTACTGCTAAAGGGCCAGTCTGCTGTGTAGGTCACTGTTAAAGGGGCAGACTGCTGTAGAGGTTACTGTTAAAGGGGCAGGCACTGTGGAGTTCACTGTTAAGGGGACAGGGGACACTATTAAAGGGGCAGCTGCTGTGAAGTTCACTGTTAAGTCAGAAGGGTACTGTGAGGTCACTGTTAAGGGAGCGGGTTACTGTGGAGGTCACTGTTAAGGGAATGGGGGAATGCGGTACTGTGGAGGTCACTGTTAAGAAAACGGGGTACTGTGGCAGTCAATGTTAAAGAGACGGGTGCTGTGGAGGTCTCTGTTAAGGGGGCAGGTAACAGTGGCGGTCACTAGAGATGTCGCGAACATAAAATTTTCCATTGGCGAACGCGAATTTCTGCAAATGTTCGCGATCGGGTGAACCGCCAATGACTTCAATAGGCAGGCAAATTTTAAAACCCACAGGGACTCTTTCTCACCACAGTAATGATGGAAAAGTTGTTTCAAGGGGACTAACACCTGGACTGTGTCATGCCGGAGGGGGATCCATGGCAAAACTCCCATTGAAAATGACGTAGTTGACACAGAGTTGGATTTTAATCCATAAAGGGCATAAATCATCTAACAATCCTAAAATATATTGAACAACGTGGTTTAAAACATCAAGTGTGTGTATACGATCAGGTATGATGTTATATCGATCAGGTAGTGTAAGGGTTACGCCCGCTTCACAGACATTGACAGACAAAACTCCCCTTTTAATGCACCGCAAATAACCGCAAACAGTCCATTTGCCCAACCGCAAACTCCCCATTTGCACAAGGTTGGATACCAAGCTAGCCATGTCCCGTTGATGTCATTGAAGGTTTCTTCCTCCACCCAGCAACGTACAACACCAAGGGTCCCCGAAAGGTGAATTGAATAGATTTTTCGAACGGGGAGATAGTTAAAAAAACGCTGGCTCCCTCCCCTTTGTTTGAATCCACGGTCACTGCGTCTGCGCCGTGCAATTTACTGTCACACCCGATATGAGTGGTATTTTCTGTAGTTCTCTTCTCATCAGTTTAATCCCTGTTGCGTCCCATATCAGGGATTGCCTTTTGAGAAAAAAAATTTAGGCCGGGTACCTTCGACTGCCTGCACAGTGACAAACCAAACTCTGATACACCAAACTGAATTGATTTTAGGAACCGGGAGATGGAAAAAGCAGCTTGGTCTGTCCTCTTACTCCCAAGTTGGGGCACTACGCGTGCACCGAGCAATGTGCTGTGACACCCTATATAAGTGGTGCCTTAACTAGTACTATTCCTATCAGTTTAATCCCTGTTACGTCCCCGGATAGGGGTCGTTTAATCCCTGTCGAATTGATTAACCATTGTCGAATTAACGAAACATTACGACATCCTGCAATAATTTAGTTCTGAGCTCTGTACTTGCTCTGTATTGGAATTGATGGGGATTTTTTAAATTGTCTGCATTATTTCTAATAAACTATTAAGAGACTTTATTATGATTTTTTTTATTTTATGTATTAAAAACCCATACAACTTAAAAAAAATATATAATTCATGTTTTTTCTATGAAAAATTATCCAGCCGATCGCTTTTGGTCTGATCATAATGATGCAACGGCCTTATCATCTGGGGTGTGGCAAGTGATGATCGCTTCATTGTGATACACAAGCCCCTTCACCACAACAAGGTAACGATCACGAAGGGGAATTGACACTTGTATGTGAAATTAGGCATGTACACATGCCTGAAAAATTATGTTATTGTTGCACCTGCTTTTGTAGCAGCGGCCGGAAAAATTGATGTTTTGAGGACAGAAAGGTGACTAAAACATTGCGGCTTGAACCCTAGTTGGTTGAGGAGAATTCACGAAAGTCATCCGGTATGCAGACATAAATACAGCAGCGTGGGGATCATTTTGAGGCCAAGGCATGTCATCAGGCCTTTTGTTAGTTAAACGTATCCCCCACTGTCAGTCCCTTTGGGATCCATGCCTCATTCATCTTAATGAAGGTGAGGTAATCAACACTTTTTTTACTGAGGCAACTTCTTTTGTCAGTGACAATGCCTCCTGCTGACAGGACACTTGAAGCGGGGCAGGCCAGAAGTTCTATCGCAAACTGGGATAGCTCAGGTCACAGGTCAAGCCTGCACACCCAGTAGTCAAGGGGTTCATCGCTCCTCAGAGTGTCGATATCTGCAGTTAAGGCAACCTGTCCGTTGAGTCGTTCTCTGAGGGTGGACCCCGAAGGGCTGTGGCGATGCGTAGGACTTAAAAAGCTCTGCATGTCCTCCATCAGCAACACATCTGTAAAGCGTCCTGTCCTTGCCGCCGTGGTCATGGTAGGAGGAGGATTACTTTCACCTCTTCCCCAGTTAGATTCCCGTTGTGCTGTGACGTCCCCCTTATAAGCTGTGTAAAGCATATTTTTTAGTTTGGTTTTGAACTGCTGCATTCTTTCTGACTGTCGGTAATTTGGTAACATTTCCGCGTCTTTCTGCTTATACCGGGGGTCTAGTAGCGTGGCCACCCAGTACAGGTCGTTCTCCTTCAGCCTTTTTATACAAGGGTCCCTCAACAGACATGACAGCATGAAAGACCCCATTTGCACAAGGTTGGATGCCGAGCTACTTATTTCCCGTTCCTCGTCCTCACTGATGTCATCAAAGGTCTGTTCTTCCCCCCAGCCACGTACAACAACACGGGTCCCAGATAGGTGACAACGAGCACCCTGGGATGCCTGCTGTGGTTGGTCTTCGTCCTCCTCAAAGCCACATTCCTCCTCTGACTCCTCTTCCTCATACTCCTCTTGCAGCGTTGCCGCAGGTCCGGCAAGCGATGATGACAAGGCTGTTTCTGGTGGTGATGGTGACCACAATTCTTCCTCTTCACGCTCATCTACAGCCTGATCCAGCACTCTTCGCAGGGCACGCTCCAGGAAGAAAACAAATGGGATGAGGTCGCTGATGGTGCCTTCGGTGCGATTGACTAGGTTTGTCACCTTCTCAAAAGGATGAATGAGCCTACAGGCATTGCGCATGAGCGTCCAGTAACGTGGCAAAAAAATTCCCAGCTCCGCAGAGGCTGTCCTAGCACCCCAGTCATACAAATACTCGTTGACGGCTTTTTCTTGTTGGAGCAGGTGGTCGAACATTAGGAGTGTTGAATTCCAACGTGTCGGGCTGTCGCAAATCAAGCGCCTCACTGGCATGTTGTTTCGGCGCTGAATGTCTGAAAAGTGCGCCATGGCCTGAAATGGCCACACACCTTCCTATCCTGCTTGAGGACGTCCTGTAAGCCTGGGTACTTAGACACAAAGCATTGTACGATGAGATTCAACACATGTGCCACGCACGGCACATGTGACAACTTGCCCAAATTCAATGCCGCCAACAAATTGCTTCCATTGTCACACACCACTTTGCCGATCTCCAGTTGGTGCGGGGTCAGCCACTGATCCACCTGTGCGTTCAGGGCGGACAGGAGTGCTGGTCCGGTGTGGCTCTCTGCTTTCAGGCAAGTCAACCCCAAGACAGCGTGACACTGTCGTATCCGGGATGTGGAATAGCCCCTGGGGAGCTGGGGGGATTCAGTTGATGTGCAGCCAGACGCCACAGCAGAAGAGGACTCAGCCGAGGAGGTTATCGAAGAGGATGGAGTAAGAGGAGTAGAGGAGGTGGCAGTAGGCCTGCCTGCAAGTCGTGGTGGTGTCACCAACTCCGCTGCAGAGCCACGCATTCCATGCTTGGCAGCCGTCAATGCGCAGTGTAGGTGATATACCTGCCCTGACAGTGCTTTGCAGACCAGGTATCAGTGGTCAGATAGACCCTTGCCCCAACACTGTATGCCAGAGATGCCATGACTTCCTTTTCAATCACTGAGTAGAGGTTTAGGATTGCCTTTTTTGAAGAAAAAAAATTGTCCGGGTACCTTCCACTGTGGTGTCCCAATAGCGACAAATTTTTTGAAGGCCTCAGACTCCACCAGCTGGTATGGTAAAAGCTGGCGGGCTAAGAGTTCCGTCAAGCCAGCTGTCAGACGCCGGGCAAGGGGGTGACTCTGTGACATTGGCTTCTTACGCTCAACCATTTCCTTTACAGACACCTGACTGTGGGCAGATGAGATGGAACTGCTGAAGGTGAGAGGCAGAGTGGCGGGTGGTTGAAAGCGGGCAAGGAGGACAGCAGTGGTTGACGTGGCTGAAGATGCTGGACCAGGAGGAGGATGGTGGCTTTGAGTTTGTGTGCTGCTTGTACTCATGTGTTGATCCCATTGGCGTTTGTGATGTGAGATCATGTGCCTTTGCAAAGCAGTTGTACCGAGGTGGGTGTTGGACTTTCCACGACTCAGTTTCTTTTGGCAAAGGTTGCAAATGGCATTGCTGTTATCAGAGGCAGACACACAAAAAAAATGCCACACTTCTGAGCTTTGCAATGACGGCATTCTGGTGGTGGCAACAGCATGCGTTGATTGGCGTGCTGTCTGGCTGACCCCGGGTGCAGATACATGCTGTCTGACTGTGCCACTAGCTCCTTGCAACGACCTCCCCCTGCTTCCAACTCGTCTTCTCCTTCTCTCTGTCTCTGCTTCTGAACTTTCCTCCTCTTCTTCTTCTCTTCGAGCAGGCACCCACGTGGCATCCACAGACACATCGTCATCATCAACCACTTCACTTATATCTGACACCTCAGAAAAGGAAGCAGCAGCGGGTACAACATCATCATCATCATCACACTGTACGTCCATGTGTGTAATGCTGCCTGACTGAGACATATCCCTGTTATCTACATACTTTGGCAATAATGCACCGCTGAACTGCAAATATGCCCTTATTTTTCCACTTATACACTCCACAAAAAGTTTTAGAACATAAATTGCACAGCTGAACGGCAAATATATTTATCTTTTTTCCACTTATACACTCCACAAAAGGCTTTAGAACATATAACTGGACCGCTAAACGGCAAATCGGCCCTTATTTTTTTACACTTATACATTACACAAAAGGCTTTAAAACATATAACTGCACTGCTGAACGTCAAATATATTTTTCTTTTTTCCAGTTATACACTCCACAAAAGGCTTTAGAACATATAACTGCACCGCTGAAAGGCAAATATATTTTTCTTTTTTCCAGTTATACACTCCACAAAAGGCTTTAGAACATATAACTGCACCGCTGAAAGGCAAATATATTTTTCTTTTTTCCTCTTATGCACTCCACAAAAGGCTTTAGAACATATCACTGTACCGCTAAACGGCACAAATATTTAAATTTTTTCCACTTATACTCTTCACAAAAGGGCTTTAGAACATATAACTGCAATGATCGGCAAATAGGCCCTTATTTTTTTCCACTTGTACACTCCACGAAAAGCTTTAGAACATTTAACTGCACAACTAAACGGCAAAAAATATTTTTCTTTTTTCCACTTATACTCTTCACAAAAGGGCTTTAGAACATATAACTACTGCTGAACAGCAAATATATTTTTATTTTTTCTACTTATACACTCCTCAAAAGGGCTTTAGAACATATAATTGTACTGATGAACAGCAAATTTATTTTTCTCTTTTCTACTCATACACTTCACAATAGGCTTTAGAACATATAACTGCACCACTGAATGGCAAATATAATTTTCTTTTTTCCTTTTATACACTCCACAAAACGCTTTAGAACATATAACTGCACCGCTGAACGGCAACAATATATATTTTTTCCACTTAGGCTACTTTCACACTTGCGTTCAGAGCGGATCCGTCTGAGACGGATCCGCTCATATAATGCAGACGGTGGCTCCGTTCAGTACGGATCCGTCTGCATTATATTGTTAAAAAATTTCTAAGTGTGAAAGTAGCCTCAGACGGATCCGTCCAGACTTTCAATGTAAAGTCAATGGAGTATGGATCCGTTTGAAGATTGAGCCATAGTGTGTCATCTTCAAACGGATCCATCCCCATTGACTTACATTGTAAGTCTGGACGGATCCGCACGCCTCCGCACGGCCAGGCGGACATCCGAACGCTGCAAGCAGCGTTCAGGTGTCCGCCTGCTGAGCGGAGCGGAGGCTGAACGCTGCCAGACTGATGCATTCTGAGCGGATCCGCGTCCACTCAGAATGCATTAGGGCTGGACGGATGCGTTCGGGGCCGCTTGTGAGCCCCTTCAAACGGAGCTCACAAGCGGACACCCGAACGCTAGTGTGAAAGTAGCCTTATACACTTCAAAAAAGGACTTTAGAACATATAACTGCACCGATGAACAGCAAATATATTTTTCTTTTTTCTATTTTTATACTCCACAATAGGCTTTAGAACATATAACTGCACTGCTTAATGGCAAATATATTTTTATTTTTTCTATTTTTATACTCCACAATAGGCTTTAGAACATATAACTGCACTGCTTAATGGCAAATATATTTATATTTTTTCCTTTTATACACTCCACAAAATGCTTTAGAACATATAACTACACCGCTGAATGGCAAATATGATTTTCTTTTTCCATTTATACATTCCACAAAAGGCTTTAGAACATATAACAGCACTGCTGAACGGCAAATATATTTATCTTTTTTCTACTTATACACTCCACAAAAGGGCTTTAGAACATATAATTGCACAGATGAACAGAAAATATATTTTTCTTTTTTCTACTCATACACTCCACAAAAGAGCTTTAGAACATATACACTAATACACGACAAAAAGGGCAGTAATTTTCGCATTTCACCACACAACGGCTGATAAGCTCTTTTTTCCCACTAATACGAGCCAAAAAATGCTTTAGAACTTATGGTTACTTTCACACTCGCGTTTGGTGCGGATCCGTCATGGATCTGCACAGACGGATCCGTTCAGATCATACAAACGTCTGCATCCGTTTAGAATGCATCTGTTTGTATTATGTTTAACATAGCCAAGACGGATCCATCTTGAACACCATTGAAAGTCAATAGAGGATGGATCTGCCCCATTTACTTACATTGTGTGTCAGAACGGATCCTTTTGGCTCAGTTTCATCAGACGGACACCAAAACACTGCAAGCAGCTTTTTGGGGTCCGCCTCCAAAGCTGAATGGAGATGGAACCGAAGCAAACTGATGCATTCTAAGCGGATCATTTTCTATTCAGAATGCATTAGGACATAACTGATCCATTTTGGACTGCTCGTGAGAGCCCTGAACGGATCTCACAAACGGAAAACTAAAACGTCAGTGTGAAAGTAGCAATATAACTGCACCACACAAGGGCAAAAAAGACATATAAATATTTCCTAAACTCTGTTAATGCCTGTATCAAACAACACTTGCATCCCAATAACAAGAACAGTTTGCTGGAAATACAAACAGGGCTGGCTGCTGATTGGCTGCATGCATGGCATTATGGGTGATCCCGTGTTCCCAGAGTTCTTTGCTCCATGTCATCACATGTGCAGCAGCCATTTTAGGAAAAAATGAGATTCGTTACCACAAAGCGTGAGGAAATTCGGATTCGGAGCAAATCGAATTTTTCCTGAAATTCGGTTCAAATTCCACTACGTCAACTTCGATTTGCTCATCTCTAGAGATGACTGTTTTTTTTTTTTTTTTGGGGGTATATACGCCTTTTTGATCGCTTAGTATTACACTTTTTGTGAGGCAAAAAATGGCACAGTTTTTATTTATTTTTATGGCGTTTACCTGGCGGGGTAGATCATGTGATATTTTTATAGAGCCGGTCGATATGGACGTGGCCATACTTAATATGTCTGCTTTTCTTGTATTCTCCTTCTTTTTTTTTTACTTTTTTTATAACTTAATTTTGTAAAAAGGACACTTTTTTAACTTGAAACTTTAAATTTCTTTATTGCTTAATTTTTTTGTCCCACTATGGGACTTTAACTTTTGGAGGTCTGATCCCCTCTACAATGCATTACAATAGATCTGTATTGTAACGCATTGGCTGTAAGTGTATTACACAGTGTGGGCTGGGTCTCACAGGCTTACATGGAAGGCAGCACGATGCCTATGGAGGGCATCAGGCTGCCTTCCCAACCTTTGGGTACCCGTGGGGCCAGCACATGTCGCGTAATGTGCCGGCAGTGGTGTTTTTACAGATGCCAGCACATACAGCAGGGTCACAGCTAACGGAAACAGCTGGACCCCTGCTGCCGATTGGGTGAGCGCAGCTCCTGTTCCTGCCCGACTAGCCCATCGTAGCTGTACGGCGCTGGGATTTAAGGCACCGTCCGCAGCCCCGTAAAGCTACTGCGCTGGTATCCTATGGGTTAATGCCCAAAAGGGTCATCCTAAGGTTTATCAAAGTCATTCTTACTAAATACAACTGTGCAAATTATAATATACAGTCCCTCCTGTAACAAAACCCAGACAGATCAGTAAACCACATAAGAAAATAAAATTTACATCTGTCAATCAATCTCATGGTGAGCCCACGATGATGTCAATTACTCCATTCACCATCTGTAAAAAGAAAAAAAGAAGAAAAAGTATACGCAATAATATAGCATGTGCAATATATGGGCAACGGCCATGGGTCCCTTAAAGCAATTGTTTGTCGTGACGACAGTTGCAGTGAAGCAACAAAGGCACAGGGCCCCTTTTAGTGATATGGTAGTTGGTACCCAGGTGTAGGAATGCCAGAGTGGTGTAGGGTAGCCTATAATGTCCCTTAATGTTGGTGCACATGTCACAGTGCTCCTACCTGGATACGCTGGAACCCAGGTGTTGTCGTCCGAAGCAGAAAAAGGGGTAGTAGTAGTAGAGGATGAAGAAATAAATGGAGTCCAGACCTTGTGATGAAGTTGAACACAGTTTTACTTGAATAAACGTTCATCAGAAACAGTCTTCAAACTTTTTCTTGGTCCCAGCAGGTGTTAGCATGAAAAATACTGTGGCAGGCAAACCCCTCTCTTCTACACCTGTTGCTCTATGGCTCTGCTGTACTGACAGGATAGCTGTATAACTTAGCTTTCTCTTTATGCTATTCTTAACGTGTAGTCTGGTCTGTCTCTAGCTTTGTTCAGGGAAAACTTTCTCCTCCTGGCTTCTGAGGCTCCACACTTTTGCCTCCATGTCTAGCTGAGCTGAAGCTGCTCCAGCTGGTCTAGACAGGGCTCGTCCAACAGGAATGTGCTCCTGCTGCCTAGGAGGGGGTAAGCTGAACTCGACCTCTCCCTTAGAAGGGGTAGGCTAGACTGACTATAACTACACTCCTCCCTCCCTGCAGCAAGTGTGACACGCCCACCACACCACAGAGGGGGGTGTTAGAATGGAAAGGAAGGTTCCATTCTATGTAAGATGGCTCTGCTGTGTTTGCTGCCACCTGCTGGTGAACCAGGCATATTACAATTGAACATAACAGTTACATAGAAAGAGATATGCACATTATACAGGACCTGGAAATGAAAGAAATGCATAGAATGACATTAGGTTAACCATAGAAGACAGTAGAGGAGTGCAGAAGTGGTAATGCACCTCTGGGGCTTTACACATGGACAAAACATTTTTTTGTTTTATAAATTAATAGGGATTCCTTACCACGGACTATAACGCAATTCTATGACGGAATGCATAGCTGAATGCCTTTAGAGACATTCCGTTATTCATTCCGTTATAATAGAAGTCTATGGGCTGCAAAACAGATCCGTCCCATTTCCGTTATGCAGGGGAAAAATTTGCTTTGATCCAAATTTATTTGCGGCGAATCGTGTTAAAAACACCTATTTCCAGGCTGCAGAGAGCCTTTATATGGGTGTAGAACACTGTGCTTTGCAGAGACACGTCTGCTGTGGTAGTGAAACAATACTGTGAGTCAGTATGACAAGCACATGACAGGTGTCGCTCTTAGAATCACTGCACACTTATTTGGGCAGTCACGGGGCCATAACTGACCAAATAACTCATGTATCAACTCAGCCTTAAAGGTAGATGTTAGTGTCAAGATGAAGCGCACTCCTTTTACACCGTCATCAGCTGATTCCACATAGATGTCTACAGAACCTGGTCTATTAAAGGCTTATACAAGTAAAGCCCCTCAACAGAGTGGGGAGGGTGGCAGTAGTAAGTTTGTGTTGATGTCACTGGTTAATTTGCCCTTCCTCTGATTCGTCATAACAATAAGCCCTCAAAAAAGGATCCTGTCTGCTGAGCATTTGCCTTCACGCGGTCAGCATTTGGTCAGTAATCCATCAGTATTGCTAATGCCCCCCAAAACACAGGAGTGGATCTAAAACAAAGATGACATGTGAACCAAATATTTACATGACTTCTGTGTTTTCTACTCACTCCTGCTTTTGGCTACCAATTCATAAACCAATTCTGATGGGACCCTACAGGCCTTAAAGCTGCTACACAGACAGGATCCGTTGTGCGTCTCATTTTACCTTCCTTCTGACAGATAAGAAGAAGTGTCAAATAAATGATGATGTCAGCAAGGCCGAAAGCCAAAGTAGTGGACAAGTCATGAAGTGGGGAAGGGTGGGAACAGCATGAGAAGTCCACAGAGTGGACCTATGACATAGTGGTGAGGTGGAAGCAGCATGAGGAGACTACAGAGAGGCCCAATGACAGGGTCTGGAGGTGGAAGCAGTATGTGGAGGCCACCGAGTGGCACAATGACCGAGTCTAGAGGTGGCAGCAGCATGAGTAGGCCACAGAGTGGCACAACGACCGAGTCTGGAGGTAGCAGCAGCATGAGTAGGCCACAGAGTGGCACAATGACAGAGTCTGGAGGTGGCAGCAGCATCAGGAGGATGCCACAGAGTCTGGAGGTGGCGGCAGTATGAGGAGGCCACCGAGTGGCACAATGACTGAGTCTGGAGGTGGCAGCAGCATGAGTAGGGTACAGAGTGGCACAATGACCGAGTCTGGAGGTGGCAGCAGCATGAGTAGGCTACAGAGTAGCACAATGACAGAGTCTGGAGGTGGCAGCAGCATCAGGAGAAGGCCATAGAGTGGCACAATGACCGAGTCTGGAGGTGGAAGCCGCATGAGTAGGCCACAGAGTGGCACGACAGAGTTTGGAGGTGTCGGCAGCAGTAGCATTAGGAGAAGGCCACTGAGTGGCACAATGACAGAGTCTGGAGGTGGCGGCAGTATGAGGAGGCCACCAAGTGGCACAATGACCGAGTCTTAAGGTGGTAGCAGCATGAGTAGGCCACAGAGTGGCACAATGACCGAGTCTGGAGGTGGCAGCAGTATGAGGAGGCCACCGAGTGGCACAATGACCGAGTCTGGAGGTGGCAGCAGCATGAGTAGGGTACAGAGTGGCACAATGACCGAGTCTGGAGGTGGCAGCAGCATGAGTAGGCTACAGAGTGGCACAATGACAGAGTCAGGCGGTGGCAGCAGCAGCAGCATCAGGAGAAGGCCATAGAGTGGCACAATGACTGAGTCTGGAGGTGGCAGCAGCATGAGTAGGCCACAGAGTGGCAAAATGATCAAGTCTGGAGGTGGCAGCAGCATGAGTAGGCCACAGAGTGGCACAATGACTGAGTCTGGAGTTGGCAGCAGCAGCATAAGGAGAAGGCCACAGAGTGGCACAATGACCGAGTCTGGAGGTGGCAGCAGCATGAGTAGGCCACAGAGTGGCACAATGACCGAGTCTGGAGATGGCAGCAGCATGAGTAGGCCACAGAGTGGCACAATGACCGAGTCTGGAGTTGGTAGCAGTATGGGGAGGCCACCAAGTATCACAATGGCCAAGTCTGGAGGTGGCAGCAGCATCAGGCCACAGAGTGGCACAATGACCAAGTCTGGAGGTGGCGGCAGTATGAGGAGGCCACCGAGAGGCACAATGACTGAGTCTGGAGTTGGCAGCAGTATGAGGAGGCCACTGAGTGGCACAATGACAGAGTCTGGTGGTGGCAGCAGCATGAGTAGGCCACAGAGTGGCACAATGACCGAGTCTGGAGGTGGCAGCAGCATGAGTAGGCCACAGAGTGACACAATGACAGAGTCTGGAGGTGGCAGCATCAGGAGAAGGCCACAGAGTGGCACAATGACCGAGTATGGAGGTGGCAGCAGCATGAGTAGGCCACAGAGTGGCACAATGACCGAGTCTGGAGTTGCCAGCAGTATGAGGAGGCCACCAAGTATCACAATGACAGAGTCTGGAGGTGGCAGCAGCATGAGTAGGCCACAGAGTGGCACAACGACCGAGTCTATAGGTGGCAGAAGCATGAGTAGGCCACCGAGTGGCACAATTACAGAGTTTGTAGGTGGCGGCAGCAGTAGCATTGGGAGAAGGCCACCGAGTGGCACAATGACAGAGTCTGAAGGTGGCGGCAGTATGAGGAGGCCACCGAGTGGCGCAATGACCAAGTCTGGAGGTGGCAGCAGCATGAGTAAGCCACAGAGTGGCACAACGACCGAGTCTGGAGGTGGCAGCAGCATCAGGAGGAGGCCAGAGAGTGGCACAATGACCGAGTCTGGAGGTGGCAGCAGCATGAGGAAGCCACAGAATGGTACAATGATGAGTGTCGATCGACCAAGATACTTCTGGGGAAACCTGCCTGGCATGAACAGGCCTATAGTAGCTACAGACAATGACAAGACAAAGCGTCCTAGATAGCTTTGAGCCTAGAAGAGTCGAGAAGTTCATCAAGATACGTCACTAAAGATTTTACTGCATATAACCGCAGCACTGGCCACAGAATAAATTTTGTTTTTCAACCAAATACTTCAATAAAGATTTTACTGCATATAACCGCAGTGCTGACCACTGAATTAATTTAGTTTTTCGACCGACATACTTCAATAACAATTTTAACACATATTACTACAGCGCTGAACGCTGAAGAATTGTATTTTTCCACCGAAATACATCACAAAAGATTTTACCGCATATTACTACAGCGCTGAACGCTGAATAAGATTTGTTTTTCTACCGAAATACGTCACTAAAGATTTTACCGCATAGAACTGCAGCGCTGAACACTGATTAAAATTTGTTTTTCCCACCGAAATACATCAGTAAAGATTTTACCGCATATAAGCACAGCGCTAAACGCTGAATAAGATTTGTTTTCCACCAAAATACGTCACAAAAGATTTTACCACATATAACTGCAGCGCTGAAGACAATTAGTTTTTCCACTGAAAAAGGTTCCAAAAGGTTTTACCACATATAACAGTGACCGAAATAAGTCAATTACGATTTTACCACATATAACGGCGCATGGAGATGAAGAGGGTGTTCGGATTCCCCCCGCACTATACGGACGTCTCAGAAATGAACTGCTGCTCCCGACAGAAGCACAAATACTGAAGGGTCACGCAGAACGAATTAATGATGTAAAAAGAGAAGATCTACTAAGATCTAAAACTAGAGTTGGTACAAAACAGGATGGTAGAATTCCTTGTGTAACAACCTACTCCACTTGGAGTACCTCCATTAAAAAAATCATATACAAACACTGGCAGATCCTACAAAGGAGTATTCCCAGCATTTTCCATTCCAAACCCCTGATGTCTTACAAACGCCCACCAATAATTCGTGATCAACTAGTGAGATCCGATATTGGGTCCGCAAAAATGGATGCACAACGCACCATCACGGGATCCCCCAACCTGGGCACCTACCCGTGTTTGGGATGTGCGCAGTGTGGCAATGTCACAAAAGGTAACTCCTTTACCCATCCCTCGTCAGGTAAAAGGTACTACATCAAGGGCCACTTTTCATGCATGACAAACTATGTCATTTATTTGATTAAATGCCCTTGTGGCCTGGGATATGTGGGCGAGACCACACAAAAAATAAAAGACAGAATCAGTCAACATAAATCCAATATCCGTACTAACAAAAAGGATGCCCCTTTAGTACACCATTTCCAGGAACACAAGCATACGCCCAGTCAACTACGTTTCCAGGTTATAGATTGGGTCCCGACTCCCAGGAGAGGGGGGAATCGTGATGAAATGCTGCACTTGAGGGAGATGCAATGGATCCGCCGTCTGGGGACATTGGGCTCTGGAGGTTTAAATAAGGATTATAAATATGCGTAAACCAGTTTATCTTCGTGAATGATTAACCCATGTGCCTTTTTCTTTTTCTTTTTAATAGGATCATCACTTACTACAAATCCCCTTGGGGCCCATATAGAACGTCTACTTTAGACCTCCTTAGTCCTTACTTATACATCACTCATTCTGGGTATGGTATGCCTGTAGTTATAGATTGAAATGAAAATGTACATGTTCGATACACAGAGACCTGTGGCACCACAGAAAATCGTGCACCTTAATGATTGTTTTAGGATTACCACATACACCTATGTGAAGTCATAATCCATTAGTGGATCCAGCCCCTTTTATCCTAAATCATATTAGGGAACCTTATGGCAGCGCTTGAAATATGCTATGCCCTCTCCCATTCTAGTGCCAGTAACTAAAATGGCGCGGCGCACACAGGACAACATTGCGCATGCGCCAGGCACCTCCGAACCTGAAGCCTTTTCACTCCTCCCCCCCTGGGGCCGATCTCACTACCTTGGACCCGCCCCTCATGTGCCGGCAATTGCCGGATATCCGCCGGGACCTCTGAATAAAACACACCACGGCGTGCACTGCAGCTACCGCACGCCGTGGAAACATGAGGACCGGTCAATCAGGTATGTAACTCTGCCTCAGAGTACGCCAGCCCCACTCTCACTTACCCTGCGCTGCAGATAGATGACACACATAACTGGTGTTCTTACGGCCTTCGCTTGTGCCACATGTCTCTGCTGTCCCACATTGCATTGCACCTTATTGGATCATGTATGCCCGCCCCTCTCTCCCCTACTGAAGTGCTCATAGGAATATAATGTGTAAGGACACCACCTGCTATCCGACACTGTCATCATGTGTTTAATTATGAATCTAATTAGCCACTATTACTGCCTCCCATGGAACCTTTCTTTGTATATATTCTACCCTAATCATGTACTACCTAAATTGTGCCTCAACCAGGTTGCCGTCGAATCATGTATCACGTGCTGTTGTCCAATCATGTCTTATCTGTTATGAATTATGAACTGTGATTTCTCATGAATTTTGTTATGAATTATGAACTGTGATTTCTCATGAATTTTGCTTGAATCATGCTTGTTTTTGACTCTGATGCACATACGTGCAGGGAATTAACCCCCTCCCCCGCAGCTCCTCTTTATGAATTGATGTATGCGGGCAATTCCCATACAGTTGTTTTATCATGCTAGTAACCTAGTACTTAAATATGAACTATAGTCCTTTGAAGGATATGAATTATGAACGATTCATTGAGAAAATAGTTATATCATGAATGAAATTCCCATCTACTAAAGAGTAATGACACAATATGGTTCAAGTGAATTGAGATGTATGTGTATGTATATATGTATACGTGTGTGTACGTTTATGTATACGTATATATATGTGTATATTAATTCTGAATTATGAAGATATGAATTTTGCTTCCTTTTGTTTTTAATATTGTCTTGTGTTTATTTCTTGCATTTATAGCTTGACAAAGGGCACCAAATGGGCCCGAAACGTTGCAAACAGCAATAAATGTCATGAAATAACTTGAGAATATACCACTTGTAAAATAAAGATTGAATTGCAAACTACATTGGTGTGCTGTCTCTGAAAAACTCATTTAAAGCCAGAAGCTACTGGGAAGGTCATGGAGCGTCCGGTCATCCGACATCTATTCGATCCACTGAAGGATGATTTTGTAAGTGTGTAGAGGCCCCCCACGCTGCAGATTTATTATGGAGATATCATGGAGATTTTACCGCATATAACCTCTGACCACTGAATAAATTTAGTATTTCGACCGTCAGTTTTTCGGCACTGACTAACTGCTACTGCCACTACTTCTGTGAACCCCTGCACCAGTACTTCCCGAGTAGGTAGGCTGCAGTGAAGCAGGTGCTCTACCCTGGGCACGTTTGGCTACTGACCTCCCACTGCTGCCACCCAGCCATGCTTTCAACACATATAACCGCCGACATGAACTGAGAATATATTTATCTTTTTGTACTCAAATAGGCCACTAAACACTTTTAAGACATATAACCGCCGTTGATGTGAACTGCAAATGCAGTTTTCTTTTTGTACTGAAATAGGCCACTAAATGCTTTCAACACATATAACTGCTGCCGACGTGAACTGTGAATGCATTTTTCTGTTTGTACTGAAATAGGCCACTAAACGCTTTCAACACATATGACTGCCGCTGACGTGAACTGAGGATGTATTTTTCTGTTTGTACTGAAATAGGCCACTAAATGCTTTCAAAACATATAACCGCCGCCAACGTGAACTGAGAATGTATTTTTCTTTTTGTATTGAAATACTAAATAACACATATAACCACCACACTGACTGACTGCTACCGCCGCTACTTCCGTGGACCCCTGTACCATTACTTCCCAGGTAGGTAGACTGCTGCGAAGCAGGTGCTCTACCCCGGGCACTTTTGGCTCCCGACCTCCCACTGCTGTCCCTCTGCTTACTCCCAGCCATGCTTTCGACACAAAATATTTTTCTTTTTGTACTGAAATAGGCCACTAAACGCTTTCAACACATATAACCGCCGCCGACGTGAACTGAGAATGCATTTTTCTGTTTGTAATGAAATAGGCTACTAAATGCTTTCAACAAATATAACCGCCGCCGACATGAACTGAGAATGTATTTTTCAGTTTGAACTGAAATAGGCCATTAAACGCTTTCAACACATATAACCGCTATCAACTTGAACTGAGAATGCATTTTTCTGTTTGTACTGAATAAGGCCACTAAACACTTTCAACACATATAACCACCGCCGATGTGAATTGATAATGTATTTTTCTGTTTAAAGTGAAATACTAAATAACACCTATAACCGCCGCACTGACTGACTGCTACCGCCGCTACTTTCATGAACCCTTGCACCATTACTTCCCAGGTAGGTAGGCTGCTGCGAAGCAGGTGCTCTACTCCGGGCACGTTTGGCTCCCGAGAAACATGGTAAATCCTATTGTGAGGAATCCTCAAGCTTCTTCTTCTAATCTTCTGGGTGAGAACTCTTTTTTAGGCGATGTCCTGACTCCACAGAGAAAAAATGACATTGAACCAGACAGAGTGACCATAAACATCGAAGACAGTGGAAAATTGTGCAACAACAAGATCTATCAACCTTTGGGCAAAACCCAGATGTCCAAGAAGAAATCAACATTTTAAAGGGATTCTGTCACCAGTTTTTTGCCCCTCCATTTAAAAATATGGTTATGTTCAGGGAGCTTTAGTGATTCCTAATGTGGTCTTATAACTGAAATCTGTAGGCTCATTTTGTCTAAAAAACGTTATAACTAACCTGTCATTCATCCAACTAAAGTGCCCAAGGGGATGTGCATGTCTTCCAGATGCCACCCGCACCCGCTGCCGTTCGTGCCCTGCTCCTCCTTTTCTGACATCAGCGCTGCCTCAGAATCCTTTGTTACGCCTCCGGCTCTCCCTCACTCCCCCCTCCTTCTTCTCTAACATCTTGCGCGTGCGCACAGGCTGGCGCCGGTGTTCAGGTCATCGGGAGGTTGAGCGAAGTGCCGGCGCATGCGCACTTCGCTCCATGAAGCCGAACGGAGAAGTCCGCACGGGCGCATCAGGCACAGGCCTGTGCGCACGCGCAAGATGTTAGAGAAGAAGGAGGGGGGAGTGAGGGAGAGCCGGAGGCGTAACAAAGGATTCTGAGGCAGCGCTGATGTCAGAAAAGGAGGAGCAGGGCACGAACGGCAGCGGGTGCGGGTGGCATCTGGAAGACATGCACATCCCCTTGGGCACTTTAGTTGGATGAATGACAGGTTAGTTATAACGTTTTTTAGACAAAATGAGCCTACAGATTTCAGTTATAAGACCACATTAGGAATCACTAAAGCTCCCTGAACATAACCATATTTTTAAATGGAGGGGCAAAAAACTGGTGACAGAATCCCTTTAACTAAATCAGTCTCTGAAGCTCAAGTGAGTGTTCTCAGTAAGGGACTTTCTTCTTGCCCTAACAGTCACATTAAATGGTTTGATTTAGATTATGATTTATTTTCTTTTTTTCTTTCCATCAAGTTAAAAGTGTGGTTTAGTGGTAAAATTCGGACTGACCATGCCCAGAATACTGAATTGTTTCTGGGCATGTTTAATCTGACAACAAAGAGCACTTTCAATCCTGTTTTACATGAGCCTGTCATTGATGTTTTCATTTCTGCAGTTAAGACTGATATTGATACTCTCAAACTACCTCACTCTAGCTCATATTTTAAACACCCCAATCTTACTTCTGAAGAGGTTTCTGCACAAATTAAATTAGATTTGATCCTTGCCATAAAGCCCGTCAATAAGGCTGCCACAACCATAGTTATGGACACCCACAAATATATTGCAGAAATAAAAAGGCAACTCAATGACAGTGAAGTATACAGCACTTCTCACTGGACCAGGGCTCCGACCTCCGAGAGGGCCAGGAAGCATTCCTGGGTTCCCCGGCAACCGGATGCTGCTGCCATACAGATGTACTTGAATAGGAAGGGGTCATCCCATTGAAGTGAATGTGACGGTGGAGTTATAATTATGGCTGCTCACCGCTGCAGTTGTGACAGCGAGCCAGTAAACTATGAGGAGAAGGCAGCGCTTGCACGAGCATTGCGGTTTATTCAAACAGCTGACCTGATATTGACCAATCCTTAGGATAGGTCATCAATATAAAAAAATAAAATACTAATACTTTCCTCCATGATTCTGGCAGCAATGCGATGAAGGCCTGTTCCAGCCTGTGTCCCACGCTGTACACTGCCCAACTCAGGAGTCGCAACAATGGTGACATCATGGCACTGCCTGCGTCAACCTCTGATAGGCTTCAGACCTAGTGCCTGTAGCCCAACAGAGTAACAGGTAAAAGGAGACGCCTGTCCTCTGTCTCGCCGTAGCATCCAACTATATTTCTGTCCTGAGGACGGCGATACAGATGTATGTAGAGATGGAAGCGCTCATTTCCCATGGCCCTGCTGCAACCACTACCTTCACCACCCCGCTTACCTCTGGGGCACTTGCCCGGGTATGCCGGGTGTTGAAGCCAGCCCTGCTCAGCAGTCAACTAGGGTAGTCAGGGACGTCATCTCTGCACAGACTGGCGCTGCAGTGATGACGTTTCTGACTACCTCACATGACCACTCAGGCTAGTGATTAGTTGCAGATATGTAAAAATTATATTGCCTTTACAACCCATATGAGATTATCCCTGTGCACGTTTTGTTAATATTTGCAATCTGGATTACATTTTCCTATTTTTGTAACCATATATTAAATCATGCATCATAGTTCTATGCTCAGCGTGACCCCATTTACATTTGAACATTTACTTATACCGTATTTGTTTTTTGCAGGTGTCCAAGACTTGCATCTGCTGCTCTGTTTTAGATCACTCCATGCAAACTGATTGTCAATAAAATGTTTCCTCAAGAAGGAAAGTGCAGATGTGCTTGCACCTTGTTAGCTAAGTGCGCAGAATAGTCCTTTGCCAGAGATCTTACTCTAAACAGCCCAAATTAACAAATAGGTCAGTGAAAGGTTGGGCGAAAATGATATACTGTACATAATTCAGTCATTAAATCACTTATCTTTAAGATCTTGATGGCAGATTTTTGAAAAATGTAAATTAAAGATTATTTAAAGGTTTGTTCTGTTACCCTAACCCAGGCATCCTCAAACTGCGGCCCTCCAGCTGTTGCAAAACTACAACTCCCAGCATGCCCAAACAGCCTACAGGTATCAGCCTACAGCAGGGCATTGTGGGAGTTGTAGTTTTACAACAGCTGGAGGGCCGCAGTTTGAGGATGCCTGCCCTAACCTCATTATGAAAAGTGGACAATCTCTTTATAAGGCCTCTTTCACATGGGCGTCATGTTTTTTGCCTGGAAAAGATGCGGGTGCGTTGCGGTAAAATGCTAAATTTTTCTGCGCGAGTGCAAAACATTGTAAAGCGTTTTGCACGCGCGTGAGAAAAATCGGCATGTTTGGTACCCAAACCCGAACTTCTTCACAGAAGTTCCGGTTTGGGTTAGGGGTTCTGTAGATTGTATTATTTTCCCTTATAACATGGTTATAAGGTTAAATAATAGCATTCTTAATACAGAATGCATAGTATAATAGGGCTGGAGGGGTTAAAAAAAATAAAAAAGTATTTAACTCACCTTAATCCACTTGATCACGCAGCCCGGCTTCTCTTCTGTCTTCTTTCTTCAAGACCTGGGTAAAGGACCTGTGGTGACGTCACTGCGCTCATCACATGGTCCATCACATGATCTTTTCCCATGGTGATGGATCATGTGACAGACCGTGTGATGAGCGCAGTGACGTCATCACAGGTCCTTTACCCAGGTCCTGAAGAAAGAAGACAGAAGAGATGCCGGCTGGATTAAGTGGATTAAGGTGAGTTAAATTATTTATTTATTTTTTTAACCCCTCCAGCCCTATTGTACTATGCATTCTGTATTAAGAATGCTATTATTTTCTCTTATAACCATGTTACAAGGGAAAATAATAATGACTGGGTCTCCATCCCGATCGTCTCCTAGCAACCGTGCGTGAAAATCGCACCGCATCCGCACTTGCTTGCGGATGCTTGCGATTTTCACCCAGTCCCATTCACTTCTATGGGGCCTGTGTTGCGTGAAAAACGCACAAAATAGAGCATGCTGCGATTTTCACGCAACGCACAAGTGATATGTGAAAATCACCGCTCATGTGCACAGCCCCATAGAAATTAATTGGTTCGGATTCAGTGCACACGCGCTGAAAACTCGCCCGCGTAAAAGGGGCCTAATTGTCTCATTAGGACATATTGACATAATAGCGGGACCCTAGGCTCCTTCTTCGGGCCAGTAACAAACAAACTCAGGACTTCTATATTTGAATGCCCACCTTGATGTTTTTCCCGTTTTTGTTGCCTTGCGGCCTGGAATGAAAGATTTTATGTAATGGACCTGACAAAATAGTCAACATTTTTACAGTGAAAAAAAAAATTAAAAAAATTATTTATGTTGGTGGTCGGGACTTTAAAGGTGGCACCCGCTCCGCTCAGCAGGCACCCGTGGTTAATGCCCGCGACCGGCAGTAATGCCGATCGTGGACATTTAACACTTCAGATGCCGTGGTCAATCCTGACCACGGCCATCTAAATGCTAAATGGTGTGCTCCGGCTCCCCCAGGTGGGGATCGGCGGAGCCGGAGTGCATTAGTAGCAGCACCTGTCCTCCTGTGAGACAGGAGGCTGCTGCTTAGTAATTTCTATGGAGCCCCTGTCTGTGGCAGGACTCCATAGAAATACAGTAAAATTGGTCGATTAGTCATTTTTCAGTTGCTTCTCCTCCCAAGTAATCAAACAGTTGTACACACCCCAAAATGGTATCGCTAAAAAGTGCAGATCACCCCACAAAAAAATTGTCTTCAAACAGCTCTGCACACAAATACCAAAAAGTTATAGGGGTCGGAATATGGAGACTAAAAGAAAATTTTTTCAAGGCTTTAATTTTTGCCCACTGGCTCCTGGTATTGCCCATATGGCACAGGTAGGTGAGTGTTAGGTCCTGAGCTACTTGAGAAATCTTGGCGCGGTGCTCGGGCTCAGACATGTCCTACACCGTAATCTAAAATCTCTCAATTTTAAAATCAGTTTGAGGGTTTACTAAGACCGCAGAGTGCACCTGTCTTTGCTATTAGTTTGCTATATTGTTATATTGATTATCACATACACATAATTGCTATCTTGTGTAGGATGTCTATTGTGGTACTTGTGGCTCGCTGCAGGCATCCTCCACTGTATGCATTTTTACTGGGGATCGTCATTAGCAACGGGCCACAAGTGCAGAATTTGCTCCCCTGTATATATATATACACAACTGCATGTGGGTTTCAGCACTTCCTGCTTATTTAATACCACGCCATTCTTTTCCGTTTGTATTAATAGAGATGCCTGGAGGTGTATAAACTCCAGTTTAAATGTGCCTGCTTTCCATCTACAGGCTACATTTAGGTGCACCTGTGAGGCCTGGGCCATACCAGCCAGTCTTGAGTGGGACTCGCAGACTCCTCCCTCCTCCCATTGCTAGCATGGTTACATGCTGGAGGTAACTGGTGAGTTGTTTGTGAGTCGGCCTCATGCTCCGGTAATTTGCCCACTGGCTCCTGGTATTGCCCATATGGCACAGGTAGGTGAGTGTTAGGTCCTGAGCTACTTGAGAAACCTTTGCGCGGTGCTCGGGCTCAGACATGTCCTACACCGTAGGACATGTTGGCTAATCTCTCAATTTTAAAATCAGTTTGAGAGTTTAGTAAGACCGCAGAGTGCACCTGTCTTTGCTATTATTTTGTTTTATCTACAGCTATATCTATAGCTTTAATTTTTTTCCATATAAAAATGCAATTAAAATATACATATGTGGTATTTCCGACTTTGTACTGACCTGGAGAATGAAAGTAACTGGTCAGTTTTATGGTATAGGAAACGCTGTAAAAACAAAACCCCCAAAAAGTTTTTTTCACCACATTTATAATTCTTTTTCCCACTCCCCACCACATTTTATGCAACCATAAATGGTGCCATTAGAAAGGTCATACAGACGAAATAAGCCATCATACAGCTTCGTGAATAAAAAAAATTAAAAAAAGTTATGGCTTTGCGAAGGCTGGGATTAAAAAATTAAAACGAAAAAAACTGAAAATCGCCAGGTCATGAAAGGGTTAAAAAAAAATGTAATGGAAAATTTGTTGGTGTTTATGCATTCACCCCCCTCTGCTATAAAACTCCTAAATAAGGTGTGACCCAACCAATTAAATTCAGACTTCACATAATTAGTTGAATAAGATCACCCAATGTTCAATTAAAGTGTTTCATGATCTGTCACATGAAAATGACCCTAAACATAGTGTTAAAGGGAATCTGTCACCAGTTTTATGGTGTCCTAACTTTGTTTAACCCCCTTCCCGACCGCAATCTGTATATATACGTGATAGCTGCACATCGATCCGATTGGTTAGTCTGTACAGTGTCCTCGTGCCCCCCCGATCCGTGCAGCCCCCCCATCTGTGCAGCACCCCCCGATCTGTGCAGGCCCCCCCGATCTGTGCAGGCCCCCATCTGTGCCCCATCTTGTATCCACAGTGCCCCCTCCTTGAGTCCGCCCCCTCCATTCCTTCTGCTGGCGTGACACCCCCCCCCCTTTCCTTCTGCTGGCGTGACCCCCCCCCTTCCAGCGCTGCCCCCCGCTCTGTCTGCCCCCTGCTGTGTTTGATGGCGACGGCTCCATTCCTGAGCCGCCGCCATCATCATCAGAGTGTCAGCTCTATGCTGACACTCTGCTGTAAGTTCTGTAACCCTATAGATGCCGCGGCAGCGGCATCCATGGGGTTAATAGAGGGAAGGGGCTCCCTCTGTCCACCATCGGGGCTGCTGCGCTGCGACGGCAGCCCCGATGGTTGCCATGGCAACCGGACGCTTTGCAAAAGCGTCCGCTGCTGCCACCTACAGGGCATCTGAATGTATTACACTTTGCAATGCAAAGTATAGTACAGCCCCACTGGATCTTCAAGATCCAAGAGGGACTTGATAAAAAAAAAAAAAGTGAAAAAAATAAAAGTAAAAATAAATAAATACAAATGTAAAATAAAAAAATTAATTGCCTTTTCCTATA
Organism: Bufo gargarizans; assembly: GCF_014858855.1. Lineage (NCBI taxonomy): Eukaryota > Metazoa > Chordata > Amphibia > Anura > Bufonidae > Bufo > Bufo gargarizans. The sequence continues at coordinate 120,146,784 of NC_058088.1, forward strand.
AAAAAAAAAACTACACATATTAGGTATCACAGCGTCCTTAACGACCGTCTCTATAAAGATATTACATGATAGACCCCGTCCGATAGACACCTTAAAAAAATAAAATAAAAACTGTAAAAAAAAGCCATTTTTGTCACCTTACATCACAAAAAGTGCAACAGCAAGCGATCAAAAAGGTGTATGACCCCCAAAATAGTACCAATCAAACCATCACCCGCAAAAAATGATACCCTATTTAAGACAATCACCCAAAAAATAAAAAAGCTATGGCTCTCAGACTATAGAGACACTAAAACATAATTTTTTGGGTTTCAGAAATGCTATTATTGTGTAAAACTTAAATAAATAAGAAAAAGTATACATATTAGGTATTGCCACGTCCATAATGATCTTCTCTATAAAACTATCACATGACTTAACTCCTCAGATGAACGCTGTAAAAATAAATTAATGAAAACTGTTCCAAAACAGCACATTTTTGGGTCACCTTGCCCTATAAAGTGTAATAATGAATGTTTAAAAAATCCTACGTACCCAAACATGGTACCAAATAAAACCTCAACACTTTCTGCAAAAAACTAGCCCCTGCACAAGACGATCGGCAGAAAAGTAAAAAACATATGGCGCTCAGAAAACCAATCCAGCACAATCTGCCTTCCAAAAACCATATATGGCATTCCTTTCTTTCTGTGCCCTGCCATGTGCCCATACAGCATTTTAAGACCACATGTGGGGTGTTTATGTAAACCGCGGAATCAGGGTAATAAATATTGAGTTTTGTTTGGCTGTTAACCCTCAATGTGTTAAAGAAAAAAAAAATTATAAAATGGAAAATATGCCAAAAAAGTGAAATTTAGGAATGTAATCTCCATTTTCCTTTAATTCTTGTGGAACGCCTAAGGGGTTATCAAAGTTTGTAAAATCAGTTTTGAGTAACTTGAGGGGTGTAGTTTCTACAATGGGGTCATTTATGGGGGTTTCCACTATGTAAGCCCCACAAAGTGACTTCAGACCTGAACTGGTCCTTAAAAAGTGGGTTTTGGAAATTTTCTTTTAAATTGTAAGAATTGCTTCTAAATTTCTAAGCCTTGTAATGTCCTAAAAAAATAAAATGACATTTCCAAAATGATGCCAACATAAAGTAGACATATGGGGAATGTCAAGTAATAAATATTTTTTTAGGTATGACTTTCTGTTTTAGAAGCAGAGAAATAGAAATTTGGAAAATTGTGAATTTTTCAAAATTTTTGGTAAATTTGGGATTTTTTCATAAATAAAGGTTAAATATATTGACTCAAATATATGGCTATCATGAAGTACAATGTGTCACGAGAAAACAATCTCAGAATGGCGTGGATAAGTAAAAGTGTTCCAAAGCTATTACCACATAAAGTGACGCATGTCAGATTTGTAAATTTTGACCTGGACACTTGGGCATCAATGACCCTTGGTCATGAAAGGGTTAAATGACAGCCATTTTGCTAAAATTTTGTGCTAAACAGCTCAAGCACATGCTGAATGAGTCCCAATATTCGTGAGCTACTGGCTTTCCCCGCCCACCTGCTGCTGATTCATATGGAAAAAAAACTGTCAGGTGGGCAAGGAGAGTCGTGAGCTCATGAATATGGGGATTTATTGGCATACGCTGGAGCTGTTAGAGCCTAGCAGCATAAAACTGCTGACAGATTCCCTTTAAAGGTACCCCTTAACCTCCTATCAGCCCGTGCAATACAAGCTAGTGTCCACACCCAAACATAAATGGACACAGCACAGACACAAACACACAGGAACCCAGATCCATAGGTGCATAAAATATGAAAGCGAAAAGCAACATCAACTAAACATCACATATAACGTTTTTTATGACCACAAGGGTGGCCCTCACTGGCAGATGGTATTAGAGACCAGGAAGGTGCCTCCAGCTTACTACAAGGCTGGAGTACCCCTCAGACATCAGGTCTCAACTGAGGTTAAATGTAGCCACACCCACACAGACACACCCAGTGTTCACACACACAGAAGGGAATTAACCCTTCTCACACCAGGGAAGGGAAGACAGCCACTTAAAGGAGAAAATGCACACATAACTAAAACCCTGTGCACACCAAACACACAAAAGACACACCTAACAAAGATAGGTTGCCAGGTGCAACCGCATGCACATTGCAGCAAGCTGCCTAGCACCAGCTCAGGCTGCTAAACTGCAAAATAACTACATGTTGCCACCGGCAACCACAAGTGAGGCAACATACTAGCGGCCCTCACCTGTGGTTGAACAACCAAACTAGACCGCAGGCAACAGCATGCAGATACAAGCGTCATGACCATGACCATGGTCGTGACATCTCCTCATCCTCCACCTCGTTATCCTCCAGAACTGTGCCCTGGCTGGACAATTGTGTACCTGGCGTTTGTGGGTGCAGGAACCAACTCTCGGATCCACTTGTGAATGACTGTCCGGAAACCCAATCAAATGATCCCTCTTCCATTATCACCAGCAGCGCTTTTTCAAGGAGGCGTAGAAGTGGGATAGTTACGCTGAGAACGGCGTTATCGGCACTGGCCTTGTTGGTGGAGTACTCGAAACAGTGCAACAAGGAAAACAGGTCTCGCATGGAGGCCCAGTCATTGGTGGTGAAGTGGTGCTGTTCCGCAGAGCGACTCACCCGTGCGTGCTGCAGCTGAAACTCCACTATCACCTGCTGCTGCTCGCACAGTCTGGCCAGCATGTGCAAGGTGGAGTTCCACCTTGTGGGCATGTCGCATATGAGGCGGTGAGCGGGAAGGCCGAAGTTACGCTGCAGCGCTGACAGGCGAGCAGCAGCAGGGTAAGAACGCCGAAAGCGCGCACAGACGGCCCGCACTTTATGCAGCAGCTCTGACATATTGGGGTAATTTTTAAGGAATCTCTGCACCACCAAATTCAGCACATGCACCAGGCAAGGGATGTCTGTCAAACCAGCTAGTCCTAGAGCTGCTATGAGATTTAGCCCATTATTACACACCACCAGGCAGGGCTTGAGGCTGACTGGAACAAACCACCCATCAGTCTGTTGTTCAAGGCCCATCCACAGCTCCTGCGCGGTGTGGGGTTTGCCCTCCAAAGAGATATGTTTTAAAACTGTCATGGAACCATGAACCAGACGTACAACAAGAGATAAGTGGAAATAAGAAGGCTTTATTGAAAATCAAGCTGTAAGGCAAAAGTCCAAACCGATGGCTAAACCGAAGCAGGGTCTTGCGAAGCCAGAGGTCAGGAACCAGAAGGGTAGTCAGACGAAGCCAGGATCAGGAACCAGCAGGGTAGTCAGACGAAGCCTGGATCAGGAACCAGCAGGGTAGTCAGACGAAGCCAGGATCAGGAACCAGAAGGGTAGTCAGACGAAGCCAGGATCAGGAACCAGAAGCAGCTGCAGTCTTAGAAGCATGTGAACACAGGAGGACCAAGCAAGGAACTGAAGCCACAGACCTCCTATATATATGAGCTAGGCATCCAGCTCCTCCCAGTGGGAAGGAGAAGCCGCAGGGTGGGAGGCTACAAGAAACCCAGAAACCAAGATGGCCGCCAGCACATATCAAACGAAGGAGAACAGCAAGAAGGTAAGACCATGACAGTACCTCCCCCTCAAGGGCCCCTCCTCCGCGGAGTAAAGAACGGTTTCTGAGGGAAGCGTGCGTGGAAGGCTCGGAGCAAGGCAGGAGCATGGACATCTGCGGAGGGAACCCAGGAACGCTCCTCTGGACCATAACCACGCCAATGGACCAAAAACTGCACCCGACCGCGGACCAGGCGTGAGTCCAGGATATTGCTCACCTCATACTCCTCACGATTGCCCACTTGGACCGGACGAGGCCGAGGAACCGAGGAAGTGAAACGATTACACACCAGTGGCTTCAACAGGGAGACATGGAACACGTTGGAGATCCGCATGCCAGGAGGAAGCGCAAGGGCATAGGCTACCGGGTTTACCCTGTAAAGCACTCGGAAGGGACCAACAAAGCGAGGCGCCAGCTTGGGAGTGGGCACTCGAAGGTTGAGGTTGTGGGTGGACAACCATACGCGGTCTCCGACCTGGTAGGAAGGAGCGGGCGCTCGTCTGCGATCAGCCTGGAGTCTCTGGCGCTGCGCAGAGACCTCAAGGGACCTCTGGATCTGTACCCAAGAAGCACGTAGGACGGAAAGGTGATCCTCCACAGCCGGAATATCCTGGGGAGAGAATACCTCCGGTAACACGGCAGGTTGGAACCCATAATTGGCCATGAAGGGAGACGTCCCAGAGGAAGAGTTCACCGCCGTGTTCCTGGCAAACTCAGCCCAAGGCAGGAGGTCAACCCAATTGTCTTGGTGATCGGAGACATAGCAACGAAGGAATTGCTCCAAGGCCTGATTGGATCGTTCTGCGGCCCCATTGGACTGAGGGTGGTAGGCCGAGGAGAAAGAGAGATGAATCCCCAACTGGGAGCAAAAGGCGCGCCAGAACCTGGACACAAACTGACTCCCCCGATCCGACACAATCTCCTTGGGCAACCCGTGCAACCGGAAGACCTCCCTGGCAAAAATCGAGGCCAACTCTTGTGCAGAGGGTAACTTCTTGAGAGGAACACAGTGGCACATTTTGGAAAACCGATCCACAATCATGAGAATGACCTTATGGCCTCGGGATGCAGGGAGGTCCACAATGAAATCCATCCCCAGGTGTGACCATGGACGCTCCCCGGTGGCTATGGGTTGCAAAAGGCCCAACGGAAGGTGCCGAGGGGACTTACTCTGGGCACAAACGGAGCATGCCGCTACATATGCGGCGATGTCGGAACGTAGAGAAGGCCACCAGAACAGACGTGAAACAGCCCAGGACAGCTGATTCTTTCCAGGATGCCCCGCGGCCTTGGAGTTATGGTAGGTTCGCAACAACCGAGTGCGCAACTCCTCAGGCACAAAACATCTGCCGTTGGGTCTCCCAGAGGGAGCACCAGATTGAGCCGCCAAAATCTGCTCACCCAGGGGAGAGGTCAGGCTGGTACGAATGGCGGCCAGGATCTGATTCGGAGGTATGACCGAAGTCGGAATCGACTCCTCCCCGGACAGCTCGGAGTACTGCCGTGATAAGGCATCTGCTCTGATGTTCTTGGAACCGGGTAGGTAGGAGACCACGTAATTAAAACGTGACAAGAACAGAGCCCATCTGGCCTGACGTGGTGTCAATCTCTTGGCCTCAGAGAGGTAGGTCAGATTCTTGTGGTCCGTCAGGATGAGAACCGGAACCACCGAGCCCTCGAGCAAGTGCCTCCATTCTTTAAGGGCCTGCACGATGGCCAATAACTCCCTGTCACCAATCTGATAGTTGCACTCCGCGGAAGACAGTTTCCGGGAGTAAAACCCACAAGGAAGCAGAGGACCCTCTGGTGTTCTACGCTGAGACAGAAGGGCGCCTACTCCCGTCTCAGACGCGTCCACCTCGAGGACAAAAGGCAACCCAGGGTTGGGATGCGACAGAATCGGAGCCGACACAAAGGCGGACTTTAGAGCCTCAAAAGCTCGGATGGCCTCGAGCGGCCAGACCTGGGGATTACTGCCCTTCCTGGTCAGATCCGTGAGAGGCTTGGCTAGCATGGAAAAGTCCCTGATGAACTTCCGATAATAATTGGCGAAGCCCAAAAAGCGCTGCAGGGCACGAAGACCACTGGGCTGGGGCCACTGTAAGACAGCCGAAACCTTCTCAGGATCCATGGAGAACCCCTCAGCGGAAATGATGTAACCTAAGAAGGTTACCTGGGATCGGTGAAATTCGCATTTCTCAAGCTTACCGAACAGCTTGTTCTCTCGTAACCGTTGCAACACTCGTCTGACATCCAGAATGTGGGCCTCCATGGATTCAGAATATACCAAGATGTCATCCAAATAGACCACCACACACTGCTGCAACAGGTCACGGAAAACATCGTTGATGAATTCCTGGAAGACTGCGGGCGCATTGCACAACCCAAAGGGCATAACCAAGGATTCATAATGACCGGTCCTGGTGTTAAACGCGGTCTTCCACTCATCGCCCGCCTTGATCCTTACCAGGTTATATGCCGCCCTCAGGTCGAGTTTGGTAAAGACCGTGGCCCCTTTGAGGCGATTGAACAGCTCGGAAATCAAGGGTATCGGGTAAGCGTTCTTGATCGTGATGCGATTGAGACCCCTGTAATCGATGCAAGGCCTCAACTCACCGCCCTTCTTTTTCACAAAGAAAAATCCAGCCCCTGCCGGGGACGAGGATTTGCGAATGTGTCCGCGTGAAAGCGCCTCCCTCACGTACTCCTCCATGGCCTCATTCTCCGCTACCGACAGTGGATAGACTTTGCCACGAGGAGGAACGGCACCAGATTGTAACTCTATGACACAATCGTATGGGCGGTGCGGAGGTAGGGCAACCGCACGCACCTTATCGAATACATCCCGGTACTCCTCGTATTCAGGAGGCAACAGAGAGTCCGAGGAAGTACACAGCAACTTGACAGGCCCATGGATGCAACTAGCCCCACACTGCGGTGACCACGAGAGGATCTCGGCCGATCTCCAATCGAAAGTCGGATTATGCTTCTGGAGCCAGGGGTACCCCAAGACCACCGAGTAGTGTGGAGACGAAATAACCTGGAGACAGACCGACTCTCTGTGAACGGCACCAATGGCCATCCCCACTGGAAGGGTCTCCTGAGTCACGTGTGGCGGCAGAAGGGGTCTGCCGTCTATCGCCTCAAGAGCCAGTGGGGAACCTCGAGGCTGCAGAGGAATGGAATTGGCGGCAGCGAACACACTATCAATGAACAAACCACCAGCACCAGAGTCCACCAACGCCTGGGTCGTCACCGAGCCCCCGACCCAGGAGAGGACAACAGTAATCAGTGGTTTGTCAACACGGGAAACCGGGGACGAGGAGACTCCACCCAAGATCTGCCCCCGACAGGATCTCAGGTGCGAGCGTTTCCCGGACGGTTCGGGCATGCCAACCGAAAATGCCCACCGAGACCACAGTACATGCATCGGCCCTCGCGTCTCCGGAGTACCCTCTCCCCCTCGGACAGGCGAGCAAACCCCAGCTGCATGGGTTCACCCCCAGACAAGTCATCCCCAGGAGGCGTGGGAGGAGAGGGAGGCACGGGTGGGACAGCAAACGTAGGCGCCAATCTGTTAGAAGACCTCCGCAGGCTCTCCTTAAAGGAAGGTCTCTCCCTGAGTCTGGTGTCAATCAAAATCAGGAAAGAAATAAGAGACTCGAGCTCCACTGGTAGGTCCTTAGCTGCAACCTCATCCTTCAAGGCATCCGAGAGACCATGAGAGAAAGCAGCGACCAGAGCCTCATTATTCCAGCCCACCTCTGCTGCCAGGGTACGAAACTCAATGGCGTATTCAGCTACGGATCGTGAACCCTGTCTGATGGACATAAGGAGCTTCGCAGCAGAGGCAGCACGAGCCGGCACATCGAATACCTTCCGAAGAGAAGCAACAAAACCGGAAAACTCGGCAACCACCGGATTGTTGTTCTCCCATAAAGGGCTGGCCCAGGCCAAGGCCTTGTCCGAGAGCAGCGAGATCAAGAAGCCCACCTTTGATCTCTCAGTAGGAAAGGCATGTGGCAGCAACTCGAAATAGATGCCCACCTGGTTAAGGAAACCTCGGCACTGAGTTGGCTCTCCCCCAAAGCGCTGTGGAAGGGGGGCAGAACCGGTCATACCCCGAAACACCGCAGGCGCAGCAACAGGTGTCGGGGTAGACTCTGGCGCAACAACCGGAGCGGCAGTAGGAGCAGGCCCAGGAGCGACAACCGACCCATCGGCAACGGAAGCTAAATGAGCCGTGCGTTCAAGCAGGGTTTGCAACGCCACAGCGAACCGACCCAACAGGTGATCCTGCTGATCAAGTCTGGCAACCAGCGTAGGTAGCGAGGATGGCCCTGTACCGTCAGAATTCATGGCTTGGTCCTAATGTCATGGAACCATGAACCAGACGTACAACAAGAGATAAGTGGAAATAAGAAGGCTTTATTGAAAATCAAGCTGTAAGGCAAAAGTCCAAACGGATGGCTAAACCGAAGCAGGGTCTTGCGAAGCCAGAGGTCAGGAACCAGAAGGGTAGTCAGACGAAGCCAGGATCAGGAACCAGCAGGGTAGTCAGACGAAGCCTGGATCAGGAACCAGCAGGGTAGTCAGACGAAGCCAGGATCAGGAACCAGAAGGGTAGTCAGACGAAGCCAGGATCAGGAACCAGAAGCAGCTGCAGTCTTAGAAGCATGTGAACACAGGAGGACCAAGCAAGGAACTGAAGCCACAGACCTCCAAGAAGGTAAGACCATGACAAAAACTGCCTGCTGTTGTTTACCCCTGGCTGTGCTGAAGTTGGTGGTGAAGGTGTTACGCTGACCGGATGAGGAGCCGGTAGAGGATGAGGAAGCGGAGTAGGAGGAGGAAGCAACAGGTGGCAAACTGAAGCGCCCTGCAATCCTCAGTGGATGAAGGACATGCCCCAAACTGCTATCCGTCTCAGGTCCAGCTTCCACTGCATTTACCCAGTGTGCTCTTATGGAGATGTAACATCCCTGACTGTGCTTACTGGTCCACGTATCCGTAGTGAGGTGCACCTTGCCACAGATGGTGTTGCGCAGTGCACACCTGATTTTGTCCCCTACTTGGTTGTGCAGGGAAGGGATGGCTCGCTTGGAAAAGTAGTGGCAGCTGGGCACGACACACTGTGGAACAGCCACCGCCATAAGGCCTTTAAAACTATCTGTCTCCACCAGACGGAATGACAGCATTTCAAAGGCCAGTAATTTAGAAATGCTGGCATTCAGGGCCAGGGATCGCAGGTGGGTTGGGGGGTACTTCCTCTTCCTCTCCAGTGTTTTGGAGATGGAGAGCTGAACGCTTCCGTGGGACATTGTGGAGATGCTTGGTGACCCAGGGTGTTGCTGGAAGATCCTCTGTTTGCGGGGTGGCAGGTGGCACTGTCACTCCAGAGGTGGCTAAAGAGGCCGAGACTACAGCAGAAGAGGAAGCAGGAGGAGCCAGAGACCTTTCTTGGTTTTTGAGGTGTCTACTCCACTGCAGCTTGTGCTTAGTTCCCCTTGCTGTTTTTTGGGGTTGGGCCCTCCGTTTCCTTCCTACTCTCTTCCCTCTATGTGTATTCTTTTCTGCGGGGTTCCCGTTTTCTTTGAATTGGCTGCCTGCTTGTCCTCCATTTTTCTCTCAATTACCTTTATCCCCTGGTGTGGAAAATGTTGTGCATTCACAGTTCCTCTAGTTTGATTATCTTGACATCCCTGTTCTTGAATTCCGTTGGTGTTATTTATATTCCCTCTGTTGTGTTTATAATAGTGAGTCCCATTGAACTCCTGGCCACCATATGTTCTATTCTCAAATTGATAGGTATGGTCTCGATGTCTATTTCCAGTTGGGTGCTGATAACAGTATGTCTGAGGGGGTGGTCGCCAACTTTTATAACGAGAACATTTTTGGTATGGCTGCGAGTATCCCTGATCCCTATTAAATCTGTAATTATTATGGTAGTAAATACGATGTGCATATTCTTGGGGTCGGTAATTTTGTGCTTCCCAGTTCCTTCTTGGGGGTGGGGGATTCTTTCCTTTTGTCTGTAATTTGGGAGTAGTCGGCATATATCTCTGATCGCTAGTGTTAGCACCCTGCATGGATAAACTTGCTCTTTGGTTTTATGACTCAGTTTTATTGGAAGGATATTTCTCTACATTCTTTCCTTTCCACTTGTATACTTTATCATTTGTATAGTCCTCACTCACTTTAAAATATTTTTTCTGTTTTTTATTTTTTACCTCAGTCTTAATTAAGTTGTCCCTGCACTTGTTACTTAGTGCTATATAGCCTTCACTATCCTTAAAAGGCATCAACAATTTCTGCAATTTGTCAATATTGTGTCCAATCTCTCTGAGTTTGTTTTTACGTATACGAATAATGAACTGTACTACTTTCAAACCACACTCATTCATCAGTCTTTCGTATTCAATTAAATCCTCCAAATCATCAGTATTTAATGGTAACTGCTACTTCAAGCCTTCGGGTATTCTATCCTCGGAGAGATATTTCTCTAGGGATATAATATCACATGTGGTCCTAATCTCTTTACCTAAATCCCTTTCTAGTTCTCCAAACATTTTCTCCATGCTGTCATCGTTTTGTTCAATTTTTTTGTTAAGAAATACAGATTGTGCTTCACAGACAAGGCTGGCTCTATAATCAAATAAATCCATCCCACAGCGTATATATGGATGACCCACTCAACAATATAAGAGTTCAACGTAAATTTTTCCAATACGTTGCCTGGATGGTTCTAATTGCAGCGAGTCCCAAAGTGACGTGGATCCTTATCCACAAAAACAGTACATAAAAAAAAAAGGGCCGTGCAAAACTCCAAACCAACAGGACTGATGTACGTCTTCCACCAACTTTCAGCAAGCACACACTAGCTTCGTAAGGTGTTTCTTTCAATTAACATCCTGTGAGATTATAAAGAAGGCACGCACATAGTGAAGCACTGCAACAACCAGCAGTTCCTCCTCTCGATGTTATACTCACAAGCGTATAAGTAGAATATGTGCCTCAATATCTCTAATATATCCTGGCACTCTTTTAACCACCTCAGCTCTAGCTTAAACCCCCTTAATGACCAGACCACTTTTTACAATTCTGCACTGCACTACTTTCACGGTTTATTGCTCGGTCATACAACTTACCACCCAAATGAATTTTACCTCCTTTTCTTCTCACTAATAGAGCTTTCATTTGGTGGTATTTCAATGCTGCTGAAATTTTTACCTTTTTTGTTATTAATCGAAATTGACCTAAATTTTGCAAAAAAATGACATTTTTCACTTTCAGTTGTAAATTTTTTTTAAATAAAACTACATTTCTGTATACATTTTTCTCTAAATTTATTGTTCTACATGTCTTTGATAAAAAATAATGCAATAAGTGTATATTTCTGCAATAAGCTCTGACTTGCTGAGCACCTGTCATGTTTCCTGAGGTTCTACAATGCCCAGACAGTAGAAACACCCCACAAATTACCCCATTTCTGAAAGTAGACACCCTAAGCTATTCTCTGATGGGCATAATGGGCTCATGGAAGTTTTTATTTTTTGTCACAAGTTAGCGGAAAATGATTATTATTATAATTTTTTTCTTACAAAGTCTCATACTCGACTAACTTGGGACAAAAAATAAAATTTTACATGAACTCACCATACTCCTCACGGAATACCTGAGGGTGTCTTCTTTCCAAAATGGGGTCACATGTGGGGTATTTATACTGCCCTGGCATTTTAGCGGCCCTAAAGCGTGAGAAGTAGTTTGGAATCCAAATGTGTAAAAATGCCCTGTGAAATCCTGAATGTACTCATTGGAATTTGGGCCCCTTTGCGCATCTTGACTGCAAAAAAGTGTCACACAATGTGGTATTGCCGTACTCAGGAGAAGTAGGGCAATGTGTTTTGGGGTGTCTTTTTACATATACCCATGCTGTGTGAGAGAAATATCTCTCTATGAGACAACTTTTCGAATTTTCTTTTTATACAAAGTTGTCATTTGACAGAGATATTTCTCTCACCCAGCACATTGCCCTACTTCTCCTGAGTACGGCAATACCACATGTGTGACACTTTTTTGCAGCCAAGATGCGCAAAGGGGCCCAAGTTCCAATGAGTACTTTCAGGATTTCACAGGGCATTTTTACGCATTTGGATTCCAAACTACTTCTCATGCTTAAGGGCCCCTAAAATGCCAGGGCAGTATAAATGCCCCACAAGTGACCCCATTTTGGAAAGAAGACACCCCAAGGTATTCCGTGAGGGGCATGGCGAGTTCCTAGAATATTTTATTTTTTTTGCACAAGTTAGCTGAAAATGATTTTTATTTTATTTTTTCTTACAAAGTCTCATATTCCACTAACTTGTGACAAAAAAATAAAATTTTATATGAACTCACCATGCCCCTCACTAAATACCTTGGGGTGTCTTCTTTCCAAAATGGGGTCACATGTGGGGTATTTATACTGCCCTGGCATTTTAGGGGCCCTAAAGCGAGAGAAGTAGTTTGGAGTCCAAATGCGTAAAAATGCCCTGTGAAATCCTGAAATTACTCATTGGAACTTGGGCCCCTTTGCGCATCTTGGCTGCAAAAAAGTGTCACACATGTGGTATCGCCGTACTCAGGAGAAGTAGGGCAATGTGTTTTGGGGTGTCTTTTTACATATACCCATGCTGGGTGAGAGAAACATCTCTCTATAATTATAAAATTATTAAAAGAGCTTAGTGGTGAGCTGGCAAAACCTTTAACAGATTTATTTAACCAATCATTAGTAACAGGAGTCGTCCCGGAAGATTGGAAATTGGCAAATGTCGTGCCCATTCACAAGAAAGGTAGTAGGGAGGAATCGAGCAACTATAGACCAGTGAGTCTGACATCAATAGTAGGCAAATTAATGGAAACCCTATTAAAGGATAGGATTGTGGAACATCTAAAATCCCATGGATTGCAAGATGAAAAACAACATGGGTTTACTTCAGGGAGATCATGTCAAACAAATCTTATAGATTTTTTTGACTGGGTGACTAAAATAATAGACGGTGGAGGTGCAGTAGACATCGCAAATCTAGATTTTAGTAAGGCTTTTGACACTGTCCCACATAGAAGACTTATCAATAAACTGCAGTCATTGAGCATGGACTCCCATATTGTTGAGTGGATTAGGCAGTGGCTGAATGACAGACAACCGAGGGTTGTAGTCAATGGAGAACATTCAAAACAAGGTCATGTTACCAGTGGGATTCCACAGGGATCTGTACTGGGACCAATTTTGTTTAATATCTTCATAAGTGATATTGCAAAAGGCCTCGATGGTAAGGTTTGTCTTTTTGCTGATGACACAAAGATATGTAACAGGGTTGATGTTCCTGGAGGGAAACGCCAAATGGAAAAGGATTTAGGAAAACTAGAAGAATGGTCAGAACTCTGGCAACTGAAATTTAATGTGGATAAGTGCAAGATAATGCACCTGGGGCGTAAAAACCTAAGGGCAGAATATAGAATATTTGACACAGTCCTGACCTCAGTATCTGAGGAAAGGGATTTAGGAGTAATTATTTCAGAAGACTTAAAGGTGGGAAGACAATGTAATAGAGCAGCACGAAATGCCAGCAGAATGCTTGGATGTATAGGGAGAGGTATAAGCAGTAGAAAGAGTGAAGTGCTTATGCCGCTGTACAGAACACTGGTGAGACCTCACTTGGAGTATTGTGCGCAGTACTGGAGGCCATATCTCCAGAAGGATATAGATACTCTAGAGAGAGTTCAGAGAAGAGCTACTAAACTAGTACATGGATTGCAGGATAAAACTTACCAGGAAAGGTTAAAAGACCTTAATATGTATAGCTTGGAAGAAAGAAGAGACCGAGGGGATATGATAGAAACTTTTAAATACATAAAGGGAATCAACTCGGTAAAGGAGGAGAGCATATTTAAAAGAAGAAAAACTACCACAAGAGGACACAGTTTTAAATTAGAGGGGCAAAGGTTTAAAAGTAATATCAGGAAGTATTACTTTACTGAGAGAGTAGTGGATGCATGGAATAGCCTTCCTGCAGAAGTGGTAGCTGCAAATACAGTGAAGGAGTTTAAGCATGCATGGGATAGGCATAAGGCTATCCTTCATATAAGATAGGGCCAGGGACTATTCATAGGATTCAGATATATTGGGCAGACTAGATGGACCAAATGGTTCTTATCTGCCGACACATTCTATGTTTCTATGTTTAAGACAACTTTTCCCTTTTTTTTATACAAAGTTGTCATTTGACAGAGATATTTCTCTCACCCAGCATGGGTATATGTAAAAATACACCCCAAAACACATTGCCCTACTTCTCCTGAGTAAGGCAATACCACATGTGTGACACTTTTTTGCAGCCAAGATGCGCAAAGGGGCCCAAGTTCCAATGAGTCCTTTAGGATTTCACAGGGCATTTTTACGCATTTGGATTCCAAACTACTTCTCACACTTAAGGGCTCCTAAAATGCCAGGGCAGTATAAATACCCCACAAGTGACCCCATTTTGGAAAGAAGACACCCCAAGGAATTCCGTGAGAGGCATGGCGAGTTCCTAAAATATTTTTTTTTGGCACAAGTTAGCGGAAAATGTTTTGTTTTTTTCTTACAAAATCTCATATTCCACTAACTTGGGACCCTTAAGCGTGAGAAGTAGTTTGGAATCCAAATGCGTAAAAAATGCCCTGTGAAATCCTTAAGATACTCATTGGAATTTGGGCCCCTTTGTGCACCTAGGCTGCAAAAAAGTGTCACACATGTGGTATCGCCGTATTCAGGAGAAGTAGGGCAATGTGTTTTGTGGTATATTTTTACATATACCCATGCTGGGTGAGAGAAATATCTCTGTCAAATGACAACTTTGTATAAAAAAAAATGGGAAAAGTTGACTTTTAGAGAGATATTTCTCTCACCCAGCATGGGTATAAGTAAAAATACACCCACAAACACATTGCCCTACTTCTCCTGAGCACGGCAATACCACATGTGTGACACTTTTTTGCAGCCTAGAGGCGCAAAGGGGCCCAAATTCCAATGAGTACCTTTTAGGAGGGCATTTTTAAACATTTGGATTCCAGACTTCTTCTCACGCTTAAGGGCCCCTAAAATGCCAGGGCAGTATAAATACCCCACATGTGACCCCATTTTGGAAAGAAGACACCCCAAGGTATTCCACAAGGGTCATGGCGAGTTCATAGAAGATTTTTATTTTTTGCACAAGTTAGCGGAAATAGTTTTTTTTTTTCTCACAAAGTCTCCCTTTCCGCTAACTTGGGACAAAAAGTTCAATATTTCATGGACTCAATATGCCCCTTAGCGAATACCTTGGGGTGTCTTCTTTCCAAAATGGGGTCATTTGTGGGGTGTTTGTACTGCCCTGGCATTTGAGGGTCTCCACAATCATTACATGTATGGCCAGCATTAGGAGTTTCTGCTATTCTCCTTATATTGAGCATACAGGTAATGAGATTCTTTTTTTTCCGTTCAGCCTCTGGGCTGAAAGAAAAAATGAATTGCACAGATTTTTTCATTCGCATCGATCAATGTGGATGAAAAAATCTCTGCCCAAAAATGTGCAAAAAAAAAAAATAGGGGAAAGGCGTCTGCCAGGACATAGAAGCTCTGCCCAACATCCAAACCCACTCAGCCCGTATGCCCTGGCAAACCCGATTTCTCCATTCACATCAATCGATGTGGATGAATAAATCATTGGCGGAATTTATTTTTTTTTTTTATATATACAAAGTGTTTGCCAAAGCATATGAACACTGCCCCTCAGCTCATAAGCCTTGGCAAATGTATCTTTTTTACTGCAGAGGAGAAATCTCGTCTTGCAGCGCCGCATACACCGACTTTTGTGTAATCTGACAGCAGCGCAATGCTTCTGTCAGAATGTACATCAGTGCTGCAACTGGTCGATCGGTTGGTCCACCTAGAAGGTAAAAAAACTAAACAAAACAAAAAAAATGTTCGCAACGCAATAAATTTATTAACATTAACTTTATACAACATTTGAAACAGAACATTAACTTTTATAAACTTTATTGAACTTTTGGAACATTAACTTTTTTGCTTACCTTATTTTATTTTTTATTTTTATAGGACAAACCTCTCCTTTCCCATGGGACAATGTGCAAAGCGCAAATAGCCCAGAGATGTGGCGAAGTACATTATGCACTTTGTCCCAGGTGAAAGGAGAGGTTTGCAGCAGCTCTGTGTGAAAGGGCCCTAAGAGCCCTGTGTGCCTGTCCTGTGTACTGCAATCCCTATGCTAAGTGCATAGCGCAGGGTGGTCAGGGCAGTCAGGACAGAAATAGCGGGTGTCACGCCTTATTCCACTCCTGCTACAAACACGACATCTTTTTCGGGGAGAAGCTTGGATTGAGGTACCAGCAACGACATTGGGGAAATGTCGCTCGTGTAGATGGCTCACTACACTGGTGGTTGGGGCCACGGAACCTCCTGGATACAGGAGGTTCTCGATGATCTCTTCCTGAAATTTGAGGAAGGATCGTGTTCTCTCAGCCTTAATGTAGAGAACAAAACTATTATACATCGCCAATTGAATTAGATATACAGACACCTTCTTATACCAGCCTCTGGTCCTGCAGGAAAGTAAATAAGGAGCCAACATCTGGTTATTGAAGTCCACCCCTCCCATGAGCAAATTATAGTTTTGGACACAGAGGGGCTTTTCAATGACACTGGTTGTTCGTTCAATTTGTATTGTGTCTGCGTGAATGGAAGAGAGCATGTAAACTTCACGCTTGTCTCTCCATTTCACCGCAAGCAGTTCTTCGTTACACAAGGCAGCCCTCTCCCCCCTTGCAAGACGGGTGGTAACGAGCCTTTGGGGGAAGCCCCGGCGACTAGGTCGCGCGGTGCAACAGCAGCCAATCTGCTCTAGAAACAAATGCTTGAAGAGGGGCACACTTGTGTAAAAATTGTCCACATAAAGATGGTACCCCTTGCCAAAGAAGGGTGACACCAAGTGTGGCGATGTATCTTTTGTATCACCGCGTAAGCCTACGCCGGTGACAGAGTGCAGATCGATGATCTCTGTGCTCACGCTGGGTACTGCACAGTGGACTTGATTAGCTGCTTGCAGATTCATCTCCTGAAGGTTAGCGCAGGTCTGTCTTTGTGAAATATACTTACGTGAATGCACATTTACCGTTGTTTCTTCTCTTTTATAAGTCCTGAACAGCCGTTATCCATTCGTCCAATCAGGCTCCTTCAATCTTCCTTCTGCCAACTATTGCAGTTACCTTGGAGCTGACCATTTACACCTTTGAAGCAGGTAAATGCAAAATAAAATTGAATGCTTTCTATACAATTAGAGGTGTCATGACATCATGGCTCCCCTCATTGTATACACATTATGTATCGCTCCATTATTTGTTAAAACTTTGAGAGATACAACTTTTGAGGTAGATTAAATCAAAGTGTTAATGAGATGAACTATAGGTCATACACAGGGATCTAAATGAAATTCATGTAGACACATTTCAAGACCATCCAGTAGCAAAAATTAGTTAATGACAATTACCGCATACCTAATAGTGAAGGCTGTATTAAACTGCCACCAGCTATTCTGTGCATGCTTTAGTGAATGATATGCTGGGGAATGCCATCAATCAATTGAGCAGGCCCAGGAGAGGATTATGAGCCAGACTACTAATCTAAAGGCATAGCATTTCCCATAATAGCCAAAAAGTTAAATTTGAGTCTCATCTAACCAGAGAACCATCTTCCATGTATTTGGGAAGCTGTTTGGCAAACTACAAACATGTTTTGTTATGTTTCTCTTTAATCAATGGCTTTTTTCTGTCCTTTTTTCCATAAAGCCCCACTCCTGTGGAGGGGAAGATAGAAGTCTTATGGACAGATACATCCATCTCTGCTGTGTGGATCTTTGAATCTCCTTCTGGGTTATTGTTGGCGCCTGATGCCCTCCTTGCTTGGTCTCTGAGTTTTGGTGGTCGACTTACTTTTGTCAGATTTGTTATTGTGCCATATTCTTTCCATTATGTAAAAACAGATGTAATGGAAATGTTCAAAGTTGTGGATCTATACTTCTTCACAACTTTGTCTTTGACCTGTTTGGAGGGCTCTTTGGTCTTTATGCAGCTTGCTTAGTAGTGTTGGAGACTCAGAAGCCTTTCAGAAAAGATGTATTTATAATCGCATCATGTCATTGTGACACTTTGATTCCACACTGATTGGACTAGAGATGGGCAAACTTCTTGAAATACATTACATGTTGGATTCAGCAAATTTTTCAGAAAATTGTACACAAATCAAACATGCTCCAATTGGCCTTAAATGTGTATATCTTTACATTATCTAATTTCCTTTTTTAATATTTATTTTTTGTTCTCCCCCCCCCCCTTTTCCCCTTTTAGGCTCTTTAATGTAATGACAGCAATAGCAAATAATGCCAGCGTGACAGTGACATATATAGCTATGGGTAAACGCAGGGTTGACGGTGTTAACGAACAGCATGTTTAAAAACACACCGTGTTGTCCCATGTGTTATTCTTTTACATATTATAAAGCTTCCAAAAATGTTTTCTTATTGGGGGCAGATGGTGTTTAAAGACATATAGTGTTATCAGAAAAAAATAGTGGCTTGTTGGGACCAAGCATCCAAAAATTAGGCCGGAATTCCTGCCCATATTTATATACATGCAAGTGGAAGGGGTGTAAGAAGGAGGTTCTGAGGCTGAACAAGCCTGAAAAAATTCTCCCTTTTATTTGGGAGCAGCAGAAGTACATTGTGGATGTAGAAAGGTTAAGGTGTGCAGAGGTAATAGTGGCAATAGTAGTGTCAACAGTAGCAGCACAGCATGGAACAGACAAGGCAGCATCTACGTAGATGTGTGTGGCTGTGTTGGGGTAGTAGTTGTAGTAGAGGTGGCTGTGTTAAAGAAATGACAGTATGGGTAATGGAAATGGCAATAGAGGATTATCAGCAGGGACTAGCAGCCACGGTGGTGGCAGCAGCTATACAGTATGTAACTTGATGGTAGGTAGGTAGACAGCGGCAGTGGCATAATGGGACAATGCCAGCAATTGCAGGTCTATTCATCAAACTCAGATCTAGGTGTGTAAAAATCCTCATGGACCCATGCATTGTTAATTTTGACAAAAGTGATGTGCTAAACACTGGCAGAGGGCAAGTTTGTCTGCTTGGGTATGATGACTCCTCCTGCCATGCCAAAAACCTCTCTGAGATGACACTGGTGGCTGGACAAGACAGTATAGCAAGAGCAAACTGGGCCACTGTCTGGCTGCCCAGAAGTCCATGGGGTCAGAAAACACGGTATGCTCTAGAGACAGGCCAGAGTTGAGGTAGGACTGTCTGTCTTAGTTTGCTTATTTGTGTTTGCCTGGCACAATACATGCAAAAACTGCTCCACCACTGAACTGGCTGCTGCTGTGGCTTCTGCTGCTTGAGGTAGCAGAGATAATAGGAGAGCGGTGACTTGGCAGGGGCAAAGAGGGGCCAACTGGTCAGACATACAGACGGCAGATGTCTGCTTGCTGAATGCTGTGGCAAAGGGGGGGCCTGTATAGTGTGGGTGGCCTGTATAGTGTGGGGGCTGTATACTGTGGGGGCTGTATACTGTGTGGGGGGCTGTATACTGTGTGGGGGCCTGTATACTGTGTGGGGGCTTGTATACTGTGGGGGGCTGTATATTGTGGGGGCCTGTATACTGTGGAGGGCTGTATACTGTGGGGCCTGTATAGTGTGGGGGGGCTGTATAGTGAGGGGGCCTGTATAGTGTGGGGGGCCTGTATAGTGTGGGGGGCTGTATATTCTGGAGTGCTATACTGCTGTACTGTATACTGTGGGGGTCTGTATACTGTGGGTGCTGTATAGTGTGGAGTGCTATACTGCTGTACTCTATAGTGTGGGGGCTGTATACGGTGAGGTGCTATACTGTGAGGTGTTGTATACTGTGGGGTCCTGTATACTGTGGGCTGCTATACTGCTCTACTATATACTGTGGGGTACTGTATAGTGTGGGGTGCTATACTGCATACTGTGTGGTGCTGTATAGTATAGGGTGCTATACTGCATACTGTGGGGTGCTGGGGTGCACTGTAACACTAGGGTGAGCCGAGCCCTGGTCTCCTTCCTGCAGAGCGGTGCCCACTTCCAGCCTGAGCCCAGCTGCCCAGAGCACTGATCTTGAGCCGCTAGAGTCTTCAGAACTAGAAGTATTTACAGTCATTCACTGTACTCTACCAGATGTATGGATTTTTTGTGTGTGTGTTGTGGTGGAGGGCGTGATTGCCTGCAAAGGTGTGGGAAGGCGGGATTCAGGGGGCCCAAGTAAATTTTTGCCCAGGGTCCAATCAATATTAAAGACGGGCCTGCCCAGCTCACTAGCTCCTCAAATCTAAAAAGTTGATCTACCTTATCAGTCCACATTTCCCATGTACTGTATAAGTAAGCGAACAGCTGTGATGAGAATAGTAGGGAGGTTGCTGACTGCTGACATGGACAGTAGGGAGTGGTAATGTCACGGCCTATGGTGTGTTTTGTGACACTTTCCTTCACTTGGTTGCCCGTGGCAACGTGTGGTGTTGTGTGCATGTGGTGGCAGTGTCTCAGCCCTATGGCTGATCCCCAGGACATGGTTGTGGGGGGGCTGTATAGTGTGGGGGGCCTGTATATTCCAGAGTGCTATACTGCTGTACTGTATACTGTGGGGGTCTGTATACTGTGGGTGCTGCAACAGGTGAAGTGTGTGTTTATGTGTGTACTTCCCCTTTAAGTGGCCGTCTTCCCTTGCCTTGTGTTGGAAGGGTTAACTCCCTTCTGTGTGTGTGATCACCTGGTGTGTCTGAGTGTGGGTGTGGCTACTTTGGGCTATAAAGCCTCTGCTGTTTTCAGTTAGCTGAGGGGTTCTTCAGCCATGGTTGCTGGAGACATCCTCCTGTTATACCATCTGCCAGTGGGGGCCACCCTTGTGGTCATAAGCTTTATGTATGGTGTTTAGTAGATGTTTCTTTGGTCTTTATTTATTGCAGCATATGGTTTCCTGTGTGATGTGTGTTGTGTGCTGTGTCTTTTGTGTTGTTGTGGACAGCAGCACTTATACTTGGGTTCCAGGCTCTGTGTCGGTGGCAGGTAGGTGTGGTACTAGTCTTACTTACCTGCCATTGCCATATGTCTGTTTCTGTTTCCCCTGTCTTTATAGCTTGGCCAATGAGACTCCTGTTCCTCCGTGTCTAGGAGGAACAGGTCGTCTTACCCTGCTCCTAGCCCAGGGCCACCCTGAGGGCTAGTAGGAATATCAGGTTCCGGAGTATGAGCCCTCCTACCATCAGGGTCGGCTCATACAGGCTAGGAGACAGGGTCAGAATTAGGGATTGTTTAGGAGGTGACCTGCTCCCTGATCCCTGTCCTGGCCATGCTCTGACCATCCATCTGCTGATACCGCACGGCTGAGGGTTTTCCCCATCCTCAGCCGTGACAGGTAAGGGAGTGAGAGAAGGCATCTAGGAAGTGCTGATTTAGCAATAAGTTGTTCAAGACAGGTCTGTGATTTATGCAGGTCTAAGGGTAGCAACAACCTGCTCATGTCCCTACAGAGGTTTAGGAGGTGAAGAAATGGTGCTGATGTGACCTGTGGAAGCGAGGGGACCTTCTCACATTCGAGTGGGAGAGGTAATCCCTTTCAAAGGGATAGATGCCAAAAGTGATCATACCCCCAAGGAGTCTGTGATATGGGGCTGTGAGTGAGCCTGGAGTAAACTAAGGGGAGTTTCAGGAAGAGAGAATCTGACAGCATCTTAAAATTTTTTAAAGAGAAGACCACACTGCCAGAGTGCGCTTTACTAGCAGAGACTGGTAAGTGGTTGAGGGAGAGAAAGGACATAGGCCCCACAGTATGAGAGTGTCTTTAGACATGTAGAGATGACATTCCAGATCTGAGCACAAGGTCGGGGAAATAGGAGATACAAAGGAAGAGGCTTCTGCACACCTGCACAGCTTTATAGTATAAATGCAGATTAGGGGCCTGAAACCTCCAAACTTCTTCTTCCTGGTGAGTATAGTATATGAGATAGCTAAACAAGCACCCCAGAGAAAGTTAAAAAAGAGCTTGCGTACTTGTGTGAAAAAAGAAAGTGGGAGCTATATTGGCTTTCTTCAGAGGGGATAGGGTAGGTGATGTGAGGGAAGAAAGGAGGTAGGAGTAGTAGCTATGGGTGTGGGTATGCAGTAGAGAGAGGCATAATACCTTTGGAAAGCTTTCATAATATCGACAGTGGATTTGTATATGTGGCCGGTCTCGTCTTTCATAGATGAAGGCATCTTTCTGTACTTTCTTAGTCCAGGTGGACATTAAAGGCTATTATTTTTTATTATTGAATTGTACTCATTCTGAGCTAAAAAAATATTTTTAAATTGCTCTTTATTAAAAATGTAAAGTCCTTTTTTCTGTACAGTGTTGATATGCTCTAGTAGCACCCTTTGGATTTTCTTTCTTTTCCGTCATCTGGAGAGCAAACAGACTTATCTCTGCTCTCTGACCTTCTAAGCACTCATTATAGCATAGTTCTTATCTTACTGATAAGAATGTGGATTAAATAAGTGTTTATAATCTCTTAGTAGTTTAGAGGTAAAGTTTATTAGATGACCGGCATAAAGTAACATAGTAACATAGTATATAAGGCCGAAAAAATACATTTGTCCATCCAGTTCGGCCTGTTATCCTGCAAGTTGATCCAGAGGAAGACAAAAAAAAAAAAACCCTGTGAGGTAGAAGCCAATTTTCCCCACTTTAGGGGAATAAAAAATTCCTTCCCGACTCCAATCAGGCAATCAGAATAACTCCCTGGATCAACGGAGCTATAGTTGGATCTCTAGTAGCTATAGCCTGTAATATTATTACGCTCCAGAAATACATCCAGGCCCTTCTTGAACTCTTTTAGTGAACTCACCATCACCACCTCCTCAGGCAGAGAGTTCCATAGTCTTACTGCTCTTACCGTAAAGAATCCTCTTCTATGTTTGTGTACAAACCTTCTTTCCTCCAGACGCAGAGGATATCCCCTCGTCACAGTCACAGTCCTGGGGATAAATAGATGATGAGATAGATCTCTGTACTGACCCCTGATATATTTATACATATTAATTAGATCTCCCCTCAGTCATCTTGTTTCTTAAGTGAATAACCCTAATTTTGATAATCTTTCAGGGTACTCTAGTTGCCCCATTCCAGTTATTACTTTAGTTGCCCTCCTCTGGACCCTCTCCAGCTCTGCTATGTCTGCCTTGTTCACTGGAGCCCAGAACTGTACACAGTACTTCATGTGTGGTCTGACTAATGATTTGTAAAGTGGTAGGACTATGTTCTCATCACGGGCATCTATGCTCCTTTTGATGCAACAATTATCTTATTGGCCTTGGCAGCAGCTGCCTGACACTGGTTTTTGCAGCTTAGTTTGCTGTTTATTAAAATTCCTAGATCTTTTTCCATGTCAGTGTTACCGAGTGTTTTCCCATTTAGTATGTACGGGTGACTTGCATTATTCCTTCCCATGTGCATAACTTTACATTTGTCAGTGTTAAACCTCATCTGCCACTTATCTGCCCAAGCCTCCAATCTATCCAGATCCCTCTGTAGTAGTATACTGTCCTCTTCAGTGTAAATTACTTTACAGTTTAGTGTTAGCTGCAAAAATTGATACTTTACTATGCAAGCCTTCTACAAGATCATTAATAAATAAAAAAATATATTGAAGAGAATAGGGCCCAATACTGACCCCTGAGGTACCCCACTAGTGACAGTGGCCCAATCTGAGTGTGTACCGTTAATAACCACCCTCTGTTTTCTATCATTGAGCCAGTTACTTACCCACATACAGACATTTTCTCCCAGCCCAAGCATTCTCGTTTTATATACTAACCTTTTATGTGGTACAGTGTCAAGTGCTTTGGAGAAGTCCAGATATACGACGCCGCTGTCAAGTCTAGAACTTACCTCCTCATAGAAACTGATTAAATTAGTTTGCTAATATGGCGTTATTTGCTTATTTCCGTTGAGATGCTCTAAGATAGCATCTCTCAGAAAACGTTCAAACAGTTTACCCACAACAGATGTTAAACTTACCGGCCTATAGTTTCCAGGCTCTGTTTTTGGGCCCTTTTTGAATATTGCCACCACATTTGCCATGCACCAATCCTGTTGGACATTCCCTGTCAGTATAGAGTCCGCAAATATCAGAAATAAGGGTCTGGCTATTGACATTACTTAATTCCCTTAGGATACGGGGGTGTATGCCATCCGGTCCTGTCGATTTGTCTATTTTAATCTTTTTAAGTCTCTGTTGTACTTCTTCCTGGGTCAGACAGGACACTTTTAATGGGGAATTTATTTTTACATTCTGAATGTCATCTGACAGTTTATTTTCCTCAGTGAATACATTGGAGAAAAAAAATATTTAACAGCTTTGCTTTCTCCTCGTCGCTCTCTGCGACTTCCCCCTCATTACTCCTTAAAGGGCCGACACCTTCAGATTTTTACTTTTTAACATTTATATAATTGAAGAACATTTTAGGGTTAGTTTTACTCTCTTTGGCAATTGATCTCTCGGTCTATAGTTTGGCTGCTTTTACTTGTTTTTTACATGTTCTATTTTTTTCCTTATAGTTTTACAGGGCTTCCGTGCTACCCTCCTGTTTTAGTGATTTATATGCTTTCTTTTTGTCATTTATTGCTTTCTTTACAGTTTTATTTAGCCGCATTGGTTTCTTTTTGTTCCTTAACCTTTTATTCCCATACGGTATGTCCCTCTCACACTGAGATTTTAGGATGCTTTTAAAGATATCCCATTTTGTGGCTGTATTTTTATTTGTGAGGACTTTATCCCATTTAGTTAGGCCTATGGCCTCTCTTAGTTGGCTAAATTTAGCTTTTTTGAAGTTTGGTATTTTTGTTCCTCCCTGTAGAAACGCTCTTTTGAATGATAATTGGAAGGTTATTACTTTATGGTTACTATTTCCCAGGTGTCCCCCGACCTGCACGTCTGTTATTCTGTCCGGTCTATTGGTTAATACTAAGTCCAGTATGGCTGTCCCTCTAGTCGGGTCCTGAACCAGTTGGGAGAGGTAATTGTCTTTGGTTATTGGCAAGAACCTGTTTCCTTTATGAGATATACAAGTTTCAGTTTCCCAGTCTATATCTGGGTAGTTGAAGTCCCCCATAATAAGCACCTCATTATGATTTGCCGCCTCGTCTATCTCGTTTAGTAGTAGATTTTCTGTGGAATCTGGTATATTAGGTGGTTTATAGTAAACTCCTATTAGTAATTTATTGTTGTTTTTAGCTCCATGTATCTCTAACCACAGTGACTCCACATGTTCATGTCCCTCACTTATATCTTCACGGAGACTGTAACCTTGTACATTAACTGCCCAGTCATAGCTATCATCCAGCCATGTCTCAGTTATTCCCACTATGTCATAGTCCTCCTGACACATCACTAATTCCAGCTCGCCAGTTTTATTAGCCAGGCTTCTGGCATTAGTATACATACATTTGAGAGGTTTATGTATATTTTTTACCCTACACCTTTCCTTCTGAACTGTTCTAGTCCCTCCTTCCATTCCTCCCCCAGTCCCACTACCTTGCCCCTGGTCTCTATCTGCACTATCTTCCCCTCCTATAGTGTAATTTCCCTCCCCCCCCAATCCCTAGTTTAAACACTCCTCCAGCCTTCTAGCCATCTTTCTCCCCAGCACCGCTGCCCCTTCCTTCCCCATTGAGGTGCAGCCCGTCCCTACGATAGAGCCTGTAGCCGATAGAGAAGTCGGCCCAGTTCTCCAGGAACCCAAACCCCTCCTTCCTACACCAGTTCTTGAGCCACTTGTTAATCTCCCTAATCTCCCACTGCCTTTCTTGTGTGGCTCGTGGTACAGGCAGTATTTCGGAAAATACTACCTTTGAGGTCCTTGCCCTAAGCTTTTGACCTAAATCCCTGAAATCATTTTTAAGGACTCTCCCCCTACCTCTAACTTTGTCATTGGTTCCGATATGGACCATGACCACTGGATCTTCTCCAGCCCCTCCCAGTAATCTGCAAACCGATTTGCGATGTGTCGAACTCTAGCGCCAGGAAGAAAGCACACTGTTCGGCGATCACGGTCTTTGTGACAGATTTCCCTATCTGTTCCCCTAATAATGGAGTCTCACACTACCAGCACCTGTCTGGCCTGCCCTGCTCTCCTAGTTCCCTGTTTACTGGAGCTGACATTCCCCTGACTGGCAGAGGAAGTGTCCGGCTGCAGCAGTGCCGTCCCTGGACTAACATCTCCCTCCTCTGCCAAACGTGCAAACTTGTTGGGGTGTTTCAGATCAGGGCTAGCCTCCCTGGCACTCCTTCCTCTACCCCGCTTTCTAACTGTTACCCAACTAGCTACCTCACTTTCCTCAGCCTCCTCTCTGTCACCCTCCCCCTCATCTACCCCAAAGAGTGCTTGCTCGGTGAGAAGCAAACTCTTTTGCAAATTGTCAATGCCTCTCAGTGTTGCAACTTACTTGTTTAGAGACTCGATTTGCGATTCCAAACAGGTAATTTGCTCACATCTTGAACAAAGATATACACCCTGGAACGGCAGTTCCAGGACTGCATACATCATGCAAGATGTGCACTGGACTGCGTTGGCAATTGTGCAAGACATACTAAATGGGGTTTACAACAGTAAAAAAGCAAAACAGTAAATATGATTTAGAATTAGACCTTGTCTCCTGTAGTTGAAGGACTACCTAGAATTAAGCCAACAACTCACAAGGAAATTATATCCAACCTTAGTTTCCAACTTCTTTTCTTAAACTCCTTTTTTTAACTCCACTTAATAAGAAGCCACTTAGTAGAGCAAGCCTCGGGAAGAGCAAGCTCTAGAGACCCTAGTAGTTCAAGTGAAAGTGAAACTACCAGTCACACAGCTAGAAAACCCTTTGTGACAGAACAGCTCAATATTTTTTAATAAAGGCCCGTTGAAAAAATGATTAACACAAAATCATAATGAAAATTGCCTCCTGTGTGCGTAGGATTTGGATTTAGACCTGAAAAGAAGTTTGGCAGATTTGACATTAAGTAAATTCTTCAGATCTGATTGTAACTTAGCAAGGGATTGAGCGACGGATAGGTCCTTATTCTGTTTATGAGTAATTGCTAATTTAGTTATTTGAGAGATAAGGGAATTTCTCTAAGCTTAGTTCCCATTCCCAAAGCAAATAGTTCTCCCCTGATCACTGATTTATGGGCCTCCCATACCATAGGTGGTGCAACTCAATCTGCTATATTAATACAGAAGTATTCCTCCTATTTAGTTCTTGTGGTATCATGTCTGGCAGGTAACAGATGTGCGGTGCAAAGGGGAGGGAAGGGGAGGGAAGGGGAGTACCTTACCACTAGGGAGAGGGAGGAGTGGCGACCCCTAGCTCACCTAGCACTGGCACCTGGCTGCCCTGACGTCCCTAGATGGGCTGCTAACCGTACGCCAATCACGTACCTCATCCCTGGCTTACCCTGAAATAAGCCCTAGGTAGTCAGTAGGGTGGTGGGAGCACTTTTCCTCACCACTGACACCTAGGGTAACAACAGGGAAAGGAAAAACAACACAAACAATCCCCGAAGGGAGACAACAAACAGGAGAGAACTGGGGATCTGACAGCACCATTTCAAACAGAGCCACAGCAACTCCACCTGAGGTCAGAATAGAAGATCTGGAAAGAAGGTCTATATCTGGCAACAAGGGAAGCAGAAAGAGAAAATATATAGTAGCTGGGAGTGGCTGACAGAGAACAGCTGAAAGGAAAAGCTACAGATCCCTAAATGGGACAAAAAGGATTGCAAATCTAAGCAGGAAAACCTGTACCGGAATCTTTTCCCACCACTAGGTCATGGAGCCATCTCTTAAGAAACCGAGCGAGTAGCCACCCGCTGCGACCTTCTGACCCCAGGCACAACAGGGTCAATGATAGGTTGTGACACCCTCGTGACATGTAGGAGGCATGTGTGGGGTTATCTATGAGGGTTTCATTCAAACACCAGTTCTACACTCTTTGGGGAAGGTCTTTAAGGGTCACTCACTGTCAGGGAGATAAGGGCATAGTCAGAAAGTGTATTATCTCGAAAAATTAGAATATCGTGCGAGAGTTAATTTATTTTAGTAATGCAACTTAAAAGGAGTTGCATTCATGCAACTTAAAATTTGAATATTGTGAAAAGGTTCAATATTCTAGGCTCAAAGTGTCACACTCTATTCAGCTAATTAATCCATACCCCCTGAGCAAAAGGTACCTGAGATTGTGACTTTGGGGTTTTCATAAGCTGTAAGCCATAATCATCCGAATTATAACAAATAAAGGCTTGAAATATCTCACTTTGCATGTAATAAGTCCATCTCATATATTACACTGAACAAAAATATAAACGCAACACTTTCTGTTTTGATCCAATTTTGCATGAGCTGAACTCAAAGATCTTAAATGTTTTCTACATACACGAAAGACCCATTGCTCTCAAATATTGTTCACAAATCTGTCTAAATCTGTGTTATTGAGCACTTCTCCTTTGCAGACATAATCCATCCCACCTCACAGATGTGGCATATCAAAGGTGCTGATTAGACAGCATGAATATTGCACAGGTGTGCCTTAGACTGCCCACAATAAACGTCCACTCTGAAATGTGCAGTTTGATCACACAGCACATTGTCACAGATGTTGCAACACTTGAAGGATCGTGTAATTGGCATGCTGACTGCAGGAATGTCTACCAGAGCTGTTGCCCGTGCAATGAATTTTCATTTCTCTACCATAAGCCGTCTCCAAAGGCGTTTCAGAGAATTTGGCAGTACATCCAACTGGCCTCACAACGCAGACCACCTGTAACCACACCAACCCAGGACCTCCACATTCAGCATGTTCACCTCCTTGATCGTCTGAGACCAGCCACCCAGACCGCTGCAGCAACAGTCGGTTTGCATAACCAAAGAATTTCTGACCAAACTGTCAGAAACCGTCTCAGGGAAGCTCATCTGCATGCTCGTCGTCCTCATCGGGGTCTGGACCTGATTGCAGTTCGTCATCGTAACCAACTTGAGTGGGCAAATGCTCACATTCAATGGTGTCTGGCACGTTGGAGAGGCATTCTGTTCATGGATGAGTCCCAGTATTCACTGTTCAGGGCAGATGGCAGACAGCGTGTGTGGCGTTGTGTGGGTGAGCGGTTTGCTGATGTCAGTGTTATGGATCGAGTGGCCCATGGTGGCAGTGGGGTTAGGGTATGGGCAGGCATATGTTATGGACAACAATCACAGGTGCATTTTATTGATGGCATTTTGAATACACAGAGATACAGTGACGAGATCCTGAGGCCCATTGTTGTGCCATTCATCCACGACCATCACCTCATGTTGCAGCATGATAATGCATGGTCCCATATTGCAAGGATCTGTACACAATTCCTGAAGGCTGAAAATATCCCAGTTCTTGCATGACCAGCATACTCACCGGAAAAGTCACCCATTGAGCATGTTTAGGATGCTCTGGATGGGCGTATACGACAGTGTATTCCAGTTCCTGCCAATAGTCTGCAACTTCGCACAGCTATTGAATAGGAGTGGACCAACATTCCACAGGCCACAATCAACAACCTGATCAACTCTATGCAACGGAGATGTGTTGCACTGCATGAGGCATATGGTGGCCAAACCAGATACTGACTGGTTTTCTGACCCCCCCGCAGCCAGTAAGGCAAAACTGTGCCCATTTCAGAGTGGAATTTTATTGTGGGCAGTCTAAGGCACACATGTGCAGTATTTATGTTGTCTAATCAGCACCTTGATATGCCACACCTGTGAGGTGGGATGGATTATCTCGGCAAAGGAGAAGTGCTCACAAACACAGATTTAGACAGATTTGTGAACAATATTTGAGAGTAATGGGTCTTTTGTGTATGTAGAAAATGTTTCAGATCTTTAAGTTCAGCTCATGCAAAATGGGAGCAAAACCGAAAGTGTTGCGTTTATATTCTTGTTCAGTGTAGTTTCACCTTTTAAGTTGCATTACTGAAATAAATGAACTTTGCATGATATTCTAATTTTTCGAGTTTCACCTGTACTCCCTATGGCTAGAGCAAGTTGTGCAAAGGATAAGAAAAGTCTAGCCTGTGAAAGGAGGTGCAAGTATGAGAAAGGAAAGTATAGTCTAGAGTTGATGGGTGAAGTGTCCTCCACACACCAAAAACCTGAAGGTCCCTCAAGGCTCTCTGGAGCTTACCCAGTAGTCTGTAGGAGATACGTGTGCATTTAGTTGAGGAGTCTAGAGATGGATTTACTGCAAGATTGAAATCTCCTCCCAAAATCAAAATTCCCTCTTTGAATGTGGAGAGCTGCTTAAAGGTCTGAACGAGCAACTGGACCTGCATTGTGTTGGGCGCATATATAATCGCCAAAGTTATTATAGTGCCAGCAATTTTACTCTTTACAAATACAAATAGACCTTTGAGTTAGAAACAGTGGCAATGTGCTGAAATGGTACTTGTTTTCGTAAAACAATACTGACACCTCAGCTATCCAAGGTGTGTGCTGTGAAACCAATAAGCATAGTAGTTAGCAGGAAGGGAGGGTAGTCTACCCATCTTGAAATGAGTCTCTTGAAAAAAGGAGATTTGAGTCTGGTCTTTTCCAAGTAGAAAGAAGATCTGACAGAGTTTCCGTGGCTTGTTCATCCCCATATTTGCAGCAGAGAAATTGAGGCAGTAGAGCACCGGTCTTTTAGTAAAGAGTAGGGTTAAGAAAGGTCACAAGGAAAAGTGAGGTTGACATCAAAACAAGAGATAAAAGAAATGATAATACTTATGACCAAAAAGAACCGGTTGTTAGGGTATCCTCATATCCCAATGGTACAAAAAGAGGAAGTCGAAAAAGCATCTCAGATACACAAAATGACCAAGAGGTGGGGGGGTCATATGGAGACATACAGTCAGGTCCATAAATATTGGGACATCGACACAATTCTAACATTTTTGGCTATATACACCACAATGGATTTAAAAAGGAAACACACAAGATGTGCTTTAACTGCAGACTAACAGCTTTAATTTGAGCGTATTTACATCCAAATCAGGTGAACCTTGTAGGAATTACAACAGTTTGCATCTGTGCCTCCCACTTGTTAAGGGACCAAAAGTAATGAGACAATTGGCTTCTCAGCTGTTCCATGGCCAGGTGTGTTTTATTCCCTCATTATCCCAATTACAATAAGCAGATAAAAGGTCCAGAGTTCATTTCAAGTGTGCTATTTGCATTTGGAATCTGTTGCTGTCAACTCTCAAGATGAGATCCAAAGAGCTGTCACAATCAGTGAAGCAACCCATCATTAGGCTGAAAAAACACAACAAACCCATCAGAGAGATAGCAAAAACATTAGGCGTGGCCATAACAACAGTTTGAAACATTCTTAAAAAGAAGGAATGCACCGGTGAGCTCAGCAACACCAAAAGACCCAGAAGACCACGGAAAACAACTGTGGTGGATGACCAAAGAATTCTTTCCCTGGTGAAGAAAACACCCTTCACAACAGTTGGCCAGATCAAGAGAACTCTCCAGGAGGTAGGTGTATGTGTGTCAAAGTCAACAATCAAGAGAAAACTTCACCAGAGTGAATACAGAGGGTTCACCACAAGATGTAAACCATTGGTGAGCCTCAAAAACAGGAAGGCCAGAATAGAGTTTGCCAAATGACATCTAAAAAAGCCTTCACACTTCTGGAACAACATCCTATGGACAGATGAGACCAAGATCAACTTTTACCAGAATGATGGGAAGAGAAGAGTATGGAGAAGCAAAGGAACTGCCCATGATCCTAAGCATACCACCTTATCAGTGAAGCATGGTGGTGGTAGTGTCATGGCGTGGGCATGTATGGCTGCCAATGGAACTGGTTCTCTTGTATTTATTGATGATGTGACTGCTGACACATCACGGTTCATCCTGAATTCTGAAGTGTTTCGGACAATATTATCTGCTCATATTCAGCCAAATGCTTCAGAACTCATTGGACGGCGCTTCACAGTGCAGATGAACAATGACCCAAAGCATACTACAAAAGCATCCAAAGAGTTTTTTAAGGGAAAGAAGTGGAATGTTATGCAATGGTCAAGTCAATAACCTGACCTGAATCCGATTGAGCATGCATTTCACTTGCTGAAGACAAAACTGAAGGGAAAATGCCCCAAGAACAAACAGGAACTGAAGACAGTTGCAGTAGAGGCCTGGCAGAGCATCACAAGGGATTAAACCCAGCGTCTGGTGATGTCTACGCGTTCCAGACTTCAGGCTGTAATTGACTGCAAAGGATTTGCAACCAAGTATTAAAAAGTGAAAGTTTGATTTATGATTATTATTTTGTCCCATTACTTTTGGTTCCTTAACAAGTGGGACGCACATATGCAAACTGTTGTAATTCCTACACTGTTCACGTGATTTGGATGTAAATACCCTTAAATTAAAGCTGACAGTCTGCAGTTAAAGCACATCTTGTTTGTTTCATTTCAAATCCATTGTGATGGTGTATAGAGCCAAAAATATGAAACAAGGAAGGTAAAGCAGCTCTCACCCACCGTCCACCTGCCTTGAGCACAGATGGCAACCTTCGGACTTGATTGCTGTGAATATTCAAGACCAAGAAAAATCCAGCTTCTCTTAGTAAAACTGAACTGCCTTACTTCAGCTTAGGGATTAGCCTTATCTCTTTTGTTGTTTTGGTTGTTAGTCGC
Source organism: Bufo gargarizans (assembly GCF_014858855.1). Classification (NCBI taxonomy): domain Eukaryota; kingdom Metazoa; phylum Chordata; class Amphibia; order Anura; family Bufonidae; genus Bufo; species Bufo gargarizans. The sequence continues at coordinate 120,179,206 of NC_058088.1, forward strand.
TGCCTGTATTTCTTGACCATTTGATTTTCCGCTGAGTCCAGAGGAAATTTATACTTTCTATCTGATCCCCTTCTGTAAGAGGTACTAGATGGTTTCTCCTCTACCTCCATTGTCTACCACTTATCACCTACAGTCAGGTCCATAAATATTGGGACATCAACACAATTAAAATTTTTTGGCTCTATATTCAAGACCAAGAAAAATCCAGCTTCCAAGATGCAAAAGGTAGAATCTTTATTGTGCGTTTAAAATCCAATACAAGACATCACAGGTTACAGTAACGCGTTTCAGACCACAAGTAAATCAGGGTCCTTCATCATGACAAAAAAATATATTTTTTTCATCCGAAGCATGTAGGTTCAAGTTCCTATGGTATTTAGGTTTTGGATCTCATCTGTGTGTTGTGCTTGTTCTGTGCTGCTTTTCCTGGGTACACCATCTTCCAGGGTCCTTGTTTCGGCAATGGAGGCAGGGGGTCATCTCGGTCCGTGGGCATCCAGGATGGTAGATCTATCGAGTGGATACCCAGTGCAACCCAGGCTGCACTCAGGTCTTGAGGGGAGATGATGGTGACTTGCCTCCCATTCTTCACTGCTAGCTAGGCCAAATGGGTATAGCTAGCGGATGGGAGTGCCGGCGGCCTGCAGTGCTTCCAGAAGAGGATGGAGAACCTGCCGCTAAGCTAATGTCGAGGCAGCTAGGTCTTGGTAGAGAATGATAGGCGCATCTTTATACCTGAGTTGATCTATTTTGCGGAAGCACTTCAAGATTGTTGCTGTGTTCACGAAGCTAAGCAGGCCGCAGATAACGTCTGGTCGTGGTTCTCCGGGCTTCGGCTTGGGGTGTAAGGCTCTATGAATGCTTTCAATGACGACAGTCTTCTCCCTATCAGCTCTGAGTAATGAGGCAAAAATTACCTTTGCTGCTTGTGGCAGAGCTTCTGGGGCCACAGACTCAAGTAGGCCTCAGAGTCTAATGTTGAGTTTGTGGCTCCTATTCTCTTGATCCTCCATCCAGAGAAAAGCATAATTGAGTAGGGCCTTGTGGGTTTGAAGCATTCTTCTGGAGCTCAATTTCAGTTAAATTTTTGCAGTAAAATGTCTTGTCTACATGGTAACTAACATAAGTATAAGAATGCAATTTTTGCAGAATAATGTGTTTGAACTACACTGTCTGTTGTAATAATGCACTCACTGACATGGGTAGAAGAATGCAATTTTTGCAGTAAAATGTCTTTGACCTAAATGGTATGATGCAGTAATGCATTTACTAACATGGACATGATAATTTGCAGTACTGCAGTAAAATGTGTTTGCTGTAATAACCCATTATCTTGCAGTAATGTGTTCAGTAACATCGGTATAACGCAGTTACAAACAGTACATTTTAACTATTTCTTAGAAAAAAATGCTTAAGTGCTCACTGTTTGCAGCAGAATGTACGGTATTGAGGTACTTGCAATAAGATTATAGATTATAGCAAGATTAATAAGATTATGTAGAAACTCTTTGATGAAATACAAAAAAAAAAGATGGCTGCCTGTTCATACAGAAAACATGTCTGTCAGCCTCTGAGCCAATCAGGGCAAGCCTCCCGTGACTACCTCCCAGTGTCATGTGATTCTCTATCTCCTTCCTCCCTTAGGATTTCCCTGCCAATATCCATAATAAAATGTCACTGGGCACTGTTTTTATGTGATTTATCCTAAATGAATCACAGAAAGTTTGGATTAATTTGGAGATTTTTGGGTGAAATTTGTAACTAATCCAACTTGTTTACAATCGATTTTCTCATCTATAGTTTGAACCAGACCTTATTTAGGGGTTTCATAACAAAGAGGGTGAATACATATGCACTTACACAATTTATTTTTATTTTATTTTTTAAACAAGGTATTTTTTCATTCCACTGTAACAATTTGGATAATTTGTCAGGTCTATTACATAAAATCTAAATTAAAATCTATTTTAATTTCAGGATGTAATGTAACAAAATAGGAAAACATCAAGAGCTGAATACTTTCTGGTCTTACTCTTCTGGTGACTTAATATGACTGTGCATTAGGACATATTTGGTGAAAAGAAGAAACTATAAGTGAAAAGCATACATAGTCTGACTATTCCTCCTAAACAATTAGAAACCCTGGACATCATTAAATGGTGTTGGCCTGAATAATGATAACTTTGTATTGAAATTTTTTCAGTTTGCTGGATGTTACTTTACAGTGAAATTAAAAGGGTGTGTTATTTGTGTATGGGATTTAGATGGTATAATGTAATACTTGCAAGTCTGTATTGGCCTTTCTCAAATGTTTTTCTGTGTCTATTACAGATCACTGGCTGCATATACATATACATGCTTTCCTTGGGAGTGAGCTCTTAACTCTGATACATGTGAAATAAAAATCAGAGCATTTTCAAACATTATCATCAATTGGTAACATTTTATTTCTTTACTGGGTTAAACAAGGAGCAGAAATCGTCTGCCCAAAGTACAACAGAACAGAAAGCATTACAGGTACAGATAAGGACTACTGAAACACAGACAGTATTAATATTATATTCTTTTTAATACAACTCAATTATAGCATCTTTTTAAACCATCTCAAAATAAAAAGAGGATCTAGTGCAAAAAGGTTCTATAACATTAAGCACAGTGTATAAAACGGCATAAGAAGGAGGTCCTCACAAAGAGGAGATGTCAGCCTCATCCTTATGACAGAGTCTGAAAATATATTAAAACAAGAGTGAAAGAGGGAAATACAGGTCAAGACCGACAGAGAGAAAAAGGGGCAAAAAGTAGAAAGACCTCATTAACCGCTTCTCAGCTGAATGGGCGTCCTCACTGCATTGTTCTGTCATGTGCTATTAGCCTCTCTCCAGCAGAGAAATGGTTAAAGGCTTAGATCCACATTGTGTTCTCTTTATAATTTTATTTTTCTACTAATATTGTTTTATAACTTCTCACTTTGTGAAAAGTTTTCCCTCTAGTCCGACTTTAATGGACACCTAAAATCCTCACAACATCTTGAGAAGGGTTCAGGCACGAAACAGCCTTAAAGACAGCGCTGGCGATGTGCATTATGCCATGCCCAGATCTACTGAACCACTCTTCCTTTCCACAGTAACCCCTTATCCTTGAGAGAATGAACCATTCAGACTAAAACTGGCATTAGACATAGAAGAACTGTCAAACAATAGCCTGGATGGCTATTATCAATTCAAACATTCATATTCGGTTCATAAAAGCTTCCATGTAATTTTATTAGTAATGGATTAGATAAGTGGCTGCCAAACACTTCTCAAGCCCCTTATCTTCTTGGGAAGAAAAGAATCAGACAGGAAAAGTCCATCCTGTCGAATCCATGTCTTCCCTGACTTTAGGGGAACATCTGGCAGCTCTGTAGATATTTGATTGTCCGTGTCTATGGTCAGTTTTCCCTTTACTTTCCAGATTCATTCCAATTCACATTTTTGGCACCAGGAAGTGTTTTTTCTTTGCCTTATATGAAAAGATTTTGGCAATCGGCAAGATATTTAGCTTTTGTCTTCCTCTGAATTAACATGAGCGTGAATAATCATAGGTGTATTGTGTGCATTGTTTTAATATGCTGCCGGGTAAATGATTCACACATCCTACAAACGGCAACTTGTTAACCTGTTCACTTCCAGCACTGCACATGTCTGGTGGTGAAAAAGTGAAATATGGCATAGCCACAGCAGCATATCTCTGGTCTGGCAGGTGTAAAGTTGGTAAATCATGATTCCAAAGCATATCCACAAAAACATATAGTCTACAACCTTCTTCCAGACACAATGTTAGATATCAGAGCCTGATCCAAGTATGGATCGTACTCAGTATTGCTTCATTAGTCTTCTCAGGAAAAAGGGTGTCTCACTGTTTAGTGAGTCTCTTACCTATACAGAATAGATGCTACCGTTTTGTTGGCTGAAGAGACATCCATACAAAAATCGATAAATTCACCAGTGACATCACTGAGGCATAAGGGACTTTTGGTCGAATACATCAGTGATGACAGATTGGCTACTTGTTCAGCCCACAAAATGGAGGCGCCATTGTGTGCAGGTAACAGGCCCACTCTAGTTATCCTTAAAAATTTGTACCTCTTAGACCTTACCCTGACATTGGCAGGGGACATGGTTACATATGTGCAAAGCCACGTTTACACCAAAATGACTTTGGTTTACTTGGTATATCCTTTGTGCACACTGGTGGCTCCAGAGGCCTTTTTTTGCATACGTAAAAATATATACATTTTATGTTTACTGACAATAGAAGTTGCATCAGTCGTCCTGTTAGTAAATTGCTTTCTTATGTAAACTGATACCAGTGATCAGATACTTCCTAATCATTACGGAGAGTAAATTAGGGAAATATAGCATCATGTCACAATGGCCCAGAATGGGCTGTAGAGAGTACTCTACCAGGTGATATTACCTATGTATCAGATACTGTAATGTACTGAAAAAGCAGCTCCACATTTCAATAATGTTGCTGATGTAGGTTGGGTTTCTTAGATGCCAGCTTGAATGCTGTCTTTCAATGACCATATTCAAGAAGATGGCTAGCCTACGTGTAGTTCTCACTAGTAGCTTTAGATTTAATATCTATTCTGCTTTACAATTTTTTTATAACCAAAAACTGGAAGTGATCCCAGAAGAGGGAAACGTTCCCAAAAGAAAATTTCTGGTTTCCCTGGTTCCCTCTTCTGGAATTTTTTTCCAAACTTTGGCAATAACAAACAAAAATATGAACATATTTTCTTAATTTGCAAATACAGGATTTAAATTATATGTAATTTCTTGTTTCTAAGAAAATTTCAACAAAACATGCACCATGTGGAGACGATGGACACAATACGAACTTGGGATGCAAACACCATGTGCACCACGCACACACATCTTGGACACCATGGGAGGCAATCTTGTAGGCAACATCATTCATCCTGCATCTGTCTGCAGTATGCTGTAGACAGGAGGACATTTTAAATGACTGTTTTACCACAGGGGTTATCCAACCCCTATAATGCCCCCCCCCCCCAAATGCCCACACACCTCATATAGATTAATTTACTCTGCTCCCCGGCACCCATCTCACTCCTGATCCCCGCACGGCCGCTGCTACATCTCTCTGTCACGCAGATCATAAGATATGGCAACCGGGGGGATGTTTTGGGGGAGCAGCCAATATCAGGCCACTATGGGAACCAGCCTCCCTAGCATAGCGGGTGACACTAGGGAGGCTCGTCCTCATCGCGGCCAGCTATTGGCTGCCATTCCCCCCTCCCTGGATGTCTTGATTGAGGTGCAGCAGAGGCTGTGTAGGGATCAGGAATAATGCGGGCACCAGCGAGCAGGGTAAGTATAATATATTTGAGGTGCCCAGGCATGGGGGGGGGGGGTCATTATAGGGGTTGGATAACCACTTTAAGAAAAGCCTGTGAGTCATGTCCCTTACTAAACAGTTCCAGATGAAATGACAGTATATATATATATATATATATATATACATACATGGAAAAGGTCAGGCAGCACTCCTTCAAATGCAGATGTAGTTGTATGGGTGCCCGCGGTGGTCCTTCGATATAGGACGAAATCAGTAGACAAAGAAAATCTGCAGCACTCCTTCAAGTAAAAAAAGTGTGTAATTTATTCACACATGTCAGCAAAGACAACGTTTCGGTCCTCTCACAGGACCTTTATCAACTCACTTGACTTGATAAAGGTCCTGTGAGAGGACTGAAACGTTGTCTTTGCTGACATGTGTGAATAAATTACACACTTTTTTTTACTTGAAGGAGTGCTGCGGATTTTCTTTGTCTATATATATATATATATATATATATATATATACACACACCATGAAGCATTTTTTTTAAATCATATTCATCAAAATTGCATAGGTGACATCTTATGGTAGAACATTTTTACTGAGCTTTTAGACAGTTTAACCTCTGTGATGAGTTTATGTGGATATTTCAATTTGAGAAGATATAATTACCTAATGAAGCACTTTTGCGAGGTAGTAGCATGAAATAAATATTTAAGCATGTGCAGATATTATTTCATATTCCATATTTTTCATGTATTCATCACCTTCTAGTCACTAATAGTATCAATTGCTAATCTACACATCATCTCTTTACCGGGTGTTCTTGTGAAATCTCCCTAGGACCTGATGCGCTAAGGCAATAGATGGCTGATCTCACCTCACCAGTTGTAATTACACAAATATACAGTAGTTAAGATTAAGCAGTTAATGAACATGTTTTGTAAATGTTTGGGAGTGAGCCGTTTGACACAAGAACAAATGGAAGTAGGCTCATGACCAAATTCTTCTCTGTGCGCACTTACTACAACCTACCCACATAAGTTCTAGAGTTCTACAGAACATCACATGTAACAATCAATTGCATGAAAAATATTACAACTAAAAGTATGTAATAAGCCCTTAAGAAATTAGATTGACCTTGCATGCATGAACTTTCAATGGGTATAGATCAGTGATGGCTAACCTCCGCCACTCCAGCTGTGGTAAAACTAGAGAACAGAAAACAGCATGAGAACAGCTAAGCAAGTGTCCATGTTGGGAGTTGTAGTTTTACCACAGCTTGTGTCCCAGGTTAGCCATCACAGGTATAGGTGAATAAGATTCTGCTGAACCACTGTGACTTCAGCCTATCTCCTGTTTGGCACAAAGGGGAAGCCATTTTGTCACTCAACATGCCGGATCATGCCTTTTCCCTGACACATGCACCCCTATACACATTAAATAACCTGCTTATCAAACAAATCTGAAGGTTTATCTGACTTACATTCAATGTGCGTTGGAACCTTTAGCTATATAGGGTGCACCCAGCCCTGCTGCCTAGTGAACCCAGAGGCCACCTGATGGAACTTATTGTGCATTAATGGTCTATTCCTGTGATGGCTAACCTTCGGGAGTCCAGCTACAACTCCCAAAATCCACACTTGTTTGGCTGTTCTCAGCACTCCATAGAAATGAATGGAGCATGCTGGGGGTCGTAGTTTCACTACAGCTGGAGTGCCGGAGGTTAGCCATCACTGGTCTATTCTAAGGCTTAGCCATCAATATAAAATTGCAGAAAAACCCTTAAAGAATAAGTTAATATGTTAAACTGAGTAGGATGTTTGGCATTTGTCAATTACATTTTTTTTAATTCCGTGGCTCCTGATATATTTTTAATGTAAGTACATAGTAGATCTTAAATGTGTATTCTCAACAAACCGCCTTTCATAAGTAAAACATGAGCATGTGGTGAATTTAATGATGCAGACGACGGTCGTCTATGACAGAGGCACATTCTGCATGTCACAGTTTACTGCAACAATATTTTTTTAACCAAAGGCTTGTGTAACTAGATTGTTAGGACTAGTTCAGGTAATCACATCAAATAAATGATTCTACACATAATGGACGTGTTTATTTTATGGGCTGGGCGTCTAATTATTCTATGTTGAACAGGCTGAAACATTCAAGTTCTGCAAACCTCCTTACACGTGGCCCCAGTTTGTTAATTGCCCAATGCATTTAGTCTGCAAGAAGGTCATATTTAACAAACATTGGGACAAGCAGTGTAATTGTAATTAAAACCGTACTTGTGCAATCACTATAGTCATTAATCTAACAGGAGAGATCAAATAAGCTAATAATAACTAGAAAGCAGCTGACGCTTTAATTATGTCTGCAAGACAGTAACAAACCACTAAAATATACCCTGAAATCAGAAACATCTACCAATATCACTGTAAGCAAATCTAACACAAGGCCCTTTTTGACGAATGGCAGCCTAAAGGCATTACCTGGAATAGCTACCTTCTCAGCTCTACGAGATAGACTTTATCATAACATATTAATGATGGCGTTTTCACTTGTATTGAAGAAAAACAATACACCGGCATGATTGAGCACAAAGGACAGACAGCGAAGACTCTAAGTCAGTACATGCAGTTGAGAGAGCATGGAAGTAGGCCAACAGCTGGGTCTGGCTTCTATAAAAGCAGCACACATGAGGCCAGTGTAGACCCATTGCTACTAGTCTTCAATTACCAGTTACAGAATATGGTGTATTCATGGGTCACCATAAAATGCTGCTACATATATCATACTGTAAAAATTAAAGGGCCACTCAATCTAGAGGCAATAAACTTATGAAAGTAAGGCTCCAATCACACTGTGCTTGGGTTCCACAATCAATGCATTTGACTGGACTTGCCCCACAATATATGCCAAAGTGCTGATAGACTTAAAGGGGTTGGCTCATGAACAACATGTATCACCTATCCACTGAATAGGTCATAAACATGTGATCGCTGGGGCTGCCAGTGGTCAAAATATACACTGAACATCTTTTCTGTGGACCACGGGGGTCCCTGAAATCCCTGTGTGTGAATAAGGCTGTAGTGCACAACCATGGCCACCATTTTATTGATGGAGTCAGTCAAACGCTATGCTCAGCAGCCCCCATGGATGCGAATGGAGCAATGGTCACACATGTACACTACCACTCAATTCACACAGGGGACTCAGGGACTCCTGTTCTCATCAATGCTGGGGGTCTCAGGATTAGAAACTCCAACAATCATACAATTATCCAGTGTTTATGGGAAAACCCCTTTAGTAGCCATACTGCTGGATGGCTTAGGTAGTATACATCTACATGGGGTTCCCACAATGCACAGTATGAACAGAGCCTAATGCTTATAAACAGAACACCTAATATCATTCTTACCTATGTACGGTAATGTTTCTGAAAGTTCACCGAACTGAAGCATGGCATATAAATACTGATCATAGAATAGGACAATTCTCTGTCATGCCACTATCATCCTGACTACAATGATTATTGTTTCTTTTTAGAAATAAGAACGGGGGATATCTAAGGTTTTCTGACATCATAAGAACTGATAGGAAAAGATGTAAGAAAGATACTTCCCTATCACCTACATACATATATTGTTATAGAGGACCTTTATGTCACACAATTGACTCAACTAAAAAGTGTCTAATTTTAGTGTTTCTGACGTTCGGCTTCCCTGCATCATACTGTTCATATCTGTGTCCATCTACAAGGCTGTAGGAATGAGCACTGAATGAGCAATACAGACTGAGGGATGACATACAGAACAGCCAACTCATGGCTGGTGGACGGCAGCCACGCTATTGTTTGCTCTTTACATGAGAACAGGCTTTGAATTTCAAGCTATTCTGAAGGATGGCACAAACTTTGCATACACTAATGTGCCAAAGAGGCACAATTGCCAAAATGCTAATTTCTTGATATCTGTCCTTAGTGCTTTTCTCCCATAGTTACACACAAGCATATACATATTTTTAACAGGTTTAGCAAAGTGAGCTTGAAAAACAAATGTGCACACATAATTACATAATGTGATTGCCTTCTTGAGCTGGAAAGTCAATGACCTCTTAAGCTGCCCAAATACAATCAATAGCTACCGGACGAGCGATGGTTCAGCCGACAGCCCTCCCACCCCCACGGCCAGATACTTCTGGAGGTGGTTTATTTCTTGGGTGGAAAAAAAGATCGGGTGAAAATATTCATTGTGTCCTCTAACATCATCTGTCAGGAGAAAGTTGGAAGGTCCCCACACACATCAACATCAACATGTTGGCCAAACCCACCAACAAAGGTATAATGTGTATGGTCAGCTTTAGTGACCATGGACGCAGTTCTCTGTCAGCTTCATGATATGGTAAGGACAAGATGAAGTATCAATATCAGGACAAGATGTTTCCTGTTTAACATACGCAATTAAGGTGAAGAAGTGCCATTAACCCCTTAGTGGCCAACAGTAGGCCTTTATACAGTGGTCCCCAAGGGGCTTTAAACCTACCAATACACCCTTTTACAATGATGCGGGCATTGCATGGGAAGAATATCCCATGCCAGGCAGAGAAGGAACTCCGCTGTCCTTAAAACCTGCTGTTTAATCCTGTAGATGCTGCAGTCAATAGCAACCACAGCATCTTGGTGGTTTCAGAGGAAAGGGGCTTCCCCTGTCACCCTCATTACTCCTACTTCTAAAATGCAACATGATCACAGCGTGCCAGTGGGTCTAGTATACTGCCTGTCAGTATATTTGTAACAAGGATATTACACTGCACTTTGCAGTGTATTATTGTATGTAAGTGATCAAACAGTTGTACTGCCCTATTGCTCTTGTAGGACGAACAAAATGTTTAATGATAAAATTAAGTGTATAATATAAAAATAAAGTGTCAAGAAGTAAAATAACAAGTAAAAAAAAAAAATGTTTTTCTCTTAAAAACTTTTTTTTATGGAAACAGTTTATATTAAAATCACACAACTGATGTTTCCAAATTCATAGTTGTCCAACCTATCACCTCAACGTGTTATTTATCCCACATGATGAATCCATAAAAACAAAATGCCAGAGCTGTGTTTTTTTTCATCTGTCTTCCAAAAAATGAAAGGCAATTGATCACAAAGTCTTATAATCCCCAAAATGTCACAAAGGAAAACTACAACTCACCCGACAAAAATAAGCCCTCATACAGTTCTGCCACCATAATAAAAATGTTACAGCTCTTGGAATTAGGTGGCAGAAAATAACTTGGACAACCTCTTGCAAAGAGATCAACAGGTTGGCCGACCTTGCGCCTTGGTGGATATTGCTAGGATGTGCCACCAATGTCCGATAGGTGAGAGTCCCACATATGGGACTTGCACCTACCTCTAGAACAGGGCCCCAAAGTGAATGATGGCGCACTGCACAAGCACAGCTGCCCTCCATTCACTTCTATGGAAGTGCAGAAAATAGCTGAGTAATGACTTGGCCACTTACGGAACTTCCATCGAATTATACAGGGAAGTGGCCACGCTTGCACAGTGCTTTCTCCATTCACTACTAAGGGAGTTCCAGAAATAGCCAAGTGCACTTGCTCAGCTTTTCTGAATTCCCATAGAAGTGAATAGAGAGCATGCTGTGCATGCACAGTGCTCTCCCCCTTGCTTTGGGGACACCATTCAAGAAATAGGTGCGGGTCTCACCTCTGCTATATGGCACCAAAGTGCGAGATAGGCCTTAAAGGTATTGTCACTAGAGTGTCACTTTTCATTTTGGCTGCTCAACTAAAAATCCACCTTGTATTTCTGCAGCATCAATCTGAGGCTGACGCTCGGATTCCTGCCACAGATTTTCTTAAGTTATGCCGCAATATGTGCCGCAGATCTTCACGAAGGTTCTCCCATTGTCTTCCATCTGTGTTTTAACTGTGATAAGTACTGCTACTTATTTCCACTGTTTATTACAAAAATTCAAACATCCGCGTCTAAATTTTTCGTCACTTGCTTATTGTCGTTGGATTTGACGTAGATTTTGGCATCCAAATCCATGTCAAATCAGACATGTATTATCTGAATTAAACACTCCTATCTGCAACACCAATAGGTATGCATGTAAAGCTGTATTTTTTGGACATTATTGGATTGTGTTTTATCAGACATACTGGTGGTTCCTATCCTTCCATATACTTCCGTAGGTTGTTGTTGTTCTCATTGGCACATAGTAACTACGTTACTTCATCCTACTTCTATCCATAAGGTCTGGAGCTGCTCTGGTTACATGAGACTGTCTGTTGCATCTCTATTAGTCACAGGACATACTGGCTCAGTGTATTTCCCAGATGTTCAGGTCATTTGAAGGCAGCTGTAAGTCAAAGACTTTAAGCTCACTCAGGGAGCACTACGGAGCAGCAAAAATGATATCTGGGAGAGTTTAATGGTTATAAATGTCAGAAGCGAGAGAATGTGCACTAGGAAAGAGGAATTAGACACCAGAGAGATAGGATGCTCAGTTGTTTAAAATACTGAGCCTTGAGGAATTCTATATTGTTTCTTACATTTTCTTTTACTATTTGACGTGCTACTCTCGGGGGCTTGTACTCACTGCCAATAAAATCAGGTGGAACGCACTGGTTAACTTCCAGCATTACATACATTTCTTATGTGTGCTTAGTAATATGCTTTCTAGTATTTTTTTCTCCTGTCCTCTAAATTAATTCCAACCCAAGCCAACTAATAATGAGCAGATGGAAAGGACCTGATATCCCAGATCAGTCATTTTTTTAGGAAGTCATTTTCTCTACAACAGATGACGTATGCCTCATGATTTGTAAAACACTTGCTGTCATAATGTAAAAAGAATGCACACAAATGTTATATATGTTCAGTAACTCCCTGCCAAGATGCCAGCCATTACAAGTGACAAACACTCACGGGCAAAGATATCAAGTGTGCAGTAACTGTGATATACAGTGTGTGAGGGAAAATGAGAGATATATGATTTCAAATTTCCGGATATAATAACATATGTATAACATTCATATGAGTTGTATATGTAGTTGTGTAGTCAACTAGTGTTACGTAAGGGTTCCTCCACATAGGACTAATGCGCTGTGGATTTGCTGCCACATATTTGCAAATGGCAAACCTGCAGCATTTTAAAGTACCAGCAATGTACTGAGAAAGAAATCTCATCTATGTTTTTTCAGAAAAAATAATCCATAGAGTAAATTGAACTGCGGTGGAAATAAATTATGGTGCAAATGTTGACAGTGAATTTTACACTTTGCAATGGAGAAGGTTAAATCTGTTGCAAATCCACAGCAAAATCCGCATTTAACACAGCAGATTTACTGTATTTTACATGTGGACGTGCCCTTTATGGGTTTTTCTGAAACTACAGCAATGATGGCCTATCCTCCATGTTGCCGCTGATTTTCAAATAAAGGGGCTTCTGTTTACGAACCCATACCGTATGGGCACTTTCCTGAAAATTTTTACTTAACAATTTGAAAACAGTCTTTATTTTTCACATCTTTTTCCATAGAATATAATTGACCCACTAATCAGATCCACGTAAAAATGACAAGTATAAGTATTACTTATGTTTAAAACTTTACTAGTGGTAGATATATATGTTAGATATAACATTTTCTATAATTATAAGAGATGTACTTCAAAAAGATGTCTATAAGGCAAAATACTTGTGAAACTCGAAAAATTAGAATATTGTGCAAAGTTCATTTATTTCAGTAATACAACTTAAAAGGTGAAACTAACATATGGGATAGACTCATTACATGCAAAGCGAGATATTTCAAGCATTTATTTGGAATAATGTGGATGATTACGGCTTACAACTTATGAAACCCCAAAGTCCCAATCTCAGGTCCCCTTTGCTCAGGGGGTATGGATTAGTTAGCTGACTACAGTGTGACACTTTGAGCCTAGAATATTGAACCTTTTCACAAAATTCTAATTTTAAAGTTGCATTACTGAAATAAATTAACTCTTGCACAATATTCTAATTTCTTTGAGTTTCACCTGTAACTTGAGTGGTGGCGTGAGTGGGGACACTATAGCACCTACTACTTTGGTTTTAGCAAATCAAAAGTACTGATTCACAAATCATGAACAGACTACTTCACCAGTTCACTGAGTGGATGGCAAAAGGGTGCCACAGACTCTGAAACCTGGTATACAGTACTGCATGGTAACTGCCACTCATTTAACCCACAGCTTACTAGTGGCCTGCAAATGATCTCTTTCCAAGACATAAAGACACTAAACTTCACCTCGTCCATGTCATCAAAATCACAGAAAACTACAGTAATAAAAGAACCTAAAGCCATCTATTTTTCATCTCCATGTAATTCCATAGATCAACTATGTCCAACTCAATTTTTGCCAATTATACAAGCAGTGGGGCCTTTAAATAGTTCCTTCAAATTCCTATAGGAAATCATGTTCATTTTCACTTGTGCATAATTCCCCTAGAAATTAGCACAGATGTGTAATTGCTGGATACATTTAACCTGCCAAGACAGAATAGTCACATTCCTATCTGGTAACAGAGGATACATAAATGATTCTGTATGGTGTTATATTTCAATTCAATGTACAACATATGAGATGGAAACACAGGCCTAATCCTGTTACAGCGGCACAGAGGTGACTATAGGAAGTCAAATTACAGCTATGACTATTGCTTGTGTAAGCACACTCAGCTGTAGGCAAATTGCCTGTCCAACTCTGAAGATGGGTTGTAACTAAGGAGCACATCTATTAAGACTGGTGTTTTAGGTGGTGGTAGTTCCACCGAAGTTATGAAGAGGCGCCGGCCTCTTCATAACTTCGGCGGATCCTCTGCCAGTTCTAAATGTAGGATAGCTTCTGAGCTGTCTTGCATTTCGACCTTTTTCTATGCCTACCAGCCAGTCCCCTACCCTGCCCACACTATGCCCACAATCTGCACCTGAAAGACACCTAATTTAGGAGTATTTCAAATTGATAAATGACCCCTTAAGTTTTTACATAGTGTGAGGAGTATCATTCCTATCTCATCTTTCTAGAGTGGCCTAGACTGGTAACATCCATACCCTATTCACACAAATACACATGTTCTGAAAGCACTAAATAGATATAAGGATCCATCAGCAGCAGCATACTAACTGACGCTTCAATTTGGCACCAAGAGCATTTTCTACGCATCACAAAGTAAAAAGTGAAAAGTGCTGAATAGTTATTAGTTTTTCCATTTTCTCACCACCAATGGAAGCTGAAACCTTACTTTAACAGAAACTATTGTACACGTACTCCAAGGGTCCTTGCACATGGCAAAGCTATGTGTAGGGATCCTGTATGGTGACACATGTCGTTTCGACAGGTTTATACCAGTAGGCAGTCAGGTACAGCAGTATGATGCCATGGTGCCAGATAAACTTTGAGACAAAACCTCTGTGCACCCCCATATTAATGCTGGATTTACACAGCCCGAGGTTCTGGCGGATTATCGGCAATGAATGTTCCTATGAACGCCCATTCACGATAATCGGCCCGTCTGCTTCTTATACACAAGGCAATAGAAACATTTCTGCATAGCAAACATTACTGTGCATAAGAGCCTTAAGGCAAAGGTTTATGTTTAAACATCATTTTACAGTTTACATATAGGTAAGATCTGTGTAAAAAGTTTGGGAACTTTACAAAGTCACAGCTTTTCTTGTCTTATACTAATCCTAAATTACATGATGTCTTAAGTTGGCAATGGACACATAAAGCTGACCATGCACTGAAGATTGTTTGACTAACGGCTATCACTCCTGATGCCCCCATACAAATGCATATGCTCAGCTGGTGCTTGAATCTGCTACCTAGGTATGAATGTAGTTGATCAATTATGATTTATTAGCAGCTTTGCTGGTGTATGAATGTGGAAAAAAGGTGACTCATCGTAATTGTTTTCCAATTTTACTGGCGTTAAACCAACCTGCCCTTAAGTCCCTTCTCACATTCCCTGCAACCCTCTAAGTTCCCTTCCTCCTTTTAACTACACTTCTACCTGCATACTGACATCATTGCACCTTTTGTCACCTCTCTTTTCTACATTTAAAGGGGCATTCCCATCACAATGATCACTGTTTAATCTGTTAATGATGTTCCAGTGATCATTCTTGTTAATATATTGCATTGGCAAATTCCCACTCTTCTTGATAAAATTCTTTCCCTCCTACCTCATTGTTGTCAAATAGTATCCCATAGATACGGCCACCACTCACCTCCCAAATTCATGGGCCTGCTCACTGCAGTCCTGAACGCGCACGCTGCCGCGCATGCACAAGGCTTATTTCTTCAGTGCCGCATCTCCTACTGAGCCGTGCATGCCCTGTATGCAGAATGGCTCTGTATGAGACGCGGCACTAAAGAAGTAAGCTTTTCACATGTGCGGCAGCATGAGCTCTCAGGACTGCAATCAGCGGCCGGCTGGGTGAAAAAAAAATGTCTTCTGTGCAAGCGCGCCGCAGGGATTTGGGAGAGGAGCGGTGGCCATAGGAGACACATGAACGAGCATGCAAGGAGTGTGATGTCAGAAAGAGGCATGGTAGGGCTTCACTCAAACTGCCTAAGCCTGCCCAGCCTTAGAAGCATGAATCCAGGAAGCGAACAGCGATCTGGCTGCAGATGAGGACGAATTAGCAAGATCGGAAAACCCCTTTAACCCTATTAACATTTAAAACATTTTTTTTTTTTAATTGAGCAATCTGTCTGTTTTTACAGACCCTAGCCCTGATAGCCTGTGTCCAGATCGGCTGATAGATGAAAGACTCACTTAAAATAAATACAATTCATATGCAAAGCTTGAGTTGATCATACATGTGGTGAATGGAAATAATGCAATGGACCTGGATAGTTAGGTTTAGGTTCTGATGTTAGCGATAGCAACATGTTCTACTACACACATGATATGATGATACACTCTTAAAGTACAGTTATGGTCCTGGGTTCAATAGGTAAGTATAATTAGGATACTTGGATGCATTGTAGCATTTGACATCTAATTACTTCCTGGTGCACAGGGCATGATGCTATATCACCCTCCAGAAATACCATATATTTTATTTATCTCTATAAATTACTTTATTCATTTTAGCTTTCATTCTCTAATACATTTTTTCTATACTTAATGTAATGTCTTAAAAGATTTATTTAAATTTTTTGCACATTCTGTTAATATTGTGGTTCTGGACTGCTGATTTGCAACTAGCGATTACGGGACTTCTCCTGCAAATAGAAACATCATTAAGACATCTACACAGGATATGACTTTTCACCATATTGCCTTTCTAATTGTAACCCTGGTGTGATGACATTAAAATACAGGTTTTTATTTGTTCACGATACAAATATGGCTGCCATTTGGCCATAAGCTGTTGGTTATTTTGGCCAGCTCTCACTCAGCATGACCAAGAATACATTCAGGGCAGCACTAAAGCACTTAGCATCTATCACAAGTAAGGCTCACCGGTAGTTACCAGCGGGCTCGACCGACTGTTAATTTCTCTAACCATGGAGTGCCATGTTTTACTTGGCCAGGCTTTCTTTCCACTTTTGCACTCTTCATAATGATACTGGACCACCCCAATCTGACTCTGCCTTACGTTGCCTCTGCATAACACAAGCATCATTTCAAGGCCACTGACACAGAACCCTTCTCAAAGTTGTGCCTTAAGGCCCTCTAACCCAAAGGACTCATTTTGTTTTCACCATGCTGTGTCATGGTTAACTGCTGCTGAGGGCAATCTCCCAATGCCTCTGGGTCATAGAAAAGGGCACACCCTTTATAAGAACTTATTCCAATCTTCTGAGTTTTCAGAAAGCACTTCCGCGTTTTCACTCTTCACGTGCTGATGTCTCATCCATGCCAGGCATGGCTTCCAAGCTCATCCCATTTTGCACAGCTGAAAAGGAGGCCATGGTGTGGAGCAACATAAGCACCAGCACGCACAGCTTTAGTCTCGTGTTTCCGAGGCGGGATCCCGCTGAGACCGGCAGCAGAGATGGTTTATGATGATGATGGTAAGGATGCAAGTGATGGTGCCGATGGTGAGGGTGCTGGTGGTGGCGACTGCGGTGTTGGTAATACATGGATTGGGAGTTCAAAGATTTGGTAGATGTGTTGTGGACGCTGCTCCCCAGGGTGTTGCAGGAATGCCATCGGACATCACAGCAAACTGCATCTGTGTTAGACATATGGTTTTCTAGCAAATCTGTTGAAGAAAAAAATATAGTGAAACACATTAGCAGCAGACTTAACAGGTTTAACGTTGTCTACGTGTATTAATATGTGTGTGCGTTTAAGACTGACAGCCTTATAACTAGGTTCACATCATGTTTGGGAGTTAAATATGGTAATACTCGTTGCTGTATGTATGCCCCGGCCAGATCTATGCAACGGAATGGCTCATGGCTGCATACATCTGCCATTGACTCAAAATTCTAGTTCCAGTCCTCTGACACATACTGTCAAATGTATGCCAAAAGAGGGTCTGGATAAGGAGAGTAGAGGGGCTTGAAAGACATATACACGGGTTGGGAGAATTTATGTACGTAGCAGTTAAATGTAAACCTAGCCTAACAGATAAGCAAGAGTATGTAATAAATTGTAACAGTATGTACAGATAAGTCTTTATTTATGCCATTTTACCAAGTTTTCAGATTGAGCTGTAAAGAGAGATTTACTAATGCTATAGATGATATAAAGTAAGGCAGATTGTCTAGGCCTGCACCAGATTTACTGTAAGTTAGCTATTAAAAAACGACTGGTTGGCTTACTTTGATTAAGAATTTTATGCCAGAATTATAGTGCAATTTTGGCAGAAAATGTTGTGTCTTAGGCCACACCCTCTTCCTAGCAAAGCTCAGCCCACTTTCAAGCAAGTCAGAAGAAAGTGCAAAAACCCCAGTTGCACCAATATGTGCTACTAGACGCAGGCATTTGGAGGCAGCTGAGGTGGCCCTACAGTGGAAACTCCCTAAAAGTGACCCTATTCTGGAAACTACACCCCTCAAGGAATATTTTAGTAGTCAACACTTTGACCCCAAAGGAGTTTCATAGAATTAGGAAACACTTGGTCAGTTAAAAGCACAGTACTTATCGGCGGTCTGCAGCTGCAGGACGCACGGACACGTGTATGTGCAGAAACGGTAGTATAAAAATACACTACAGTGTAAAAAAAGTGAACACTGGCTAAAAATGAACTTAGGCCTCTTTCACACTTGCGTTGTCCGGATCCGGAGTGTACTCCACTTGCCGGAATTACACGCCGGATCCGGAAAAACGCAAGTGTACTTAAAGCATTTGAAGACGGATCCGTCTTCAAAATGCTTTCAGTGTTACTATGGCAGCCAGGACGCTATTAAAGTCCTGGTTGCCATAGTAGGAGCAGGGAGCGGGGGAGTGGTATACTTACCATCCGCGCGGCTCCCGGGGCGCTCCAGAATGATGTCAGAGCGCCCCATGCGCATGGATGACGTGCCATGTGATCACGTCACTCTGGAGCGCCCCGGGAGCCGCACGGATGGTAAGTATGCTGCTCCCCCGCTCCCCGCTACACTTTACCATGGCTGCCAGGACTTTAGCGTCCCGGCAGCCATGGTAACCACTCTAAAAAAGCTAAACGTCGTATCCGGCAATGCGCTGAAACGACGTTTAGCTTAAGGCCGGATCCGGATCAATGCCTTTCAATGGGCATTAATTCCGGATCCGGCCTTGCGGCAAGTCTTTTTTTGGCCGGAGCCAAAGCACAGCATGCTGCGATATTTTCTCCGGCCAAAAAACGTTCCGTTCCGGAACTGAAGACATCCTGATGCATCCTGAACGGATTTCACTCCATTCAGAATGCATTAGGATAATCCTGATCAGGATTCTTCCGGCATAGAACCCCGACGACGGAACTCTATGCCGGAAGACAATAACGCAGGTGTGAAAGAGCCCTTACATCTATATATATATAAATATATAAGCTCTCTATATACAGACGTGGACAAAATTGTTGGTACCCTTTGGTCAATGAAAGAAAAAGTCACAATGGTCACAGAAATAACTTTAATCTGACAAAAGTAATAATAAATTAAAATTCTATAAATGTTAACCAATGAAAGTCAGACATTGTTTTTCAACCATGCTTCAACAGAATTATGTAAAAAAATAAACTCATGAAACAGGCATGGACAAAAATGATGGTACCCCTAGAAAACACAGAACATAATGTGACCAAAGGGACATGTTAATTCAAGGTGTGTCCACTAATTAGCATCACAGGTGTCTACAACCTTGTAATCAGCCATTGGGCCTATATATATGGCTCCAGGTAATCACTGTGTTGTTTGGTGATATGGTGTGTACCACACTCGACATGGACCAGAGGAAGCAAAGGAAAGAGCTGTCTCAAGAGATCAGAAAGAAAATTATAGACAAGCATGTTAAAGGTAAAGGCTATAAGACCATCTCCAAGCAACTAGATGTTCCTGTGAGTACAGTTGCACATATTATTCATAAGTTTAAGATCCATGGGACTGTAGCCAACCTCCCTGGACGTGGCCGCAGGAGGAAAATTGATGACAAATCTAAGAGACGGATAATCCGAATGGTAACAAAAGAGCCTAGAAAGACTTCTAAAGAGATTCAAGGTGAACTTCATGCTCAAGGAACATCAGTGTCAGATCGCACCATCCGTCGTTGTTTGAGCCAAAGTGGACTACATGGGAGACGACCAAGGAGGACACCATTGTTGAAAACGAATCATAAAAAAGCAAGACTGGAATATGCCAAACTACATGTTGACAAGCCACAAAGCTTCTGGGAGAATGTCCTGTGGACAGATGAGACAAAAATCGAAGTTTTTGCCAAGGCACATCAGCTGTATGTTCACAGACGAAAAAATGAAGCATATCAAGAAAAGAACACTGTCCCTACTGTGAAACATGGAGGAGGCTCTGTTATGTTCTGGGGCTGCTTTGCTGCGTCTGGCACAGGGTGTCTTGAATCTGTGCAGGGTACAATGAAATCTCAAGACTATCAAGGAATTCTAGAGAGAAATGTACTAGCCAGTGTCAGAAAGCTTGGTCTCAGTCGCAGGTCATGGGTCTTGCAACAGGACAATGACCCAAAACACACCGCTAAAAACACCCAAGAATGGCTAAGAGGAAAAAATTGGACTATTCTAAAGTGGCCTTCTATGAGCCCTGACCTCAATCCTATTGAGCATCTTTGGAAGGAGCTGAAACATGCAGTCTGGAAAAGGCACCCTTCAAACCGGACACAACTGGAGCAGTTTGCTCATGAGGAGTGGGCCAAAATACCTGCTGAGAGGTGCAGATGTCTCATTGACAGTTACAGGAAGCGTTTGATTGCAGTGATTGCCTCAAAAGGTTGCGCAACAAAATATTAAGTTAGGGGTACCATCATTTTTGTCCATGCCTGTTTCATGAGTTTATTTTTTTACATAATTCTGTTGAAGCATGGTTGAAAAACAATGTCTGACTTTCATTGGTTAACATTTATAGAATTTTAATTTATTATTACTTTTGTCAGATTAAAGTTATTTCTGTGACCATTGTGACTTTTTCTTTCATTGACCAAAGGGTACCAACAATTTTGTCCACGTCTGTATGTATATAAAGCGCTAACTACAATTTCTTTTTAAACAAAAAAAAAGGAAAAATATCAGCACAGATGTTAAAAAAAAAAAAAAATGCGCAAAAAATAACTACCAGGTGCTGATCAGGCACGTATACACTGAACAGCTCGTGTGCCGAAAAAGTGGTGCAGAGCTAGAAAAAATAAATTAAAATACGGTGACAAAAAAAGCACCCGAATCAAATGGTGTCCGCAAAAAATGGACAAGTGGGGTGGAAGGGGGAGAAACAGGGATGGGGTCTTAGGGGAATGGTTTAGCAATCTGGAACTGCTGCAAATAATAAAAAAAAAACACTGCAGCAGTTCCAGATGTTGTTCTTCTACAGAAACTGGACAATGGCAGTGATCGGGACTGCAGGGGGGCGGAAATACCTTCATATGCCGTGCAGAGCAGCCATCATACCCTGGTCACCGAGAGATTTCATCTGGGAACCGGGTTTACATTGTACCGTAGCTGTACGTTGCTGGGACTTAAGTCACAGCCCGCAGTGCCGTACAGCTACTGAGCTGGTATCCTACGGTGTTTGGTCAGTGATTTCAATCAGTTATTGTGAGTTAAAACAAGATGTGGGTCAAAACCACAGAACAGGTACAGATCATTATATCTTCTGGTTTTGGCTCACAAATAACTGATCAAAATCACTGACCAAACACTGAAGTGTGAACAATGCCTAATTAAAAATAAGTCCATGTAAACGTTCACATGGATATGAATAAAATTCATAAGAGGACTGGTGGTAACTGTCTTATGATATGGTAAATTGTAAAATCCTCAGAGGAGGAGATGAGGCCAGTCTATGTAAAAGTAACGGTGATTCTATGCACGCTTCAGTGCTGAAACAGATGTTTGACCTTTCGAAATTTGATGACTGGATGTTGGAGGAATCCTGAGCTTAGGACTTAAGCGTTTTTAAAAAAGACAAACAAAAGAAATACCTGGATAAACTTGCAGGTACTATTTGCAGATGTACAGTCGTGGCCAAAAGTTTTGAGAATTACATTAATATTGGAAATTGGAAAAGTTGCTGCTTAAGTTTTTATAATTGTAATTTGCATATACTCCAGAATGTTATGAAGAGTGATCAGATGAATTGCATAGTCCTTCTTTGCCATGAAAATTAACTTAATCCCCAAAAAACCTTTCCACTGCATTTCATTGCTGTCATTAAAGGACCTGCTGAGATCATTTTAGTAATCGTCTTGTTAACTCAGGTGAGAATGTTGACGAGCACAAGGCTGGAGATCATTATGTCAGGCTGATTGGGTTAAAATGGCAAACTTGACCTGTTAAAAGGAGGGTGATGCTTGAAATCATTGTTCTTCCATTGTTAACCATGGTGACCTGCAAAGAAATGCGTGCAGCCATCATTGCGTTGCATAAAAATGGCTTCACAGGCAAGAATATTGTGGCTACTAAGATTGCACCTCAATCAACAATTTATCGGATCATCAAGAACTTCAAGGAAAGAGGTTCAATTCTTGTTAAGAAGGCTTCAGGGTGTCCAAGAAAGTCCAGCAAGCGCCAGGATCGTCTCCTAAAGAGGATTCAGCTGCGGGATCGGAGTGCCACCAGTGCAGAGCTTGCTCAGGAATGGCAGCAGGCAGGTGTGAGCGCATCTGCACACACAGTGAGGCGAAGACTTTTCGAAGATGGCCTGGTGTCAAGAAGGGCAACAAAGAAGCCACTTCTCTCCAAAAAAAACATCAGGGACAGATTGATCTTCTGCAGAAAATATGGTGAGTGGACTGCTGAGGACTGGGGCAAAGTCATATTCTCCGATGAAGCCTCTTTCCGATTGTTTGGGGCATCAGGAAAAAGGCTTGTCCGGAGAAGAAAAGGTGAGCGCTACCATCAGTCCTGTGTCATGCCAACAGTAAAACATCCTGAGACCATTCATGTGTGGGGTTGCTTCTCATTCAAGGGAGTGGGCTCACTCACAATTTTGCCCAAAAACACAGCCATGAATAAAGAATGGTACCAAAACACCCTCCAACAGCAACTTCTTCCAACAATCCAACAACAGTTTGGTGAAGAACAATGCATTTTCCAGCACGATGGAGCACCGTGCCATAAGGCAAAAGTGATAACTAAGTGGCTCGGGGACCAAAACGTTGTCATTTTGGGTCCATGGCCTGGAAAATCCCCAGATCTTAATCCCATGGAGAACGTGGTCAATCCTCAAGAGGCGGGTGGACAAACAAAAACCCACTAATTCTCACAAACTCCAAGAAGTGATTATGAAAGAATGGGTTGCTATCAGTCAGGAATTAGCCCAGAAGTTGATTGAGAGCATGCCCAGTCGAATTGCAGAGGTCCTGAAAAAGAAGGGCCAACACTGCAAATACTGACTCTTTGCATAAATGTCATGTAATTGTCGATAAAAGCCTTTGAAACATGAAGTGCGTATAATTATATTTCACTACATCACAGAAACAACTGAAACAAAGATCTAAAAGCAGTTTAGCAGCAAACTTTGTGAAAACTAATATTTGTGTCATTCTCAAAACTTTTGGCCACGACTGTACAGAGCAGAGAACAGAACAGGAGAGTGAGGCCACCTGCACATTTTGCAGAATAAGTTTTTTTCCATGCGGATTTACGTACAGAAAAAAACGCAGTGTATTACAATACTAGCAAAGTATATGAGATTGCACAAATCTCATATACACTTTGGGGATTTTTTTGGTGCAGAAATTTACCCGCTGCGCGGATTTTAAAATAAATAGCATATCGTCTATGTTTTCAGTTTTCGCTGCTGATTTCAAGAGTAAGATCTGTGGCAAAACCACATCAAATCCACACCAAATACCACTGTTAGACATTGCGGATATTGGTGTGGTTATGCTGTTCAGCCGACAGCTATCTCTCACAATCCCCTCCTTACAAACTCAACTCAGTTTAATGTGTATGGGGGTACCAAAGTGTGAAACCAAATCTACAGGTTACCAAAGGCTACAATAAATTAACTACACTTTATGTATATAGCCATATAGTGGTAGGGTCTTTAAAGAGGGAGCCTAATGTCTGCAATGAGTGATAACGCTAATTGCAGACTATTAACCCCTCAGATGCCGTGGTTAAATGTGAACACATCTGAAAGGTGGCAGCACTGCTTTGGAATATACTGATTTTTGTATCTTAAATGGCTAAAATGTATATATATTTTTTCTTCAAAACATCCCCTTTCTCCAAAATTAAAATGAATATAAAAAAAAAATATTATATTATAGGAATTGCTGTATCCCAAAATTACATACAATTAAAATATAAAAATATTTATCCCATATGGTAAATGGCGTGATGGGAAAAAAAGTTTTTCACAGTTTTTTTCATTGCTTCGTGTTCCCAAACAAATTCAATAAAAGGTGATCAAACAATCATACACACCCTAAATGCTATCAATAAAAACTGCAGATTGTCCTGCAAAAAATAAGGGCCATCAAACAGCTCTATAGGCATAACTATGAAAAATGTATGAGGGTATGAGCTATGTTAATTAAAATAAAAAAATATTTTTTTTCTGTACAAAAACACTAGAAAAACTAGAAAAATGTGGTATCTTTGTAATAGTACCGACACAGAGAATGAAGGGCATGGGTCAGTTTTACCCATAAAGCTGTGGTGGAATTGCATCTTTTTCCAATTCCACCACATTTAGATGCAATATTAAATGGTTCCATTAGAAAGTACAATTTATCCTTGCAAAAAACAAGCCATCATGAAACTATTTAAACAGAAAAATAAAAAAAAGTTATGGCTCAGGAAATGTGGGGAGTGAAAGAACGAAAACACAAAAAAGGAAAAATGCTGGTAATGAAGTGGTGGTTAACAATGACACAAGAGTCACAATGGCAATTAGTCTATAATGTCTCAAATGGAAAAGATCAAGTAATAATAAATATTGTGTGACAGGTTTCATTCTACATCTAGGCCAGGTTTCAGTAAGTCTCATTATATCATGCTAAAGGACTTGGCCAATTTCTAAACAAAATTCCCAAAAGCTCCCAATCTATTTGATGCACAGATTGGAACTTAACCCCTTAAGGGCTGTTTCACACGAGCGTGGCATCCGCTCCGTGAAAGAGTGCCAAGACCCGATGCAGACTGCAGAGGCACGGAGCAGTAACATGATGGCTAATGCTCCGTGCCTCTCTGTGACCTCTTTACTACGAAATCACAGTGAGATACAGTTGTCACTGTGATTTCGTAGTAAAGAGATCACAGAGAGGCACGGAGCATTATCAATCACGTTACTGCTCCGTGCTTCTGCTGTCCGCATCGGGTCTTGGCACTCTTTCACGGAGCAGATGCCACGCACGGCATCTGCTTGTGTGACACAGCCCTAACAGTTTTGCTTGAACTCTGCTGGGGCTTTGAGAAAATTAACAGTTCAGCCCAAGCAGAGCTCGGGCAGCAGGGTAAGAAGGGGAGGGCTGTTTTTATACACCATAGCTTTGGACTGGTAGCAGCTAGAAATAATGTTCCAGTTTAGTTTGAAAGCTGACAGTCTAAGCTTTAAAACAAAACATTGGGAGATATAACTGTTAGAAATCAGGTCAGGAGTGATAGCAGCTGAACGTGAAAGCGGGTTAAGCTGACCCAAGAACAGTTATATCTCCCAATGTAGTGGAAATAATGCTGTGATTTGTTTTAATGCTTAGGCTACTTTCACACTAGCGTTTTGGCTTTCTGTTTGTGAGATCCGTCATGGGCTCTTACAAGCGGTCCAAAACTGATCAGTATTACCCTAATGCATTCTGAATAGAAAAGGATCCGCTCAGAATGCATCAGTTTGCCTCCGATCAGTCACCATTCCGCTCTGCCTGCAGAGTTTTGCTGCCGCTTGACAAACTGAGCCAAACGGATCCGTCCTGGCACACAATGTAAGTCAATGGGGACGGATCCGTTTTTTCTGACACAATCTGGCACAATAGAAAACTGATCCGTCCTCCATTGACTTTCAATGGAGTTCATGACGGATCTGTCTTGGCTATGTTACAGATAATACAAAAGGATCCGTTCATGACGGATGCATGCGGTTATATTATTGTAACGGTAGCGTTTTTGCATATCCATGACGGATCTGCAAAAAACGCTAGTGTGAAAGTAGCCTTAGACTGTCAGTCAAGACCAAAAGCATATTTCTACCTGCTACCAATTCCAAGATATGAGAGGTTAAATCAGCCCCTCCACTTCAGCTTGTTGTGATCTGAGCCAGCCTGGGGGGTGGGGGGAAGTGGGGGAAGCTGACAGATGGCAGGGAAAAGAAAATATAAAAATAATATGTATTTGGCAACATCATAATGGGAGAGTCCCAAAGAATAAAGTTATCCTGTTATTTATACCACATAGTGAATACCGTAATAATACATCCTACAAAATAATGTTAAAATTGCAGGTTTTTTTCTTTTCCCCTAAAAATAAAATAATATAAGTTATTTAATACTGTATATGAACCCCCAAATAGTTGTTTTTTTTTAAAACTATAACCCTTCCTGCAAAATTCAAGGTCTCATACAGCTAAATAGTACAAAAAAATAAAAAAGTTATGACAGCTGATATACAGATATACAGAAGGGGAAAAATGACATTAAGGCTTCTTTCACACGGGCGAGATTTCCGCACGGGTGCAATGCGTGAGGTGAGCGCATTACACCCGCACTGAATCCGAACCCATTCATTTCTATAGGGCTGTGCACATGAGCAGTGATTTTTACGTATCACTTGTGCGTTGCGTGAAAGTCGCAGCATGCTCTATATTGTGCGTTTTTCACGCAACGTAGGCCCCATAGAAGTGAATGCAAGCAAGTGCGGATGCGGTGCGATTTTCACGCATGGTTGCTAGGAGATGATTGGGATGGGGACCCGATCATTATTATTTTCCCTTATAACATGGTTATTAGGGAAAATAATTGCATTCTTAATACAGAATGCTTAGTAAAATAGGGGTGGAGGGGTTAAAAAAACTAAAAACTAATATTTAACTCACCTTATCTACTTGGTTGCGCAGACCGGCTTCTCTTTCTTCAGGACCTGGGTAAAGGACCTTTGATGACATCACTGCACTCATCACATGGTCCATCACATGATCCATCATGTGACAGTTCCCAAATTTGTGCATGATCCACCATGTGACGGACCATGTGATGAGCACAGTGACGTCACCACAGGTCCTTTTCCTCCTGTCATCAAAGAAAAAGACAGAAGAGAAGCTGGGCTGCGCGAACAAGTGGATGAAGTGAGTTAAATTATATATTTTACTAAGCATTCTGCATTAAGAATGCTATTATTTTCCCTTATAACTATGTTATAAGGGAAAATAATAAAATCTACACAACACCTAACCCAAACCCGAACTTCTGTGAAGAAGTGGGGGTTCGGGTCTGGGCATCAAACATGCCGATTTTTTTCACGCGCGTGCAAAACGCATTAAAACGCTTTGCATTCGCGTGGAAAAATCGCACATTTTCCCGCAACGCACTCGCATCTTTTCCCGCACGTCACACGTAACGCCCATGTGAACCCAGCCTAAGGGATTAAAAATGAACTTGTGTCCCCTAAATCTTCAATAGAAAGTGACATTTTTGGAAGGGTTATTCCAATTTTAATGTGATTGTTAAGGGATTAAAGAGGTCCTGGAAAAAATTCTGAAAGCATTCACATGTTGGAGGTCGAGGTCAGGACTAAGAATGAGTGAACCAGTTCAATCTGAAGTTTGCAGTTTTTTGCGCCATTTTAGTGCACATGTTGGCAGGAAAAAAGCACTAGGGAGGAAGAAGAAGGGCTCTGACATGACCCTGAAAAGAAGTGGGGGGTGGCTTGCCCTGATTGGTTCCAGGCTGGCAGACAGAGGTGTAACTGGGGAGTTGCCCTAGCAGAACGTCATTCTGCGCTGGACTGTGAAAGAGGGTGTTTGTCTGTGACAGTATCTGATTAGGAAAATGATCTTAGGGAGTCCGAGAGAGTGAGAAATCAACTAATGACAGTCAGAAATAAAATAACTCAAGCTTATTGCCAGGGGCAGTGAAGCGAAAGGCTAAGATTTCAAAGAAGAATTTGTTTCCCCATTTTCACAGAAATCCTTTTTTTGTGGGATTCAATATAACTAATAGACAGTTTCCACACAGTCGCAATAAAAAGCCTTGGTGGTGATCCTTGGATTCTTTTTCACCTCTCTAACTATCCTCCTGGCCAGCACAGGTGTCACTTTTGGCTTCCGACCACGTCCTCTGAGATTTTCCACAGTGCAGAACATTTTGTATTTTTTGCTCAAATGTAAATAAAAGCCTCTTGTACATTGTCTTATTATCTTTTGGGAGACACCTATGTCATTTCCCGTAAAAAAAAAATACTTGCTGGTTGAATAAAAGTAACTTTGAGTCAAAATTTGCTAGGGGTATGAATAATTATGGACAGCACTGTACAGTCCCTGACAAAAGTCTTGTTGCTTCTCTATTTTGTAGAAACACCTGCTATTAACCTGACTTTTAATTAATCAATTGGGGTTAGAAATAGCTCATATGAAAAGCTAAAGCCCTCCCAAATGATGTTTAATGCATTGAAATAAATTAGTTTCACTGAAAAAAGATTTATCATTTAATCAAGACAGAAAGGTCAAATTTTGGCAAGACAAATGTTTTGTCGCCTATACAGAAATTGAACAACTTTACTGCAAATCCAAAAATATGTCAGCAAATTAAGTAGTGGTGCTGTGAGATCCAAATTTAATATCTTGTATGACTTCTATGAGCTTGAAGGACAGCATCCATGCGGTTTGGCAAGGATTCATATAATTTATTGATGAAGACATCAGGAATAGCAAAGAAAATAGTCTTGCATGCCTCCCAGAGTTCATCAATATTGTTTGGTTTTGTCTTCCATGCTTCCTCTTTCATTCTACACCACATATGCTCAATGATGTTCATGTCTGGTGACTGGGCTGGCCAATCCTGGAGCATTTTGATCTTCTTCACCTTAAGGAACTTTGATGTGGAGATGGAAGTATGCGATGGAGCACCATCCTGCTGCAGAATTTGGCCTTTTTTATGGTTGGGAATATAAGAGGTAGCTAAGATTTCTTGGTATTTTAGACTATTAATGTTGCCTTCCACCCTTCAGATCCCTCGCACACACCCATACTGTATGTGACCCCATACCATGATTTTGCCTCCACCAAACTTCACAGTTTTCTGGGTAAATCTCGGCTCCATGCGGGTTCCAGTAGGCCTCCTGCAATATTTGCGGCGACTGTGGTGAAATTCAACAGAAGATTCATATGAAAAATCCACCTTCTGCCACTTTTCCAGCGTCCATCCTTTTAGCAGGCTGTGGCCCTTGGCAAATGCCACACGGTTTTTCAATTGTCATTTGTTTAGTGCTGGCTTATGGACACTGATTCGACCATGGAGGCCATTTCGAGACAGAATCCGACAAACTGTTCTGGTTGACACAGGGACTTCAGGTGACCAGGTCTCGTGGAGCTCTGCTGCAGTGGAAAATGGGCTGGCCTTGGATTTCCGAGCCAACAAACGGTCCTCTCGAGCAGTTGTCTTGCAGGGTCGGCCTGACCTGGCCTTGTCCAAAACGTCTCCAGTCTCTTCAAATCTAGTGTCTTCAAAAAAAAAATTATCCTCTGAACTTGACGCTGAGACACATTGAAGGTGTCTGCCACATCAGCAGTGGATCTGGTCTTCAGCCTCTTGATAATCAACACTTTAGTCTCCGGGTGAATCTTAGGCATGTTTGCAGAGGTCTAGTTTCCGTTTAAAGTCTAGTGTACTGGGGTTCTTTTATACACACCTCAGACCTAATTGATCCATTATTAGTCACAGGTGAAGCTCATATGACAACACTTATGTCTTGGCAAAAATTGACTCAATGGGTTGTGAATATTAGAATACTTTGTCAGTTTCGTTTGGAATGAAACATTATTACAAAAGCTGTTGCGATTAAAGTGACCCATTTCTTGTAACAAAATCTTGATTAGAAATATATTTTAGCGGCACTTCAGGTCAATTTGTACACAAGCGACAAGATTTTTGTCAGGGACTGTATATGTGATTAATACAAGAAACAAGGTATAGCAGTAATTTGAAGAAGTAAAATCCAGCACCGATAAAATCCAATAGTAGCTTTATTCCATAGTCGTAGCAATACAAGTACAGGGGACACGACACTCTGCACAAACTGTTGACACCTTTTGGACACCTCGGTGTGTTAACGCAACATGACCGGTGTTGCTGGTCGATTTGAATTAGGCTACAGAGCATTAAGCTAATTGCAAAACCTGGACATCAGAACAGCAAAACCCAAATTAGGGAATTACACCTTAGTGAACAAACATGTAAAATACAGTAACTAAACTGCAGTAAATTCCTAGACAGATGATAATACAAAGTTACATTGTATATAATTAATACCTGAGCTATATAGTAATAGAATTTTTTTTTGGGGGGGGGGGGGGGGTTAAATTTCTTTAAGGTGCAGCATAAATGTATGATTACTGTATTAACCCCTTAATGCTATATGACGAATATATTATATTATATTAACCTTAATGACCGGGAAAGTTTCCATAAATTCGATTTGGTTTTTTACTCATAACTAAACGAACTCTGGTTCAATTCCAAGGTACTACCTGGAAGTATCAAGTTCGTTATCAAGGTTTTTTACTGTAATAATTAATTAATTAAGTTATTACATGAAGTCTCGCAAGACTTTGAGAAGCAATAACTTCGGCTCATCGGAGCCAATACATTCTAATACTGTACGGAGCTCCCGCTCCATGCAATATTACCACAAAGTTTTATCCCTCACATTCCCTCATCCCTAACTATAAACTAAATAACAACATGCAACGTCAGTTGGTCTGCCTCTAAGGCCCCTTTAACATGAGCGTGACGGATTAGGTCCAGATGGTTTGAGGGTGCGTTCAGTAAAACTCGCACCATTTTGCAAGCAAGTTCAGTCAGTTTTGTCTGCAATTGCGTTCATTTTTTTTCCATGCGGGTGAAATGAGTTTTGATGCGTTTTTCACGCGAGTGATAAAAAACAGAAGGTTTACAAACAACATCTCTTAGCAACCACTTGCTTGCGGATGCAATGTGTTTTTCACGCAGCCCCATTCACTTTTATAGGCCAGGGCTGCGTGAAAAACGCAGAATATAGAACGTGCGTTTTTTTATGCAACGCAGAACTGATGCGTGAAAAAAAACACTCATGTACTCAGACCCATTGAAATGAACGAGTCAGGATTCAGTGCGGGTGCTATGCGTTCACGTCACGCATCGCACCCACACGGAAAACTCGCTCGTGTGAAAGCGGCCTTAGGCCAACAAACTTCCCTCTTGTATGAAAAGAGGTATGGCCTCACGGGACAGGGATGCAATATTGCACTATACAAAGCTTTGGTACGGCCTCACCTGCAATAAGTGGTTCAGTTCTGGGCACCAGTTCATAAACAGGATGCCCTGGAAATAGAAAAGTGCAAAGGAGAGCAACTAAACTCATAAAGGGCCTGAAAGATCTTAGCTATGATTTTTTTTTTAAATAACTGAATTTGTTTAGTCTTGAAAAAAGACATCTAAGGGGGAGCAAGATTAACCTGTATAAATATATAAATAGACCATACAAAGAATATTGAGAGAACCTATTCTGTGTTAAACCCCCTCAAAAAAGGGGCCACTCCCTACACCTGAAGAAAAATTGATTCAGTCATAAGAGGCAACAAGCATTCTTTACAGTAAGGGCTGTGCATCTCTAGAATAGCCTGCCACAGGAGCTGGTCACAGCAAATACAGTAGATGGCTTCAAAAAAGGTTTAGATTACTTTTTATTTCAAAATAGCATTGCGGCTTAAAGGCAGTCTGTCACCAAATTTGAGCCCTTTAGACCGATCAGATCAGGTTATAGACTCCTTTGCCAACATTACAATGGAACCTTTATT
Source organism: Bufo gargarizans (assembly GCF_014858855.1). Taxonomy (NCBI): domain Eukaryota; kingdom Metazoa; phylum Chordata; class Amphibia; order Anura; family Bufonidae; genus Bufo; species Bufo gargarizans. The sequence continues at coordinate 120,211,217 of NC_058088.1, forward strand.
TGTTCTGTCCCTCGCCGAGATCTTGAAATATAGGCTTTTTAAACGTATGCTAATGAGGTTTGACAAGTGCCCAGGGGTGGCATTACTGCCCAGACACCTCTTTCACCCCTCTGGCCTGTCCTTATTTCCTATCATTACCTCCTCCTTTGCCTTCCAGATCTCGTGCCTGCGCCGATCCACACTTGTCCCGCACCTGCTGTACCCATTATGGGCAGAGGAACAGGTATTTGGACTGTGCATGCGCCGGTCTTTAGCGCACAATCCAGCGGGTGGAAATCACCAGTGGTAGTGTTGAGCGCGAATATTCGAATTATGAATATTTATCGCGAATATAGCTACTTCGAGAATTCGCGACAGTTTCAAATATAGTGATATATATTCATTTTTTGAATATTCGTCATTTTTTTTACTCGAAAAATCGGCAAGGTAATATGCGAATAGTACGCAATAAATACAGGCGTGGGTCAAAAACGAATATATAGTGCTATATATTTGTTTTTTGACCGACGCCTGTATTGATCACGTAATATTCGCATATTACGCGATCATAACCTTGCCGATTTTTCAAGTAAAAAAATGTAGAATATAACGAATATTCGAATTCGGTAATATTCAATGAATATTCTACAAAATATTTGCGAAATATAGCAAAATCGAATATGACCTCTGCCGCTCATCACTAACCAGTGGCACCAGAGGACTGCAGTGAAGATAGAGAAGTGTGGAGCGGCACAGGAGCGAGATCTGGGAGGCAGAGGAGGTGGTAATAATATGAAATCGGGGTGGGCAAGAGGGGTGAAAGAGGTGTGTTTTTCTGGGCACATTGCCGAGGGGCCTGGCCACTTGCAGCAGTAACGCCGCCCCTGGGCACTTGCCAAAACTCATTAGCATAAGTTTAAAAAGCCTATTTTTCAAGATCTCGGCGAGGGACAGCACAAATAAAGGTCCCGTGACCCCCCGTGTCGGTGATTGCCGCAAACCGCAGGTCAATTCAGACCTGCGGTTTGTGGCTTTTACCTGGTGCGGTGGCGGTGCCATCGGGTCCCCATGCGGCTGTAGGGGGTACCCGATGGCATGGAAGGCAGCACGATGCTTTCCTGAGGCATCGGCGCTGCCTTCCTGTGACGAGCCTGTGAGATCCAGCCCCCTGGATCTCACAGGCCGGAAGTTGTATGAGTAAAACTCTCTGTATTACTCATGCAGCCAATGCATTCCAATACAGAAGTATTGGAATGCATTGTAAAGGATTAGACCCCCAAAAGTTGAAGTCCCAAAGTGGGACAAAAAATAAAGTGAAAAAAAGTTGAAAAAATGAATTCCCCCCCCCCAAAAAAAATTAAAAGTTTCAAGTAAAAATAAACAAAAATGTCATTTTCTCCAAATAAAGTTTAAAAAAATTGGTAAAAAATAGGGGGAAAAAAAAGACATATAGGTATCGCCTCGTCTGTATCGACCGGCTCTATAAACATATCATATGACCTAACCCCTCAGGTGAACACCGTAAAAAAAACTAACAAAAAAAACTGTGCTAAATAAACTATTTTTTTTGTCACCTTACATCACAAAAAGTACAACAGCAAGCGATCAAAAAGGCGTATGCCCACCAAAATAGTACCAATCTAACCGTCACCTCATCCCGCAAAAAATGAGCCCCTACCTGAGACAATCGCCCAAAAAATAAAAAAACTATGGCTCAGAATATGGAGACACTAAAAGATAAATTTTTTTGTTTTAAAAAGCTGTTATTCTGTAAAATTTACATAAATTAAAAATAAATATACATATTAGGTATCGCTGTCTCCATATCGACTGGCTCTATAAAAATATCACATGACCTAACCCCTCAGATGAACACAGTAAGAAAATAAAAACAGTGCTAAATAAATCATTTTTTGTCAACCTTCCATCACAAAAAGTGTAATAGAAAGCGATCAAAAAGTCATATGCACCCCAAAATAGTGCCAATCAAACCGTCCTCTCATCCCGCAAAAAATGAGACCCTACCTAAGATAATCACCAAAAAACTTAAAACTATGGCTCTCAGAATATGGAGACACTAAAACAAGATTTTTTTTTTGTTTCAAAAATGATATTATTGTGTAAAACTTACATAAATAAAAAAAAAGTATATATATTAGGTATCACCGCGTCCGTATCGACCGACTCTATAAAAATATTACATGACCTAACCCCTCAGGTAAAAACCGTAAAAAATGGGGTGTTTCTGTAAACTTACAGAATCAGAGCCATAAATATTGAGTTTTGTTTGGCTGTTGACCCTTGCTTTGTAACTGGAAAAAAAAATATTAAAATGGAAAATCGGCCAAACAAGGGAAATTTTGAAATTGTATATGTATTTTCCATAAATTCTTGTAGAACACCTAAAGGGTTAAAAAAAAGTTTGTAAAATCAGTTTGGAATACCTTGAGGGGTGTAGTTTCTAGAATGGGGCCATTTTTGGGTGGTTTCTATTATGTAAGCCTCACAAAGTGACTTCAGACCTGAACTGGTCCTTGAAAAGTGGGTTTTAGAAAATTTTTGAAAAATTTCAAGATTTGCTTCTAAACGTCTAAGCCTTGTAACGTCCCCCAAAAAATAAAATGTCATTCCCAAAATGATCCAAACATAAAGTAGACATATGGGTAATGTAAATTAAAAACTATTGTTGTAGGTATTACTATGCATTATAGAAGTAGAGAAATTGAAACTTGGAAGATTGCAAATTTTTCCAAATTTTTGGCAAATTTGGTATTTTTTATAAATACAAATTTTATTTTTTGACTCCATTTTACCAGTGTCATGAAGTACAATATGTGACGAAAAACAATCTCAGAAGGGCCTGGATAAGTCAAAGCGTTTTAAAGTTATCACCACATAAAGTGCCACTGGTCAGATTTGCAAAAAATGGCCTGGTCCTTAAAGAGGACCTTTCACCAGAATAAAACTTCTAAACTAACTATACAGACATGTAGAGCGGCGCCCAGGGACCCCCCTGCACTTACTGTTATACCTGGGCGCCGCTCCGTTCTCCCGTTATTGCCTCCGGTATCTTCATATGTTAGGCTCCACCCAGGGGAACCTGCCGTCGGCTCATTCTCCCATGCTGTAGCGCTGGCCAATCACAGCGCTCAGCTCATAGCCTGAGAGAGAAAAAAGCCTTTCAGGCTATGAGCTGAGCGATGTGATTGGCCAGCGCTGCAGCATGGGAGAAGGAGGCGCCGGCAGGTTCCCCTGGGTGGAGCCTAACTATGAAGATACCGGAGGCAATAACGGGAGAACGGAGCGGCGCCCAGGTATAACAGTAAGTGCAGGGGGGTCCCTGGGCGCCGCTCTACATGCCTGTATAGTTAGTTTAGAGGTTTTATTCTGGTGAAAGGTCCTCTTTAAGGTGAAAATGAGCCCGCTCCCTAAGAAAATGTATAGAAATCATGTTCTACACACCCTTTCCCTTTGGTTTAACCCCTCCTTAAAAGGAAGATGGACATTGATCCAGGGATTTTTTCCGTGGATCAATATAGCAGGATTACAGGTTGGACTTGATGGACTTTTGTCTTTTTCCAACCTTAACAACTATGTAACTATGTAGCTATGGGGTATCAACATAACCGTATTGACCTACAGAATAAAGTTATAATATATACTTTTCTGTTCTGGCATTTGATAAGGAATGAACTGACATAGTTGCAGATGGGGTTAAATGTGCAGCTAGAAGAGCGCCTACCATCTCAAACTATGTTAGTCCAAGCCTATACCAGGAAAAGAAAAAATCACAGCCTGTCTGACTTACAACTAAAGGGAGCTACAGGTGCGGACATCATAGATGCATCTGTTGCACCCATATGTCGATTTCCAATACCTTTGTTTCAGCTTTAAATGGCGGGATTTTTCAAATGAAAACATACCTCAATTTTAACACAAACCTTTGCAGTTTATTTAATTACATGTAAAAAATGCAAAGTGCAATATGTGGGTTGCACCACTAATGCCATCAAAGCCAGAATACGCAAACACATTTCCGATGTGCCCCACCATGGCAGCCGCAATATATCTGCAGCTAGTCTGCATTTTGCTGTCTGCCATGGTGGTGACACATCGGATCTGGTGGTACTGCCCAAAAGAGGAGGAGACCACAGAAGAAAATGATTAAATAGAGAATCCTTTTGGATTTTCGCACTGAACACGCGACAACCTGATGGTCTGAACAAACGTCTAGACTTAATTCTGCAACAATAACCTACTCTATTAGTTTCCCTGCAGCTTCCCAATTTTTATGAAAAAAACTTTCAACTTTATTTTTATTTCCTACAGCCACTATATGTCTCATGCATTTTTGTATAGGCTTTCTAATTGTCTAGTGTATGGTTTCTTTCTTTTTCTCATGAGAAGCTTTGCCCATAGGCGTGGCATTTTTTACAGGGTGTCTGCAGTCATGTGACCACAATTAGTGAAGACAGGTGCAGTCCCTCTATAAATACTGCCACTTTTAATGTCGTATTGTGTCATGAGTAAGGGCTTGAATTGTTTTTGGTAGCCCGAAATGCGTAGACAAGACTTTTGCAATTGTAACTGGATGTGATTTTACCGCAAACAAAATACATTTTCCCTTTACCGAAGTGGAGCTGGATTTCTTGAACCCTATTGCATTGTGTTACCCGGGCCTGACACGGGTCCTCTGTGCTCACAGGTGAAGGTGGGGCAGGTGAGAGCTGCTGAACTTTCCTTTTTTCTATACTGCATAGAGAACCCCATAAAAAATGAAAGAAAAAACAAAAACTCCCTATCTCACCCTCTAAACAAAATGTATAAAAAGGGATAGAAAAAGTCATATGAACCCTAAATTAGTACAAATAAAAACTACAGCTTCTCCTGCAAAAAAACTAGTCCTCACACAGCTCAGTCAACAAAATAAATAAAAAGGTATGGCTCCTAACAACAGTTAAGGCAAATTTCATGGTAGAAAATCCATATGTTTCTATGCAGCCAATAAACATGCAGTGGGGTACTGGCACGCACTGTAATGCCATAGCCATGTTGACTACTGGCATTACAGTGATTGGCTCGCCGGAAGGCATCATCGGGTGCTATAAAGCACCCAATGACACGTGTTTGGCTCAGTGTTAGTCAGGGAGAGCTGAGCATAGGAAGAGAAAAACAGTATAGTGAGTGTTTTCTGAAGATTTTTATTACAAAAACTTTTCAGAGACCCAAAATTTATTTTAGGGTCCATTCACACGTCCGTTGTTTCTTTCCTGATATGTTCCGTTTTTTGCGGAACAGATCTGGACCCATTCATTTTCAATGGGTCCTGAAAAACAAATCGGACATTGTGCTGTCCGATTTTTTTCAGGACCCATTGAAAATGAATGGGTCCAGATCTGGTCCAGATCTGTTCAGCAAAAAACGGAACAGATCAGGAAAGAAACAACGGACGTGTGAATGGACCCTAAAGGACTATTGTGTGTGTGACAGCAGCAATATATGTTTGTAGTGCAACCTGTGCTAAATTGCTCAGTCTTAGGGAGAGCTGTGCATAGGAAGGGACAGAGTGTAGGGACTGTTATTGAAAGATTTTTATTAGAAAAACTTTTCAGAGACCCAAAAGTCCTTCTAAGAACTATTGTGTGTGACAGCAGCAATATATTTTTTTTTTAGCGCATCCTGCGCTAAATAGCATCTAATAGGCTGCTGCGGACTGTAAAATTATCTGCGCCACATCTCCTGTGTAAAGTGTGTGGATCCCTAGAATATCTATGACATCCAGTGTACTTTTTCCATAGACGGTGTCCGCTGCGGAAAGTGACATTAGCTGGCCCACATCTCCAGTGTAAAGTGTGCGAATACCTAAAATATCAGTGACATCCAGTGTACTTTTTCCGTAGACAGTGTCTGCTGCAGACAGTTAAATTTTTCACGCCACATCTCCCGTGTAAAGTGTGCGCATCAAAAAAATATCTGTGACATGCAGTGTACTTTTTCCGTAGACGGTGTCCGCTGTGGACAGTTAAATTATCCGTGCCACATTTCCTGTGTAAAGTGTGCGCATTCCTAAAATATAATCGACATCCAGTGTACTTTTTCCGTAGAGGGTGTCCACTGCGGACAGTGACATTAGCTGCGCCACATCTCCAGTGTAAAGTGTGCGCATCCCTATAATATCATTGACATCCAGTGTACTTTTTCCATAAACGATGTCCGCTGCGGACAGTTAAATTATCCGCGCCACATTTCCATGACTGTGTCCGCTGCGGAAAGTGACATTAGCTGCACAACATTTCCAGTGTGATGTGTGAGCTTCCCCAAAATATCTGTGACATACAGTGTACTGTTTCCGCAGACGGTGTCCGCTGCTGACAGTGACCTTACCAGGGCCACGTCTGCAGTGTAACGTGTGTGCTTCAAAAATGTATCTGTGACATACAGTGTACTGTTTCCGTAGACTGTGTCCGCTGCTGGCAGTGACCTTACCATGTATGTGGATCCGTCTGACAAATGCATTGAAATATCGGATCCGTCTCTCCGGTGTCATCTGGAAAAACGGATCCGGTATTAATATTTTTTTGCATTTTTAGAGGTCTGAGCATACGCAGACTGAAAAGCCGGATCCGTTTTGCCGGAACACTCAATGACGGATCCGGCACTAATACACTTCAATGTAAATTTATGCAGGATCCGGCATTCCAGCAAGTGTTCAGTATTTTTGTCCAGAGATAAAACTGCAGCATGCTGCGGAATTATCTCCGTCCAAAAAACGTAAAAGGGACTGATCTGATGCATTCAGAATGCATTAGGATAAAACTGATACGTTTTTTTCCGGTATTGAGCTCCTGTGATAGAACTCAATACCGGAAAACAAAAACGCTAATGTGAAAGTACCCTTACAGATGAGGACACCATCGGTGCAAATGTTGCCTAAATATTTCTTCCCGGGTCACTAAATTTTCAAGCGATATCACTGGAGAGCAATTCGAAATAAATACTTTCTAAATTCTTCCTCCACTTACGTTATCTATCTATTGAAATGTACACGTGGACTACAGTAAATAGGCCGCAGTACCCTAAACTTGAGGGAAAGAATTAATCGCTGGAACATAACGAATAGCTTCACGAAACATGGAGTATCCAGACAATTTCTTCAAGCTCATAATAATCAAGCTCATAAAAATTTAGACGCAAAGAGATGTTCTGGATCTTCAAGATGCAGACAATAGAACCATACGGCATAAATGAAACCCTTGAGAGCAACTGTTTTTAATTCATCCTTACTATTCATCTACCCCTGATCTTCCATTTTAATATACGTTCCCGCATCAGTTCCACCACCCTTCCACTAGCTCAATTATACCTATACCTTTGTCTCACTCTGACCTTTTCCCTCATCTACACCCATTTCCACTCAGACCAGATTAATAGAACTACCATCATTCCCATCACTTTCAAACCACGCAATACCTTCCCACTATCCACCCGCTCCTATCCGTTCAGGATCATGTCTCTCTAAAGCCTCCACCTAATTCCCCGCCCCGGCCCTCATGTTCTAATAAACCCCACACATCCCGATATTTTCCATTTACATCATGTTCCCTACATCTTACATTCCTTCTCCCCACCGTCACACTCCTTCAGTCCCTCTGCACATTACCTCTCCTAATAAATCATTTGTCCCCATTATTCCACCCCCCCCCATATCCCCTTAGTCATACCCATTTAGTCATCCCACTCGTATGTCCTTTTTTATATGTTCCCCATATCCCATATTCATCACCACAGATATTGTGCTTCCAATTCATTCATTTGTTCACCCCCACATTGTCTCAATTAACATCCATCTCGGACGCCCGACAACCAGTGATTCCATCCCTTCTTGTCCCCTCAGTCCCACACATCACTTTTTGAGTCTCCCCTGTTCCAATACAGACGAGACAGCTGAAGTACTCCGACACCCAGCGCACAGACTGTGTGCGCATGCGGCGATACAACGGACAGCCCCTATCCCTCAGCGCACACACAGTGTGCGCACATAGTATAGTACATGACAGCCCCGATCCTCCGGGTCGGCCGGCTGTCAATCCAAGGCCCCACCCCCTCTCCTCCGGTTCTTGAAGGCGCGCTTTCTCACACATGTGAGAAGCCGCACTGTGTGCACGGATTCCACAGGTACCACCAACGATCGCTTTTTCTCTTATTTAATCATTTATCCAGTTTTTTCCATCACTTAATTTCTTCCTCCAATAGTAGTGTAATGTTTTATTATCATTGCTTTATGCTTCAGCCCTCATCTTTAACAGTTTTATGTCACCACATTCAATCAATTCCTTTCAAAACCACACATGTCATGCTGTCTGCACTCCATAGCCTTGACTTCTCTCAGTCCCACACATTACAGCGGTCGTATCTAAAACACACATAGTGACCTCTATAGGGATCTCTCTCCCCCACATTTCCTCTTGATTCAATCACCCGATCAGTCCCCCCTCATTATATACGGTATATCTAGCCATTTAATCATGCGTCTTCTATATATCTCTATATAATTCCACTTCAGATGAATTATTCTCTTCTCCCATCATCATCATATGCGATTTGTATCAAGCACTAGCTATCCTCTAATTATATATTATCATTATGAACACAAAGGGCGCGTATGAACCATTTTATTTTTTTACTATTGCCCCAGATGCTTTCTGCAGTGTTCATGGTACGTTTGTCTATGAACTATATGTGACTATACCAGCACTTTTTAATCCCTCAAAAAAGTGTTTTTGTACAATTTAGCATATTTTATTATATAGAAAATTTGATGATATTGGAAAAAATTATTTTATATCTCTATCCTCTATCATTATATGTTTTTTATTTATATTTTTTAATTATTTTTTTATATCGTGTTTTTTTTTTACTTGAGAAAGGAGTACATTAAACTAAAACGCATTGTCGCTTACTACTAAAAAATAAAAAATTGTTTCTATATACATCCATCGAGGTCTTGTATTTGTGTCAAGAGGTATCACACTGTGCGTACTATCCTAGTACACATCTCCCTATTGAATTCTTGTTTGAGGGATTTTCATCCATTCTTCCCTGCAAAAGAGGTTTATCCACAGATTTTCAATGATGTTTAGATCTGGGCACTGTGAGGGCCATGGTAAAGCCTTCACCTTGCACCTTTTGAGGTAGTCTATTGTAGATTTTGAGGTGTGCTTAGAATCATTATCCATTTGTAGAAACAATCCTATTTTCAACTTTAGATGTTTTGCAGCAGATAGGTTTGGTTCATTTGCTGAAATTTCATTGAATCCATTCTTCCCTCTACCCTTGAAATGTTTCCTGAGTCACTGGCTGAAAAACATCCCCAAATCATGATTGACCCACCTCAATGCTTAATGGTTGGAGAGTTGTTCTTTTCATTAAATTCTGTGCCCTTTTTTCTTCAAACATGCCTTTGCTCATTGTGGCCAAAGAGTTCTATTTTAACCTCATGCATCAGGCTTGTTTAGATGTTTTCTTCTGATGACTCTTCCATGAAGGCCATATTTGTGCAGCTGTCACTGAACAGTGGAATATTGTACCATAACTCCAGTGTCTGCAAAATTGTCCTGAAGGTCTTTTACAGTCAAGCGGGGATTCAGATTTGCCTTTCTAGCAATCGTACAAGCAGGTTTCTCAGAAAATTTTCTTGGTCTTCCAGACCTTCTCTTGACCTCCACTGTTCCCATTAACTGCCATTTCTTAATGACATTTTGAACTGAGGAAATGGCAAAAAAAACAGCCTTTTCCTGCTTTTTGGGCCTCAAGCATTTTCATTTTCAGAGCGTTAGCAGCTAGTTAGAACAACACATAGCGGCTGTTTTTTGAGACAAGGTTACAGGAGTCTAATGGGGTCATTTATCAAACTAGTGTAAAGTAGAACTGGCTTAGTTGCCCATAACAAACAATTAGATTACACTTTTCATTTTTCAAAGGAGCTGTCAAAAATGAAAGGTGGACTCTACTTTACACCAGTTTGATAAATAACCCCCCAAGTATTTATAAAGCTTTGAAATTTGCAAAACCTGGCCTTTCCTAACGATGATTGTGAACAAGCCTTAACCTTAACAGGCAATTTAAGGGGTGAGACTTCGGTCAAAGTTCTCATACTTTTCCATGTTACTTCTTTCCTTTTTTCACTCTAAAATTGTACAAAATCAAAATAATACATTGATATTGATTAAAATGTTGGTAAGTGATCTTTAAAGTTAGACCTTTTAGAGATGATTTCATCCTATACTGTTCACAGTAACAGTAATTTTGACCAAGAGTGTCCAAACTTTTGCATGCCACTGTATGTTTAAATTATAGATGAGAAAATTTCTTGATTAATTTTATGTCCGATCTGTGAAATATTTTAAAAATATGATTTGTGGCAGAATCAAATCTAAACTTGAGGTCTCCTAGAGTGACACCAAATGCATGGCTGACAGTGTTGGCAAACAGCATGTTTAAAAACACACTGCACCATCGCATTTGTTATGCTTTTTAAGATTAGGGATGTTCAAAAAATTGTCCCTTATTTGGGGCAGAGATGTTTAACCTCTTGACGCATTTGGACATAACTGTACGTCCAAATTGCAAGTGACTTACTGATTTGGACGTACAGTCACGTCCAAACTACCGGGTGTCACAGCCCTGGAGTCTCCACTCTCCCCGAGAGCAGGGACACCAGGGAAGCCGACAAGGGACCAATCAGAATAACAATCGGAGTGCGGCACTGTGAAAATGCAGATTTCAGACTGTTATCTCCACTCTGGAGATTGCAGCCTGAAATAGGGTAAGACCCCCTGTGTGCCCCCAGTGAATTTAGTGCCCCCCAGGGCCTCTGTTAATGCCCCCAGATGCCGCCATTTCCCCTCTTCCCTTTATTCCCCCTGCTCCTCTGTGCTGGTATTGATGGCAGCGGCTCAGGAATGGAGCCGCTGCCATCAGCAGAGAGTGTTTGCTGTAATTTATAGCTGACACTCTGCTGCAATGGCCGAAATCTGTGCTGGCACCGATCTCGGCCGTTTAACCCCATATATGCCGGGGTCAGTAGCCGCCCGAGGCATCCAAGGGGTTAGGAGGGAGGGAGCTCCCTCTATCTTCTATCTGGCCGCTGCTGCTGCAATGGCAGCGGCCCGATGGTTACCATGGCAACCGGACACCTTGCAAAGGCGTCAGGGCTGCCATGTATCTAAGGTCTGATCAGCCTTAGTCTAAATGTAGCACAGACTATACAGTGCATTACAATAGATGACTATTGCAATGCACTGTATAGCCATCAGGCCCACTGGATCTTCAAGATCCAAATGGGTCTTGATTAAAAAAAGTAAAAAAAAAGTGTAAAAAAAATATTAAATAAATAAAATGAAAATACAAATAAAATAAAAATTGTCATCGGTTCATTTATAAGTTATAAAAAAAAATGAAAATCTACACATAATTGGTATCGCCACATCCGTAATGACCTGATCTATAGAAGTATCATGTTAGTAACTACGCACGTTGAACTCCGTAAAAAAATTATGTAAAAACAATGACAATTGCTGTTTTTGTCCCCTCACCTCCATAAAAATATAAATAACAAGTGATCAAAAAGTCATATGTACCCCAAAATGATACCAATAAAACTACAGCTTGCCCCTCAAAAAACAAGCCCTCACACAGCTACACTGGTGAAAAAAATAGTTAGTATATGACGATGTAAAATATAATTTACAAAGGTACATCTAAAAAAGTTGTAAAACATATCAAAACTATATAAATTTGGTATCGCCATGACCATATCAATCCACAGAATAAAATGATCATATATTTATCCCAACGAGAACCCCATAAAAAATATAAATAAAAAACACTTACAGAATTGCCATTTTTACCCACTTCACCTCCACAAAAAATGTTATAAAAAGTAATCAAAAAATCATATGCACCCCAAAATAATACCAATAAAAACTACAGCCTGTCCCACAAAAAACAAGTCGTCAAACAGCTAAATTGGTGAAAAAATTAAAAGGTTATGGACTTTAGTATATGACAATGCAAAATATTTTATTTTTAACACAAAAGTGATTTTATGCTGAAAAAGTAGTAAAACAAAAAAAACTATATAAATTTGGTATCACCAAAAGCATATCAACCCACAGAATAAAATTATCAGTTCATATTTACAGTAAGAGGAACCCCATAAAAAAATTAAATGTACCCCAAAATTAGACCAAATTTCACTTCACTCATAGATTTATTCCTTGAGGGGTGTAGAATCCAAAATGGGTTCACTTTTTGGGGTTTTCTTTCTAGGGGTACCTCAGGTTCTCTTCAAATGTGACATGGTGCCCAAAAACTATTTCAGCAAAATCTGCCCTCTGTTTACAATATGGAGCTCTTTTCATTCTGCGCCCTGCTGTGTGCCCATACAGCAGTTTACAATCACATATGGGGTGTTTCTGTAAACGGCAGCATCAGGGTAATAAATATTGAGGTTTGTTTGGCTGTTAATCCTTTCTGTGCTACAGGAAAAATTTATCAGAATGGAAAATCTGCACAAAAAAATGTAATATTAAAATTTTCCCTCCATTTTGCTTTAATTCTTGTGGAATACCTAAAGGGTTAACAAAGTTTCTAAAATCAGTTTTGAATAACTTGAGGGGTTAGTTTATAAAGTGAGGTCATTTATAGGTGGTTTCTACTATGCAAGCCCCAAAAAGTTACTTCATAACTAAACTGGTCCTTAAGAAATGGGTTTTGGCAAGTTTCTTAAATTTTTTTTTTCCTTTTAAGCCTTCTAACTTCCTGAAAAAAATAAAATGGCATTAAAAAAAATGATGCCAACATAAAGTAGACATATGTAATAACTATTTTATGAAGTATCGCTATCCGTCTTAAAAGCAGAGAAATTCTAATTTAAAAAATAGCAAATTTTCTCCGAATTTTCTGCAAATCTTGTATTTTTTTTATGTATAAAGGTAAAATGTATCAACTAAAATTCACCACTAACATAAAGTATGTTGTGCCACGAGAAAACAGTCTCAGAATGGCTTGGATTAGTAAAAGCGTTCCAAAGTTATTACCAGATAAACTGACACGTCAGATTTGAAAAATGGGGCTCCGGCATTTGGTCCAAACTGACTGTCCCTTGAAGGGGTTAAACACACATGTATCTGTTATCAGAAAAAAAACAGTGGCTTGTTAGGAGCAAGAATCCAAATATTATGCCTTAGGCTACTTTCACACTAGCGCTATTAATTCCGCTATTGAGACCTGTCATAGAAAACGCTTCAGTTTTGTCCCCATTCATTGTCAACGGTGACAATACTGAACTGAACGAAACGGAATGCACCAAAATGCATTCCCTTCCATTTGGTTGTGTCCCCATCGTGGACAGGATAACGCAGAAATGGTGTTCATTACGGATCCGTCATGGTTATATAAGACATAATACAACCGGGTCCATTCATGACGGCAGCATGCAGTTGTATATTCACCCTATCCTGACACTGGGTCACCAGGAATTTTTCCGACACAGTGAATGGCCTGTCTACCTCTTCATACACCTGTATGTCATATCAGAGCAGCAGAAAGTCTCCCAGTCCTCATCTGGGGGCTATGTAAACACCTTCACTCCTTGGCAGCTATGTCCATTGACCGCAAGATAGTGTCAAGTGACGTGATTCACCCATGTCACTGCTTTTTGTGCTGTCCCTGGATCCTCTTCAACGCATGTGCTGAACAGTAAATTAAAATCACACAAGCACAGCAGAGGATTGATCCACGGAAAGCACAGAAAGCAGTGACATGAGTAAGATACGATGTGTCATATAACAAATACTGTATTTTTCGCCCTTTAAGACACACTGGTCCATAAGACACACCTAGGACAATAAGAAAAAATATTTTTCATTAGACCTCAGGTCAGACAGCAATCAGACCCTTAATGTTAATCGGACCTCAGATCACAGCTCCAATCAGATCCCCAATGCAAATAAGACCCCAGTAAGACCTCAGATCAGACCCACAATTAGACCTCAGCTCACACCCCAAAGTAAAAGACCCCCAATCACACCTCAGCCCCCATGCCTCATTTGATTAGCCCCATGCCTCTTTTGATCAGCCTCAGTCTCAAATTAGCCCCCATGCCTCATTTGATCAGTCCCCAGCCTCCTTACAGCCCCCATGCCTCTTTTAATCAACCCCCATTGCCTCAGATGTGCCCCATGCCTCAGATGACATAAAATAAAAAAATCACTTACCTCTCCTTCTCTGGGCACCTCCGCTACACACCCCAGTGCTCTTCTTCCTCCTCCTCCGTCGGCTGTGTTGTGAACCGGCGTGCACAGAGCACCCTCACGCTGTGCGCAGCCACAGCACAGCCAACAGTGGAGGACCAGGAAGCCGTGAGTACAGAGCCCTCACTGTTTCCCAGTCCTCCGGTACTAATGAGCGCTTCCATAATGGAAGCAGTCATTAGTATTCACCCCATAAGAGGCAGGGACACTCCATAAGAGGCAGGGGGATAAAAACTGCATGTCTTATGGGGCGAAAAATACAATAGGTTAGGAGCTATTGTCAAATAATTTCAGAATCTGGCCAACCTCCTCAATATTCAATGCATTAGTCCAGTGCTGATTTTTCTGAGAAACCTTCTTACCTTCAGACGCATATAAGATGGCCCTAAAAAGGCTGCATCCTGTGTAGTTCTACTGGAGAAAATGTAGATCATTGTGGTGCCATATGATGATCTAAGCTCAGTTCAGGAGAACCATGGAAAAGCTATGATGGCATCCAAAATATGGACCCTAAAATGCAGCACAATCAAAAATGGGACTGTGTGATGATATCCTAATTCTTTATAAATTCTAAGTAAAGTAACAGGTTCTGTAAATGTTTCTAATCTTAAAGGCCATGTACACCTTCGGGGGATTTTTTTTATGATTGCATTTTTATCAATTTAGGCAAAAAAAATAATATTTCAATTGGTCTTTATTAAAAAAATTTAGTGGTTCTGTCACAAAGGGTTAACTTTTTTTCGAGCTGTGTGAATGGTACTTTCACTTTGTGCTGGTCATCTAATAAACCTTATCTCTAAATGACTAAAAAGTCATAAACAGTTATTTAAAGCCACATTATTATTAGTAAGATATGAATTGAGCTATAATTAATGTTTATAAGGTCAGAGATCAGAGACAAGAAGCCTGTCAGCTGAGCCGCCTGACAGAACAGAGTGAAAAATCTGATTCTGCTACTAGAGAAACTCAAGACTGCACAAAGACAGTGGTTCACCATTTTTAATAAAGACCTACTGAAAAAAAATATTTTTAGCTCAAAATGAGTACAATACAATAATAAAGAAAAATTGCCCTCAAATGCTTGGTGTTCATTCAGTAATGGTATGTTCACAAGACCACATTTTAAAAATCCAAATTAAATTCATATGAAATCTGTTCTTTATTGATCTCAATGTACGTCCATCTTGGTTATCATGAACCTGCAGATTTTCTCAGTGTAGATTTGTGAGTGCAGATTTGAAACCAATTTTGAGAAGTGACATGTCTTGACACAGATTCCACATAGAAATCTTTGCAGGTTAGCCAAATACAGTGGAGCTATGTAATCTGCCTGTGAAGCCATGGCAGTTCAAACTGCAAATCTATGTCAGAAATACAAAGGTCAGCCTTGGATTTCTACTGCAAACTCTTATTTGGATTTTCTCACATAATTTAATAATCGTGTGAATGTTCAACAAGGCTTACTTAACCATCCAGTGGTTGGTGATCTTACAATGATTGAAAGCTATCTCTGTATATACACCAATACAGGGAAATTTCTTAACCCCTTAACCCACGATGACATACCAGTTTGTTAAAAGCATTATGGAGTTGTAGGGGTTGGACTCACACGTTAAGCTCACTTCAGATGCAGCAGATTCCAGTTGAACAATACAGTAGGCACCCACCAGCAGAGACTCTGTTCAGAGATAAATTCAATCCTGGTCATTTATCCCCTGGAATGCCATGGTCTGCAGCGATTGCAGCATCTATCGGGTTAAACAGAGGGAGAGGGCAATCTCTGCCTTGCAATCGGAGCCCCAGCAGCATTATCGCAAGGCCCTAATTGGCTGCTATGACAGCCTGGGGCCTTGTGAAGGCTACCAGCGCAGTCATAACTAGTTGCCTGAAAAGCTGTGCCCAAGGCATGGCCTGACAGGCAGCCAGTGAAAATACCACAGATCGCAGCAGTATGGTATAAGCGATTAGAAGATTGCGTGTTCAATAACAAAACAAACATTTACATAAAAAATTATAATAATAATAAATAAATAAATAAATAAAAATACACACATATATATATATATATATATATATATATATATATTTGTGGTCGTGGATAAAATACGAACTCGGGCAGCGTGCCCGCCTTGAACCTAAACCGGCTGAGGTGTGCCTGGAGCCGGGTACGAGAGCAGCCTATAAGGAGGCTGCCCTAAAGGAGGAGCCTTAAAATAAGGGGAATGGGTGGGTAGGTCCACGACCGGAACGCCTACCAGGTGAGGGAGAGAGGGGGCTTATAAAGGCTCAAGCCCCTCCCACAAATGCAGGCTGAGCTTCAGCCTTACCAACTTGTGGTCGTGGCTAAAATACAAACTCGGGCAGCGTGCCCGCCTTGAACCTAAACCGGCTGAGGTGTGCCTGGAGCCGGGTACGAGAGCAGCCTATAAGGGGGCAAAAAGGAAACCAAGATAGTTAAATTCAAGACTTTTATTACCTCATAACACTAGAGACTGAAACACTTGCGAAATCTTCACCTGTGGGTTAGGTATATACCTGGCGAAGCAAGACAAGCGCCACCTTCCCATCCTTCGGATGACATGAGCGGGGACCCTGTATCGGGAAGCCGCGGAAGCCGCTCCAATGCGGAAGGAATGGCCGGATATAGATCCGGGGTCAAACCAAAAGCCAGCAGCAATTGTACCGATGTGGCTGATGAATTGCTCTGCGGTGAGAGTGCCATTAAGATGCGGTAGTAGAGGGCTGTGAGGGGGAGCATCATGGATGGCGTGCATGAGCTGGCCAAACACCTGTACCGGGCACAATTCATTGCCAGACGGGAAAAAATTTACCTCAACCGGGGGACCTGTTTGGCTTGTCTTGGTGGAAATTAACTTGAGCATGTAATGGTCCTGGTTCCGCACCAGCTGTTCCTTGTACAGACTGCAACGCCCTGCCGCAGTGCAAGTGAATTCACCTGGCCTAAGGAACCCGCAGAAGCCCAAGTACATAGCAGCTTTAAAGACCAAGCTGGAGAAGGGCCCAAAAGGAGCACCATCCAGGGCTGAAGACAACCTCCAGAACATCTCCCCTGTGACGGCCTGTCTATGGGACGGGGGATTGACCCTACCCTTCTGGACCCCTCGCAAGATGGCCTTGACCGCATGCGCAGAAAAAATGGAGCCCCCCCTGGGTCGCATGGTGTGGTGTTGGACGCCCGCCAGGTATAACTTAATGGTGTTGTATGAGAGATGCAAATGGTGATGACAATGGTCAATGAAGACCATGATGTATGGGATGTCCGCCAGGCCACCCTGCGGGTGCAGATTTGATGACTCCTGGTAGGTTCTTAGGCCTGATAGATAGTTCCTGGCTGTATTGGGGGGCGAGGGACTGCTGCGCCAGGTCTCTTGCAAAGGAGACGAGCATACTTAGCCCATTGTCAGGGAACTGAATGCCGGGGTGGGACATCTGAGTGGATCGGCTTCCGGCATGACTTGAAAAAAGAGGGTGAAATTAAACCGGGATAGCGCGTCAGACGCTATGTTTTGCTGACCCGGAATGTGGCTGCAATGTACATGGAAGTTGTGTGACAGGGCCAGCTATACCAGCTGGCGCAATAGAGCCATGATCTCTGGGGACTTAGCCCTACCCTTGGCTAAGATGTCGACTAGGGCCTGATTGTGCGTGACAAACATCACCGGCAAGTTAGCCCAGAGATGGCCCCATGCCTGAGCAGCTGCGACAATGGGGTATAACTCCAACAGGGAGGAGGTGCGGATGGACTCGCACTCCTCTAGGACGGACATGGGCCAACGGTAAACCAGCCAATGGGGACACCAAAGCAGCATCTGAAAAGATAGTCGGGCAGGAGGGTGACCATGGAGAGACGAAGAGGGAGATGCCGTTCCACTGGAAGAGGAACAACTCCCACATGGCCAGGTCTGCCATTGCCTGGCCGTCCAAATGGATGACGCTGTCCTGTTCGGGTGCCGAGGGAAGAAGCTGGAGTAGCCTCGACACGAATGTCCTTCCCTGGCGCATGATCCTAGAGGCGAAATTAAGCCGGCCCAGAAGAGATTGTAACGCGACTCTAGTGAGGTACCCAGAGGAGGCAGCGTGGGAAATGACCTCTCGGCACTGAGCGAGTTTCTCTTACGGGAGGCTGGCCTGCAGGCTGACAGAATACAGGATGATGCCCAGGAACGAGACCCTCGTGGCGGGACCCTCAGTCTTGGAATGGGCGACCGGAACATCCAGACTGGGGAACATATCCAGGAGGACGGCGAGAATGCCAGATCCGCCCTGCGGGTCCTCCACGACCAGAAAGTCATCTAGGTTGTGGATGACTGGCTGGAGGCCACTGTGACGGACCAAGATCCAATGTAGCGCTTTGGCCAACTGGTCGAATAACCAGGGGCTACTTTTGGATCCGAAGGTAAGTCTGTTGGCAAAATAATACTGGCCGTCCCACTCGATGCCATAGAACCGCCACAACTGAGGTTGGATGGGAAGGAGCTTGAACGCATCGGCGATGTCAACCTTTGCCAACCAAGCGCCCCTGCCATGCAACAGGATGGCTCGAATTGTGTCGTCTATGGAGTACCGCATAGCAAATACCTCCGATGGAATCAGGGAATCGAGGCTGGGAATCGCAGAAACGTGAGGGGCGGACAGGTCATATATCAACCTTTTTTTATTAGTGTTTTTCTTGGACACTAGGCCGATAGGGTTGATGCGCCATGATGCAAAGGGGATGAGCAGGAAAGGGCCTATGAGGAAACCTTTCTCCATCTCAGACTGGAGCAACTCGCTAGTCGCTGGAGGGTCCAGGATGGCTGACAGCAGATTCCTGCCTTCCCAGGGAACCTGTGGCAGTGTAATGAGCCCTGTGTGGAACCCCTGCCAGAAGCCTGCCAACAGAAACGCCAGGAAGTTCTGATCGTGGTGATCCCGAAGGAGAGCCACCAAGAGGTCCACATTAATGTCGGCTAGTCAGGATCCCTTGGCTGCTTTTTTAGGACAGGCGGACCGCGAATGGGCTCTGAAACACAGGGAGCACACATGGAGAGATCTGCAACTGGCATAGGAGTAACCCCTGAGTTAAAATTGTTGCAGACCTGACTTCTTCCCAAGTAGACAATGGGTCGGCCCAGCTTGTCAGTGGAGGGGTTGGACGGCAGAGACCCGGAGGTTCCCAGGAGAGCCCTGTCCGGAGATGGGTGAGCGCTATTTGGGTACCATTCAGACGAGTGAAAAATGGACTGGAACATTGCGCAGGTGGGTGTCCTGAGGCCAGTGAAGTGATGACAGAAGAGCTCTGTGTCAATTGAGGACCAGCTGGTAACATATTGGAACTGCGCCAAAGCTGTAGCCGCCGAGAAGGAACGATGGTAGTCGTAGAAGGCTGAACCACCATACTTGTGACCTAGGTCAGTGACCAGATACAAGTAGCTGTCCAGCTCTTCCCTCCTTTCAGGCTGTGCGGTGCAGACAATGTCTCTGAAGAGGCTAAACGCTAAGACAAACTCAGGAATAGACAATTTGCGATTAAGCCGAGAGTCCTTGGCCCTGAGGACCACAGACACATCTCCACAATTGATCACCCTGTTCTCGGGCACATCCTGAGTGGCAATGAGGATCGATGTCAGGTTAACGTCCTTCCCTGCCAGAATGTCCCTCTTGAGGTTGTCAGGAATGAAATGCGAGGGGGTCACCTGGGGAATGGGCCTGGGCGTATTTTGTGCCAACCAAACCGATGTGGACGGTGCGATCAGCGGGACGGGTGCCGGGGGCGCCATGGGTGGCCGGGATTCCAGCTCTGATACCCTCGCCCGGACGTCAGCTACAGAGTCGACCAACGAGTTCAAGGTAGACTGCAGCTGCACCAGTGATAGCTGGACGGAAGACGTCTCCGGTTGCACCACCGAAGCGCTAGAATTGACCATGAGCAGTTTGTACAGCTCTGCCTTCCTGGCGGTGGCCGGGTGCGGGATGCCTCTCCGGTTAAGCTCTACCAGCAACTTCGGAATGGTCCAACTCCTTAAGGATGATGGACCCGCCTGGCCTGACATGACCGACCCGGAGACAGGCTGTCATCCATATCTGATGCTCGAGACATAGTTGAGCTGTTGAAACAAAACGGCGTGACAGATAAAGAAAAAAAAAAAAGAAGGTGATGAAGTAACGGGATCGAAGAGGTGCAAGATGGAGAAAACACGTACCGGAATTAGAACCCGTAACACGGACTAGCAAAACCTGACCTAGCCGGACAGACAAAGAAACCAATTAAACCGTGAACATTAACCCGAGGGGTCCGCTTACGGAGTCAGTGCGAACTTACCTGTATAGGACTGATAGGAACAGTAAATAGGGAAAATCCTGAAAATAAAAGCAACAGGCGAAATTTGAGAGTGCAGAATAACGGATGACCCCATACCTGTTGGAACCAGGCGAACTGTGGAAAAAAAAATAAAAATATTATATATATATATATATATATATATATATATTTTTTTTTTACATAATGGCCCCCTAAGAGTACTGCAGAACACTGTGGCACCCCACCTGGGACGCTAATACGTTTAGCCCATGCGCCAGTGTAGGTGAACTTAGCCCTGCAACAAGAATGCTATGTTGGATGCTTTGACAGTTTAATCATGCAGGGTTTTGCAGGCAGGAGGAGGAGCCGCTCCCCCAGGACCGCTGCCCGACCAGACCGTTCACTGAAGCCGCAGGGCCATAAAGCCGGACAACCCCCCCCCCCCATTGCCAGCCTGGACGATCATGCGCTCCACGCTGGAACGCACGCCGCCGCCGCAGCCATGGTGACCGGCAAGGGGGAGGGACAAACACGCTGGCAGCACCGGGAGGCGCGTGCGTTCTGCCCTGGAACGCTCGCCGCAGAGTGCCGTCCCCGTGCCACCGCCTGTCCCAGCCATGAGCAGGCCGCGTGTGCTCCACGGTGGAACGCACACCGCCGCAGCGCCGTCTGTTACCATGGAGCATGACTAGCCGGCCGCCAGGTACCGGAAGCGCGTGCGCTCCCCACCGGACCGCGCCTGCCGCTTTGACGAGGAGTGTGTATGCCGGCAGGACCGCCGCTGTCCCTGCTTGGCATGCCTGATCCGAACGAACACTTACCCAGTCGCTGCGGGGCTGTAGCGTGAGCCGGCGGAACGAACAGAAACACACGTCCAAATGTCCAAAACGAACTCCACGACTGGAACGCCTACCAGGTGAGGGAGAGATGGGGCTTATAAAGGCTCATGCCCCTCCCACAAATGCAGGCTGAGCTTCAGCCTTACCAACATATATATATATATATATATATATATATTTATATACACACCCCCTTTCTGAAGTTTACATCTAAGGCTACTTTCACACTTGCGTTCAGAGCGGATCCATCTGGGGTCTGCACAGACGGATCCGCTCCTATAATGCAGACGATGGGATCCGTTCAGAACGGATCCGTCTGCATTATATTTTAGAAAAAGAAAAAAGTGTGAAAGTAGCTCAGACGGATCCGTTCAGACTTTACATTGAAAGTCAATGGGGGACGGATCCGTTTGAAAATTGAGCCATATTGTGTCAACTTCAAACGGATCCGTCCCCATTGACTTACATTGTAAGTCTGGACGGATCCGTTTGCCTCCGCACGGCCAGGCGGACACCCGAACGCTGCAAGCAGCGATCAGGTGTCCGCCTGCTGAGCGGAGCGGAGGCCAAACACTGCCAGGCTGATGCATTCTGAGCGGATCCGCATCCACTCAGAATGCATTAGGGCAGTACGGATGCGTTCGGGGCCGCTTGTGAGAGCCTTCAAACGGAACTCACAAGTGGAGCCCCGAACGCTAATGTGAAAGTAGCCTAAAAATCAACTATAAAAACTATTCTAATATAACAATATTTGTTGTGTGTGTGTGTGTAACAGGCAGTTCCTAAGTATTCACCCGTCTGTGGTATTCATCCTTTAACCCCTGTACATTAGCTGGAACTTGGGTTCGGGAAATGTTTTTTCCCAGTAGAAATCAATTTATGAAGTTATTACGAAAAGTCTTGCGAGACTTCGCAAAGTAATAACTTCGGCTCATCGGAGCCAATACATTCTAATACTGTACGGAGGACTCGCGCCGTACAGTATTGAAATTAAGTTTCATCCGAAGTTGATTCGCTCATCACTAGTAATAACCTGTTTCCACAGATCAGACTGAATTTTCAACGTGCAGAATTGTACAAATATGTGAGCAGTGGGCTCCCCCTATTGGTATATGTTGGTAGTCAATATAACAGCAGTTCCATACTTATCTCCATCCACCATGTGCCCTGCCATTATGTTAGGTATGCTATTTTCATGTCGTGTGACTATGTTTTTATTTCTGATACTATGTTTTTTCGACACAAATGGTTTTCGCTAGCAAAACATCTTCCATTGTTTCTCACCTGTACAGATGAAGCCAGGTAACCCTCCATAGATTAGGTCATCATTGTCAGGTAGTATGAAGGGACAGCGGGTCTGCACCTCCAGGCAGTACTGCTTGCAGGGGATACCATTACGACACTGTCGCTGGGTCACGTTAAAATACTCTGAGCATAGCCAGGCTTTGTAGACGGCCTATGGATGAAACAGAACCATGATAGTTAGAGAAAATGTCAAATGTTCACCAATTTAATCAGTCATAACCATAGTTTACAGATTATAGATGTCATAGATGAAAATATACTGATCGACCATGAGACAGGATAATATAGACATGCAAGCTATAAATGTATATAAAACTGCACCTATTTGACTGCAAAGCAGAATGATGTCTCAATTAACGCTAAACATAGAACTGGCATAATTTTAAACCCCATACTCTTAAGGGGTTAAACCACAAAAAATATTTACCACCTATCCATGGGATGGATAATAAATGTATGATTGCTGGCATAGGACTAAAGTGCTACCGAAAGTGGAATTTAGAAACTTTATCCTGAGGAAACGGATCCTTATTCTATTGCTTTAAAAACAAAGTCAAGAAATGCCACCTAGTGGTAATGATGATAAGTACACGCGATTACCAAACCATAAAATACTGCGATGGAAGTGCACTACATTTTCAGCAGTGGTACTATATGATTTTAGTAAAGCCTCCTGCTTGTAAAGTGAGAGATGCGGGTATTAATAGCATACTCAGTTTTTTGTTGTCTATGCAATGCCCTACAATATTGATGCAGATTCACCAAATACTGCTTATTTCTCTAAAATAATCTACCTCCGTATCAATGTTCAGAAAAGTATTAGGAGCTTTGCTGTTACCTAGGCCCCATGCACATGAGCACGCAAATATAATAAATTAGACACTTAGGTTCTGTGGGGCCTGAGGCATGTTCACTGGATGTTCTCACCATACAGCAGCGCACAGGAATCTAGCAATGCAGTACTCCGAATTTCTGACATATATAAGGGCACTTTCACACTTGAGCTTTTCTTTTCCGGCATAGAGTTCTGTCCTAGGGGTTCTATACCGGAAAATAACTGATCAGTTTAATCCCCCATGCATTCTGAGTTGAGAGCATTCCGTTCAGGATGCACCAGGATGTCTTCAGTCTTTTTTACTGATCAGGCAGCATGCTACGGTTTTATCTCCGACCCAAAAAACGTTGCATCCGGAAATTTTTTCCATAGGAATGTATTAGTGCCGGCATTCAAAATAATTGGAATGCCGGATCCGTCCTTCCGCCGCTGCCTTCTCAAACAGCTGATCGGCAGGGATCCCGGGTGTCGGACCTCCGCCGATCAGATGCTGATCATCTATCCAGAGGATAGATCATCAGTTAAAACAAACTGTAGAACCCCTTTAAGCAGAAGGGGATGGGGCCTCCTCTGCTTGACAATATTATCATAATTTACATAATTAAATTGGCGGAAATTATATTTGAAATCTACTAGCCCGTACCATGGGGTAAACTTCAGTTTTTGACAGAAGAAAAGCCCAACAGGTGTGTGCTTCTTAATAAGTTCAGTGCATTTTATTTTGTGAAATGCTAGTCTTAGGCTACATGCACACAAACGTTGTTTGTTTCCATGTCTGTTCCGTTTTTTTGCGGATAGGATGCGGACCCATTCATTTCAATAGGTCCACAAAAAAACGTGGACAGCACACCGGACAGCATGAGTATGTCCATTCCGTTGCCCCGCAAAAAAATAGTGCATGTCCTATTTTTTTCTAGTTTGCGGACAAGGATAGGCATTATTACAATGGATCCGCAAAAAATATGGATCCGCAAAAAAAAACGGATTCCATACGGAACGTCATACTTTTTTTTGCGGATCCAAAATTTGAGGACCACAAAACACACACGGTCGTGTGCATGTAGCCTTAGTAAGGCTTTATTCACACAGTCTGGCCACATTCACATTTCTGTTTTTCATTGACGTGTGCTGTCCGCATTTTAATATGTCTGTGCACATATCAGTATTTTTTTACTGTGATGTGGACCAAACACGCCCATGGGTCTGTAAAAATCACAGCACAAGGCCTCATGCAGACGACCGTATGTATTTTGCGGTCGGCAAAAAACGGATCAGCAAAAAATACAGATGACATCCGTGTGGATTGCATATTTTGCAGAACGGAACAGCTGGACCCTAATTGAACAGTACTATCCTTTTCCGTAATGTGGACAATAATAGGACATGTTCTACGGACATACGGAAACTGAATGCACACGGAGTACCTTCTGTTTTTTCTGCGGACCCATTGAAATGAATGGTTCCATATAAGGCCCTCAAAAAAAATGGAACGGACATGGAAAGAAAATACGTTCTTGTGCTTGAGCCCCAACACGGATGGCAGACTGACAGGAGATTGATAGGAGATTCTTTGGAAATTAATTTGCACCTGAGCAGCGTCTGTGGATTACAGATGACGCATGGAGGATCGAAACGGACACATGGACCAAAATGGACATTTTTTTTTCATGGATGTGATACTGATATGGAAATCTGAACGAGGCCTCAGTGTTTGGTCAGTGATTTCCATCAGTGATTGTGAGCCAAAAACTGCTGCGGGTCAAAACACAGAACTCGTGCAGATCTTTCCCTTAGGGCTCACGTACACTAAGGCCCCTTTCACACGGGCGAGAATTCCGCGTGGGTGCAATGCGTGAGGTGAGGTTCAATGGGGCTGTGCGTGAAAATCGCAAGCATCCGCAAGCAAGTGTGGATGCGGTGCGATTTTCACGCATGGTTGCTAGGAGATGATCGGGATGGGGACCCGATCATTATTATTTTCCCTTAGAACATCGTTATAAGGGAAAATAATAGCATACTTAATATAGAATGCTAAGTAAATTAGGGATCGGGAGGGGTAAAAAAATATATAAATAAACCCACCTCATCCACTTGTTTGCGCAGCCCGATTTGTCTTCTTTCTTCTTCTTTGAGGACCTGGGAGAAAAGGACCTTTGGTGACGTTGCTGTGCTCATCACATGGTCCATCACCATGGCGATGGACCATATAATGGACCATGTGATGAGCGCGGAGCCATCTCATGGCCCATCACCATGGTGATGGACCATGTGATGAGCACAGTGATGTCACCAAAGGTCCTTTTCCTCTCAGGTCCTCAAAGAAGAAGAATGAAGATGAGCCGAGCTTCGCGAACAAGTGGATGAGGTGAGTTAAATTATTTATTTTTTAACCCCTCCATCTCTCATTTAAGCATTCTGTATTAGCATTCTGTATTAAGAATGCTATTATTTTCCCTTATAACCATGTTATAAGGGAAAATAATAAGATCTGCAACACCGCTCCCAAACCCAAACTTCTGTGAAGAAGTCCGGGTTCGGTTCTGGGTACCAAACATGCCGATTTTTCTCACGCGCGTGCCAAGCGCACTAACACTTTGCACTCACGCTGAAAAATCGCACATTTTCCCGCAACACACCCGCGTCCAATACGGCCCTCACACACGACCTGCAATTTTTGTGGGTCAGATTCAGACCCATTCACTTCAATAGGGCCACATCCACATGTCCCTTCCGTGGCTCCGCAAAAACATAGAACATGTCCTATTAAAGAAAGGACTCTTCTATAGATGGCAGCACATTCCTTTCTGCAAAATGCAGAATGCACACTGTCAGTATCCATGCTTTGCTGGTTCGCGATTTGGGACCGCAAAAACACCAATGGTCATGTGCATGAGCCTTTAAAGTCTTGGAAAACACCTTTAAGGGTGCTTTTACCCACGAATTTGGACATGATATTTTAATTACCAGTATAAAAAAAAAAAAAGAATATGTTCATATGGCTTTTTTTGTAGTTTTTGTGGAGTTTTTTTTCTAAGCGGCTGTGAAATGTGTTTTTTTTTTTTTCAGGCGTTTCCCCTATTGTTAAAGAGATGCAAAAAAACTGTAAAAAAAGGTTGCTACAGCTATAGTGTGCTGCAAATAAGAACAGTAGCGCTGTCCCTAAGGCAATTTCAACCGATTTCCCATCGATCCAAAAGAGTAGTAAACTGTAATATTTTTATTAGTTCCACAGAATTACAATGTGTTTTGAAGGTAGCTCTCCTTCTCCCTCATGAGGAAGAGGATGATCTGCCCTTGAAAGACATCGTTGGGTAGTTAAAGAACTCCCTGAATTTGAGCATGGCACTGTAATAGAAGGTAACCAATGCAACAAGTCAATTAGTGAAATTTCTTTCTTGCTAAATATTCCATTATGAACTGTGTGTGGAAGTGTTTAGGAACCACACAGAGGCAGACCATGTAAAGTTACAGAGTGGAGATGCAGAGTGCATAAAAGTGATCAACACCTCCTCTGGCATTAACCCCAGCCTCACCTTACCATGTATGATGCTAAGCATCAGAGGGTTGTGTAAAGCACAGCATCACTAGACTCTGGAACTATGGAACATGTTCTGTGGAGTGAATCACATTTCTCTGCCAGGAGAACATTACTTGCCTGACTGCATTGTGCCAACTGTAAAGTTTGGTAGGGAAGAAATAAGGGCTCATGTACATGTGCGCCGACCGCATAGTTGCATGGGTACTGGTCATTTTGCACCGTAAAAAAAAAGAACATGTTCCATTTATTTGTGGTGTGGAAGCATGAACTGAAATCCCACAGATGTGCTTCGTAGTGCTTCCATAGACTTCTGCTCCATGTTTCAACCAAGTATCTTGCAGATTGCGGGCCCATTCAAGAACATTGAATGATACGGCTGGTGCCCCTATATTGCGGACCTGCTGTTTGCAGGCCGCAATATGGGCACGGGCTGTACACCTTCATGTGCATAAACCGTAATTGAATGGCTCTTTCTCAGCAGTTGGCCTAGGCCCCTTAGTTCTGGTGAAGGGAAATCCTAATGCTTCAGTATATGAAAACATTTTGGACAATTGCATGCTTCTAACTTTGTGGGAACAGTTTAGGAAAGACCCTTTTCTGCTCCAGAGAACCAAACATGGTCCATAAAGTCACAGTTGGGTGAGTTTGTCGGCCAAAGCTTTAAGATGAGATAGAATAGAAATTACAAGTCAGCCCCTCTTGTCCAACATCAGTGTCTGGCCTGACAAATGCTATTCTGGATGAATGAGCAAACATTCCCTCAGAAACACTCCAAAGTTCACCTAAAAGAGTGGAAGCTGTTTTGTGTCACGGTCCCTCCAGTGACAGAGGGTAGAAGATCTAAGAGACTGGCTGCACGTTAGGTTATCTGACAGCCTATCTGTTTTCACTTGTTGCAGTGTTGTTGTTGGTAATGACCACACCTCTTGTCTCAGCTGTAGCTTGTGGTCCTTACTGCTCCGCTATTTAGTCTGGACTCACACTTCATACCATGCGGTTGATATTCTCTGACTGGAGTTTGAAGAGCTGGTGTGTGGTCCTCATTTGAGTTCCAGCTCATCCATTTTCTATTAAAGATAAGTGTACTTCTCTTGGTATTTTGTTGCTCCCACTTGCTCATTGTTTACTAGGCCTCAGGGCTTTTCAGGGTTACTAGGGCCTAAGTTTACAGTGTATGAATATTCCCACCTTCAGGGTCTATTCATACTGACAGGAGTCAGGGCTAGGTTTAGGGTTTCCTTAAGTGGTCACCATTTCCCCATCCCTAGCCTTGAGGCCAAGTTCCTGGTCATTTTCCTTCTGTTGTCATTCTGGTGTTCCTCCCCTCCCCCTACACTGTGACATTTTGTTTGCTAAAGGAGGGACCAACTCTATATTAATGCCTATGGATTTAGAATGGAATGTTATAAAAGCTTCTGTAGGTGTAATGTGTAGGCATGGCCGGCCTTAGCTATGTGTGACCCTTGCAGTCGCACAGGGCGCCGGCTGCCAGACTGCATAAGGGGCAGCAGAGGGTGAGGTGCAATTATATTTGTGCACCGTTTACTTTCCTGGCTATTGCCCCCACAGTATCATCGATCAGCTGTGTAACTAACTACATATGGAGTCGGTCTAAGGAGTCCTTAGTCTGACTCCATATCCAGTAGCAATTGTGCCATAGGGCCAGCCTGTTTTGCATCTTAGCTGCTGAGACAGACTGGCGGGATGATGTCTGTAGTCACGATGCAAGGAGTGGAGCGGGGCACTGCTGATTTCTTTCTCTGCAATGCAACAATGACAGTTGGGCAGAGAAAAGAGACTGACTGATTCTTTATCATGCTGACAGGCTGCAGCGAGTGGAACAGTGCTCCAGGTCCAGCAGGTTGACAACCATGAAATTCATTTCCTCCTCAGTGCCAATTTGCCATTTATTGCATTTTTAGGCTCTGTTCAAATAATGTTTAAGGGGTTGTCTGGCTTAAAAGCTGACAGTCCCCGTGCTCCTAACATGTGTCCTCTTCCAGTGAATGGCCTCACCGGTCATGGAATAAAGCCATTTTATGGTTCCTTGAGGAGATGGTGGAAACCACAAAACTCTGGAAACAGTAGCAGTGATGGCACAGCAGGACCGGAAAGTTGCACAGGTTAAGTTTGTTATTTCCTAGGCAACCCCTATAACCACTTAACGCAATATAATGTACCTGAACGTCATAAGAGTTAAGGGGAAGTATGGAGTGTGCTGACATGCTGAGCTCTCTCCATACACCCAGGTGCCACCTGTATAATATAGTGGACAGCAGCCTTCGGTAACAGGGATCACAGATGCCTCCAATCCCAGTCATTTAACCACTGAAATGCTGCTGTCAATAGTGATCACATGTGATCATATGTGGCGTTAGACAGAGGGAGAGAGCTCTGGTCAGATCCCCCACTGCGAAATTGCAGGGCTCTGATTGGCTGCTATGACAGCCTGGGGCCTTGTGAAGACCCCCAGGCCTGTCAAAGTGAGCTACCTACTAAGCTGTGTCTGAAGCATAGCTTAGCAGAACGCCTGTCAAAATCCCATAGACTGCAATAGTATTGTATTGTAATCTCTGGTACAATAATCACATATTCAAGTCCCCTAAGGGGACTAAAAATGACAGTAAAAATAGTGAAAGGAATGTTTTCCAAAATATAAAAAAAATATAAAATGACCCCCATTTTTTTAAATAATAATTTGTATCGCTGTGTCTAAAAGTGACAGAACCATTAAAATATAAAAACATTAATCATCTGCAGTGAACAGCGAAGCGTAAATTAGTATGATGCCATTAAAAAATAATGTCATCTTGCAAAAAATAAGCTCTCATATGGCTATAGAAAATTAAAAAAGAAGTTATGGCTCCTGGAAGGTAGGGAGGAAAAAAATGAAAATTGGCTGCATGCTTAAAGAGGTATTCCGATCTCATAAAATGGGGGCATATCACTAGGATATGCCCCCATTGTCTGATAGTTGCGGATCCCACCTCTGGGACTAATTTCTAAACTGAGAACGGCGCCCTCCATTCATTTCATTGGCTCAGCTATTTCCGTCAGCTCCATAGAAATGAACGGGAATGGTGGCCGCGCAAGCACAGTGCGCTCCCATATACTTCTATAGGGAGAGTGCTTGGTGGTCGCCGGACCTAAAAGTGGTGGAGGGCGCACTGCGCATATGCAGCCGCCCTACATTCATTTCTATGGGGCCGCCAAAATAGCCGAGCACTGGCTCGGCTATTTCCATCAGCTGCATAAAAATGAATGGGAGTGGCGGTCGCGCAAGCGCGGTACTCTCCCATTCACTTCTATGGGGAAATAGCTTGGTGGTGGCCGCACCCGGGGTCCTCCAGCCACCACCATCCCTGCTCCTAGCGATATGCCACCATTGTCTGAGATGGGAAAATCCCCTTAAGGATACAAAAGCATTAATTACAGTGGCAGGTACCTGCGTGCACTGGAACAAAAGGTAAATATGGATCTATTAGTATATCCAGTTTCCTCTTCTTTTTCCACATTGCTTGAATGAGGATGGGAGGCACCCATCTCCTCTGTGACAGCCGTGGCCCTGGCTCTGGGTGGGGGGGGGGGGAGAATAAGGGAAGGGGGGGGTGGTTTGGGAATAGGAATAGACTTCTTGTCCACAAGAGAAAATAAGCTGGTACTACTTTGATGGA
Organism: Bufo gargarizans; assembly: GCF_014858855.1. Classification (NCBI taxonomy): domain Eukaryota; kingdom Metazoa; phylum Chordata; class Amphibia; order Anura; family Bufonidae; genus Bufo; species Bufo gargarizans. Next base: position 120,242,003 of record NC_058088.1, read on the forward strand.
CATCTTATTATTATAGGTTAACAGGTCTTAATAGATGAATGTATTCTATTTATATATTTTGTCCTGTAAATGGATTTTTCTATACTGGGAGATATGGAAGATATATATATTTTGTCTCCTTTTTTCCATATATTTGTATACTGTTTATTATTGGAAAAATAAAACAAATAAAAAAAAAAAAGGATACAAAAGCATAGCACACCACGCGTTTCTATTCTGCAGTGTCTGGTAAAAAATGTATACGTTAACATATACATTTTCTTTTTTACAATGGAACTCTATGGTGAATGGATGACATTGCACGACATTCGACTGAGGCATCCGTTAACATACACATTTTTTTATACGTTTAATCGATGGCAAAAATGTGATGTGAAACCACCCTTTGGTATACCCTTTTTACATTATGGAATAGTATATTCCATAAAAAACTTTCTATCTACAAAGAATTGACTCTACATAGCCACCAGAATAAAAAGGATAACAATCACTATTAAATCAATGCATACAATAAAAAGTGTTATACATGTACTGTACGTCAAGATGATCATGGGTGGCACAGCATTGTAAGCATAGCAGGAGCCGACATACTGACAGCTTGGCTCCCACTATAACACCCAGTATTGAAGATAACTCAGATCCTGGCCATATAACCCTATAGATGCCATGGTCACTGTTGCCTGCTGCATGTAGATATTTTTTTACGGAGGGTGGGGGCTTCCCCTAGCACATTGCAGTGTACACAAGCGATGAATCTATCCTTGAACTGGAAAGGTTAAAAAGGTTGTATAAAATAAAAAATCCCCCTTTTCTCACTTAATATTTAACAAAATAAACACAAAACAACCCCCTCAAAATGATATCACAAGGTCCATAATTAAGTGAAAAGAAGTGGCGCACTGGATTGGTGCTAACAGCTGGAGAGGTGCTCTCAGTAAAAAGGACTCACCCTTCCTTTGATAAAATAGAAAAATATAAAACAGATACTGGGCACTCTCTTAATATAGGAACCTCATAGTTTATTGATAATACCACACATAAACAATTAATACTTCACTATTAAAGATAATAAAACATGCAATAAAAATACAAAAATGTAATACAATAAAAAAGATTCCTTAAATGATTGGTACCGATCACACATAAAGTAAAACAAATAAAATATAGATAAAAATCTATAGAGAAAGTCTCTGGGTGTTTGAGGGGTAAAACAGGATCTCCAATTTGCTGTCCCTCCAACTTAAATTTGGATGTAGGAAAGGTCGTTTATGGGAGTGTTATATAAGTCCTCCACAGACCGAAATAGCAATATAGTTGCAGTGATCTATTAAAGCGGCGTCCCGCAATTACTCACTGTTTCGCTGTACACTTGTGCATCCGCCGCTATATCCGTGTTGTAATTCAGGGATGTTCGCTGATAGTCGCAATCCCTTAGCTGTCTTCCCGGCGCCGCTCCGTAGATCTAAGAGCCGGCACTTGGGTAAGTTTACAGACTCCTTGTACCACGCTGAGCTTGCTGTATAGGTGAGCGTGATAGACTCTTACAGCCTGTCCTCAGAAGTGCGTGTAGGGTCTGCAGTTGAAGACAGGAATGATTTTGATGCGGGCGGTGTAATAGCGCACAAAGTCCAAGTCCATCCAGGGGTCCTAGCACCAAACGCGTTTCGGGGTCTATTGTTACCCCTTCCTCAGTGGTAATGCTACCCCCTTCTGCCTTTCTTTATGTAGTCTTTTGGTAATTGGATAATCATCCTCTGCTGTGTGAATCAGTCTCTTGTTTCAAAACCTGAGGTGGACTTCCCAATCACCCATTTTCCCATACGATTAGTCTATGTTTCTCATATATTGTTTGTCACTATATGCATCCTTTATTCGATCCTCTATATCACAATAATAACTACATTACTTATATAATGGCACACTACTTATATATTACAAATACTCCGATGCCTGCATAAATCCAGTGCAAATCGTCTTTGTGTAATGTTTTATTTACAACATAAACTCAATGTGTCCTGCGGTATGCATGCGGTTTTCGATCCTACTTTTTATTTCTACTGGATTTAAATGTTGTGCTTTTCCCTCCCCACTGACCTATGCCCTATCTGTTACAGATAAACATAAATCAAAAATGTGAATTAGTATTTATACGAAAAAAGTTTCACTTCATTTATTAATATTTTTACAATTTCTTGGGATTTGTCTTTTTTTTTTTATCTATTATTCATTGTGTTTCCACAAGAAATTATTATTTTTTTTTTTTTATTATTTTTTTCACACGACTTTTTCTAACGATTTATTCTCCCCAATCTTCCTATGTGGGCAAAGCGTCTTCTTGCATATAAAGATGTCCTTTTACAATTCCTACTTCCCTTATACATATTTTTCTGGAGTCTGAGGGCGGGTTAATTAAGGTATTCATATAGAGTAAGGGCGCAATTGTGGATCCACAGAATACATGAGGGCTGTGTCGGATATAAGGCTGAATGACCGGTGGAGGTCCGCCGCAGAGGACCGGACCCACCCAGAAATAAAATCACTGGGAAGGATCCCGTCCCCCGCCGCGGCCCCCCCCACCCATCTTAAAGGAATCCGAATAATTCGAACTCCGAGTTCAGTCCTCCCGGCATCAAGGTGTTAAACTCATATATTCGCTGTGTCTCCACCCTCGACATCCTACCTATATGATCCCCCCCCTCCATTCTTTTGTCACCTTATCTATAGCAGCAAATTTCATGCCAGAAGGGTCTTGATTGTGTGTATTTTTAAAATGCTTGGACAGTGCATGTGTCTCCAATCCTTTTTTAATGTTGGCTATATGTTCCGCGACACGCTTTTTTAAAGTTCTTTTAGTCCTACCTACATACTGTTTACCACAGGGGCATTCTAAAATATAAATTACATTTTCGGAACTGCAAGATAAAAAATCCTTTATAACGCGTTTATGTTGATTGACAAATGAGATTACCTCTCCAGTTTTTCGGGGGAATGTTGTCACTTTGCAATTGCTGCATTGCCCACATCTAAAGAATCCCTCCATGTGGATCCAATTTTGTATGGAGGGTTCTATTCTTTTGTCTTTTTTTATAGTCGGTGCCACCAGGTTGGCCAAATTGGGGGCTTTAGTGAAGGTAATGCAAGGTTTTAATGGAATCAGGGAACCTATGGTCTTCTCCTTCTTTAATATGTGCCAGTGTTTTCGTATTATTCCCTGAATTTTTCTGTATTCATTATTAAAAGGTAACATAATCCTAATTTGTTCATTAATACCGTCCTTATCTTCCATCTTTTTATTTTTGAAGAAGTCTTTCCTTTGCATTCCTCTTACTTTATCTAAGGATCCCTTAATCAATTTTTCTGGATATTCCTTTTCCTTAAATGCTTCAGCCATTATTGCTGCTTCCTTCTCAAACTGTTCTTCCGTGGTACAATTACGTTTAATTCGTTGGAATTGTCCCTGTGGAATATTCACCAGCCAGTTAGGGAGATGACAGCTACTGTATAGTATGTAACTGTTTCTAGTGGCCGGTTTGATGTATGTGCAATTCTTAATACAATTATTTTCTACATATATTTTCAAATCTAAAAATTCTAAAACCTCTTGACTGATGGTATGGGTAAATTTCAGGTTAAAATCATTTACATTAATATTTGATAAAAAATCTTCCAAACTGGCTTTCCCCGATTTCCAAATAAAAAACACGTCGTCTATATATCTTTTCCAGAGCACCAGGTCCGTCCCCAGCTGGGGGGCTATGAATAAATCTTCCCAAAATGCCATAAAAAGATTGGCATAGCTGGGGGCGAACCTGGTGCCCATCGCCGTGCCCTGGGTCTGCAGATAAAAGCTTCCTTCATAGTAAAAATAATTATGTGTCAAAATAAAATCAATCCCTCTTAATAAAAATTCAATTTGTTCTTCCTTTAAACTTCCTTCTTTTTTTAAAAGTGTCCTTACTGCCTCCTTGCCTTGTTCGTGTTTAATAATAGTATATAATGAACAAACATCCAGGGAGCCCATCCACCAATCTTCTTGAAATGCCATGTTCTCCACAGTTTTAATTATTTCTGCGGAGTCCTTGGTGTAGGAGGGGATTTTCTTAACTTTAGGTTGTAAAAGTGTGTCAATATACTGGGACAGATTGCATGTTAAAGAGTCTATCCCTGACACTATTGGGCGTCCTGGTGGATTCTTCATGTCTTTGTGAATCTTTGGTATACAATAAAAAATCGGGATTCTCGGATGTTTATTCACGATAAAATTATATTCCTCTTCTTTTAAAATGCCCTTCACTTTACCTTCTTCACATAAGTTAACGAGTTCCTCCAAAAATTCACTAGTGGGGTCTTTCTTTAGTTTCTGATACGTATGCGTGTCTGATAATTGCCTGAGACATTCAGAGTCATATTTTTCTACACTTTGTATGACTATGGATCCTCCTTTGTCTGCAGGACGAATAATAATGCTATTATCTTTCTGAAGTTTCTTTAAATTCATAATTTCCCCTTTCGTCAAATTTTGGCGCTTGTATTTATTAGTGTCTTTTATTTTACGTATATCGTTACCCACATTTTCCCTAAACGTTGCCATTTCCTGACTGATTTCGTTTCTTGGGTATTTTTTTGACCGATTTTTTAGGTCGGTGTGAGTATATTTCTCGTTTTCTATTCTTTTCTCTTGTTCCTTTCCTATCAGGTTTTTAGCGAAATATTTCTTCAGGCATAGGCGTCTAATGAATTTTTCTATCCCAATAAAAGTCATGAATTTATTTAATTTTTCAGTTGGTGCGAACTTCAGGCCTTTATTTAGCAGTTGGCTTTGAGTTTCTGTTAGTGTGATGGAACTTAAGTTAATGATGGCATCGTTATTAATTTTCGTGTCTTTTATCTGTGATAGTGCTCTCTTCCTCCTGCCTCTCCTTGTTCTAACCTTACTTCCTCGTGATACCTCCTGGTTTGTGCATTGTGATTGTGTGAGTTGGGATAGTGTTGGTGTCTCCCTGTTCTCGGTGTTTTGCAATCCTGTTGTGTCCAATGTGAATGAGGCCTGTCCCTCAAATTGTAGTGATGATCTATTGGTGGATTGTGGTGTGTCCTGTGTGTTTTCCTCGGGGGTGATTGGTTTCTCGTGCGTGTGCGGTGATGTGGGGGAGTCCGATCTAAAAAAGACTCCCTCTCTTCCAAAATTTCAAATCTATTGTGAACTGGGATATTGAAGTTAGAGTGTTTATTAGAAACTTTCTTTGTTTTATCTTTAGTGACTGTGCTTGTGTCTATTTGTGTGTTATTCTCATTTTCTATCATTATATGTTCCACATTATGTTCTTTCCTTCCTTTTTTATAGAAGAAGAATTTTTTAATTTTTTTGTCCATTATTTCCCGTTCTATTTTATCTACATTATTACAAATTCTACTTTGTATTAGGTTGGTTTCCTCATTTATTGGGAATTTGTCTATTATAGGTTTTAATTCGGCAATTTTTTGCGTAATTTCGTCCAGGATCTGACACCGTCTGGTGATGATCAAGTGGGTTAGAGCTTTTGATTGCTCATGCAATAATGTGTCCCATTCTTGATTAAAATCTGGGCTACATAGATCCTGGGCTGGGGTTTTGATGTGGCATAACCCTTTGGGGATCCGATCAATATCTATACATCTCTGAAGGGTTTTAATTTCCCATCGTTGTTTCAATTGTCGAACACAAAGACCTTCCAATTCCCTAAATACTGTACCTATATAGATATCATCATCTATATGTTCCCCACTACTGGTGTCTTCAAACAGGAAGTTATCTACCTTTTGTTTTTTTGAGTCTATGTGGTTCCATATATCCATGTTAGCCGCTTTAATAGATCACTGCAACTATATCGCTATTTCGGTCTGTGGAGGACTTATATAACACTCCCATAAACGACCTTTCCTACATCCAAATTTAAGTTGGAGGGACAGCAAATTGGAGATCCTGTTTTACCCCTCAAACACCCAGAGACTTTCTCTATAGATTTTTATCTATATTTTATTTGTTTTACTTTATGTGTGATCGGTACCAATCATTTAAGGAATCTTTTTTATTGTATTACATTTTTGTATTTTTATTGCATGTTTTATTATCTTTAATAGTGAAGTATTAATTGTTTATGTGTGGTATTATCAATAAACTATGAGGTTCCTATATTAAGAGAGTGCCCAGTATCTGTTTTATAAGGTCCATAATTACCTTTATATTAATGCCCTATTCTATAGGCATCACCACTGATCATCTGTTTGGTGCTAGAACTACAAAGCTCTGTCTGATGTGCAGTAGCCAGAGTTAGTAAAAGCAGCGATGTTCCCGATGCTGCCAGTCGAACCCCAGATGATAAGATATTCATGATCTTTCCTAAGGATAGGCCATCAATATAAAATTCTCTGAAAACCCCTTTAACCCACAAGGTGATTGCTTTAAAGAATGAAAAAAAATAAAAAAAATCCAACTTTTAGTGGCCGGCAAACTATGCAAAGACAAAGTCATGGCTGGGAGAAGTTATCATGGTGGTTTAAACTAGATGGAAAATAACCAAATGTAAATGTTTATTGTGCCACTGACTGAGTCTGATCAGTGTAGTAGCATCTCTTTTAAATACATAAAGAGAATCAACAAGGTAAAAGAGGAGAGAATATTTAAAAGAAGCAAAACTGCTCCAAGAGGACATATTTTTAAGGCTCCATTCAGACATTCGTATGTGTTTTACAGATCCATGGATTGGATCCTCAAAACACATACGGACGTCTTTATGGAGCCTTACAGGGGGATGATCAACGACAGGGGGGTGATCAGGGAGTCTATATGGGGTGATCACCCCCCTTTCATTGATCACCCCCCTGTAAGGCTCCATTCAGACGTCCATATGTGTTTTGCGGATCCAATCCATGGATCCGTGGATCCGCAAAACACATACGGACGTCTGAATGGAGCCTTACAGGGGGGTGATCAATGACAGGGGGGTGATCAGATAGTTTATATGGGGTGATCACCCCCCTGTCATTGATCACCCCCCTGTAAGGCTCCATTCAGTCGTCCTTATGTGTTTTGCGGATCCGTGGATCCGCAAAACACGGACACCGCGGATCCGCAAAACACATATGGACGTCTGAATGGAGCCTTACAGGGGGGTGATCAATGACAGGGTGGTGATCACCCCATATAGACTCCCTGATCACCCCCCTGTCATTGATCACCCCCCTGTAAGGCTCCATTTAGACATTTTTTGGGCACAAGTTAGCGGAAATTTTCCACTAACTTGTGTCAAAAAATAAAATCTCACATGAACTCACCATACCCCTCACGGAATCCAAATGCGTAACATTTTTTAGACATTTATATTCCAGACTTCTCACGCTTTAGGGCCCCTAAAATGCCAGGGCAGTATAAATACCCCACATGTGACCCCATTTCGGAAAGAAGACACCCCAAGGTATTCGCTGAGGGGCATATTGAGTCCATGAAAGATTTAACTTTTTATCCCAAGTTAGCGGAAAGTGAGACTTTGTGAGAAAAAAATAAATAAATCAATTTCCGCTAACCTGTGCCCCAAAAGAAAAATCTTCTATGAACTCGCCATGCCCCTCATTAAATACCTTGGGGTGTCTTCTTTGCAAAATGGGGTCACTTGTGTTGGTAGTTATACTGCCCTGGCATTTTAGGGGCCCTAATGCGTGAGAAGTAGTTTGAAATCAAAATGTGTAAAAAATGCCCTGTGAAATCCTAAAGGTGCTCTTTGGAATGTTGGCCCCTTTGCCCACCTAGGCTGCAAAAAAGTGTCACACATGTAGTATCGCCGTACTCAGGAGAAGTAGGGCAATGTGTTTTGGGGTGTCTTTTTACATATACCCATGCTGAGTGAGATAAATATCTCAGTCAAATGCCAACTTTGTATAAAAAAATTGAAAAAGTTGTCTTTTGCAGAGATATTTCTCTAACCCAGCATGGGTATATGTAAAAAGACACCCCAAAACACATTGCCCACCTTCTCCTGAGTACGGCGATACCACATGTGTGACACTTTTTTGCACCCTAGGTGGGCAAAGGGGCACAAATTCCAAAGAGCACCTTTAGGATTTCACAGGGCATTTTTTACACATTTTGATTTCAAACTACTCCTCACGCATTAGGGCCCCTAAAATTCCAGGGCAGTATAACTACCCCACAAGTGACCCCATTTTGGAAAGAAGACACCCCAAGGTATACCGTGAGGGGCATGGTGAGTTCCTAGAATTTTTAATTTTTTGTCACTTCTCACACATTAGGGCCCCTAAATTGCCAGGGCAGTATAACTACCCCACAAGTGACCCCATTTTGGAAAGAAGACACCCCAAGGTATTTCGTGATGGGTATAGTGAGTTCATGGAAGTTTTTATTTTTTGTCACGGGGTCATTTGTGGGGTTTTTCTACTGTCTGGGCATTGTAGAACCTCAGGAAACATGACAGGTGCTCAGAAAGTCAGAGCTGCTTCAAAAAGCGGAAATTCACACTTTTGTACCATAGTTTGTAAACGCTATAACTTTTACCCAAACCATTTTTTTTTTACCCAAACATTTATTTTTATCAGACATGTAGAACAAAAAATTTTGAGAAAAATGTATATATAGATGTCGTTTTTTAAAAAAAATGTTACAACTGAAAGTGAAAAATGACATTTTTTTGCAAAAACTTCTGTAAATTTCAATGAATAACTAAAAAATTAAAAATGTCAGCAGCAATGAAGTACCGCCAAATGAAAGCTCTATTAGTGAGAGGAAAAGGAGGTAAAATTCATTTGGGTGGTAAGTTGCATGACGAGCAATAAACTGTGAAAGTAGTGTAGTGCAGAGTTGTAAAAAGTCGTCTGGTCATTAAGGGTGTTTAAGCTAGGGGGGCTGAGGTGGTTAAATGTGTGTCAGAATGTCTCAGTGGGGTTTGCTCTACTGTTTGCTGCCCAGTGGACCAGATTTGAGCCTGTAGTAAACATTCATAGAACAGGCAAAGTATGCCCAAACACAAAGGAGGGAATTCATGATTTTCTGGTTTAAAAAAGTGGCAAGCCCCATATTTTTTTTTTATGCCATTGCGCCTAAATCTAGGAGTAAGTGGCATTTCTACACCGCCCTCCATACAGCATTAAAATGTATGGGCTCCAGCGAGGCAAATTTCGTTATCACCGAAGTCTCGTGGGTATTCAGTGTATAACTTTGAGATTTGATTTTTCAACTTAAAAAAACATTTCAAAACCTTTAGTACCAAGGTACCAGTCGGTACCGAAGCCAACTTCGGTGTCACAACTGAGAGTGAGGGAAACTCTCAGCCGTGCGATGTAAGAGGATGATGGTCGCTGCAAGGCCAGGACAGGAATCAGGGAGCAGGTCACCTCCTATCACATCCCTAATTCTGACCCTGTCTCCTAGCCGTATGAGCTGACCCTGATGGTAGGAGGGCTCATACTCCAGAACCTAAGATTCCTACTAGCCCTCAGGGTGGCCCTCAACTAGGAGCAGAGTAAGACGACCTGTTCCTCCTAGAAACGGAGGAACAGGAGTCTCACTGGCCAAGCTACATAGAAAGGGGAACATGAACAGCTTATGGCAATGGCAGGTAAATGAAACAGTACAACACCTACCTGCCACAGACACAGAGCCTGGAACCAATGTACAAGTGCTGCTGTCCACAAGAACACAAACGGACACAGCACACACCACACATCACACAGGAACCCAGGACCATAAGCTGCAATAAAAAAAGAGACCAACGAAACATCTTCATAACACCATGTATAACTTAAACTTATGACCACAAGGGTGGCCCTCACTGGTAGATGGTATATAAACAGGAGGATGACTCCAGCTAACCATGGCTGAAGTACCCCTCAGACTACTGATCAATACTGAGGCTAAATAGCCCATGTAGCCACACCCACACAGACACACTCAGTGTTCACACAAAAAAGGGAGTTAACCCTTCCTACACCAGGCAAAGGGAAGACAGCAACTTAAAGGGAAAGTGCACAAACAAATAAACCCCCAAACCCCATGCACACCAAACAGGGAAAGTGCACACATATAACACAAGTTGCCTGAGACAACCGCATGCTATGACAGCGAACAGCCTAGCAACAAGCTCCAGCTGCTCTACTGCCACATACCTTATGTTGCCAGCGGCAACCACAAGTGAGGCAACATACTAGCGGCCCTCACCTGTGGTTGAACAACCAAACCAGACCACAGGCAACAGCTTGCGGTTCAGGAGTCACGACCATGACCATGGTCGTGACATTCGGATACCTGTTTTAAAATGGATCTCAAGTTTCAAAATCAACGTCTTAAGTTATTCACCAATGTCTTACGATAATGAATTTCACCTTGTCGGAGCCCATGCATTTTGATGCTGTATAGAGATGGATCTCCGTACAGCATTAAGATGAAGTAATCCAAAGCTCTCTTCGCTCATCTCTAATGCTGGTCTATGATAAATCTCCCCAAAAGTCTTCTAGCTGCAATCTGGAGAGAACTCTGGATATGTACTGGAGGCAGTATTGGAATAGGGTCCTTCTCTTTTCCCACTTTTCTGCCACATAATAGTAAACAGGCGGCATAATGAATCAAGGTAAAAATTGAAGGCAACCAGAATTTTTTTTTTTTCTGGACAACCTATCCTCAAATTATGGACAGCCAACATTTTTTACAGATAAATTGAAAAACCATAATGAACGCTAAAGATTATAAGTAGTGCATGTCTAGAGCTCAATATACTCATAAGACTTCATTTCCTCCATTTGCTCTGAACTATAAAATGATAATAATTACCACCAAAATAATCTAGCTATGTACCACCAGCCTCCAAAAAATTACGGCCACATCAATTTTTTTCACGGACACAGAAGAAAAGTCACCTATTTTTACAGACTGTCCACAAATTTCTGGACGGTTTGCAACCCTGATGCAAGGCGCTAATCAAAAAACAAATCTAGAACTCACAGAATAGTTCATAATAAAGTTTCAGAGTTTATTTAAAGTGTATGGCATCACAAAAGTTCATAAATAATACATAGAGGAGAAAAAGAAACTGGCTAGATATAAAAGCCAATACAGAAAAATAGATGGGGCATGTAATAAGTATACACATATTAGATAAAAGTTCTTCTAACTAACTCATCATCATAAAAAAAAAAAAAAAAACTAACTCATCCAATCTCCAAACTAGATTATACCCGTTATAACAAATCCAGTTTGACATTTTTTCAGCTGTATTGGCAATTTATTTTTGTTGAGCATTGGTCACTTAACCTATTATGCATATGTCAATTTAACCCGTTCCAGACCTCCACGGAAGAAGTATGATATTTAAAATGGTGCCCATAACTGCTAGGTTTCTGCTGTTTTACATAGTAGGCCCACTGTCTGCGATCGGAGCTAACCCCTCAAATGTTTAAAAATATTTTAAAAAATATATATAAAAATTCCCCATAATAAATAAACAATAAAAAAACATCATGGGCATTGCGGCATCTTAAAATGTCTGTACTATAACAATATAAAAATAATAATAATAATAATATTTATCCCATACAGTGAACGGTGTAACAGAAAAACATCAATGTGGCCAAATTACCATTTTTCCGTCACTTCACTTCCCCCCCAAATTTCATAAAAAGTGATCAAAAGTCATACACACTCCAAAATGGTATCAATAAAAACTACAGACTGTCGTTCAAAAAATAACCCTCATACAGCTCCTAAGATACAACTATAAAAAAGAAAACCATAAATATGTTATTGCTGTAATCCAGGGCTGGCCAACCTGTGGCTCTCCAGCTGTTGCAAAACTGCAACTCCCACCATGCCCTGCTGTAGGCTGATAGCTGTTGGCAGACTGGGCATGCTGGGAGTTGTAGTTTTAACAGTTGGAGAGCCGCAGGTTGGCCATCCCTGCTGTAATCGTACTGACATGGAAAAACTTAACTCGTCAGTTTTACTGCATAGGAAACATCGCAAAACCAAATAAAACTGGCAGAATATTTTTTTTTTTCAATTTCATCCAGTTTGAAATTTTTTTCCCAGCTTCCCACCAAATTTTAGGATATAATAAATGGTGCCATTAAAAAGTACAACTTTTCCTGCAAAAAAACATGGCTATGTGAACAGAAAATTAAAAAAGTTACGGCTCCAGGAAGGCAGGGAGTGAAAGACAAAAATGGAAACTCTGAGGCCTGAAGGGGTTAATAATTAATGTAGCACTCTATCCTGGAGACACATATCTTTTTCCAATTGCTGGGTTGCGGTCTGGCATACGCGGTACGCGCTGTGGCTCCACATCCGGGTTTGTTCTGTGATCCGGGGGTCACCGTGCTGACGTCATGTGAAGTGGCGGATGAGCATGCCCATATAAGCATGGACACAGCACACACAGGGGACTGAAGTCTCTCTTCCCTCAGTCCTTATATATACCCTGTATTTTCTAACCCTAAGTTCACACCTGAGCGTTTTACAGCGCGTTCCTAAGCGCTGTAAAACGCTCAACAAGGAGAAACCGATGCTTCCCTATGGGAATGGTTCTCACCTGGGCGTTTTACAGCGCGTACGATCGCGCTGTAAAACGCCCGATGCTCAAAAAAGTTCTTGAGCTTCTTTGGGGCGTTTTGTTGCGCGTTCCCGTACATAGACTTTCGGGAACGCGCGACAATGGGCGTTCACTTGTCTCTGTATGCGCGATTGCAAATGCCCGTACAATCGCGCATACAGAGCGCTCCTTTCGGAACGCTCAGGTGTGAACCCAGGGTAATGCTATCTCCTCCCAACAAAGCCTCTTGACGTGAAACACACGTCGAGGTGCCAGTGCTTGGAACTGTATATGTCTGTAACTGCTATGTCAAAGGGTTTGTATATCTGACTTATGATTATAATTACTCTTTTTTGGATCTAAGAGAGAGCTATGTATTACTACTCAGGAAAGACTGTGGGTTTCTTACTGTGAAAGGTGCAGCGAATAGAGAGTTAGTACACTGACTTCAAACTCAATTTGTTATAACTGCTATAACCTGGAGATGGGATGTATCAGCTATTTTTCTGTATTACCCTTTCCATCTAGCAGTTTTTTTCTCCTTTATGTATTTTTTTACCGTACAAAATATTTTATTATGAACTATATTGTGAGTTTCATAATTGTTTTTTGATTTGCATCTTGGATGAGTAAACTTGGACTCACACTGTGATCTTGTTTACCGTATTTTTCGCCGTATAAGACGCTCCGGCATATAAGACGCACCCAATTTTAAAGGAGGAAAATCTAGAAAAAAAAGATTCTGAACCAAATACTGTAGTAAAACATTTTATATCAACTGTATATAGTTAACAGCAGTTTAAGAACAATTTTATGTCAACCATGTAACATATTAGCATACGTATCTTTACTCTCATTAACAGTCAGAAAAGTCAGTAAACAGTGAGTAACAAAAATAAGGCTGTAATGTTTTTATTCGAACCCCAAGAATTCCTCTTCTTCGCTGCTATCAGAAATGTGGAAGGACAAATCCATGCAGTCATTGTCATCACCTTCTTCCTCACTGATGTCAAATAAGACGTCGTCTTCTATTCCATCCAAGGCATTACTAATGCCACACTTCTTGAAGGACTTTACAACAATGTCCTCCTTCACGGAGTCCCATGACCTTTTAACCCATTCACACACTTGTGTGATAGTGGGCCTCTTCATCCGCCCAGTGGGCGTCAGATCATGGTTCCCAGCTGACATCCAGGTGTTCCACTCCTCTCGCATCAGAACTTTGAACGGTTTGTTAATGGAAACGTCCAGAGGTTGCAGCTGGCTGGTAAGACCACCAGGAATCACAGCTATTTGGGTCTTAACTTCCTTAAAGTTCTTTTTAGTAGTTTCTGTAATGTGCGCTCTGAACTGGTCAAGCACCAACAAGGAAGATTTCTTCATAAGCCCGCCAGGACGTCTGGACCACACTTTGTCAATCCACAGCCTCATGCCATTTTCATCCATCCACCCTTTATCATGAACGTGCACGACGACTCCCCGTGGAATTTCTTTTGGTAATGTTTTCCTTTTAAATATCAACATCGGAGGCAGTTTGGTACCATCTGCACAGCAGGACAGCACAACTGTGTAGTGGGTTTTCTCATGCCCTGAGGTTTTTACGGTTATGGTTTTGGCTCCTTTGTTATCTACGGTTCTGTTAGATGGCACATCAAACGTTAACGGGACTTCATCCATGTTTCCAATCTGGCTCATTTCAAAGTTATTCTTCTTCCTCGCATCAATAACAAACTTATGAAAAGACAGAATCTTTGATTCATATTCCTTTGGCATTTTTTGCGCAATCCTGGTTTTGGTGCGCATAGAAAGGCCAGATCTCTTCATAAATCTAAAGCACCACGATGGTGATCCGGTGAAATCCTGAATGCCTTTCTCCACAGCAATGCGTTTGGCCTCATAGATTATGATTTTTGTTGAGACAGAAAGTCCATTTTGCCGGTGACATGTGATCCACTCCTTCACTTCTACCTCTAACTCTGGCCACTTTGCAGTTGGTCCACGTAAGGTGTGCTTGCTTTTATCCAACTTTTGGAGCTGATCCTCCTGTTTCCTCCACTCTCTTATCATTTTCTCAGTTGGAGGTGGCCCGAAGTGTCTCTCCGCTGCTCTGTTTCCATGCTCCTTAGCAAATTTGATTACTTCCAGCTTGAAAGCAACTTTATATGCCAGTCTCTTCTGCTTAGACATCTTGAAAAGGATAACGGTACCGTAATTTTCTACAAGAAATCCAGAAATTACCAATATGTTCTTCATTTCCCCTCCCCCTTATATTTCATCTGGTGCTCTCTAACCCCCCATATTACATCTGGTGCTCTCATACCCCCTCATATCTCATCTGGTACTCTCTAACCCCCCATATTGCATCTGGTGGTCTCATACCCCCTCATATTTCATCTGGTGCTCTCTAACCCCCCATATTGCATCTGGTGGTCTCATACCCCCTCATATTTCATCTGGTGCTCTCTAACCCCCGATATTGCATCTGGTGGTCTCATACCCCCTCATATGCCATCTACGGTAGTTTGAGTGAATGCTGCTGGAGAGAATGTTGTGGGATAGTCTGCAGCCTTGGTTTACAGACTGTTACACTGACCATGCAGGAGTCATGGGAACAGCTATTCATCACACTGACAACATATGGGGAGATGGCCAATGGCAAATTTATCATCATATGGGGGCACAGGAACAGCCATACTGCAACTTTTGTCATCAGTAAAATCAGCCAATACTTGGCTTTAAATGTTCATTATGCTCTAAGCTCTCTTATACCCTAGGTGTGTGTGGGTGTGTATGCACATTTTACATTTTATTTACCCTGTAGTTGCTCTGCCTGAACACTTTCTCACACACACCATACACGCTGCCTGTGATCTTTCCAGAAGCAACAGTATGAGGTAGGGAAGGGGGTGTGTCTTCTCCCTGTGATTCAGGGGCGGAGCTTGTGGAGCCATTCTTCTGCCCATCAATCATGGGCATCCAATAGAGTAGTAGGGGGGGCGGAGCAGGAGCAGCAGTATGAGGTAGGGAGGGGTGTGTGTCTTTTCCCTGTGATTCGGGGGCGGAGCTTGTGGGGCCATTCTTCTGCCCATCAATCATGGGCATCCAATAGAGTAGTAGGGGGGGCGGAGCAGGAGCAGCAGTATGAGGTAGGGAGGCCGGTGTCTTCTCCTCGGGATTCGGGGGGCGGAGCTTTGACGTTTGGAGCAGGAGGGGCAGACGTGAAGACATTTCAGCGGGAGATATGCCCAGTGCCCGGGAGATGTCTAGAAGCCGATTGTGCCCACACTGCCCAGCAAGGAGTGAGACTGCGGAGGACATGAGGAGGCACAGCCCACACTGATGGAGGGAAAGGTAAGCTCAGCAGAGCGTTGACATGTCAGAATGTGGTTAGACTGTCGGAGGGGGGGCGGAGCAGGAGCAGCAGTATGAGGTAGGGAGGCCGGTGTCTTCTCCTCGGGATTCGGGGGCGGAGCTTTGGCGTATGGAGCAGGAGGGGCAGACATTTCAGCGGGAGATATGCCCAGTGCCCGGGAGATGTTCTGAAGCCGATTGTGCCCACACTGCCCAGTAAGTAGTGAGACTGCGGAGGACATGAGGAGGCACAGCCCGCACTGATGGAGGGAAAGGTAAGCTCAGCAGAGCGTGACATGTGTGGTTAGACTGTCGGGAGGGGGGGATAAGGCGCGCTATAGGAGGAAGAGGAAGCCCGAACATACACAGCCTGGCCGTGCAGGGAGGGTCAGAGAAGTCTCCACAGCCCGCAGTACAAAGTTAGGGGCAGTTTTAATGCAGGCAAAATGTGTATTCGTCGTATAAGACGCACCAACTTTTCCCCCCCAGTTTTGGGGAAGAAAAAGTGCGTCTTATACGGCGAAAAATACGGTAATTGATGAGGATATTGTAGGTTCTTTAGGCTACCTTCACACTAGCGTTTTGGCTTTCCTTTTCTGAGATCCGTTATGGGTTCCCAGAAGCGGTCCAAAACTGATCAGTTTTGCCCTTATGCATTCTGAATGGAAAAGGATCCGCTCAGAATGCATCAGTTTGCCTCCGTTCAGTCTCCATTCCACTCTGGAGGCGGACACCAAGTGGAGCCAAACCGATCCGTCCTGACACACAATAAGAGTCAATGGGGACAGATCCGTTTTCTCTGACAATAAAAAAACTGATCCGTCCCCTATTAACTTTCAATGGTGTTCAAGACAGATCAGTCATGTCTATAGAAGACATAATACAACCGGATGCGTTCATAACAGATGCATGCCGTTGTATTATTGTAACGGAATTATTTTTGCAGATCCGTGACGGATCCGCAAAAAACGCTAATGTGAAAGCAGCCTTAGCTTTCTAGGCAAGGTCCTGGTGATGCCAATATAACTTCTTGATTTTTTATGTGAAAATATTGATTTGGATTTTATCCACTCCAGTCCAAGCTTCTGTTCTATGGACCAGAATAGTGTATTCCTCCAGGATATTTTCTCCTCTGAGGATACGTTACACAATGTCATAACAACTGTCATGGTTCCAGTAATACCAGAAGCCATCGAACTAATGTGAACAGAGCCTAATATTAATGATGTTCATAACAGTGAATCTTACAATGACAAATAACATCCATTAATCATGCTTACACATAGGGGCAGAGGACCAGACCAGAACAGTGAGAGATCAATCTCACTATTAGGGCTCATGCACACAAACGTATTTTCTTTCTGCTTCTGTTCCGGTTTTTTTGCGGACCGTATGCGGAACCATTCACCTCAATGGGGCTGTAGAAAATACAGAAGTTACTCCGTGTGCATTCCGTTTCCGTTTGTCCGCATGGCCGTTCTGCAAAAAGTACTGCATGTCCTATTACTGTCCGCAAATCACGGTCCGAGGCCCCATTCAAGTCAATGGGTCCTCAAAAAATACGGAACGCACACCGAACACATCCGTATGTTATCTGTATTTCATACGTATTTTGTGGATCCATACTGTAGAAATGCTATGCCCAGCCCATATTGCTAATGTGTTTGGTGATTAATAAGTTACTGTTTCTGTATACGATCCGCAAAAAAAACGGATCAAATACGGAAACCATACTGATATGTTTTGTGCAATAACGGAACGGAAGAGGGCTTAAATCAGAGGAAAAAAAACTCAGATACGGAACAACTAATCAGTGAAAAAAGGAATGCAAAACAACAACAGTCGTGTGCATGAGCCCTTACTCTCAAAAGACTTGAATATATCCAAGCATAAGATGTGTCAAGTGCAGAAGACCAATGGTTCATGGTGGACCTTAAAGAGTTAGTATCCACCATCTACAACGCCTGTCCCAAAAAAATGTCGCCACCTGGATTTAACAAAGCAAATAGTTATGAGCCTCCTCTTGGATAATTACTGCATGGGCGATTATCTTTCAGCTGGCAATAAGTTATTTAACCCCAACTGGTGCAATGAGTTGCTTCTCATTTCTTAAACAACCATGTCGAAAGACACATCTCATGGTCGTGGAAAACATGGTAGTCTGTTTGAGAAGGGTCAAATCATTGGCATGCATCAAGCAGAGAAAACATCTAAAGAGATTGCAGAAACTACTAAAATTGGGTTAAGAACTGGCCAACGCATTATTAAAAACTGGTAGGATATTAGGGACCCATCGTATTCAAGGAAGAAATGTGACGGGAAAAAAATCCTGAATGATCGTGATCGGCGATCACTTAAACGTTTGGTGAAATCAAATCGAAGAAAAACAGTAGAACTCAGGGCTATGTTTAATAGTGAAAGTAAGAGCATTTCCACACACACAATGCAAAGGGAATTGAAGGGATTGGGACTGAACAGCTGTGTAGCCATAAGAAAACCACTAATCAGTGAGGCAAACCAGAAAAATGGCATCAATTTGCTAGGGAGCATAAAGATTGGACTCTGGAGCAATGGAAGAAGGTGATGTGGTCTGATGAGTCCAGATTTAACCTGTTCCAGAGTGATGGGCGCATCAGGGTAAGAAGAGAGGCAGATGAAGTGATGCACCCATCGTGGCTAGTGCCTACTGTACAAGCCTGTGGGGGCAGTGCTGTGATCTGCGGTCGCCGCAGTTGGTCAGGTTTAGGTTCAGCAACAGTATGTGCTCCAAGAATCAGGTCAGCTGACTACCTGAACATACTGAATGACCAGGTTATTCCATAATGGATTTGTTCTTCCCTGATGGCACGGGCATATTCCAAGATGACAATACCAGGATTCATCTGGTTCAAATTGTGAAAGAGTGGTTCAGGGAGCATGAGACATCATTTTCACACATGGATTGGCCACCACATAGTCCAGTCCTTAACCCCATTGAGAATCTTTGGGATGTGCTGGAGAAGGCTTTGCGCAGCAGTCAGACTCTACCATCATCAATGCAAGATCTTGGTGAAAAATGTATGCAACACTGGATGGAAATAAATCTTTTGACATTGCAGAAGCTTATCGAAACAATGCCACAGTGAATGCGTGCCATGATCAAAGCTAAAGGAGGTCCAGCGAAATATTAGAGTGTGTGACCTTTTTTTTTCTGGGTGGCGACTTTTTTTGGAACAGGCAGATTAAATACAAGATTAATGTTATATATCTGCAGATGAGCAACTCTGCACGGATGTACACTCCAGAACCAGGAGACTAGCATGATCCTTTTAGGACAGTATTCCAGGTCAACCATTTTAATATTCAAAAACATAATAACAAAAATGTACTTTTTCACATGGAAAGGACTTTAGAGTACATTTTGTTCTTCTTGTGTATTCGCTGTAGTTCTATTGAACAGGCCTTTGTCTTTTTAAGGAAGTAAGCACAGCAGGAAACCTCTAATGGAAGATGACAAAAGACAATTGCAGGCCAAAATCAGACTAGCTGCAATTTTATCAGTTAAATTCTGTTATGGATGGGAAACCTTTGCATATCCATTTGTGAAGGTTGCAGGATGGCTTTCCGATTTTGATCAGCCAGCGTTTTAATGTTAATGGCCTTTTAGAGATCCATAAAAAATCAGCAGGGGAGACTCTGGTTTGGTGTCAGGTTGGGCAGAAGTGCATCAAAAAGCTCCAAATCATGCTGGAACACTTCCATGTACGTAATGATCCAGGATTAGACTAATTATGATAAAGGTACATTTGCACCCATTACAAGGTAATGTATAATTTCAACACAACTGCAGAGAACAGAGGTGGCTACCAGAGGAACAAGCGAGTGAAGGGCGTTGAGGGGGAGGCAAGGCAGAGATACTGTAATGAACAAAGTGGGAGTATGGGGGGAGAATTTGGATATGATGTGTGACAGAGTGAGCCTGAGTCATACACACTCTAGAATGAATCTTGCAAACCAAAGAGGCAGCCAAAAAAAGATGCGTTAGAAGAGCACGGAGCCGGAAAAGAAGAAAGACTGCAGTGTTGTTTAGGTTCTTCTGTGTACAAACAGAATTCAGTCGTAGCCGACAATAGAAGACGGCAGCGCTGCAGCAACACATTTAGATAGACATCCCACCAAGAGAAATGGCAGAAGTTCCCATACATAACAATTATGCTTCTAAGCATCATTCTGTAAGAGCATGGCTTTAGTAGAATTATATGCATTATTGGGGCTTACAGTACATTTTAGTACTGATTTTCTGACCTAAACGTTACCCCCACTTTCCAAGGAACAACATGTCCATGAAATGTGACCATTTTCTAGAAAAAAGAAGCTTTCTCGTATACTTCTTCTCCTTAGGGCTCATGCATACAAACATGTTGTTGTCTGCATCTGATCTGCATTTTTTGCGGGTCGGATGTAGACCCACTCACTTTAATTGGGCTTCTAAAGGTGTGCTGTGCGCATCCGTATGTACGTTCCACGGCACCTGCAAAAATGTGTCCGTTTTACAGACAAGGATAGGACTGTTCTATAGATAGTAGGAACTTCTGTTCCGCAAAATACAGAACGCACACAGCCAGTATCCATGTTTTGTGGATCCACGAATTTTGGACTGTAAAAACAGCTATGGCCGTGTGCATGAGCCCTAAAGATCCACTGCTGGCCTGGGGACAAATAAAGCACCTGCAAACAAAGCACCAACGTTTTCTGTTTCAGTAGTGTTTCCGGTTCGATTCCTTTTTTCCGTATGGCATATACAGTATACAGTAATTACATAGAAAAAATTGAGATGGGCATAACATTTTCAATAGATGGTTCCGCAAAAACGGAACAGATACGGAAGACATACGGAGTACATTCCGTATGTGTTCCGTTTTTTTGCAGACCCATTGACTTGAATGGAGCCACGGAACGTGATTTGCAGACAATAAGGGCTGGTTCACAAAAAGGTTTTTTGCGTTCCATATATGGGCCGTATACGGAACCATTCATTTCTATGGTTCCGCCCAAAAAAATGGAATGTGCTCCGTACTCCGTATGCATTCCGTTTCCGTTTTTCCGTCCCGTTCAAAGATAGAACATGTCCTATTATTGCCCGCAAATCACGTTCCATGGCTCCATTCAAGTCAATGGGTCCGCAAAAAAAAAAAACAGAACTCATACGGAATGTACGCCCTAATGTCTTCTGTATCCATTTCATTTTTGTGGAAATATCTATTGATAATGTTATGCCCAGCCCAATTTTTTCTATGTAATTAGTGTATATGCAATACGGAAAAACGGAATGGAACCGGAAACACTACTGAAACAAAAAACGGATCCGTTAAAAAACGGCCGGCAAAACACTAAAAAAACCATACGGTCGTGTGAACAACCCCTAATAGGACAAGACTCAAAATGTAGCGGAACGGAAATGCGGACATACGGGAACGGAATGCTCATGGAGTACATTCAGGTTTTTTTAGCGGACCCATAGAAATGAATGGTTCCGTATACAGAGCGCAAAAAACGGCCCGTATACGGAATGCAAAAAGCGTTCGTGTGAATGACCCCTTAGAGAATAGGAACCCTGGCATACTTTAGAGACAGACTGGCCATCTGCAAAGTAACTACACCCCACAGTTAGGTACTTGTAGTGCTGCATTTTGAAAAGAATAGAGATTCAGAGAAATACAGAAAAAGCGACAGCGATATACAGTATGTATTGCACCCCTTTGGCTGAATGGAGAGTGAAAGTACAGATATTGGGAGATTGACTCAGAGAGTAAAGAGCCAGGCCTGTGCACCACCTCTGCGGCCTGTGGAACTGAAAGAATTGGGGAAATTGCAAGACATAAAGATCTGCCAGTCCATGCATAATCTGAACTGTGACTACTGCCATGAATACATATCAGTACAGTTTGCTACCATTATAGCCAGTAAAAGAGTTGTTCATCTGTTAAACCCCACTCAACCAAGGGCACCCGGAGCCACCATCAGGCAGGAGGTCTCCTCAAAACCAGGGTGTGCCCTCCCTTCAATGTACAGCACCCGCCCAGGGAAAGCTGAAGACGGATTGCCACAATAAATACTACAACTACCATCCTCTCCGCTCCACACCTTCCCCAGAGGACTCGTGTGTACATTACAAAGCTGAACCTAAACTTATGAAGTGCAGCTGAAAGTTTAGGTCAGTTTCACACAGGGCAGTTTTTAAAGAGGGTACAGCCACCCTGGACAGACACACTGCAGGTTTGCATAGCCACAGCATTCTACAATGCCAGCAATGTGAAGGGAGATTTGAAGAAATCCCTTCCACAGGCTGTGAATAATTGGCAGCCTAGATTGTCCTATGATGCCAAATTTACCTCAGGCTTTCCTTTATTCTTCACCATCCTTAAATTGCAGTGTAAAAACTATACCGGAAACTGCATCAGAAACTGCGTGTGTGAATTCTTCTCATCTGTGGCTCTACTCCTGGTGCACTACAATGACACCATGTGAACCTGATCTTAGGATTTCACACAGGACAGGAATGGTGCCGTTTCTGATACATTTTTTTCAACCAAAACCAGGAGTGGATCCTACAGAAGGAAAGTCTTCTACCTCTCCACTGCTCTCTTGTATTCATTTCTGTGTTTGGGTCAAAAACCAGAACGCTGTGTGAATCCAGCCTAAGGAAAAAATACATTTTTTTTGAAGCACAAATTTGTGCTTTTAAAAAAACTTTATAAAGTGTACCAAATCTGTTATGTGTGAATTAAAGGGGTATTCTGCTTAGATTATACATGTGCAATATATGTGCACGGCTGTGTGTGCTCCGTATCACGGGGGTGGACCCATTCACTTGAATGGGTCCGCATTCTACAAGATACAGAGCGGCGCGGAGGCATGGAGCGGAACCCCACGGAAGCACTACAGAGCGGACGGAATCATGCAGATCAAATGGTAGGCACACAGCTGCTGCCCGTGCTTTGCGGACCGCTATTTGCAGTCTGCAGCACGGCATGGGGCGCATTTGTGTGCATATGCCCTTATCTACATACCAGGGGTATTTGCTTCCAGGTTACTAGTCATACTCCATAATGCATTCACACAATGAAAACATTCTAATTTATCACAATCCTGCATAATACTTTAATCATTGTTGTTCTATTACACATATTTGCATCATGCTAAGGGGAACCTTTACAATTGTAAATTTAATGGCCTAGAAAAACGTGCTGAGATAACAGGGAGCCATAGATGCCACAAGAATACCTTCTACACAAAGATGCCTGATCATCAATTAGAACCAATATAATACACCAGAAAACCCCCATGGGGAGCCACTGGACTTAGTTTACTAAAAAGGACTGTCACACTCCCTTAATGAAATGATTAGTCTCTATATAAACCATGCACACTTCATTACGAGGACGTGCAGGTAACCTGGCAACAGCATAGCCATCAGATAAAGACTGGGATCAACAGTAGTCCTTCCTGAGCGCCAGTGACGGACACCAGTGTACATATATGTTGATTTAAAATAAATGATTTTTTAAAAATCATGTTTTCCACTACATAAACTGTAATATGCATCGTGGCAATCTCTTTTCCGCTCCAAATTATTGCAAAGGACAAAGGAGGCGATTTACCAAAACAGGCTTAATTGCCCATAGCAACCAATCAGATTTCACTTTTTATTTGTCAGAGCTCCTTTGGAAGTGGAATCTAAGCCAGTTTTCCTTAACACCAGATAAATCTCCCCGTTTTCTACATTGCTTACATTAACAAAGTCAAATTAACGAGCAGTCATTCTTTTACATAGTGTCAAATGACTGCACCTAAATGTTTTCTTTCTCACCAGTAGGGGGCATGCCTTAATAATTGATTGTTTATCCCTTATCCTGGGTTCAGACCTGAGCGTTCTGAAAGGAGCGCTCTGTATGCGCGATTGTACCGGCGTTTACAATCGCGCATACAGAGACAGGCGAACACACATTGTCGCGCGTTCCCGAATATCTATGTACGGGAACGCGCGACAAAACGCCCCAAAAAAGCTCAAGAACTTGTTTGAGCGTCGGGCGTTTTACAACGCGATCGTACGCGCTGTAAAACTCCCAGGTGAGAACCATTCCCATAGGAACGCGCTGTAAAACGCTCAGGTGTGAACTTAGGGTTAAAGGCTACCTAAATCTTTACACTTTTTTTTTAACTGTTAATAATGGCCTAAAACTATTTTTGAAATATATTTGATTTATTATTGTTCTTGTACCAAAACACCTCCCACCCCAGAGTTGGAGTAGAGACTTTCCATAGTACTTCTCATTGCAGTGCATATCAAATCAATACCCTGTAGCCATATAGCCTGTGGACGGATTCTGTGTTCTACAATATGCACTGCAGTGGGCACTGTACTGGCACATCACTGCTCCTGCCTGTGCCTACTCTGCTGACAGGCCTGCATAGCACATCATGCAGGGATGCCCTAGATGCGTCATGCCAGGCTTTAGCAGAATGCAGTGAGGACAGGCAGGAGCTCAGGCATAGCACATTTTTACTCCTGTCCGTCCCTGCGCTCTTTAACCCCTTAAGGACCGGGTTCATTCTCACTTTAAGGACCAGGCATTTTTTGCCAATCTGACTAATGTGTGAATAACTTTAAAACGCTTTTACTTATCCAGGCCATTCTGAGATGGTTTTTTCGACACATATTGTACATCATGACACTGGTAAAATGGAGTAATTTCCAAATATCAATTTCTCTACTTCTATAATACATACTAATAGCTCCAAAAATAGTTATTAATTTACATTCCCCATATGTCTACTTCATGTTTGGATCATTTTGTGAATGCGATTTTATTTTTGAGGGACGTTAGAAGGCTTAGAAGTTTAGAAGCAAATCTTGAAATTTTTCAATTTCTAAAAACCACTTTTTCAGGACCAGTGCAGGTCTGAAGTAACTTTGTGAGGCTTACATAATAGAAACCACCCAAAAATGACCCCATTTTACAAACTAGACCCCTCAAGGTATTCCAAACTTATTTTACAAACTTTGTTAACCCTTTAGGTGTTCCACAAGAATTAATGGAACACCTAAAATTTTCAAAATTACACTTTTTGGGCAGATTTTCCATTTGAATCAATTTTTCCAGTTACAAAGCAAGGGTTAACAGCCAAACAAAACTCAATATTTATGGCCCTGATTCTGTAGTTTATATAAACACCCCATATGTACAGGCACATGGCAGGGCGCAGAAGGAAAGGAATGCTATATGGTGTTTGGAAGGCAAATTTTGCTAGACTGTTTTTTTGACACCATGTCCCATTTGAAGGCACCCTGATGCACCCCTAGAGTAGAAACTCCCAAAAAATGACCCCATTTTGGAAACTATGGGATACGGTGGCAGTTTTGTTGGTACTATTTTAGGGTACATATAATTTTTGGTTGCTCTATATTACACTTTTTGTGAGGCAAGGGGGCATGTTTTTTTTTTGTTATTTACAACATTCATCTGACAGGTTAGATTATGTGGTATTTTTCTAGAGCAGGTTGTCACGGACAAAACAATACAAAATATGACTATTTTGGGGTGCGTATGACTTTTTGATTGCTTGCTATTACACTTTTTGTGATGTAAGGTGACAAAAAATTGCTTTTTTTACACCATTTTTAAAAAAGTTTTTATTTATTATTTATTTATTGTTACGGTATTCACCTGAGGGGTTAGGTCATGTGATATTTTTATAGAGCAGGTTATTGCGGACGCGGCGATATCTAATATGTCTGCTTTTTTATTTATCTAAGATTTACACCATGATTTCATTTTTTAAACAAAAAAATAAAAAACACTGTATAAACAGCCCCTTGGATTGGCATCTTCTGCACATGAACCAGTAACACTATTCTTAAATAACTCACAACAATAATAGAAATGCCCTATTTCTGTTTGTGGATCCACGATGAACAGGACTGGGAGGATAGCATCTCTACCCAGTTACAGCAATACAGATGTATTTCTTCTGAAAGACACAGTTTTATGCAATGTAACAATACAAGCGGGAGATTTTAATGCATGATAACATCCGAGATTCTGCATTGTTTATCTGTGGAGGGCGCCACACGATCATGGGTGTCTTACAATGTTTAATAACGTTTTTCCTTCTTTGTCAGACTTTGTGACTCATTTTAGAAAGAAAGCATGTTCGTCATCCTGAAAGATACACTAAGGGGAAACAGACTTAAATATTGATACTGAATGACTATTCCCATTGATAAAAGAATAATGGGGAGTTTTCAGGCAGATGTCTTATAAGGATATCTTATTGTGTTTACCTTGAGATGTGAACACAACACATGCTATACGTACCTAGGTATAGACGCCGTACTGCACTATTAAAAACATATTTCCCATTCTCACTTTTGGCTAATATGATATGTAAAACAGGCTTAGGTCTCACTCAGACATATGCCCATTGTATGTGTATACAATATGTAACAGTCAGCCCACCTGGTTCTTCTGGACCCAACCTACAGCCCCATGTGTGCATACAATTCCCCAGTCTGAATGAGGCCTAAATGTGGCCATAGATATTGGACAGAAGTTGGATGATGGTTGAACTGAAGTTGAACATTCATCTGAACGATTATTTGGAGAGATAGCCATACACATTTTAGTAAATAAATGTTCAATTAAACCAGGAGATGGATGAAAAAAACTTTCTGGGAACATTCTTTCAAAGAAAAATCTTTCATCCACAAACAATCTTTCAGACTGAAGGACTAAAATTTCAAATGCAGCCAACTTATTTTCAAACGATAGTGGTCTGTCTTCATTTAGCTAAAATAATCAGTTTACTGTTAAATTTTATTTGCTTAACTATTGTTTTGGTTGAAATTGTCCATTTTGATCAACTTTAGACTAATGTGTATAGCCAAGGGGTGTTTGGGTTGGCGCCCCAGGCCTCACATTTCTGCAGGGCCCATCGCCACCCAAAACACCCATTACAACACGGGTGCACAACCTTTTCTGGTTGAGGGCCATGTTTTCAGCCTTAACCAATTCCAAGGACCGAAAATAAAACTTAAAGGGGTCTTACCAACTGAAATACTATATTTATGGCATATTAAACATACAGTATATATCATAAATGTCTACTTACACTTCTAATACTCAAATCTAATGGGAGAATACATGAAAGATACATGTGAGCAACCACAAAACATGCATGTCTACAAGGACCTCTGATGACATCATCATCATGTGACCAGTAACATATCGATGTTACTGGTCACATGGCGATGACCTCATCAAAGGTCCCTTCTCTCTACCAGGACTATTGCTATATATATATTTTTTGTTAAGATTAAATCAGGAAAAGGTGACAGGGGCTGTTATGCTATTATACTGTGAGCTATTGTATACTGTGGAGTGCTGTGCACCTGGGGGTGCTATATTGTTTACTATGGGGTGCTATGCTGCATACTGTGGGGTGCTATACTGTGGGGCTCTGTATACTGTGGGGTGCTATACAGTATACTGTGGAGTTCTGTATACTGTGGGGTGCTATACTGCATACTGTGGGGTTCTATATACTGTGGGGTGCTATACTGCATAATGTAGGGTTCTGTATACTGTGGGGTGCTATACTGCATACTGTGGGGTGCTATACTGGATACTTTAGGGTGCTGTATACTTTGGGGTACTATACAGTATACTATGGGGTGCTATGATGCATATTGTGGGGTTCTGTATACTGTGAGGTGCTGTATGCTGTGGGATTCTGTATACTTTGGATGGTTGTATACTGTGGAGTGCTACACTATATAATGTGGGGTGCTGTGTACTATAGGGTGCTGTATACTTTGGGGTGCTATACTGTATAGTGTAGGGTGCTGTATACTCTGGGTTGCTATACTGCATAGTGTGGGGTGCTATATGCTGTATACTTTAGGGTGTTATACTATGCATACTGTCGGCTACAAAATACTGTGGGGTATCACACTGTATACTGTGTGCGGAGTGTTGTACACTATACAATATCAGGGGCTAGAGGTAGTCCAGATAAATTAAGGGTATTAGGTCCTTTTAAACAAAAACTGGCCACCCTACGGCTGATAGCACCCAAATTACATTTACTACATAAGCTGTAATAATTATTAAACCACGTTTAAAATTACGTTTTCTGTACCACTAAACACTGGCAAGCTATTGTAGTATATAATTCTGCTTGTTCACGCCTGCATGATGGATTATGGCTCTGTGCACTTTCATCACTAGTCCCTTATCTATTGTTTCCTTCTCATTAATAAATCGTATTGATTGTACAGTTTAGCGTCAGCACTGATGATAGCCATCTTCTAAAATAGTGTAATACATTCCCCCCAAAATGTTTGCCAGATCCCTGGCATCCTAAAGGATATATGGGTAATGACACTATATAAATGCCATAGTTTTCTCTACTATTTACCAGAAAAAAAATAAACATGGGGCACAATGTGAGAGAGGGGATGGTCGGGGCAAATGGATGGGGGCCCAAGATGGGTAAACAGCCCTGGGCCTATGATACCCTTAATCTGTCCCTGGGTAAGGTGCTGGGGGAATGGAAAATTACAGGTGCGAGGGATGACAGGAGACAGATGAAACCTGGCAGAGACACAAAAAAAAATATATAATGAAACAGCACTGTGATGAGGGAGAAATAAAAATTAACGAGTGCAAGCCTCCAAAGAGATTTAGGTCAAAATCCCACCAGTTCAAGTCAGAAACCAAAACGAAGCAGAAGTTCCGTGCAGTGTGGTTATGTTTATTCACCCTTTGTTGGCTGAGTCACTAGGCAGGCAGCGGACAGTGAGAAAACACTAAGTGGCAGGACTCTGTGGGAAAGGGAACGGAGAGTGGCAGGGAGGAAAGGTAACATCCTGTACAATAAATCTAAACAGTCTAAAATAAAGACAGAATTGTCTGTTTTATGCATTCTGCTAATAACAAAATATTATAGGGGTAGTCCAATGCCAGGATAAATTCTTGTTTTTAAAATGTAATATAAAGAAACTTACCAATATACTTTGACTCCTTTGTGCACCAAGCTGTAAATGCACAGCGTGGCAGTTATTACCTTATAGTACCATGCTGTAAATTTATGGCATAACGATGACAGCCGTTAACAGCTGGTGTCAGCTGTAACATACAGCTGACACCCTGCTGCAATGTCTGAGATTAGTGCTAGCACAGATCCCAGCCATTTAACCCCTTAGATGCAGTGTTCAGTAGCAACTGCTACATCTAAGGTTTAAAGAGGTAGGGAGATGCCTCTCTCCCCCATCGGGACCCCTTGAATGCAATTGCAGGGTCTCGATGGTTGCTATGGAACTGCTATCAATTTAGTACTGACATGTATGATACACTGCAATAGATATCATTTCAGTGTATTGTACTGGTGATCGGACCTCTGCATGTTCACGATTGAGACTTAAAAAAGAAAAAAATTTCAAGTAAAAAAAAAAATATATCATTTTCCCGTATACGCGATTTATAATTGATAAAAAAATGGGATTTAAAAAAAAAATTAACTACACATAATAGGTATTGCTGTGTCCACAATGACCTAATCTATAAAAGGATCACATTGTTTATCGCGCTCATTGAACATTACAAAAAAAAACTTGACGGAGTTGCACTTATTGCCCACCGTACCTCAAAAAAAAAAAAAAAAATCAAATAAACAGCGATCGAACACCCAAATGTACCCCAAAAGTACAGCTTATCTCACAAAAAAGTAGCACTCACATAGCAAAGTCAACAAAAAACTAAAAAGTTATGGCTCTTAGAGACTATTTCAGCAAATTCCATGTTACAAAATCCAGATGATGCGCCTTCCCTTCTGAGCACATTTCCCCAAACAGCGGTTTATGACCACATTTCAGGTATCTCTGTACTCAAGAGAAAGAGTGTAACAAATTATGTGGAGCTGTTTCTCCTTCTAACCCTTGCAAAAATGAAAATGTGGGTCTAAATCAACATACTATTGAAAAATATATTTTTTTCATTTTCACAGTCTAATGTTAACACCTTCTATGAAAGACCTGTGGTGGCAAAACCATCACTACATACAATTCTTTGGGATTTAATTTCAAAAATTTTTTTTTTTTTTTAGGGGGGGTCCACTGTATTGGTACCTCAGGGGTGTTGCACATTCATCATGACACCCAAACACATTCCAGTAAAATCTGTGCTTCAAAAGCCAAATAGCACTGCTACTTCTCAGAATCCTGCCATGTGCCCGTACAGCAGGTCTATTGAAATTTTGTAACCATTTTTGGAGTGCTTTTTCTCCTGTTGACCCTTGTAAAAATGAAAAATTTTGAGATTAAACTGTTATTGTTAACATGTAGTTTTTTATTTTCACACCCAAATTCTAATAAGGTATTTGAAACATCTGTGGGGTCCAATGCTCACTGCATCCCTTTGTCAATTCCCTGGGCCTTTTGGACCATATGTCTTATCTTCAGGCACCTCATGGCCTCTGCAACCTAGAATGGTGACTAAAAAACTTTCTAACATACATGGAGACCCCAAAATCCAAAAGGTGCTCCTTAAATTCTGAAGTAGGTATTTGAGTCAAGTAGTACTCTAGGGCTACGAATGGGATATTTCTAAAAACTGCAAAATCAGAGTAATATATTTGAAGTATTAGTTCTGTTTTATCACCTGCTGGGTTCCAAAAAAACTAGCTAAATTGTTCCCCCCCAAAAATAGGATTTGGAAATTTTCCTTGAAATTTGTGAAATTGCTGCTAAACCTGGGTTGGTATGTTCAAAAAGCTTTTTGGATGAGGATTTCAGCACAGATTCGGTGCGGAAAACTGGAAGCAATCTGCCTCCCATTGTTTTCAAAGGGAGGCTCCCCTGGAGTTTATGCGGTTGAGGATTTGTGCTGCGCAATTTTCCAGGCCTAGCCAAGCATGTACAGGCCCATCGTTGGTATGGTTACTGAGCGGATCCTTCGCAAAGCTGCAGCGGGAGCCTGCTCACAATTTAGCTCCATGCAAAGGAGCTAAATTGACAGCTGGTCCGCAACATACAAAATGAAAACCCAAAAACCCACAGCAGCAACTGCAGCGGTTTCTGCCAGGGGATACACAGTGGATAACAATTGAACAATAATACCAACAGAAGGTGAACATATGGTAAATATTAATTTTTAACTATTTTGTGAGCTATGACTTTTTTCATACAGAGTTATTCAAATTTGAAGAATTAAATTTTCATAAAATTTAGGATTTAAAAAAAATGTAATTAAACACAAAATATATTGACAGAAATTTACCACTAACATGAAGTACAATGTGTCACAAGAAAACAAACTCAGAAATGTTTGGAAAATTAAAAGCATTCCAATACAGGAAAAAGTTATAGACTATGCGCACTCCTGCGGGCCCAGCCACCACAGAGGTCGTGACTTTTTTCTATAGTGTGCAAGCACAGCCACTGCAGCTGGATTACAAGGTGGTCGTAACCATGGATACGAGCAGTATCTAAATGAGATGGAGAAATGAATGAAGCCAGCAAAGGAGGCAATATGGACAATCACAATACATGAAAAACACCATTTGCTGAAGTGAGACATCCCCTTTAAGTGGTTAAAGGGAATTTATCGACATGAAAATGCAGTGCAATCTGCAGGCAGCATTACATAGAGCGGGAGATGCTGAGCAGATTGATATATAGTTTGTAGAAAAAAGATTCAGTAAATGTTGTAATTTATTCATCTAAACCTCAGCTTTTTCTGGGCTAAGGAGTCATGTGGGCGGTGACTGACAGCCTTTCACTGAGTAAGACCACCCACATGATCAGGGCCGTCTTTAATATTGATTGGACCCTGGGCAAGAATTTACTTGGGTCCCCTGGATCCCGCCTTCCCACACCCTAGCATGCAATCACGCCCTCCACACACAACACACACACATAAAAAAATTAAAACACACACCTCGTAGAATAGTAAACTTTAATAATGATGAGTGGCCACCAGAGGTTTTTCTGAAAAGGCATTGTTTACATTAAGAAGTTTGGAGAGACATGCTATAGACACCAGAACTACTACGTTTAGCTGTTGTGGTTCTGGTGACTATAGTGTCCCTTAATATAGAGAAAAAAAAAAAGAATCAGCACAAAAGTATCAAATAAAATGACTGTATCATTAGTCTAAAAATTAAAAAAGCACAACTTCTGACACAAATATATGGTATTTAGCAGATTACCCTTTTTTTTTTTTTTTTTTTACAGATCTATGTGCAGATAGTACAGTACTACTAATCCCTCCATCCACCCCTACAGCTCGCCATACCTCTTACATCCAGTGAGGTCTCTTTGATGTAGATGTTCTCTTTCCTCATCTTCTCCTTTCAGACCAGACCACCATTTTTCAGCCATTTCTCGTCTCTGCAGTTTGAATAACAAAATCTTAGTTTACTACTTTTCCATCATCTTTCCATCTTCTGGACAAATTATCCTACAACCTCCAATACTGTGCCGCTGTGCTCCCCAATACTATACTGCAGAAACAGATAAACCCCCTGATACTAGTAGTACCATGCAGATAGTGCCCTTCAATAATTATTGGCACACAGTGCCCTAAAATAACTGCGCCCAGCAAATAGTGCCCCTGACACTAATATTGTAAACATAACGTCCCCCAAAAATAATTGTGATGAGCTGATACTGTATATATTTAAATAACCATGGTCACTAACAATAACCTACAAATGGGTACCCAATTATAAATACAAGAAAAAACTGAACAGAACTGGTGGGTAACCTCAATTAAGACTTAACTTTTAATACATCATTAAAATACCAAAAAAGAAGCAGAAGGTCACCCGCCAGGGTGCAACACACTTGTCACAAATCACTCAGTGGTAAATAAATACAATAATGCTATATTAGTGCCAAGAGAACTAAGAGGGAGCGGGGGGTGGAGGGGAAGGAAAAACTGGGTCTATTCCTCCTGGTAAACCCTCCTCTAGCAGTGCTCCACCTGGGGATCAACACGCTGACCCTAAACAGGGCGATCCCACTGCGTGTCTACTATCTCCTAGTATATCCCTAGGTGTCCCTACGCCGCGCCATTTGACTGCCCAGCTTCATCGAGGAAGGGAGCAAGTGAGAGAACTAACACCTGGCACAATAAAAGATACACTGAGAAATGCTACATAAAGCAATTAGGCAGGTATATATAGTCCTGCCCAAGCACAACATATAGATATAAACACGATAGCAAGCAGTATATAGCCATATCCCAGTACCACTCTGCCCGACGCCATACGCTGCCGCCACAAGTCCGGCTGGATGACTATCAGCTTCAGAGAAAGTAGAGGGCTGTGCCATGAGGACAAAGTACTCCATTAGATTGACCAGATGGAGCCTCTGCCGTTGTTGCTAAGCTAAGTTTCACTTGTTTTTTGCACTTTATCTATTGTTTATTTTTTATTTCATTGCTGTATTTTATTAATTTAAGCCCCTTGATGAGTTGGCCTCATGCCAATGAATCGCGTCGGGCAGAGTGGTACTGGGATATAGCTATATACTACTTGCTATTGTGTACATATCTATTTGTTTATGCTTGGGCAGGACTATATATACCTGCTTAATTGCTTTATGTAGCTTTTCTCAGTGTATCCTTTATTGTGCTAGTTCCCTTCGCTTGCTCCCTTCCTCGACGAAGCTGGGCAGTCAAATGGCGCGGCGTAGGGACACCTAGGGATATACTAGGAGGAAGTAGACACGCAGTGGGATTGCCCTGTTTAGGGTCAGCTTGTTGATCCCCAGGTGGAGCACTACTAGAGGAGGGTTTACCAGGAGGAATAGACCCATTCCCCCCCCCCGCTCCCTCCTAGTTCTCTTGGCACTAATATAGCATTATTGTATTCATTCACCCCTGAGTGATTTGTGACAAGTGTGTTGCACCTTCTGCTTCCTTTTTGGGTATTTTAATCATGTATTAAAAGTTAAGTCTTAATTGAAGTTACCCACCAGTTCTGTTCATTTTTTTTTTCTTGTAAGCTGATACTGTGCCAGGGTGCCCCCACAGTAATAGTGCTCCCAAAAGTCCCACGAATAGGAATAATTCTCTGCTAGAGCACACATGGTAGCAATAGTGCCACTACAGTGCCCCCAACATGTCCCCACTGTGCCCAAGAAGTAACAATGCTCACATAGTGCCCATACTAGTAACCATGTTCCCCATAGACCCCCAGTAGTAATAAATCACATCATAATGCCCCCAGTAGTAATAATTCTCCTTATAATGTGCTAGTGCAAAAAATACCCCCTTTTAATGCCCCCAGTTGAGCAAATGTCAGTCACCATAGTGCCCCCATAATGTGCCAGTATATTATAACCCTATATAGTGTCCCCAGTAAATGCCCCCATAGTGCTCCCCCTTCTTCCTAGTGCCCACCATAATGTACCAGTATAATATGCCCCATATATAGTGCCCCAGTAGATGCTCTCGGTGTCCCACATAATTTGCAAGTATAAAAAAAACCTTCTTAGTGCCCCCCATAGATGAGCCCATAGTACTCCTCTCTCCCCTTCCCCATAGTACCCACCATAATGTGCCCCAGTATACCATGCCCCTATACAGAGCCCCCCATATAAAATACCCCTTCTTTGTGGCCTCAGTAGAAGCCCCCATTGTGTTCCTCTCCCCCTTCCCCATATAAAATACCCCTTCTTTGTGGCCTCAGTAGATGCCCCCATAGTGCCCTCAATAATATGCCAGTAAGAAGTGCACCATAGAGACACCTAATAATGTGCCAGAAATAAGTGCCACCAATAATGTGCCATTAAGAAGTGCCCCATAGATGCCTCCCAATAATGTGCCAGTAACAAGTGCCCCATAGATGCCCCCCAATCATGTGCCAGTAACAAGTGCCCCCATAGATGCCCCCCAATCATGTGCCAGTAACAAGTGCTCCCATAGATGCCCCCAAAACATTTACCAGAAACAAGTACCCCCATAGATGCCTCCCCAATCATGTGCCAATAACAAGTACATCCATAGATGCCCCCAATCATGTGCCAGTAACAAGTGCCCCATAGATGCTCCCCAAACATGTGTCAGTAACAGGTGCCCCCATAGATGCCCCCCAATCATGTGCCAATAACAAGTGCCTCCATAGATGCCCCCCAATCATGTGCCAGTAACAAGTGCCCCATAGATGCCCCCAATCATGTGACAGTAACAAGTGCCCCCATAGATGCCCCCCAATCATGTGCCTGTAACAGGTGCCCCCATAGATGCCCCCCAATCATGTGCCAGTAACAGGTGCCGCCATAGATGCCCCCCAATCATGTGCCAGTAACAGGAGCCCCCATAGATGCCCCCAATTATGTGCCAGTAGTAGTACAATATAAAAAAAATAAACACTTATACTTACCTCCATCAGGCTGGCAGCAGTGCAATGCAGGCCTCTTCCGGCCTTTGTCCCACGCTGTACGGCTCAGGAGGCGCACTGACGTAATCGCGCCTGCACTGGCCTCTGATAGGCTGCAGGTCTAGTGCCTGCAGCCTATCAGAGAAACGGGGAAGGGAGACGCCTCTCCCTCCCCTCCCCTGCCGCAGCACATCTATCTGTATCGCTGTCCTTAGGATGGCGATACAGATGACTATGGAGATGAGCGCTTCCACAATGGAAGTGCTCATCTCCCTGTGCACTGCCACCGCCCCCCACGTCACCAGTGGCCAGCAGGGCTCAAGAGGCAGCTGCCTTGGGCCCCCCAGGAGCAACCGGGCCCGGGGCAGCTGCCCCTTTTGCCCCGCGTTAAAGACGGCCCTGCACATGAATCCCAACCGCCAGTATGCAGTTATTCTACTCACTGTAAGGATTTTAGCATAGTCAAGTTTGCGATTGTGGTTAGATAAACACTTTAAAGCGAATCTGTCATCAGAATGCAGTGTCCTAGTGAGAATTTCCTCTGGACTGTTATATTCAGCTTCATTTGACCCCAATGCAGTTTGACCTCATTCACATAGTGACATTTTGTAAAGGCTTTTTTTTTTTCTTTTGCAAAAACAAATGTGTTCAAAAACGGCACCACAACTGCACAAAACATTTGGTTGATTTAACCCCATCCCCGACTGCCCAGTGTATGTCCAAAGCTGCACACAACACTGTACAATGGTCCCTCAAGATTACAATATTAATTGGTTCCAGGCGAACCATTGTATGTTGAAACCATTCTAAGTTGAGTAGTCGGTTCCAAAGCCCCAAAATGTCATCCAAGATAAGAGAAAATGAATATTTAAGAAAAATAAGACAGATAAAACAAGTCCTTACATATAACAGTCAGGAATAGCTGATAACTAGCAACTAATCCAGCTGTTTTACCAGAGAAGTGGCCTTGACTGGTTGGATCTGAGTCTGAGGCATTGTATGTTGAGTCTGGTTTCAACTTACGATGGGTCAGAAAAGGCCATTGTATGTTGAAAATATTGTATCCTGAGGCCATAGTATCTTGAGGGATCCCTGTATATGTATGGTGCTGTGATGGGTGGGCTCAGGAGCTATGCCTGCAACATCACACAGCTGAAGGGCTGCTGTCACTGCCGGGATCAGAGTTAACTCTGATACTTAGGCCCCTTTCACAGAGGGGGAGCCTAATAATGGCCCCAGGCCTGCCATGTACAGACAACAGGTAGGCCCCTGTCTCGGTGGAGCTGTGTGAGGCCCGTATATGCAGGACCAGTGGTAGTTTTCATTGGTGCTATTTGAGGAGATCGAATGAACAATACAATCATGTATAGTTTTTGAATATATATATTCTCACATTAATAAGCATTTTTGTTTGATTTTGTTGCATAGACCATTAATGACTTTTATATCATTAAATACATCAGCATAATTACCTCTCATATTACTGTCTCAGAAAGGTTAATAGTGGGTGACAGGTGTGGCATTTATATGCTGTGCCACCGTACATGGCCTGGTATCAAATGTCAAATCAGGACAGGGTTTCATGTTACTCATTCATTTCCTAATTTGACTGTGCACCGTAAGGTTGTAATCCTTTCATTTGCGAGAGTCAAGAGCCATGTGACAGAAAAAAAAGGCAAAAGCAGCAAACATGAAAGAACACGACTACTGTGGCCTTGCGGTGTACTTAGAGCATATTCTGGATTTGTCAAATGTGTCTCCACTGCCTTCAGGTAACACATAATTACCCTCTGCGAACCTAACATCCAGTGAGGCAAGATTAAAAATGAGGGCTGTATCAGTTGCAACAACGTCCCCTGATTTCGGAATGCTGGCCTGCTCGTATGACTAAGTAGAAATAATATGCTTTGGGATAACACAAGTACAAATGTGCGTGTGTTCAGTCATATCCAGGTAGAAAACAAAAGTATGAGAGAAAAGAATGTAAAGCAAATTCATCTCCACAGCAGATCCAGCATCAAGGCAATAAACCGCGCACTGAGTAATCCGATTTCAATTTCCCATTTGCACACTATCAGGGCGGTACAGGAGGTATTGCCATCAGTGAGCAGGCCAGAAAGATGTCCTGTCACCATCAGGAGAAGCGGCTATAGTATGATATTCTGGCTGCTAGCAAATACCACTAGGGGGAGCTCACTGCTGTATCGCTCCATGTCCAGTGGCCTCCTCCTCATGGGGGCTTCAGGTAGAATTTTACTTTTTTTTTAAGTGTACGGCTATGTGAAGGGAACTACTGAATCTGGAACTCTGTAAGGAGGAAAAGGGACACAAAAAGGAACAGCGTTACAGACAGCCCACATGTTACTGATGGCGGCCCTGTGTGCAGATGAAATGCAATCATGCACTCCCAACATTGTGGACATGCACAGGGCATGGCAGGAGATGAATTGTTCCCACTGGCGGAATCCTGAATGTCACACTTAATGGAGCCCATTTTGAGGAGCCATGCACATGATCATATTAAAGTTGCATCCAAAGTGTCAAATATCCGATCCTATAATATAACGGAAGCTTTTTACCAGTGTTGCAGTCACTTTACTTTCAGGATCAGAGGGCGGTCCCAGCAGTTGGACTGTCACCTCAGCAGTTGGATCTGTAAAAAAAAAAGTATGACATCCGTATGCCATCCGTTTTTTTTGCGGATCCATTGTAACAATGCCTAAAACGGACAAGAATAGGACATGTTCTATTTTTTTTGTGGGGCTACGTAACGGACATACTGATGCAGACAGCACATTGAAATGAATGGGTCCACATCTTATCCGCAAAAAAAACTGAACGGACATGGAAACAAACAACGTTCGTGTGCATGAGGCCTTAGCCTGTTTTTCTTTTCAGGACCCTCTTGACAATGATATGTGACCGCTCAGCCAATACAGCCAGTCATTTCCTGTGTTGAGAGGGATGAGGAGGTAGAGACAAGGGAAGACCTGGGAAGCTTTGGAACAGTAGTGGTGAGGGTTTGGTGCTACATGACTTATTTTGCCTTTTAAAGCCATTTTGACTTTTTTGAAAACAAAAACAAAAAAACTTTACTGGCTGGACAACTCTTTAAAGTTTTTTTTTGTAAGCACAAAGTACAAGTTCTGAGATTAACGTTTATCTTTAAAGGGAGTCTTTCACCTAATCTGAGCGTTTTAGACCGTTTTAGAACTCAGATCAGGTTAAAGACTCTTTGACCCTCATTACAATCATACCTTTCTCTTCTGTGTCCCTCGTCCAGATAATGAAAATAACACTTTTTAAACTTATGCAAATGATCTTCTGAAGGTGCCCAGGGGCGGCATTACTGGGCGATGTGCCCAGAAAAACACACCTCCAGCCGGCGGACGTTGCGAGCGGCACCAGAAGATGGCGGGTTGGGAACTGGCCCGCACCTGCGCACTGCTCTGCCCATTATGAGCAGAGGAACATCCTTTCATATTGTGCATGCGCCGGCCGGCTGTCTTTAGTTGGGAGATTTCAGCCGGACTAACTGAAGATTCAAGGTGTGTGGCTTGAATGAATTAACTGACGTAGCAGAGGGGGCAGTGCCATTAAACTAGGCTGTGGGACGATACTACATAGCGAGGAGGCATGCTTGGGCTCTAAACTAAGGCGGGCTAGGTACTGCAGGGGGGCGTTACTGGGCTCAGAGGGTGAAGAATAACGCCCTTTTGGGCACCTTCAGGGTTCATTTGCATAACACAAAGATCGCTTTTCTCCTCCCCTCCATGATGGCACCTTACTTGGAGATTATCCTCCTCCTCCAGCCAGGCAGGGACAGGAAGGTTCAAAAGGGCCCGCCTCCTCACTCATCTTCAGTGTCTTCCTGTCCCTACCAGGCGGAGGATAGGAGTTATCTCTGCGCTCCGTGCATTGCACCGGCTACGGGCTTACCTTGGGCAAGTAAGTCCGTTCTGTGGAGTGCCTGCCGCGGTTTTTTGTTTGTTAAACGCGAAGTGGCAGGCTGCGGCACCTGGACACTCAAGGGAGCACTTCCGGGTTCTAGGCCGTCGGCTGTCCGAGATTCTCGGGTCCGGCGGGGCCTAATAGGGGTGGCTTGAGGATGCCGGCCTGGATGACGTCGGAGGTCCTGGGGAAACTTCCGGCCATGCGGATTTAAAACTGGCACCCTGGTCAAGACTAATGTCGCCCTCTGACCAGAAAAGTTGCAAGCATTACTGCAGCCTCGGTCATCCACACACATGGATCCGGAGGAAGCTATGGAACAACCTGTTGCAGTGAGTGACATCCAGGTTGTGAGTATGGAATGCAGATTTCACATGCTGCTAATAGGCCTTTCTCATCTCTTCCTTTTGTATGGAAGAGCGACAAGGACATTTCTGCGAAACCTAAAATAGCGCAAAAATCTAAAGTTCTTAGATGTCGCGAATGTTCTGTTAAACTCCCTGAAAATCATGCTAAAAGACTTTGTGAAAAGTGCATTTTAACATTGTCAGGGAGGAAGTCGCGTCTTTAAGACAAAAACTGCAGGGTCTGATTAAGGAAGAAATAAAGTCTGCTTTTTCAGATTTTTCAGCAGCCGCT
Source organism: Bufo gargarizans (assembly GCF_014858855.1). NCBI lineage: Eukaryota > Metazoa > Chordata > Amphibia > Anura > Bufonidae > Bufo > Bufo gargarizans. Next base: position 120,281,938 of record NC_058088.1, read on the forward strand.
AGCGTACCATCAACATCAAAACAGGGGTTCAGGGGAAAAAATAAATAAATCGCCCTTAAAAACTTCTACATCTTCTTCTTCCGATGTTTCTTCGGATAGCGATGAGAGAGTAGTAGTAATTCTGACTCTGATGGCGATTTTAAAAATTACTTATTTTTTATTTTACGATAAAAACGATCTATTAATAGCAGTTAGGGATACCATGGAAATTAAAAAAGAAAAAATACATAGACCCGCCCAAGATAGAATGTTTTCAGTATTAGAAACCAAGAAAAAGAGAGTATTTCCGGTTCACAAAAATCTGCAGTCTCTTATTTTGAGGGAGTGGAAAAATCCAGACAGAAAAGTTTTTCTACCCAGAACAATTAGAAAAAGGGGAGAACCTGGGACGCGGCTGCGGCATTATTGAAACCTAATATTGCGGCCACATCTGTAGCTAGATCCCTAAAAAGTTGGCTGGTACAGCTGGAAGCGCTACTAAAATCCAATACCCCATACGAAAACTTTGCAGACTCCTTCCCCCTCTTATTAAAAGCTGTAGATTTTTTGTCAGACACAACAGCGGATTCCGTTAGGCTGACCGCAAGAGCTACGGCCCTAGCTAACAACTCTAGAAGGGCACTTTGGTTAAAAGCTTGGTCTGGAGACACAGGCTCCAAGGCAAAATTCTGCAACATCCCGTTTTATGGTAATCTTCTCTTTGGTCAGATAAGATTCGAGAGAAAGCCTCTGATTCCAAAAAGTGCTTCCCGGAAGATAAAAAGAAAAGGAAAACTAAATTTTTTCGTCCCAAAAAGAAGGGTACTTTTCAAAACAAAAGGAGTAAAACAGAAAACTGGAGATTGTGAAAACAGAAAGGGAAGGGTTTTATGTTCTTTACTCGTTCTGAGGAGTTTTCCCAAAAATGACGCCAGAACCCCAGTGGGGGGGAAGACTGGGGAAATTCGTGGAGTACTAGGAAAAATACTCATGCAGCCGCTGGTTATTAAATACCCTCAACGAAGGGCACAGCATTCCCTTTGTCAAAAGTCCCCTGACTCTATTTGTTCAGACTCCAGTTCAGAGCTCGGAACATCTTCAGCTTTGTCTGGAGCAAGAAATCGAACTACTAGTTCAGATGAACTTGTTCCGGTACCGACGAATCAAGTCGGTCTGGGCTGTTATTCCAGGGCATTTATGGTAAAAAAGCCAAGCGGAAAAGTGCGTCTTATCATAAATATGAAAATGCTGAACAAGTCCATAGAGTACAAATTTCAGCATTAAGCGCCTATTTAGATGAAAAAATAGCATCTAATCCATGGATCATTCGCTTTATGAAGGGAACCGACAGGCTCAGACCCAGAAGTAGACCTCTGGTCGCTTCGTGGGATTTAAACACTGTTCTCTCCGGTCTCACTAAACCCCCTTTTGAACCCTTGGAATAAGCAAATTTCAGATATCTGACCCTTAAAACAGTATTCCTAGTTGCCATTACTTCTGCACGTAGGGTTAATGAGATACAAGCCTTCTCGGTTAAAAAACCCTTCATGATTGTCAGGGATGATAGAATAGTCCTGAGATTTGACGATTCCTTTCTGCCTAAAGTGGTCACGGAGTTCCATAGGATGGAGGAGGTGGTTCTTCCTTCATTTTGTGAAAATCCCAGATCTAAAAAAAACAAGAAGTCCTTCACACTTTGGATGTGAGAAGGTCTGTTCTGATATACAGACGTGGACAAAATTGTTGGTACCCTTTGGTCAATGAAAGAAAAAGTCACAATGGTCACAGAAATAACTTTAATCTGACAAAAGTAATAATAAATTAAAATTCTATAAATGTTAACCAATGAAAGTCAGACATTGTTTTTCAACCATGCTTCAACAGAATTATGTAAAAAAATAAACTCATGAAACAGGCATGGACAAAAATGATGGTACCCCTAGAAAACACAGAACATAATGTGACCAAAGGGACATGTTAATTCAAGGTGTGTCCACTAATTAGCATCACAGGTGTCTACAACCTTGTAATCAGCCATTGGGCCTATATATATGGCTCCAGGTAATCACTGTGTTGTTTGGTGATATGGTGTGTACCACACTCGACATGGACCAGAGGAAGCAAAGGAAAGAGCTGTCTCAAGAGATCAGAAAGAAAATTATAGACAAGCATGTTAAAGGTAAAGGCTATAAGACCATCTCCAAGCAACTAGATGTTCCTGTGAGTACAGTTGCACATATTATTCATAAGTTTAAGATCCATGGGACTGTAGCCAACCTCCCTGGACGTGGCCGCAGGAGGAAAATTGATGACAAATCTAAGAGACGGATAATCCGAATGGTAACAAAAGAGCCTAGAAAGACTTCTAAAGAGATTCAAGGTGAACTTCATGCTCAAGGAACATCAGTGTCAGATCGCACCATCCGTCGTTGTTTGAGCCAAAGTGGACTACATGGGAGACGACCAAGGAGGACACCATTGTTGAAAACGAATCATAAAAAAGCAAGACTGGAATATGCCAAACTACATGTTGACAAGCCACAAAGCTTCTGGGAGAATGTCCTGTGGACAGATGAGACAAAAATCGAAGTTTTTGCCAAGGCACATCAGCTGTATGTTCACAGACGAAAAAATGAAGCATATCAAGAAAAGAACACTGTCCCTACTGTGAAACATGGAGGAGGCTCTGTTATGTTCTGGGGCTGCTTTGCTGCGTCTGGCACAGGGTGTCTTGAATCTGTGCAGGGTACAATGAAATCTCAAGACTATCAAGGAATTCTAGAGAGAAATGTACTAGCCAGTGTCAGAAAGCTTGGTCTCAGTCGCAGGTCATGGGTCTTGCAACAGGACAATGACCCAAAACACACCGCTAAAAACACCCAAGAATGGCTAAGAGGAAAAAATTGGACTATTCTAAAGTGGCCTTCTATGAGCCCTGACCTCAATCCTATTGAGCATCTTTGGAAGGAGCTGAAACATGCAGTCTGGAAAAGGCACCCTTCAAACCGGACACAACTGGAGCAGTTTGCTCATGAGGAGTGGGCCAAAATACCTGCTGAGAGGTGCAGATGTCTCATTGACAGTTACAGGAAGCGTTTGATTGCAGTGATTGCCTCAAAAGGTTGCGCAACAAAATATTAAGTTAGGGGTACCATCATTTTTGTCCATGCCTGTTTCATGAGTTTATTTTTTTACATAATTCTGTTGAAGCATGGTTGAAAAACAATGTCTGACTTTCATTGGTTAACATTTATAGAATTTTAATTTATTATTACTTTTGTCAGATTAAAGTTATTTCTGTGACCATTGTGACTTTTTCTTTCATTGACCAAAGGGTACCAACAATTTTGTCCACGTCTGTATATATCGGAAACTAAAGATTGGAGAAAATCTAATAACCTCTTTATCCAATTCTTAGGCGGTAGGAAAAGATTAAAAGCGTCCAAACCTTCTATTGCACGTTGGCCATCTCAGAAGCCTACATAGCAATGGGAGAACAAACCCCGGTAAATATCAAAGCTCATTCTGCAAGGGCAGTATCGACTTCATGGTCAGAAGAAGCATCCGCTTCTAGAGTCTAGAGTTATATACTGCATATGCGTTTTAATATGTATAATAAAGAATAGCAAAGTCACTGGTTATGAATGAGTGTGTAAGTTTAGGGCCTGTCAAGTCCAGAAGACACTGAAGATGAGTGAGGAGGCGGACCCTTTTTAACCTTCCTGTCCCTGCCTGGCTGGAGAAGGAGGATAAACTCCATATAAGGTGCCGTCATGGAGGATTCGCGAAAAAGTAATTACCGATAAGACTAATTAAACTTTTTTAGCAAAATGAAAGCATGAATATAAGAAAGAAAACCACTGCAGGAGAGAAGGTAATTTATTAAACATGGCAATGGTGAGAGCTTAATATGGTCAAACCAGGGGACAGATTTCCTTTAAGTTACTATTTGTTTGCATTATGTGCTTGCCACTTTATCTGCCTGCTGTTTATTTGCTGTATTTTTCATCACTGCTTCACACTATTTGTCTTGGTATTCACTTACGATTATTCCCTTAGCAATAGCGTGGGAGCCTATTTATTCCTATATCCGAAAACTGACTAAAACCTGGTTTTATTGCCTTTTTCTCACTATCATTGCAGTGTATGAATAATTCTAGCCATTTTTAAAAATTCTAATATTCCATTACTTGTGAAAGCAGTGTGACAACCAATATGGCCACCATTACTTTCCAAACAGCTATCACACAGCTTTCAAACACACAGAAACACTGACTGTAGGAGCACTTAAATAAACTATTTAGCTCAAGAAGCCAAATCACATTACCTGGGGAGTGAACATAACATTTACCTGGTGACCTCCTTTAAATCTTTTCAGCTGCAGATATGCCTATTGCTGGGCTCCTCTTTTCCCATGCAAGATGACTGCACCTCCTATCAGGCTACCTGATGCATTCGGTAGATCAACACACTTCCTATTGCCCTTGAATTAGCCAGCACTACTCACATGAACAGTTCTGGCCAATCTAAGAGTAGGGTTGGACACAGGAGGAAGGGTTGTGGACTACCGAATGCACACTGGGCATCGGACAGCCTGAGAAGCGGTGCGGCTATCTTGGATGACAGGAGAGGAGCTTGGAATCAGCCTGTTAGTGGCTGAAAAGATGAAAAGTAGGTCACTAGGTCAGTTTTTTGCTCATTCCCCATTTAAAGTGATTTTTTCCCCCATTGAATCAGAGGTTTGTTTTAACCATCCCCTCTAGACACAGGATTGGGGCATGGCCTGGGCAGGCATGTGAGCGGACGCAGCGTTGAGAGGCTCCCGTCCTGCTAGTCCTCTGTAAGGACCCGGGCATCTTCCTCATACTGTACGGATCCCTCCCGTGCTGACATGAAACACACCGGCAAGAAGGAGAAGGAGCAAAGAGAGGTCGGGCCTCCAGCAACACCAAGGCAAGATGGTGCCGCAGCGGAGGTGCGGGCTGCGGATGTCATGACCCCGCCTGGGTAGATATGCACGTTCATCATCTATGCCCCTTTCTTCATCTGTGCCCCCGCCGACCCAAGTCCTATATACCCCTTAGGGGAGTCCATACCAGCCCCTGCTGAAAGTGCTGTACAGGCCAATATGGCCTCCAAAATGGCGGAAAAATTTGCTGCACCTGGAGATAAGCCCACTATCAAGGATATCTTTAATGCTGTGAAACACTGTAGCAGCTCACTACATATTCTTAATACCAATATGGGCAGTTTACAGGAAAATGTCTACCTCATCAGGCAGGACCTCAGGCAAGTGAATGAGAAAATTAAAAAGGTGGATGACAGAGTGAACACTATTGAGAATCAGCTACCCCCAAGTGAAGCGAGACCTCGATAGAACTATTCATAATGTGTCTTTATTGATGTCCAAAACCGACTACCTAGAGAATAGGTCGCAAAGAATCAATCTCAGGGTGATTTGGGTCCCTGAAAAGGCTGACGGACCTGACCCAGTGATGTTTTTTGAAGATTGGCTGATCCTTAAATTTGGCAAGGACTCTCTATCACGTGTGTTTGCCATTGAAAGAGCACATAGGGTGCCATTCCGCCACCATGCCCCCCCGCCCCGCCAAATCTTGATGAAGTTATTGTACTTCGGGACAGAGATAAAATTCTCAAAAAAGCCAGAGATCACCCTGATCTTCTAATTAATAGAAATAAAGTATCTATTTTTCAAGACTTTTCCGCTGAGGTTCAGTGCAGAAGAGTGAAGTTCCAGGATGTGAAACTCTGTCTTCGGGACTTAGGCCCCTTTCACACAAGCGAGTTTTTCGTGCGGGTGCAATGTGTGACGTGAAGGCATAGCACCCGCACTGAATCCTGACCCATTCATTTCAATGGGTCTCTGTACGTGAGCGTTTTTTTTCACGCATCAGTACTGCGTTATGCAGCATGTTCTATATGCTGCGTTTTTTTCACGCAGCCCTGGCCCCATAAAAGGGAATGGGGATTCAGTGAAAATCTGCAAGCATATGGAGCCAATCCGTCACGTGTGAAAGAGGCCTAAGGCTGCATTCACACGGGCGTTGCAGGTGACGTGCGGGAACAGATGTGGGTGCGTTGCGGGGAAATGTGCAATTTTCCCCGTGACTGCAAAGCGTTTTAATGCGTTTTGCACGCACGTGAGAAAAGTCTGCATATTTGGTACCCAGACCCGAACCCGGACTTCTTCACAGAAATTCGGGTTTGGGTTAGGTGTTGTGTAGATTTTATTATTTTCCCTTATAACCTTGTTATAAGGGAAAAATAATAGCATTCTTAATACAGAATGCTTAGTAAAATAAGGATGGAGGGGTTAACAAAAACTAATAATTATTTAACTCACCTTAATCCACTTGTTCGCGCAGCCCGGCTTCTCTTCTGTCTTCTTCTTTGATCATCTGTGAGAAAAAGGACCTGTGGTGACGTCACTGCGCTCATCACATGATCCATCACCATGGTGATGGGTCATGTGATGGACCATGTGATGAGCGCAGTGACGTCACCACAGGTCCTTTTCCTCAAAGAAGAGAAGCCGGGCTGCGCGAACAAGTGGATTAAGGTGAGTTAAATTTATTTATTTTTTAACCCCTCCATCCTTAGTTTACTAAGCATTCTGTATTAAGAATGCTATTATTTTTCCCTTATAACCATGTTATAAGGGAAAATAATAAAGATCGGGTCCCCATCCTGATCGTCACCTAGCAACCATGCGTGAAAATCACACCACATCTGCCCTTGCTTGCGGATGCTTGCGATTTTCACACAGCCCCATTCACTTCTATGGGGCCTGCGTTGCGGGAAAAACGCACAATATAGAGCATGCTGCGATTTTCGTGAAATCACCGCTCATGTGCACAGCTCCATAGATGTGAATGGGTCCGGTTTCAGTGCTGGTGCAATGCGTTCACCTCGCGCATTGTACCCGCACAGAAAACTCGCCGTGTGAAAGGAGCCTTAAAGCTTCAGGGAACACGGGCTAAATATCTCCTACCAGTTATCGGGACTCTAGTGGATCCTGTCCGGGTCGAGGGTTGTGCCTGATAAGTGCAATATATTGATTTTGTTTTCTCCTTGTTTTTTCCTGTTTTCTCTTGTCTTATCACTATTGTTTATTTTAGTAATACTATATTTGTATAGAATTGTACCAATACCTATTACTGGTTCGCAAGAGCTAGGACAACTTATCTAGAATATTTATGTTTGCCTTAGTCTATTATGGCCGTAGCTTTGTGGGGCAAGATTTGCATAACCATTGCACACTGCAGACTCTAATGTATAGGAGGCAGGTTAGAGGAGTAACTTAGCTTACTGTTTATTCAAAATATGTTTTTGATAGTTATTTTACTACTACTGGTGCCCGGCTACAGGAAGTTTTTTTGCCCCATGTGTATTTTTTGGGATAAATTTTGTATGTAACACATTTTTGGAAAATTAATATATGTTCATGATGTTTTTGTGGGGTTGGGAATTGGGTGGGATCAGCGGTGGGACAGGCACATTACTAATTAGGCTTCGGGGGGAGGGCGGTCGGAGCATCAGAGTTCACAAGATATTTCTCCTGACATAACTTACTACCATGCAGACTATGGCTAATAAACTTAATAGTAGGATGGAACGTTAGGGGATTGGGTGAGGCAACAAAACGTGCTGTGGTATTCTTGGTGCTGCAGCATTATCAACCTGCTCTGATCTACCTGTCGGAGACACACCTGATCCCCAACTCTACTCATTCACTGCACAAACCATGGGTGGGTCTCTCTTATCACTCAACACTTTCCACTCGTTCCAGGGGGGTAAGTGTTCTTGTGTACAGATCTCTACCATGTATTTGTCACTCGTCACGTATAGATCCTATGGGTAGATATGTGTGCCTGTTATCACTCCTCTTTTGTCCTAGTGGCGGTTTATATTCCTCCCCCCTATAGTGGCGAAGTGTTGAAGGAGATAATGGCTTATTCAACATAAGCCAAGTCCCATCCTAATCGTAGGTGATTTTAATAATTGTTCATCTGCAAAGTTGGACAGGATAGGAGCATCGGGTGCAGATAGAGATACTAATTTTGCCACTGTACTAAGAGAGCTGGATCCCCATGATATATGGTGAGTGAGGAATCTGAATATTCGCTGGTTCTCTTGTTTTTCTAGCTCTCATCATTCACTCTCTAGGATTGACCTGGCTACAGGATCCCCAGATATGTTGTCTTTAGTAGTGAATGCTGCCTACCTGCCGAGAAGCTTGTCCAACCATTCCACTATACAGGTGGTGCTCCAGTTGGGTGCAAGGAGACCTTTTGGAGTTGGAACGTGGAGGCTTAACTCTTTTTGGCTGCAGCTGCAGCTGTTTAGAAGCCCGGTATGGCGTAAAAAACGGGCCAGGATCCGGTTGGAGACTTTACAGAGAGGGAAAGATGCAGGGGGTCTCTCTATTCCTAATCCCTGGTTATATTTTAAATCGTCACAGGGTGCAACAGCTGAGGGGTTGGGGGAGGACTCCTGGAGATAACACATCTGCGCGGATGACAGCACACATCATAGAAAATAACTCCCCTGTAGTCCTATTGGAACATAGTGGTCTCTCTGACAAGTTGATGGGACATCCTACACTTAACTTGATACATAAGGTTTGACATGTGTCATGACTTGCTGTCGATACGGGGCTTCACTCAGGTCACTCCTCTATGGAGAAATCCTCAGTTATCTGAAATATTTTGCCTGAAAGGGTTCTCGCCTTGGGAACGGAAGGGTGTGAGGTTTTTGTATCAGCTGCAAAGAGATGGTGTGTTTAAATCATTTGAGCAATTCAGAGATGAGTTTGCTCTCATACTGACCTTTATACATTTTTGCAGTTACGACACACATTCCAGGTTCTCACTAGTGACTCCTCGAGAGGACTAATATTATCCATATATAGGAACTTATTTGTGAAATCTGTGAAACATGATTCCTTAGTGGTTAAACAAAAATGGGATGGGGAGGTTGGTTCTATCTCAGAGGAATAATGGAAAGCAGTGCTGGCACTGACACTTCAGTTATCATTGTGTGAGGGCCAGCGAATGTCCCAATTGCTTCTTGTTCACGGGTATATCGGACTCCATCCTTTCTATTCAAGATCGGGGTTAGGAACGATGCCTCCTGCCCTAGATGTGGGGAGAGTCCGGCATCCCTGATACACATGTTCTGGAAGTGTACGGAGCGTAGAACAGGCGTGCTCACTTGTATTAAAGACTCATATCAAATTGCGGTCCCGCCTGGCCGAGGGCGTGTGTGTTGGAAATGTTGGACATTAAAACCCGAAATTCACGCCTGGGAGTGCAACATCTGCTCTTCTAGGCCACAAAACGAATTGCTAGATACTGCCTTAGACCCCAGCCCCCATCTGGGGCTGAATTTTTGAACAGAATGGCAGAAATCCTTGGTCTGGAAAAAAGTATACAGTCGTGGCCAAAAGTTTTGAGAATGACACAAATATTAGTTTTCACAAAGTTTGCTGCTAAACTGCTTTTAGATCTTTGTTTCAGTTGTTTCTGTGATGTAGTGAAATATAATTAAACGCACTTCATACGTTTCAAAGGCTTTTATCGATAATTACCTGACATTTATGCAAAGAGACAGTATTTGCAGTGTTGGCCCTTCTTTTTCAGGACCTCTGCAATTCGACTGGGCATGCTCTCAATCAACTTCAGGGCCAATTCCTGACTGATAGCAACCCATTCTTTCATAATCACGTCTTGGAGTTTGTCATAATTAGTGGGTTTTTGTTTGTCCACCCGCCTCTTGAGGATTGACCACAAGTTCTCAATGGGATTAAGATCTGGGGAGTTTTCAGGCCATGGACCCAAAATGGCAACGTTTTGGTCCCCGAGCCACTTAGTTATCACTTTTGCATTATAGCAAGGTGCTCCATCGTGCTGGAAAATGCATTGTTCTTCAGAAAACTGTTGTTGGATTGTTGGAAGAAGTTGCTGTTGGAGGGTGTTTTGGTACCATTCTTTATTCATGGCTGTGTTTTTGGGCAAAATTGTGAGTGATCCCACTCCCTTGGATGAGAAGCAACCGCACACATGAATGGTCTCAGGATGCTTTAGTGTTGGCATGACACAGGACTGATGGTAGCGCTCACCTTTTCTTCTCCGGACAAGCCTTCGTCCTGATGCCCCAAACAATCGGAAAGAGGCTTCATCGGAGAATATGACTTTGACCCAGTCCTCAGCAGTCCATTCACCATATTTTCTGCAGAAGATCAATCTGTCCTTGATGTTTTTTGGGGAGAGAAGTGGCTTCTTTGCTGCCCTTCTTGACACAAGGCCATCTTCCAAAAGTCTTCGCCTCACTGTGTGTGCAGATGCGCTCACACCTGCCTGCTGCCATTCCTGAGCAAGTTCTGCACTGGTGGCACTCCGATCCCGCAGCTGAATCCTCTTTAGGAGACGATCCTGGCGCTTGCTGGACTTTCTTCGACGCCCCGAAGCCTTCTTAACAAGAATTGAACCTCTTTCCTTGAAGTTCCTGATGATCCTATAAATTGTTGATTGAGGTGCAATCTTAGTAGCCACAATATCCTTGCCTGTGAAGCCATTTTTATGCAACGCAATGATGGCTGCACGCGTTTCTTTACAGGTCACCATGGTTAACAATGGAAGAACAATGATTTCAAGCATCACCCTCCTTTTAACAAGTCAAGTCTGCCATTTTAACCTAATCAGCCTGACATAATGATCTCCAGCCTTGTGCTCGTCAACATTCTCACCTGAGTTAACAAGACGATTACCGAAATGATCTCAGCAGGTCCTTTAATGACAGCAATGAAATGCAGTGGAAAGTTTTTTTTTGGGATTAAGTTAATTTTCATGGCAAAGAAGGACTATGCAATTCATCTGATCACTCTTCATAACATTCTGGAGTATATGCAAATTGCTATTATAAAAACTTAAGCAGCAACTTTTCCAATTTCCAATATTTATGTAATTCTCAAAACTTTTGGCCACGACTGTATATACTAAAAGGCAATGCTTGGCCAAGTTTACCAAAATTTGGGACAAATGGGTAGCGTTTAGGACCATAGTAATATAGCTTGATATATGGATCTCTTGGATGTGGTGGGAGGAGTGACCTCAGAGATATGTGTGATTTTGGAACAGGCATACACAAGACTGGAACAGGGATGGGGAATTGGGGTGGGCGAGCCAGAGAGAAGGTACTTAGTGAATAGTTTATATTGCACAGGACGGGTGTGGAACTTATGGGTAGAGAGTTGGCAATACTCTTCTCGGCGCTCTGTCATATTATACCTAAATTGGTGGGGTGGCGCCCATCTCATCGCTGGTTGGGGGGTGGGTGGGAGGGAGTGGGTTGGTTTATGCAATGTGGTTATGTACTACAGATGAAGGGCTATTTTCCTGCATCATGTACTTTGTGTATCAAAAGTTGGATGAGATATATGAAAATGTCTCCATAATTTTCTAAATGTCCAATAGGAATGTATTTTTTCTTTTCTTTAAAAATTATTTGATTTAAAAAAAAACATCCCCTCCAGACTGTATCCTTACACTGTAATCCACTAGCAAATGGTGATTACCAGATTGCCATCTCATAAAAGTTGTGTTGTACAGGGTTGCAGTTCTGTATTAGATGTACTGTGGTTGTGGGTACACAGCTAGACTGAAGTCAGGGGTCACATGTGCGGACATTGTAGCATCCTAGGTGGGGTCAGGTCATAAACAGGAGCAGGTGGAGAGTCTCATGGTCAGTCAGCTAGTGCATGTATAGAAGAATGATGCTAAGCCAAGGTGCACGTGCTCCTAGATAGCAGTAAGAGGATCTGTGGTTGAAGATAAACCTGCTGAGAAAGGTAGAAACCTTGAGATTCATCAGGGCCACTTTGCCTGTGTTGTGGGTACAATAGGCTTGTATGTAAGCCTATTAGGACCAATGTCCCGAGAACCCAATAATCAGTGCCAATACACTATTTGTAAGCAAATATGATCAAAGGTAGAGACCCCAGGCTATAATAAAAGCACGTATATAGAATAGAGAAAGATAGGATGCCTAAGAAAGCATACAATTTAGGTATAAAATCAAGGGTAACCTTAAAAAAGTAGATCACAATTGAGAGGAGATCATAAAATCAAAGATTTACGCAGAAATCATGACAGTGTTTACTCACTTCACGAGGGGAGGCGGTTTATCTGGATAACCCCCCTCGTGAAGCGAGTAAACACTGTCATGATTTCTGCGTAAATCTATGATCTCCTCTCAATTGTGATCTACTTTTTTAAGGTTACTCTTGCAGGGTGAGATAGGCCAGCACTTTTTCCTTTAGTGTTCAACCACGACTACCACTGATGAATTGCAGAGTGGTCATACCCATGGAAATGAGCAGTGTATAATGTGATGGAAAAATGAATCCAGCCAACATAGGAAGAAATATGGACAATCCCAATACATTAGTAAGTACCTTGTATTAACTTTCTCTACATGATAAACACCACTTGCTGAAGTGACAAAACCTCTTTATGTCTTGAAAAACACCTTTAATAATAATTTAAAAAAACTGGATTCTGTGTCTCTTCTTTCCCTTCTTATATCGTTTGTTTAGTATAAGAAAGTAATATGTATTCTGTGACGAAACCAACCTCGCCACTGGGTGGTGGAGAAGCCTGGCTACCAGCCTCTTGCCTCAGGATTATGGCCCATACTAATTTTGAAGGAGAAGACAGAGCGGCCACATAGCTTAAATCTGTGGAACTGTTTTGGGCAGGAAAGCCATGCTTGCGGCCGGCCAAATGTGACTGACATGGAATTCGGGAACCCCTGCTTGGATCTGGGTGATTTTTGGATATGTTGTTCACCCAGATCAGAGCTATCCATGGATGTATACATTATGGGGATATGTGGGGTTTTTAGGTGTTTTCTGTGTTTTGGGAAAAATTTGTGGTTTCTGTCTGTGAGTGATTAAGTTAGCCCATTATGTTGGTAATTGTATTTTGTTGATTGCGTCAAAGACAATGCCAGTGTGTTTGTTAATTGCGTCACAGACAATGCCAGTGTGTTTGTTAATTGAGTCACAGACAATGCCATTGTGTTTGTTGAATAAGGTCAGTTTTGTGTTTAAACTGTACAGGATTGGCTGCTATGTCATGTCCTCAGTATGTAATGTGTATATAAGTCAATGCTGTGTGTCCAATAAAGAGTTCCTGTTTTTACCCTTCATCATGTTGAGGCTGGTGTTTGGGTAACTGATCGACACTTGGAATTGCTATACGCTGAAGATTTGCTATACTCCCCGGGCTATACTATTAGCTCTTGTAAGAGCTGTTCCTGCTCTCTGGATTTAGGAGAGGTTCACCCACTGGAGCTTGGAGCCTTGTTGTAGGTCCAGGGTGGGTAGGAGACTGTGAGACCTCAACCAAGCTTCGGCGGTTCGTGGGGTGTGCAGCGCTTATGGTGTCAAGTGGAGTGCTTGGAGTCCTCCGGAAGCACTAGGAGCATCTATCGACAAAGGTACCCGGTCGGGGTGCCAGGAGATCCGTTACATATTCATTTTAGCATCTTACGGGAAACAACTTACAATAGAGTTGTTTAATGTCAAGATTTCAAGGAAATGGTTAAATAGAGTAAAATGTCTGTCTCCATTTTCTCACAAAATCCCTGCACTGACAGCCCAGCACAAATGTGTGTTTCACCTGGTAATGCAGAATTACACTGGCATTGTGGCATTCCTTGGCAACACTATGCTGGGCATTAATTACCCTGGCAGCAGGGCGCCACAGGAGGATGCATTGCCGGAATGCTCCTCAGGGAGCTACAGATCGCTGACTAATGAGAGAAGGAAGCCCAGACCAAAGCTAACAAACCTTGCTATGTAATTAAAGGCAGCGTTAGCCAGTAATGGTCGCTATGGCAACAGTGGACCAAGTCAGACTTTGCAGGGAAAAAAGATTTCCAAACTGTACCAAGATCATAAGAATAGAGATTATGTGAATGATAACGATACAGTGTGCAGTGCAGTTCTCTGTATCTCCCCTGTTAAACTAAAGCACCAGCCTATATGAGACACAGGGACATGATCATTTTGGCTTCCAGTTAGCTATCAAAGGAAATACCTACTGTAAGTATTTGCATATTACAGTGTATTAGGAGACAGACGTGGCCTTGGCATGTGCAATCTGTTAGGACACCGCCTCCAACTCCCTCTAAGAAGTGAAGAACAGGTGTTATCACATTGTTAACACATCTCCTGTTGGTATACTATTGCGCGGGGGATTTGCTGGTGCTCTTTAACCCCTTCTACCCGGGCCTGTTTTCGCCTTCCTGCCCAGGCCATTTTTTGGAAATCTGACATGTGTCACTTTATGTGGTGCTAACTTTAAAACACTTTTACTTATACAGGCCATTCTGAGATTGTTTTCTCGTCACATATCGTACTTTATGACAGGGGTAAACATGAGTTAAAAAATATTCATTTTTATTCATAAAAAAAATACCAAATTTACCAAAAATTTAGAAAAATTGGCAAATTTCCAAATTTCAATTTCCCTACTTTTATAATAGATAGTAATACCTTCAAAATAGTAATTACTTTACATTCCCCATATGTCTACTTCATGTTTGGATCATTTTGAAAATTACATTTTATTTTTTGGGGACGTTAGAAGGCTTAAAAAATCTCGAAATCTTTTGGAAAATTTCCAAAACCCACTTTTTAAGGACCAGTTCAGGTCTGAAGTCACTTTGTGAGGCTTACATAATAGAAACCACCCAAAAATGACCCCATTTTAGAAACTACAAACCTCAAGGTATACAAAACTGATTTTACAAACTTCGTTAACCCTTTAGGTGTTCCACAAGAATTAATGGAAAATGGAGATGAAATTTCAGAATTTCAATTTTTGGGCAGATTTTACATTTGAATCCAATTTCTCCAGTAGGGTATAAGGGTTAACAGCCAAATAAAATTCAATATTTATTACCCTGATTCTGCGGTTTACAGAAACACCCCACATGTGATCGTAAACTGCTGTACGGGCACATGGCAGGGCGCAGTAGGAAAAGAATGCCATATGGTTTTTGGAAGGCAGATGTAGCTGAACTGGTTTTTAGATGCCATGTCCCATTTGAAGCCCCCTGATGCAAAGTGAACACATTTTGGAAACTACAGGATAAGGTGCCAGTTTTATTGGTACTATTTTGGGGTACATATGATTTTAAATTTATTTAATTATTTTTACAGCGTTTACCTGAGGGATTAGGTCATGTGACTTTTTTATAGAGCAGATCGTTACATACGTGGCAATACCTAATATGTCTACTTTTTCTCTTTTATTTAAGTTTTACACAATAATAGCATTTTTAAAACCAAAATAATGATATTTTAGTGTCTCCATAGTCTGAGAGCCATAGCTTTTTTATTTTTTGACCGATTCTCTTAGGTCTGGTCTGATTTTTTGCGGGATGAGGTGACGGTCTGATTAGTACTACGGCATACGCCTTTTTGATCACTTGCTGTTGCAAATTTTGCGATATAATGTGACAAAAATAGCTTTTATTTTTTTACACTTTTTTTTTTACGGTGTTCGCCTGAGGGGTTAGGTAATGTGATATTTTTATAGAGCTGATTGTTACGGACGTGGAGATACCTAATATATATATTTTTTTTTTCCATGTATTTAACTTTAGCACAATAATAGCAGTTTAAAAAAAAGATGTTTTAGTGTCTCCATGTTCATTTTTTGTGGGGTGAGGTGACGGTTTTATTGATACCATTTTGTGGAACATACACCTTTTTGATCACAAAAATTGCTTTTTTTTTTTACACCGTTTTTATTTATTTATTTTTTATGGTGTTCATCGGACTTTATGACATTCACTTTTGAGGGTCTGATCCCCTCTGCAATGCATTACAATACATCTGTATTGTAATGCATTGCCTGTTAGTGCATGACACTAAGTCATACACTAACAGGTTGCCTAGGAGATCCAGCCTGAGGCTGGATCTCCTCGGCACCCGTAGAAGGCAGTTCCCGATGCCGTGCAAAGCATTAGGCAGCATCTGCACGGCATCGGGCTGCCTTATGTCGCATCAGGTCCCCACCACAGCAGCGCGGGGACTCAGTGCGATCATTCACCCGACACAAACCCCTTCTACAGTGCTGCCCATAATTATTCATACCGCTGGCAAATTTTGACTTAAAGTTACTTTTATTCAACCAACAAGTAATTTTTTGACGGGAAATGACATAGGTGTCTCCCAAAAGATAATAAGACTATGTACAAGAGGCATTATTGTGAAAAAAAAATAAAAAATTCTCAGTTTTTATTTACATTGGAGCAAAAAGTGTCCAGTCCAAAATGATTCATACCCTTCTCAATAATCAATAGAAAAGCCTTTATTGGCTATTACAGCAATCAAACGCTTCCTATAATTGCAGACCAGCTTTTTGCAAGTCTCCACAGTTATTTTTGCCCATTCATCTTTAGCAATGAGCTCCAAATCTTTCAGGTTGAAGGGTCTTCTTGCCATCACCCTGATCTTTAGCTCCCTCCACAGATTCTCAATTGGACTCTGGATGGGCCACTCCAAAACGTTAATGTTGCTGTCTGCTAACCATTTCTTCACCACTTTTGCTGTGTGTTTTGGGTCATTGTCATGCTGAAATGTCCACTGGTGCCCAAGGCCAAGTTTCTCTGCAGACTGCCTCATGTTGTCGTGGAGAATCCTCATGTATTGCTCTTTTTTCATGGTGCCGTTTACTGTTATTAGGTTCCCTGGTCCATTGGCTGAAAAACACTCCCAAAGCATTAGGTTCCCACCACCATGTTTGACAGTGGGGATGGTGTTCTTTGGGGTGAAGGCTTCTCCTTTTTACCCCAAATGAAGGAAACATCATTGTGACCAAACAATTCAATTTTTGTTTCATCTGACCATAACACAGAAGACCAGAAGTCTTCTTCTTTGTCCAGATGAGCTTTTGCAAAGGCCAAGCAAGCTTTTGTGTGCCTTATCTGGAGAAGTGGAACCCAGCAGTCTGCAGTGTCCGTTGACTTGTCTGCCTTGAGACATTGCCACCAGCAGAGTCCAGATTCACCAGGATGGCCTTGGTGGTGATCATTGGATTCTATTTCACCTCTCTAACTATCCTCCTGGCCAGCACAGGTGTCACTTTTGGCTTCCGACCATGTCCTCTGAGATTTTCCACAGTGTGGAACATTTAGTATTTTTGCTCAAATGTAAATAAAAACTGAGAAATGTTTTTTTCCCCACAATAATGCCTCTTGTACATCGTCTTATTATCTTTTGGGAGACACCTATGTCATTTCCCGTCAAAAAATTACTTGCTGGTTGAATAAAAGTAACTTTAAGTCAAAATTTGCCAGGGGTATGAATAATTATGGGCAGCACTGTATGTCGCGGTCAGCGCGGCCCGTGGCATAGAAGGGGTTAATCCACCAGCATCACTACCACGGACTGCTGGGCCCCTGCAGTGATCGCGCGCCCACCGCTCCGGTGCCCGCGCAATCACTATGACGTACTATTACATCAAATTACCGGGTAGTACGTCATAGGTCGGGAAGGGGTTAAGATTTATGAAACTGTCTAAATAAATACTGTCTTTGTTGCTCTTAGCAACTAATCACAACAAAGCTTTCATTTTTCAAGAGCACTGAAAGAAATGAAAGCAGTGCTGTGATTGGTTGCTAAGGGCAAAAAAGACAGTTTCATAAATCTCCTGTGTACGCTGTGTGGAATGTATGGACTCGGAATGTGAAGCACCGAATCGCTTATATGCCTAGGCTCCCAAACACTGTGAAAACTATAACTGAAAAAAAAAGAAAAATCTTCCTGATCTAGACATCTTAAAGGGTTTATTCAGTATATTATTTTTTCCCTAAAGGTAGAGAACGCTTCAAAATAATAAAATAACAATGCTTAATCAAAATGCTGCTGGCCCAGTGCCACCGCTTCAGCCCCATCTGGTATCCATTTACATCTAGACAGTGGCCATGTGTCATCCAAACATGCGACTTCTGAGGTCAATCAATGGTCTAAGCCAGTGATGGCGAACCTATGGCACGGGTGCCAGAGGCGTCACTCAGAGCCCTCTATGTGGGCACCCATGCCCTGGAAAAAGTCTGGCATAGCAATATGCTTTAGACTTTTCCTGCCATTCATCATCCCCAGGACACACTATAAACAGCACAGGCAGCGCATTAAATGTAGGCTATTAATCTATTATAGATAAATGACATGAAAGATATATTATATTAGTATTTAGGTTAAATTGCCGTGTCGGCACTTTGCGATAAATAAGTGGGTATGTGGTTGCAGTTTTGGGCACTCGGTCTCTAAAAGGTTTACCATCACTGGTCTAAGCAGTATCACCACTGAGACTAGTGACTGGCTGCAGCGGTCACGTGCTTAGACAGCCAGTCACTGCTACCTGGAAGTACACTGAGACTGGCAGGGACTGGATTGGCTGTGGTGTTGGGAAGAATGGCTGCTTAAAAGGGTAAGTATTTGTCATTTTATTAAAGGGCTCCCAACTTTTAGGAAAAACCCCTTCAATAAAACCCTTTATTAAAGTTTTGGCTGGATTCACAAATGGCTATTTGTGGCAGTTTTCAGCACTTTTGCACTTGTGGTTTTTGGTGCATTTTTTCGCAGGAAAACAAAACGGCAGCTCTAGATGTTAACTGAAAGTTTATGGGAAGTATGAAATGCAGGACACACAAGTGGTTTTTGACAAGCAGCATTTCTTTCTAATAGTTTTTTGTATCTCCAACAACGCTTTTAAAACTGCAGCATGTTGAAGCAATGGTGTTTTTTCAGTTGATTGTCCATCTCCTTATCTTTCCGTAAAAAAAAAAACAACTGAAAAAAATAATATCCACACATTTATTTTGAAAACCCACCAAAAACACCAGAGCAAATTCATGTGTTTAGGGACCCTTAAAATGTTTCAAGACTCATCAGCAATCTCTCTAAAGGCTAACACACTTCAGCAGGGCACAGTATGATATTGTAGCACAAAGAGTGCATACGGCTTAGGACGAGTTCACATCACAGTTTTTTTTTCCGTTCTTCTAATTCGTCAGAAGTACAGAAATATTTTGGGCATCAGTTATGATCATCTTGTGTCACTTCCGTCATGTGCCCCACAATGCACTAATTATTTCATAGATGATCTAGATGAAAAAATGGTTCCATACATATGTATGGGGTCACTGAAATCCACCATCTAAAACATAACTTTTATTAGTATATTACAATAAGAACTTGTCCCCATATAGACACAAAAAAATAAAAAAATAATGATAAATAAAATTAAAATAGCTATCCCAGAAGGGCAATGAAGTATAGGGTGGGTCGGGTAGACCAATGATGGAAATAAGGGAAGCTGACCCTAGTTTCACCCTATACTAGATGGCCCTACCTATATAAAATAACGGTCTGTGAAAAAGGCCTAAGGTCTCTTTCACACGGGCATGACGGATTGGCTCTGGATGCGTTCAGTGGAACTTGCACCATTTTGCAAGCAAGTTCAGTCAGTTTTGTCTGCAATTGCGTTCAGTTGTTGCAGTTTTTTCCGCGCGGTTGCAATGCGTTTTGATGCATTTTTCACGAGTGTGATAAAAAACTGAAGGTTTACAAACAAAATCTCTTAGCAACCATCAGTGAAAAACGCATCGCATCCGCACTTGCTTCCAGATGCAATGCGTTTTTCACTGACGACCCATTCACTTCTATGGGGCTGGGGCTGCGTGAAAAATGCAGAATATAGAACGCAACGCACAAGTGATGTGTGAAAAACAACGCTCATGTTCACAGCCCAATTGAAATGAATGGGTCAGGATTCAGTGCTGGTGCTATATGTTCACGTCACGCATTGCACCCGCGGGAAAACTCGCTTGTGTGAGAGAGGCCTAATCACTTGTGCGTTGCCTAAAAATCGCAGCATGTTCTATATTCTGCGTTTTTCACGCAGCCCTGGCCCCACAGAAGTGAAAGGGGCTGCGTGAAATACACATTGCATCCGGAAGCAAGTGCGGATGCAATGCGATTTTCACGGATGGTTGCTAGGAGATGATGTTAATAAATAGGGATGAGCCCCGGGACCCCATTAAAGTCAATTTTACTTTATTATTTAATGGAAAATAAAAGCATTCTTTAATACAGAATGCTAAGTAAAATGTCCATTGAGGGTGGTGAGAGCGATGACGTCAGTGCAGGTCCTGCAAGAAGAAGAAAGAAGACAATAATGGCTGCGCAATCAAGTGGATGGGGTGAGTAATGTTTTTATTATTTTTTAACTCTCAATGGACATTTTACTTAGCATTCTGTATTAAAGAATGCTATTATTTTCCCTTACTTTATAACCATGTTATAATGGAAAATATTAAAATCTACAGAACACCGAACACAAACCTGAACTTCAGTGAAGAAGTCCGGGTTCAGGTCTGGGGACCAACATTCAGTTTGTCATCATGCACGTGCAAAACGCATTAAAACGCTTTGCACTCACGCGGAAAAAAATCAACAACGCAATGCAATCGCAGGCATATTGCGTGAGAACTTGCGCGGGTTTCCCTGAACCCGCCTGCAACGCATCCGGACTCAATCCGGCACGCTCGTCTGCAAGGGGCCTAAATGTGTAACTATGATAAACTGCCGCATGCTCTGGTATTGGAGCTATTTCTGGTGTTTTTTGCATAGGCTTATCTATAGGATTTGAGAACTGGCAGAAATAAAACACAATACAAACAAAAAAAATTTAAACAAGCACACTATAAAAATATTTTTATAAAGAGATAAGTGTGTGCGTGATGACGGCCTAAGGGAAAGCTCTACGGTCAGAATTCAGTACTTGTGAAATACTGCAACATGTAACCATGTGAACGTAGCCGCATACTTACAGTATAATGTAGAAACATGGAAAAAGCCAATGACAAATAACAGAATTCTTAACTGTCTGTCATCATGCTGAGATTAGCATTTTAGGAAAACTACTATGAAGGGGTATTCTCATTCATGTGGCTCCAGTGATAGAGGAAGAGACTGTTAAGAAGTAAATACTTGGAGCAATAAACCTGCCACTTCCACGGCGTATATAAATCTGCAGTCTCATGGCAACTATAATATAATAAGAGTCTTTAAATGCACAAAATGGACCAAGGGGAATTGTGCACAAAGCCATCCGGTACAATAGTAATAACGAACAGTTCTATGGGACACAGAGGTGTAATATGTCTTGTTGTAGGGGCTTAGAGGTGTCCATTCTTATGTTAATAAGACAGAATTGTTCTATTACTTCATTTTCAAGATCTCTGATCTCTGCTTCCAGTGAATGAATAAAGTTATTCTGACATTCCGTCATTCTGAAAACCCATTTTGACCTATTGTTTGTTCGCCTCTATAGAATAAAATCTATCAGTGTAGGTAAAGGTGTTAGGCCCCTTTCACACGGGCGAGTTTTCCGCGCGGGTGCAATGCGCAAGTTGAACGCATTGCACCCGCACTGAATCCGGACCCATTCATTTCTATGGGGCTGTGCACATGAGCAGTGATTTTCACGTATCACTTGTGCGTTGCGTGAAAATCACAGCATGCTCTATTTTGTGTGTTTTTCACGCAACACAGGCCCCATAGAAGTGAATGGGGCTGTGTGAAAATCGCAAGCATCCGCAAGCAAGTGCGGATGCGGTGCGATTTTCACGTACTGTTGCTAGGAGACGATCGGGATGGGGACCCGATCTTTATTATTTTCCCTTATAATATGGTTATAAAGGAAAATAATAGCATTCTGAATACAGAATGTATAGTACAATAGGGATGAAGGGGTTAAATTTTTTTAAAAATAATTTAAATCACCTTAATCCACTTGTTCGCGCAGCCGGCATCTCTTCTGTCTTCTTCTGTGAGGAATAGGACCTTTGATGACATCACTACGTTCATCACATGGTCCGTCACATGATCCATCACTATTCCTCACAGAAGAAGACAGAAGAGATGCCGGCTGCGCGAACAAGTGGATTAAGGTGTGTTAAATTTTTTTATTTGTTTTTTAACCCCTCCAGCCCTATTGTACTATGCATTCTGTATTCAGAATGCTATTATTTTCCCTTATAACCATGTTAAATAATACAATCTACAGAACCTTGAACCCAAACCTGAACTTCTGTGAAGAAGTTCGGGTCTGGGTACCACAGTGAGTTTTTTATCACGCGCGTGCAAAACGCATTACACCCGCGCAATAAAAACTGAACTGACTGCAATTGCATACCTACTCGTGTGGGTTTGCCGCAACGCATCCGGACCTCATCTGGACACGCTCGTGTGAAAGAGGGCTTAGAGCAGGAGAGAAGTGTGTGCTGCTGCATGGGTTTTGTGCAGGCTGAAACTCCGCAAAAACTGCCGCTGTTTGAACATTGGGCAGAATCAGGGTGATTTTTCTGTCTCTGAACGTAAGCAATAGGTTACAATAAGGCTACTTTCACACTACTGTTTTGGCTCTCAAAAGCGGTCCAAAATGGATCAGTTTTGCCCTAATGCATTCTGAATAAAAAAAGGATCTGCTCAGAATGCATCAGTTTGCCTCCGTTCTACCATTCTACTCTGGAGGCGGACACCAAAACGCTGCCTTGACGAAACTGAGCCAAACGAATCCGTCCTGGCATGCAATGTAAGTCAATGGGGACGGATCCGTTTCCTCTGACACAATCTGGCACAATAGAAAACTGATCCGTCCCCCATTGACTTTCAATGGTGTTCAAGAGGGATCTGTCATGGCTATAGAAG
Source organism: Bufo gargarizans (assembly GCF_014858855.1). Classification (NCBI taxonomy): domain Eukaryota; kingdom Metazoa; phylum Chordata; class Amphibia; order Anura; family Bufonidae; genus Bufo; species Bufo gargarizans. The sequence goes on from NC_058088.1 coordinate 120,304,730, forward strand.
ACATAATACAACCGGATCCATTCATGACGGATGCATGCGGTTGTATTATTGTAAGTGAAGCATTTTTGCAGATCCATGACGAATCCGCAAAAAAACGCTAGTGTGAAAGATGCCTAAGAGGAAAGAAAGGAGACCATGGTAAGCACTACCTGTCTACTTCTGATGGTACCCCATTCCAAGCTGGCAATTTCTCTGCCGGCTCGCCAAGCCCCAATGGTGTCAGACAGTGGCGTAACTACCGGGGAAGCAGCTGCTTCGGGGCCCGGGCTGCCAAGGGCTGCCCCAGCAGCGTGTGAGACAGTTTATTTTCAAGTTAGTTAAATATCGTGTTCAGGGCCCCTTCACAGCCGCTAGTGTGATCTAATTTTACTGTCTGCTAAGCTAAAGTCTCCTGGTCTGGGATTCAAACCCACAACCTCCAATCTATCAGTGAATCAGTGGCAAAGCATTTACCCTCACAGCCATAAAGGCTGCATTACAACTGACTGTAAAAAAAAAAATAAAAATACATCTATACACATGACAGCTGCCCAAACACACCTAGCACTGCTATATCTGTATATGACAGCTGTCCCTGCACACTCAGCTCTGCTATATCTCTATATATGACAGCTGCCCCAGCAAACCCAGCTCTACTTCATCTATACACATGACAGCTGCCAAAACACAGCCAGCTCTGCTACATCTATACACATGACAGCTGCCAAAACACAGCCAGCTCTGCTACATCTATACACATGACAGCTGCCAAAACACAGCCAGCTCTGCTACATCTATACACATGACAGCTGCCCCCAACACACCAGGCACTGCTATATCTCTATATGACAGCTGTCCCAGCACACTCAGCTCTGCTATATCTCTATATATGACAGCTGCCCCAGCAAACCCAGCTCTACTACATCTATACACATGACAGCTGCCGAAACACAGCCAGCTCTGCTACATCATTACACATGACAGCTGCCCCCAACACACCAGCACTGCTATATATCTATATGACAGCTGTCCCAGCACACTCAGCTCTGCTATATCTCTATATATGACAGCTGCCCCAGCAAACCCAGCTCTACTACATCTATACACATGACAGATGCCTAAACACACCCAGCTCTGCTACATCTATACACATGACAGCTGCACCGGCACACTCAGCTCTGCTATATCTCTATATATGACAGCTGTCCCAGCAAACCCAGCTCTACTACATCTATACATGACAGATGCCCAAACACACCCAGCTCTGCTACATCTATACACATGACAGCTGCACCAGCACACTCAGCTCTACTATATCTCTATATATGACAACTGCCCCCAGCAAACCCAGCTCTACTACATCTATACACATGACAGCTGCCGAAACACAGCCAGCACTGCTACATCTATACACATGACAGCTGCCCCAGCACACTCAGCTCTGCTATATCTCTATATATCTATCTACTGTATAGCAATACTTAGAGATATATAGATGTAGCAGGGCTGGTTGTGCTGGAGCAGCTATCATATATAGAGATATAGCAGGGCTGAGTGTGCTGGCACAGCTGTCATATAGAGATATAGCAGTGCTGGGTGTGTTTGGGCAGCTGTCATATGCATAGATGTAGCAGAGCTGGGTTTGCTGGGGCAGCTATCATATATAGAGATATAGCAGAGCTGAGCTGGAACAGCTGTCATATAGAGATATATCTGAGATACTGCTATATCTGTATATGACAGCTGTCTCAGCACATTCAGCTCTGCTACATCTCTATATATGAACAGCTGCCATGTGTATAGATGTACACTTAGCCAGCTATAACAGTAGAAGTCTCATATTTTTTCACTCAGCCTCAAGGCAGCTCCTATGGTCTAGTGGTTAGCTGCTCTGCCTCTGAAGCAGAAGGTCGTAGGTTCGAATCCCAGCAGACTCTTTTCTGAAATACAAGCACTGAGTCCATATAAGGACATACAAGGCGGGACACAGGAAGAGGCTGCATCGCATTGCTGACATGGAGGTAAGTAGAAGTGTTTATTATTATTTTTTTAATACCCGACTGTTACTGCCATGGGGGAGCGGAAGGCACCTGATACTGGCACATGGGGGGAGGGGGGTTGGCACCTGATACTGGCACCTGGGGGGGACGGGGGGTTGGCACCTGATACTGGCACATGGGGGGGGGGAAGAGGCACCTGATACTGGCACATGGGGGGGGGGGGAAGAGGCACCTGATACTGGCACATGGGGGGGAGTGGGGTTGGCACCTGATACTGGCATGGGGGGGGGGGAGGGAGAGAGGCACTTGATACTGGCACTTTTTTTGTGGTGGTGGGGGGGGGGGAGATGGCACTATGATACTGGGACATAGGGGGGGGGGAGGCACCTGATACTGGCACCTGGAGGGGAGAGGGGGGGTTGGCACTTGATACTGGCACATGGGGGGGGGAGGCACCTGATACTGGCACATGGGGAGGGGGGAGGGAGAGAGGCACTTGATATTGGCACTTTTTAGTGGGGGGGGGGAGATGGCACTATGATACTGGGACATGGGGAGGAGAGAGGCACTTGATACTGGCATGTGGGGGGGGGGGGTTGGCACTATGATACTGGCACATGGGGGGGAGAGGCACTTAATACTGGCACTTTTTTGCGGGGGAGATGGCACTATGATACTGGCACATGGGGGGAAGAGAGAGGCACTTGATACTGGCACATGGGGGGTGGGAAGGAGAGAGGCACTTGATACTGGCACATGGGGGGAGATGGCACTATGCTACTGGGACATGTGGGGGGGGGAGAGGCACTTGATACTGGCACATGATGGGGGGCACTTACTGGCACATTATTGGGGGGCATTATGGGGGACACTAGGCCGGCAGCCTATCAGAGGCCGGACACTGAGCGGCATCTACTGGGGCACTATATATGGGGCATTTTATACTGGTACATTTTGGGGGGCACTAGCAGGAAGGGGGGAGAGGAGCACTATGGGGGAATTTACTGGGGGCACTATATAGGGGTATTTTATACTGGCACATTATGGGGGCACTATGGGGACATTAGCTCAACTGGGGGCATTACAAGGGGGTATTTTTTGCACTGTCACATTATAAGGAGAATTATTACTACTGGGGGGGGGGGGGGGGGGGCATTATGGTGGGTTTTATTACTGCCCCATGGTATGACCCCCTAGTAGCAGCACCGGCCTCTCCCTGCTCTGCTATCCCTCTGCCCCTTCTCCAAATCCTTATTATAAAATCTTTCTCATTAGGATAAAACACAACATCAGCTCCGCCGAGCCCCCGGCCAAAGTGTGGAAGTGGCGTCCGAGACCCCCAAGGGCCAAGCCAAGTAACTGTAAGTGTTCATGTGGAGTATGTTTATGTTATGCACATATAGCCTACACTGTGCCCCACAATATACAGTATACCGCTACACTGTGCCACACAATATACAGTATACCTCTATACTGTGCCCCACAATGTACAGTATACCTCTACACTGTGCCTCACAATATACAGTATACTGCTACACTGTGCCACACAATGTACAGTATACCTCTACACTGTGCCTCACAATATACAGTATACTGCTACTGTGCCACACAATATACAGTATACCGCTACACTGTGCCCCACAATATACAGTATACCTCTACACTGTGCCCCACAATATACAGTATACCGCTACACTGTGCCTCACAATATACAGTATACCTCTACACTGTGCCCCACAATATACAGTATACCGCTACACTGTGCCCCACAATATACAGTATACCTCTACACTGTGCCCCACAATATACAGTATACCTCTACACTGTGCCTCACAATATACAGTATACTGCTACTGTGCCACACAATATACAGTATACCTCTACACTGTGCCTCACAATATACCGCTACACTGTGCCACACAATATACAGTATACCGCTACACTGTGCCTCACAATATACCTCTACACTGTGCCACACAATATACAGTATACCGCTACACTGTGCCACACAATATACAGTATACCTCTATACTGTGCCACACAATATACAGTATACCGCTACACTGTGCCAAAGGAGTGGGGTTTACACAGGAGGAGGGAGGTGCGAAGCGTGCTGAGGGGGGCCCTTACAAATATTTGCTGTGGGGCCCAGTCACTTCTAGTTACGCCCCTGGTGTCAGATAAAGGGTTGTCTCACATTAGAAAGCCCCTTTTAGAAATTAGGTTGGCCTTGTACTCATATGATCACAGTAAGACCTCGTTCAGTATTAAGCCTCATTCACACATCAGTGTTTCGGTCAGTGATTTCCATCAGTGATTGTGACCCAAAACCAGGATTGGAGCCTCCAAAGACATAAGGTATAAGGGAAAGATCTGCACCTGATCTGTGTTTAGAGCTGCACCTGGCTTTGGCTCACAGTCACTGATGGAAATCACTGACCAAACACTGACGTGAATGAGGCATTACATTTGTGAAGATGTCCATGAAGCATCCGTGTTTGGTCCGTGTGTCCGTTTTTTGCCCTCCGTGTGTCATCTGTATTTCACGGATGCTGCTCAGCTGAAAATTAATTTCCAGAGCATCTCCAATCAATGGTCAGTGAAAAACATAAGCAATAAGGATGCCATCTGTGTTGTGTCATTGAATTTCCCAAAGTGGTGCATGAATCGGACATGGAAATGTGTGTAAGTCTGGCTTCTGAAACCGTAATCTATCTACATTGAACTGATTCATTTTTGTATCATCTTTCCCATATTCTCTTATTAAGTGTTCCGCACCAGAACGCTATAGCTGCTGTTCTACATGCTGGCGGCTGCCTAGGAAAACCATGAAATTATTGATGACACTAAAATAATTCTCTATGCAAAAGGGGCTGTAGGGCATGCACAGAAGGAACAATCTTTGTATTTTCTCTATGGTCCTGTATATAAAAGAATCATAATAGTAATCTAATGGGCTGCTTCCTTATACCACTATTAGTGATCTGTACATGGGAAATGCAGGGATGCAGAGCTCTCCTAATACTTAGAGCCCCAATGGCGTAAAACAGGGGCAGAACCAACACCGTATCAGTCACAGCAACTGCCATGGGGTCCACAATATCAAGGGGGCTCGGCCATTGGCTGAGACAATAAGATGAGGCAGCGTAGCTTTAACCTTCTGTCTAAGGCTGTATAGCAGCTAGAGATATGAGTCACGTTTTGCTGACAAGACCAGTATCATGATACCAGGCACCATATAGGCAAATATAGTTTTTAGAAACCAGGTCAGGAGTGAGACAACTCTCATTCCCAACCAAATTTTTTTATGTTTTATTGCTGGCTGTATGATAGATAGAACTGCAATCCTGTAGTTAGATTGTCAACTTAAAACAAGATCTGGTTCATTATAGAAAAAAAAGATTGGAGGGCACTCAAGTATCTGGAGGCCACAAAGAGCATCTATCTAATATGGTAAAAAACTATTCTTTAATTATAGAAAACCAAATATACAAAAGACATATAAGACCTATAAAATCACATGCAGAAAAGGGTAGGTAAAATGACAAAATGCATATTTACGTAGTGTCTATTAAATCATAGTTCTATACTCACTCCTATTTGAGGTCCGAAAAAGAGCAGTGATCAACGCAAATAGTATAGATTGGAATGAGATAATGTTGTTGCACCATACACTCAAACCATTACTAAATTGTGTGGATTAATGGTCTGCATCAATTGCCGAATACATCAAGATAAAATAACAATTATAAACAAAGGAAATAAGATAAAAACATAAAAATGCAGCAGTGTTCTGTTTATAAAGCTGTACTTCAATAAGCAATGTTCAAAGTAGAAGAAAATATGCAGGACAAGGAGACACAAGTATCGAATGAAGATCAGATGGGACTCGGGAGTATAATCCTCATCATTTTATGCGGTAAATTGACTAACGTTCCTCATATATTCACATACAGTGCCTTGCAAAAGTATTCAACCCCTTGACTTTTTTTCATATTTTGTCACATCACGGCCTTAAGTTCAATGTTTTTTTAATCTGAATTTTATGTGATGGATCAGAACACAACAGTCTAAGTTGGTGAAGTGAAATTAACAAGTAAGGGACAATGTTGAGAAGTATAAGTCAGGTTTAGGTTATAAAAAAATATCCAAATCTTTGATGATGCACAGGAGCACCATCAAATGTATCATAACCAAATGGAAAGAACATGGCACAACACCAAACCTGCCAAGAGACGGCCACCCACCAAAACTCATGGAGTGGGCAAGAAGGGCATTAATCGGAGAGGCAGCACAAAGACCTAAAGGTAACCCTGGAGGAGCTGCAGAGTTCCACAGCAGAGACTGGAGTATCGGTACATAGGGTTGGGCTTTACGGCAGAGTGGCCAGAAGAAAGCCATTACTTTCAGCTAAAAACAATAAGACACGTTGTGAGTTTGCGAAAAGGCATGTGGGAGACTCCCAAAATGTATGGAGGAAGGTGCGCTGGTCTGATGAGACAAAAATTTAACTTTTCGTGCATCATAGAAAACGCTATGTCTTGAGCAAACCCAACACATCACATCACCCAAAAAACACCATGCCCACAGTGAGACATGGTGGTGGCAGCATTATGCTGTGGGGATGTTTTGCAGCAGCCGGGACTGGGAAACTGGTCAGAGTTGAGGGAAAGATGGATGGTGCCAAATACAGGGATATTCTTCAGCAAAACCTGTACCACTCTGTGTGTGATTCGAAGCTAGGACAGAGGTTCACCTTCCAGTGGGACGATGACCCCGAACACACAGCTAAAGCAACACTTGAGTGGTTTAAGGGGAAACATGCAAATGTGCTGTAATGGGCTAGTCAAAGCCCAGATCTCAATCCAATAAAAAATTCTGTGGTCAGACTTAAAGGTTGCTTTTCACAAGCTCAACCCATCCAACTTGAAGGAGCTGAAGCAGTTTTGCAAGGAGGAAAAGGGCAGAAATCCCAGTGGTAAGATGTGGCAAGCTCATAGAGACTTATCCAAAGCGACTTGGAGCTGTGATTTCTGCAAAAGGTGTCTCTAGAAAGTATTGACTTTAGGGGGGCGAATAGTTATGCACAAAGGTGTCTCTACAAAGTATTGACTTTAGGGGGGTGAATAGTTATGCACATTGACTTTTTCTGTTATTTCGTCCTATTTGTTGTTTGCTTCACAATAAAAAATAAAAAAGAAAAGAAAAGCTATGGATGTGTTCTGTAAATTAAATTATGCAAATCCTCAAACAATCCATGTTAATTCCAGGTTGTGAGGCACCAAAATATGAAAAAAGTCAAGGGGAGGGTGAATACTTTTGCAAGGTACTGTAAGTTAACTTGGAGGACTAGTAGTTGCCACTTTAAATATCACTTGGGTTATCGCCTTCAGGACGGTTATAAGTTCGAAGTCACTTTGTATAGTAATGTACCGTATTTTTCGTCCCATAAGACGCACTCCCCCCCCCCCCCCCCAAAAGTGGGGAAAAAGTGCCCCTGCATCTTATAGGGGGGAATGCTGGCAATTTACATTGCAGACTGCGATGTATTAGTGAGGAGGGAGGAGGGGCTGTAGTAGGCGGGGTGAGAGGAGGAGAGCGCTCGCTGGCCCTGTCAATCAAGTGGAGGAAGGGGCGTTTTTTCAAACAGAGGATGTGGCGGCTACCAGCAAGTACGCCCAACTTGCTGGTAGTGAAGAAATTTACATATTATAAAAGTACGTTTTTTACTGTAATTACTGCACTACCCGAGGTAAAAGGGGCATATTTGGAATCTGCTTACATTAACAAATATAATAAGTCAAAAAATGAAAATTGGGGGTTGGGGGGTGACAGAAGCCCTTTAATGGCATTGACTGCATGTCCTACTGCAGAATACAATTATAGCCAATCAGACACCTCACTGAAAGTACTGTATGATGGATAAGTATCTGCCTGTATCTCTCAGCATTAAGGTCAACAGTCCTGACCAAATCACCAACTCTATTTGCTGAAATGCAGCCCCAGACTTGCAAGAAACCTCCACTATCCTTTATTGTTGCCTGTAGACACTCATTATTGTACCGGTCCCTTCGGCGGACAAACTGCCTACTGTTACAGCCAAATATTTCAAATTTTGACTCAGTCCACAGCACCTGCTGCCATTTTTCTGCACCCCAGTTTCTATGTTTTCATGCACTGCTGACTCATTTAGCCTTGTTTCCACATCAAAGGCATGGTTTTATAGCCACAATTCTTCCATGAAGACGGCTTCTTGACAGACTTCTCCGAATAGTAGATGGGTGTACCTTGGTTCCACTGGTTTCTGCTAGTTGTGAGCTGATGGCACTGCTGAACATCTTTCCATTTTGAAGGGAAGTAAGCACAATGTTTCTGCCATCTGCAGCACTAAGTTTCCTTAGCTGACTACTGTGTGCTTTTTCAAAATAGCTTGAACAGGATCTTGGAACCACAATCTACTTTGAAGTCTTTGCCTGGAGAGACCTTGCTGAGGCAATTAAACTGCCTTGCGTCTAGTTGCTGTGCTCAGTCTTGCCATGGAGAATGACCTGTGATATGAAACTGTCTTCCACAACCTCACCTTTGTAGAAGAGTTTGGCTGTTCTTCACCCAGTTCTTTACCACCCTACACAGCTGTTTCAGTTAATGACTGTGTCTTAACCTACAGTACATATGAAAGGGAGTGTAATTAGCTAATCATACACCTGACTATAATCCTATAATTCCTGACTTTGTGCAATTGTACCTAAAAGAAAATGCTGTTTTAAAGGCAAAGGGTGGTCACACAAAATATTGATTTGATTTAGATTTTTCTTTTGTTCATTCACTTTGCATTTAGAATAAACTATTAACACTTCCATTTTTGACATTTTTTCCACACCTGTCTAAGTCTTTTGCATTATGCTGTACACACACACACATTGATCAGCAATAACATTACAACCATTTGACCGGGGTCAAATATTACAGAGCATGTGAACAAGTGTTTCTTGAACCTTGTATGTGAGAAGCAGGAAAAAACAGGTTGGGTATGGGGCTGTGAACCCCAGACCAGTCATAGTGCCACATGAGTGGCATATAAGCATCAAAATTGTATCATGGTGTAACATAAAAAGGTGACCTGATCAAAAGAATCACATTTTCTTTTACACCAGGTGGATGGCTGGGTGCATGTTTTCATTGACCTGGGGAACAGCTGAAACTAAGATGCAATGTGTGCAGAAAACAAACCTTCAGAGAAGGTGTGATGCTCTTGAAAATGTTCTTCTGGGGAATCTTGGTTCCTGGTATTCATGTGGAAGTTATACTGTGACAAATATAGATACGCTCATGGTAACTGTGTTTCCTAATTGCAGTGGCACCTTTCTGCAAGATAAGGGAGTCCTGCCACACTGAATAATTGTTCAGGAATTATTTGAGGAACGTGACAAGGTGTTCAAGGTGTTGACTTGGCCTTCAAATTCTTCAGACCTCAATCTGATTGACCATCTGTTCTGAAATAACAAGTCCACGGAAGCTTCAACTCATTTTAAAACATGGATCCGAAGTCGGCTTCCGTGCCGACTGGTACCTCGGTACCAAAGCCGACTTTGGAGCCATGTTTAAAATGGTTTTAAAGTTAAAAAATGAATGGCTGAAGTTATTCACCAAAGACTGCTGGAAATTACTCAAAGCTGGTCTGAGTCCTACATCAGACCCCTTCCAGCTTTAACACACATCGGTCTCCTGTAATCGCATTTGCGGGGCGCCGATGGGAGACAGAGGGAGTTCGCTGCCTCTGTCAGCACTTTACATGTGGCGGGCGGCATGTAAAGTGTTAAACAGCCTGGATCAGCACTCCAGCTGATCCGGGCTGTTAGAGCAGGGCCACGGCTCTCATGTAAGAGCCAGGTCCCCGCTCAATGCTCAACGGGGGACCCCTGCAGCGCTTAGACTGGGCCTCCATGAAAAAGTGGCGACCCAGCCTAAGACCCCTTAGTGATTGCCTGTCACGGCTGAGGATGGGGAAAACCCTCAGCCGTCCGATGCCAGAAGATGATGGTCGCTGCAAGGCCAGGACAGGAATCAGGGAGCAGGTCACCTCCTATCACATCCCTAATTCTGATCCTGTCTCCTAGCCGTATGAGCCGACCCTGATGGTTGGATGGCTCATACTCTGGAACCTAAGATTCCTACTAGCCCTCAGGGTGGCCCTGGACTAGGAGCAGAGTAAGACGACTTATTCCTCCTAGAAGCGGACGAACAGGAGTATCACTGGCCAAGCTACAAAGAAAGGGGAACATAAACAGCTTATGGCAATGGCGGGTAAATGAAACAATTACAACACCTACCTGCCACAGACACAAAGCCTGGAACCAATGTATAAGTGCTGCTGTCCACAAGAACACAAACGGACACAGCACACACCACACATACACAGGAACCCAGGACCATAAGCTGCAATAAACAAAGAGACCAAAGGCGCACCTTCATAACACCATGTATAACTTATGACCACAAGGGTGGCCCTCACTGGCAGATGGTATATAACAAGGAGGATGACTCCAGCTAACCATGGCTGAAGTACCCCTCAGATACTGGCATCCAGCAGGAGCTAAATAGCCCCAAGTAGCCACACCCACACACAGACTCACCCAGTGTTCACACACAAAGAAGGGAATTAACCCTTCCAAAACCAGGCAAGGGATGGAAACTACTTAAAGGGGAAAAAGCACAAAGAAGCACACACTTCACCTGTTACCGCGGGCAACGGCATGCATGGCAACCATGTCCTGGGGATTAGACATAGGGCTGAGACACTGCCACCACATGCACACAAAACCACACGTTGCCATGGGCAACCACAAGTGAAGGAAACTGTCACAGTGCACACATAACATAAACCCTGTGCACACCAGACATAGAAAGTGCATACATACAGTACAGACCAAACGTTTGGACACACCTTCTCATTCAAAGAGTTTTCTTTATTTTGATGACTATGAAAATTGTAGATTCACACTGAAGGCATCAAAACTATGAATTAACACATGTGGAATTATATACTTATCAAAAAAGTATGAAACAGCTGAAAATATGTCATATTCTAGGTTCTTCAAAGTAGGCACCTTTTGCTTTGATTACTGCTTTGCACACTCTTGGCATTCTCTTGATGAGCTTCAAGAGGTAGTCACCTGAAATGGTCTTCCAACAGTCTTGAAGGAGTTCCCAGAGACGCTTAGCACTTGTTGGCCCTTTTGCCTTCACTCTGCGGTCCAGCTCACCCCAAACCATCTCGATTGGGTTCAAGTCCGGTCACTGTGGAGGCCAGGTCATCTGGCACAGCACCCCATCACTCTCCTTCATGGTCAAATAGCCCTTACACAGCCTGGAGGTGTGTTTGGGGTCATTGTCCTGTTGAAAAATAAATGATGGTCTAACTAAACGCAAACCGGATGGAATAGCATGCCGCTGCAAGATGCTGTGGTAGCCATGCTGGTTCAGTATGCCTTCAATTTTGAATAAATCCCCAACAGTGTCACCAGCAAAGCACCCCCACACCATCACACCTCCTCCTCCATGCTTCACGGTGGGAACCAGGCATGTAGATTCCATCCGTTCACCTTTTCTGCGTCGCACAAAGACACGGTGGTTGAAACCAAAGATCTCAAATTTGAACTCATCAGACCAAAGCACAGATTTCCACTGGTCTTATGTCCATTCCTTTTGTTCTTTAGCCCAAACAAGTCTCTTCTGCGTGTTGCCTGTCCTTAGCAGTGGTTTCCTAGCAGATATTCTACCATGAAGGCCTGATTCACACAGTCTCCCCTTAACAGTTGTTCTAGAGATGTGTCTGCTGCTAGAACTCTGTGTGGCATTGACCTGGTCTCTAATCTGAGCTGCTGTTAACCTGCGATTTCTGAGGCTGGTGACTCAGATGAACTTATCCTCCGCAGCAGAGGTGACTCTTGGTCTTCCTTTCCTGGGGCGGTCCACATGTGAGCCAGTTTCTTTGTAGTGCTTGATGGTTAATGTGACTGCACTTGGGGACACTTTCAAAGTTTTCCCAATTTTTTGGACTGACTGACCTTCATTTCTTAAAGTAATGATGGCCACTCGTTTTTCTTTACTTAGCTGCTTTTTTCTTGCCATAATACCAATTCTAACAGTCTATTCAGTAGGACTATCAGCTGTGTATCCACCTGACTTCTCCACAATGCAACTGATGGTCCCAACCCCATTTATAAGGCATGAAATCCCACTTATTAAACCTGACAGGGCACACCTATGAAGTGAAAACCATTTCAGGTGACTACCTCTTGAAGCTCATCAAGGGAATGCCAAGAGTGTGCAAAGCAGTAATCAAAGCAAAAGGTGGCTACTTTGAAGAACCTAGAATATTACATATTTTCTGTTGTTTCATACTTTTTTGATAAGTATATAATTCCACATGTGTTAATTCATAGTTTTGATGCCTTCAGTGTGAATCTACAATTTTCATAGTCATGAAAATAAAGAAAACTCTTTGAATGAGAAGGTGTGTCCAAACTTTTTGTCTGTACTGTACATACAACACATAGCCAGAGGCAACCGCACGCATCAATAGTGAGACGCCTAGCAAGAAGCTCAGGCTACTACACTGCCAAATACACCTGTTGTCCGCGGCAACCGCACTTGAGGCAAACAACTAACAGCCCCCAGCTGCGGATGAAAAAACTCCCAGACCACGGGCAACTGCATGCGGCTCCCAAGGAGTCACGACCATGACTTCGCCATAAAAAGGCGTATGGGTGGTCACTAAGGGGTTAAAAAAACTTTTAATAATACCAATTAAACCCCCACATTATTATCATATTTGCTCTAGTTATAACACATGTACAGTCGTGGCCAAAAGTTTTGAGAATTACATAAATATAGAAAATTGGAAAAGTTGCTGCTTATGTTTTTATAATAGCAATTTGCATATATTCCAGAATGGTATGAAGAGTGATCAGATGAATTGCATAGTCCTTCTTTGCCATGAAAATTAACTCAATCCCCAAAAAACCTTTCCACTGCATTTCATTGCTGTCATTAAAGGACCTGCTGAGATCATTTCAGTAATCGTCTTGTTAACTCAGGTGAGAATGTTGACGAGCACAAGGCTAGAGATGATTATGTCAGGCTGATTGGGTTAAAATGGCAGACTTGACCTGTTAAAAGGAGGGTGATGCTTGAAATCATTGTTCTTCCATTGTTAACCACAGTGACCTGCAAAGAAAAGCATGCAGCCATCATTGCGTTGCATAAAAATGGCTTCACAGGCAAGGATATTGTGCCTACTAAGATTGCACCTCAATCAACAATTTATAGGATCATCAAGAACTTCAAGGAAAGAGGATTAATTCTTGTTAAGAAGGCTTCAGGGCATCCAAGAAAGTCCAGCAAGCACCAGGATCATCTCCTAAAGAGGATTCAGCTGCGGGATCGGAGTGCCACCAGTGCAGAGCTTGCTCAGGAATGGCAGCAGGCAGGTGTGAGCGCCTCTTCACGCACAGTGAGGCGAAGACTTTTGGAAGATGGCCTGGTGTCAAGAAGGGCAGCAAAGAAGCCACTTCTCTCAAAAAAAAACATCCGGGACAGATTGATCTTCTGCAGAATATATGGTGAATGGACTGCTGAGGACTGGGGCAAAGTCATATTCTCCGATGAAGCCTCTTTCCGATTGTTTGGGGCATCAAGAAAAAGGCTTGTCCGGAGAAGAAAAGGTGAGCGCTACCATCAGTCCTGTGTCATGCCAACAGTAAAGCATCCTGAGACCATTCATGTGTGGGGTTGTTTCTCATCCAAGGGAGCGGGCTCACTCACAATTTTGCCCCAAAACACAGCCATGAATAAAGAATGGTACCAAAACACCCTCCAACAGCAACTTCTTCCAACAATCCAACAACAGTTTGCTGAAGAACAATGCATTTTCCAGCATGATGGAGCACCGTGCCATAAGGCAAAAGTGATAACTAAGTGGCTCGGGGACCAAAACGTTGACATTTTGGGTCCATGGCCTGGAAACTCCCCAGATCTTGAGAACTTGTGGTCAGTACTCAAGAGGCGGTTGGACAAACAAAAACCCACTAATTCTGACAAACTTCAAGAAGTGATTATGAAAGAATGGGTTGCTATCAGTCAGGAATTGGCCCAGAAGTTAATTGAGAGCATGCCCAGTCGAATTGCAGAGGTCCTGAAAAAGAAGGGTCAACACTGCAAATACTGACTCTTTGCATAAATATCATGTAATTGTCGATAAAAGCCTTTGAAACGTATGAAGTGCGTGTAATTATATTTCACTACATCACAGAAACAATTGAAACAAAGATCTAAAAGCAGTTTGTGGTCATGGCTACGGCCAAGAGGTATCCGAAGAACCCTAGGGAGAAAACAACAGGAACAACCTAACCCAGCTAGGCGTGTCTTAGCTGACCTGACTAAATGGCTTGTTGTGTGCCCTAAGCCATGATCGTGGGTAGGCCTATAAGTGGGCATACCCTGTGGAAATGAGAAGATAAGGAAGGGAGGGTGGGGCACCTGAAAACACACACCTGTGAGTGAGGGTGTGGCTCGTATATGAAGAGCCTCCGCCCCTCCCACAAATGCAGGCTGACTAATCAGCCTTACCAACTTGTGGTCATGGCTACGGCCAAGAGGTATCCGAAGAACCCTAGGGAGAAAACAACAGGAACAACCTAACCCAGCTAGGCGTGTCTTAGCTGACCTGACTAAATGGCTTGTTGTGTGCCCTAAGCCATGATCGTGGGTAGGCCTATAAGTGGGCAAAAACCAAGCCAAGTAGGGTAGAAAAGGAATTTGAATGGCATGTACAAACTAATCCTCAAGCCAACTGCAAGGCATCCGGGATCTAGAGCGAAAATTCGGGGTATGTGAGGCAAGACCAGTAGGAAACCTACAACCCATCTTGTGGATGACAAGGCCAAAGACATGATGCTCAATATTGCGGATACTGCACCAAAGCGGAATGGAGGACCGAGAATACGTTGTGAAATGGATCATAAAAACCAACTGAAACTTGTAAAGTTTGGTTCTAGTGCGAGTACTGGCAATGCCCTAGCATCAGGAGATTGTGGGACCAAAACCTAACTGCCTAGACTATGTAGGAATGAGGGCCAAAATGAACCATGTAGATAGGAAGAGAATCCTTGAATAGTTACCCAGACAACAGCTATCCGCGCTTTGTTCTACTGTACGCCCCTGAGAATTGTTTTTACGCTTGAGACGTGAAGACCGGCCTACTATCTGTATCTTCTACCGTGAGAAAATGCTGGACCTTGTCCAAAATCCGATTCAACGTGGTTGTAGGGAGTCGGAGGTTAGTGCGGCAAGAAGCTATGAAGCCATAATATACAAGATTCTGTCTATGCCCTCCCATGAGTGAGGGAATGCAATGCAATGAAGCTACTGGCGAAAATGAATTCCTGGTCGTGGTAAAAAGGCAAAGACTTTGCGTGGGGACCTGGTTGACAAGATATGATCGACTACAATCTGAGACTAAAATGCTAGAGCGAATTGCCCTACTTGTTCTTCCTCTGGCAGGACCTGAACGAAAGCATGAACAATTAAAGAAAGACGAAATATCTGCGTAAGACATGACAATAATGCTGTAGGGCGAACCGGACCAGTTTTCGGTAAAAACATAAAATGAGAGATCAACATGGATTATTAGGAAATTAGGGAAGCAGGTATGTATGCGATACATAGGGGCCAAATCAGCCTAGAAGCCATGGGGCCGAAGCAGTCGTGGGGCCCCCGAAGCCATGGGGCCGAAGCAGTCATCGGGCCCCGAAGCCATGGGGACGAAGCAGTCGTCGGGCCCCCGAAGCCATGGGGCCGAAGCAGTCGTCGGGCCCCCGAAGCCATGGATCAACATGGAGCGATCAACATGGATTATTAGGAAATTAGGGAAGCAGGTATGTATGTGATACATAGGGGCCAGCCTAGATGCACAGATGGACAACCAACCAGGCAATCAGCCCAGCAGGACTGAAAACAGTCGTCGGGCCCCGAAGCCAAGGGGCCGAAGCAGACGTCGGCCCCCCCGAAGCCATGGGGCCGAAGCAGGTCGTCGGGCCCCCGAAGCCATAGGGCCGAAGCAGGTCGTCGGGCCCCCGAAGCCATAGGGCCGAAGCAGGTTGTCGGGCCCCCGAAGCCATAGGGCCGAAGCAGGTCGTCGGGCCCCCGAAGCCATAGGGCCGAAGCAGGTCGTCGGGCCCCCGAAGCCATAGGGCCGAAGCAGGTCGTCGGGCCCCCGAAGCCATAGGGCCGAAGCAGGTCGTCGGGCCCCCGAAGCCATGGGGCCGAAGCAGGTCGTCGGGCCCCCGAAGCCATGGATCAACATGGATTATTAGTAAATTAGGGAAGCAGGTATGTGTGCGATACATAGGGGCCAAAACAGCCTAGATGCACAGATGGACAACCAACCAGGCAATCAGCCCCGCAGGTTTGAAAACAGTCGTCGGGCCCCCGAAGCCATGGGGCCGAAGCAGTCGTCGGGCCCCCGAAGCAATGGGGCCGAAGCAGTCGTCGGGCCCCCGAAGCCATGGGGCCGAAGCAGTCATGGATCAACATGGAGCGATCAACATGGATTATTAGGAAATTAGGGAAGCAGGTATGTATGCGATACATAGGGGCCAGCCTAGATGCACAGATGGACAACCAACCAGGCAATCAGCCCAGCAGAACTGAAAACAGTCGTCGGGCCCCCGAAGCCAAGGGGCCGAAGCAGACGTCGGCCCCCCCGAAGCCATGGGGCCGAAGCAGTCGTCGGGCACCCGAAGCCATGGGGCCGAGTTTTTTATTTTTTTAAGAATTATAACTATGAAAAGTGACATGAATAAGGTGCACGTGAATTAAACCATGAGCCTGACCGATGTGGCAGGCGATACCCAAGATAAACTACGTGGCCTGAATAACATGCAAGGCGAAATATCGTTAGGAACGAGACCTGACCGACGTGGAAGGTGACCCCAATAGTTCAACTGCATGACCTGAAAAAGACGAAGGGAAACGTGACAGAAAATGGAGATAATAACGGACATTAACTAAAATTAATAACATAAGCTGGCAAGCAGGTAAAGATATGAGTCATTCAAAAGCATAGCTGCACAGGTGGACAGACAACCATTGGTCAGACCCCTGAAGCCATGGGGCTGAAGCAATTAAAACGTAAGCCGGACCTGATGGCATATGAAGCGACTTGAATGATTGGATTGGCTAGAAGGTGGCCTAAGGAACATCACTGCCGACAGGTGTTAAAAATATAGACATTAGTAATCCGAAGCACGTGCGTACATAAAACACTAACCACCGTAAACCATAAACGTAAACATGAAATGCCTGAGGCATTGCAAGTTCGCTAAGAGAAGTCTCATATCGTGACAAACAAATGAACTGCTTGTGAAAACATAGCAGGAAACGTACTCCTATCAGCCCACTGACCTCCGCTGAGGAGCTGTTTGGTGAACTGGGGCAGGAGACCAATCTGAGTGAATACGAACCAGAAGTAAAAGGAGACCAGTCTGAGTGAATATGAACCAGGATTAAACAGAAAGTAGGCCTATGGAATGTGACAGACCACATGAGGAAGGAAACGTAGCCTGAAAAGAACGCAGTTATGTTTGTCAGGAGAGAGGTACCAGAGCGGTGGGTGCAGACTGCCCCGGTGAGATTGAGCAAAACCATGATGTAGCAATAAACAGGAGAATGCAGCTTTGAGTGGGAGCAGAGTACAACACATGATGTAACAACAAATGGGTGAATGCAGCTTTGGATGTGAGTGGTACCTAAAAACATGGTATAGGCGCAGCTCTGAGTATGGGTAGCACATGAAAAGCATGGTATAAAGCAGACGTGTAAATACAACCTGAAAGCGAGCAGAGTATTGACGTGATGCGAAAGCAGACATGTGGATGCAGCTCTAGTAGTGAAAGGAGTATAGGACAAGATGTGAAAAGCAGACATGCGGACGCAGCTTTGGATGTGAACGAAATATTAACTTAATGTGACCGCAGACATGGAAAGCGGCTTTGGTGAGTGGGGTATACGACCTGGTGTAGCAGTAGAAGTGTGAATACAACTTTGGGTATAAGCAGAGCATGAAAATTGGTATAACCGCAGCTCTGGTTGCGAGTGGAGCAAGGTGGGAACACCAGGGTGGTGCGTCCAGAGCATGAAAACGGAGTAACAGTAGCAGCTATGGCTGTAAGCAGAGTATACAACATGTAATAACAGGCATGTAATACGGATCCGGCTGTCGGCTGGGGACGGATTGAGATATAACAGCCAACAGGTGAGTGCAGCTTGAATGTGAGACCAATCTGAGTGAATACGAACCAAGAGTAGAAAAGTGCAGTACAGTAAGGACGTGCGGATGCAGCATAAGACATGAAATAAAAGCCGAAAGTGTAAATGCCGCTCAGGATAACAGCAGAGCATGAAAGTATGAGATTGTGGATAAGCTCTGCCTGTATATTTATGTTTACATTGTATTGGAGCTGTCATTTGGCATTCCGGGCACTAGAGGCCGCTGTTTTGCAGCACAGTCAGCATGCTCCTGGGTGAACCAGTAAGTGTTGATCTGACATGGTGGAAGGATTGTGCTGTGAGGGGCTGAATCCGATTCCATCCTGGCTTGCAGATGTCCGGCAGTGAATGGACACTCAAAGGAAGGAGAGTATCTGCTGTCCCCTGTCAGGATCCAGCGCTTTGAAAGAGAGGTTGTCCCAGGAAGACCAGTTCCAGTGTATGGACAGAAAACCTTAGCATCAAGCAAGGCCGCACGGTTGCTGAGAGCTTGGTGGCCATCCTGGGTAAGCGGCATCCTAGGGCCCAGAACGGATGCAGGTCAGTACACCTGATTACCAATTGTACTTCACTGTTTGGCGCCTAAAGTAACAGAGACTGGCCTAGGCCTTGTATTAGCTAGTTAGATAGGGTTATAGCTTTGTTAGGCCTTACTGTACTGGACTGCAGCGCAGTAATTAACTTGCAGGCTCTGCTGCGTCTGCCACCGGTTAGGTGTGTCTTCTATAGCGGCACAGTACGACTTGTAGGCTCAGCTGTGTACGCCAGCAGGCTAGGCCTGTCCCTCGGACGGGGATGGTGACTGTGGGCCTGGGGTATTACTTATACTGTTTGTACTTGTGTTAATACTGTTTCCAAAGTAAAGTTTATATTCTTGCATATAAAGCTGGTGTCAGTGTTGCTTCCATGTCTGTGACTTTGCTGTATCCTGGGGAGCCCACCCCGGTACACGGCTTACGAAAGTGAATTACATGAAGTTTAAAGATGGTGGTAGCGGGGGGAAAGAGGGGGGGGGAGACACATGGCAAGGAACAGCTACAGCAAAAGGCCTAAACAATAAACACTGTGTCCGATCTCCAAACATGACGTCAGGTGCAGCCCGGGTAACTCTTACTTCAGCCGGATTGCTGTAAAGAAACTTTTCATACGAGACGAACGAAGCAAAGTGAAAACTTGTAAGATTTATAGGAACCAACTCTTATTATCAACAACCAAAAATGAAAAGCAAATGGAAGTATTTAGGCCCAAACGAGCAAACCTGAGGTAGCAGATTCTGAGGCGAAGCCTCCCGTTCGCTAGCAAAGTCGGATCCGACCGGCCTGGAGAGACGGCCCCGACCCAACCTACTTACGTAGTATGATGCGTGCATGCTACGGTAGCAGAGAGCAAAATAACAAGCTCTATTCTGGCTCCATGCTGCAAAGAAAGACTCCTACCACCAGAGAAGCTAGTGTGCTAATGACACCCAGCAGCAGCTGTGCACCTGAAAACACACACCTGTGAGTGAGGCAGTGGCTCGTATATGAAGAGCCTCCGCCGCTCCCACAAATGCAGGCTGACTAATCAGCCTTACCAACTTAGCAGCAAACTTTGTGAAAACTAATATTTGTGTCATTCTCAAAACTTTTGGCCACGACTGTAGATCTGTTACCAGTGTCTCACTTTAGGCTATTATAAATAGCAGGGACTGAGGTGGAGCATAGATATATATCATATCTAGCCCATCCTTACTCACGGTTTGCTCTATATTTCTACATCAGTAGTGGTTCAGTTTGGATGGATATTTTCAGCTCCCACAATCCAATAATTGCTTCCAATTGCCACAAAAGATGTGAGGTCCCCGGTTGTAGGGTTGGTGTCAGGTTGCCTGTCCCTGATTCCTCACTTAACTATCCACACCTACAAGCGGAAACCCGCCCTGAAAGGGGCGACCCCACTTCTTGGTGGCTAACCCCTCACAATCCCTGCAATAACCCTATTGTGGTACCAGACCTCCAACGTGTCTCTTTTGGGGAGAACCTTCAGAGCACTTACCTTACCTTAGGTGCTCATGCATTAATACGTTGCTACAGTATCAAATTGGTCCCTGGACCAGTTTGTTTCTGTTCTACTCCAGACATACAGTATTTGTTCATGTGTGTGTTCACTAAATTAATTCTGTACCTAGAAGACTAAAAGAGGCTGGAGAAAAACGCTTAAAAAGGACACATGCAAAACTAAAATGGGGGAGGATTAATTCTGTAATTGTTTTTATTTGTTTTCCTACTTATGGTCCTATAGTTTTTGGTCCCTTTACTTGGAACAGAGTGTCCGGCCTATATGGAAAAGTCAATCAGACCTAAAGAAATTTAGTAACAATACAAATGGTACTTGAAGCAGTTTTTATCTTAACATGGAAGGCATAAAGCAGATTTCTTTGGAGCTTTCACTGTAGATAACTACTTCTGCATTGCCTGCAAAATACGGTTGTCACAAACATCATTAATCCCTATGACAGCAGCTCGAGGCTCTCCACACTAACTCTGGATATAGATCAGCCTCAGTAAAAGCTGTACACAATCTGTTAGACCATGACTGATGTTAGAACCATGCATTTGGACAACCTGGAACCTTTTGAAAAAGCACCACAGATAGTGCTCTGAGCATGTCTATGGTGGTGGAGAGGTCTATATTGTGTCTAAACCATACAAAGATGATAGGTGTATGTACTGTATGTATAGTAGTCAACACTATGGATAAGTTCAGGAAAGGTGTAGTTGATTAGTTCACAGGCTTTATAGGTAGCTTGGGCTTAGGATTGCATTGTGAAGTGTGGGCCAATTAGGATTTAGTGTCTTTGGACAGGAAGGATAAACCTATTACCATTGTGGGGATTCGCTCTGGTAGGCAGATTAGCGGACGCAGTACAGAGGCAAAAGTCTTTGACTTAAACAGTGCAGTGTTTATTCACACATAAACAAAAATAACAGTTTGTCGTCTCGGTGTTCAGTCACACCATGGCAAGTCCACAGAACAAAAATCATTCACCTTGTCAGCGGTTTTGGCAGTAGCAGTCCCCAACAGGCTTTAGGGCCTGCTTCCCAGCAATGCGGCTCTCAGCCCTTTAGTACGGCACACATCATGCAGATCCCAAAACACAGAGACTCCACAGATTCACTGTGAAATGGAGGATAATCCACACCCAGCTGAGACTGCTGGCTGGGTTGTATATCCCTAACCAAAACCTGGCCTGGAACGTGGGGAACAGCCACCCACCCTGCACTTTGGCTGCTCCCAGTAAGAGCCGGCCCAGATCAGCTTTACAGCCACACTAAATAACCAATAGTGTCAGTCAGGACTAGCTGCCGCTGACACTTAAAATTACCGGCTCTTACCCCACAGAGGCCAGGAACCCCGCAGGGCTCCAGTTGGAGACCAAAATGGTCGCCAAAGCGACTTAGAATTTACAAATGGTGACAATAGTTTTTAGTCTTGTCGCCATTTGCGACTAGACCTGCCGCCACAGCTCTGCAGTTGAATACAGTGGCGGGCATAGGAGATGATAATTCTCTGTCCCGCCGTCAATGTTCTTTTCAGCAGCGCAGAGGAGAAGGAGTCTCTCCCTCCCCCCTGTGCTGCTGCCAATAGGAAGAGAGACAGGAGAAGGAGGGGAGGGGCTGTGGCCACTGCACCACCAATGAAGAAAACTGACCTGCTAATACAAATACAGGAGGCGGGTGCCTGAATCAAATAGCCGGCACCTGACCTCTATGACAGGGAGCTGCGATGCGCTGCAGTTAACCCCTAGATCCTATTCACCCTGATAGAGCTCTATAAGGGTGAATAGGACAAGGTTCTAGCCACTAAGGGGGCTAATAGTAAGTAAAAAAAAAAAAAAAACACAAACACTAAAATATTAAGTTTAAATCCCCCCTTTCCCAATTTTACATATAAAATATATAAACAATAAATAAACATATTACATAGCGCTGCGTCCGAAAAGTCCAAACTATTAAATTATTAAAAAATATCTCCTATGCGGTCCACCTTGTCACCCCCAAAAATACGATAAGACTGTTCTAATATGGGCCGAACGTTTCATAAAATGCGGAATGCACGTGGCTTTTTTGGGTACTTTTTTTCCCCGCGTAGTATTGAGTATCGCAATACTTTTTTATGGTGACGAAAGCGATTGAAAATTTTGGTATCGAAACAACCCTACACCAATCTGATCGGCGTAGCGTTGTCACAATACCAAAATTTTTATTCGGTTTCGATTTGGCGACTAAACATTTTATTTGGCTCCTAAATTTTTCAGTTCAGGAGCCAAAGGCTACTAGGTATTTTTTTTTTGTCTGGAGCACTGCCTCGGTGACACATATCTTCTGTCAATGACGGCCCCTTGCGCTTTTCCTACACCATATAGACATACAATAAAGACATTATCATAAACTGATCAATGTAACTTTACTACAGCAACCTATGCTGGATTTACACTGCCTGACCTGGCAGGCAATCATAACTGCTTGTTTGTCAGTGGAGGTCAAGAGCTGCATTTATACGCAACGATCAAGTCCATTGTATTGCTCATCCTCAGAAACATTCATTATTTATGGGCAGCAGATTGTAGGTAAAGGGGTTTTCCGAGGCTTTAATAATTATGACCTATTCTCTTCATAGGTCATCAGTATCTGATTGGTGAGGGTCCAACACCCAGGAACCAGCTGGTCAGATGTTTGATAAGGCAGCGGCACTAGCGCTGCAGCCTTCTCCAGCTTTTCCTAGGCCATGTGATGACACATTCATCGGTCACATGGCCTAGGCGCAGCTCAGCTCCATAGAAGTGAATGGGACTAGGCTACCATACCAAGCACAGCCGCTATACAATGTAGGCGCTGTGCATGGTGAGCAGGGAGAAGGCTGCGGGGCTCACGGGAGGGCAGATCGACTGGGGTCTAGGGTGTGAGACTCCCACCGATCAGATACTGATAACCTATCCAGAAGACAGGTCAACACTATTAAAATCTCAGACCCTGCTGAATGAAAGATCATCATTCATTGGGTGATGTGTAGCACATTTACATGGGCCTATTATCGGGAATGAGCATCCATAGTAATGTTAATTCACAATAATTGGTCCGACTGTTTGGGTTGTGTAAATCCAGCATTACAATTAAACTGGACCTTAATAATGTACATCATTTAAAGATGTTGTCTACATAGTACATATTTCATTTTAGAGGGGCTTATGGACAATTTTCCTTTTGTATGTCTGAAATTAACCTCAGGCCAATCGGATGCAGCACAGATAGTCCACACAATCAAACGGGCTGTTGTACAATTTGCAGAAAGCTGCATTTTTCTCAATGACTTATAATGTTAGTTACTGGAAAATCACATTTAGTATATAATAAGCATCCAGCAGTGACATCTATATACACATACAGTAGAGGAACATAAACAGCAATATAGACCCAGCAGTGCCACAGATACAATAATGCACACCCAGCGGTGAACTACACATACTGCTACAATGTAAGTCATAATATACACACAGCAGTGGCACATATACAACAATATCTCAACAGCAGTAAAGAAACCTAACAGCACTAAAAATAAACAGTAACAACTCAAACAGTATCATTAAATCAGGCGCATACACAACAGTAAACACACCAAAAGGGTAAATAAGAAACACAGCAATGTAATTGCAGAGGAGGAAACCACATGTAATTAATAACATAAAGGGAAATAAAACATTGTTCGCATAAATGTTTCTCTCATTATTTCTTATTAATAGATTCATGATAATGAAAACAAGTAGCACAATGATTCCATAGAGCCCAAGGTAGGTCACAGACATTAGTTACCACCTCTAACTTCATCACCTACTTTACTTTCTGAACTGAAAAGTTATGAAATCTTCTCTCACAGGTATTGTTTATGACAGCATGTGAAGATAGCTTTAAGAAAGGATTGGAAATCTCCTTTGACACATTATATAAGGTTATTGAAAGTGACATATAATCATCCAGGGATCTTCCTAATCGCCAGCAGGGTTCAGAAAGGATTTTTTCCTCGTGTATGTCAAGTTGGTCTTGGGTTTTGCCTTCTTCTGGATCAGCTGGGATTTGTAAATATAAAAAAGGTGAGCTTGATGGACTTTGAGGATGTCACAAACATGGCAGGATATACAGGATTCCTTTTGTCCAGTTTAGGGTTAACGCTCACTAGTTGGAGATAGATAATGGCTTTAAGAAGTAGTGTAAATCCCAATCCAAGAGAATAGTTAAACAAAGCCAAGGTCAGGTCACAAGTGTAGGTTCAAAGATGGTAAACAGGCCCATGTCAGGGCCACTGACAAGTTAGAAGCCAAGGTCAGCACATGAATATACAATCTCAGGTAGAAATGTTAGCAAGAAGGAGTCAGGGGGCTAATACTACCGGTTGGTGCTTAGAACAAGGCAAACCTATTAGATCAGTGTCACGACGGGGAGAGGGGAAATCCCCCCCATCGCGCAATGTCCTTTGCTACCGGGCTACAAAACAGGGAAAAGGGAGCTGGTCACCTCCTAAAACTTCCCTCAACAGTCCCTAGTCTCCTAGCTGTATGAGCCCTCTTCAAAGGTAAGGGGACTCATACCCACGTGCCTAG
This sequence comes from Bufo gargarizans, assembly GCF_014858855.1. Taxonomy (NCBI): domain Eukaryota; kingdom Metazoa; phylum Chordata; class Amphibia; order Anura; family Bufonidae; genus Bufo; species Bufo gargarizans. Next base: position 120,329,672 of record NC_058088.1, read on the forward strand.
AAGTCTAAGTATCCCTGCATTGCCCTACAGCTGGTGACAGGGCAGAGAACACCTGTTCATCCAGGACACGGATGACAGGCGTCTCCAGAGGCCCAGTAGCTGGCAGGGTGCAAGACTATAAAACAGTACGGCAGGTAAATAGCACAACAACACAAATGCTATCAACTCTTACCTGCTGCAGCCGAGATGGAAGGACGGCACCAACGACAACCCGGACCTCCCTGCGGCTACAAGAAACATGGAGGTTCCAGGCTGGGAAGCACACAGTCTTGCATATTGCCTAAACCCCTCCAGTGCAACATACACACACCAAAAGTGACACGTCAAGCAGCCATGCTGGTAATAACACCACAAATACCAGACATAGCACACCACACTAGACGAACAACAAAACCAGAGAGGAAGGGTATAGGAAACAGACACAAATAATTTCACTCGTGTGAAAGGGCCCTTTTGTTTTTGCGTTTTCATTTTTCTTCCCTATCATCCCTGAACCATAACTTTTTTATTTTTCCATTCACATAGCTTTATGAGGGCTTATTTTTTGCAGGACAAGTACTTTCTAATGACACCATTTAACATGACATAAAATGTTATGGGAAGCGAGAAAAAATTCCAAATGGGGTGGAATTAGATAAAAAACGCAATTCCCTCCACAGTTTCAAAACTCACCTGTGCCCTTCATTCTCTGGGTCAGTATGATTACAACGATACCACATATGTATAGGTTTTATGTTTTAAAAAAAAAATATTAGATTTTATTTCTTTTTTTACACCACCATATTCTAACCCCCAGAACTTTTTTATAGTTATGTCTACTGAGCTGTTTGGGAGCTGATTTTTTACAGGAAATTTTGGAGTGTGTGATTTTTTTTCATCACACTTTATTAAATTGTTTGGGGGTAAGAGAAGAGATGAAAAAATTGCAAATTGGCCATTTTGACCTTTTTTCCGTTACGCCAATCGCCGTATTGGAAAAATATTTTCATATTTGAATAGTATGGATGTTTTCGGATGCGGTGATGCCCATGATGTTTATGTTTTTTTGTTTGTTATTTATGTATTTTGTTATTATTATTCTACGGAAAGGGGTATGATTTAAACTTTAAAATATTTTTTAATATTTTGTATACTTTTTAACCTTTTTTTTACTTTTTTATGACTTTGAAGCTCGTATTTGAGCCTACAAAACATTTTTTTTTTTTTTATTCTGAACCCTAATGGGTCTTTTAGACCTATAATTTGTACAGAATTGCCAATTTCTTATGTTGGCCTGTCACCTGCTGGCCAAAATAAGAATTGCAGCATCACTTGAGTCAAGTACATGTACGGTGCTGGTAGCAAACGGGTTAAGGGAGAGGGTCACTGAGGCAGTCATTCTTAAAGGGGGGAGGCACTGTAAAGGTCACTGTTAAGGGAGTGGAGCGCTGTGAAGGTCACTGTTAGGGTCCATTCACACGTCCGTTTTTTCTTTCCTGATCTGTTCCGTTTTTTCAGGAACAGATCAGGACCAGATCTGGACCCATTCATTTTCAATGGGTCCTGGAAAAAATCGGACAGCACAATGTGTGCTGTCCGTTTCCGTTGTTCCGTTCCGCATGTCCGTTTAAATATAAAACATGTCCTATTCTTGTCCTGAAAAATCGGATCCTGGTACAATACAAAGTCAATGGATCCGCAAAAAACGGATGACATTCGGATGTCATTCCGTATGTCATTCGTTTTTTGCGGATTCCGTTCCTGGAAACACATAACAAATTTTTTATTTATTTTTTTTTTTTAATTTTTTTTTCAAAGAAATCCAAACAACTTTATTTGATTATTGAAATGTATACATGTTTCCGTTTTTTGCGGATCCGCAAAAAACGGATGACATACGGATGACATACGGAAACATTTTCAGGTACAACGGATCCGCAAAAAACGGACCGTTTTTCAGGATGAAAAAAAACAGGACGTGTGAATGGACCCTTAATGGGGCAGAGCATTGTGGAGGTCACTGTTAAGATGCATGGGGCGCTGTAGAGGTAACTATAAAGGGGCAGGGTGCTGTGGAGGTCACTGTCATGGGGGGCACTGTAAATGTCACTTATAGGGGAACAGTGGATGTTAATATTATGTGGACACTGTAGATGTTAGGCTGAGTTCACATATATCTCTGGCTTTATTTAAATGCTTGATCATGCTTGCATAATATGCATAATGCTTATACTTTGATTTATGTTTGATTTTCAGCGGACTTAAATTTTTTCACCGCCTTACACTGACTACTATGGTCCATGGTATGCACATCACAGAACCTGTATCGGCCCCCATGTGGGAGGAGCTTTACATCTCATGACGTCAGTTCCTTTACCTTTTGAATGTATATAAGACACAATGATAGTAGTGTAATATATGGTCTGATGAAAGCACGATTTTGTGCTGAAACGCGTCACTATGTGTTAATATGTGACTGAATAAACTACAGCAGTGAAACTTCTATCGCGAGTGCCGGTCCTCTTCTTCATATTAATGCAGGGATGCGTCTGCGGCCGGTCGGTTGTTCCTAGTTGACGCATCGGCGCGTCATCTCGCGAGACGCGAGATGACACGCAAAGCCAGCCCGCACATGCGCAGTGCGGGCTGAGAAAAGTCACAGGAGAAGTATGTCACCAGCCTGCCAGCCAATGATCACTGCTGGCAGGTTGGTGACTTTTAAAAAATCAAATCACAAGCCATTTAACACATTATATTTATAAATATAATGTGTTAAATGGCTTCTGTGCTCTCTGCTGGTTCTTTTTCTTCGGTTGGTCCCAGCAGAGATCACAGATCACTGTGAGTACACCAAGCACAACAAATTTTGCCCCAGATCACACCCCCATCACCCCAATTAACCCCTTGATCACCCCTGTCAATCACCTAGTGAAAGGAAAAAAGTGATCAGTGTAAACTGTCACCTTTTTTTTCCACTGGTATTAACTGTTAGGTTTTAGGTTAGTTTAGGCCCCTTAGTTAGGTAGTTAGCGTTGGTTAGCGCCCAGCCCACCGCACCGCAGTCACTGATTCGCTGATTAGCATATCGCTAATCAGCATTGGTACTTTTATAGTATCTGTAAGTGATCAGAACTGATCACAGTCAGATCTATAATAGTATTAGTGTCACCTTAGCTCGCCCTACACCCAAAACGCAGTGTTTTCCTGATCAGGCCTGATCGGTCGCCCACACGTGCGTTTACCCACGCCCGTCCCGCCGCAGTGGCAAATTTTTTATTTTTTTTTATCACTGCACAATCACTACACAAGCGCTGCAGCGATATTATTTATCAATCGCAGCGGCTTCCTGTACTTCGCTAGCCTCCCATTTGTAAGACAGGCTTGCTTTTTTTCTTGGGTAGTCTCAGGGAATACCCCCTAAATTTAGTTGACCAAATGGCAAGTAAGGGGTATTCTTCTGAAGAGGTCTACAGGCTTCTGACCCAGTCGGATGAGGAATGGGAACCCTCATTTGACGAATCCAGCGGGTCAGAATACGAACCTGTAGAAAGCAGTGGCAGTCTGACCCAAAGTTCAGACGATGAGGTTGAGGTCCCTGATTCCACCAGGCGTACCCGGCCCCGTGTTGCTAGACCACAGGTTGCGCAGGATCCGCTTCAAGGACAGCATAGTGGGGCTGGCGCTGTCGGATTACAAGGTGAGGCATACACCAGCAGCGCAGCCCATCCTGGACCTAGTACCAGCACTGCCGTAGACCATGGTGAAGTGGTGAACACCAGAAGGTCAGTTGAAGCTGGTACAGTGGCACGTGCGGTAGTTCCCCCGTCGCACCGCACAGACAGGCCCGTAGAGCCCCTAGAGTCCCTGAGGTGCTGGCAAACCCTGATTGGCAGCCCCCATCTTCAGCCGCACCAGTAGTTCCCCCTTTCACCGCCCAGTCTGGAGTTCGGGTTGAGACAGCTCAGATCGGATCGGCACAGTTTTTTTTTTAGCTGTTCTTTACTGCGGAGCTCTGTGATTTAGTCATGGCAGAAACAAACCGGTATGCCACTCAATTTATAGCCGCCAACCTGGGAAGCTTTTATGCCCAGTCTTTCCGAATTTAAAACTTTTCTGGGCCTTCTCCTCAACATGGGCCTGACAAAAAAGCATGAATTGCGGTCATATTGGTCCACAAACCCAATTCATCACATGCCCATGTTCTCCGCTGCCATGTCCAGGACATGATTTGAGACCATCCTGTGTTTCCTGCACTTTAGTGACAACAGGACCTCTCGTCCCAGAGGCCACCCAGCTTTTGACCGGCTCCACAAAATTCGTCCCTTCATAGACCACTTTAACACCAAATATGCAGATTTGTATACCCCTGAGCAAAACATCTGTATAGACGAGTCCCTGATACATTTTACCGGGCGCCTTGGCTTCAAACAATACATCCCAAGCAAGCGCGCCCGGTATGGGGTCAAATTGTATAAGCTCTGTGAAAGGGCCACAGGCTATACGCACAAATTTCGTGTCTATGAGGGTAAAGATCAGACCCTGGAGCCGGTCGGTTGCCCTGACTACCTGGGGAGCAGTGGGAAGACAGTCTGGGACTTGGTGTCACCTTTATTTGGCAAAGGGTACCATCTTTATGTGGACAATTTCTACACAAGTGTGCCCCTCTTCAGGCATTTGTTTCTAGAACAGATTGGCTGCTGTGGCACCGCGCAACCTAGTCGCTGGGGCTTCCCTCAATGGCTTGTTACCACCAGTCTTGCAAGGGGGGAGGGGGCTGCCTTGTGTAACGAAGAACTGCTCGCAGTGAAATGGAGAGACAAGTGTGACGTTTACATGCTCTCCTCCATTCACGCAGACACGACAATCCAAATATAACGAGTCATTGAAAAACCCTCTGTGTCCACAACTATAAATTGCTCATGGGAGGGGTGAACTTCAATGACCAGATGTTGGCTCCTTATTTACTCTCCCGCAGGACCAGACGCTGGTATAATAAGGTGTCTTACTGTATACCTAATTCAATTGGCGATGTACAATAGTTTTGTTCTCTACAGTAAGGCTGGGAGAACAGGATCCTTCCTCAAATTTCAGGAACAGATCATCGAGAGCCTCCTGTATCCAGGAGGTTCCGTGGCCTCAACTACCAGTGTAGTGAGCCGCTTACACGAGTGACATTTCCCCAATGTCGTTGCTGGTACCTCAAACCAAAGATGTTGTGTCTGTAGCAGGAGTGGAATAAGGCGTGACACCCGCTATTTCTGTCCTGACTGTCCTAACCACCCTGCCCTATGCTTAGGGGAGTGTTTCCGGAAGTACCACACACAGGTACACTTAGTATAGGGATTGCGTGACACAGAACAGGCACACAGGGGGTCTTAGGGCCCTTTCACACAGAGCTTCTGCAAACCTCTCCTTTCACCTGGGACAAAGTGCATAATGTACTTCGCCACATCTCTGGGCGATTTGCGCTTTGCACATTGTCCCATGGGGAAGGAGAGGTTTGTCCTATAAAAGGTAAAAAATAAAATCACAGGTAAGCAAAAAAGTTCAATAAAAAGTTATATAAAAGTTTATAAAAGTTAATGTTCTGTTTCAAATGTTATATAAAGTTAATGTTAATAAATTTATTGCGTTGCCTTGGGGTGTCTTCTTTCCGAAATGGGGGTCACATGTGGGGTATTTATGCTGCCCTGGCATTTTAGGGGCCCTAAAGCGTGAGAAGAAGTCTGGAATCCAAATGTCTAAAAATGCCCTCCTAAAAGGTACTCTTTGGAATTTGGGCCCCTTTGCGCATCTAGGCTGCAAAAAAGTGTCAAATATGTGGTATTGCCGTACTCAGGAGAAGTAGGGCAATGTGTTTTGGGGTGTCTTTTTACATATACCCATGCTGGGTGAGATAAATATCTCTGTAAAATGACAACTTTGTAGGGGTGGGCGATATAGGCGATATAGGCGATATGCGATATGAATTTGGGCCACGATATGGATTTTCGCCATATCGCCTATATCGCCGGACCGCGATATGATCGCGCGCACCATGTTCTGAGCCGGCCGGCACAGCGGAAGGAGGAGGGAGTCCCTCCCTCCCCACTGTGCGCGGCTGCCGCTGAACACCAATGAGGACCGAGGAGGAGGAGGGGAGGGACTGTGGCCACTGCACTACCAATGAATGTGCCGGCCATATCCCTCAGGGTCCCCCTCCTCCCCCCCATCATTGGTGGCAGTTTGCAGTTCCGATCGGAGCCCCAGCAGTGTAATGCTGGGGCTCCGATCGGTTACCATGGCAGCCAGGAGTCACGCTGCTGAAGTCCTGGCTGCCATGGTATGTTAGTGAGCAGAGAGCAGCGCATTATACTCACGTGCGCTGTGGCCGCCGGTCGCTCCTTCTTCTGTCTGTGCGGCGGATAGCTAATGCTTACAGCATTAGCAATGCGCCGCATAGACCTATGAGAAGGAGCGACCGGCGGCCACAGCGCACGTGAGTATAATGCGCTGCTCTCTGCTCACTAACATACCATGGCAGCCAGGACTTCAGCAGCGTGACTCCTGGCTGCCATGGTAACCGATCGGACCCTGTGGCCACTGCCACCAATGATTAATACTGGCGAGGGAGGGAGGGGGGGTTTGCGTTATCAGAGGGGGCAGATCAGAGGTTGGGGAAGGGAGGCAGATCAGAGGCTGGGGAAGGGGGGCAGATCAGAGGCTGGGGAGAAGATCAGAGGCTGGGGAAGGGGGGCAGATCAGAGGCTGGGGAGAAGATCAGAGGCTGGGGAGAAGATCAGAGGCTGGGGAAGGGGGGCAGATCAGAGGCTGGGGAAGGGGGGCAGATCAGAGGCTGGGGAAGGGGGGCAGATCAGAGGCTGGGGAGAAGATCAGAGGCTGGGGAGAAGATCAGAGGCTGGGGAGAAGATCAGAGGCTGGGGAAGGGGAGAAGATCAGAGGCTGGGGAAGGGGGGCAGATCAGAGGCTGGGGAAGGGGGGCAGATCAGAGGCTGGGGAGAAGATCAGAGGCTGGGGAAGGGGGGCAGATCAGAGGCTGGGGAGAAGATCAGAGGCTGGGGAAGGGGGGCAGATCAGAGGCTGGGGAGAAGATCAGAGGCTGGGGAAGGGGGGCAGATCATAGGCTGGGGAGGGGCGGCAGATCAGAGGCTGGGGAGGGGCAGATCAGAGGCTGGGGAGGGGCAGATCAGAGGCTGGGGAGGGGCAGATCAGAGGCTGGGGAGGGGCAGATCAGAGGCTGGGGAGGGGCAGATCAGAGGCTGGGGAGGGGCAGATCAGAGGCTGGGGAGGGGCAGATCAGAGGCTGCGGGGGGCAGATCAGAGGCTGGGGGGGCAGATCAGAGGCTGGGGGGGGCAGATCAGAGGCTGGGGGAGCACATGAGAGGCTGGGGGAGCACATGAGAGGCTGGCGCCATGGTCAGCTCCCTGCTGTTGTGTGCACTATGCACAGGGCAGCAGGGAGAGTGTAAAGTCCTATTCACCCTAATAGAGCTCTATTAGGGTGAATATGACAAGGGTTCTAGCCCTTAAGGAGGCCAATAGTTAATAAATAAAAAGTAAAAAATAAATAAAATTTAAACACCCCCCCCCCCAATATAGAAAACAATATATCGCAATATATATCGCATATCGCACATGCTTAAAATTATATCGCAATATAGATTTTAGGCCATATCGCCCACCCCTACAACTTTGTATAAAAAACATGGGAAAAGTTGTCTTTTACAGAGATATTTCTCTCACCCAGCATGGGTATATGTAAAAATACACCCCAAAACACATTGCCCTACTTCTTCTGAGTACGACGATACCACATGTGTGACACTTTTTTGCAGCCTAGGTGCGCAAAGGGGCCCAAATTCCAATGAGTACCTTTACAATTTCAAAGGGCATTTTTTTACGCATTGGATTCCAAACTACTTCTCACGCTTTAGGTCCCCTAAAATGCCAGGGCAGTATAAATACCCCACAAGTGACTCCATTTTGGAAAGAAGACACCCCAAGGTATTTTGTGAGGGGCATGGCGAGTTCATGTAAAATTTAATTTTTTTGTCACAAGTTAGTGGAATATGAGACTTTGTAAGGAAAAAAAAAAAATAACCATTTTCCACTAACTTGTGCCAGAAAAAAAATAAAGAGTGAGAAGTAGTTTGGAATCCAAATGCATAAAAAATGCCCTGTGAAATCCTAAAGATACTCATTGGAATTTGGGCCCTTTGTGCACCTAGGCTGCAAAAAAGTGTCACACATGTGGTATCGCCGTACTCAGGAGAAGTAGGGGTGTGTCTGTACATATACCCATGCTGGGTGAGAGAAATATCTCTGTAAAATGACAACTTTGTATAAAAAAATGGGAAAAGTTGTCTTTTAAGTAAGAAAAAAATAAAATAAAATAATTTTCCGCTTGTGACAAAAAATATAAACTTCCATGAACTCACTATGCCCATCAGCGAATACCTTCGGGTGTCTACTTTCCGAACTGGGGTCATTTGTTGGATGTTTCTACTGTTTGGGCATTGTAGAACCTCAGGAAACATGACAGGTGCTCAGAAAGTCAAAGAGCGTAATTTATTTTTTTTGCACCATAGTTTGTAAACGCTATAACTTTTACCCAAACCAATAAATATAGACTTATTGCATTTTTTTTTAATCAAAGACATGTAGAACAATAAATTTAGAGAAAAATGTATATAGAAATGTAGTTTTATTTGAAAAATTTTACAACAGAAAGTGAAAAATTTCATTTTTTTGCCAAAATTTCGGTCAATTTTGATTAAAGGGCTTCTGTCACCCCACTAAACTGATATTTTTTTTGTGTACTTATAATCCCTATCCTGCGATATTGCTATACCTTATGTTATTAATAATTTTCGTTCAGTAGATTTTGCAAAAAACTTACTTATGATATGCTAATTACCTTTCTATCAGCAAGTAGAGCATCTACTTGCTGGTAGCAGCCGCAGAAAAACGCCCCCTCCTCTTGTTGATTGACAGGGCCAGGCGCGATCTCCTCCTCCGGCTGGCCCTGTCAGCATTTCATAAATCGCGCGCCTGTGTTGATTCGGCGCAGGCGCTCTGAGATAAGGAGGCTCGCCTCCTCAGCACTCCCTCAGAGTGCCTGCGCCGAAGACATCTTCTCTTTCGGTGGGGCCTACACTGCTTGATGTTTATGCCATTGCAAGGCCAACAATATGCCAGCACTACTATCCCCATGGTATATGACACTATATAGGAATTGTGACATTAGGAACAGGGCCTAGACAGCCCCACAGGGCCCAACAATCACCTGAGAACCAGTGCTGGCCTATCAAGAAATGTTCATGATCGCCATTAACTCCGAACGCGTACGTAAGCAGTGGGTGCCTGCTGTATGAAACAGCAGAGCGAGTGACATCTTTAAAGACCCGACATAAAAGTAATAGTACGTCACATCCGGAAAGGGTTAAAGGGGTTATCCCATCTTATACAATTGGGGCATATCGCTAGGATATGCCCCCATTGTCTGATTGGTGCGGGTCGCACCTACAAGGAGAGCTAACTTGAGAAAGTTGAGGAGGGCGCACTGCGCATGCGCAGCCGCCCTTCATTCATTTCTATGGAGCTGCCAAAAATAGCCGAGCGCTATCATGCGCTATCATGCACTCACTTCAATGGGAGAGGAGGGGAGCTGGACCTGGGGATGATGATAAAGCCGATTGGCTTCCTTCCCAACAGTTGGCTGCTCGTTGCAATCCCTCGTCCCCATACAGAATCATTGTTTCTGGGCAATAGATCGCTGTTTAGACAGCACGAGCTGCTGCCCAGAAACGATGATTGATGTGTCTGCACAAACGACAGGATTACACGATGATCGGCGTCACATTTAGATGGGCAGATTGTTGGGGAACGAGCATTCGCAGGAACAGTCATTCACGATAATGTGCCCGAAAATTGGGCATTCTAAATTCATCTTTATGTCCACATTACTTGCCGGTACTAGAGGGTCTTACAACTCTCAGCACTGGTAGAAATACTTTATTGACTGTGACACTTGACCAAGAAATCTTGATGCGACTGTAACCAAGCATCCCTAAGACAGACTTTCAGATTTCAGTGTATTTTATTTTCTATGCATAACTACCAACCTTTTCATCATGGAAATATTATGTTTCTGCTTTTCGCAGTCAATTTTCCAATTGTAATAAGCTGTGTTGCATTTGTTAACTAATGCTAAATATGCTTTTAACGCCAAATAACTCAGCCCAAGTCAACCGCTGCCATCAGATTCACGGAATTGAAAATTTAAAGTAATTTATTTTTCTTTTTTAAACATGCTGAATGTAGGAACTTTATATAACTTACTTCTGTTCTACATCAAATTAGGTTTCTACTGAAAGGAGGTGGAAGAGGACAAAGATGAAATGAAAGTGTTTTGTGAGTATTCTTCAGATATTCATTTCAATAAATTCTTTTTTGGAGGCATTACATGTAAATCTAAACATACTTTTTGGGAAAATAAATCTGTGGAATTTGAAAATAATCTAAAGTGCTTATGATAGATCCGCTAAATCTCCCATTGGTGTAGCAGCAAACAAGGATCCACAAAAGACTACTGGGAGGCTGCATGTTTGGTGATAGGATGTTCAGGGATACAGATGGGGCACATACTATTCATGACATCAGTATATTAGTGACATCAGTGCAATGTGAGTGACATCGGTGTGTTAATGATATTGGTAAGAATGACATCACTCCACTATAAGGATAGGTTCACATCAGATAAATGTGGCAGATTTTCTATTTGATAGCAAATCCACAGTGGAATACAGTGGCTGTTAAAAGTGGATTGGATTTTCAAAAAATCTCATTCACATGGTGCAGAAAATTTCCACACGAAAATTGATCTGCAGTGCAGATTTCACATCCACAGCATGTCAATTTTAATGTGAATTTTACTTTTTGCAATATGTAGGGTGAAATCCTCAAACAAATCCATAACAAAATCCTCATCAAAATACACATGGTACACACGGAATGCAATTGCAGTATAATCCAACATGTGTTTTTTTTCTGTTCTGTGTGGACTTGCCCTAAGTCATTAGTGACATTAGAGCAAAGTGAAGCTGTGTTCTGGATTCTGATGATCTTTTTGTAGTGTTAGTCTCACAGGTGAATTGGATACGGTTCTTAAGAGTTGGAGCTCTAGCATGTGCTTCCTCTCCCTTTGCTGTCTACTCAGGAATTCCCCTCCTGGCAGGAAGTAGTACAAGCCCACTCCTACCAACAGTGGAGGAACAGGGTGGTTAGCCCTGTTCCTGCCAACCATTGCCATCCATTACCTCCTCTGCTGGAACAAACAGCCAAAACATGAAAATACATAACATTACATAGTATAACATCGTATAACAATACATAATAAAGATTAACAATTGCAGATACCCCCAGGGCTACTGTTAGTGCACTGGATAGAATAAATCTGTATTTTGTATCATTTACTCATACATTCCCCAAAACACCTAGGATATTCTAACAAGGAAAATGTGGTACTTGTGTAGGCAAAGTCCTGCACCACGGTATAGGGCCCTTCTTTTCTGTAATTTCTACACAACTATTATATTAACATATAAAACCTAAGCACATAGTGTAAAGCTCCTATGGCCCTGTGACGGGGATCTTTAAATAAGAGCAAGAGAAGAGATGTGCCAAAGCTGTGGCACATAGACATTTCAGGTTGTCTCTAGGGTTGACTGCTTCTTAACTGTCATTCACATTCTTCATTTGTGCTTCTCACATTATACTCTCACTGCCTGCTGACCTGCAGATATAACCAGGATGAATATCCCTAAATGTGAAGGAATGTTTGCTATGCACGACTTGAATATGTATGTATGGGCAGCTGTCTAACCACAGGCCTTGCCACCAAAGATGACCACTGATCTACATGCTGGTAGAGTGTATTAATGGTACACTACAACAATTCTGTCTCCAGGATCTCCAGAAGCAGAGGTCTGAATGTTGCGGGCCTGAAAAATGGACTGAACCTATCAGCTCAGTCATCTAAAACACATCAGTCCAACTAGACCAGCACCATGGAAGATGAAACTGCAGTGGATCCAGTGATTGCTGACCAAGGTGAATTCAATGAGACAGGTCTGATTGAGGTTGACTAGTATCATGGCCTCAGGTATTCAATTTCTATCGTAAACACTATATGTGATTTTCTCCCCCATGCAAGCAAACAAGAAGTCATCTTAGGTCAGATTTTCTGAAGTGAGACTTCATTCAACGGAGAGGCTGAAAAGAATTACAAAGAAAGAAGATCCTTAGAAAGACTGGTAATTTGCATACAAATACTCATCCCCTGACGTCAGGTTATAGAACTGGAATTTTCGCATAGTATATGACTCTTTTTTGTACAGTAGTCATATCCATGGATATGAAGAGTTGATTAGATACCATTATTGAAAGCTCCTCAAGTATTATAAAATCCTTCATTACTACTCACTATTGAAGCTGAAAATAGCCAACAATCTATAACGTATGATTTATATATGGCTCGAAATATATGACAAAATGGTAAGATGAAGACTTGCTGCACTAAGTCAAGCTGGTATTGTACATACTGCATGCACTATAGAGACGAAAGAAGCCGGACTGCACTCCAAAATTACTGTGAAATAAATGATTTATTCACCCATAAAAATTGCACAACTTGCGACGTTTCGGCTCACAAGAGCCTTCCTCAAGCCTGCATGCACTAGGGATGACCTGATGTTACCCTCCATGTGGCATTCCTCCACGACTATATACATCTGCAGTTGATACTTTTATGCTTTGATTACACATGCACAATTAATATCCAGCACTGGTAGAGCACTGGTCACCAGTGCAGACTTTCTCTCCTGTGCCTGTGGGATAGTGAGTCACCATGAATCCCAATCACACGCAGCTTTCCTGTGTCAACGGTGTTTCCCTCGTCATCCTGAACCCTGCTCCTCCACTGCAACAAAATGCTCACAGACACAGGTCCGTTACCATGGAAACTCCAGGATATGGTGTCACAACTGCTGTGTCTGAGGGAAACTAGGAGGGTGAGATAAATACTGATAGAAATAACAAATAAGAGGGATACAGAGAGAAGGGTGGAGGGGGAGGAGAGGGCCGAGGAGGTGCGCAAAATAATAGATGTAGGAACGATGAGGATTCTGTGGGACACGTGGAAGAATAAAAGCTGACAAATGAGGGACAAAACTGTCATCTGCGTGACACAACATTGCGATGTGACGTAACCATGGAGCTGCAGGAAGCTGTGGTGCCTTACAAATTGCAGCTGCCCATAACAATGTCATATCAGTAATAAAATTATAGGGGACATTTATCAAACTGATGTAAAGTAGAACTGGCTTAGTTGCCCATAGCAACCAATCAGATTCGACCTTTCATTTTCCAACGGATCTGTCCAAAATGAAAGGTGGGATCTGATTGGTTGCTATGGGCAACTAAGCCAGTTCTACTTTACACCAGTTTGATATATGACCCCCTATATTTTTGTAATGTTTTGCCTTAAAAAGGGGTATGAAGGGTAGAAGGGTAAGGATTCTGCAATGTGCCTGAAAACCACAAAATAAAAAAATACTATTGATCCAACAAAGGTCAACAAAAGCATTGGTTCAGTGTTTGGATATTTAAACAGCGTTGTGGAAGATGCTAAAACTGTAACCGATCACCTTCAGCTCTATTCTAAAGGTGGCCATCCACATTAGGCAGAAGTTCTTTGATGGTTGAACAGCGGTTGAACAAACATCTGGTGACGTTCATTATACAGACATGGCCATACACATTTTAGTCCTTTTGGCCATGTGTGGTCAACAAAACCGAGCAATATACATGTGTGATGTTTTCGGTCAAGGTGAGAAAATCTGGCTCAGAGAAAGGGCTCATGCACACGAACGTATTTTCTTTCTGCTTCCGTTCCGTTTTTTTGGGGACCGTATGTGGAACCCTTCACTTCAATGGGTTCTCAAAAATAATGGAAGGTACTCTGTGTGCATTCCGTTTTCCACAATTTCCATTCCGCAAAAAGGTCCTATTATTGTCTGCAAATCACGGTCCGCAAAAAGTCAATGGGTCCGCAAAAAATATGCAACACACATGGAACACATCCGTATGTCATCCGTATTTCATCCGTATTTTGCGGATCCATACTGTACAAATGCTAGGCCCAGCCCATATTGCTCATGTATTTGGTGATTAATAAGTTACTGTTTCCGTTTCCGATCCGCAAAAAAGCGGATCCCATACGAAAACCATACGGATATGTTTTGTGGAATAACGGAACGGAAGAGGACTTAAATCAGAGATAAAAAAAAACTCAGATACGGAACAACGGATCCGTGAAAAATGGACCTCAAAACAACAACGATCGTGTGCATGGGCCCAAAAGATGAAAAATACCCAGTGAGAAGTCTTCCGATTTTCTTCCACCAATAACAACAGACTTTGATAATGGTCACCTAGACCTAGACCAAAACGTCACACATCTATATGGCCTTGAGTTAATTACAATAAAAGAATCACATCTACTCATTTGTTATGGGTTAGGATTGGTCCCTAACCGAAGCACCCAGCTATTTCTCTTCAGTACCATGACACCTATATCACTGACAACTACAGACATCACCATGAACACAACCTACCACTGGCCACCATGTACTGGACAGTTCCTGTATAAGTGATCATCAGATACTGCACTTAATGTTCCAAATACAGACTAATATCTTCGTACCCAGAACCAGATGCTAAAAGTTCAATTCACCATCAGGTACCGTATATTCCGGTGTATAAGACGACTGGGCGTATAAGACGACCCCCAACTTTTCCAGTTGAAATATAGGGTTTGGGCTATACTCGCCGTATAAGACTACCCCTCCAACAACATTTACTTTGGCATCAAGATCTGCAGGTAATTGTTGTGCAATTTTCGTCTTTTGCCTCAGTACCATACTATGCCTTTCCAAGAATCTAGTACACCAGGATACAGTGGTGGTAAATCTGTTGCTGTGATCTGGGTTAGATTTGACTCACTGAAGTGCAAACAAACGTATTTTATTTTGTGTCACTACATAACCGTTTTGGCGATGCTCATTCACCATGTCTGCTACATGTTTTTCGAGTTCTGGCCAATGTGGGGTGCCTCTCCTTAATGCACACTTACCCCTTGGCATACTCTTTAATGCTTTTAATTTGCTTTCAAGTCGCAAACCATCTTTTCTGTTACTCCATATTGTCTTGCAGCAGTGCAGTTATTATGTTCCATGGCAAAGTTTACAACTTTAAATTTGAAACTGGCTTCATATTTCTTTCTTCTTGCTGGTAGAGCCATGATGGGGTCTTGACTGTTAGCCATTTGTATACTGTACTGTATGTACTGGCGCTATACTGTATGAACTGATGCAGATACTGGTGCTGTACTGTATGAACCGATGCAGATACTGGTGTTGTACTGTATTCACCACCACATGTATCTGCTCCCCAGATAGACTCTGCTTTTTTCACCACAGATAAGATGCACACCAAACTTCATTAGAGATCGCCAACATTAGAATTGGCTGAAGTGCAGATGCTCCTGCTCCCCCCTGCCTTCCCTCAGAATCGCCAATCCAACCCAGTATACAACAACCAGCCAATCACAGCAAGCGATGTACCCGTATTTTCTGTGCACACTGCATACAAAGCCTGCTTGGATTGGGTGGGTCAGCTCTCCCTGCCTGCCCAGCCCTCCCTGTCTTCAAGACGATCTGAGCGGTAGTACGCAATGTGATACTGCCGGCATGAGAAAACCACTGAGAGCAGGAAGAGGGGGCTGCTGCAGGAGCGGCTGGCCAGGATGCAGTGCACGGTGGCTCAGCTAGAGGGCGCCTGTCCCTGAAGCTGGAGAAGGACAGCTTCTCCAGTCTTGCTAGGAAGTAAGTTTCAGCACGCTGTATACCGGCATATGAGACGACACCCGGCGTATAAGACGACCCCCGACTTTTGAGAAGATTTTCATGTGTTAAAAAGTAGTCTTATACGCAGGAATATACAGTACATTGCATCAACCAATTGGAGAAAGCATACAAAATATATCCACAGCATACTGCTGGCCGCCCATGCCTACAGAGGACCACAGTATTATAAATGGTACAGGTACATGGTAAATGAGTGGTCCAGTTACTGGTTGGACCAGTTACTGTACAACTAGGACCGGAAGCTTTAGTTGTCCTCGAGTCATTTATTTATTTTTGGTCCTAAGTAGTCATGTTACAACAGACTACAGTATATAACTTTGGAATTCATTTTTATAAAAAAAAATGCTGTCACCTTTATAATTTTTCACGCTCCTAATGAACATTTAGATGCATCCGTGGCTCAGCCTGAACATGGTTCTCTTTTCCTAACTCTGAAAAAAACTTTTTAATACAAACTGCTACATATCCATGTCTTCAGGATTTTAACCCTGATATAATCCAAGCACAAACACTCCAAAATATCATACTATACATTATGCTACCAGGTAGGTCTCTATACACATTGCATTAATACCTGTATTAACTTTTGGTACTGTTAGTCCTAGCTCATACATAACAGATAAAGAGACATATATTGTATTTTCTTGCCTTCCAATATTATCATTCATTTCATAAAATATCAGTGTCATAGCCACATAAAGCAATACATAGAGGTGAGGTTTTGGCACCCCATTTCTCCCAGATGATAGGAGATGTGCAGTAAAGTCACAGCCGTGGTTTGGTTTTTCCTGAACTATATTTTGCAGAATCTTAGGCTGCGCTCCCATCTATCAGTTGTGTCTGCCCATTTGTTTGAGCAGGGCGCAACTTATGATATTTGTGTACACTTTGTGCACCTGCAGTACCCCAGACCTAGGGGTATCAAATTTTTTTTTACTGTGTATTTTTATGTTATGCATTGTTAGGCCTCATGCACATGACAGTATTTTTTTGCGGTCCGCAAAAAGGGGTTCCGTTGTTCCGTGATCCGTGTCCGTTTTTGTTTCCGTGTGTCTTCTTTTATTTTTGGAGGATCTCCAGCCACGAAGGAAAGTTAAAAAAATAAGTCAAGTTTGCCATGCAAATGATAGGAAAAACACGGACGTGGACGCGCGGACGCGTATGACAATCTTGTGTGCATCCGTGTTTTTTCACGGACCCATTGACTTGAATGGGTCCGCAAACCGTTGTCCGTGAAAAAAATAGGACAGGTCCCTTTTTTTTTTCACGGACTGGAAACACGGATCACACGGATCACGGGGGTAGATGAGAAACGGTGCATTAGCCGAGTTTTCATTCAAAGTCAATGGGTCCACAGAAAATCGCGGAAAACGGAACAACGAACACGGGACACAACAATAGTTGTGTGCATGAGGCCTTAGGCCGTGTGTTCCAGCAAGAGAAGGTATGGTTGGCAGGAACAGATCTAACCATCCTGTTCCTCCCCTGTTGGTAGGAGTGGGCTGGTCTGACTTCATACCAGGTGGGTGGTATAAGTCCAGACAGAGAAGAGATAGGATGCACATGCGAGAACTCCTACTCCAAGAGACCATATACAGTTCTCCTGTGAGACTTTTACTCCAGGAAAATTGCCAGAATCAAGACCACTGATTCCAAGAAGCTTCAGTGTGCCTAGACAGCAGAGTGACTAGCAAGATTCAGCTTCGCAAACCCTGATGCTGGTGAGGTAAACAGGTCAGACACCCATCACCTAGAATATTCACCAGGCCATACTAATGTTAAGCCTGTATCTCACAGTGGATACATAAATCCACAAGTGTCTGCGAGTGCCATTTAATTACCACACAACCAGCCACCATACCATGTCATATTATCCCAGAAACTGTACTCTGTACTTAACACCTGGGTGTGCCACAAGTTATATTTTGCACTAAGTAAAGAGAGACTACATTTACTTCTGGACTGCTGCTTCACCTTTCTACTGTGCTAATCCCAAGGGAGCACTGGCCTGAGGGAGTAGACCATGACACAACACCTCATCAGGGCCACTTCCACTCCCATCCATCACACTGACTCCTCAGGAGCTTGCTGAACACTATTCTGGGATCCATGGTGGGACATAAAAAAAAAATGTTGCATGCTGCGATACAACTGATGCCCCAGAATCCAGAAACAATCCCAAAGAAACCCATAGGATCAGTTCTGACATGAGATTCAGTCCAGTGTTTCTGTACCACAGTGGAGGGAAACTACAATTGACAGCCATTTATAGGGGAACTGAATCTAACAGAAGCAATGTAATTAATACATCGATTCACTTTTCACTCAGTTTCTCACAAAGGAATCAAACTCCATATCAAATTATGAATTTGCTGCTCAATACTTAAATTGGGTACTTTTCAACCACAAGTGTTAAGTGTTGAGTTATAGAGGGGCTCCCAAATCACGGATGAATTTTCACCTAGTACATCAAGAAGGCACACCGCTCTCTATTGTGAGCTGGCACCTGTGGCCGATTCTGCTGCATTCTTCACTTTTAGTAAAACAATATTCTGTAGAGTCTGTGTTCCCCCAGCGATCTCGTTCCTAGAGGATAATTCCTAATTCCTGATATGCGAGTACTGCTTTTAAGCAGTCATTAATCTGAGTAATGATGTTTCCTGAGCACTACACACAGTTTAAGCACTTACCCAGTAGCCTAGTTCACTAATGTTTCGTCCCTGGATTACAGCTCATTTCCTAATGTCCAGGGAAGCTTGTGACAATCACAGAACACCTATGGATGCATATCATTGCACTATGTCCTGTTACAGTGCCTTGCAAAAGTATTCACCGCCTTGACTGTTTTTGTATTTTGGTGCCTCACAACCTGAAATTAACAATGATTGTTTGAGGATTTGCATCACTTAATTTACAGAACATACACACAACTTTGAAGATATTTGTTTTTTTTTATTGTGAAGCAAACAACAAATAGGATAAAATAACATAAAAGTCAATGTGCATAACTATTTATCTCCCTAAAGTGAATACTTTGTAGAGACACCTTTGTGCAGAACTATTCACCCCCCTAAAGTCAATACTTTGTAGAGCCACCTTTTGCAGCAATCACAGCTCCAAGTCACTTTGGATAAGTCTCTATGAGCTTGCCACATCTTACCACTGGGATTTCTGCCCATTCCTCCTTGCAAAACTGCTCCAGCTCCTTCAAGGTGGATGGGTTGAGCTTGTGAACAGCAATCTTTAAGTCTGACCACAGATTTTCTATTGGATTGAGATCTGGGCTTTGACTAGGCCATTCCAATATTTACATGTTACATTTACATGTTACCCCCACTGAAGTGTTGCTTTAGCCGTGTGTTTGGGGTCGTCGTCCCACTGGAAGGTGAACCTCCGTCCTAGCTTCAAATCACACACAGAGTGGTACAGGTTAAGCTCAAGAATATTCCTGTATTTAGCACCAGCCATCTTTCCCTCAACTCTGATCAGTTTCCCACTCCCGGCTGCTGAAAAACATCCCCACAACATGATGCTGCCACCACCATGTCTCACTGTGGGGATGGTGTTCTTTTGGTGATGTGATGTGTTGGGTTTGCGCCAGACATAGCGTTTTCTATGATGCACGAAAAGTTCAATTTTAGTCTCCTCAGACCACAGCACCTTCCTCCATACATTTTGGGAGTCTCCCACATGCCTTTTCACAAACTCACAACGTGCCTTTTGTTTTTTTGCAGAAAGTAATGGCTTTCTTCTGGCCACTATGCCATAAAGCCCAACTCTATGGAGTGTATGGCTTATTGTCGTCCTATGTACAGATACTCCAGTCTCTGGAACTCTGCAGCTCCTCCAGGGTTACCTTAGGTCTCTCTGCTGCCTCTATGATTAATGCTCTCCTTGCCCGGTCCGTGAGTTTTAGTGGGCAGCCGTCTCTTGGCAGGTTTGCTGTTGTGCCATGTTCTTTCCATTTTGTTATGATAGATTTGATGGTGCTCCTGGGCATCATCAAAGATTTGGATATTGTTTTATAACCTAATCCTGACTTATACTTCTCAACAATATTGTCCCTTACTTGTCTGGAGAGTTCCTTGGTCTTCATGGCAGTGTTTTGTTAGTGATACCTCTTGCTTAGGTGTTTCAGCCTTTGGGGCCTTTAAAAAAAGGTGTGTATATGTAATTAGAGATAATGTGACACTTAGATTGCACATAGGTAGACATCATTTCACTAATTATGTGACTTCTGAAGGTAATTAGTTGCACCAGAACTTTTTATGGTCTTCCTAACAAAGGGGGTGAATACATACACACATGCCAATTTTCTGTTTTCTATTTCTAAACAATAGTTTTATTTATAATTTTTCTTATTTCACTTCACCAACTTAGATTATTGTGTTCTGGTCCATCACATAAAATTCAGGGGTCTGATTTGAGGTCTGACTTTGGGGTCTGATCTAATATAGAGGTCTGACATGGGGGGTCTTAACTGGTATAGGGGTCTGATCTAAGGTTTGATATGGGGGACTGAGCTGAGGTTTGATATTGGGGTCTGATCTGAAGTTTGATATTGGGGTCTGATCTGAGGTTTATACAGGGGTCTGATCTAAGGTCTGATATGGGGCTCTAATCTGAAGT
This sequence comes from Bufo gargarizans, assembly GCF_014858855.1. Lineage (NCBI taxonomy): Eukaryota > Metazoa > Chordata > Amphibia > Anura > Bufonidae > Bufo > Bufo gargarizans. The sequence continues at coordinate 120,350,266 of NC_058088.1, forward strand.
CTGATGAAGATTAAAACTTAGGTGCGCCTTATAAAGTGAAAAAATACAGTATCTAGCTAGTCTAATCAAAGCATTATACTGGAGAATTTCTACTTATGCACCTAATGTATCCTTTGAAAGTGCTCACTTCACCTAAAGGCCATTCCTCATATTACTGTTAACAAAGTTATTTTTTATTAAAAAATCTCATATGGCAAATCCATCTATTCAAATACCAAGCAGTTCCTCCAACTAATTATACTGTATGCTAACTCCCAGACCACTGCCATTTCCCTGTTTGCCATCTTATGGTTTAAAATAGGTGTTTAAATTTCACAGCTCCTTGAACGCTGTAAGATTTACTTTACTTTTTGAGTTTGGGCCTAAAGAATCCAGGAATTTTAAAGTTTTATTTTGTTAATTAAAGATCTTACCTTTCCATCAAAGGACAGAACGAATGCAATCATTGGGACCTACTGCAAGCTTCCATGAGGTGCAGCACTGGTTTCCATAGTCTGAATCCATCAGCTAGTTAATCACACTGTTCCACTGACAGCTATTGATGCCATGCAGATCAGTCATCCTTGTCTAAACAGCTGAAAAGTCACTAGCCAGGAGATAGACTCAAAGAATTCAAAAGAAACACTGCTGGACATAAATGAATTCAATAAACAGTCAACCTACTGTACACCAGAAATTGTAATAAAAATAATCTATTACAAAAATGAATGTCTGTTTGTCCATCTGTCCTCTACAGGCATCCAAATGTCTGATCCGTTGGACACCACATTTGTCACATACAGTAGGTATAGCGGGTGTCTGGAAAGGTTTTCCTAAAGGTCTCGACCCACTCACTTACTATTTTTCTCTGTTATCAGCCACCATGTCTGTCCGTCTGTCCTCTAAAGGCATCCAAACACCTGGTCCCTTGGACCTCAAACGCTGCACATACCGTAGGTACATCAGATGTCTGTGAAGGTTGTCCTAAAGGTCCTGATGTACTCGCTCACTGTTGCTCTTTATCAGCCACCATGGTCTGTTTCTCTGTCCTCTATAAGCATCCAAATAGCTGCTCTATTTGACCTCAAATTTGGCACATAGGTACATTGGGTGTCTTGGAAGGTTTTCCTACTGTACTCCTTCACTGTTGTTCTCTGTTATCAGCCACCATATTTGTTTGTCACTCCTCTACAGGCATCCAAACACCTGGACCATTTGACTCTAAATTTGACACATAGGTACACTGGGTGCACCTTTGTGTGTTGCATGTTTTTATCTGGCAGTAGAAGGTAATGCACTTTAGATAATCCTGAATGGGAAGCTACAGTGGAGAGGTTGCCCCTCATAACCAATCAAACTACTACTTTCATTTTCAAGGCGACCTTGGAAAGTTGAGAGCTGAAATCTGAGCTGATTGGTTGCTTTGGGCAACTGCCTCGTTTTTGTCTTACACCAGTTTAGATATTTCAGTCCCCATTTCATCTTATGCTCTTTTGGCACACATTAACCACTTCCCAACCCCCCATTGACTATAAACGTCTTGGGTGGACGGGTTTATCTCTCAATGGACGTTCTGGAACGTCCATTCAGAGATGGCAGCTGCACGCTAATTGTGCAGCTGCCGAGCGGGGGGCCCGCTGTCAGTGACAGCAGGACACCCCAGAGAGAAGGCAGGGACCGTTCCTGGGTATTCCTAGATAATCTAGATCGCTGTGTATACAGATGAGTATACAGATGGTAGTAGCAATAAAAAGTTACCTCATCCTACAAATAATGAGCCCCCGCACAAGACCATAGCCAGAAAAAAATATATGGCTCTAAGAAAATTGCAACAAAAACATGACTTTTTTTTCAAAAAAATGTTCTTATTGTGTAAAACGGAAAAAAAATAAAAACAAAAAGACATATTTGGTCGCCCGTTCATAACAATTGGCTCTACAAAAATATCACATGATCTACCCCATCAAGTGAACGGTGTAAAAAAAATAAAAATTTATGCCAAAACAGCTTTTTTTAGTCACCTCACTTCACAAAAAAACATAATATCAATCAATAAAAAAGTCAGATGTACCCCAAAATGGTAGCAATAATAACGTCACCTCGTCCTGCAAAAAACAAGCCCTTACACAAAACTATAGCCAGAAAAATGGAAAAAATATGGCTCTAGGAAAATGCCAACACAAAAAAAATGTATTTTTCTAAAATGTTTTTATTGTGTAAAACGTAAAAAAACGAGACATATTTGGTATTGTATCTTCCTTAATGACCGGATCTAAAAAAGTATCACATGATCTACCCCATCAAGTAAACGTTATAAAAGAAATTGAAAAATGGCACCAAACTGTTTTTTTGTGCCTTCACCTCCCAAAAAATTAGATAACAAGCAACCAGAAAGCCAAATGCAAACCAAAATGGTGCCAATATAAACTACAGCTTGTCCCACACAAAATAAGCCCTCACGCAGCTCATTCAACAATAAAGTTATCACTCTGACAGAAAATTCCATGGTAGAAAATCCAGTTGCCTCTCCCTCCCTTCTGAGCCCTGCAATATCCCCAAATTTACAACCACATTTGGGGTCTTACCGTATGTAAGAGAAAGTGGGGAGCAAATTGTCGGGGAATATTATCCTGTTATCTTTTGTGAAAAAAAAAAATTTGGGCCTAAAGCACCATTTTCTTGTAAAATAAAAAAAAAAATATTTTCACACCCAAGTATTAAAAATTCTATGAAACACCTGTTGAGTGAAGTGCTCACTACACCCCTTGGGTGTTGTGGTTTACAAAATGTGTTTACTTTTTGGGGGTTTTGACTGCGGGGGTACCTCAGGGTCTCTTTAAATGCAACATGGTGCCCAAAGACCATTCCAGCAAAATCTGCCCTCCAAAAACCATATGGCGCTCCTTGCCTTCTGTGCCCAAACAGCGGTATATGACCACATATGGGGTGTTTCTGCAAACTACAGGATCAGGGTAATAAATATTGAGGTTTGTTTTGTTGTTAACCCTTGTTGTGTTCCAGGAAAAGATAAAAATGGAAAATCTGCAAAAAAAAATTGACATTTTGAAATTCCTTCCTATGGGATACCAAAAGGGCTAACAACATTTCTAAAACCAGCTTTGAATAGTTTAAGGGGCGTCATTTCTAAAATGGGGTCATTTATGTGTTGGTTCTGTTATGCAAGCCCCACAAAGTGACTTCAGAACTGAATTGGTCTTTAAACAAAATTTAAAAAATTGGGGAATGTTAGTTAATTAATATTTTATAAGGCATCACTATCTGTCTTAAAAGCAGAGAGATTCAAATTTAGAAAACAGTGAATTTTTTCAAATTTCTTTTTTTTTTTATAAATAAAGGTAAAATATATTGACTCAAATCTACCATAACATAAAGTACAATGTGTCACGAGAAAACAGTCTCTGAATGACTTGTATAAGTAAAAGCGTTCCAAAGTTATTACCACATAAAGTGACAAATGTCAGATTTGCAATATTAGGCCTGGTCAGGAAAGGGGAAAATGGCCCGGTCTGGAAATGGTTAAAGTTTTCAGCCATAATTCTTGAAGAATGGTGGCATCTGCCAGCTGATTTTCCTGACCTGAGTGCGATCTTTTGACATTACAGTTTCCGGTGAAGCTATCATTTGCAATGATGATAACAATAATTGCAGGTGGCCGGCATAAATCTGGACTCTGCATGTTTCTCGTATGGACAATTGTGTGTTGCCTGCTCCAGAGTTGGATCAGGTAAAAATCTTTTTGGGTCATTTATCAAACTGGTGTAAAGTAGAACTGGCTTAGTTGCCCATAGCAACCAAGCAGATTCCTTCTTTCATTTTCTAAAGGACCTGTCAAAAATGAAAGGTGGGATCTGATTGGTTGCTATGGGCAACTAAGCCAGTTCTACTTTATACCAGTTTGATAAATGCCCCTATTTATGTCTATGCACCTGGCAACAAAACTCACAATGTTGTTTACAACAGGCTTTTCATATGACTCCATCTCCAACCAGTTTAGCAGTGAGGCAGGTGGTTAAAAATAAATAAATAAATGGTGTGAAACTGCCCGGGTATATAGGACTACTAGCAATTTCCCTGTAAAAAAACAAAAACAAAAACGAGTTCATGGATCGGCCTTCTGGACACCCTTGGAACAAATCCAATAAACACACAAACAGATCAACACTTCATATTTGGGCAGTGCTGAGTACTTTTTGTAGTATTTACTGAACTCTAAAGTAGCACTGACCACCATAGACCGGCCAGTGAATGTATCAGTAACTACCAGAAACCATACTAAAATGTACCACGGACCACCAGGGCCAGACAGTGAATGTATCACTGACCAATAGGTATGCAGTACGCTGCCCTGCAGGGTGAGGCGAATAGTGAGGTCACAGGGGTAGTTACTAACCGAGGGTGGTTGTAGTACTCACAGTCTTTTGTATACCCTGGGCAGACGTACAGCAGTGATGGAGAGGCTGGCACAGGGGACCTCTGGGGCACTCTCTGTGTATAGGGACCAGGCCTGATGGTAGATGAGGTGCCCTGGATGTTGCAGGTGTTTAATGTGCTGGTGGCAAGATCCCTTTAAATTCGTGACGCCAGTGCCAGATACTCAGAGGGTTAAACACTTACAGATCAGGTTGCACTTTTCCTCAGAATCCTGTCTGTCTTTATCCCAAGGCCCGTATGCCCTAATGCTGGCTTTATCCTTGGTAGGGGAAACTTCATCAGGTATACATATTCTTGCTTTAGGTAAAATCCTTCTGCCCTCAGGTTGGCTGGAAACACTTTGGCTCTGCTCTGGTTGTGGGAACTTCAGGTTTTTTTCAGGAGGCAACTTCTTCTCCTGGTGGCAACTAGAAGCCTGGGCTGTCTAGCTGCATGTCAGGAGGTGGCCTTCAGCTCCTCTCTGGCTAAAGTGCACACTCTCTTCTGGCTCTACACAGACTCCTGACTCTACAACAACTCTTCTCTGCACAGGACCTGACTATTTATACTAGGGGTTCCCTAGTTCTCTCTACTGTCTAGGAGGAGGAACTACACCCTAATAGGCCTGATACACACATAACAGGGAAAAATACACATAAAAGAATAGCTATATACATTAAAATGGACTGTAAAATACAATGCCACTGTTCCTCAGGAGTAGGAGAACAACGTGGCCCCATTGACCCCTGTGTAGTGCTACTGACTACCAGGGACTAGACATTTATTATACCATGGACAAACAGGCACAAGACAATTAATGTACCACTGCCCACCAGGTACCAGACAATGAATGTACTGTACTACTTAGCACCAGAGTCAAGCCAATGAATGTACCACTGCCCACCAGGTACCAGACAATGAATGTACTGTACTACTTAGCACCAGAGTCAAGCCAATGAATGTACCACTGCCCACCAGGTACCAGACAATGAATGTACCGTTGACCACCAGGGACACTAGACAATGGATGACCACCTGAGACCAGACAATGGTGGAGATTTATCATAGCCGAGTGGTGTATAAATATAATTAATCTGGCTCAATGAATGTACCACTGACAAGCAGGTACCAAACAATGAATATACCATAGACCACGAGGAACCAGATAATTGTACCATTGAACTCTGGGCACCACATGATAAAGTAGAATTAGTCCTCTGATCACCAAGAAACCAGATGCAAAATAATCCTTGATCTCCAAAATTATACACTGAATATTGCCACATTCCAACATTTGTCATGGTGTACTGTGAAACGTACATATTCCATATGACTCATCCAAAGTTGTCACCTCACCAAACCAAATTTCAGACCAGCCTATAAAATTATTATACCTATAAAGATAATTGTCTTTAACCAGTAAAAGAGATGCTGTATGTTACAGTGCTTTTACAGCGTCCTGGACAATGCAGGTCAAGGCCAGCAGAACACCACTGTCTACTCAGGAACACATATTTACCCTGGAACTTTGCTTGTAAGTACATTTTCTGTAATAGCACTGAACCAAGTGCTGTGCTGCAATATCTAAGGGTACTTTCACACTAGCGTTTTTGTTTTCCGGTATTGAGTTCCGTCATAGGAGCTCAATACCGGAAAAGAACTGATCAGTTTTATCCTAATGCATTCTGATTGGAGAACATTCCGTTCAGGATGCATCTGTTCAGTCCCTCTTATGTTTTTGGATGGAGAAAATACCGCAGCATGCTGCAGTTTTCTCTCAAAAATACCGATCACTTGCCGGAAGGCCGGATCCGGCATTAATTTACATTGAAATGCATTAGTGTCAGATCCGGCATTAAGTGTTCCAGCAAAACGGATGTGTCTTTCTGGTCTGCGCATGCAATGCAAAAAAAATAATAATACCGTATCCGTTTTTCCGGATGACACCGGAGAGATAGATCCGGTATTTCAATGCATTTGTCAGATGGATCTGCATCCTGATCCGTCTGACAAACGCCATCAGTTTGCGTTCGGATTGCCGGATCCGTCGGAACTGTCTGCCAGAATCCTCTGCCGCAAGTGTGAAAGTACCCTAAATTTTAAATCTCTTTCCCTTTAAATAATTCAGCTCAACCTGGTCAGGAACATTCTTGAAATGTGGCTTGCTGCAAGCAATCTGTGATTACCCTATGTGCACTCATGCAGGGAATTTTGGTATGTGTTCCAGGTCCATAAGAAACAGATTGAGAGACTTTGTTCTAGATCAGTGGTTTTCAAGCCATTCAAAACACTCACTCCTGCAGCCTGGATTTCATATTCATTTTTGGATACAGTTTGGGTAGTTTTATGATTCTTGTTTCCACATACATAACTAAAATACAGAAGCAGGTTTCATTTTATTTTATCTGATTTATCAAGGTAAAGTATGGAATAGCGAATGACTTATACAGATTTCTTATATTTCTCATCACTGAACCATGAACCTGGTACATCACTTAGGCCTCGTTCACATCTCTGTATGCCCACTCTGAGCCCCAGTTGTTATGCCCCTTCACAGTAGTAATCCCCTCTCTGCGCCCATTCACAGCAGTTATGCTCTCATTGTGCCTCCCTCACAGTAATTATGCCCTCATTGTACCCCCTCATAGTAATTATGCCCTCTCTGTGCCCAGGGGCGGACTGGGCCGGGGGGCAGGGGGGCAATTGCCCCCCGGGCCTCTGTTGCCTCACTGTCCCGGCCGGCCCCGAATCAGACTGTCACAGTCACTAAGGGCAGTGGCGTAACTACCAGGGAAGCGGCTGCTTCGGGGCCCGGGCTGACAAGGGGCCCGGCCCCCGGCAGCGTACCCTGTCTATCCCTGCAGAGCTAAACATATGGGGATCCCTCAGCTCTGCACCCCCATTTCCCAGTATACCAGACATAGGGGCTCTGCGCCCTGCAGCTCAGTGTAGATGCCAGATCCTTCTAGCTACAGGACCTTTGATGATGTCATGACCATGTGACCGGTCATGTGGGTGGGAGGAGCCAGGCTGTGGACTGGTAGCGCTTTTATGATCCTCATCTGCTCCTGACTTTGGCTTGAACTGTTGAACATATGAGGTTAGCACCCTAGCACTTACAATTCCGGGTACTTAGGGGTTAATGCAGGGATGATGTGTATGGCCTCATTCACACATTGCAGATTTAGTCAAATCTGCAAACAAGATGTACAGCGAGATTGTAGCATAGCTGTGTGTGTCTGCCTACCCAGAGCAGCTGTGTGTGGGGTGCATGTAGCAGAGCTGAGGGTGCTTCATGTGTATAATGCAGACAAAGATAGGTGTATAGTGTGAATCCAGCACAGTAGTGTGTGTGGTGTATGTAGCAGAGCTGTATAAGACAGAGGAATGTATAATGTGCACAGCGGAGCTGTGTATGTAAAATGTGCAACACAGTGATATATAATGTGGCACCCAGAGCTGTGTATGTAAAATGTGCAAAAACCCTGATGCTCTCAAAAAGAGCAAGCAATATAAAACATTGTAGTTTGATACCTTTTACCCCTTAAAGACCGGGCCCATTTTCATTTGTACATTAGCCATAACCTTTTTATTTTTCCATTCACAGTTATATGAGGGCTTATTTTGTGTGGGACAAGATGCATTTTTTAAATGCCGCCAATTAGTTTACCATGTCTTGTATCAGAAAGCAGGAAAAAAATATATTTGTGGGTTAAAAAAACAAAAAAAAAACACACACAATTCCGCCAAGGTTTTTGAGGTTTTCACATCACAGCGTTCACTAAAAATGCCGTCTTTATTCTGCGGCTCAGTACGATACTAAACTTGTATGGTTTTTATTTGGTTTAATTACTTAAAAAAATTACTTTTCTATATTTCGGTCTATGTGAGGGCTTGTTTTTGTTTAACGATCAGTAGTTTTCTGGGGGAAGGGGGGGGGGGGCCCATACAAAAATTTGCTGTGGGGCCCAGTCACTTCTAGTTACGCCCCTGACTAAGGGCACTGCCCCCGCTGCCGCTGTTACTGATACTACTTACCTACTGCTGCGGAGGGAGAAGGGGAGGTGTGCTGCCGGCAGCCTATCAGAGAGGCCGCCGGACCGGCGCAGGCGGCGCAATGACGTCATCGCGTCCGCCTGACTAAGCCGCTGCGCTGCCGTAAAGACATCAGCAGAACTGGAGGCGGGACGGGGGTGATTCAGTGAAGGTGCGGTAAGTATAAGTCTGACTGAGACTATTTATTATTTTTTTGTTGTCATTTCTGTCACTGATAGGGGCCCTATCTGGCTACTGGCACATTATAGGGGGGGTTCCTATCTGGCTACTGGCACATAATAGGGGGGGTTTCTATCTGGCTACTGACACATTATAGGGGGGTTCCTATCTGGCTACTGGCACATTATAGGGGGGGGGGGGTTCCTACTGACACATTATAGGGGGGGGGTTCCTATCTGGCTACTGGCACATTATAGGGGGGGTTTCTATCTGGCTACTGACACATTATAGGGGGGGTTCCTATCTGGCTACTGGCACATTATAGGGGGGGTTTCTATCTGGCTACTGACACATTATAGGGGGGGGTTCCTATCTGGCTACTGGCACATTATAGGGGGGGGGTTCCTACTGACACATTATAGGGGGGGTTCCTATCTGGCTACTGGCACATTATAGGGGGGGTTCCTATCTGGCTACTGGCACATTATAGGGGGGGCCTATGGCTACTGGCACATTATAGGGGGGGCCTATGGCTACTGGCACATTATAGGGGGGGGCTATGGCTACTGGCACATTATAGGGGGGGCCTATGGCTACTGGCACATTATAGGGGGGCCTATGGCTACTGGCACATTATAGGGGGGCTATTGGCTACTGGCACATTATAGGGGGCACTATGGGGACATTAGCTCAATTGGGGACATTACAAGGGGGTATTTTTTGCACTATTATAAGGAGAATTATTTCTACTGGGGGTGGGGGCATTATGGTGGGCTTTATTACTCCCCCATGGTATGAGCCCCCTAGTAGCAGCGTCAGCCTCTCCCTGCTCTGCTATCCCTCTGCCCATTCTCCAAATCCTTATTATGAAATCTTTCTCATTAGGATAAAACACATCAGCTCCGCCGAGCCCCCGGCCAAAGTGTGGAGGTGTCCGAGATTCCCAAGGCCCAAGCCAAGAAATATGTTTGTTATACACATATAGCATATACCGTGCCCCACAATATACAGTTTCTTCTGCAAAAGTCATCAAGTGTCATGGGGGGGGGGGGGGGGGCACAGAGCAGCGCCCAGCGGGGTGGAGAGAATACACGGATGCAACACTGTATCAGCCATAAAATGACACTTTCGGCATTATACCAAAAATTCCATTTTCGGGCTGATGTGTTTCGGCGGCCGATATATCGGAGCATACCTAGTTTATTTTGTTTTCCTGTGTTGTAATTTACATGGCTGACGAAAGTGGCAAGGGGGGGGGGGGTCATGGGGAGGCAGGGGAAATGGGAAAGCAGGAGGGGGGCTCAGTGGGCCTCTGGGTGTTACTTGCCCCCTGGGCCAAAAGTTGCCAGTCAGCCCCTGTCTGTGCCCCTTCACAGTAGTAATGCCATCTCTGTGTAATAAAATATTACATATTCCTGATGATCAGATAACCTCAGGCTCTCCCCTGTAGGCACAGACTGGCAGATTCCCGAGCCTGCACGATCCTCCTCCACAGGCCTGCAGCGCAATCTATGCCTTCAATATTGAAGCAGGGAGCGCTCATTGCGCCCAGCAAACCTCTGACAGCTGGCACCCAGGGTGGACCACCCACCCTTGTCATGCCATTGAGCAGCACATATCCTTTTTTTCTAATCTGTTGTTTTCTGATTACAGATTTATTTACTCTTTTTCTTGATTATGGAGGCCGCCATCTTGCCTTGTCTGTTAACAGCAGTTAGAAAGCATAAACAAAACTGCTTCACAACACCCCCATGGTCCATAGACACAATGGTCAGGAAAGGACCTCTTTGACTTCTATTGGAGAGTTTTCTAGGCCTACTCTGTGACCTGTGCAGAGGTCATTGTACAGGGAAATAATAGATAAGCTCTGACAATCACCTATAGTGAATGGTGAATTCTGTCTTATCTATACAGAGAGGTGATATCATTACAGGCAGGATTAGAATGACAGTTAAGCAGGTAACTGCAGTAAAGTGATCTGTACAGTCCAAGAAGCGGTACCTATTATTATTCTTAGTGGCCAGCGTGAAAACTGCAGGATATTTTTTATTTAAATATAGATATTGACATGGAAAGTTAAAAATAACATCACCAATTATTCTTTAGAAATATGCTAAACATAACAATGTGATTTAAAGGGAACCTGTCACCGGGATTTTGTGTATAGAGCTGAGGACATCGGTTTCCAGATGGCCGCTAGCACATCCACAATACCCAGTCCCCATAGCTCTGTGTGCTTTTATTGTGGAGAAAAAGCAATTTGATCCATATGCAAATTACCCTGAGAGGTGTCCTGTATGTGAGATGAGTCGAGTGTGAAGGAGCCCAGCACTGCCCCGCATCCTCAGAATCTCCTCCTTGCTCCCCGACGTCAGACAGCCCGAGCTCCGTAATCTTGCGATGCGCGATCTAGCACATGTGCAGTGTCCTCATAGCAGGGTGGATAAAAAATCAAAGATTTTAAAAAAATAAAAAATCAGATTTTTTTTATTTAAATCTGATTTTTTTTAATAAAATGCTTTTTGAGGAAAATATATTACCATCCAAAGGATATTCCATCATGAAATAAAGATATTTTTTTTTAATTATGTAGAATAAGGCTGTATAGGTAAAATTTTTTGGTAAATAAACTCCATTAATCCATTCACAATGTCATGCTCTTCCAGAGGTTTTTGTAAGATTATTGGGCAGTTTCTCTGCCTACAAGATATTATCACAGATGCTCTGTTTACTTTTGCAGTTCTTAAAACTGAATTTGACTCAGCAGAGATCACATGCCTCTTCTTCACAGCAAAAATGTTATAACATGAACAGAGTTGAGAAAAAGACCTTAATCCTAACTTGTACAAACCTATGAATGCAGAATCAACCTAATCAAACTAATTTGAAAAGTTGTTATTCAAAAAAGCTTCATCTACTTACATATTATAAGTTATACCAGCAAGAATTAGTCTTTATGTAGAAAACTATGATTTAAATCAAGCCTTACTGACTAGTGATTTAAATCATGATTTAAATCAGTTTGATTTAAATCAAATCCACCCTGCCTAATAGTATTCCTTCCCTGTGCTGGCATCAGCCTCAGAGAAGGAACTGCGCATGCGCTAGCTTGCACATCGCAAGATTACGGCGCTCTGGCTGTCTGACGTTGGGGAGCAAGGAGGAGATTCTGAGGATGCAGGGCGGTGCTGGGCTCCTTCACGCTGGACTCATCTCACGTACAGGACACATCTCAGGGTAATTTGCATATGGATCAAATCGCTTTTTTTCCACAATAAAAGCACACAGAGCTATGGGGACTGGGTATTGCAAATGTGCTAGCGGCCATCTAGCAACCCATGTCCTCAGCTCTATACACAAAATCCCGATGACAGGTTCCCTTTAAACATAAGGTCATTTTTCTGATGACACATTCTCTTTATGAGTTCAGACAGTGATAACAATGATGTACTTTTTTTTAATGTTTATTCATTTTTATATGTGAAATAAGGATGAAAGGTGATTTTTTTTTAATGTTAATACCTTAATTTCTATATTTTTTGAAGTTTTTAAACTTTTTTAGCTTCATTTTTAGCCCCCTTGGGAATTTAAAGATGTTTTCTCACTGCAGCAAATGCCATTTATCATGTAGAGAAAGTTAATACAAGGCACTTTCTAATGTATTGTGATTGTCTATATTGCTTCCTTTGCTGGTGTCATTCATTTTTCCATCACATTATACACTGCTCGTATCCAAGGGTTAAGACTACTCTATAATCCAACAGCGGTGGTCGTTCTTGAACACTATAAGAAGAAGCTCCAGCCTCTCTGGTGACTGGCACCGCGGGAGCGCTCATAGACACCCATGTGCAGCAGCGCCTCTCCCGGCCACCTCGTATTTACGCTGCAGCGGTGGCTGTATCCTCTGGAAACTAGCAGTTTATGTAAAAAGGAAGCAATTTGGACAATCACAATACATTAATGCCATCTGCTGAAGTGAGACAACCCCTTTACACATGTGATCATTAGATTGCATCTACCATGCAACAGTTTACCACTGCAGTCTATCAGGAAATTGCTAGGTTCTTACTGAGTTCAATAGGAACTTTACTATAGCAGACCTAAGACAATTTACAAGGCTCCTGTCTGCCATACTAACCAAATGGAATACACAATCTTGACAAGAGGGGGATGGCTCAATCCCCAGGAGCAACCCACTCATGGTAAATAACTGCTCAGATACCGTGGTCGAAAATAACCATGACATCTGAAGCATTAAGTGTCCATTACTTTTTTGAAGACTCGACATCCGTTGTGCATATACAGCGCATATGGGGAAGGGGTTAAAAAAATAAAACAGATATCTGTAAAAACATCTGCAACTTTCACACTTATTACATATGGAAGTATAATGGTTCAGTGGTTAAAGGGGTTGTCCAAGTTATTTATTTATTTTTGTGTATGTTTCTAACTAAGCAAATGTAAGGGGTTTTCAATTCACTTACTTCATCTCCAGTGGCCCCGTTCTCCTAGTTAGGCCTCTTTCACACGACAGTATGTCCATTTCAGTGTTTTGCGGTCCGTTTTTCACGGATCCGTTGTTCCGTTTTTTGCTTCCGTTGTGGTTCCGTTTCCGTTCCGTTGTTCCGTTCCGTTTTTCCGTATGGCAAATACAGTATACAGTAATTTCATATAAAAAATTGGGCTGGGCATAACATTTTCAATAGATGGTTCCGCAAAAAACGGAACGGAAACGGAAGACATACGGATGCATTTCCGTATGCATTCCGTTTTTTTGCGGACCCATAGACTTTAATGGAGCCACGGAACGTGATTTGCGGCCAAATATAGGACATGTTCTATCTTTAAACGGAACGGAAAAACGGAAATACGGAAACGGAATGCACACGGAGTACATTCCGTTTTTTTTGCGGAACCATTGAAATGAATGGTTCCGTATACGGACCGTATACGGACCGCAAAAAACGGCCCGCAAAACGGAAAAAAAAAACGGTCGTGTGAAAGAGGCCTTAGATGAGGGTCACATGACCTGTGATGTCAGCTTCAAAGCAACAAAGCACTACCCCTGCACTGCCCGCTGAGCTGTCTCCCCTCCCACTGCAAAAGTGCATCCCCCTGATCTCTTGCCCCTATCTGGTCAAAAAGCTTACTTAGAGACATTTGTGCAATCAGCTCTGTCCAATAGACAATATTTCCATCACCAGAGCCACTGAAAAACAGCTGATCGGCAAGGGCACCAGAAGATCAAAAAGTGTATGTTTGTACTGCTAGCCCCTAGAAAGTGCTGTCAGCAGTTTAGCATGGTCAAAATTGCTGATAGACTCCCTTTAAGTAGAGTCCAATGGTCCATGGACCATTAAATTGTGGTTATATCATCTACTGTACATAGTACACACCTGTTAGCTGCTGCACTACGTGAATACAATTTATAGGACTATGGGGGGATTAATGCATTCTAGCTATTACCAAGTTTGGCATCGTTTCCCAGGGGTAGGTAAGACACTGGCATACTAATAATTGGATAGGGACCTTGTGAATAAGATCACTGCCTGGATATTAATCCCAATATTCTAAAACTGCAGCTGTGCAACAAGGGAAGTCTGCTGAAAAAGGAAAGATGCAAGAAGGTGTAAATGAAGGTTTGTATGTGACGTTCAGATATCTCGAGATATTTAAACCTACCTTTATCAGCTGACGAATTAGGTGCGATGGAAACACAGCCCACACAACGGCAGGACTACTGACTTACTGCATGACGGACGCAGGGACTCCAGTGGTGTTCTTCCCATTAGGCCTCATGCATACGACTGTATGTATTTTGCTGTCCGCAAAAAACGGATCTGCAAAAAATACAGATGACATCTGTGTACATTCCATATTTTGTGGAACGGAAGAGCCCTAATAGAACAGTTCTATCCTTGTCCATTATGCGGACAATAGGACATGTTCTATTTTTTTGCGGAACGGAAATACGGACGTACGGAAACGGAATGCACATGGAGTAACTTCCGTTATTTTTGCGGACCCGTTGAAATGAGTGGTTCTGTATAGGCTCCGCAAAAAAAAAAAAAAAACGGAACGGACGTGGAAAGAAAATACATTCCTGTGCATGAGGCCTTCCTGTGACACAGTAGAAGTTGGGACTTGTAAAACAAGAATTTGCTATCTAATCCTCTAGTGTCCACTCAAGTTTTTTTTTTAATTCTCAGATGTGTTCCTGCCTCAGTCATCAAAATCCTTCTTTTCCCATCTATTTCTCCACATCTGCACAGCCTTAGTGCCTCAAGTAGCTGAAATCAATTATCGCTCAAAGCAATCTCCTCAAGGTATATTACTTATGTGTCATCAGATTTTATAAGTGGTTTTACAAAGCTATGGCAAATACAATATGGAGAAGCTTGCTGAAGCTCAAGCTTGCCTATAATGTTAAGTACACATTTATACTACACCAATACTTAACCCCTTAGGCTCCTTTCACACGAGAATTCCGCACGGGTGCAATGCGTGAGATGAACGCATTGCACCTGCACTGAATCCGGAAAGAAGATAACCTGGGCTGCGCGAACAAGTGGATGAGGAGAGTTAAATTTTTATTTTTTTAACCCCTCCATCCCTAATTTACTTAGCATTCTGTATTAAGAATGCTATTAATTTCCCTTATAACCATGTTATAAGGGAAAATAATAAAATCTACACACCTAACCCAAACCTGAACTTCTGTGAAGAAGTCCGGATTCGGGTCTGGGTACCAAACATGCCGATTTTTCTCACGACGCGCGTGCAAAGCGCATTAAAACACTTTGCACTCGAGCGGAAAAATTGTGCATTTTCCCGCAACGCACCTGCATCTTGTCCGGCCCTCACACGCGACGCCCGTGTGAAAGAGGCCTTAGTGACTAAGTAATTATTTTTTATTTATTTCATATTTTTGGTCACATTCCAAGAAGTATAACTTTTTCCATCAATGTAGTCTTATGAGAACTTGTTGTAGTCTTAGTACACATAACTTGTTTTTAGGGGGGAAGTTGGGAAAAAAATTGATTTTTCAAATTTTGTGGTCATTTTTTGGCATAAATCACATCATAATTTTATTCTCTGGGTAAGTATGATTACAACAATACCAAACACATATACCTATTTTTCCCCCTTTATAAGACACACCTGATGATAAGACGCACCTAGGTTTTTGAGGAGGAAAATAAGAAAAAAAGTATTTTGAACCAAATGGTGTGCTTTTGGTGGGTTTTGGACTAATGGTGGTCTGTGGATTACACTGTTATGGGGGATCTGTGGATGACACTATTATGGGGGATCTATGGATGACGCACTGTTATGGGGGGATCTGTGGATGACACTATTATGGGTGATCTGTGGATCACACTGTTATGGGAGGGATCTGTGGCTCACACACTGATATGGGGAGATCTGTGGACGATGCACTGTTAGGCTCCGCTCAATTCACACGTCCGTAGTGCATTGCGGATCCGCAATACACCCGGCCGGCATCCCCATAGAAATGCCTATTCTTGACCGCAATTGCGGACAACAATAGAACGTGTTCAATTTTTTTTACGGAGCTACGAACCGGAAGATCGGGGGCGCACTCCGGAAATGCGGATGCGAAGAGCACATAGTGTGCTTTCCGCATCCATTCCACCCCCATAGAGAATGAATGGGTCAGCACCAGTTCCGCAATTTGCGGAACGCATGCGGACCCATTATACGGACGTGTGAATGGAGCCTTATGAGGGGGATCTGTGGATGATGCATTGTTATGGGGGTGATCTGTGGATGACACTGTTATGGGGGGATCTGTTTTTTTTTGTTTTTTTTTTGCTTCGCCACATCCCAAGACCCATAACTTTTTTATTTTTTCTTCTACAGAGCTGTGTGAGGGCTTGATTTTTGCAGGACAATTTGTTTCAATTGGTACCATCTAGGATACATAATACTTTTTAACTGCTTTTTATTCAGGATTTTGGCCACAGTTTTTTTTACAAGGTTCCTTTTACTGGATACATTTCATGATGATTGTGTAATGTGGGTCAGTATCAAATTTGAGGATGGTATTTTATTTTTGCAATATTTTACATTAAAAGGCTTTTATTTCCAATGGAAAAATTGCATATTTTTTAAATTGAAGATTTTTTATTTAATGAAACTTACTTTTTTTAACCATTCACTAGTCCCATAACGGGACTTTACCAGGCAATCTTTTAGTTGCTGTTATAATACACTGTACTGCCGAGGCCTGTTTTACACTGGTGTTAAGGCTTTTCAGTTTTGAGATTCAGCAGAGGATCTTAAACCAGGAATTAAACGGATCCATGCCATTTAATACATACGGATGCATCCATTTTGGGTCCAGTTGTAGTAAATGTAAACTAAACAAACTGGATCCGGTATGAAAATCATTGTAAGTCAATGGGCACCGGATTCGCTAACAAAAAAAAAAAAGGATCTGGTACTGTTTACTAACAATGATTTTCAGGCGGAATCCGGTTTGTTCCGTTTCACAGACCGGACACAAAACCGCAGCTTGCAGCGGTTTTGTGTTCGGTCAAAAAATGCAACAAAATGGAACGGAAGGTGAATGGTGTTCATTCATTTACCTATAGGAATTGAATAAAATGGGATCAAAAAGTCACACACACTCCAAAACGGTATCAATAAAAACTACTGATCGTCACGCAAAAAAATGATCTCCCACACAGCTTGGTAGACATAACTTTAAAAAGTTTTGGGGATCAGAATATGGCGATGTAAAAAAAATAAGTTTTTTTCATTATTAAGACACAAAAAAAAAAACTAAACGTATGTGGTATCGTTGTAATCGTACTGACCCAGAGAATGAAGGTCAGTTTTACTGCATAGGGAACTCTATAAGGACAAAACCCACTGTGGTGGAATTGCAATTTTTTTTCCAATTCCACCCGATTTGGAATTTTTGGCATTAGAAAGTGGCATTAGAAAGTACAACTTGTCCCACAAAAACAAGCCCTTATACGTCTATGTGAATGGAAAAATAAAAAGGTTGGCTCAGTGAAGAAAGGGAAGAAAAATGAAAAGCAAATTTATTTTATAGTTATAGATAGTTTTATAGTTGGGAGCTTAAAGAATATATCTAACCAGATTGCACAGTACGCACTACAGACATTAAATAGATATGTTAGACCTGATGAGGCTGGTGTACTTTAAAAATCCATGCCAGAATGGCTGTATGTATAATAAAACGCAGGCAGCGTTTTGGTGTCCGCCTCCAGAGCAGATGCAGATGTGCTAGTGGCCATCTAGCAGCCCATGTCCTCAGCTCTATACCCAAAATCCCGGTGACAGGTTCCCTTTAAAATTATCCCAATAAAATCTGCCTTCAAAAACCCATATGGTGTTCCTTTCCTTCCGTGCAATGCAGTGGGCCCGTACAGCAGTTTACGACCACACATGGGGTGTTTCTGTAAACTACAGAATCAGGGCAATAAATATTGAGCTTTGTTTGGCTGTTAACCCTTGCTTTGTTACTGGAAAAAGTGGATTAAAATGGAAAATCTGCCAAAAAAGTGAAATTGTGAAATTTCATCTCCTTTTTCAATTAATTCTTGTGAAACAAAATTTCAAGATTTGCTTCTAAACTTCTAAGCCTTCTAACGTCCCCAAAAAATAAAATGGCATTCACAAAATGATCCAAATATTAAGTAGACATAAGGGGAATGTAAAGTATTAACTCATTTTGGAGTTATTACTATTTATTATAAAAGTAGAGAAATTGAAATTTGCTAATTTGCAAATTTTTCAGAATTTAGGGTAAATTTTGTATTTTTTTTTATAAATAATAATGACATTTTTTGACTCAATTTTACCACTGTCATGAAGTACAATATGTCACGAGAAAACAATCTCAGAATGGCCTGGATACGTAAAAGCGTTTTAAAGTTATTACCACATAAAGTGACACGTGCCAGATTTGCTAAAAATGGCTTGGTCCTTAAGGTGAAAAATGGCTGGGTCCTTAAGGGATTAACAATATATGCAGATTGTTCCGTGAAATCTTGTGATGCATCCTCTTTAAATCATAGTTCCCATTGTAAATTAATGTATGTATCTGGTACCAAGATGTTAGCTAGAGATGAACGAATTTCATATTTTGGTGAATTGCTTTTTGGATTCCGTTAACACGGACCATAATGCAATTCTATGACGGAATGCATAGCTGAATGGTTTTAGAGGCTTCCATTATTTATTCTGTCATAATAGAAGTCTATGGGCTGCAAAACGGATCCGTCCCGTTTCCGTTATGCAGGGGATTCCTCTCCGTCATAACATAAACCGGATGGATCCGTTATGCAGGCCATAGACTTCTATTATGATTAGGGATGAGCGAACTCGAACTGTATAGTTCGGGTTCGTACCGAATTTTGGGGTGTCCGTGACACGGACCCGAACCCGGACATTTTCGTAAAAGTCTGGGTTCGGGTTCGGTGTTCGTCGCTTTCTTGGTGCTTTTGTGACGCTTTCTTGGCGCTTTTTGAAAGGCTGCAAAGCAGCCAATCAACAAGCGTCATACTACTTGCCCCAAGAGGCCGTCACAGCCATACCTACTATTGGCATGGCTGTGATTGGCCAGAGCACCATGTGACCCAGCCTCTATTTAAGCTGGAGTCACATAGCGCCGCCCGTCACTCTGCTCTGATTAGCGTAGGGAGAGGTTACGGCTGCGACAGTAGGGCGAGATTAGGCAGATTAACTCCTCCAAAGGACTTGATTAATCGATCGATCTGCAGCTGTGCATCATTGAGCTGCTGAAATTCAATTGCTCACTGTTTTTAGGCTGCCCAGACCGTTTGTCAGTCACTTTTTTCTGGGGTGATCGGCGGCCATTTTGTGTCTTGTGGTGCGCCAGCACAAGCTGCGACCAAGTGCATTTAACCCTCAATGGTGTGGTTGTTTTTTGGCTAAAGCCTACATCAGGGTGAAGCTGTCACACCAAGTGCATTTAACCAGCAATAGTCTGTTTATTTTTTGGCCATATACTACATCAGGGGCAAGCTGCGCCTGTCACCAAGTGCATTTAACCCTCAATGGTGTGGTTGTTTTTTGGCTAAAGCCTACATCAGGGTGAAGCTGTCACACCAAGTGCATTTAACCAGCAATAGTCTGTTTATTTTTTGGCCATATACTACATCAGGGGCAAGCTGCGCCCGTCACCAAGTGCATTTAACCCTCAGTAGTGTAGTTGGTCAAGCTGTCACACCAAGTGCATTTAACCAGCAATAGTCTGTTAATTTTTTGGCCATATACTACATCAGGGGCAAGCTGCGCCCGTCACCAAGTGCATTTAACCCTCAGTAGTGTGGTTGGTCAAGCTGTGACACCAAGTGCATTTAACAAGCAATAGTCTGTTCATTTTTTGGCCATATACTACATCAGGGGCAAGCTGCGCCTGTCACCAAGTGCATTTAACCCTCAATGGTGTGGTTGTTTTTTGGCTAAAGCCTACATCAGGGTGAAGCTGTGACACCAAGTGCATTTAACCAGCAATAGTCTGTTAATTTTTTGGCCATATACCACATCAGGGGCAAGCTGTGCCCGTCACCAAGTGCATTTAACCCTCAGTAGTGTAGTTGGTCAAGCTGTCACACCAAGTGCATTTAACCAGCAATAGTCTGTTAATTTTTTGGCCATATACTACATCAGGGGCAAGCTGCGCCCGTCACCAAGTGCATTTAACCCTCAGTAGTGTGGTTGGTCAAGCTGTCACACCAAGTGCATTTAACCAGCAATAGTCTGTTCATTTTTTGGCCATATACTACATCAGGGGCAAGCTGCGCCCGTCACCAAGTGCATTTAACCCTCAGTAGTGTGGTTGGTCAAGCTGTGACACCAAGTGCATTTAACAAGCAATAGTCTGTTCATTTTTTGGCCATATACTACATCAGGGGCAAGCTGCGCCTGTCACCAAGTGCATTTAACCCTCAATGGTGTGGTTGTTTTTTGGCTAAAGCCTACATCAGGGTGAAGCTGTGACACCAAGTGCATTTAACCAGCAATAGTCTGTTAATTTTTTGGCCATATACTACATCAGGGGCAAGCTGTGCCCGTCACCAAGTGCATTTAACCCTCAGTAGTGTGGTTGGTCAAGCTGTCACACCAAGTGCATTTAACCAGCAATAGTCTGTTCATTTTTTGGCCATATACTACATCAGGGGCAAGTTGCGCCCGTCACCAAGTGCATTTAACCCTCAGTAGTGTGGTTGGTCAAGCTGTCACACCAAGTGCATTTAACCAGCAATAGTCTGTTAATTTTTTGGCCATATACTACATCAGGGGCAAGCTGCGCCCGTCACCAAGTGCATTTAACCCTCAGTAGTGTGGTTGGTCAAGCTGTCACACCAAGTGCATTTAACCAGCAATAGTCTGTTCATTTTTTGGCCATATACTACATCAGGGGCAAGCTGCGCCCGTCACCAAGTGCATTTAACCCTCAGTAGTGTGGTTGGTCAAGCTGTGACACCAAGTGCATTTAACAAGCAATAGTCTGTTCATTTTTTGGCCATATACTACATCAGGGGCAAGCTGCGCCTGTCACCAAGTGCATTTAACCCTCAATGGTGTGGTTGTTTTTTGGCTAAAGCCTACATCAGGGTGAAGCTGTGACACCAAGTGCATTTAACCAGCAATAGTCTGTTAATTTTTTGGCCATATACTACATCAGGGGCAAGCTGTGCCCGTCACCAAGTGCATTTAACCCTCAGTAGTGTGGTTGGTCAAGCTGTCACACCAAGTGCATTTAACCAGCAATAGTCTGTTCATTTTTTGGCCATATACTACATCAGGGGCAAGTTGCGCCCGTCACCAAGTGCATTTAACCCTCAGTAGTGTGGTTGGTCAAGCTGTCACACCAAGTGCATTTAACCAGCAATAGTCTGTTCATTTTTTGGCCATATACTACATCAGGGGCAAGCTGCGCCCGTCACCAAGTGCATTTAACCCTCAGTAGTGTGGTTGGTCAAGCTCTCACACCAAGTGCATTTAACCAGCAATAGTGTGGTTATTTTTTGGCCATATCCCAGTCTAATTCTGTCACTAAATCCATACCGGTCACCCAGCGCCTAAATACTAGGCCTCAAATTTATATCCCGCTAAATCTGTCGTTACCGCTGTACTGTTGTGGCTGGGAAAGTTATTTAGTGTCCGTCAAAGCACATTTTTTGTTCTGGGTTGAAATACAATTCCAAATTTAGCAATTTCATAATTTAGTGGTTTCTGCTATATCAGAGCTATTTGAAATCTATCCCTAAAAGGGTATATAATATTCAAGGTGCACATAGGGTCATTCAGAATAACTTCACACACACGCTACTGTGCATTTCCAAGTCTAATTCTGTTAGTAAATCCATACCGGTCACCCAGCGCCCAAATACTAGGCCTCAAATTTATATCCCGCTAAATCTGTCGTTACCGCTGTACTGTTGTGGCTGGGCAAGTTATTTAGTGTCCGTCAAAGCACATTTTTTGTTCTAAGTTGAAATACAATTCCAAATTTAGCAATTTCATAATTTAGTGGTTTCTGCTATATCAGAGCTATTTGAAATCTATCCCTAAAAGGGTATATAATATTCAAGGTGCACATAGGGTCATTCAGAATAACTTCACACACACGCTACTGTGCATTTCCAAGTCTAATTCTGTCACTAAATCCATACCGGTCACCCAGCGCCTAAATACTAGGCCTCAAATTTATATTCAGCTGAATTTGAATACAATACATTGGGCCAAATAATATTTTTGTTGTTGTGGTGAACCATAACAATGAGGAAAACATCTAGTAAGGGACGCGGACGTGGACATGCCGCCAGAATTTACAGCGATATATGGTGGGGCCCAATGCCGTTCTAAGGATGGTAAGGCCTGAGCAGGTACAGGCATTAGTCAATTGGGTGGCCGACAGTGGATCCAGCACGTTCACATTATCTCCCACCCAGTCTTCTGCAGAAAGCGCACAGATGGCGCCTGAAAACCAACCCCATCAGTCTGTCACATCACCCCCATGCATATCAGGGAAACTGTCTGAGCCTCAAGTTATGCAGCAGTCTCTTATGCTGTTTGAAGACTCTGCTGGCAGGGTTTCCCAAGGGCATCCACCTAGCCCTTCCCCAGCGGTGGAAGACATAGACTGCACTGACGCACAACCACTTATGTTTCCTGATGATGAGGACATGGGAATACCACCTCAGCATGTCTCTGATGATGACGAAACACAGGTGCCAACTGCTGCGTCTTTCTGCAGTGTGCAGACTGAACAGGAGGTCAGGGATCAAGACTGGGTGGAAGACGATGCAGGGGACGATGAGGTCCTAGACCCCACATGGAATGAAGGTCGTGCCACTGACTTTCACAGTTTGGAGGAAGAGGCAGTGGTGAGACCGAGCCAACAGCGTAGCAAAAGAGGGAGCAGTGGGCAAAAGCAGAACACCCGCCGCCAAGAGACTCCGCCTGCTACTGACGCCGCCATCTGGGACCGAGCAACCCAAAGGCAGCTTCAAGGAGTTCCCTGGCATGGCACTTCTTCAAACAATGTGCTGACGACAAGACCCGAGTGGTTTGCTCGCTGTGCCATCAGAGCCTGAAGCGAGGCATTAACGTTCTGAACCTGAGCACAACCTGCATGACCAGGCACCTGCATGCAAAGCATGAACTGCAGTGGAGTAAACACCTTAAAACCAAGGAAGTCACTCAGGCTCCCCCTGCTACCTCTTCTGCTGCTGCCGCCTCGGCCTATTCTGCTGCTGCCGCCTCGGCCTCTTCCTCCGCCTCTGGAGGAACGTTGGCACCTGCCGCCCAGCAAACAGGGGATGTACCACCAACACCACCACCACCTCCGTCACCAAGCGTCTCAACCATGTCACACGGCAGCGTTCAGCTCTCCATCTCACAAACATTTGAGAGAAAGCGTAAATTCCCACCTAGCCACCCTCGATCCCTGGCCCTGAATGCCAGCATTTCTAAACTACTGGCCTATGAAATGCTGTCATTTAGGCTGGTGGACACAGACAGCTTCAAACAGCTCATGTCGCTTGCTGTCCCACAGTATGTTGTTCCCAGCCGCCACTACTTCTCCAAGAGAGCCGTGCCTTCCCTGCACAACCAAGTATCCGATAAAATCAAGTGTGCACTGCGCAACGCCATCTGTAGCAAGGTCCACCTAACCACAGATACGTGGACCAGTAAGCACGGCCAGGGACGCTATATCTCCCTAACTGCACACTGGGTAAATGTAGTGGCAGCTGGGCCCCAGGCGGAGAGCTGTTTAGCGCACGTCCTTCCGCCGCCAAGGATCGCAGGGCAACATTCTTTGCCTCCTGTTGCCACCTCCTCCTTCTCGGCTTCCTCCTCCTCTTCTTCCACCTGCTCATCCAGTCAGCCACACACCTTCACCACCAACTTCAGCACAGCCCGGGGTAAACGTCAGCAGGCCATTCTGAAACTCATATGTTTGAGGGACAGGCCCCACACCGCACAGGAGTTGTGGCGGGGTATAGAACAACAGACCGACGAGTGGTTGCTGCCGGTGAGCCTCAAGCCCGGCCTGGTGGTGTGTGATAATGGGCGAAATCTCGTTGCAGCTCTGGGACTAGCCAATTTGACGCACATCCCTTGCTTGGCGCATGTGCTGAATTTGGTGGTGCAGAAGTTCATTCACAACTACCCCGACATGTCAGAGCTGCTGCATAAAGTGCGGGCCGTCTGTTCGCGCTTCCGGCGTTCACATCCTGCTGCTGCTCGCCTGTCTGCGCTACAGTGTAACTTCGGCCTTCCCGCTCACCGCCTCATATGCGACGTGCCCACCAGGTGGAACTCCACCTTGCACATGTTGGACAGACTGTGCGAGCAGCAGCAGGCCATAGTGGAGTTTCAGCTGCAGCACGCACGGGTCAGTCGCACTACAGAACAGCACCACTTCACCACCAATGACTGGGCCTCCATGCGAGACCTGTGTGCCCTGTTGCTCTGTTTCGAGGGGTCATTTTTAGCACTTTCAGGCCAGTCTCTTCGAAGTGACTCAGAGGGAGGTTTTTGGCAACAGCAGAGGCCAGGTACAAATGTGGCCAGCCAGGGCCCACTACTGGAGGACGAGGAGGACGAGGATGAGGAGGAGGTGGAGGAGGATGAGGATGAAGCATGGTCACAGCGGGGTGGCACCCAACGCAGCTCGGGTCCATCACTGGTGCGTGGCTGGGGGGAAAGGCAGGACGATGACGATACGCCTCCCACAGAGGACAGCTTGTCCTTACCCCTGGGCAGCCTGGCACACATGAGCGACTACATGCTGCAGTGCCTGCGCAACGACAGCAGAGTTGCCCACATTTTAACCTGTGCGGACTACTGGGTTGCCACCCTGCTGGATCCACGCTACAAAGACAATGTGCCCACCTTACTTCCTGCACTGGAGCGTGATAGGAAGATGCGCGAGTACAAGCGCACGTTGGTAGACGCGCTACTGAGAGCATTCCCAAATGTCACAGGGGAACAAGTGGAAGGCCAAGGCAGAGGAGGAGCAAGAGGTCGCCAAGGCAGCTGTGTCACGGCCAGCTCCTCTGAGGGCAGGGTTAGCATGGCAGAGATGTGTAAAACTTTTGTCAACACGCCACAGCTAACTGCACCACCACCTGATACGCAACGTGTTAGCAGGAGGCAACATTTCACTAACATGGTGGAACAGTACATGTGCACACCCCTCCACGTACTGACTGATGGTTCGGCCCCATTCAACTTCTGGGTCTCTAAATTGTCCACGTGGCCAGAGCTAGCCTTTTATGCCTTGGAGGTGCTGGCCTGCCCGGCGGCCAGCATTTTGTCTGAACGTGTATTCAGCACGGCAGGGGGCGTCATTACAGACAAACGCAGCCGCCTGTGTACAGCCAATGTGGACAAGCTGACGTTCATAAAAATGAACCAGGCATGGATCCCACAGGACCTGTCTGTCCCTTGTCCAGATTAGACATTAACTACCTCCCCATAACCATATATTATTGGACTCCAGGGCACTTCCTCATTCAATCCTATTTTTATTTTCATTTTACCATTATATTGCGAGGCTACCCAAAGTTGAATGAACCTTTCCTCTGTCTGGGTGCCGGGGCCTAAATATATGCCAATGGACTGTTCCAATGTTGGGTGACGTGAAGCCTGATTCTCTGCTATGACATGCAGACTGATTCTCTGCTGACATGAAGACAGATTCTCTGTTACGGGACCTCTCTCCTCTGCCTGGGTGCTGGGCCTAAATATATGCCAATGGACTGTTGCAGTGGTGGCTGACGTGAAGCCTGATTCTCTGCTATGACATGCAGACTAATTCTCTGCTGACATGAAGCCAGATTGTCTGTTACGGGACCTCTCTCCTCTGCCTGGGTGCTGGGCCTAAATTAATGAAAATGGACTCTTACAGTGGTGGGTGACGTGAAGCCTGATTCTCTGCTATGACATGAAGACTGATTCTCTGCTGACATGAAGCCAGATTGTCTGTTACGGGACCTCTCTCCTCTGCCTGGGTGCTGGGCCTAAATTTATGAAAATGGACTCTTACAGTGGTGGGTGACGTGAAGCCTGATTCTCTGCTATGACATGAAGACTGATTCTCTGCTATGACATGAAGACTGATTCTCTGCTGACATGAAGCCAGATTGTCTGTTACGGGACCTCTCTCCTCTGCCTGGGTGCTGGGCCTAAATTTATGACAATGGACTGTTGCAGTGGTGGCTGACGTGAAGCCTGATTCTCTGCTATGACATGCAGACTAATTCTCTGCTGACATGAAGCCAGATTGTCTGTTACGGGACCTCTCTCCTCTGCCTGGGTGCTGGGCCTAAATTTATGACAATGGACTGTTGCAGTGGTGGCTGACGTGAAGCCTGATTCTCTGCTATGACATGCAGACTGATTCTCTGCTGACATGAAGACAGATTCTCTGTTACGGGACCTCTCTCCTCTGCCTGGGTGCCGGGGCCTAAATATCTGAGAATGGACTGTTCCAGTGGTGGGTGACGTGAAGCCAGATTCTCTGCTATGGGACCTCTGTCCAATTGATTTTGGTTAATTTTTATTTATTTAATTTTTATTTTAATTCATTTCCCTATCCAAATTTGTTTGCAGGGGATTTACCTACATGTTGCTGCCTTTTGCAGCCCTCTAGCCCTTTCCTGGGCTGTTTTACAGCCTTTTTAGTGCCGAAAAGTTCGGGTCCCCATTGACTTAAATGGGGTTCGGGTTCGGGACGAAGTTCGGATCGGGTTTGGATCCCGAACCCGAACATTTTCGGGAAGTTCGGCCGAACTTCTCGAACCCGAACATCCAGGTGTCCGCTCAACTCTAATTATGATAGACATTCCGTTATGCATTCCGTCATGGAATTGCGTTATGGTCCGTGGTAACGGATTCCATAACACAATTCAGTAAATACCACAACACAAACCCGCACACAAACTTCAAAGTATGACATTCGCTCATCCCTACCACTAAGCTTAAAGGGAACCAGTCATGTGGATATTTGATTATAATCTAACTAATTATATACAATCATTAACTACTATAAAGTGCCTTAGATGTATTCTCTTACTGGTGTGACAGATGGTTACCTCATAATATACACACAAAGATGCCACATGCCGCATGCTAATGAACTGATTTGAGTCCAGCGTGATATCATTGAGTCCAGCGTTTATTTAATTCAGAGCTATAGCCACTCCCCTGCCCACCTGCTGCTGATTCATAGGGAAAAAAACTGTCAATCTGTAGCCGGTAGGCAGGGAGAGTCGGGAGCTCATAAATATTCATGACTGAGCATTATCAGCTGGAGCTTTTCAATACAAGATGTTGGCAGATTGACTGGGTCAATTAAAGAATGTGACCCAGCATTTTGCTAAGAGAATCACTTATTTATGTTGCCCTTAGTTAGGACACCATAAAACTGGTGACAGGTTACCTTTAACTCTGTTACTGTAGATTTGCAGTAAGCTTGGTTCTGGTACTACGTCTATGTAGTAAGTGTGGTTCTGTTTCTATATCTTTGTAGTGAGTTTGTTTCTGGTACTATATCTATGTAGAAAGCTTTGTCCTGTTATTGTATCTATTGACTCACTGACTCATACTGCATTAATGTAGTAGGCTTGGTTCTGTTACTGTAGCTAACCATATATAGGAAGTAAAAATAAGAAACCTTCAAAAGTTTAGTGTGGTGAGGAGAACATAAACTTCAAATAGCCCATGGACCATGGTAGCCTAAATGCGTTTTCCGATTTTTTAAAACAAAGGTGCAAGGGAGATGTTCTAAAAACAATAAAAATATTTACAGTACTGTGAAAAATTTATAGATGGTGTGGGAAATGCTGCAAAGCAGGGTGGATAAAAATCTATTATTTTATTTAAAAAATCTGAATTTTTTTATTTAAATCGGATTTTTTTTATATAAAATGCTTTTTGAGGAAAATATATTACCATCCAACGGTTATTCCATCATGAAATAAAGATTAGTTTTTTAATTATGTAGAATAAGGCTCTATAGGTTTAATTTTTTGGGTAAATAAATTCCATTAATCCATTCACAATGTCATGCTCTTCCAGAGGTTTTTGTAAGATTATTGGGCAGTTTCTCTGCCTACAAGATATTATCAAAGATGCTTGGTTTACTATTGCAGTTCTCAAAACTGAATTTGACTCAGCAGAGATCACATGCCTCTTCTTCACAGCAAAAATTTTATAACATGAACAGAGTTGAGAAAAAGACCTTAATCCTAATCCTTGCAGAATCAACCTAATCAAACTAATATGAAAAGTTGTTATTCTAAAAATCTTCATTTACTTGCATATTATAAGTTATACCAGCAAGAATTAGTCTTTATTTAGAAAACTATGATTTAAATCAAGCCTTACTGACTAGTGATTTAAATTGTGATTTAAATCAGTTTGATTTAAATCAAATCCACCCTGCTGCAACTGCAAAGTAAGAATGCTTTGGCAATTAACAAAATGCAAAGTGAATGAACAAAAGATACATCTAAATCAAATCACTATTTGGCGCAACCTCCCTTTGCCTTCAAAACAGCATCAATTCTTTTAGGAGCACTTGCACATACTTTTTGAAGAAACTCGGCAGGGTGGTTGTTCCAAATACCTTGGAGAATACATGTTCTGTGAATGTAGGCTAGCTCAAATCTTTCTGTCACTTCAGTTAATCCCAGATGGACTTGATGGCGTTGAAATCAGGGCCGTGTGGGGCCCCACGACTCCTTGTTCTTTGTTATGCTGAAGATAGTTCTTACTGGCACTGGCTGCATGCTTCGGGACACTGTCCTGCTGCAGAATACATTTACAGCCAGTCCCTGAAGGTAATGCATGATTGATAAGTATCTGTCTGTCTTTTTCATCACTGAGGACATCAATAATCCTCACCAAATCCCCAAATCTATTAGCTGAAATGCAGCCCCAAATTTGCAAGGAACCTGCACCATGCTTCACTGTAGCCTGCAGATGCTCAGCCATTCGGGGAAAAACCTGCCTTCTGTTATGGCTAAATATTTACATTTTTGACTCATCAGTCCAGAGTACCTCCTGTCATTTTCTGCACCACAGTTCCCATGTTTTCGTGCATAGTTGAGTCACTTGGCCTTGTTTCATGTCAAGGTATGGCTTTTTGACGCAGTTCTTTCATGAAGACCATTTCTGGCCAGACATCTCTGAACAGTAGATGGGTGTACCTAAATCCTACTGGTTTCTGCCAGTTCTGAGCTAATGGCACTGCTGGACATCATTTGATTTCAAATGGAAGTAACCATGATGCTTTTTTTAATATGCTGCACTACATTTCCTTGGCTGACCACCGCATCTACAGCACTTAATGTTACCCATGTTTCTGCTTATTCAGAATTTCTTGAACAACACATCTTGAAAACCCAATCTGATTGGAAATATTTGTCTGGGAAAGACTTTCCAGGTAACCAGGTTGTGTTTAGTGTAGACAGCTTTGATTGCAAAGGTAAAGTTGCGTAAACTTCATATATATTACAGAATTATACTCTAATTGTGGGTATATTGGTTTACAGGCTTCAAATTTAAAGGGGTTGTCCGGGCTGTTACTATTGATAACCTATAGGAGGGGGTCTGACATCTGGCATCCCTGTCGACCATTTGTATGAGGAGACGGCGCGCAGTGTACAAGTGCCATCTCTTGTCTCTCTTGCTGTTCACCACTGCAAAGACCATAGACTGCAGCAGCAGACAGGCAGAGAGAAGGGAGATGGCACTTGTGCACTGCATGTGCCATCTCCCCATACAGCTGATCGGCGGGGTGCTGGGTGTCGGACCCTCGCCAATTTGATATTGATGATCTTTCCTCAGTATAGATCATCAATAGTAAAAGCCAGGATAATCCCTTTAAACTTTATCTTGTACGCCTAGAATAAATGAATGATTCCCCATTTAATAGTATGGATGGTATCCCTTTAACTGCCTCCGGACCACCTAACGCAGGATTGCGTTCTGGAGGCGGCTCACTCAGGCACAGTCACGCATTTATGCGCCATCTCGCGAGACGCGAGATGACGCTCACAGCTGGCCTGCACATACAGCAAAAGTTACAGGACAAGTTCGTCATCAGCCTGCCAGCCAATGATCGTCGCTGGCAGGCTGATGATTTTCAAAAAACGAATCAGAAGCCATCTAACACATTATATTTATAAATATAATGTGTTAAATGGCTGCTGTGTCTGCTGGTCCTTTTCGTCGGTTGGTTCCAGCAGTGGAGCAGACATCACAGTGAGTACACCAAACACCACACTTAGCCCCAGATCACCCTCCATCACCCCAATTAACCCCTTGATCACCCCTGTCAATCACCTAGTGAAGGGAAAAAAGTGATCAGTGTAAACTGTCACTTTTTTTTTCACTGGCATTGACTGGTTTTAGGATAGTTTAGGCCCCTTGGTTAGGTAATTAGCGTCGGTTAGCGCCCAGCCCACCGCACCACAGTCAATGATTTGCTGATTAGCGTATCGCTAATCAGCATTTGTACTGTTATAGTATCTGTAAGTGATCAGAACTGATCACAGTCAGATCTATAAATAGTATTAGTGTCACCTTAGTTCGCCCTCCACCCAAAACGCTGTGTTTGCCCGATCAGGTCTGATCGGTCGCCCACACGTGCGTTCACCCATGCCCGCCCTGCCGCAGTGACAATTTTTTTTTTTTATCACTGCACAATCACTTTACAAGCGCTGCGGCGATAAAAAAATCAGTTTTGATATTTTTTATCAATCGCAGCGGCCTCCGATTTGTAAGACAGGTTTGCTTTTTTTCTTGGGTAGTCTCAGGGAATACCCCCTAAATTTAGTAGTCCAAATGGCAAATAAGGGGTATTCTTCTGAAGAGGCCTACAGGCTTCTGACCTAGTTGGATGAAGAATGGGAACCCTCATCTGACGAATCCAGCGGGTCAGAATACGAACCTGTAGAAAGCAGTGGCAGTCTGACCCAAAGTTCGGACGAGGAGGTTGAGGTCCCTGATACCACCAGGCGTACCCGGCCCCGTGTTGCTAGACCACAGGTTGTGCAGGATCCGCTTCAAGGGCAGCAGAGTGGGGCTGGCGCTGGCGGATTACGTGGTGAGGCATACACCAGCAGCGCAGCCCATCCTGGACCTAGTACCAGCACTGCCGTAGAACATGGTGAAGTGGCGAGCACCAGAAGGGCAGTTGAAGCTGGTACGGTGGCACGTGCAGTAGTTCCCCCGTCGCAGCCACCGCACAGACAGGCCCGTAGAGCCCCTAGAGTCCCTGAGGTGCTGGAAAACCCTGATTGGCAGCCCCCAACTTCAGCTGCACCAGTAGTTCCCCCTTTCACCGCCCAGTCTGGAGTTCGGGTTGAGACAGCTCAGATCGGTTCGGCACTGGGATTTTTTGAGCTGTTCTTGACTGTTCTTGAGCTCTTGGACTCAGTCGTGGCAGAAACAAATCGGTATGCCACTCAATTTATAGCCGCCAACCCGGGAATCTTTTATGCCCAGTCTTTCCGGTGGAAACCCGTCCAAGTTTCTGAAATTAAAATTTTCCTGGGCCTTCTCCTCAACATGGGTCTAACCAAAAAGCATGAATTGCAGTCATATTGGTCCACTAACCCAATTCATCACATGCCCATGTTCTCTGCTGCCATGTCCAGGGCACGATTTGAGGCCATCCTGCGTTTCCTGCACTTTAGCGACAACAGCACCTCCCGTCCCAGAGGCCACCCAGCTTTTGACCGGCTCCAGAAAATTCGGCCCCTCATAGACCACCTTAACACCAAATTTGCAGATTTGTATACCCCTGAGCAAAACATCTGCGTAGACGAGTCCCTTATACATTTTACCGGGCGCCTTGGCTTCAAACAATACATCCCAAGCACGCGCGCCCGGTATTGGGGTCAAATTGTATAAGCTCTGTGAAAGGGCCACAGGCTATACCCACAAATTTGGATCTATGAGGGTAAAGATCAGATCCTGGAGCCGGTCGGTTGCCCTGACTACCTGGGAAGCAGTGGGAAGACAGTCTGGGACTTGGTGTCACCCTTATTTGGCAAAGGGTACCATCTTTATGTGGACAATTTTTACACAAGTGTGCCCCTCTTCAGGCATTTGTTCCTAGAACAGATTGGCTGCTGTGGCACCGCGCGACCTAGTCGCCGGGGCTCCCCCCAACGGCTCGTTACCACCCGTCTTGCAAGGGGGGAGAGGGCTGCCTTGTGTAACAAAGAACTGCTCGCGGTGAAATGGAGAGACAAGCGTGACGTTTACATGCTCTCCTCCATTCAGGCAGACACGACAATACAAATTGAACGAGCAACCAGTGTCATTGAAAAGCCCCTCTTGGTCCACGACTATAATTCGCTCATGGAAAGGGTGGACTTCAATGACCAGATGTTGGCTCCATATTTAGTGTGCCGCCGCACCATACGCTGGTATAAGAAGGTGTCTGAATATTTGATTCAATTGGCTGTATATAAGTTCTCTACAGTAAGGCTGGGAGAACAAGATCCTTCCTCAAATTTCAGGAAGACGCCCCCTCCTCATGTTGATTGACAGGGCCAGGGAACGGGATCGTTCTCTGCTGGCCCTGTTTGCATTCAAAATCTCACCCCTGCTCCGTACCTGTCTTCAATCGGCGCAGGCGCACTGAGAGGCGGCCGCTCGCTCGGCCGCTCTATCCTCAATGCGCTTGCATCGGGTGTAGATGTGACGTCATCGGCACAGGCGCATTGAGGATGGAGCGGCCGAGCGAGCGGCCGCCTCTCAGTGCGCCTGCGCCGACTGAATACCGTTACGGCGCAGGCGCGAGATCTTGATAGCAGACAGGGCCAGCAGAGGACAATCCTGTTCCCTGGCCCTGTCAATCAACATGCGGAGGGGGCGTCTTTAGGATCGGAGGATGCGGCTGCTACCAGCAAGTAGCCGCCCTACTTGCTGGTAGCAAGGTAATTTGCATATTTTAAAAGCACGTTTTTAACACAATCTACTGGACCAAAATGATTAATTAGATTATGTAGGCATAAATCGCAGTATAGGGATTATAAGTGTAAAAAAAAAAAAAAAAGGTTAAGTGGGGTGACAGAAGCCCTTTAAGGGGGTTTAAGCTAGGGGAGCTGAGGTGGTTAAAATGGCTCTGAAATGATGACATGCCTGGAATTCTATCTAAGCAATGCATAACAAACTCCAATATTATCCTTCTTTGACACCAAGAAATGCTCTGCTGAAATAACAACACCATGCATGTCAATGAGCATCAAGTCAACTGCAGCAAGGGCATGAGCAATTGTGTGGCAATGCAACAGGGAAAACAACGGCATCATCCTAGGATTTATTCTAACGCCAACTTTTCACCGCAGTGCATAATGATTCTTACCACGTACACCTGAATATAATTGAAGAGAATATGAGATGCAATCTGTATGGACATAACCACATACATCTGTTTCTAAGGCCTCTTTCACACGAACGTGTCTCCCCCGTGGCTGTGCTGCGAACTGCAAATTGTGGTCCGCAATGCACGGGCACCGACTGTGGGCCAGCCGCATGCGGATCGCGACCATATTCACTTGAATGCGTTCCGCGATCCCTCCGTTCCGCAAAAAGATAGAACAAGTTCTATCTTTTTGGGGAATGGAAGAACGGAACCCTACAGAAGCACTCCGCAGTGCTTCCGTTCTGTGGTTCCGTTCCAGACCGCATCTCTGGAATTCCGGACCCATTTAAGTGAATGCGTCCACATCTGCGATGCGGAATGCACACGGCCGGTGCCCCGTGTATTGCGGACCTGCCATATGCGGGCCGCAATACGGCCATGGGAGGCACGCAGTCGTGTGAAAGAGGCCTAAATGAAATTGTGCTTAACCAGTTCAAAACCGGGCTATTGATCCTCCTTCCTGACCATGAGCATTTTCCCGTTTTTTAGTTACGTTTCTTTGAAAGCCATAACTTTTTTCCATTTGGTTATATAAATAATTTTTGTACCTTTTTTCAGTAATATATGGGACTTATTTTTCGGTCATTTTTAGTTTAGTTTTTTTTTTTGCTTTCATTTTTTTATAACCAGGAAAATCTAAAAAAATAAAAATTGTTTCACTGAGATTTTTAATAATGATGTCCGCTTTCCTGTCCTAATTTCTTTTTAGACTTTATGCCCCTCTATAAGGTCATACAAGACATATGGGGGCATATAACACTATTTAACTATAACATTGTTCATTCGCTTAGCATATTGATAATTGCCAAAATTAAAGTCTTTTTCAAAGCATTCTTACTTTGCAGCATTTCCCACACCCATCTATAACTTTTGCACAGTACTGTACATTCTTTAAAGGGGGTCTGTCACCTCCATATGGCCATATACAGCGCTTAAATGGCTCTGTAGCACACCGATACAGGATTGTAACGGTACCTTTGTTCTTTTCTTTAGACTTGCACCAGCAGGAAAAACTAAGTTTAATTCATATGCAAATGAGCACTCTCAAGTGCCCAAGGGCGGCGTTCACTGTGTAGGTGCCCAGGCTGCTCTGCCTTCTTTTCACTTTACTCCTCCCCAGTCTCTGCCTTTGCCCGCCCTCCAAGTCTCTTGCCTCATCGATAAGTCTGGACTTGGAGGGCGGGCAAAGGCAGAGGATGGGGAGGAGTAAAGTGAAAAGAAGGCAGAGCAGCCTGGGCACTTACACAGTGAACTCCGCCCCAGGGCACTTGCGAGTGCTCATTTGCATATGAATTAAACTTCGTTTTTCCTGCTGGTGCAAATCTAAAGACAAAGACAAAGGTATCATTACAATCCTGTATCGGTGTGCTACAGAGCCATGTAAGCGCTGTATATGGCCATATGGAGTTGACAGACTCCCTTTAATTATTTTAGACCATCTCCCTTGCACCTTTGTGCCACATTTTTAACAAATCGGAAAACCCATTTTAGGCTAGCATGGTCCATGGGCCGTATGAAGTTTATCTGGAGGTGAGGTCCCAGGGATAAAAGATGGGTTTCCTTGGAACTCGCTGTCCTCGGCAGGCCTCTTATTTCCCTGTCTTCTCCCATTCTTAGCATAGACGCCTCTATTAAAGTATAGAAACATTATCCTCTTTGTCCTCACATGAGTAACATGTCCATTAAACTACTTAAATGTTTGGATACCAGATCCGATATTGGATGATCTCTACATTCTTTCAAAACATTATCCCACAAGTACCATATACCTAAAAAAAAATGTCTATACATATCTACATAGTAGACATGCCCTCTCTATACAATTTAGAAAGGCTGTGCAGTCCCCCACCCAAGTCTTTACTTTTTTTTCCCATGACCTGCGCTCTCTATTAAAGGCATTGCTCTATTATATAATATTCTTAACTCTCCTGACACAGCGACGAAACCTTAATTTGTACTTAGATGGGAGGAAGACCTGGTTGTGGTGCACACGGAGGAATGATATAAAGCTTTTCCAATAGTTAAACCAGTATCTAGAGGCGCTACTCACTGGGAAACAGATGGTATCTTATGCCAGTACATATTGCAAAGCTTAATCCGTCCTATTCCTCTTGCTGCTGGAGAAATTGTGGACAAATTGCCACTGATAAACATGTTTGGTGGGAATGCCCCTTAGTTTCTCCTTTCAGAAGGTGGTTTTCCTCTTTCTTCAACGCATAGTTGGATGTGTGATTCCCCCCATCCCCTCCTATGGCTTTCGCCTTTGTAGGCCTATCTGATCTGCCTCCGTGTATAAGAACGATTTGTGTCAGCTAGGACAAAGATTGCCAGATCCTAGAAGTTTGGTTCTCTCTAACTATTAGGGAACTGATCTCTACAGTTCAGTCAAAATATGAGCTGGAGAGGTTATATGCTGTTCGAACCCATTCTCACAAAGGTTTCCAATCTAAAAGGATTGTGTGGGAAAAACTCCCAAAACCTTGATCCTTCTATACTTAGTGGAAGAAAGTCTATAACCAGTGGCGTAGCTATCAGGGAAGCAGGGAAAGCGACTGATTTGGGGCCCCAGCTCAGTAGGGGCCTGGGAGCAGTAGCAGCAGTGTGGCTAGCAGGGCCATATTTCTAATAATTTCATTTTTTTTCATTTATTTTATTTTACATTTCCCGTCTCTCCCTGCCTGGCGAAGGGGCGTTGTGACCCTGCGCAATGAAACAAGAGGAGAGGAGAGGGGACAGAGGGATTCTCCTACCTCTGCGCTGCTGCACTGTGTTATCCGATTTGTGGAGCAGCAGTGAGCGGAAGGTGCTGCTCCACCAATCGTTTCAAGTAATACTTCAGTCACAAACAGGGCCCGCTCCCAGACTCCTAGAAGCTCCATGTGGACCCTGGATGTGACCGTCCACACGCCTGCCAGACTGTCTCTCTCTTACCTGCCCACCCCCACACTTGTAGTGCCAGCTGACCTCCTGCTCAGCTCTCTCGGCATCGCTGAAGCCTGCCTGCCAGCCAATGCTGCTGACCTTCAGATTCACTGCCAGCCTGACCAACAATGGTGAGTCTGTGCCCCCTGCCCTGTACTATGCCCCCTATGCTGTATTCTGCCTCCTGCCCTGTACTATGTCCCCTATGCTGTATTCTGCCCCTATGCTGCACTGTGCCCCCTATGCTGCAATTTGTGTACCCCCCTGCCCTGTACCGTACCTCCTATGCTGTATTGTGTCCTCTGCCCTGTACTATACCCCTATGCTACACTGTACCCCCTATGCTGTATTGTGCCCTCTGCCCTGTACTGTGCCCCCTATGCTGTACTGTGTCCCCCTCTGCCCTGTACTGTATCCCCCATGCTATATTGTGCCCCCCATTCCTATACTGTACCTATGCTGTATTGTGCTCCCTATGCTGTAATGTGCTCCCTATGCTGTACTGTGGCCCCTATGCTGTGCCCCTTATACTGCACTGTGCCCCTTGCCCTGTACTGTGCCCTATACCCTGCTCTATGCCCCATTATAATACCCTGTATGAGGCACATTACAGTAGCAAAAGGGTATACCCCTGTACTATGCCTCTTAACCTCTACTATGCCCTCTTACACCCTATACTGTGCCTACTAACCTGTACTATGCCCTCATACCCTGCATTGTGCCCCCTTACCATAGCCTGTACAGTGCCCCTAATAATACCATGCACTGTGCCCTATAATACTCTATACTGTGCCCCTGGTCACATACTGTACTGTGTACCCTTATACCCTGTTATCCAGTCACTGTATGGTGGAATTATCCAGTCATTGTATGGCGGCGTTATCCAGTCACTGCATAAGCGGTGTTATCCAGTCACTGTATGGTTTTGTTATTCAGTTATCCATTTTTTTACATTGATATAGGTTAAGATGCTGTGCTGGTGGACTGGGGGCCCACCTTTCTCAGGGGCCCACCGGGGGATTTCCCTGTTCCCCTGTGGGCCAGTCCAAGCCTGGCCTATGTTGGTTCTCTTACTCAGTTACACTCTGTTGCTTTCACATAAGCTTTAATATTACATGTACAAGTTTTAACTTCTTTTACTATCCCTTCGTGGACCCATATAACTGAAATATTTGTTTTTGCTAATAAAACCTGGACCACCTTTTCAATAAAAAGTTAAAGGGTTCAGAAATGGCATATAGGAATGTCAGTCAGTTAGCAAAATGTGCCCCAAGAAAAGAAAAACAAACGCCACTCACCTGTTCACAGTCAAGCTGTTCCAGCACATGTGGATGGGATCTACGGAAACAGCGTAGCAAAGCAAGTTGTGTAGTTTCCCTAACTGGAAACGGTGTAGCTTGGTGTGCTATGCTGTTTCTGTAGCTCCCATGCAAAGGGCTGGCCCGCTCCGCTGTTTCCAGGCCACCTGCTGATTGGGACCTCATCTGACCTCGTCTGATCTCCAGATGTTTGCAATGCATAAATATACAAAAAAAAATATTGAGTTTCTATTACATGTGATGTTGGAGGAAGTATTCCGAACAATTTTGGTGTAATTAAACCCTGTAATTTGGCAGCATTAGGTTGGTTACCAAAAAAGGGTTATATGGTAAAAAAAATGTATAAATAGTGGAGTAATGCAGATTATTTTAACTATATCAATGCATTTTCTCCCTTTTTTCTTGCCCCATCTGTAGCTCTTGTCTCTTTACTTTCTGTGCGTAGAGAGCAGCTTGTCCCATGTGGAAATCAAGGCCTTCACACACAGCCCCAGCTATTCCACTAATAAACAGTACTATGGTACTAATGCCCCTCCCCGACACTACACGGTCTATTGAGATATAGCAATCTATTTTTATGAATTTAGAAGTAAGGACGAATGAGTGTCTGGGCTGCTTCACTATGAGATTACCATACAAACATTGAGAGTAGGGAGGGAGCAGCGAAGCTACTAAGCATGTCGTGTCCACCACAGAATGCAAGAGAAAATGGAACAGAATTTTGGGCACAGCAAAAACAGCAGGGGATGTTACCAGAGAGGAAAATGTACCCAATAATACGTCATTGAAATGCCCTATTCATTGCAAGGTAATACACTGTCATGTCACATTACTATAACCACCAGCTGATATCCAGAGTAACTGCCGTGTGCAGCGCTGACAGCAGCTAGACGGGCTGGGGGTGACTCAATAAGGTCCTGGTAGGTTGTCCAAGTTGCTTATTCACAATGGTGCCATTTGTCCACTCACCATACACTTCCACCACAGCAGCACGTGAACAGTTCTCAAACTGCACAGTTTCAGAAATACTGCCACCCTTGGCCCGAAAGCCAATAATCATCCCATTTTGCAATAAATTGCACCTGTTACCCATGAGAGGAATGATGGATATGTGGGCAGACAGACTAACGCACACCTTATATACTTGTAGCTGGCCAGCTAAGACCTGTCCTAGGTTGCTAATATAGCTTATATGTTTATACAGCTAGACCTGCCAATGATATTAATACAGTTCCTATGTGTGTGTTAAAGAAAAAAGCTGAGTTATTTACAGTGACCATGTTTGGATGTCATATAACTGTTATATATTGTGTTCACAGAAGCAGAAAAGACAATATGCCTTTAAAGGGAACCTGTCACCGGGATTTTGTGTATAGCGCTGAAGACATGGGTTGCTAGATGGCCGCTAGCACATCCGCAATATCCAGTACCCATAGCTCTGTGTGCTTTTATTGTGTAATAAAAACAATTTGATACATATGCAAATTAACCTGAGTTGAGTCCCTTCCCTAACTCATCTCAGGTTAATTTGCATATGTATCAAATCGGGTTTTTTTACACCATAAAAGCACACAGAGCTATGGGGACTGGGTATTGCAGATGTGCTAGCGGCCATCTAGCAACCCATGTCCTCAGCTCTATACACAAAATCCTGGTGACAGGTTTCCTTTAAGATTCATTATATAATGTAAGTTAAGCTCAATGACACAGCAGAAACAACAGACAGCATAGATTTAAACTGTTTTGCTGGCAGGAGTCTAGACCAATCACAGCCAGTCTCACACATAGCAGGAGTCTTGGCCAATCACAGCCAGCCTCAAACACAGCCTGTGTGGGAAATTCCCTAGCAGGAACTACTAGAAATTATTATTCAACAGATAGAGAAGCTGAACAGACATTCACTTCACTAAGAGCTGTGTTTTATGGAAGCAGAGAGGCCAAAATAGTTCCACCAAATTCAATTGCAAACTACAAAGTTCAATAATCCAATTCCAAACAATCAAACAAATTGCATACAAATGCCAACTGCTCATGCCAGATCATAAGCAATTGTATAGAGCAAACTGCAAACCAAGTAGAGCAAATGAACTATTAGTTAGACCTCAGATATACCTCTCAGAGAGATCATAAAGTACTTAAATAACTTAAAGTGAGATTACAGATACTCAAAAGAGAAATATATCCACCATTTTATGTTGAATGACAAGATTAAACAGTTTAGTTTTTTTTGGGAGGTGTGATCCTAAACTTTTGATCAGCTGAAAAACAGCCTGTTTCAGTTTATTCGTTGTTTTCATTAAATTGAATGCTCAAAAAATATTTTGTCTCACTCTCATTTCTTCTTGCATGTTGAAGCTCTACTTGGAACCTTGTTAAGATCCAACAATGTAAAATATGATTTTTTGCCATTTTTCAAGTGGTCTTAAACTTTCAGGACTATATGAAGAAAAGTTGAAGTTAAAGGGATTCTGTCATCAGATTTTATCCCTATAACCTAAGGATATCCTCATGTCCGGACTAATAAGAAGAATCCTAAGCTGGCCTTATTAAACCTCACTGAGGCTCTATTTGTCCATAAAACAGGTTTTTATAACCTGCCAATCACTTACTTAAGGTGCCCAAGGGGAGGTCCGTTAATACAGGGTGCCCGTCCGCACCCCTCGCCGTCCGGTGCCCAGCGCCGCCTTCCGTCTTCATCGCCGCCTTCCCTGTCTTCAGCGCCGCCTTCTACAGCTCACCGCCGCCTCTGCAATCCTCCCGTCCCTTTGCCAGATCCCGCGCCTGCGCACTAGGCTCGGCCTGATGCGCCCGTGCGGACTCCTGGCAGCGGCTTCATTGAGCAAAGTGCGCATGCGCTGGCGTGATGTGCACTTCGCTCAAACCCTAATATGACCTGCAGATTGGCTGAGCTTAGTGCGCAGGCGCGGGATCTGGCAGAGGGACGGGGAGGATTGCAGAGGCGGTGCTGAGCTGTAGAAGGCGGAGCTGAAGACAGGGAAGGCGGCAATGAAGACGGAAGGCGGCGCTGGGCACCGGACGTTGAGGGGTGCGGACGGGCACCCTGTATTAACGGACCTCCCCTTGGGCACCTTAAGTAAGTGATTGGCAGGTTACAAAAACCAGTTTTTTGGACAAATAGAGCCTCAGTGAGGTTTAATAAGGCCAGTTTAGGATTCTTCTTCTTAGTCCGGACATGAGGATATCTTTAGGTTATAGGGGTAAAATCTGATGACAGAATCCCTTTAATAAAGAAGTTATTTCAAGCATTTGGTGTGCTCTTTAAACCTACTGTTTCTACAGAACGGCGCTAGAGAAATTACATAGTAATAGACCGTCTGGCTAGACTAAAAGTCATAGATACCAAAATTTTTCTAATGCCACAGCGCAAAAGGCACTTCATAGTGCTGCGCCTGCCACAATATCCACCAGGCCAACTCTTGACACCTGACTTCCTTCTTGAGCTATGCGCTGCTGACAGTGAAAGTAAGAAGTGGTCAGAATAATGTGACTTGACTATGTGTTTTTTTGTGTCATAATCCCTTAAAATTAAACCTGGAAGTCAAACGGGCAATGTTTTTTTTGCTCAAATATTCAAACATTTAACCCTAAACTGAAAAGATCTGTTCTATTAAAAAAAAATAAACAATATCGCTAAAAGGAGACCAGGCGTGAGTATCATCACATTCCCCTCCTTTACTTGGCATCATCAATGGAATACAAACAGGAATTATTCGGCAACCCGTTAGATGGTAGGGAATTGCTTTATAAGCAGTGATGACCCTCTAATAACCCTCAGCACTCCCTTGATTACAAAACTAAGCACCCTCGTCTGCACTATAGCAGCTACACCAAAGGAGCAGAAGATGACAAAATGCA
Organism: Bufo gargarizans; assembly: GCF_014858855.1. NCBI lineage: Eukaryota > Metazoa > Chordata > Amphibia > Anura > Bufonidae > Bufo > Bufo gargarizans. The sequence goes on from NC_058088.1 coordinate 120,391,990, forward strand.
GAAGAGGCAGCTGAGACTTCTGCTCATCATATCCTCGTCTGAGAGTGTCTGAATCTGACTGGACATGTAGACAAATTGTCAGACAAAGAGACTCTGTGAAGGCACACACGCATGGCGGCCTCATCTACTGCAGGTATATTTAGAACTGGACAAACCGCCACTGCAGAGCAGTGATCCGCATACACACAGACATTACTAACCAGAATCATTTCAGATTATTTTGAGAAATCAGGAGACATTATTATGTCCTTTGCAACAGGATTTAGATACACTGACTTGCCAAGATTAATAAGGAAAATAGGCACACACTATTACATAATAATGTTGTGCAAGAACCGCCAGCCTCCTCCAGATTTCTTTTTCTGGGAAGCAGACACACGAGGAGCATTACAGTAATTCTGTGCAAAACCTGCCACTGAGTATACTAACTACACACTGTAATCTGGTCCTCACCTGGTTTTGGAGAGTGTGTCAGACAGAAGTGTAAAGGGCCTTTCAAGTCACCTATCATTGGCCAATGTGCAGAGATCAAACCAAGGAAGATACTTTGCTTGTTTGCTGTTGGTTTGGCAGCAGTACATCCCCACGTGTAACCTGCCTGTTGTTTTTAGAGCAATAGCCTAATCACCAAAATGAAGTAGGCACTAGTGACGAGCGGCAGGGGCAATATTCAAATTTGCGATATTTCACAAATATTTTGTAGAATATTTGTCCTATCACGAATTCGCTATTATTTTCTTGATTGTGAAAATTGGCAATGTAATATTCGAGTAAAGCGTGCGCAATACAGACGTGGGTCACTTTTGCTACATTTTCCAAGCTGCTAGAAGGTTCTTGAGACTGGAGAAAATGGTTGGCCGGCAGAACATTAAAAATGGCTTTATATGCAATATATTCGTGATTGCAATTAATGATGCGCATATTTTGGCGCAATACGTGAAACTTCACATTTTAGCAGGTCTGACTACATATTACTGATTGAAGCACTATGTATTGTTGCACTATGTCTGTAGCATGTATGTTTGGACAGCAGAACCTCTCACACTGCCTAACACACTGTACCGCAACTAGAGTTGTTGCGATACCAAATTTTTGATTCGGTTTCGATACCATGAAAAAGTATTGCGATACTCGATACCATTCGATACCACGCAAAAAAAATAAACAAAAAAAGCCACGTGCATTCCTCATTTTTAAAAATGGCGAATCGCGCAGTTTTTATTTTATTTTTTCTGTTCCGGCATTCACCACCTAGATTTTTTTTTATATTTTAATAGTTTGGACTTTTCTGACGTGGCGACGTAATATGTTTATTATTTATATATTTTATATGTGAAATTGGGAAAAGGGGGTGATTTATACTTCATATTTTAGTGTTTTTTTTTTTTTTTTTTTTACACTTTTTATTTAATAACTATTTCCCCTCCTTAGGGGCTAGAACCTGGGATCTTTCATCCCTTTTCCTATTCAGCCTGATAGATCTCTATCAGGGTGAATAGGACTTCACACTGTCCCTGCTGCTCTGTGCTTTGTGCACACAGCATCAGGGATGTTACCATGGCAACCAGGGCTTCTGTAGCGTCCTGGCTGCCATGGTAACCGATCGGAGCCCCAGCATTACACTGCTGGGGCTCCGATCAGAAGCTGCCACTGCACCACCAATGAGGGGAGGGGAGAGGTCCCTGATTTTAATACTGGGGGGTTGAGATGGGCCGGCGCACTGTGCCACCAATGATTTTAATGGGTTGGGGGGCACACTGCACCACCAATGATAATTACCCCTTTATACAGGAGGCGGGTACTGGCAGATCAGCGGCAGTTAACTGCCGCTGATCGCAGCTCCCTGTCAGTGCAATTCTGCTGCCAGCACCCGCCTCCTGTATGTGTTAAAGACTGACTACTATATGGGACTCCAGACTTTCACTATTAGGCTACACAGAGCGGCGCCCAGCGATGTCTCAGCACTCACCATTAGTCCTGGGCGCCGCTCCGTTCGCCTGCAGTGCTCCATTACTGTCTCCTCTCCTGCTCCACATGCTGCTGATTACTATCGGAGCGATGGGAGGAGACATCAGCTTCACTAGTGGGCGTTCCTTCTCCCTGGCTGTAGCGCTGTCCAATCGCAGCGCAGGGAAAAGGAACGCCCACTAGTGAAGCTGATGTCTCCTCCCATCGCTCCGATAGTAATCAGCAGCATGTGGAGCAGGAGACGAGACAGTAATGGAGCACTGCAGGCGAACGGAGCGGCGCCCAGGACTAATGGTGAGTGCTGAGACATCGCTGGGCGCCGCTCTGTGTGGAAATAAACCTATCATTGGTGGCGCAGTGCGCCCGCCCCTCCTCCGCCCCTCTCTTCTCATTGCCGCCTTTCCTCCGTGGTGCCGCCCCTCCTCCGCCCCTCTCTTCTCATTGCCGCCCCTCTCTTCTCATTGCCGCCCCTCTCTTCTCATTGCCGCCCCTCTCTTCTCATTGCCGCCCCTCCTCCGCCCCTCTCTTCTCATTGGTGGCAGCGGCAGCAGCACAGGGGGGAGGGAGGACAGCTTCCTTCTCCCCGTGCTGCTGAGAGAACATGAGCGCGCCGATAGCAGCGCGCTCATGTTCAGAGATACTAGACTGCGCAGAAGCGCAGCCCAGTATCGAAAAAACGGAAATCCCGGTATCGTATCGATACCGGGACAAAAGTATCGATTGGGTATCGAAATTTCGATACCCGCAACAACCCTAACCGCAACAGCTACACTATATCAGTATATAACCTACACTGACTATCCCCCACTAACTATCTGTATTATATATATATATAAGCTATCTAACTATCCAATGTAGTGTGGAAAGCACAGAGCACAGCAATGACACTGCTCTCTCTCTCAGAACTTTAATAAAACTGCAGAAAATGGCTGCTGGGGCGGTTCTTATATAGTAAGGTGTAGGCAACTTTCCTATTGGTTGCTAGGGATGTTGCTAAGCTCAGACAAAGACATTGCAGCCTTCTCATTGGCCCGCAAGCAAGAAGCAAGGAGGGATCATGAGTTCAGGTAGAAAAAAAATCTAGAATATTCGAAAATACTTCACTATATTCTAAATATTCGTGCCGATATTCGCAATTAATATTCGTTATTCGAATACTCGTGCCCAACACTAGTAGGCACCACCTACTAAATATCAATTATAGTGTGCCTCCATGTACCAGAAAACATAGGGGGTAATTCATCAAACTGGTGTAAAGTAGAACTGGCTTAGTTTCCCATAGCAACCAGATTTCACCTTTCATTTTTTTTAAAGCTCCTTTGAAAAATGAAAGGTGGAATCTGATTGATTGCTATGGACAACTAAGCCAGTTCTTCTTAATACCAGTTTGATAAATGACCTCCATAGTACATTAGCCAACAGAGCACGTAGATGAGGCACATTTCCTCAAAAATCCCAAATTATAAATAATAATACATTAAACATAAAACAAGTATTATTATTATATCATTTTTGTAATCGGTGAGGTATGCCGCCTGTGCGTGCTGTCTTTCTCTTGGTTTATGTTTAAAGGCGGAATGAAAAACGATCGCATGAATGATCATAGTAAGAAAAACCACACAATTCTTGTACAATATAAAAAACAGTCCTGCAAGTCTAATCGATTTGCTATACCTCTGACGGACGCTTGTTAAAGGTAATGCATTTGGCTGTGTAAAAGGATCCTAACGTGAAGCTTCTGCACCCCAACACAACATCTCTAATAGGGTCCACCACCTACCATGCACCATTTATACATACTTCTCTTCTTATGCGGCAGATGGCATTCGGGTCTTGGGGTGACTATTATCTCTGCACTATCTACAGCTACACCCTTGTTGTCAGCATCAGGATGAACTGGAGTCAAAGGATTTTTCTATAGTAACAACCTTTGCGCATAAAGCACTGATATAACCCTCAGCGGAGGTAACCACACAAAAATGACCAATATCGAAGACAACCGATTGGCTGACACGTCTACTAGTAATGAAACAAAAGCAGAGAGCAGCCTGCTCCTTGAGGTTCTCAGTCTTTAAAAATGGCAGCAAGCCCAGGTGGGTAAACAGTTAAATGTGAAGAGCGCGATGGTTAGGGTTATGTATTCTTCATATTATGGGAAAAGACTGCTCTTGTTCTCAGCTGCACAGGTCACCATGCAACATAAAAATGAGAATATAGAGTGACGGGAGGAAGATTTCATGTCAGCAGCAGTATGCGCGCTCGCCTCCCGGGTGTCAGCCTGTATCTGCAGCGCGCTTGCCTTCGTTCTGCATTGTGAAGTTTCCACACTGCAGTATGCGTTCGCCACAGGAATTCTGTCTGTTTGAATTAGGCAGGGGGCACCCAGGTAGTTTCCACAGACGTGCTGCATAGCATCCAATAATGGGGGAGCACCAAGTGGGGGAGGGAACGGTTGTGCTGGCACAGAGATGCGTGGGCATCCCAGACATGAACCATTAGCAGATAAACAGCCTGGAGCGACAGGGGCACAAAGCACAGGCAGCTCAGGAGGAAAACCCAAACGCGAGAATGGCAGCAGGAAAGATGCACTGTGTCTTATTCCCAGGAGACCCTCTCTGCTGCAGGGGAAAAGCCAGAAGGCTCATTCTAACATAAAAGGGGGATTCCACCATACCAACCTGCTGCCACATTATCGGGAATCCCTGCATGTGTTTACAGCCGAGGAGGGAGCTATGTGGCTGGCTTGGAAGCCTCGCATGTTAAACAGGATTATGATAATGATAGATAATGAGAGCGCGGATGGCAATAAAAAAAACACTATGATCGAGATGCGCCATCAAAATACTAATTGCCTCTATTTTCCCCTATGTAATAGTCATGAGTAGAGATGAGCGAATGTTTTCAAAAATTCGATTCGCCGGTTCACCGAATTGTTTGGGAAAAATTCAGTTGGATCCGAATAAATTTGCGGCAAATTAGGTTAGAAAATGGCTATTTCCTGGCTGCAGAGAGCCTTTATAGTGGTGTAGAAGACTCTGCCTTGTAGTAACACACATAGGGAGTCTGCTGTGGTAGTGAAACAATACTGTGAGTCAGTATGACTAGACAGGGCTCCTCCAACAGGAACGTGCTCCTACTGCACACCCAACCCCTAGGAGGGGGTAAGCTGAACTCGACCTCTCCCCTAGTAGGGGTAGGCTAGACTGACTAACTACACTCCTCCCTCCGTGCAGCAAGTGTGACACGCCCACCACACCACAGAGGGGGGTGTTAGAATGGAAAGGAAGGTTCCATTCTATGTAAGATGGCTCTGCCTTGTTTGCTGCCACCTGATGGTGAACCAGACATATTACAATTGAACATAACAGTTACATAGAAAGGCCTCATGCACACGACAGTTTTTTTTCACGGCCCGCAAAAACGGGGTCCGTGGGTCCGTGATCCGTGACCGTTTTTTCGTCCGTGGGTCTTCCTTGATTTTTGGAGGATCCACGGACATCAGTCGTTTTGGCGTCCGCCTGGCCGTGCGGAGCCAAACGGATCGGTCCTGAATTACAATGCAAGTCAATGGGGACGGATCCGTTTGATGTTGACACAATATGGTGCCATTTCAAACGGATCCGTCCCCATTGACTTTCAATGTAAAGTCTGGAGTTCTTTTATACCATCGGATTGGAGTTTTCTCCAATCCGATGGTATATTTTAACTTGAAGCGTCCCCATCACCATGGGAACGCCTCTATGTTAGAATATACTGTCGGATATGAGCTACTTCGTGAACCTCAGATCCGACAGTATATTCTAACACTGAGGCGTTCCCATGGTGATGGGGACGCTTCAGGTTAGAATACACTACAAACTTTGTACAAGACTGCCCCCTGCTGCCTGGCAGCACCCGATCTCTTACTGGGGGATATGATAGCACAATTAACCCCTTTAGGTGCGGCACCTAAAGGGGTTAATTGTACTATCATATTCCCCTGTAAGATATCAGGGCTGCCAGGCAGCAGGGGGCAGACCCCCCCCCCCCCCAGTTTGAATATCGTTGGTGGCACAGTGTGCCAACCACCATCGGCCCCCCTCCCTCCCTCTGTTGTATTAAATCGTTGGTGGCACAGTGTGCCAACCACCATCGGCCCCCCTCCCTCCCTCTATTGTATTAAATCGTTGGTGGCACAGTGTGCCAACCACCATCGCCCCCCCCCTCCCTCTATAGCAGTAACATTGGTGGCAGTGTGCGGTCTCAACAGTAGAAGCATCATACTTACCTGCTTGCTGCTGCGATGTCTGTGTCCGGCCGGGAGCTCCTCCTACTGGTAAGTGAAAGGTCTGTGCGGCGCATTGCTAAAGAACTGTCACTTACCAGTAGGAGGAGCTCCCGGCCGTTCACAGACATCGCAGCAGCAAGCAGGTAAGTATGATGCTTCTACTGTTGAGACCGCACACTGCCACCAATGTTACTGCTATAGAGGGAGGGGGGGGGCGATGGTGATTGGCACACTGTGCCACCAACGATTTAATACAATAGAGGGAGGGAGGGGGGCCGATGGTGGTTGGCACACTGTGCCACCAACGATTTAATACAATAGAGGGAGGGAGGGGGGGGCGATGGTGGTTGGCACACTGTGCCACCAACGATTTAATACAATAGAGGGAGGGAGGGGGGCCGATGGTGGTTGGCACCCTGTGCCACCAACGATATTCAAACTGGGGAGGGGGGGGGGGGGGGTCTGCCCCCTGCTGCCTGGCAGCCCTGATCTCTTACAGGGGAATATGATAGTACAATTAACCCCTTTAGGTGCCGCACCTGAAGGGGTTAATTGTGCTTTCATATCCCCCTGTAAGAGATCGGGTGCTGCCAGGCAGCAGGGGGCAGTCTTGTACAAAGTTTGCAGTGTATTCTAACTAGAAGCGTCCCCATCACCATGGGAACGCTTCTGTGTTAGAATATACTGTCGGAAATGAGTTTTCACGAAGTGAAAACTTAGATCAGAAAAAGCTTTTATGCAGACGGATCTTCGGATCCGTCTGTATGAAAGCAACCTACGGCCACGGATCACGGACACGGATGTCAATCTTGTGTGCATCCGTGTTCTTTCACGGACCCATTGACTTGAATGGGTCCGTGAACCGTTGTCCGTCAAAAAAATAGGACAGGTCTTATTTTTTTGACGGACAGGATACATGGATCACGGCCTCGGCTGCAAAACGGTGCATTTTCCGATTTTTCGGAAACGGAAAACGGCACAACGGCCACGGATGCACACAACGGTCGTGTGCATGAGGCCAAAGAGATATGCATATTATACGGGACCTGGAAAGAAATGCATAGAAAGACATAAGGTTAACCATAGAAGACAGTAGCGGGGTGCAGAAGTGGTAATGCACCTCTGGGGCAAAAAAGAAATGTTGTCTTATCAATTGAAGAGCTACCCACCACAGGAGGAAAGAAGACACATAACTAGAGATGAGCGACTTTCATATTTTAAAATTTGTTTACACTTCGTTTGGTGGTAAAAGCAGAATTGCCATAACGCAATTCTATGAACGAATGCATAACGGCATGCCTTTAGAGGCATTCTGTTATTCATTCCGTCATAATAGAAGTTTATGGGCTGCAAAACGGATCTGTCCCATTTCCATTATGCAGGGGAGTCCTTTCGCCAGTTCGCCGAATTTTTCAGAAATATTTGCTTCGATACGTATTTATTTGCGGCGAATCGCGTTAAAAACACCTATTTCCAGGCTGCAAAGAGCCTTTAGAGGGGTGTAGAACACTGTGCCTTGCAGTAAAACACACAGGGAAAGTGCTGTGGTAGTGAAACAATACTGTGAGTCAGTATGACAAGCACATGACAGGTGTCGCTCTTAGAATCACTGCACACTTTACTTATTTGGGCAGTCACGGGGCCAAAACTGACCAAATAACTCAAGTATGAACTCAGCCTTACAGATCGATGTTAGCGTCAAGAAGAAGCGCACTCCTTTTACACCGTCGTCAGTGGATTCCACATAGATGTCAACAGAACCTATTCTTTAAAAGCTTATAGAAGTAGAGCCCCCCTGACAGAGTGGAGAGGGTAAGTTTGTGTTGACTTCACTGATTAATTGGCCCTTCCTCTGATCCATCAGAACAATAGCCCACAAAAAACGGATCTTGTCTGTGGAGTATCCGCCTTCACTCGGTCAGCATTTGCTCAATAATCCATCATGCCAAAAAAAACTGGAGTAGATCTAAAACAGATGAAATGTGAATGGAATATTTGCATGACTTCTGTGTTTTGTACCCACTCCTGCTTTTGGCTACCAAATTATAAGCCAATTCTGATGGGACCATACAGGCTTTACAGCTGCTACACAGACAGGATCCGTTGTGCGTCTTATTTTTCCTTCCTTCTGAAAGATCAGAAGAATGGTCAAATAAATGATGTCAGCCAGGCTGAAGTGGGGAGGGTGGGAACAGCATAAGAAGTCCAAAAAGTGGACCTATGACATAGTGGTGAGGTGGAAGCAGCATGAGGAGACCACAGAGTGGCCCAATTACAGGGTCTGGAGGTGGAAGCAGTATGAGGAGGCAACCAAGTGGCACAATGACTCAGTCTGGAGTTGGCAGCATCAGGAGAAGGCCACCGAGTGGCACAATGACAGAATCTTGAGGTGGCAGCAATATGAGGAGGCCACCAAGTGGCACAATGACAGAATGTGGAGATGGCAGCATCAGGAGAAGGCCACCGAGTGGCACAATGACAGAGTCTGGAGTTAGAAGCAGTATGAGGAGGCCACAGAGTAGCACAATGACACAGTCTGGAGGTGGCAGCATCAGGAGAAGGCCACCGAGTTGCACAATAACAGAATCTTGAGGTGGAAGCAGTATGAGGAGGCCACCGAGTGGCACAATGACAGAATCTGGAGGTGGCAGCATCAGGAGAAGGCCACCGAGTGGCACAATGACAGAGACTAGAGGTGGCGGAAGCAGCAGCATCGGGAGAAGGCCACCGAGTGTCATGACAGAGTCTGGAGGTGGCAGCAGCTGCAGCAGCATCAGAAGAAGGCCACTGAGTGGCACAATGATAGAGCCTGGAGGTGGGGGCAGCAGTAAAAGAATTAGTAGAAGGCCAACGAATGGCACAATGACAGAGTCTGGAGTTGGCAGTATGAGGAGGCCACCGAGTGGCACAATGACAGAGTCGAGGTGGCAGCAGCATCTGGAGAAGGCAACCGAGCAGCACAATGACAGAGTCTGGAGTTGGCAGCAGTATGAGGAGGCCACTGAGCGGCACAATGACAGAGTCGAGGTGGCAGGAGCGCAGCAGCATCTGGAGAAGGCAACCGAGTGTCATAATGACAGAGCCTGGAGGTGGCGGCAGCAGCAGCAGCATCAGGACAAGGCCAACAAGTGCAACAATGACAGAGTCTGGAGTCTGGAGGTGGCGGCAGCAGCAGCATTAGGAGAAGGCCACCGGTGGCACAATGACAGAGTCTGGAGTTGGCAGCAGTATGAGGAGGCCACTGAGCGGCACAATGACAGAGTCGAGGTGGCAGGAGCGCAGCAGCATCTGGAGAAGGCAACCGAGTGTCATAATGACAGAGCCTGGAGGTGGCGGCAGCAGCAGCAGCATCAGGACAAGGCCAACAAGTGCAACAATGACAGAGTCTGGAGTTGGCAGCAGTATGAGGAGGCCACCGAGTGGCACAATGACAGAGTCTGGAGTTGGCAGCAGTATGAGGAGGCCACTGAGCGGCACAATGACAGAGTCGAGGTGGCAGGAGCGCAGCAGCATCTGGAGAAGGCAACCGAGTGTCATAATGACAGAGCCTGGAGGTGGCGGCAGCAGCAGCAGCATCAGGACAAGGCCAACAAGTGCAACAATGACAGAGTCTGGACGTGGCAGCAGTACAAGGAAATCCAGATCGAATTCCACTTCGTCAGCTTCCATTCGCTCATCTCTAGTCCTGAGTATTGTGACTTCAAATCCTGTATCCATCAGTGTACTATAATATCAATCTAAAATGTAAAAGGTCATGAAATGTAACCTCACACTGGTTCATGTTAGTTGGGGCAGACTATGCATTGAGTAAGGGGTCCCTGCTCTTCATTATGGAGTCATTTTTAGCTTCTGCTTTAAAGAGTCCTGGTACTCTGACAGGATACCACTGTATATTTAACATTTCCAGATTGTCAGGAACTGCAGTATGGGAGGCAGAAAGCTTATGGATTTTCACTGACTAAAAACCTCAATAGTATTCTATAATAAACTAGTATCTAAGATACATCTCTATTTATATCTACCAGTACATTTTTATATATATAGTGACACAATAATGGATTGTGTCTGGCAAGGCAGGCATTTTCCTCCCAGCATGTGCGGCTGGGCTGGTTTCCAGCCAGATGAGGTCAAATATCGGACCAGAGTTTAAGTGCCGTTCCGGGTTTTGGCAGCACCTAGCTGTCCTTAAATAGGCAGCTGGGCTCAACAGAGAGGTCTCTGTTTTGGGGATCTGAGGCTTTGTGCAGTGCTGGAGGGCTGAGAGCTGCAGGCCCCCTAATGCCTGCTGTGGACAACTGGACGCAGAACTGTCAGCAAGGTGTTATATGAACTTTCCATTGTGTGTGAATTAACACCAAGACTGCAAAGTTACGTGCTGTTTTGTTGAATTGCCTCAAGTGTGAATAAACACTGACATTTTGAGTTAAGAACTTGTATTTTGCCACTGTACTATGCCCGCTTACTCTATCTACCAAAGCGAAACCCCACACTATATAAATATATATTTGTGTTAGGCGCTTACGGTAGTACAGTGAAGAGCCCTAGGAAAGCAGGGAATAAGCGCAGTCGGTTGTGGTGTGCCGAAACCGAGGATGAGGTAGGCCTGAGAAAGAAGAGGGCCTACCCAAGGAAAAAGATATGGAAGAAATGAGTGTGAATGAGTGGAGTGGTGGGAGGGCCAAAGCTCAGACCTCAGACGGTGCAGGAGCCAGGTGAGGGGAGTGCCCTAAATAGGCTGGAGGCGGACATCAGCCCCTCCCACAAATCCAGGCAAAATGCCTTAACACTTGTGTTAGGCGCTTACGGTAGTACAGTGAAGAGCCCTAAGAAAGCAGGGAATAAGCGCAGTAGGTTGTGGTGTGCCGAAACCGAGGATGAGGTAGGCCTGAGAAAGAAGAGGGCAAAAATGAAATAACCAGTTTATTGTAGTCAAATATACATGAATAGCTCAACCTGACATGTTTTGGAAAGCATCTCTTAACTCTTGTGTTGGATTGGGAATGTATCGCGAGTAAGCGGATGACTTCCAGCGCCCCAATTTCTTGATGACATGAATAGGGATGTTGGCACTGGAGGCCGTGGACGCGGCTCCAATGCGAAAGGAGTGCCCTGAGTAGTTGGCTGCGTTGAGGCCCAGTTGTGTGAGGGATGACCTGACATGGGTCATGAAGGTGGTGGTGGTGGTGAGTACCAAACCATGTAGTTGAAGTAGCGGTTGAGAGGGTAGAAACTTGTGACGTTGTTTGTAAGCATCCAGAACCCTGACTGGACACCATCTGTTGTGCGTGGGGTAATATGAAATGTTAACGGGTAAGTGGTGACTACTCTTGGAGTGAGGTAAGGTCAGGATGTAATGATCCATGTGTTTCGCCAAGTGGGAGACAAGAAGACAAGGTGTGGCTTGGGTCGTGGAGGTTGCAGTGAATTCCCCAGGCCTCAGGAATCCGTAGAAGGCCAAGTAAATTGCTGTTTTGATGATGGAGTTGGTATCTGCTTCAAAAGGCTTGGCGTCTAGTAAGTCGGATAATGCCTTGAAAACATGATTGTTAATGGGTAGCCTCTGGGCTGGCCGTGCGGGTTCCGTCTTCTGAATACCTCGGAGTATGGTTTTGATCTGGTGCCAGGCCATAAAACTGATGTTGTTGGGGTGTATGATTAGCACATGATGTTGAATGCCGGTGAGATATAGTTTGATGGTGTTGTATGACATTTTGAGTTTAAGGTGGCAGAAAGAAGCAAGCCCCAGAAGAGATGTCATGATAATTGGGTGCGTGATGTTGTGTTCCAACAGGAACCTGTTGAATAGTGTGAACGTTCTGTTGTTTGTCCTGTGTGTGTTGTCTGATAGTGCTAATCGGGACAATGTCTGGCTATGCCGCATGATGATTTCTAATCCAGAATGAGCTGTTGAAATGATGGGGCGATGGAGGCCGTGGGCGTCGCTGACGGGAGAGCCTGATGAAATGCCTGAAATTTGAAGCGAGACAGATTGTCAGCTGCCGTATTGCAGACCCCCGGGACATGGAAGCAGTGTAAGAAGAAATTATTGCAAGCTGCCAACCAAGTAAGTCTCCGCAGGAACCTCATGATTGTGAGGGATTTGGAACGACCTTTGTTGATGATCTGGCAGGTCGCCTGGTTGTCTGAATAGCATCGGACCGACATGTTTGCCCATAAATGACCCCACGCCACGGCAGCCGCCACGATGGGATAGATCTCAAAAAGAGCTGAGGTACTGGAAAATCCTTCCAAATCCCGGACTGCAGAAGGCCAGCTGCCCCACAGCCAATCGTTCCCAAAAATGACCGCGAAGCCTGTGGTAGATGCCGCATCTGACCAGATAGAGGGGGAAGAGTCCGATAGCTGAGGGAGGAACATGCTCCTGACATTCCAGGTGGACAGAAATCTCTTCCACATGACCAGATCTGCCGTAGCGTGGGCATCCAGGGACAACCTGTGCGAGTCGTGTAGGAAAAGAGGGAAGAGGTGCAGAAGCCGTGATATAAACGAGCGACCCTGAGGTATGATACGCATGGCAAAGTTCAGGGAACCCAGCAGGGACTGTAGTTCTTTGCGGTTGCAGGTGCCGAGTTGAAGGTAGTTGTCTATGTGGGCGAGAATGTCCTGAATCTTCCCGATTGGCAAACTGGCTTGCATTGAGGCTGAATCCAACTGAATACCCAAGAAGGTGATGACCGTGTCCGGCCCCTCTGTTTTCTTGGTGGAGATGGGTACCCCAAGTTCCTTGAACAGCTTGATGGTGGCTCTGAGGCTGGAGGGGGGAGGTGTTTTCCTCCACGAGTAGAAAATCATCAAGGCAATGCAATACCATCGGGCACCTTGCTACGTTTAAAAGCAACCAGCATAGTGCTTCTGCAAATGTGTCAAAAATAGCCGGGCTACTCTTGGAACCGAAAGTCAACCGGGAGAAAAAATAATAGTCTCCGGACCACTTGATGCCATGAAGGTGCCACAGTGTAGGGTGAATCGGTAGCAATTTGAATGCGTTGGCGATGTCGGTTTTGCTGAGCCATGCTCCGACCCCTGCTTGCATGATGGCGGTGATGGCATGATCTATGGTGGTGTATTGCAGTGAGAATTCCTCAGAGGGAATGAGGGAGTTGAGACTGGGGTTGGCTGAACCGTGTGGCGCCGACAAGTCGATGATGAGCCTCTGTTTCTGGTAGGATTTCCCAGTGACGATGCCAATGGGGTTGGTGCGCCATGTGGCGAATGGGGGGGGTTTTGAAAGGTCCTAGCACAAAGCCCTCTGTTACTTCCTGGGTTATGAGGGCGTCAATTGCGGTGGGGTTGTGTTGGGCGGATAGAAGATTGGGACATTCCAGGGTGCCAGTTGGCATGTGCAGGATGCCAGTGTGGAAGCCTTCTGTCAACCCTGCAACGAGGAAATCTGTGAGATGCCTGGATGGGTGTTGTGACATGAACGCGGTAAAAACTGGCATATTGATGGTCGTTAGATACGGCTTTGCAAACATTTTATTTGGACACATGGACTTGGCATGTGCCCGGAAACATTTGGTACATATATGCAACAATCTACACCCGCTGTAATTGCAGGACCCCTCATTGAAATTGTTGCAAATCTGGGACTTGCCCAGAAACTTGATTGGCCGCCCCAGCTTGTCCCGGGCCGATTTTTCCGAAACCCCAGAGCTACCGGCCGCTTGAGAGAGGGCCTGTCTGTCCGCAGCGTTTGGGCAGAAATTGGTGGTGTGGGCCGTGGAGGAGCAGTATGCACAGGCTGGTGTCCTCAGGCCTGCAAAGTGCCGGCAAAAAATGACGGTGTCGATCCTTGCCCAGTTGGAGTGGACTCCGTACTGGGAGAAAGCCCCCGCCACTTTCCCCGAAAAAGATCTATGGTAATCATAGAAAGCTGACCCTCCATATTTGTTGCCCAGGTCCACCAGTTTGTGCATGTAGAGGTCGAATTCCTCCCTTCTGTTGGGGTAGACCGCACAGATGACATCCCTATAGATGCCAAAGGCCAAAACAAATTCGGGAATAGTCAGTTTCCTATTAAGGCGGGCATCTCTGGACTTGACCACGACCGAAACATCGTCGTAGGCATAGGTTTTGTTCTCGACCGCATCCTGGGAGGCAATCAGAAGGGAGGCCAGGTTTACATCCTTACCTTCCAGAATATCCCTTTTTAAGTGCTCCGGTATCATGTGCGCCAGACTGACTTCTTGGTCATCCAGGTTAACGGATGGCGTGATCACTGGCAATCCGGATGGTGCCGGTGACGCTGTCGGTGGTGGCCCTGCCAAAGAGAGGGTCGTGGTGACCGACTCCAGCCTCTCCAACCTGGCGTTGACCTTGGACATGGATGTCATTAAAGAGGACAACATGGCATGTATATCCCCAGTGCTGGACTGGCTAGGTCCTTCCCCTGCCTCCACGTTATTGGTTGACGTGCGCAGTAGCCGGAAAAGCTCCGCTTTCCTTGCCGTGGCAGGGAAGGGAATATGCCGTCTCCTTAACTCCGTCGTTATGCGCGGAATTGTCCAGGATCTGATGGATGCTGGACTGGCTAGACCGTCTCCCTGGGTTGAAATGATGGATCTAGCAGGGGTGCCAGGTAGGAAGAAGTTCTCTATCCCTTCCAGAGACATACTAAAACATGGTGACAGATGAGGCCCTGCTAATTGCCAAGCGGCTTGAGAGGCTCTATCTATGAGTTGGCGCGAGGGGTTAATGAGGCCACTTGTCGGGTGGCAGGAGTGTGAGGCCTCTCAGTGACTGTAAGACAGGACTAGGGGAAGGGAGTGACAGGTGAGGCCCTCTCTATGCAACATGCGAGGCGGCTTACTAACGTGTGGCTCGATGGGCGGCTGCCTCCGAACGTTTGAGGCGGGGTGTTGGCCTCGCGGGACCACTAACTGATGGCGAAGCCAAGAGGGGGTGACCTAGTGGGATTATAGAGCCCCTAAAGCCAGCACGCTGACCCTAACGGGATCATCAGAAATGTAAGGAAAACAATCGTTTATGAGCAGGTGTACGTACCTGGTGGCAAGAAAAAGATTCACTGGACACACGTGCAGCGCAAATATGTTTAAGCTTGACCGCCTAAAAGGGGGGTAGACAGAAAGTAGTATGACGAGAGTGGACTGTGGTACGGACGTTAGCGTGACCTGAGAGGATCATGACGTGAGCATGCAGTAGTGCCACGCCTGAGCGGATGGCGTGCGAAATGAGGCCTGTGACGTGGCAGAATTATTTTGCGGAAAGTGTGATCAGCGGACTGTATGGCGTTTTTTTTTTTTGGGGGGGGAACGTGTGGCCATGGACTATATGGCGTTTTTTTGGGGTTTTTTTTGGAACATGTGGCCACGGACTATATGGCGGGTTTCTCTTTTTTTTTTGTGGCCATGGACTATATGGCGGGATTTCCCTTTCTTTTATTTATTTATTTACTTTGGACCATGGGGCACGTGGGTGATGTGGCGGGTTTCTGTTGTGTTTGTGGTGCTGTGACCTGGTGGTGGTGGGGTGTTTTGATATGGAGGGGATGTGAGGGCAACAGGCTGGATGCCCCCCCTGGACTGCGCCGCCTGTGTGGGAGGGGGCATGAAGCAGAACGCCTGGCCCGGAGTTCCACTGGTCAGGCAGGAGGCCGGGCAGACCTGCGGCGGCCCCCCGCATCAGCCGCACCGGCGGACGGCCGCCGGGACACTGCGCACGTGCCGACGGACCGCCGCGCATGCGCAGACCAGGCACTGAGACGCGGGCGGCCGCCATCGGCAGTGCGGCAGGAGGAGCGGCGGGGGGTCGTCTTGCAGCAGCAGCGTGTGCCCAGTGGTGCTGACCATGAAGGGAGAGTGTGTGCAGTGGGGCCTGTGCGCTACGGAAGGCCATGTGAGCGGGTGTGTGACTTGTGGCCATGCTGCTTGACCTGAACGGGGGGGGGGGGGGGGGCACGTATGTGAGTGATGCAGGGTGGTGATGGAAGCGAACTGGAATGGGCGGTGAAGCACAGGAAAGATAACCTGGGCTGGCTTCTGGGTTGGTGACTGGAGTAGGGCTACTGCGCAGTCGTATCCCTATGCATAATCCAAAAAGCATGACAGACATGAAATGGCAAGTGACTTGTAAGCGAGAAAAACCGTGACATGAGTGCAACGATGGTGAAATGAAATGAGTTGGTACAGGGGAGAAACAGTGAGGCCCCGTGCTGTACCGTGTGGATGACTCACAGTTTAACGGGCAAACGCGACCCACAGTGAACCAGGTGAAGCAGGACGGATGGAACCGGAATGCTCCAAATCCAGAACACTGATGGCAACGAAAAACTTCCAGAAACTCAGCAACTCGTAAGTGACTCTCCAGTAACTCCACAAGCGACTCTCTCTCTCAAAGCTCAGACCTCAGACGGTGCAGGAGCCAGGTGAGGGGAGTGCCCTAAATAGGC
Organism: Bufo gargarizans; assembly: GCF_014858855.1. Classification (NCBI taxonomy): domain Eukaryota; kingdom Metazoa; phylum Chordata; class Amphibia; order Anura; family Bufonidae; genus Bufo; species Bufo gargarizans. The sequence continues at coordinate 120,408,654 of NC_058088.1, forward strand.
TGGAGGCGGACCTCAGCCCCTCCCACAAATCCAGGCAAAATGCCTTAACACATATATATATAGTGTACAGAGAGAGAGATATGTATTCTTACCATCGCTATGGGGTCCCGTAATTTTCATGTAGGCCCCTGATCTCACGAACCGTCAACATCAGTGTCAACATAGTCAAATATCATAATATTTTAAGTTTGTGACAAATTACTCAACCTGACACCTGACTGATGTTTGACTATGACATTTAAGTATGTCACAACTGTGCCCAATGAGAAAGGTTGCTGGTGGCATAAATTGCTACCAAGAAGAGGCACTAGTTTCTATGCTGTCCTCTGGGTATGTTCCTGCTGCATTTCAGACAAATCTACAATAAAATGTAGAAAAAGACAGGAACAGGACATAGTATGTACTTCTATTCCCGGTGTCTGAGATTTGTGTCAGAGGGGAGGGCGGCAGACATAAAGCATTGCACACTGCTGTCACTATGATCTCATAAAGAGGGCTATTTTTACTTCATTTGGATGTAATCCATGGACGTCTGCAACGCATGCAGATCACATCAACTAAACACCTGACATTGTCATTGCTATATGTTCTGGGTGAAACCACATCTGGATAATGTATGCTTACTATTGTCACCGACCTGTGATAACAAACACAATAACACCAAAAATGTGTAGCTTAAACACAAATTAACCCCTTCAACCCCGGGCCTGTTTTCAACTTCCTGCCCAGGCCATTTTTTGCAAATCTGATATGCGTGGTGATAACTTTAAAACGCTTTTACTTATCCAGGCCATTCTGAGATTGTTTTCTCATCACACATCGTACTTCATGACAGTGGTAAAAATGAGTAAAAAATAAAATAAAATTTTATTCATAAAAAATAAAAAATTTACCAAAGATTTTGAAAACTTTGCAAATGTCCAAATTTCAATTTCTCTACTTTTATAATAGATAATAATACCTCCAAAAATAGTAATTACTTTACATTCCCCATATGTCTACTTCATGTTTGGATCATTTTGAAAATGACATTTTATTTTTTTGGGGACGTTAGAAGGCTTAGAAGTTTGGAAGCAAATCTTAATTAAGTACTCAATATTTATTACCCTGATTCTGCGGTTTACAGAAACACCCCACATGTGATTGTAAACTGCTGTACGGGCACATGGCAGGGCGCAGTAAGAAAGAAACACCATATGGTTTTTGGAAGGCAAGTTTAGCTGAACTGGTTTTTAGATGCCATGTCTCATTTGAAGCCCCCCTGATGCACCCCTACAGTAGAAACGCAAAAAAGTTACCACATTTTGGAAACTACGGGATAAGGTGCCAATTTTTGTTTGTACTATTTTGGGGGTACATATGATTTTTAATTGCTCTATATTGCGTTTTTTGTTAGGCAAGGTAACCAAAAAATTGATGTTTTGGCACCGTTTTTATTTTTTATTTTTACAGCGTTTACCTGAGGGATTATTTTTTTATAGAGCAGATCGTTACGCACGTAGCTTTTTTATTTTTTGACCGATTCTCTTAGGTAGGGTCTCATTTTTTGAGGGATGAGGTGACAGTCTGTTTGGTACTTTGGGGGGAATACGCCTTTTTGATCACTTGCTATTGCAATTTTTGTGATCTAATGTGATCAAATTTTTTTTACATTTTTTTTTTTTTACGGTGTTCACCTGAGAAGTTAGGTCATGAGATATTTTTATAGAGCTGGTTGTTAAGGACATGGCGATACCTAATATGTTTATTTTTTTAATGTATTTCACTTTAGCACAATAATAGCAGAAACCACAATAACACCAAAATCAAAACAATGATTGGTTTTGGTGTCTCCATGTTCTGAGAGCTATAGTTTTTTTTATTTTTTAGGAGATTGTCTTAGGTAGGGGCTAATTTTTTGCGGGATCAGGTGACGGTTTTATTGATACCATTTTGTGTGACATACGCATTTTTGATTGCTTGGTGTTGCACTTTTTGTGATGTAAGGTGACAAAAATCGCTTTTTTTACATCGTTTTTATTTTTTTATTTTTATGGTGTTTATCGGACAGGGTGGATCATGTGATATATTTATAGAGCCGGTCATTACAGACGCAGCGATACCTAATATGTGTGATTTTCTTCAGTTTTTTATTATAAAATAAGGGGAAAGGGGCGTTTTTTTAAAAATACTTTTTTTACTTTTTTTTCTTCACTTTTTATTTCTGATGTTCACTTTTGGGGGTCTGATTTCCTCTGCAATGCATTACAATACATCTGTGTTGTATTGCATTGTCTGTTAGTGCATGACACTGAGTCATACACTAACAGGTTGCCTAGGAGACCCAGCCTGAGGCTGGATCTCCTCGGCACCCGTAGAAGGCAGTTCCCAATGCCGTGCAAGGCATTAGACAGCCTATGCACGGCATCGGGCTGCCCTGTGTTGCATCGGGTCCCCGCCACAGCAGCGTGGTGACTCGATGCGATCACTCACCCAACACAAACCCCTTCTATGTCGCGGTTACAGCGATGCCGACGGATACAGCAGGGGCCTGGCTATCGTGGACTGCCGGGCCCCTGCAGTGATCACGCGCGCACCGCTCCGATGCCCGCGCGATCACTATGACGTACTATTACGTCAAATTGCGGGAACGCAGTGGTTCCCATGACATAGTAGTACGTCATAGGTCAGGAAGGGGTTAATTTACTTAGGCGAAGAATGAAGCTAAAATGTTGCTTCCATTTACACAGTAAAATGATTGTATGTTTGCAGTGAACACCATTTTGTAAGGGTGGGTTCACACTAGCGTTAGGCCCCTTTCACACGGGCCAGAATTTCGTGCGGGTGCAATGCGTGAGGTGAACGCATTGCACCCACACTGAATCTGGACCCATTCACTCCAATGGGGCTGTTCACATGAGCAGTGATTTTCACACATCACTTGTACATTGCGTGAAAATCACTGCAAGCTCTATATTGTGCGTTTTTTACGCAACGCAGGTCCTATAGACGTGAATGGGGCTGCGTGAAAATCGCAAGCATCCACAAGCAAGTGCGGATGTGGTGCGATTTTCACGCATGGTTTCTAGGTGACGATCGGGATGGGGACCCGATCTGTATTATTTTCCCTTATAACAGGGTTATAAGGGAAAATAATAGCATTCTTAATACAGAATGCATAGTAAAATAGGGATGGTTAAAAAAAATATATAAAAATTTAACTCACCTCATCCACTTGACGTTTGGTGACGTCACTGCGCTCATGACATGGTCCATCACCATGTGATGAGAGCAGTGACGTCACCAAAGGTCCTTTTCTCCCAGGTCCTCAAAGAAGAAGAAAGAAGACAAGCCGAGCTGCGCGAACAAGTGGATTAAGGTGAGTTTAATTTTTATTTTATTTTTTTAACCCCTCCATCCTTATTTTACTAAGCATTCTGTATTAAGAATGCTATTATTTTCCCTTATAACCATGTTACCTAACCCATATCCGAACTTCAGTGAAGAAGTCCGGGATTGGGTCTGGGTACCACATTCAGTTTTTTCTCACGCGCATGCAAAATGCAGAAAAAAAATACAATGCAAACGCGGAAAAAAATACAATACAATAGCATACAAAACTCACCACACTCGCAGGCAAAATCTCACGATTTTCACGCGACGCCCCCGCATCCTATCCGGCCCTCACACGCAACGCCCGTGTGAAAGAGGCCTTAGGGATTCCGTTATGTCTTTCCATTATAACATGGTTATAACATAAAATAACGGAATCCATAAGACGGAAGGACAGATCCGTTCTTCTGGCCATAGACTTGTATTATGACGGAATGCAAAACGGAAGCCTTTAAAAGGCATTCCGTTTGCTCTCCCCCCTAAAAGAAGTCTATATGAATCAAAACTAATCTGTCTGGGTCCCGTTATGCAAGACGGAAAACAAAGTCCTGTCGACAGGACTTTGTTTTCCGTCTTGCATAACGGGACCCAGACAGATCCGTTATGCTTTCCCATAGACTTCTATTAGGATAGAAAGCAAACGGAATGCTGTATAGAAATCAATCTCCTGTGGTAGTGTAAAAGGCCCTTTAACGAGCGCTGATGAACTTCTTATATCATCCACCATCGGCACTGTACTCTTACTATTACAGGACTATCCACCCTTGCATATTGTATACCACTGTACATCATAAATGTCTGTTCTGAGAAGCTCATAAATGGGAGACTCCACAGCAGATGTGAACAAGGCCTAAAGTGCACTATTTCAGAAGGCAAATCATTAAGGCTAGGTCTACACGACGATATTTGTCGCGCAACATTTTGTTGAACCATTTTTATAATGATAGTCTATGGTGTCGCACTGCGACATGCTGTGACTGTGACGCGACAGTCGCAAAAAATCCATTTGAGATGGATTTTTCTGCGACTGTCACGTCGCAGACGCAGCATGTTGCAGTGCGACACCATAGACCAGTGGTCTCTGTGGGCACCCACATCCTGGTGTACCAATATGCCTTACACTTTTCCTGCCATTTATCAGCGCAGGACGCGCTATGAACAGCACAAGCAGTGCGCTGAATGTAGGCCGGCTATTATAGCTAAATGATAAAGTACATAAAATATTAACTATATTGGTATTCAGGTTAAATTGCTATGTTGGCACTTTGCAATAAATAAGTGGGTTTTGGGTTACAGTTTGGGCACTCGGTCTTTAAAAGGTTTGCCATCACTGCCACAGACTACCATTATAAAAATTGTTGCGCGACATTGGTGCGAGAAAATGTTGCGCGACATTGGTGCGAGAAAATGTTGCGCGACAAATGTTGCAGTGTAGTTGTGCCCTATCTGTCGCGCAACATCGTCGTGTAGACCTAGCCTAAAGCAAGCTCTGTGCAGACAATGAGGCAGCACAGAATGCTGCAATTTCAGCTCTGAAGCTCCAGAATTGTGAATGCAGCTCTGGACTTTAATGTAGGTTGTAAATTAGGATCAGTACTTTTCATAAGATACTATAGTTTAGTTACAAAGGTACTCTTTCATGCTTATTTATAGTTACCTTCCTCTACTACAATGTTCTAAACGCTGGTTAACATCATGGTGCCCATGGAGGTTGCCCCCAACCAATCCAGTCAATGGTTCTTCTAACTCCCTAATTTCATGTATTCTGCAGCGCAGTGTAGTGTCATAGAAATTCTCACATTTAACACATTGTCATTCTTGCATTTTATTGATGAACCAAGAAACTTCTTCAGAGAAAAAGAGAAATATGGGGTACTGTGGACGGATGCACACATTTAGCGATTAAACAATACTGCAGCGTCATTCTATCCATGGACAGGTTTGGTCAGATGGCACAGAACCAGGCTCGGACTGGCCCACAGGGGTACAGGTGAAACCCCCGGTGGGCCCCTGAGCAAGTTGGGCCCCTAGTCTCCCACCCCCTGCACAAGTGGCACATAACACAGTAGACTTACTGCACTACATACATATATTCAATATACAGCACCTCAACCAGCCTATGTTTCATATAAAAACTTGTTGAATTATTTATTATATTTGAATGTATCCATACGGTGGGCCCAGAAAATACATTTTACTGGTGGTCCCTAGGTACCCCAGTCCGACACTGCACAGCTTGAATGCATAAGGAAGTCCAAACTGGTCTGGTTGCTAGTGCTACAACCAAATGGACTCAGATCAGCTCATGAAGATCTCGCTGGTGTCCACATCTTACCTTGAGGTTTAATGGTTTGGTACAGATTCAGCAAAGCTGATTTAGTCATTTGCCCGGGAGGCATGTCAGTGCAAACAGCTGCCGGCTGGCAGAGTCACTGTTCAGCTTTGTTCATTTACAGCGAGGCATAGAGGCTCTTAGGTTAGCACTTATTAAGAGATACATTCAGTCCCAGCAGCAACTATGTGAAGGAAGTTTATGGATTTTTCCCATGTTTGGGTTTTCTCTTGTATAGACCATGTATGTTTTTATTGTGTGTCTAAATCTGGCCACATTCATGTTTATTTTTTTGCCCCCATGCAACACTGAGGACAAAATTGGACTGTGCTTAAGGAGCTATCAAGTGCCTCTGCCAAGCTGGAGTACTTGATATCACACAAAGAGACTCCCCAACAAGTTTGCAATTATATAATTTTCCCCTTCTTATTGTAAATGGAAAGGGATTCTCAGAACGGTGTGAGATCTCCAGCAATATTGTGTCACTCATGACATTTCTGTGTGATGAATTCATAGTTAATGGCTTAAGGCTACTTTCACACCCGCGTCTTGGCTTTCTGTTTGTGAGATCCGTTCAGGGCTGTCACAAACGGTCCAAAACCGATCAGTTTTGCCCTAATGCATTCTGAATAAAAAAGGATCCGCTCAGAATGCATCAGTTTGCCTCTGTTCAGTCTCTATTCCGCTCTGGAGGCGGACACCTGCCTGCAAACGGATCCGTCCTGGCACACAATGTAAGTCAATGGGGACGGATCAGTTTTCTTGTCCGTCAAAAAAAAAAGACCTGTCGGACAACGGTTCACGGACCCATTCAAGTCAATGGGTCCGTGAAAAAACACAGAGGCACATAAGATTGCCATCCACGTCCGTGATCCGTGTCCATAGGCTACTTTAGCACAGACGGATCCGCAGACCAGTCTGCAGACAGCTTTCTCAGAGCTGAGTTTTCACATCGTGAAAACTCAGATCCGACAGTATATTCTAACACAGAGGCGTTCCCATAGTGATGGGAACGCTTCAAGATAGAATACACTAAGAACTGTGTACATGACTGCCCCCTGCTGCCTGGCATCATCCGATCTCTTACAGGGGGCTGTGATCCGCACAATTAACCCCTCAGGTGCCGCACCTGAGAGGTTAATTGTGCATATCATAGCCCCCTGTAAGAGATCAGGTGCTGCCAGGCAGCAGGGGGCAGACCCCCCTGCCTCCCCAGTTTTAAATTCATTGGTGGCCAGTGCGGCCCCCCCCCCTCCCCTGTATTAAATTCATTGGTGGCCAGTGCGGCCCCCCCCTGTAATAAATTCATTGGTGGCCAGTGCGGCCCCCCTCCAGCCCCCCTCCCCTGTATTAAATTCATTGGTGGCCAGTGACTCCGATCGGAACTCTCCACTGCCACCAATGATGGGGGGGGATTTTAATTAAGGGGGGGGAGAGGGGAGGCCGCACTGGCCACCAATGAATTTAATACAGGGGAGGGAGGGGGGGGCTGGGGGGCCACACTGGCCACCAATGAATTTAATACAGGGGAGGGAGGGAGGGGGGCCGCACTGGCCACCAATGAATTTAATACAGGGCAGGGCGGGGGGCTGGAGGGGGGTCGCACTGGCCACCAATGAATTTATTACAGGGGAGGGAGGGAGGGGGCCGCACTGGCCACCAATGAATTTAATACAGGGCAGGGCGGGGGGCCGCACTGGCCACCAATTAATTTAATACAGGGGAGGGAGGGAGGGGGGCCGCACTGGCCACCAATGAATTTAATACAGGGGAGGGAGGGAGGGGGGCTGCACTGGCCACCAATGAATTTAATACAGGGGAGGGAGGGAGGGGGGGCCGCACTGGCCACCAATGAATTTAAAACTGGGGAGGGAGGGGGGTCTCTTACAGGGGGCTATGATCTCTTACAGGGGGCTATGATATGCACAATTAACCCCTCAGATGCGGCACCTGAGGGGTTAATTGTGCTGATCACAGCCCCCTGTAAGAGATCGGGTGCTGCCAGGCAGCAGGGGGCAGTCATGTCCACAGTTCTTAGTATATTCTAACTTGAAGCGTCCCCATCTCCATGGGAACGCCTCTGTATTAGAATATACTGTCGGATCTGAGTTTTCACGATGTAACTCAAATCCGATGGTATATTCGAACATAGAGGCGTTCAAATGGTGATGGGGACGCTTCAAGTTAAAATATACCATCAGATTGGAGAAAACTCTGATAGGGACTCCGATGGGGGACGGATCCGTTTGCAATTGCACCATATTGTGTCAACGTCAAACGGATCCGTCCCCATTGACTTGCATTGTAAGTCAGGACGGATCCATTTGGCTTTGCACGGCCAGGCGGACACCAAACTTTCCTTCATGTCTGGTGATCCTCCAAATATCACGGAAGACACACGTAAGAAAAAATGGACACGGATCACGGAACAACGGAACCCTGTGAAAAATACTGTCGTGTGCATGAGGCCTTATTGTAACAGAAGCGTTTTTGTAGATCCATGACTGATCCGCAAAAAACGCTAGTGTGAAAGTAGCCTAAGCTGTTGGTGACGTGCCTGAAGACCAGCTTGATGACTGAATCTGGCAGAATTATACCTTCTGGCCATAAAGTCACATTCAGATGTGGCAGATTTGCTGTAGCTTTCAGATAAAAGTTAACTGAACTGGCCAATTCTCCACAAATCAAGCATTAATCTAATGTATGGGAAGCATGACAGGTAAAGGAGGAACAGAACTGTTGAGCCTTTGTCTTTTTTCTGGCAGCAGTTTATCCCTCTAGTCAATCTGAGTGTGCATGTTTATGGGGGAGTAAGGAGAAGAAGGTTTGGGGAAAGGCTTTCTTGACTTTAAAGGACAAGGTTATGGCCTGTAAGTCAACATAGCCTTCACAGTACACAGTCACGGACTCTGTGTGCTACAGTACGGTGCTATGGTGCTCCATGGGGAAAGCAAAAAAAATGTTTGGGGAGTGTTTTTTTAATGTTTAAAAAGCATCATGCATTTCAAGCTTTTTTAGTGGCATTTTTTTTATTTTGTAAGATTTAAAATATATGTATTTCTTATGGAATTTATCAAGTCATATAAAGAATTGTATGTGGAAAATTACCCATGCTCACAGCATGCCTAGTCGGCTATTTTTGGAACACCCATAGAAGTGATGAGAGAGCCACACATGCATGACCAGTTGACCACCTCTCCATTTACAGCAGCCACGAGATGAGGTTCAGGGGACACTTGTTCTTGAGATAGGTCTGGTCCCATTCTGTAGATACCCCATAAAAAGAAGGCAAAAAGAGAATTTTAGAAATGTTTGCAAATTTATAAAAAAAATAATAATAATAATTCTGCATTGACATAAGTATTCAGACCCTTTGCTATGACACTTGAAATTAAAGGGGTTGGCTACTTTCTGGCTACTTGGGACTAGTGTGTATGTAAGATGACTATATGACACTAGCCAATATAGCTTTTGTCCAGAAGATTGCTGTCCAGAAGATTGCTGCTGATGGAGGGTCATGTCACCAAGCAAAACTAACTCCAGAGTCATCACTCAGCCTTCTCCTCTCAAATACACCACATATGCCATCCTCACTTGCAACAGTGCAGACGCAGTGTATCTGAACGGAAGAGGTTGAATGATTTTCTGCTCACATGACCTTTCATCCACAGCACAAAAGACTCGATCCTAGCTGGCTTACATTTAGACCTTTTTCTACTCCTAAAACAGGCGTAGGAAATGGTAAATGAGACAGGCCTTCCGGCCCATCCCCTTCCACGCCCACACCACTCCCACTTTTTTAGACCTGGCGTGAGGGGGGAAACGACGCAGATTGAGGTGCAAAGGACCTTTGCACTCCAATCTGCACCAGAGCACCAGAAATACACCTAATATAGGCATATCTTGTTTAATAAATGACCCCCTATATTAGTAAGTGCCATATAGTCATCTTACAAACACATTTGTCAAAAGTAGCCAGAAAGTGTCCAACCCCTTTAAGATCCGGGTCCTCTTATTTCTCTTGATCATCTTTAAGATGTTTCAATACCTTCACATGAGTCCACCTGTGGTAAATTCAGTCGACTGGACATAATTTAGAAAGACACACCCCTTGTTATATAACCCAATGGTCACTGTGTCTGAGCTCTAAAGATCCTGTACGAAGATCGGAGAAACTTCCAGAAGATCAAACATCACTGTAGCATTCCACCAATCTGGGCTTTATGGCAGAGTGGCCTGAAAGACAGCTCTCCTCTGATCAGATTCTCTGGTCTGATGAAACCAAGTTTTTGGACTCAATTCTAAGCATCATGGCGAGCCTGGCATTGCCCAATACCATCTCTGCAGTGAAGCATGGCCTTTAAATGAGGCTGTCTCAGGAAGACAATAAGTTCATGTGCTCTATTAGGCCAGGTAACATAAAAGGGTTCCTTGTAGGAGTAGGGTTGTATTACAATCACTGCTATCCATCTAAATGGCCACCATGTAATGCTGGTTTCCTCCAGCATAATCATCTGCTAGTCATGGGTGCTGGGAGCAGGACCATGGTGGTGACAGGTGGCTACATGGGAAAAATGTGCCAATGTGTGTGACATTTTTTAATGGCATTTTTGCATGTTTTTTCCCCCCCGTGCCTCCCCGTCAGGTAATTACAGAAGGTTACATACTTTTCTAAACAGCAGCAGGCTCAGGATAAAATCCAATTTCTTTATTTCTTCATTATGAAATTAATAGGCTGACCAGACAAGCAAGGTCTACGCGTTTCGACTGTACGTCTTAATCATGACCACCATACTTTTCTATTTAAAAATGCAAGACATAAAAAAAAACTCCATAAAAAATGGCAGGGGAGTATTTATCTGAACAAAATAAAAAAATAAATAAATACAAGACGTCAAATATTTTTGGATCCATTTTTTGGGAGTAAAAAAAAACACCACAAGAAAATTATGTGTGGTAGCACCCATAAAGTGGTATACACACACACTATTATTTCATATTTCCAGCTTACAAAATGACCACATCCGTAGACGTTGTCAGTGATACCCGAGCATTTGCCAGACAATATTTCAGCTTTGGAGCAGAGTAAGTTAATGAATAATAATTCCTCCTTCCTCCTGGCTTGTCTGCCAAGCCGCATGAAAAGGTTGATGTTGAGAGAGCAGCAGTCACATTGTTGGGTGTAGATGGAATTAAGCTATGGACCTAGAAAATGAAAGAACTCCTTGAAAAAGGTTGTCTCCTGTAAACAACCCCTGATGAAATTCAATCACATGGACATCATAGAGGGGAGTCTCCCGATCAGGATCCCCTCTGTGAACTAGAATGGAGAGTCTTCTAAAAGAGCAGCTCTCATTCTGGGGGATAAAGTTTTTCATGCATTACCTGGATGGACGTTCATCTGAATAACCAATATGTAATACTATATTCCCCCTGTAATGGCAACTGCATGGAAAATGCCTGAATGGTTGCGACTTCCCGTGGCAAAATCAGCTGTTTACTGGGGGTGCTGGGAGTGACAATGGACCAATGACCTGATTAACCAGATGGACACTTTTTGAAAGAGGTTGTTTCTCATTGGACAACCCTTAACCCACTCTTTGACCTCTCTATGGTGTAGTCACGTTACAATAGCCACACTTACATCTAAAACGTCCACATATATTACTTGGATATTACAAGCACCAGTGATAGACCTGAACGAATTAATTCGAAACAAATCGTATTCTCTACAAATTTCACCCAAAAATGTAATCCAAATGAATCCAAAGTTTTGGCGCTTTACTTTGCACAGCGCTATTTTACTGTCCAAATTGGCAGGGAAAATAACAGGAAGGAAGAATCTGGAGGACCACATGCTCATGAGAGGGCTTGCCCTGATTGATTCAGAGGCTGATAGACAGCTTGATTAGCCAATCAGGGGGCAGTATTCAGCCAGGTCCTTCTGCAGAAAAAGAAAAAAATCCATTCTGCGCTGCATGCAGTTGGGGCTGTGATAGGATGTCTTTTGGCTGTGTAAAAAAAAAACTGGCGACACAAGCCACTAGCTGTATTAGGGACACTATAGTGGAACTATAGGGAGAGAATTTGAGATATAATTGGGTAGATTTTAGACTTTTATCAGGGAATGCTTGGCAGAGTGAGAGTGGGACTGATAACTGCCTCAGTTTCATGAAGCTTGCTAGCAAGTTCTATGTTACAGATTCTTGCAAGAATTTCATATTTTTCGGTATGAACATCCAAATCCTACATAATCTATGGATACCTATGTGCACACACTGTGTTAAAACTCTCCAACACTGCCCCACGACATGCTTCACCAGTTATACTTCAGGGGAATCGGGCAGAGTGGTCTTCTAGCTTAGACTTCTCCTTGTCCTCCACTGCATCGTGAGACATCCACAACTAAATGTGTGGCCATGATAAAACTATTTGCAGCCAGCAATTAGCTTGTGTGCAAGCTGAACTCCCATCCAGCTAATTGTAGTTCCTTCACCTAACCCTAAGTTCACACTTGCGCGTTTTACAGCACGTTCGAACGCGCTGTAAAATACAGAACCGATGCAAACCAATGCTTCCCTATGGGACTGGTTCACATTTTCGCGTTTTACAGCGCGTTCGAACGCGCTGAAAAGCGCCCGACGCATAAACAAGTTCCTGAGCTTTTTTTGGGGCGTTTGTCGCGCGTTTTGGCCCATAGACTTTTTTGCGCGTTTTTGACACAGAAAACGCGCGTTCGAACGTGCGTTTTGCATTTTGCAACATGCTGGAAAAGGCCCAACACCAGGTGCAAAGCACAGTTTTGGAGAGAATCCAGCATGGAGGAGTCTGTGTGTGACACAGAGACCCTGATCAGGCTGGTGCAAGCCAAACGCTGCCTGTATGATACGCAGGATGGCAAGTACAAAAATAGGAGGAGCAGGCAGCAGGCCTGGGAGGATATCGCAAAAAGCATCTGGCCAGAATCTGGCCAGATTGGACAACTTTCAGCAAGACAGTGAAACAGGGAAAAGGTATTTCCATGCGTGTTCTAATGTGAAAAGTAAACTCGTTGTGTGCAGTGGTGTCCCAACTATATGTAATAGCCCTGGCCAGCTCTACCTGCAGCCCTCTAGCTGTTGACAAACGCCAACTCCACAAATGCTGGGCTGTATTTTCCTTGCTGGAGCCTAAGCAGGCATGCATGGAGTTGGATTTTAGCAACAGCTAGAGAAACGCAGCATCACCATCCCTGTTCTCGTATATGGGCACTCAGTGGCCTTAGTTTACAAAGAATGATGTGCACATTACATGTTGTATAGTGTCCCCTCACCCCTTTAGTTTTTAGTACTGTCCTGGTTCACCCTCCCCCACATTCTGGTACAATGCAATGGCCCAGTATGTTCAATTTGCAGTGGTTCCACTGTCTTGTGCCAGACTGCGCTCTTTCAATCCGCAAATGTAGTGGCATTTTGAAATGTAGGCCTAATTTTGGGTTGAGGGATTTGAATCCTAAGTTGTTATTGATATTGTGTACTTTTTCAAATTAGACTGTTTGTGGGCTATGGGTGGGCTGGCATATTTTAGCTGCTTCTGTTTCTAACGTGCCAGTATTGGGCACCTTGATGGGATCCGTTATTTCACCCATATTGGCTTATATTCTACTGGCTGAGTATTGGGCACTTAAATGGGACACATGATTTTGCCCACATTTTTAACCAGTGTTAATGGGCGACTATTGATGGCCACTATAGGGGCATCCACAAGGGGCACTATATAGGTGAAAAAAACGAAATGCACAAAAGATCGTTTAAAATTTAGTAATTTAGGCATAGTAATAAACAACCAAAATGGAAAGTAAAATAATATTGAAACACTCTTTTCAGAAGAAAAATATAAATTAACATAAACTTAGATGGCTTCCAATTGCCAGGGTAACGCCCCATGTGGTGATAAAAAATATGCGGTGAAGTGGTCCCGGACAGCCGCACCGTGTCTGGTCCCACGCACACCGCTCGGATTAGGACTCTCCAAGGAATGGCTGGGGGAATCTTCAAAATTAAAGCCATCCCGTACACGGACAAAATTATGCAGAGCACACGCTGCCTTCACGGCCGAGATGGCGGTCTCCAATTTTAAATGAATAGGAGAATGGAGAAAGCGCCATTTGTTTGCTAAAATGCCGAAGGCGCACTCCACCACCCTGCGTGCCCTTGTCAGCCGGTAATTAAATACCCGCCTGGCAATGGAGAGTCCCCGGCTGGAGTACGGCCTCATCAGATGCTCCCCCAGCGCAAAGGCCTCGTCCCCCACAAAAACAAAGGGCATAGCCGGATAAGTGGTCCCAGGCAGTGTGGTGTTCCCCGGGAGGTCCAGCTCATTATTATTGAGCATTTGCCCAAAGGCAGAATGCCCCAATACAGCTGAGTCTGAGCTGCTACCATAGCATCACACACTGCAAAAAGAACAAACGAAAAATATTTCTTATAATTAAAAAATTGACTCCCGGTCCTGATGGGCTTCTTAACGTGGATGTGCTTGCCGTCTATTGCGCAGACACAGTTCAGGAAATTGCAGGATTGAGAAAAAATGATCCGCAATTTGCAGCCAGTCCTCCTTCTGTGGTTGGGCTATCACAGCAGGATGAAGGACGTCCCAAATTGCCACGCAGGTTTCCCGGACGACCATACTGGCTGTGGACTTCCCGATGAGAAAGGTGAAGTGTAGACTGACCAATGACTGTCCGGTAGCTAAATACCTGAAACAAATGTAAGAAAATAAAGAGACATTAACGGATGTTTTTTTTTTTCTTTTTTCATAGTCAACACTATCAAAGGCAAATGGAAAAGCCTGAAAGACGCCTTTATCCGCCATAGGCGCAAAGAAAGGGAGCAGAGCAGCGGATCGTCCCCAAGCGCACGCTCCAGTTACGTGCATGCCCAACAGATGTCATTTTTCATACCGTGCATGGAAATGCGGAGGTAAGTCAAGGGCATACACATTGAGGAGAGGATGTGGTATGACATGACATACATTCAATTTCATATGGGGAACATACTTACCTATATTTTCCACTTCACAGCACCGATAGTAGCTGGGAACACAGCCAGGCGCAAGCTGATGAGGAAGAGGACGAGGGCACAACCATGGACAGTGAGCCCGGACCATCTATGAGGCCAATGAGTCCTCCAGGCCCCCCACCCACTCCGAGTTTCGTGAGCCCCATGCAGACTGTCCCAGCCGTCCCACAGGCAAGTCGGCAGCCCCGACATAAAAGGAGGAGAACAGAGAGGCATGAGGACAGGCTAATAGGCTGCCTGGATGCCCTGGCACATCCTGTGCCAAAACTTACAAGTGATGCCTATTTTCTCATCAGTCTAGAGGAGAAAATGCTACATGTGCCCAGAAATCTGGTCACACAAGTAAGGGATGAGATGTCTAAGACCATTGATAAATATTGCATCCCTTATGAGATCCCAACGTCTATCAGTGCCCCACAGCAGGCCCCACAGCAGCCAGCACAATATGGGCAACAATATGGCCCACAATATTGCCACCAATATGGGCCACAATATGGCCCCCAATATGGGCCACAATATGGCCCACAATATGGGCCACTACATCCCCAAAATGCACAACAACACCCTCACACATACCCAGCACACACATACACACAAAGTAACATACAACACCCTCTTGACACATGGCAGACACAACACACATCATACCCATATCCCTCTACAAGCACGGGCCCAAGCACCTCCACCACCACCACCACTGAAATGCCACCCGCCAATCAGTCTCACGGAGCCAGAGAGACACGGCGGGATCCCGAGGCAGAGTTTTCAGGGCCGCAATATGAAACCCTTTGAAATATATAAGAGGGAAATTCTCAGGCTCAAGGGTTTTGGAGCCAAAAAGGTCACATATATAGTAAAAGGTTTCTAATATTTTTATGTTATAAAAAAAATGCTCCTTTGTTTGTTAAACAGAGTTAACACATTTTAGTTGGAAATGTACGATGTTAATACATTCACCAAAGATAAAAAAATTGAAGCAAATGTTTGGACTATTTTTTGAAAGTGAGGGGTAAAACATGGCCAAATGTGGATACATGATGCATGTATGGGATATCTATGCCACACGTTGACAACATACACATCACATACCCCCCGCACAAACACTCATATGTCACAAACAACAAGAGAAACACGGCGAAACTCAGATCCTGGCACAACACACTGCAAATGGTTTAAATGGCCACAATAATAGGCTACTTACCGCAAAGTAATGACCAGTCTTTCCACTGGTGGGATGCAGTCCCGCATGAAGGTATCCTGACGCTGCAAATGAAGGGACAACAGCACCAGGAGCTCGTCAAAGCTGGGAAACAATAAAATGTTCATGGTTAACAATACAAAAAGCACAAAACACTTAGCTTAACCATTGAAAAAACATTGCAACAACGTATACGTACTAACCTGTCGATGGACATCCTGGTGTAGTACAAAAACTTGTCCTCATGGGCACGGAGGTTCGCATACAGTGCCCAGAGCTGGCCCCTCTCCTGTCTATTGGCAATGACAGGATGGACCAGAAACGTCGCCCGCTGTCCCGCCTTCTCCTCAAGCGTTCCAGGTCGATAGCTGCAACAAGTGCCGCAACACGTCGCCGTCTATAGCATTCCATGACTTCAAACCACACACTCTACCAACACACATGGAATTTCACACCTACAATGCCCTATGATTGGCCAAACTTCATATAGACAGGGATATTTGCTCATTGGACAAACGCGCGTTTACTATTGCAAAAAACGCACGTGAAACGCGCGACAAATACGCACGTAAAACGCGCGTCTCAGAAACGCTCAGGTGTGAACCCAGGGTAAATGTAAGTCTTCTCTTAAATTGATTTTTTCTCTATTCCATCAGCCCAAGTCTTTGCCATATTCTGTCAGTCAGACTTTTGGTCAGGTGTCCATAGTGGAGCAGTTCCACGCTTTCCCCAAAATTTTATTCTTTCTTAAAATAGATTTTTTTCTCTATGTCATCAGACCCAGTTTTTGCCATATTACATTGATTAAACTCTTGGCCAGGTGTCCGTAGTAATTCCGTACCTTCCCCAAAATTTTATTCTTGTCTAAAATTGGTTTCTTTTGTATGCCATTACTTGGACTTTTTGCCAGGCAGGCATCCGTAAAAATAGTCTTGTCATTATGGAAATGTGGCACAGCTCCATGCCTTCATCAGAATGTAACTCTGCTGTATGATAGTCGCACTTCTGCCCAGCTGTCCATTTTTTTAAATCAAAAACATTGTTTAAAATTGTCTCATTTTCTAAATGACTGTGGCCTTTCTCCAGCACATACCTTGTTACCTGACGTCTTGGAGCTCTAGGGAGGCTGATAGGAACAGTGGCTGCAACTGGTCCAGTTTACTTTCTCTGTACTGTCTTGTCCAGCCTCCAGTGTCATCTCAGAGAGGGTTTTCAGCATGGCAGGTGGTGTCATCACACCTAAACGGACAAACTTGTGCTCCGCCGGTGTAAAAAATACCACTCTTTTCGAAATTAGTCAGGCATGAATTGGTGAGGATTTTCAGACACCCATGGCTGAGACCAATAAATAGAGCAGCCACTGCTGACAGTGAACCATTGTGTCACTGCCGCTGTCTGCTTGCCTACCATCATATAGTTGATACAGTTGAAAAAAGACATTAGTCCATCAAGTTTAACCAAGGGATAGGTGGGGACGCGAATCCCAGAAGGAACTGAGACTCATATTTCTACACGTTTTCATAAGCATTAATGTTGTTTACTTTTAAGAATTCATCTAAACCCTTTTTAAAACTGTCCACTGTTCCTGCTATGACCACGTCCTGAGGAAGTCTATTCCACAGATTCACAGTTCTTACAGTAAAGAAGCTTTGACTCTTCTGGAGACTGAACTTTTTCTTCTCCAGTCAGAGGCAGTGCCCCCTTGTCTTTTGAGGGCATTTAACATGGAACCGTTGTTCACCGTATTTTTTGCATGGCCCATTTATATAATTGCATAGGTTAATCGTGTCCCCCCTTAGATGTTTCTTCTGAAGACTAAATAAATTCAATTCTTTGAATCTTTCTTCATAACTAAGACCCTCCATGCCCCTTATCAGTTTAGTCGCTCTCCTCTGTACTTTCTCCAGCTGCAGTGCATCTTTTCTATGGACTGGTGCCCAGAACTGAACTGCATATTCTAGATGAGGCCAACCTTTTGTAAAGTGGTAATACGCAAGTCCATGCCTCGTTTAATGCATGAAAATATCCTGGTGGCCTTAGAAGCAGCTGATTGACATTGTATGCTGTTATTTATTCTACCATCTACAAGGACACCCAAATCCTTCTCTATAAGTGACTCTCCCAGTGTTACATCACCTAGGACAGTAATGTCGAACCTTTTAGAGACCTAGTGCCCAAACTGCAACCCAAAACCGACTTATTAATCGCAAAGTGCCAACACAGCAATTTAACCTGAATACTACTGTCCATCTTCCATGTACTTTATCATTTAGCTATAATAGCCGGCCTACATTCAGTGCACTGCCTGTGCTGTTCATAGTGCGCCCTGCACTGATGAATGTCAGGAAAAGTCTAAGACATTGGTACAACATAGACTTTTTCCAGGGTGCAGGTGCCCACAGAGAGGGATCTGAGTGCCACCTCTGGCACCCGTGCCATAGGTTCGCCACCACTGACCTAGGACATATGAAGCACGGAGATTATTACTACCAAAATGCATAACTTTACATTTATCCACATGGAACCTCATTTGCCAAGTTGATGCCCAATCACTGGGATGGCCAACCTGAGGCTCTCCAGATGTTGCAAAACTACAACTCCCATCATACCCCTTCTACCCAGTCTACAACTATCAGCTTACAGCAGGGCATGGTGGGAGTTGTAGTTTGACAACAGCTGGAGAGCAGCAGGTTGGCCATGCCTGACTCCGAGTGTTCAAGTCAGCTTGTAGTTTATGGACATCTTCCATAGACTGTACAGTACTACATAGCTTGGTGTCATCTGCAAAAATAGAAACGGTGCTATTAATCCCATTATCGATATCAATAATCGACATTAATAAATACATTAAATAATAGAGGGATAAAACACTGAATCGTGGAGTACACCACTTATAACCTGGGACCATTCGGAATAGGAATCATTGACCACAACTCTCTGGACACGGTCCTTCAACCAGTTTTCAATCTAATTACAAACTATACTTTCCAAGCCTATAGACCTTACTTTACCTATAAATTGTCTATGAGGGACAGTATCAAAAGCTTTTGTAAAATCCAGACACACTACATCCACAGCTGCCCCTCTGTTCAGGCTACTACTCACCTCCTGAGAAAAACAAATCAGGTTAGTCTGACAACTTCTGTCCTTGGTAAACCCATGTTGGTTATCACTTATACTATTATTTACAGTCACATACTCCTGTATATAGTCCCTTAAGAGACGGTGAAACATTTTTCCCACAACAGAAGTTAAACTAACTGGTCTATAATTACCTGTGAAAGACCTAGATCCTTTTTTGAATATAGGCACCACGTTTGCCTTGCACCAATCACTTGGCACTGTATTAGTACCTAGAGAATCTTTAAAAATTATAAACAGGGGCACAGCAATGACTGAACTGAGCTCTTTAAGCACTCTTGGGTGTAATACATCTGGACCCGGAGCCTTGTTCACATTTACCTTATTTAACTTCTCTTTGACCATATCTACAGTTATTTTTGCTAATTTTATTTACTTTTTACAGATTTTATTAAGGCCTTTATAATCTTCAAACGCTACAGGTGACCCCTCAGATTTGTATTTTTTAAATTGCATTTTTTTTGCCTTTTATTGCCTTTTTACAGTAGCTGTAAGCCATGGGGGGTTTAATTTTAGCTGTTTATACTTGTTACCTAAGGAATGCATTTTTTTGTGCAATTACTGAATGTGGATTTAAAGCTCCCTCATTTATCCTCAGTATTATTATGTGACAATAGTAGCCCCCAGTCTATGCCGTGAAATGCTGCCCTCAACCCAGGATAATTAGCCTTTTTAAAATTCAGTGTCTTTGCTCTGCCTGGCAGAGTTGGCTTCTTATAGTTTAGGGAGAATATTATTATATTGTGGTCACTATTACCTAGTGTTTCTCAAACAGTAACATTTCCAACACGCTCTGCATTATTAGAAATTACCAGATCCAACAGAGCTTTGCCCCTAGTGGGGGCTTCTACAAACTGGCCAATGAATTGGTCCTGCAGCAAGTTAAGGAAATTTCTCCTCTTTGCGGTTGAGGCAGAATCATAACACCAATGTCTGGGAAGTTAAAATCTCCCATTATGACCACTGTACCAGCCTGTGCAGCCCACTCTATTTGGTTATACAGTTGTGTTTCTATCTTGTCTGTGATGTTAGTGGGTCTATAGATTACACCAAGTATTATTTTTTTCAGTGTTTATATCCTTTTGAACTTCTACCCATAAGGTTTCCATATGCTCACCATCCTCACCTACAATTGCCTCTTTCACAGTTGTCTTCAGATCAGTCCTCACATACAGGCACACGCCACCACCTTTTCTATTGGCCCTATTTTTTCTAAATAGTGTCAAACCCTAAATATTTACAGCCCAGTCATACGAAGAGTCCAACCATGTCTCAGCCAGACCAACTACATATATGTGTTCTTCTAGTACCATAGCCTCCAGCTCCCCAATTCTGCTAGCTAGACGTCTGGCAATTGTGAAAATACATTTTAAATGACTATTACCTTTAAAGTGAATATCTGGGATTTTTGGGTTACCTTGGCTGATGTTTGTATGTAACAGGTTCTTGTTACCAGCAGTTCTATTTTTATTCGGTGTATAGTTCTGCCCAGCCTACTCCCTACTTTCCTCACTAACCCCAGCCCCCACTAAATATCCACTTTGCCCTCCTATATATCCCACTCTCTATCTACATTATCTACCCCCTTATTTGTATGACCATCCCCCCAGATCTTTAAAATCTCTACCAGCCGTGTGACCATTGTTTCCCTCAGGGCAGTTGCACTCTCCCCATTAAGGTACAGCCCTGTAGAGCCTTCTCCCCATTAAGGTGCAGCCCTGTAGAGCCTGTATCCGACCGAGAAGTCGGCCAAGTTCTTCATGAACCCAAACACTTCCTCCCTGCACCAGCTTCTGAGCCACTTATTTAACTCTGTAAGCTCCCGTTGTCTCTCTGGTGATGCTCGTGGCACTGGTAGTATTTCTGAAAACACTACATTTGAGGTCCTGGACTTGAGCTTCTCTCCTGGTCCCCTAAATCATTTTTAAGGACCTCCCATCTTCTCCTGACTTTGTCATTGGTGCCAATGTGTACCATGACCACCGGGTCTTCCCCAGCCCCACCCAGCAAAAAAGACATTCGTCCATCCAGTTCGTGCAAGTTGATCCAGAGGAAGGCAAAAAAAAAAACAGTGAGGTAGAAGCCAATTTTCCCCACTTTAGGGGAATAAAAAATTCCTTCCCGACTCCCATCAGGCAATCAGAATAACTCCCTGGATCAACGACCCCTCTCTAGTAGCTATAGCCTGTAATATTATTACACTCCAGAAATTCATCCAAGTCCCTCTTGAATAACCCTAATTTTGATAATCTTTCAGGGTACTGTAGTTGCCCCATTCCAGTTATTACTTTAGTTGTCCTCCTCTGGACCTTCTCCAGCTCTGCTATGTCTGCCTTGACTTGTTCCCAGGAGCCCAGAACTGTACACAGTACTCCATGTGTGGTCTGACTAGCGATTTGTAAAGTGGTAGGACTATGTTCTTATCACGGGCATCTATGCCCCTTTTGATGCAACCCATTATCTTATTGGCCTTGGCAGCAGCTGCCTGACACTGGTTTTTGCAGCTTAGTTTGCTGTTTATTAAAATTCCTAGATCCCTTTCCATGTTAGTGTTACAGAGTGTTTTATCATTTAGTATGTACGGGTGACTTGCATTATTCCTTCCCATGTGCATAACTTTACATTTGTCAGTGTAAAACCTCATCTGCCACTTATCTGCCCAAGCCTCCAATCTATCCAGATCCCTCTGTATTAGTACACTGTCCTCCTCAGTGTAAATTACTTTACACAGTTTAGTGTCATCTGTGAAAATCGATACTTTACTATGCAAGCCTTCTACAATATCATTAATAAATATATTGAAGAAAATAGGGCCTAATTCTATTCACCCTCCAATGGCTCTTCAAGGCACGCATACATTGCATAGGACACACGCTATCTGCATCTCTTCCGGCCCCATAGAGAAAGAATGGGTCCGGATTCATTCCACAACGTTGCAGAACGGATCCGGACCCATTCTACGGACGTGTGAATGGACCCTTAGCATTGTCCATGGAGCAAATGTTTAAATGGGGATGAACAGTAAAGAAGGAAAACAGTAAATATGAGTTAGAGTTAGACCCTGTTTGCTGTAGTTGGAGGACTAGCTAGAATCAAGTCAACATGTTTCGTACCATACAGCTGCTGCTCCCTGCTGCTAATCTCCCTACTGCCACTACCATTACCACTACACAGCTACCACTATTACGACTAAGACAGCCGTGAACAGATCTACTTGCTGCCTTGTATTTTTTATGCTGTGCTGCTATGGGTGATGCTACAACTATTGCCATTATTACCCCTGCTGACTATACCCTTTCCACATTCACAGTGTACTGCTGCTCCCAAATAAAAAGGAGTTTTTTTTACAGACTTGTTCAAATTCATTACAAGCTACAGTTTCTTCTGACAAATAATACTTTTTGCACATAGTTTTTGGATGCTTCTGCAGAACAAGCAACTGTTTCTTATGCCATTAATGTGTGTGTATAAACAGGGGCAGGAATCTGCGCCCATCAATGCATCATTTTTGGCCATTTGCTCCTAACAAACCTCTGTTTTTAACACCGTGCGTGTTTAAACACCATCTAACCCCAATAAGAGACAGTTTTTGGAAGTTTTCTAATACGAAAAAGCATAACACATGCGCCGGCACAGTGTGTTTTTATGCACTCCGTTTGTCAACACCAGCAAACATGTTTCACCCTTTAGCTAAAAAGCTAAAATGGAGGGGACGGGAAAAAAAGCACAGATTTGTAAAAACAAAAATGTTAAATAAAAAAAATAAAAAGATATATATAAAAGAAATCTGAGTTTTTTGAGACAATTGGCCAGTTGCAGCATATTTGTTTCACGCTCAATTGATTTGGACATTGATATTAGTGTAAAGAACTAGGACCTGTGCACATGGGAAACACCTATTAATGTAATGCGTGGTTGTGAAGAGATTCGTCGGAGGATATGCCCTGGGTTCTGCGTTGCAGGGGGACCAACAAGTCACTAATGGATCAGGGCAACAAACAGGAGGAAGAAAAGCTCATTTACAGCTCTGGCTCTAACATAGTTCCTTACAGGTATAAATATTAGTGAATTTGCAATGTCCCCGCACTTGCTACGACGCCACCACTCCCCAGTGGTGAGGACGGCATAAAAATGTCTAAGCACCTAAATTTAGTTACACAGGTGTTAAAAAGTCATAAAATGGGGTCTTGCAACTTTATAATGCCAAAAACTGGTATAGGGGAAGATAAATGACCCCCAATGTCTACAAATTATCTGCAGGTAGAATCACTTAAAAGCTAATTTGAAAAGTGGTAAAACCACATTTTGGCTTAGTGTTCATCCTCATCATGGCTACACCTTGGTTGTGCTGTGGCCACTACAAGTTTCTGTACCTGCATACTACCCATTGACTATAAAAACATTCCGGAGGTGCGTGCTTATCTCTACAAAGACATTTCTGAAACTCCTAGCAGAGATGGCAGCTGCACGCTAGTTGTGCAGCTGCTGGAGTAGAAGCCCGCTATCAGTGACAGCAGGACTATCTATAGAGGACAGGGAGTTTTTTTTTACCATCCCTGGCTTCTCCATTGCTGTATACATAGTGCTCAATGAGCGCAGTGTACACAGATCAGGAAATGGCAATGCCACTGGTTCCTGTTCCAGTCCTAGCAATCATGGGCTTGTTGGGGGCAGAGTGTCTGCGTGAGCTGCTGGATCTTAGCAGTCCCAGATCAGCTGTGCAGTGAGGCTTTACTGTAGGTCCTGAATCCTGTATACTGTACCTCCTGAATAGTGTTGAGCGAACTTGCAATTTGCAAGTTCTGCGTTCTGTTTATCTAAAAATTCTGTAATGGATTCCGTTAACACGGACCATACCAGAATTCTATGATGGCATGCACCACAGAAGCCTATAAGAGGCATTCCGTATTGCATTCTTTCATAATAGAAGTCTATGCAAATCGCAAGTTCACTCAATGCTACTCCTGAAACTGCATCTAATATGTCAATCTCAATTACAGCAGAAATGAGCAAAAAAAAATTAAAAGTAATATTATAGTGCCTCAAAGGTCTTGTATGACCTTAATGGGGGGCACAAAGTGTAAAATAATAATAAAAAAAAAAGACAAAAAAAATAAATAAAATTACCACACACCACACCGCAGTTCCCTGGCAACCATAACCCATGATTCCCCTATATCAAATTGTCTATTACGGAAAGCATAATTTAATAAAGAGTTTTAGCTGCACTTTCTGCTAGTAAAAATTAAAAAAACTCTGAAAAACAGACATTTTTTTTATTGGGTATAAAAAATTCAAACAAAATACTAAAATAAAACTAACATAAAACTAAAGCTCCATGTATCACAGAAAAAAGGCACAAAAATGATTGCCATAACTGAGCGGAAAAACATTATGGCTCTCAAAGTCAGAAATCAGAAAATATGGCTGGTCAGGAAGGAGAGGGAGTTAAATCACCCAGTCTTAAATTGGTCAAGATTAAAAAAACAAAACAAAAAAACATGGTCCAGCATCATGTATTTGCTGCTGTACCATTAGTGGGACATATGAACATATCATATCATATGTCATACCCCTGCTGCCATATTTTAACATTGCAGCATAACTCATCAGGCAATAGCTCATGATTTCTTTTAAGGACAAGAGCTTGTTCAGTTTGGTTGAGGGTCAGCCTATAGAGCCTCAGCTTTCCTCCTGTGCCTAAGGGTACAGGACACTAGTTGCAGCCAGGATCTCTGAGTAGCGGTGATTCCATAGAACTGAATGGGATTACAACGTGAGTTGCAAAAAATCCAACACTGCAGAATTTACGCCGCAATCCCATACATTTCTATGGGATTACCGCTACCCTGCGATACTGGTTGCAACAGTGGTCACACGACCAGTATTGCCGTGTAGCTATACGCTAAAGCTGGCCATACACCTGTCAGCAGAATGCTCAGTCTCCTGACATCCCAAAACATGCCCATTAAGAACGCATGCCTATGTCAATAGAGAAGAAGGAAGTGTCCACCAAACCGCAGACGTTGGGCTCTGTTGGTCTGCCCATCTATATTGTTGCCCAAGAATAGCAGACAAGGTGAATCCAATGTCTTGGGAAAGGTTAATTAAGGACGCTTTCTTTATGGCATGAAGTTAGAGAATGCAAAGGTCTACCTCGACCAATGTGTTTGTAAGATGACTATATGGCACTTAATTATATGGCCTTTATTGATGCATGTTCTATATTTTATAAGGTATGCCCCCTGTTGACAAGCTTTGTACTGTCCACATAGAGGTCTTGTCCAAAAAATAGCTGCTGATGGAGGGTCATGTGACAAATTACTCAGCCTCCTTCATTCAAACACACCACCCCTGCGCTCGGCACTTGCACTATTGGGAGTATAGTGCAGGGGCAATGTGTTTGAATGGAGGAGGCTGAGTGATGTCTCGTCATGTGACCCTCCATCAGTGGCCATCTGCTGGCCAGGACTTCTATGTGATCAGCACAGGAGATCTTCCCATAGCTTATGAAATATAGTAAATGGTACAAAATATCAACAAATAATATATTAGTAAGTGCCATATAGTCATCTTACATGCACATGGGTCTACAATAACCAGAAAGTGGCCAACCCCTTTAAGTTATATTTTATGGAATTGCGTTTAACGCACTCAAGGGAAGAGCAGGTGCCACCAATAGATACCCATTACAATGCCAGCATTCTGGTACCAGAACGGAAGGGGCTTGTTGTGGAACCAGACAACATGGGAATGATGGCTGCATAATGTGGTTGATGCAGGGGACAGCTGCCGCGGGGAACTCGAATCCCTTGTCCCGGCTCTCCCCTATTACCAGAATTGCTCTCTCCACTAAAGGAAATGATTTGGATAATCTGAAATGCAATTCCCAGCTATGTGAGGGAAGGTTCACCAGAAGTGAGCGCTCCCTTCAAGGTATTTATAAACCTTCACTGATTCCTCGCTGAACTGACAGCCATGACAATTCGGTTTTACATTTTCAATCAGTACCTAAAATAAAAGTAGCAACAACATAGCTGAAGGGAAGGAAATGTCAAAGACCTCGGGATGTAAGAGGTTAAACAGTGACTCAGTATGAAGAACAATTAACATCCATTATATAAAGGTCTGGAAAGGTGTCCTGTTGGGGGCTCCTCTCTGTGCTGCTCCCCATCTCACCGTTTGCAGGGCTCTCCTGGGATGTCTGTTAGTGAATTAATAATGACAGTGCGCCTGGTTCTGGAGCTGTTACACTGCGCAACCCCTCCCCGTGCAGAGACTGCCGCAGCCGGAAAGGTTCCCTCATCATTTCCATGGGAACAGGCAGGAACTGAGACGCTAGGAGACATCTTGATGGGGACTGAATGAGGCCATCAAGGGCTTTCCTTAACCCATTATTACCCTGCACAAGTGAAATCACTGCATTCTATATGATATCGTAGCACATGAAGGTGCTGTAACCTATGGCAGCCGACACTACCACTTATAGCCTAAGCTCTGTGATCTGACTGCTATAGGTTACACTACATTTTCACCTTACCAAACGAATCATTTTTATTTGTCAATCTTTGTCAATTAATTTTATTAATTAACTATTTACAAATGCAAGATTTTGAATATAAGACTGCTAGACTACATGCTCCCGCCGTTTTCAGAACCATTGCAGTCTATGGGGCTATACACGTGGGTTATTTTTTTTTAATGGCCAGTGAATAGCAGCCATAAAAAAATAGGACATGTCCTATTTTTTGCTGTTTTGGCCGTGCTCCCATCTAACGGCCATTTAAAACATGTCAAAATAACTTTCAAGGGTTAAAAAATATATATATATCTATACTCACCTCATCCGCTTGAAAGCGCTGACACTCACTCTGCCCTAGAAGGACCTGATGCTCACATGATGACAGGGCCTGTCAGGTCCTTCCAGTGCAGAGCGAATGTCAGCGCTCTCATGTGGATAAGGTGAGTATTTTTTTTTGCACCCAGCAAAAGAGTCAGTCATTTATACAGGGCACACTATTGGGGGCATTTTATATACAGGGTGGCACTGCTTGAGGGATTTCTTACATAAGGTGGCATTATTGTGGGGTTTTTTTTATACTGGGGGAACACTATTGGGAAGTATTTAATACTAGGGAACACTATTGGGGTGGACCTTAAATATACTGGGGCTACTATGGGGGGCATTACAGACCCTAGAAGCATTACAAGAGGGATGGGGGGGCATTATAAATACTGACCGCACTATGGGGAGTACAGAGGGCACGGCAAGGGTTAGGATGCTAAAAAAAAAAAAATATCCAATGGAATTCATCCCTTTTTCATGGCCGTTTTTAACAGTCATCTAGAACAGATGCAAAGCGTCCATTAAAAACGTACAGACAGACAGACAGAAAATGAATGCAAAAATGGTTGAAAAATGTCAATGAAAAACTGACAGGGAGTCCATTTTTAATGGCCGTTTTGTGCACGTAGCCTTAGGAGTCATTTCATATGGAGGCAACTACAGCGCATTCAGAAAGCCTTCAGACCCTTTCACCTCTTCTTGTATTGCGGCCTTGTGCTAAATTAAAAAAAGTTCACATTTTCCCCATCAATCGGCACTCAATACTCCATAATGACAAAGTGAAAAAAAATGCTGGAAAGTTTTGCTGATTTATTGAAAAGGAAAAACTAAAAAATTGCACTGACATAAGTATTCAGACCCTTTACTCAGGACTCAGGCTACTTCCACACTAGCGTTTTAGTTTTCCGGTATTGAGATCCATCATTTGTCCCCATTCAATGGTGACAAAACTGAACTGAATAGAATGGAATGCTCCAAAATGCATTCCGTTGCGTTCCCATATCGGAGAGCAAACCGCAACATGTTGTAGTTTGCTTTCTGTCCTGGGATGCGGAGCAAGACGGATCAAATGCAAGTCAATGGGGACGGATCCGTTTTCTCTGCCACAATAGAAAACTGATCCGTCCCCCATTGACTTTGAATGGAGTTCATGACGGATTCGTCTTGGCAATGTTAAAGATAATACAACCGGATCCGTTCATAACGATGGTTGTATTATCAGTAATGGAAGGGTAGTTGCTGAACCCTGCCGGATCCAGTAAAAACGCTAGTGTGAAGGTAGCCTTAGATGAGGCCCCTTTGGCAGTGATTACAGTCCCAATTCTTATTAGGTATGATGCCACAAGGTTGGTACACCTGCCATGAAATACACACAGGATCCATGCTGTACAGATTCCGTAATATGGTACTGTGCGATTTTATACAGAGAAACAAAGAGGTTATATTCTTGTAAATTTTGCGTTAACATCATGGTGTGTTCTACTGCATGCGATATTATCAGAAAACTTAGGGTCTATATACGGCATTAACACGTGGACGCACACGGATGTACTGCACTGACTGTAAATCACCATGGAAGCCTTTAGTGATCTCCATTCAGGACAATCACTTAGGATCCACTTAAGAATAAGGCCCCATATAACCGTATGTATTTTGCACTCTGCAAATTGCGGATCCATGAAACACGGTTACCGTCTGTGTTGCATCAACATTTCTTGGAGACCCATTTTTACAGGTCTTCGGTCGGCATTTTGCGGCAAAGTATAGGACATGTTTTATCTTGCTGCGAAATGGACATACGGAAGCGAAAGGCACAGGGATCATTAGGCTACTTTCACACTTGCGGCAATGTAATCCGGCAAGCAGTTCCGTCGTCGGAACTGCCTGCCGGATCCGCCAATATAGATGTGACTGAAAGTATTTGTGAGACGGATCCGGATGCGGATCTGTCTCACAAATGCATTGCAAGATTGGATCCGTCTCTCCGCTTGTCATGCGGACAGACGGATCCGTCTTGTATCTTTTTTCACATTTTTACTAGTCTGCGCATGCGTAGGCTGGAAGGACGGATCCGGCATTTTGAATGCACTAATACATTCCTATGGGGATCAGGCAAGACTTGAGTTGCCTGGCATTCAGGCAAGACTTGAGTTTTTTTGGCCGGAGATAAAACCGTAGCATGCTACGATTTTATCTTTTGCCTGAACAGTCAAAATGACTGAACTGAAGACATCCTGATGCATCCTGAACGGATTACTCTCCATTCAGAATGCATGGGGATATGCCTGATCAGTTCTTTTACGGTATTGAGCCCCTGTGACGGAACTCTATGCCGGAAAAGAAAAACGCTAGTGTGAAAGTACCCTTAGTGTGCTTTTCGTATCCGTTAGTCCGTTCTGAAAAAAGATAGAATATGTCCCCAAAATGAGGACCACGGACCCATTGACCACGGAAGTCAATGGGTCCGCAATAAAAATGCGGCTGGCAAATGGACTGCATCCTTACTTTGCGGCCTGCGGAGTCATGTGCATACCTTTGTCTAAGGTTTCAAAAATCAGATATGCTTGATATAACCGGATAACTGCTGCAGGAAGATGAGCAAAATTAACCCAATACTTTAAGATGTATCACCTAATACATTTACATCTTATTGTAGGATAACAAATCCGCCTGTGCCCTGCTGGGCATCTTAATTTACCTGCAACCCCATGCATAGCAGGTTACGGCTGCCATGGTAAATGTGTAAGTATTACACACGGAGGTTTGTAGGTTCAATTCCAGCCTCAGACGCCTACACTTCCTTTGGCAAATCCCTTTATCGTCCTCTGCATCTGATTCGTACCAATAGGCTGGTGATAAAAGCAGGTGTTCATGGGATATGATCTGCATATTCTAGTGAATCACTGCAAGACATTCTGGTCATAAGGTAATATGATATTCTGCAGCCCGTTTTGAATACATATTCTAATCAATACACGTCAATGTGACTCTTAACTAGTTGCTATAGAAAGCTGTGATTTAGCATTTCCCTCCCACAATGGGTTAGCACAGTCATTCACACAGATTATCTCCGTCAGGCCAGAGTTCTGGACCACTTCAGTCCATGCATTACAATCAAGGAATAAGGAGCAAAATGTCTTACACGTTATACTTTACTGAGCTGTGACAGGACCAACAGAGCAACGTTAGCAGAGAAGCCAAAGGGAAATGATCCATGTCTGATGCAGAAAGTCTAGTAGACAAAGATAATATATTACCCATCAATCTTTCTGAAAGTACTGGCTGAAACAAATGTCCTTCTTGAAACACAGGAATAGGAAACCAAACCATACACCTTAAAATATACCGTAAAGGAAAGCATAAGCCTCTCAACAAGCCAGAAATGTCTGCTGAGGTTCTCCACGGGAGATAAATGGTGCAGGCTGTGGAGAGGCATTCTCTTGGCAGTCTCACTTCTCTTCAGGAGGATAGGGAAGTCCAAAGGTAGACATTAATTTTCACATAATGCATTTATTATACTAAACATTAGAAGCACAATGTATGTTAATACCCTGCTCTGTACATCAGTCAAAATATGGCACTATGTCAGACCTATTAAGTTCCCAAATCAATAAGTCTCATCTATTAAAGTACTTATTACTGAGCTGAGGAATGCAGTCTTCTTCATTGCAGGTAAACCAATTTCCTCCCACCTGCTGTCAGTCGCACAACTGATTACAAGTGACCGGCTTTGCCACCGACCTCACTGGATCATTTCCATGCACTATTTTTCAGCTCTCAATTAGAATTCCAACCACAACTGACAGAGGAGTAACCTATATGTGACAATACTGCAGGTAACACTCTCAAGCAATGGGAAAGGAAGGCACAGGTCCATGGAGGAACTACTTGGACAATCACTGAGAGGGCATTTGTGGCACTAGTTGTCACGCTTCGGTGTGGGAGGGAAAAACTACACCGAGCATAGGAGGGAAGGGGGGAACAGGGAATTAGGCCTGAGAACTAGGGAAGGAAAATGGAAACCTCCTAGTGAAAACCCTAACCAAAATCCTGACTGACTACCAGTATGAACAGACCCCAAAGGTAAGTGAGTTCATACGCAGGAATACCTAGAGTCCTATTAGGACCCTGGTACTAATGGCAGGAACAAAACTACCTGTTCCTCCAAAAGGAAGGGCGAATAGGGGTCTCCTACAGGTCTAATACATACAATAGGGAAATGCAACACACAGAACCCCAAAAAAATACAAAAGGGAAAGGAAAGACTTAACTTCAAAGGAGCAATGGAAGCACCAGGAACTCAGCCGAGATCAAACCACAATCTATCCAAAGCTCCAAACAGAAGCTTCAAACCACACATCATTGTGGAAGAAGCAACTACTGTATAAAAAGAGCAGGTTAAATGACCCTTATAGCCACACCTGGGGAAAGAAGGTGTAGCAAGCACCAGAAACAACACAGACTTCATTTGATCCAAACGGAAAACATGTCAGATCAAACCACGTGTTGCCAGTAACCTGTCACCTGTTGCGGGAACGTCCGTGACAGTACCCCCCCTTCCCCCGGACACCCAGGACCAACCTTATCCAGGTGAGACCTTTCACCAAACGACTGGGGCATTCACGTCAGATACCGGTACCCACATCCTCTCCTCTGGTCCATAACCCTTCCAGTGAACAAGATACTGAAAAGATCTACGGAGAACTTGAGAGTCAGTTATCTTGGTGATCTGAAATTCCAAACTACCGTCCACCATAACAGGAGTGGGTGGCAAGGAAGACGGCTCCAAATGTTCAACATATCTCTTCAACAAAGATTTATGAAACACATTATGAATTTTCAGATCCTGAGGGAGTTCAAGTTGAAAATCTACAGGGTTAAAAATGCCAGTGATCTTATATGAACCAATAAATCTTGGATCCAACTTCCAAGAAGGTACCTTCAACTTAATGTTTCTTGTGGACAGCCACACAGGATCACCCACTCTTAGGTCCGGACTTTTCATACATTTCCTGTCAGCTACACGTTTATACTTGTTGCCCATATTCATCAAGTTATCTTGAATTTTCCGCCATATAGATTACAATGATGACAAAAAACATTCCTGCTCAGGGAAACCAGAAGTATCTGAACCAGAAAATGTGCCAAACTGCGGGTGAAACCCATATGCCCCCAACAATTGCGACTTCCCAGTGGATTCCTGTCTACGATTATTTATGGCAAACTCTGCCAAAGACAAAAAGGAAGACCACTCCTCCTGATTCTCAGAGACAAAACATCTCAAGTAAGTCTCCGGACTCTGATTAGTGCTCTCCGTCTGTCCGTTCAACTGAGGATGAAAAGCCAAAGAAAAGGACAGTTGTACCCCCAGCCGAGTACAGAATACTTTCCAGAATCTGGAAACAAACTGAGTCCCAGAATCCGTTACCACATCAGAGGGAATGCTATGGAGTTTCGCAATGTTGCCAACAAACACTTGTGCAAGTGTTTTAGCATTAGGTAGACCCAGTAACGCTATAAAATGCACCATTTTACTAAAGCGATCAACTACCGCCAGAATAACTGCATTTCCTGAAGAATTAGGTAGATCAGTGATAAAATCCATGTATAAGTGAGTCCATGGTCTGGACGGATGGGCAACAGAAGTAGAGATCCAGAAGGCCGAGTATGGGTCACCTTAGCGCATGCATAGGTACTACAGGCTGGCACATAGTCCTCAACACACTTACGCAACCCTGGCCACCAAAATCTATGAGATTTTCAAAATCGCCACCTCCAGGAAAACTACGTGACAAGGCATCTTCCTTGACATTCTTAACCCCAGGACGATAGGTGACAGTGAAATTTAATCTGGTGAAAAACAAAGACCATCTGGCCTGCCTCAGGTTCAGTCATTTAGCCGGCTCCAGGTAAGCCAGGTTTTGTGATCTGTGAACACCGTGATCCGATAAATTGCCCCTTCCAACCAATGACGCCACTCCTCAAAATCCAACTTAATAGCCAGTAACTCTCTGTTCCCCACATCATCATTTCTCTCTGCGGAAGACAGTTTTTTAGAGAAAAAGGCACATGGCCGCCATTTACCAGGTGACGGGCCCTGCGATAAAACTGCTCCTACCCCCACCTCAGACGCGTTCACTTTCACAATGAAAGGTTGTGAAACATCCGGCTGCACCAGTATAGGGGCGGAAGAGAAGAATTCCTTAATCGCAGAAAAGGCTTGCAACGCCAAATCAGACCACACTGAAACATCTGTCCCTTTCTTAGTCACGTCAGTTAAGGGTTTTACTATTTTCGAATAGTTCTGAATACATTTTCGGTAATAGTTGGTGAACCCCAAAAACCGCATAAGAGCCTTCAAATTTTCAGGTCGATCCCAGTCCATAACAGCACAGACTTTCTCTGGATCCATTTGAAAACCTGAAGATAAAAGCAGGTAGCCCAAAAACTGCACCTCGTGTACAACAAAAACACTTCTCTAATTTTGCATACAATTTATTATCTCTTTGGATCCATAACATCTGTCTAATGTGAATCTGATGTATCTCCACGCCTGGAGAATAAATTAGAATGTCATACAAATACACGACTACAAACCTCCCCACAAGGTGATGAAAAATATAATTCACAAAATGCTGGAAAACCACAGGAGCATTGGTCAACCCAAAAGGCATGATCAGGTTCTCAAAGTGCCCTTCAGGAGTATTAAAAGCCGTCTTCCATTCAGACCCTTGCTTGATCCTAACCAGATTATATGCCCC
The DNA here is from genome assembly GCF_014858855.1 of Bufo gargarizans. Classification (NCBI taxonomy): domain Eukaryota; kingdom Metazoa; phylum Chordata; class Amphibia; order Anura; family Bufonidae; genus Bufo; species Bufo gargarizans. Next base: position 120,442,363 of record NC_058088.1, read on the forward strand.
CCTTAAGTCCAAATTGGAGAAAACCTTGGCATCAACAATCTGGTTAAACAAATCGGGAATCAAAGGAAGAGGGTAAGGATCACGGACAGTAATCCGATTGAGTTCACGGAAATCCAGACATGGCCGAAGACCAATTTAAAAAAAAAAAAAGAACCCCGCTGCCACTGGAGATTTGGAAGGTCTTATGTGTCCCTCAGCCAAACTCTCAGCAATATACTCTCTCATGGCTAGTCTTTCAGGTCCAGAAAGGTTATACAATCTAGATTTTGGCAACTTAGCTCCAGGAATAAAGTTTATAGGACAATCATATTCCAAATGTGGAGGTAAATCCTGGCATCCACTCTCAGAAAATACATTGACGAAATCAGATATAAAAGAGGGTAATGTCTTAGTAGTTAAAACAGAAAAAAATGTATTCAGACAATTGTCAATGCAATAGTCACCCCAATCCAAAATCTGTCTAGCTTGGCAATCGATGGTTGGATTGTGCTTGCTTAACCACGGTAAACCCAGAACCACCGGAGCAGGGAGAGCCTCCAACACAAAACACAAGATAAATTCTTGATGAAAGTCACTCACTCTTAATCTATCATGTACCACTTGAGATAAACACTTGTTTATCTCATAACACAAAACTGAGTTAGAGGTGCAGACTCACCCCTGCCCCACTGTCAATAAACACCTCAATCCCCACAGTTTTTGACTATAGTGCCATCTCAGAAGTCAGGAGAAATTGGGTACTACCAGTCAAAGACAAAGGCACATTTTCTGACTCTCCTCTCACCCCTCCAATAGTCAGATGGGAATTAAATGTCCCTCTTTTTTCTTTTTGCTGTTAACTGTATGCTTAAAAGTGGATCCAGGAGTAGCTGCCCCAGACATAAACCCAGGAGTAGCTTCACCCAAAGTGTCAGAGGAGGATGATACATGTGATAGTATGTCCTGAGAGTGGCAGCCCCGAGATCTCTCTCTCAGGTGTCTATCAATGTATATAGCAAGAGACATAGCAGCCTCCAGATACACTGGGGTTTCATGAAAGGCCAAGGCATCCTTCAGCCTCTCTGATAACCCTTGACAAAACTAGCTGCAGAGGGCAGAATCGTTCCACTCCGTATCCATAGCCCACCTCCTAAATGTACAGCAATAAATCTCAGTGGCTCAGTGGAACGATCAATCTGACGAAGGCTGTTTCTCATCCTCAGATGAGTGTGGATGTAGCCTAAAATACAGTTTGCACGCCTCCCTAAACAAAATTACATTATCACGTCCCCCAGAAAATCTGTCCAGGAGGGCAATTTTAGGCTCCAGATAGGCCTGGTCTCCACCACTACCACCAGGACCAACAGCCTGTGATCTCTGCATCTGCGAGACGGTCGTGCGGAGGTCAGCTACCTCCAAAGATAGCCCTTGCCGCTGACCTGCCAGTGCAGCAATAGGATCCATGGCTGCACACAAACAAACAAAACATGACAATTTTGGCGGTTTATAATGTCATGCTTCGTTGTGGCAGGGAAACACTACACTGAGCATAGGTGGGAAGGGCAGAACAGGGGATCAGGCCTGAGAACTAGGGAAGGAAACCGGACACCTCTTAGTGAAAACCCTAACCAAAATCCTGACTGACTACCAGTATGAACAGACCCCAAATGTAGGTGAGTTCATATGCAGGAATACCTAGAGACCTATCAAAACCTATAGGACCCTGGTACTAATGGCAGTGATGAGACTACCTGTTCCTCCAAAAGGAGGATGAACAGGAGTTTTCTACAGGCCTAATACAAACAATAGGGAAATGCAACACACAGAACCCAAACACAATGCAAAAGGAAAAGGAAAGACTCAACTTCAAAGGAGCAATGGAAGCACCAGGAATTTAGCCGAGTCCAACCACAATCTATCCAAAGGTCCAAACAGAAGATAGAAACCGCACAGCATTGTGGGAGAAGCAACTATAAATAGAGAAGGTTAAATGAACAAAATGAATAAAAGCACCATAAACAATACAGACGTCATTTGATCCAAACGGAAAACATGTCAGATCAAACCACGTGTTGCCAGTCTCACCGATCTCCTGCGACCTGTAGCGGGAACGTCTGTGACACTATCAACTAACCTACTGATTAGCAGCATTTAACTATTTTAAACTATCATAGCTACATGAACCAGTCATGCTATTTTCCAGAGCAGAATATTAAAATAGTTTCATGACACAGCAGGAAAAAGCTGTAACGCCATGAATTCAATCTTGGATTTAAGGAGGTCAGGTGAAGGGCATTTGTCAACATGCAGAAGTTTACCCAAACTAATGCCAGCAGTGTGGAACAGGAAACTGAAGCAAATGTTGTCTTTAGGCCTCATACACATGGCGGTGTTCCGCGGCCGAGAGCGGTCCGTGGTAACACGGCCTGCATTGCTGTTGAGAGCAGGAGAGCACGGCGTCATTGGTTGCTATGACACCATGAGCTTCACGCCGGCGCTGCACTACAGCGTCACAACACCGCCGTGTGCATGAGGCCTTACTTTGTAAATTGAAGCCTCCTTTGTGCACATTCAAGACTTTTAATGGTTCTGCACATTAAGAGATCTGTGCACTGTGGGCGTCACTGATGCCAACAGTTCCCAAAAGATTTCCTCCTTCAGCCACCCGTCCCCTCCCTTCAAATGTTGCCTGAGTAGGCCAGGGATTAGATACTTCATTTTGTCTGGCCCTGTCTTTTCTCAAACGCGGTGTGATTACACATCGGAGCATGAGCAGTAGAGCTGGGCCACTCTGCTGGGATGAAGTCTACTGCGCATACCGCACTGAAATAATAAAAGTGCTATTTTGGCACAAAGGAGGCATTGATTTACAAAGCAAAGACAGCATTTGCTTCAGGTAAACTAAGGGCTGTATTACACCAACAGATTATCTGACCAATTTCTGTCCAATCAGACCAATAGTTGGTGTATGTGTATAACAAAATATCTGTGTGTGTAACAGGCCATCTGACCAATGATTGGTCAGGAAATCTGTCAGATAATGTGTCGGTGTATTACAGCTCTAATTCTGTCACTGCCTTTGGTTTATTAGAGCTTCTCACGACAGACTCTTTTTAAGTAGAGATCATGGTGGAAGACCCTTTTCTGTAATTCCTGTCAATAATCCCACTGAAGGACCCTATAGTCAGTCTCTACATGCTTATTACTAGGTGCATGCATCTTCTTTTCCGGAAGACGCGCCCGGTGTCCGTGTTTTGCGGATCCACAATTTGTGGACCATAAAACACCCAACAGTCGTGTGCATGAGCCCTAACATAAATATTGATGTTGAGTCCCTGTGGAAGTAATTTAAGTCCCTAATAAGTTGCACTGAGAATGAATTCACACACACACACACACACACATCATTTTGTTGTCGCCTTTTTGTGTTTTTAGGTAAAAAAAAATGTAACCATACATACAGTTTTTGTTGATGGTGTTTTTTGCATGATCAGCAGCATAGTAGCTAAGAAACCTTTAACTCCTTTGGGATCCAGCCAATTATCGTTCCTTTACTCTTTCCTCCCTATCCACCAAGCACCATAACAATTTTTATTTTTCTATTCACATAGACATAGTAGTTTTTTCAGGGACGAGTTGTATTTTTAATACCACCATTTAATTTATTACATCATGAACTAAAAATGGGGAAACACTTTATGTAAGTGAAATTGAACAAAAAAGGCAATTCTGGTTTTATCCTTACAGCATTCACTATGTGCTAAAATAACATGATGAACTTATTTTGTGGGTCATTACAGCAGTAAAGAAGTGATGTAGTTTTTATTATCTTAAAAAAATTCCCATATTCTGAAACTATCTTCAGAGCTGTGAGATTTTTTGTGGGACGGGCTGTAATTTTTGGGGTACATATGACTTTTTCATCACTTTTTTTTTTTTCAATTTTATTGAATGGGGTTTCAATTTTATTGAGTGTCCAAAAATGGTGATTTGGCCATTTAAATTTTTTATGTCGGCAAGCACATTCTACAATACTTTTTGGACATTTTTGGACATGGAGATACCAATTATGTTTATTTTTTATTTATTTAATCTTATATGTAAAATTGGCAAAGCGGGCAAATTAATTTATTTTTTTGTTTAATAAAAAAAAATATTTTTTTTCTTTTAGTCCACTAATGAGACTGGAAGATGTTATCGTTGAATTGATAATAGACTGCAATACTATACTATTGCAGTCTATGGGACTTTAATAAGATCTCTATAAAAGAGCATTAATCCCTATTAATTAGGCAAAATGTCTAGTACACTTGTATATTGACTATTACGGTAATTGTTTACTATATAATCTTTTGGATTACTTACCCGCTTGTCCCATGTTACCTATTTCTATGTGCTATGGCCTAGACAATGTATGATAGTTGTTGTTCTTTTGGGGGGGGGGGAGGGGGGGGGGAAGGTGTCCCACTTACCTTTCCATTTCTGAGTGGACTTTTATTAGTTTTTCCTGGTTTTATGTACTGTTAATGGTCTTAAAGGGGTAATCCCATGTTTAATGTAAAACATGAAAACCTGATATCATGTACTGCATGGCAGTCTGTTTCTAACTAACACAGGACCACATAGAACCTCACATGGATCCAGAGATCTCCCCATTTATTGCTCCATTTGTTTTGCTAGATTTATTTCAAGCTGCCAGAACAGGGGGGTGTCCTTTCTCAGGTGGCGCTGTACAGATAGATTTCAGTGAAATACAGGCAATTACAAAATTATTCAAATCTAGGTGCTGGTTTGAAAAATGTAGAATATTTTTTAATGGGACAACTCTTTTTGATATGTAATAATAAAATTGTGTCCAGCATGTTGGTATTTCTATAGGTGGCATACTAGTGAGAATTCAATCACAATTTCAGAATTTCTAGCATATCTAATATGATTGAATGCTTGACAAATATATATTAATACCACAGTATCTAACTGACATTCTTACATGAACACAAGTGAATCGGTCAAGAAGCAGCACAGATATTTCTACATGATGATGTGTCAGATTAAAATGCATCTGTCACCAACACATGATGGATGTCCTCATTTTACTGATAACCGGAGATACCATTTATTTCAAGTAAGCATTCCAACCCCTTATAAATTTGCTTAAAGAAATGGCCAACATATTCTTACATGTACTGTATACTACCTCATCTGGTAGATCGAGGGTCATGGGACCCTAATTCTGCTGATAGGTGTGGCTCCCAGAGGAAAGACCCCTATCTATCAGACAGAAATTGGGAAAAAAATGCAATTCTACACCGTTTCGTGGGTGTTTTACCTACGGCATTCCCTATGCATTAAAACTAACCTGCGGCCTTCATTCTCTGTGTCAGTACAATTACAGAGATAACACATTTCTATAGGTTTTCTTGTGTTTTAGTACAGAAAAAAAAGTAAACTTTGAAATATTTATTTTATTTTTATCACCATATTCTGACATCCATAATTTTTTTTATAGTTATGTCTACCTAATTTTGTGGAGGCTAATTTTTTTTGCTGGACAGGCTGTAGTTTTTATCACATTTTATTCATCTGTTTTTGGTAAGTGAAACGAAAAATGGCAAATTGGCCATTTAGATTTTTTTTCCGTTACATCGTTACCTGCTGAGCTCACAAACGGGCGCCATATTTAAAGACCTTTATGTGTTAAAGAGAGAACGTCAAACCATACTAGTTAAAGACAGGATAGCACAAACTGTTGATGGTTATATTTGTCATGCACGGCTCAGAAGACGGGTGATTCCAATTATAATTTAGTGCCTCTACTACAGTTACTGGTTACCATTCACCCCTGGTGGTGCAGGATGCTTGAACACTCTTGACCTAGCGCATAATGTTATCAGTGCTACACATAAATAAGCTCTCAGCGAGGCAATATTAACTCCACATAGACATAGTTGCTTCAGACATGGCCATTTCCTCAAAGCCCTTCCTTAACCAACCCATGTTACAACTCCTGGTGAGTCCACTGTGTTACAGGAACTAGCCTTCAAGGCCACACCACAGGCCTCAGGGCAGCCTATCTCTCACTGCAGACTCGTCACCTTTCCTTCCCACGGTGTCACCCACACAGTACCTATCTTAGTGATAGCCTTTTCCAGGTTTGAGACATACTACAAACCAAACTGCATTGGCACTCCTCTGGACTATGAGTCTAACAGCCCTTTACAGCCCCCTGGAACTTACTCCTGCCAAGGGTGAGAACATGACACTTCAGTTACAGTATGCTCTCCCTTTTCAACACTTCACACTTTCTCAGCCCACTACTCTAAGAAGAAACAGGTTCCCTAGGTCAGCTCACAATGTGCTTCTCAATGGTGTTCTCCGTACCTCTCTCCGTGTCTCTCAAAAGCACACTAGGTGACCCACTGCACTGTGTTTCCACAGGCTCTTTGTCAGTCTCCCCCAACTGCAGTTCACAACTTCTCTAATGATGGAAAAGTCCACTCTGGTCTTCAAACCACTCCCTTTTATAAGTTCCTCTTCACTTCTCCTATTAACATCATGGTACTAGATTTCCAGCATTACAATACACACATACATTGCCGTCGGACTCTTCCTGGGCCTACACCTAGATGACAGCCAAGAAACTAGTGGTTGTGGAGGTAGGCCATGCCCATCGCTGTTCCCACTGCTGGTGGGAACGCTCACCCACTCCATAGCTAGTCCCACTAGTGTCCCTATAAAGAAGTTATGTGGGTCAGAATATGGCAATGAAAAGAAGATTTTTTTTTTTTCAAATGTTTTAATTTTTTTCCTCAGTATGAAAACACAAGAAAAACTAAATAAATGTGGTATCATTGTAATCGTACTGACAGAAAATTGCCCGGTCCTGCAGGGGTTAAACCTATTCTACCTAAGAGCGAGAAAATGATTCTTGCTTAGTATTCAATTCACAGATTTGCCATTGCTACGGCATTTGCTGACATACATAGGAATGCATTCTTAAGGCTGTCTGACATAATTTGGTATCCTAAAGGCAGTGACTATATTCTATGTAATATATCATGTGATTTTGTGCAGATTTTGGTAAGATTTAAACTGACAGCAAGGACATTTTTGTGCTCTAGCATTCAATTAGTGTCAGACGCTATGGGCAGAAACTTTGTTCATAAAGATATATTTACACCCTTATGCCAATTTGAAATTCTTTCGGTATGTTTTTGAGGTTTTTTATACGCAGGCAATTATGTTAGGGCTCATTACGGAATAAAATCTAATGATTACTGCACTAATACAATCACTTCAAATCGCAGCAACTTATCCAATGCCATTGTTCCCCAATAGTGTTAGGCCTCATGCACATGACTGTATTTTGTATCTGTGTCCGAGTCATGGACGTTCTGCTAATTTTAGCATAAGTCTTATTCTTGTCCATATAGGGGAACAATAATAGTCCATTCCAGTAATGGGGGTGAGAAAAATGCGGACTGCACATGGAAAGTGTCCGTAGTTTGCGGATCCGTGACTTGCAGACGCAAACCAGACATGGTTGTGTACATGAGGCCTTAGGCCACTTTCACACAGTGTTTGATCAGTGATTTTAATTATTGATAGTAATCTAAAACCAGATCTGGATCAAACAGGTGCAAATCTTTCTTAGGGCTCATCCACATGACCGTTGGATGTTTTGTGGTCCGCAAAACACAGATACCGCCGCCGTGCGCATTCCGCAGCATTTTGCAGAACAGAAGGGACAGCCCCTAAGGCCCCTTTCACACGAGCAAATTTTCTGTGCGGGTGCAATGTGTGATGTGAACGCATAGCACCCGCACTGAATCCGGACCCATTCATGTCAATGTGTCTGTGTACATGAGCGTTTTTCTTCATGCATCCGTTCTGCGTAACGTGAAAAACTCAGCATGTTCTATATTCTGCCTTTTTCACGCAGCCCTGGCCCCACAGAAGTGAATGGGGCTTCAGTGAAAAACGCATTGCATCTGGAAGCAAGTGTGGATGCGATGCGTTCTTCACTGATGTTTGGTAGGAGATGTTGTTATAATAATAATAATACCATTTATTTATATAGCGCCACCATATTCCGCAGTTCATAGGGTTCATATACAAAACAAAAATAACTGGATAATATGCAACTGAAACACTAGGAGTCAGGGCCCTCCTCGCAAGAGCTTACAATCTATGAGAGAGCTTACAATCTATGAGAGCATTGCGTTTTTTATTACACACATGAAAAACGCATCAGAACGCATTGTACCCGACCCGTGCGGAGAAAACGGAACAACTGAACGCAATCGCAGACAAAACTGACTGAACTTGCTTGCAAAATGGTGCGAGTTTCACTGAACGCATCCAGAACGCATCCGGACCTAATCCGTCAAAGGGGCCTAATAGAACAGTCCTATCCTTGTCTGTAATGTGGACAATAATAGGACATATTCTATTTTGAGGACCTGCCATGTAGACATACAGACACGGTAAATCAGCTCAACCTGCGGCCCTCCAGCTGTTGCAAAACTACAACTCCCAGCATGCCTGAACAGCCTACAGCTATCAGTCTACAGCAGGGCATTGTGGGAGTTGTAGTTTTACAACAGCTGGAGGGCCGCAGGTTGAGCATGCCTGAAGTAAATGGTTCCGCATACAGGCCCCCATAAAATAGAACCGACATGCAGAAAAAATAAGTTTGCTTGAGCCCATATTTCTGTGTGGCCTCCACTCCTGTTCATCACTGATGTAAATCACTGACCAAACACTGACTGTGTGAAGGCGTCCTTATATGTCCCTACTGCTATACATTATTAAAGTGCAATTCATACCCAAGGCAGATTCCAAACCTAAATAGCCGAAATCTGACTGCGTCCTAGTGCTTCAGATTCCGCTGTTATCACCTGAGCCACTATGGCAGCTCACCCGAAAAGTTCTACAAATTCATGTCTGACGCAATAGATAACTCTATATTGAACCGTACAGATCCCGACGTAGACACATATTTCTGTGTAATGGTGCCATGTCCCTCCTCCTTCCTGCCTTTCACTTGTACAGCCGTTGGGTTCTTCCTTCTCCTGACTCACTGCCCTTGAGATGACAGCAATGCTGCGTGAGAAGCTCAACTCCCCACAAGAACGTCGCGGGTCAGTCTACCGCGAGAAGCATCCCACATTTGTTTTACACGTGCATGACGACCTACGTATGTTGCACCTTCGGAGTATCTGCACACCATGCGGATGACATTGGGTTTTTCCTCCCGCGGCACAGGACCAGCGGCGACAAATCTCATGTACGCTTTTCTTTTTTTCTTCTCTAAATTGACCTGCTGTGTGGATTTTAAAATCTGCAGCCCGACAATTGTCTGCATACTGTTTTGGCATACTAAGGACGCAGCAGTGGCGTTTGTGTGGACAACTCTGTAAACTATGTGACCAAATAAATAATCTGTATGATGAGAGATTAAGGCCGAATGCACACGGCCGTTTTTCACAGCCGTGAGCGGTCCGTGGAACCACGGGCTGGATTCCTGCTGAGAGCAGGAGCACGTGGCGTCATTGGTTGCTATGACGCGGTTCGCTCCCTGCTGCCGCCACAGTACAGTAATACACTGGTATAGATCATGTGTGCATTCGGCCTAACAGAAACATACTTGGGTAATACACGTCCTTGCAGCCCTGAATGCATACTATTATCCAACCATGCCTGATGCCAAAAGATGTTCCAGTTAAGATATTTCTTTCTTACAATTACATTACTCTAGTAAAGGGGAATTCCAGTTGCGTTATGTTATCCCCTTTCCACAAGATAGGTGATAACTACCGCTGGGACCCCTGCAGCCCCTTCAAATGAACGGAGCAGCCAGTAGAACTTGCTCGTGACCACTCCATTCATTTCTATGGGAGTTCGAGAGATGGTTGAGTACAGCGCCCCCTACAGTGAAGCATGGCAGTAGCAGCATCATGCCGCGCAGGTCATTTTCCACAGATGGGACAGGGAGACTAGTCAGTGTTAGGGTCCATTCACACGTCCATAGCGTATTGTGGATCCGCAGTACACCCGGCCAGCACCCCCATAGAACTGCCTATTCTTGTCCGCAAGTGTGGACAAGAAAAGAACATGTTTTTTTTTTTTCCAGGAGCTGCGGACCAGAAGATCGGGGCCACGCTCCGGAAATGCGGATGCGGACAGCACACTGTATGCTGTTCCGCATCTCTTCCGACCTATAGAGAATGAAATGCAGAACGGATCCAACCTATTCTACGGACCTGTGAATGGACCCTTAAGGGAAAGGTGAAAGGAGAAATGTACAAAGACCTCAAACTGGACTGAAGCTTTACCTTCCAACAAGACAATGGCCCCGAGCACACAGGCCAGACAAGGAGTGGCTGAGGGACAGCTGTGATGTCCTTGAGTGGCCCAGACAGAGCCCTGACTTGAATGCAATTAAACATCTCTGGAGAGATCTGAAAATGGCAGTCCACCAACAGTCCACATCTAAGGCTACTTTCACACTCGCGTCTTGGCTTTCCGTTTGCGAGATCCGTTCAGGTCTCTCACAAGCGGTCCGAAACGGATCAGTTTTGCCCTAATGCATTCTGAATGGAAAAGGATCCGCTGCATCAGTTCAGTCTCCATTCCGCCTTGGAGACGGACACCAAAATGTTGCTTGCAGCGTTTTGGTCTCCGTCTGATGAAACTGAACCAAACAGATCCGTCCTGGCACACAATGTAAGTCAATGGGGACGGATCCGTTTTCTCTAACACAATCTGGCACAATAGAAAACGGATCCGTCCTCCATTGACTTTGAATGGTGTTCAAGACGGATCCGTCTTGGCCATGTTACAGATAATACAAACAGATCCGTTCTGAATGGATGCAGACGGTTGTATTATCTAAACGAATCCATCCATGACGGATCCGCACAAAACGCGATCTTGATGGGATCTGTAGAGAAGAAAGCCAGAAAATCTTTACATCCAGATATGCAAGCCTTGTGACATCATACCCAAGCAGACTGAAGGTCTGAATACTTACAGTAATGCAATATTTCAGTTTTTTTTATTTTTAATAAATTAGCAGAAAGTGAAAGGGTCTGCAGACTTTACAAATGCATTGTGTGCTGTCTGCCCATAAAAGAGCTATTCTGGGGCATCTTTTCTTAGGAATCGGCATTGTCCTCTGTTATTCCTCTTGGATATGTATGAATGCCTTGGCTGTTACTAGTACCAAGGAATGGTAATGGCATTTATTTCCAGGAGCAATAACCTGGGACTTGTCTAACACAAGGAGATGGTTCAGCATGGTAACTCTGGGAAGGGGCATGCCAGTGGAGATGTAGGTCCTCTGTAAACCATGACTTGGGGTGCACTGCTTTCCGAGTCACTGTCCTTAAAGCACTGCTGCTTCCACAAAGACAGGTCCCTAATGAATGAACCGGACAAACAAGCATCCATTATGGTGTTGCAAACTGCATAAGAAGGAAACACCGGTACATTTTCTTCTGATTTTAACCCCCAAATATCTGCATTAATGCGGTTGTCTCATCCCCTGGAGTGCAGCACTGCCCCGCTGCTTCTTTAGTTACCTGCCGATCAGTGATGGTAAATCTGTCCACAATGTGACAAGACAATCCCTTTAATGGATGGCATTTAGAAAATGTTGGAGCCTGTCTGATAAATGTTCAGATTTCTATAAGCCACAAAAGATTGTTAAGGTGGCCATACCGAATGGAAAGAAGTAGCTTGATGGTTGACCAACCATGGAATGAATGATCGCCTAGTGTACGATCATTACACAGATGCAGCCGTACACTTTTTAGTCCATATTAGCAGTTGTAGTCATTGAACCTGGTCATACACTGGCCAAAGAACAAGCAATATTACTGGGAATGTTCTTTCAAAGAAATATTATTCATGGATGATAAATCTTTCTTTCAAATAGTCAGCCAGAATTTCACACATGGGCTTCATTGGTCAAACGATCGGCTGCAGTTAAATTTCGCTATTGTTGAAATCCTGCATTTTTATGCATAAAGTGTGTACAGGTTCATTTAGATCCATGTTCAGTAGATGAATGGAGGCATGTTTGCTGTAAAATAACTTCATCACGTGCACAGGAAAGTAGATTTTGCTGAAAGTCTATGTACACCTTTGGTAGCTTATTTTTTATTATTGTGTTGAACTCATTTTGTGTTGAACTCATTCAATTGGTCTTTATTAACCCTTAGAATCCCAGAGTTTTCTTTTGTTTTCATTTTTCATCTCTATCTTCCTTGAGCCATAACTTTTTTACATTTCCGTTCACATAGATGTATGAGGGCTTAATTTTTCCAGGACAAGTTGTACTCTCTACTGCCACCGTTTATTTCGGCATACAATGTAGTGATAAGCGGGGGGAAAAAAATTCTAAATGGTGTCCAATTGGAAAAAAAACGCAATTCCTCCACCGTTTTATGGGTTTTGTTTTAATTAATACCATTTTGGAGTGTGTGTGACTTTTTGATCACATTTTCGTAAAAAAAAATTGTGCAAGAATAGCATTGAAAATATAGCAAATTGGCCATTTTGACCTTTTTTTCCATTACGCCATTCACTGTTTTGGAAAAATATTTTAATATTTCAATAGTATGGCCGGTTTTGGTCACAGTGATACCCATGATGTTTATGTTTTTTGTTATTTATGTATTTAGTTTTTATTATACGGGAAGGGGGGGTGATTTAAAATTGGATTTTTTTTTTTATTATCTATTTTAACATTTTTTTTTTTTACTTTTTTGTAATGATTTTGAAGTTTATAATTGAGCATGCAAAATGCATTTTTATTTTTTTTTACTTCTGAGCATTCATGGATTTTTTAAATCCAGTTATTGCTCAGGGTTGCTAATTTCTTATGTTGGCCTATTGCAGCTTCAATGCCCTCAGCCTCTTCAGCGAGGCTGAGTGTATTGAAATCAATTACCGGTACCCTCATTGGACACAGAGGATGCTGGTAAGTAGGTTTTTCACCCTTTTTTTCACCCTTTTGATGCCATGATCGCAATAATGCTAATCGCAGTAATTAGGGGAGACCCGCGTGCCATGATGCCCGCTGCACGTGCGAATGGGCACCATGTTTGCCTATAGCTCCAGTGCCATACATGTACGGCGCTAGTAACAAAAGGGTTAAAAATTATGAGCTGTTTTCCCTGCACAGCTTTAAATTTATCTACTAACAGGATCTGTATATTCTTTCTGCTCTGTCAGGCAGAGAGCTGAGAGCTCCTTATCTCTGGCCTTATAAGCACTCATTAACCGCCTCCGGACCGCCTAACGCCCTCCTAAAAGGAATTTGGGCCCCTTTGCGCATCTAGGCTGCAAAAAAGTGTCACACATGTGGTATCGCCGTACTCAGGAGAAGTAGTGCAATGTGTTTTGGGGTGTCATTTTACATATACCCATGCTGGATGAGATAAATATCTTGGTCAAATGCCAACTTTGTATAAAAAAATGGGAAAAGTTGTCTTTTGCCGAGATATTTCTCTCACCCAGCATGGATATATGTAAAAATACACCCCAAAACACATTGCCCAACTTCTCCTGAGTACGGCGATACCACATGTGTGACACTTTTTTGCAGGGGCCCACATTCCAAAGAGCACCTTTAGGATTTCACAGGGCATTTTTTACACATTTTGATTTCAAACTACTTCTCACACATTAGGGCCCCTAAAATGCCAGGGCAGTATAACTACCCCACAAGTGACCCCATTTTGGAAAGAAGACACCCCAAGGTATTTCGTGATGGGCATAGTGAGTTCATGGAAGTTTTTATTTTTTGTCACAAGTTAGTGGATTATGAGACTTTGTAAGGAAAAATAATAAAAAATAATCATCATTTTCCGCTAACTTGTGACAAAAAAAAAAAAGTTCTATGAACTCACTATGCCCATCAGTGAATACCTTAGGGTGTCTACTTACCTTGGGGTTTTTCTACTGTCTGGGCATTGTAGAACCTCAGGAAACATGACAGGTGCTCAGAAAGTCAGAGCTGCTTCAAAAAGCGGAAATTCACATTTTTGTACCATAGTTTGCAAACGCTATAACTTTTACCCAAACCATTTTATTTTTTTACCCAAACATTTTTTTTTTATCGAAGACATGTAGAACAATAAATCTAGAGAATTTTTTTATATAGATATCGTTTTTAAAAAGAAAATTACAACAGAAAGTTAAAAATATCATTTTTTTGCAAAAATTTCAGTAAATTTAGATTAATAACAAAAAAAGTTAAAATGTCAGCAGCAATGAAATACCACCAAATGAAAGCTCTATTAGTGAGAAGAAAAGGAGGTAAAATTCATTTGGGTGGTAAGTTGCATGACCGAGCAATAAACGGTGAAAGTAGTGCAGTGCAGAATTGTAAAAAGTGGTCTGGTCATTAAGGGTGTTTAAGCTAGGGGAGCTGAGGTGGTTAAAGCTCATTTCTTATCTCACTAAAAAGTATGTGGCTTAAAGTGTGTATGACCTTTTAGTAATTTAGAGGCACAAAATGAAAGTGAAAGTACCATTCACACAGCTAGAAAAACAGTTAACCCTTTGTGACAGAACGGCTCAATATTTTTAATAAAGACCAATTGAAAAAAATTATTTTTAGCCTGAAATTAGTAAAAAGCAATCATAAAAAAATTATCCCCTAAGGTGTACATAGCCTTTAACAAATTGCTTTTTCAATGTAATTGAATGTAATACCAGTATGCATTCTTATTTCTGAACATATATCATTGTATACATTAAATTTAGGAAAGCTGCCCAAAAGATGATGGTAGAAGAGATCACAGGCGACGTGAAGTGCAGTCCTTACTACAATGAACAAACTTCACTGGAAAAGGGGCAAGCCTTCATATTAATAGGAAATATTGTGTGCCATATGGGTAATACATTAGTGCTTGTACATATCCTCCCTATACATCCTCTGGACCAAGATGAACACAAGTCTAGAGCCAAGTGCAATGCTATTCGGATTTATCACACTGTAAGAATTTGTCTGAAATGTTGCCAGAGATAGTAACAAGGTGTCAGTACATGAACCTGGAAAGATGTCCTTTGAGTTGCTCTCTTGTGTGAAGTACTTTAATATTCTATCAGGTTCCTGCTGAGTTATCTCAGCCTCGCTAGTTGAGAGCGAGTAATTGCAGTGGCTTGGCATACGTTTTTCTTAAATGCCATATATATCTGGATTATTATTATTTATGTTCTGTAAGAAAGTTGATGAACATTTAAAATCTGTAGGAAGCTGGGTGTAATATCTGAGACCACCAAGGTTCCCATTTGGGTGAGTGGCCAATTGGGACTCCTTTAGAAACTGCAATTCCTTTTGGTGGACTGAGGGTGCCGTCATTTTTTATACAGTGTGCACCCCAAATGAGTGATAAATGGTGCAAAAACACCCTCTGATGTGAACCGATACCTTTCCTAAAGGTGTCTGTCTGGTAACAGATTTGCTTTAAGAGGCCTTTTAGTTTATACCAATAGTGTAAAGTGAAGAGAATCTAAATAATTCAGTGGTGTATCCTTAAAGAGGTTATCTCTCGAAAATGGAACAATAGCACCCAGTCACTTCTATGGGAATGACATAGTGCGGCCTACCTCAGTGTAAAGAAGTGAATGGAGCAGTGGTTCGACATGAACACTACCACTCTAGTCAGAGATGGGACTTGGTGACCCCTCATTATCTGAATTGCTGGGGAACCTAGCATTCGGACTCCCCACTATCCAATATTTATCACCTATCCCATGTATAAGTGCTAAATACCTTTCATAGGATTGCCCCTTTAAAACGCAGTGCAATCTGCAGGCAGCAGGATATACGGAAGGAGGAGCTGAGCAGTTTATGGGATGGTCTTGTTAGAAAGACTGAGACATTTTACTGAATCTTTTCCCACAAAACTACACTACATTCAGATTTTTTTATATTTTGCTATGTTGCGTCTTGTGCTAAAAAAATAAAATAATAATCCCCATCAATCTACACTTATTGAAAAAGTAAAGACAGAATTTTATTAATGTTTGCAAATGTATTTAAAAGGGAAAATGACAATTTTGAATAGACACGTATTCAGCCCCCTTGCTATGACACTTGAAATTTAGCTTTGGAACCCTCTCATTACTTTTAATCATCTGTGAGATATTTCTACACCTTTATTGGAGTTCACCTGTGGTAAATTCAGTTGATTGGACATGATTTGGAAAGACACAACCCTGTCTATATAAGGACTCACGACTAAAAATGCATATCAGAGCAAAAACCAAGCCATGAGGAGTAAAGAACTGCCTTTAGAGCTCAGAGACAAGATTGTGTGGAGGCATAGATCTGGATAAAAAATTCTCACAGATCCTTCATCATTCTTAAATGGAAGAAGCTTAGAACAACCAGGACTCTTCTTAGAGCTGGCCATCCCACCAAACTAAGTAATCAGGGGAGAAGGGCCTTGGTAAAAAGAGGTGACCAAGAACCCAACAGTCACTCTAGCTGAGCTCCAATGATCCGGTGTGCAAATGGAAAACACTTCCAGAAGGTCAATCATCACTTCGACACTACAAAAACGTGGCCAGAAAGAAGCAAAAGACACATGAATGTTTGCATAAAAAGCACCTAAAGGACTGTCAGACTGTAAAAAACAAGGTTATCTGCTCTGATTAAACCAAAATAGAACTTTTTAGACTAAATTCTAAGTGTTTGGAAGAAACCAGGCACTGTTCATCACCTTTCCAATACCATTCCTACAGTGAACCATGGGACAGGGAGTCAGAGTTGAAGAAAAGCTGAATAGAGCAAAGTACTGAGATGTTCTTAAAGGGCATCTGTCAGCAGATTTGTATGAAACTGGCTGACCTGTTGCTTGGCAGCTGAAGGCATCTGTGTTGGTCAAATGTTCATTGCTAAGGAAAATTAAGTTTTAATATATGTAAATAAGTTTCAAGGGGCAACGGGGATGTTTACATTACTCTTATAGCTCTGCTCTCTCTGCAACTGCCACACCCTCTTCACTTTGACAGAGTCAGGCCAGCATGATCATGTATACACTGCCTGGCCCTGTCAATCAAAGTGCAGAGGGGGTGGCAGTTGCAGAGAGAGCAGAGCCTCTAGGTGTAACAGCAACACCTCCTAAAGGCTTATTTGCATATATTCAAACTTTATTCTTCTTAACAGTACGGGCACATATGAACATGGGGCCAACACAGATGTCTTCAGCTGCCACGTACACAAGCAAAAGCTAGCCAGTTTCATAGATACAAATCTGCTGACAGATGCTGTAATGACAACCTGACCCAGAGTGCTCTGGCCGTCAGACTGGGCCAAAGGTTCATCTTCCAAAAAGACAATGACTCTAAACACACAGCCAAGACAACACAGGAGTGGCTTAGGGATAACTCTGTGAATGTCCTTGAGTGGTCCAGACCTGAAAATGGCTGTCCACTGATGGTCCCCATCCAATTTGACCGAGAGTGAGAGGATCTGCCGAGAAGAATTGTAGAAAATCCCCATATCCACATTTGCAAACCTTGTGGCATCATACCCAAGAAGCCTGGAGGCTGTAACAACTGCCAAAGGTGCTCCAACTAAGTACTGAGTAAAAGGTCTGAATACTTATGTCAATGCTAAATGTTTGTTTTTCCCATTCAGTAAATTAGCAAACAATTTCGAATATTCTGTTTTACCTTCTTATTATGGGATATTAAGTTCAGAATGATGGGGAAAACCGTGAACTTTTTTTTATTTTTTTATTTATTTTAGACCAAGGCCACAACTAGGGATGAGTAAATCGACTTCCGATTAAAACTCAGATGAAAATTTAATTTCAAAACTGTACAGAGCAGGAGCTCTGTACAGTATTAGAATGTATTGGCTCAGATGAGCCAAAGTTATTACTTTGCGAAGTCTCGCGAGACTTCGGGTAATAACTTCAAAAATTAATTTCTGCTGTTAAAAACCTTTTTTCCACGTGGAACCAAACCCGAGTTCGGGAAATACATTTTAATACTGTACAGAGAGCTCGCGCCATACAGTATTCCAATGAAGTATTATGCAAATCGACTTCGGATGTTTCATCCGTAGTCGATTCGCTCATCGCTAGCCACAACATCAGAAAATGTAAAAAGGTTTAAAAACTTTCCAAATGCACTGTATATACCCTTGTGCTTAGCTCCTCCTGTTCTATAACATGCTGTCTGTAGTTTGCATTGCATTTTGTGGTGACAGGCTCTTTCATTAATGCAAACACATGTCATTAAAAATTCCAGTAAGTTGACCTCCTGCGAGACCAAAACCCCCATGCTAGGGGCCTTATTTCCACTATACTGTATATGCAGCCCTTAACCATAACTCTTATAGAACACAACTCTCATACAAATGGCTGGCGGACGTAGGCCATACACTCTCTGACACACAATGAAAGCAAATCTGGAAGTCTACACATAAAAGTGCCCAAAATACACTAATGCTAGAAACTTCTTATAAAGTGCTACTCCACTGGTACTTGGTCCCTACCTGTATAGCTCACGTGGTACCGGCTACTCCCCCCCTTCCCCACATGTTTTCAGGTGATGTAAGAGGCTTTGGATACAAGTTTACAACCTCATTCACTCAGTGGCCAGATATACTGTAATATTAGGAAAGACCGCTGGGAAGCACCACAGTACTCAATAAACAGATCCCAAGTATTCCCCCACATCTGCAGTGATTGATATGTTTTTTTCTTTCTAGTCACTAAGCAGATTATAACAGCAGCTCGGAAAAAAACATCCCTGGATTTTTCTGCGATTCATGAGAAACTAACTTCCATTACCAAAGATCGTCATGACCGGTTCTTGGAGATCTGGACTCCTTGATCAGACTATTCTCTCTATTTAAAGAGGACCTTTAATAGGAATTTTCTAGTTTAATTAAACACCTTCCCCCCCCCCCCCCCGTAAAAAAAATACAACTCCTACACCCCACTGTGCCCCCTGCAGGTTTTGCGCTCAGTATGTTAATCCTGAGCATTGGTACAGGGTGGAGGAGACGCCAGGGTTTCTCAATGGGTTTCTCCTGTCCAAACACAGTGGAGAGCGTCACAGCCAGGGACAAAAAACAGCTCATCTTCTCCCTGGATTTGACGCTCTCCTCTTTGATTGGACCGGGGGGCAGGAGACGCCCATTGGGAAACCCTGGCGTCTCCTCCCTGTACCGATGCTCAGGATTAACATACTGAGCGCAAAAACTGCAGGGGGGCACAGCGGGGCGTATTTTTAAAAAACAACCAGGGTGTCAACATCAGCGGGCAAGGAAAGGTATTTAATTAAACTAGAAATTCCCATGAAAGGTCCTCTTTAAGATCCTGTCTCTCAGGGATTGTGTGACTTCCAGTCGGGGCTTTTCTTTGAATTACTCCTAGAACCTGTTCTTTCAACTTAATCAACAACCGCACACCAGTGTATGGAACTTGTGTCCATTTACCTGTGAAAGACCCTTTTCCCTAGTATTTCACTGGTCTGTCTCCCGTTGTGTCTGTTATTTAGGTTTTTAGGCCTAACACGTGACCTGTTGGCTGTGATGGCCTTCTTTATGAATTATCAGAGAAAAGCTGCTTCCTTTGTAAGCCTGGTGTATCACGCTCTTATTATTATTTTTCCTTATTGCATAAACTTTCTTTATTCTTTGCAACATTGACTTATTTGTAGCCATGGTCTGAATTGTTAAAAAATCCTCAATAAAAACTGTTTGTAAAAAATAAATAAAAATCCAGTAAGTTACTCTGTGCCTGGATAAGATAATGCCCAAGTGCTCACACCAGAAAGAGTCCATGGAATAGCTACTGCTGCAGTACTGTCCATACATGTGTGCCAAGAGTTGCCGATACAAAAGTACTAGTTACAAAAGCACCAATACAAAGGTACAAGCCAGTGCACACAGAAATCTGCCAACCGCGGTGCCTCTAAAATACAGCACAGTCCTCTCCAAGGTCCTGCTCAACTAACAGGACCTCACGTGAGCAATCAGCCCCCAACTTACATAGTGGCTCTCCATTCTGGTTCCTGGAGTTCCCCTCAGGAGACATCCTTTTTGATGTCTATATTTAAAGGGATTCTGTCACCAGATTTGGGGCTATAGAGAAACGGACATGCACGGCTAGATCGCCGCTAGCATGTCCGCAATATATGTGTCCTATAGGGCTGTGTGGTTTTATTGTCTTTAAAAAAGGATTTTATAGATATGTAAATGAGTGTTGAATGTGTCCAAGGGGCTGTACGAATCTTACTTGTGCCCAGCCGTGACCGCCTGTGAAGGAGCCCAGCACCGCCTATGTCTCCTCCTTTCATCAACAATAGATAGCCGCATCGCGAGATTACAGCTATCGTTGATGAAAGGAGGAGACATAGGTGGTGCTTAGCTCCTTCACAGGCGGGCGTGGCTGGGCAAGCGGTCCAAAACGGATCAGTTTTTCCCTTAATGCATTCTGAATAGATAAGGATCCGCTCAGAATGCATCAGTTTGGCTCCGTTCTCTCTCCATTCCGCTCTGGAGGCGGAAACCAAAATGCTGCTTGCAGCGTTTGGGTCTCCGTCTGAAGAAACTGAGCCAAACGGATCCGTCCTGGCACACAATGCAAATCAATGGGGACGGAGCAGTTTTCACTGACACAATATGGCACAATAGAAAACGGATCCGTCCCCCATTGACTTTCAATGGTGTTCAAGACGGATCCGTTTTGGCTATGTTAAAGATAATACATACGGATCCGTTCTGAATGGATGCAGACGGTTGTATTATCTGAACGCGAGTGTGAAAGTAGCCTAAGTCAAGTTCATTTTCAGTTTAGCCTGTAGATTTGTAAGTTTTTCAGAGCCTACATGAGTCAGACTATATGTTATTCACAACGTAAGTGAGAATGTGCGTGCATTAGAGCCACGTGTGCCAGACAGACTTGTGTGTATACAGATTTATCAGTGTGACACTGAATGTACTGCGGGCAAGGGGAAAGCTTTAGGCCTAGTTCACATGAACGTATGGCTTTTATATTTTTTTGCGGTCCATTTTTCACAGATCCGTTGTTCCGTTTCTTGAGTTCCGTTCTGTTTTTCGGTTCCGTTTTTCAGTATGGCATATACAGTATACAGTAATTACATAGAAAAAATTGGGCTGGGCGTAACATTTTCTATAGATGGTTCCGCAAAAACTGAACAGATACAGAACACATACAGATGCATTTCCGTATGTGTTCCGTTTTTTTTGCAGACCCATTGACTTGAATGGAGCCAAGGAAGGTGATTTGCGAGCAATAATAGGACATGTTCTATCTTTCAACAGAACAGAAAAACGGAAACGGAATGCTTACGGAACACATTCCGTTTTTAATGCGGAACCGTTGAAATGAATGGTTCCCTATACGGAACACAAAAAAAACGTCCCATACACTCGCAAAAAAAAAGATCGTGTGAACTAGGCCGTAGATGACGCTACCAATACTAACCACAAGCCAGTTATCTCCAGGAAGGTGGTGGAAACATGCCATTCTGGAAGACACGTCCACCTGTATTTGCCGGCAATCCTTGCTGTGTCTGGCTAGATTACAAGCAACTTATCTCTGGACTATTGAGTTGATAACTGGAGTTGGGATGTATGACCTCACTTCTGCCATCTACAGGAAAAGATACCACATCACTACTACTACTGCACTCCTGTATCTTTGGAGAATGTGAATATCTGTGCTGTGAGCGCGCTTATGTTCCCTCAGCAGCACATGGGAGAAGGAAGCAGTCTCTCCCTCCCCCCTGTGCCGCTGCCACCAATGAGGAGAGAGGGGCGGAAGAGGGGCGGGCGCACTGCACCACCAATGATAGGACGACCTTTCATGGGTCCGGACTTAGTTAAGTTAGCAGGCTACATAAAGCGGCGCCCAGGGATCTCCCTGCACCTAATATTATTCCTGGGCGCCGCTCCGTTCGCCCGCTGTGGCCCAGTTATCGTCTTCTGCTCCGTATGCTAATTACTACTATCAGAGCGATGGAGAGGAGACATCAGCTTCTCTCCTGGGAGAAGGAACGCCCAGGAGAGAAGCTGATGTCTCCTCTCCATCGCTCTGATAGTACTAATTAGCATACGGAGCAGGAGAAGGTAACTGGGCCACAGCGGGCAAATGGAGCGGCACCCAGGAATAATATTAGGTGCAGGGAGATCCCTGGGCGCCGCTCTATGTAGCCTGCTAACTTAACTAAGTCCAAACCCACGAAAGGTTGTCTTTAAACTTTAATACAGGAGGCAGGTGCCGGCAGCAGAATCACATTGCCGGCACCCTGCCTCTGACAGGGAACTGCGATCAGTGGCAGTTAACCCCTCAGGTGCGGCACTTGAGGGGTTAACTGCCGCTGATTTGCTGCCAGTCCCCGCCTCCTGTATAAAAGGTTAATTATCATTGGTGGCGCAGTGCGCCCGCCCCCCTCAACCCCCCAGTATAAAAATCATTGGTGGCAGTGACCACAGGGTCCCCTCACCTCCTCTCATTGGTGGTGCAGTGTCAGCTTCTGATCGGAGCCCCAGCATTGTAATCCTAGGGCTCCGATCGGTTACCATGGCAGCCATGGCGCTACTGAAGTAGAGATCTATCAGGGTGAATAGGACAAGGCACCAAAATATTAAGTATAAAATCACCCCCTTTCCCAATTTTATATATAAACAATAAATAAATAAACATATTACATATCGCCATGTCCAAAAAGTCCAAGCTATTAAAATATTTAAAAAATCTATTCAGTGAACGCCGGAACAGAAAAAAAATTAAACTGTGCGATTCGCTATTTTGCGGATTGCACGTGGCTTTTTTGGTTTATTTTTTTCGCGTGGCATCGAATGGTATCGAGTATCGCAATACTTTTTTATGGTATCGAAATTGAATAAAAAATTGGGTATCGCAACAACTCTACTATGAACGTAATACAACACCCCATTAGCACAATGTGAGGTTGCACAGCAGATATTCTGTACCAGGTGAGAGGCGATATGGCAAACCTTGCCTTCACTGCAGGTCACCTCTAGGTTACTGCCACTGAGCTCCTGTCTTTCTTCATGTTTATCGAGCTTTAATTCCACTTTGCCTTTCGGTGAGTTGAGGCTGTTTCTTTTATCTCAATGTCTTGTCTTTTCAAAGACAAATCTTCAGCGCGGATGCAGCCTGATTAATGGCATAAAAGATTTAACCAGCATAGTGGCCTAATATATGCAGACCAAGCACATCACTGTCTACTACATAAAACCGCATGATTGCGACAAAGTATGCACATATATGAATAGTCATGCACATCACCTTCCTGTCAGAATACTATCACAGAAGCAGTTACACCAAATGGTTAGTCAGCCATTAAGGAAATTGCTTGTTTGACTGTGAAATCGCTAGCTAATTATAAAATCTATGTATCACTAACTATGTATGTAGCCATGTCCCACTATTCTGATTTCTATATTCAACTCATCTAGCTGATCGCTCTTCGTTAATTATCTATAATGAGACACTGCTTTACCGCCCCTGTCACATGATGACTCGTACTTGCTAAACCGTATATTATTGGGTTTGGAAAATACCAGGATTCCTATTTGAGAATTCTCAGCTAACAGATGGCGTCTCCGATTACAAATCATCATTGGGTAATGCCTCATTTCAACTTTGACAGTAATGCAGGGAACCACCTCACCTTCTGCTGGGTCCCCCCATAGAATACAGCTCATAACTGGCGTTCCAGCAAAGGGCCACCCCGAGATCCGGATTATTGCCTGGGGAACATTCAAACCAAAAGAATCACCAGCAGTCTGTTCATGCCAGCTCAGCTGCATCCATATACTGGGTACCCTTTCATTTTGTGCAGTTGTGTCATGTGCTGCCCAATCTGACCACCAGTCCTGAGTTGGTTCTACTTTTTAGACAGGATATAAGTCTTTCCTGTGTAGTCGACTTCCTGCAAACTACAGGGTTACATCATCTATCTAAGGCTACTTTCACACTTGCGTTTACATTTTCCGGTATTGAGATCCGTTATAGGATTTCAATACCGGAGAAGAACGCTTCCGTTTTGTCCCCATTCATTGTCAATAGGAACAAAATGTAACTGAACAGAACGGAATGAAATGCATTCCGTTTTGTTTGGTTGCATTCCCATACCGGAGAGCAAACCGCAGTAAGCTGCAGTTTTCTTTCCTTCATGGGCTGCGGAGAAAAAAGGACTCAATACAAACATTGACTTTCAGTGATGTACATGACATCATTGCTATGTTATAGATAATACAACCGGATTCATTCATAACGGATGCAGATGGTTTTATTATCAGTAGAGATAAGCGAACCCGTGAAAGTTTGGGTTCGCCAGATTCAGCCGAACTTCAGGTCCTGAACTTGACCTGAACTTCACCCTGAAACCAAACCCACCCCATTGAAGTCAATAGGGACCTGAACTTCACTTTAATATTTTCCGTTATAACATGGTTATAGCGGAAAATAATAGCATTCTTTAGACAGAATGCAAAAGAATATGGCAATCTATGGGTTAAAAAAAAAAAAAAAAAAAACGACCGCACTTGATTTCACTGCCACAGTGTCCTCTATCTTATTTCAGCAGGACCTGCGATGACGTCACGGCGCTCACCACGTGGTGAGCGCGGTGACGTCATCGCAGATCCTTCTATCTTCTTTCAGCAGGACCTGCCAAAGTACCTGCGATGATGTCACCCCGCTCACCACGTGGTGAAGCAGCGCGATTGAGTGAGTTGTTTTTTTTGTTTATTTTACCCCTAAATTGCCATACTCTTTTGCATTCTGTCTTAAGAGTGCTATTATTTTCCACTAAAACCACGTTATAACGGAAAATAATAAAATTACCCGAACATCGAACCCGGACTTCAGTGAAAAAATCCGGGTTTGGGTCCGGGTAACCAAACTTGCAAAGTTCGGTACCAACTCAAACTTTGCAGTTCAGGTTCGCTCATCCCTAATTATCAGTAATGGAAGCGTTTTTGCTGATTCCTGCCTGTGAAAGTAGCCTAATACCTCCTGGCAGTTTTCAGACATCCTCATCTCCAAAAAGCTATGCTTTCCTTCTTTCTCTGTATCTGTCTTCATATATAGTGCTGCTGAGGATATAACTTCTACCTCATCTAAGAGACCAAGAATGAAGGAATATAATAGGTGAGATCCTTCAATGATTATCTGACTCGCAGTACATGTCTATACTAGCTGTGTGTGCTGTGCGCAGAATCTCCAGTGTATCCTATGAGATGCTGCTTCATACTTTCCTCACTCCTTGTAGGGGCTGGAGAAACCATCACATTATGAGCAGAAGGCGAGGGAGATGGGCTGACACTGAACCATATCACATTACACTGAGACTCTGTATTGTGGGTTAGGGGCAAGAAGTACTAATATATATCACTGATCTATCACTAGCTGCCCTTAGTTAGAACTCAAAGCGTGATGAGACTCCACAACCTGTCTCTACATAGACAAAGGAATGATGGAAATAATAATGGGAAAAGTAGGCTATATTAGGGGAACCATATCGGAGTAGAAGAAAAAAAATCAAGATGTCAGACAACCCATAAAAGGTACAACATCCAAGGCTATGTTCAAACCTGTTCTGTACTTTCTATATCTATTCTGTTATAAGAACAAAAAATGAAATCAAGTGCAGTGCCATATCCACCACATGACTGGCACCAACGCTGCCCGACAGACTGCACTGAATAGAACAGGTACTGTACCTAAGGTTTCCATTGATACTGCACTATTTTGTCCTACACTTTTTATGGAATCTGCAATAAAGGCTGCTCATGGAATGTCCAATGCAGATGGGAACATAGCTGAAAACTGTAATATACTGTACAAGACATACGGTACACAAGAGCCCATACATTATTCTTACAGCCTATGCTGCACTATATACCAAAAAGTCCAAAAATGTTGGATTATATCTTTATGAGGCATCTGTCAGCAGATTTCTACCTATATGAAACTGGCTGACCTGTTACATGTTCGCTTGGCATCGGAAGGCCAAGGAGTTGGTCCAATGTTTATATGTGCCGGCATTGTTGAGAAAAAATATATTTCAATATATGCAAATGAGCCTCTAGGAGCAACGGGGGAGTTGCCATTACACAGGAGGTTCTTTCTGTCCATGTTAAAGTGCAGAGGGCACAGCAGTTGCAGAGAGAGCAGAGAGTTGCAGATATTAAAACATCATTTTTCTCAGTAATGCGGCACATATGAACATGGGACCAACACAGATGCCCTCAGCTGCCAAGCGCACATGTAACAGGTCAGCCGGTATCATAGGTACAGATCTGCTGACAGATGGCCTTCAAGTGTTCTAACTAGGGATGAGCAAATCGACTTCGGATGCTTCAATAAATATTCGATTGAATACTGTTTGGTACAAAGGTTTTTTTTTACAGTAGAAATTAATTTACGAAGTTATTACCCGAAGTCTTTCGAGACTTCACAAAGTTAAACCTTTGACTCATCGGAGCCAATACATTCTAATACTGTACAGTATTTAAACAAAGTTTTATGAGAATAGACTTTGGATGAAGCACCGAAGTCGATTCGCTCATCCCTAGTTCTAAGATAAAACACCTTTGATTAGAGATGGCGCAATTGTCAGCAAGAATAGAGAACAAATCTGGCATTTCGGGTGCAGAGCTTCCCGATTATCTTTCGTGTTTTTACTTCTTTCTTAGGTTCTTAGGCTGAAAAGACTCTCATTCACAGGTACTGTGAATACTATGGCTACTTTCATACTTGCGTTTTTGCCTGATCCAGCAGGGTAATTGTGATAATACAACCGGCTGAATCTGTTATGAATGGATCCGGTTGTATTATCTTCAAAATAGCAATGACGGATCATTCTAAGTCGTTTTGCTCCGCATTCCTTGCCGGACAGTAAAACGCAGCTTGCTATAGGAACGCAACAAAACAGAACTGAATTCATTTTGCAGCATTCCGTTCTGTTTAGTTCAGTTTTATCCACATTGACAATGAATGGGGACAAAACTGATGCGTTTCACTTCAATGGGTCTGCAAATCCGGAGATGTGGAATGGTGCAGAACGGAAGCAGGGAACGGAACCCTACGGAAGCACTACGGAACACGTCCTATCTTTTTGCGGAACGGCCGGATTGCGGACCAATTTAAGGGAATGGATCCACGATCCACTGCGGCTGCCGACAGTGGATGTTCGTGTATTGCGGCCCACAGCACGACCACGGGGCGCACACGTTCGTGTGCAAGAGGCCTAAGTGTACTTTTCATTGGCAGACTGATTTTCTGTTTGTTTGCATGAGATTGCTTGTGTAGACAGTGTATCTGCTTGGCACAGGTAATATATATCGCTGTCTAGTAATATATTTGCTTGTGTCTCATGATGCATTCATCAGACGTCTCTAGATCAAAACATCCACAGATGAACCATATGTTCACACCTAAAGCACACAAAGAAATGCAGATTTACATAAGTCTATGTATATATTTATTGGAGTGTCAACATTTCTGTCAACTCATTAGGAGGAATTCTAAAGCATCATTTATTTTTTTCATTTTCACTTTGCTTCAAAGACATTTCCAAGGTAATAACTCACCGACGACAGACTGTATATACTATTAGAGAATCTAGCCAACCACAGCCAGCAGTAAAAAAAAAGTGTTGGATGTCCAAGAAATGGTAAAAAAAAATAAACTAGCTTATAGTCACCTTTCTGATCCCCTGGCACTGCTGTTCTGATGGTGCTGGGTCCTGCTCCACTCTGGACACAGCAGGACTGGGAACACCCCTCAGCCAATCACTGACTCCAGCAATGACCCCCTACTGATCTGCATTCACAGCCACTCCCTGCCCTGTGGAGAGATGGCATCAATGGCACCACCATGGGATCAATGAAGTTGTTTTTTATAAAGCTATTTTATAGTCAGAATACTCCTATAATTTTCACCAGAATTGAATATTAGGGCTCTTTCACACTTGCGTTCTTTTCTTCCGGCATAGAGTTCCGTCGTCGGGGCTCTATGCCGGAAGAATCCTGATCAGTTTTATCCTAATGCATTCTGAATGGAGTGAAATCCGTTCAGGATGCATCAGGATGTCTTCAGTTCCGGAACGGAACGTTTTTTGGCCGGAGAAAATACCGCAGCATGCTGAGCTTTTTGCTTCGGCCAAAAATCCTGAAGACTTGGCGCAAGGCCGGATCCGGAATTAATGCCCATTGAAAGGCATTGATCCGCATCCGGCCTTAAGCTAAACGTCGTTTCGGTGCATTGCCGGATCCGACGTTTAGCTTTTTTAGAGTGGTTACCATGGCTGCCGGGACGCTAAAATCCTGGCAGCCATGGTAAAGTGTAGCGGGGAGCGGGGGAGCAGCATACTTACCGTCCGTGCGGCTCCCGGGGCACTCCAGAGTGACGTCAGGGCGCCCCAGGCGCATAGATGACGTGATCACATGGCACGTCATCCATGCGCATGGGGCGCTCTGACGTCACTCTGGAGCGCCCCGGGAGCCGTGCGGACCGGACTGTAAGTATACCGCTCCCCCGCTCCTACTATGGCAACCAGGACTTTAATAGCGTCCTGGGTGCCATAGTAACACTGAAAGCATTTTGAAGACGGATCCGTCTTCAAATGCTTTCAGTACACTTGCGTTTTTCTGAATCCGGCGTGTAATTCCGGCAAGTGGAGTACACGCCGGATCTGGACAACGCAAGTGGGAAAGAGGCCTTAGAGATGAGCAAATCAAATACAACTAAGTGGAATTCTATCAGAATTTCAGGATAAATTCGACTTCAATTTAACCTGAAATAGTGGGAAAAACTGTTATATACTGTTATAAACCGATCACACTCTGCTCGGTTATAGGAGATCTGAGAAAGTGCAGATCTCCCACTGGATGTTTCTATTACTGAAACACATACCCTAAAGTTCAGCCCCACTAAAAAGCAACATATGCATTGGGGAGCGGTGTGAACAGCGGTCTGTGTGATCCTGCCTTGCTGATGAGTATGTGTGCTTTTCTTTGCATTTAGCTGTTGGGGGTTATACTTGTTTGCAATACCAGCTATATATACCGTGCAAGTATGTCAGATGTACTAATACTCCCCAGTACATGTCATCATGTGTACTGTTTATATCATTTCATGACTATAATAGAGATATGACTGTGGTTTGAAGCATAAGTGCTGTAAATCTGCAGCTGATGTAAGGACCAGGCAGAAGTACTAAGGTTCAACAAGGAACCATCATCTCTCCTGACATGGAAGTGAAATAACAATTCTAGAAAAGTATAAGTAATATGACAACCGGGTATTACCTGTTAGGGGTGTCTAACACTGTCCAATCCATTTCGACTGTGTAGGGACACATCTTTTTAACTAGCCAAATGATAACACCCAGCTGTCAATGCATTCAACAATCTCAGTATGAATGCTCCTTGTATTCTCGGACAGGAAAAAGCAAGGACCAAGTATGGATATGGAAATGTATGAATAATTGTACTTGTTCCAATAAGTCATATACAACCTATAAAAGATGCAGAACACTCTTACAAAGAAAGTAAAAAAAAGAGTTGGGGGCAGCAAATGGGAGGCCCGCCGCTGGCCTGCTCTCCTTGCGTCACAGGTGACATCACTTGTGACCCAAGGGGGCAGGTTACTGTTGCGGCCTGCTATTAGCTGCACCTCCCCATCGCCGGATGTTGTGATCTGCATGACGGGGAGATGCAGCAGTGGCCATGGAGGGATCCCGGACAAAGACAATGGAGTCCAGGTAAGTATTCTCTGAGGGGCCCAGGCGTTGTGGGAAGGGAGGGGGGGGGGGTTACAGGTTGGATAACCTCTTTAAACATTATTAAAGGGCCCCTGTCAGCAGATTTGTACCTATGACACTGGCTGACCTGTTCCACGTGCACTTGGCAGCTGAAGGCATCTGTGTTGTCCCAAGTTCATATGTGCCGCATTGCTGAGAAAAATGATGTTTTGATATATGCAAATGAGCCTCTAGGAGCAATGGGGGAGTTGTCATTACTCCTAGAGGCTCTGCTCTCTCTGCAACTCCCAACGCCCCTGCACTTAGATGGACAGAGTACATGTGCCCTGGGGCAGGGACGTATCAGCAACTACTGCTGCAGCCTCAGACCTGTAAGCAGCAGCTGATTTAAAGAGGTTTTCCAGGCTTTTAATATTAATGATCTCTCCTCAGGATAGGTCATCAATACCAGATCGGCGGGAGTCCGACATCCCCGCCAATCAGCTGTATGAAGGGAAGGGCCGCGCAGTGTGCACATGCCGTCTCCCGGCTCTGATATTGATGACCTATCCTGAGTACAGGTCATCAATATTAAAAGCCTGGAGAACGCCTTTAATTCAGGGTTCATGGGCATTATAATGGTATCGCTCCCCCCATAAACAGGGATTTTGTGGCATCTCCCTGGCTAAATGAGAGCAAAGGTATGTGGAATGACCCCCAGGGGTGCAGTTACCAGACACTATAAACCTGCAGTGATGTGGAAACTCTGATTGTAACATGCAGGGCTGCAAGAGATTCCCAGGTATGACCAGGAACAGGATTTTACACTTCTATATGGGGATGGATTTGGCCGATTACTGGAATAGGAATGTTTGTGATAGTAACATTATATTAGGGTATTGATTTGATGTAATTTCCTAATATATTATTTAAGGAACCAAATGAGCCGGTGTATGTGAGCCTCTAGGATCCTGTTGTGTGGGTTAGGAAGATGTTCCTTACAAATATTACACAACACTCGCATACGGTGTAAATCATCATCCAAAACTTTCTTTCCTTTCTTTGCTGTCTATCTGTGTGAATGTAATATCACCCCGGACATTGCAGTATACAGACAGAACGAAAAACTGAACAATGTCATTGTCACATTCTGGACAACTTTCTCTCCACTGTAATGAGATGTCCTTCTTTCAGGACATGGAATGCTACGTGTGGTCCCTGGGTAGACTCTAGGGCCACATCTGCTTGGACGGCCATCACTGTATTAGGCTAAGCTAGGGTGGAAGATAGGGAGGACAATGTTTCATTAACTCCATAACAACCCCCC
Organism: Bufo gargarizans; assembly: GCF_014858855.1. NCBI lineage: Eukaryota > Metazoa > Chordata > Amphibia > Anura > Bufonidae > Bufo > Bufo gargarizans. The sequence goes on from NC_058088.1 coordinate 120,473,453, forward strand.
ATAAACTGAAAAACTGAAGCAGAGGGCAGCCTCCAGGCTACCTCTCTGTATTGTCCCATTTCTCAATGCCCCCAAATTTTTGTAACTTCCTTTGCAGTGAATGAGAGCAACAGCATAGTCGAACAAGTCGCTTCCGTAACTCCAGGAATTTGACCAAATTACATAAGTGTGAAATAGGCCTGAGCCCTGAGTTATGGAAGCGGTGTAGCTTATTCTACTAAGCTGTTTGAGTAGCTCCTATTCACTACCATAGGAGTTATGGAAACAGTGGAGCACCAGCCCCCTCGGCTGTTTCCAAAAGACTGTCCAGTGCTTAGTCCCATGTCACCATGGAAACGGCAAGATGGGACAACCCCTTTAGGGTCCTCATATACATTAGGGTATTTTCAGCCCAGCAAGCTGTTTCCTTTGGCATGGACCGTCAATCTAATGTGTATGGGGAGCTCCAGCTCTCCCCGACAGATGACATTTGGGATCAGACACATTGAAAATGTGACTTTACCCTCTCTCTACCCTGAAAACACATGCATGTTCAACCAAACTGAACATGTATGAGGATGGGGGAGTAGGGGGGGTAGGTGTTGGCTGAATGAGTGCTTGGCCAACAGCTATTGATGGTGTATGGGCACCTTTAGGCTATAGTATTGAAAAGGAACAACATCCATCCATCTAATCCATGGAGATATCAGCTTCATTTTTAGCCATGTACATAATGTCCTATTCTGGAACTGGATTGAAAAGAGCATAACTATCAAATCTCAAGAAGTACAATCAGAAGAGCAGACTGGAAAAAGAGAGTATCCAAAATGAGACTTCCTGTAATTTAAATACTGTACATAGGGTTACAACCACTATATAAAGTCCCATAACTGAGACCTGGCTAGATTTAGGAGCAGAGGAAATCCTAAATAATGAGCTGCTGATTGTCCTGAACCATTTGGCCCATCTAGTCTGCCCAATATACTGAATACTATGAATAGCCCTTGGCCCTATCTTATATGAAGGGTGACCTTATGCCTATCCCCTGCATGCTTAAACTCCTTCACTGTATTTGCAGCTACCACTTCTGCAGGAAGGCTATTCCATGCATCCACTACTCTCTCAGTAAAGTAATACTTCCTGATATTACTTTTACCTTTGCCCCTCTAATTTAAAACTATGTCCTCTTGTAGCAGTTTTTCTTCTTGTAAATATTCTTTCCTCTTTTACCTTGTTGATTCCCTTTATGTATTTAAAAGTTTCTATCATATCCCCTCTGTCTCGTCTTTCTTCCAAGCTATACATGTTAAAGTCCTTTAATCTTTCCTGGTAAGTTTTATCCTGCAATCCATATACCAGTTTAGTAGCTCTTCTCTGAACTCTCTCCAAAGTAGTAATATCCTTCTGGAGATATGGTCTCCAGTACTGAGCACAATACTCCAAATGAGGTCTCACTAGTGCTCTGTAGATCGGCATGAGCACCTCCCTCTTTCTACTGGTAATGCCTCTCCCTATACACCCAAGCATTCTGCTAGCATTTCCTGCTGCTCTATGACATTGTCTGTCTACCTTTAAGTCTTCTGAAATAATGACCCCTAAATCCCTTTCCTCAGATACTGAGGTTAGGACTGTATTACTGATTTTATATTCTGCTCTTGGGTTTTTACGTTCCAGGTGCATTATTTTACACTTATCCACATTAAATTTTAGTTGCCAGATTTTTGACCATTCCTCTAGTTTTCCTAAATCCTTTTCCATTTGGTGTATCCCTCCAGGAACATCTGTAGTGTCCCACTAGGTAAATGCGGGCACTACACAAGGTTCAATTGGGCCACGTTGTTCTCCACCTCCTGTGGGACAGTAACATTGTATGTAACAGTCCATTTTAATGTACTTTTATATGTTTTATTGTTCATTTCTTCCCTGTGATGTGTGTAGCAGGCCTATTAGGGTGTAGTTCTTCCTCCTAGACACTAGAGGGAGCTAGGGAACCCCCTAGTACATATAGTTAGGCCCAGACAGGGAGAAGGCAATCTGTGTAGTCAGGAGTCTGTGTAGAGACAGAAGTGAGAGTGCACTTTAGCCAGAGAGGAGCTGGAGGCCACCTCCTAACATGCAGCTAGACAGCCCAGGCTTCTAGTTGCCACCAGGAGGCTAGTAGATGCAGTTCAGCCTGCCTGAGGATACTGAGCGAGAGTTAGTTGTCACCAAGAGAAGAGTTTACCTCTTGAGAAACCTGCAGTTCCCATAACCACAGAGCAGAGCAGAAGAGTAGCCAGCCAACCTGAGGGCTGAAGGGCAGAAGGATTATTTACCTAAAGCAAGGGATATATACCTGAGGAAGTTTTCTACCAAGGATAAAGCTAGCATTAGGGCATACAGGCCTTGGGATTGAGACAGACAGGAGTTCTGAGGAATAGAGCACAGGATTTCTGAGGAAAAGGTGCAGCCTGGTCTGTAAGTGTTTTAACCCTCTGAGTATCTTGCAAAGAACATTGTAACTGCCATTCATGTAAAAGCCTGCTTATAATTGCTGCTGCCATGTGGAACTGAACCTAGACTGTACAAAGTTAACTGTTTCCAGTAAAGAAAGTTTGGTTCACCACAACATTGTGTTCCTCACTTATTACTACTATAAATCGTTGTGCCACCGTTACAGGCACTGGCGTCACAAATCTTAAAGGGATCTTGCCCCCGGCACATAAAATATCTGCAACATCCAGGGCACCTCATCTACCATCAGGCAAGGTCCCTATACACCGAGAGTGCCCCAGAGGTCCCCTATGCCAGCCTTTCCATCACTGCTGTACGCCTGCCCAGGGTCTTCCAAGAAACTGTGAGTAACCAAGAGCAACCCTCGTTTGCCTATTAACCGTGACCTCACCATTGCAATACCTTGCAGGGCTGCGTACTGCACATCAACCCTGTTACAAATCTTTGTGTCATCAGCAAAAAGACACACCTTACCATCGAGGCCTTCTGCAATTTCGCTGATAAAGATATTAAACAATATGGGTCCCAGAACAGATCCCTGAGGTATCCCACTGGTAACAAGACCTTGGTCTTAATATACTCCATTGACTACAACCCTCTGTTGCCTGTCCCTCAGCCACTGCCTAATCCATTCAACAATATGGGAGTCCAAGCCCAAAGACTGCAATTTATTGATTAGCCTTCTATGTGGGACAGTATCAAAAGCCTTACTAAAGTCTAGATAAGCGATGTCTACTGCACCTCCTCCATCTATTATTTTAGTCACCCAATCAAAAAAGTCAATAAGATTAGTTTGACATGATCTCCCTGAAGTAAACCCATGCTGTTTTTCAGCTTTCAAGCCATGGGATTTTAGATGTTCCACAATCCTCTCCTTAAGTATGGTTTCCATTAATTTCCCCACTATTGATGTCAGGCTTACTGGCCTATAGTTGCCCGATTCCTCCCTACTACCTTTCTTGTGAATGGGCACAACATTTGCTAATTTACAATCTTCTGGGACGACTCCTGTTACCAGTGATTGGTTATATAAATCTGTTAATGGTTTTGCTAGTTCACTGCTAAGCTCTTTTTATAGCTTTGGGTGTATCCCATCACTGGGACTTTGATGGCAGTCTTGTACGAGCTATGTACAGCAATGACACCCATAGTACAGTAGGTAAGCACTGTCCTCCCTCCACATAGGCACTTTTAGTGTCATAATTCTGCCGCCGCTTTATGTCTGCTCTTAGTACTCGTGGTTTCTTAGTACTCCCTCCATGGGAATTACAATGAATATTTTGCTGTCATAAATGCAAGCTAATGGAAGGATTGAGGGCTGGTGGTAGAATGTACCTACTGATTATGGCTATAGGGTTCACATTATTTCTGCTACCTTCACAATATTTTAGACGTTTATAAATGTACAAAAGGTTTTCACCCCAGGAAGCTCTCTTTCCCCTGTTTCCTTTTCAGCTGCGGTATACATAGATTTGTAAAGGTATAAGAACTCATTAATTCCAAACCGTACCCACAGAGTTCACTTTATTAACACACAATATACATTCATATTGAGGGTTTTGAATTATGTAAACGGTTTTCAAAAACCATAGAGTATGTCTATGTCAAGACTTGGGAACCTGCGTCTAATAACATTAATCTGTAAGTGTCCCCTCTGGCTATTGGTAAGGTAGTAAAGCATATGTGCTGTTCCCTGGCCTGTTGTACAGAGATCATTACTTGGCTACTTGGTGAAGAAGGATGCATGTTTCAATACACTTCTCCGGCTGCTGCCATGCTAGGCTAGACATCCCATATCTCTTTGGCCCTGGACTTATATTGCAGAGGTGGAGACAGAGTGCAAAGCCGCTAGCAAGCAGCACCTGTAACACGGATGGCCATTCATCGGAAAGGGGCCACTGCCGATAGAGAATACCACCACCATAAGCCTGGTCTGCAGCAATGTAGAGGTAGGTAGTTAGGGCCACATGAATGCCAGGACCTAAGGTTTCCCAGCAGAACACTGCCTGACACATCCTGCTGTCTTCACTGGCCTCACTTCATCCCATAGTGCATCCTTGTGCCACCGCTTCCCCAGGTAAGAGAAACACATGGCCATCCACATGGCCAGACCAGATTTCCATTGCTCCATGACCCAGTTTTGATGCTCATATGCCCATTGTAGGCACTTTTTGCAGAGGACAGGGGTCAGCATAGTCACTTTGATGGTCTGCCACTACGCCGCCCCATATGCAGCGAGCTTAAGTGACATTGCCAGCAAATTACACTCTATCAGTTTGTGTTACACCCCACAAGCATAGCTGATTATGGAAATATATTTGACCCTGCACTGCCAACCGCATAGTGAAGTTCCCCAAGCCATGCTGTGATTTATAGGTACAGTAAGTGGACGCCACATAAAATAATCTGCTATAGTAGGGATGGCTCCACTGGAATGCAATAAGTGTATGGGATATGGATCCATAAGCATGAGGCCTATCTGCCAAATGTGTTATTAGGGGCCTGCATCCAAAAAACAAAAGCTACTATTCTTAGCAGAGCCGTCCTCTATAGTAGTGGATTATCCTGTCATCTACCTGATTGTCTAGTAAAGCCGGAATTACACATTTTGTGCATTTTGTCCCACGTCTGCTCTACAGAACATTAACCTGAATCTGATGTGCTCCTACTCCTAGGCCAGTAAGGCTGGAGATCTTGGGATGTAGACCATTACACTATTCTTCAGGTGCCTTGTCTGCCCCATAGGCACTGTCTGCTTTTCTCACTGAATTTTACATCTGGTAGATTTCCCTAATTCTCCATTATGTCCCTCTCTGTCATTGTATCTCCCTATAGATGGATAGATAGAATGAAGAGACCTGCGCTGTCTACGTGACCATTACTGTCACTCCACATATGAATCCGTGCATTATTCTGTTCTGCAAGCCATTTGTGCTGGTGTCTTTCTGTCTCTTCTTTGCTCCCCCCTCCCCCTCTCCGTCCCCCCTCTGGTACAGATAGCAGGCTCTCCTGATTGCAATGCAGGAGTTGGCGTCTGCAATTTCTGGCAGGCGGTTTTAGTTGCCATGGTTTCTGTTGGTTTCTGTTGTAGTAGGCAGCAGCCCGGGTGGCCCATTACAGAAAGAGGCTGGTAAGAGGGGCTAGAGGTCAACCTATCTCAGCGTTTATCACATACCATGTCTGCCTGGCACACGAGCCACGGACTGTGCAAATGTCAACTGAGGATATTAAAGTTTTATTAGCAGAGCTGGGGGTATAACAATTCATTAGAAAGTCCCGGGGTCCTGCCAACACTTCCCCTGCTCCAGCTGTGCACTGATAGCACACAAAATACAGAATACTGACCATTCCAGGTCCATAGACGGAGCATGAGTACTCTGCAGCAAACTAGGAACTGGTCTACACGTCCTCATACAGTAAGTGGACACCCCAGGAGAAGAATGCCCAGTTAACGAGCCTTGGCACTGAAGTGCCCATTAACCTCTGCCTGTTCAGCAGTCATTGTAAATGGCTCATCAGAGTAATTGTTACAATGCTATTATTTCAGCCAAGCATTACAACGTAGGCTAGCCCGGATAGCTGAGAGTTCCTACAGTACGTAGCCCCATTAGAGATATGTGACTTTGTGATAAGCAGCCTGCATTGTGCTGCAGTGCCATTCCGCACGTGGCCATGCTTCCCTTATGTACCGTTCCCATAGATGGCCTGAAAGGAATGTGCATAGGGGATAGACTAATACAGGCGGACGGGCAGAGTGGACGCTCGAGGCACTGCAGTCTAGCAGTCCATGAGGTGCAATGCAGTGTGCACACTCCAAAAGACGGTATGGTCAGCTCCTCCACCTCATCACATTACTGACAAGCTGAGCTGAAGCCAACCAGGAGCAGGAATAATTCCCCATGGCTACACGATGAAGGCATCTGTCCAGGGTTACACATGCCCAGCGCTCCTCCCACTGCTGCCTCAGGACAGCACTGTGCACATCTTAAAGGACCAACCAAAAAATAGAAGGGGCCGTGGTAGTAATTTTTAGAACAACATTAAAAACTGTTGAGGAAATGTTATTTTCTATAGACCTGATGAATCCTGATATTTTCAGGAAAGATCCCTGATATTTAAAGGGAACCTGTCATCAATGTTATGCTGACCTCACTGAGGGTAGCACAAAGTAGTTAAAGAAACAATGATTCCAGCGGTGTGTCACTCATGAGATAAAAGTAAGTGGTTGCCGAGACCCAGCATCATAATCATCGCTGCCTGGGCCTGGAAAAGAGTCATGGATGCCTCAGAAGAGTCATTGTTATTCATGAGTTCCTGCGCTCCTCGACACCTGCTGATTATTGGCAGTCCTTTCCTAAGGAGAAAACTAAGGGGAACACTGTATATCATCAGCAGGTGTCTGATGAATAACCCTGACTCTTCTCAGGATGACTCTTTTCCAGTATCGGGCTGCAATGTTTATGATGCTGGTTCTCGGCAACCACTTACTTTTAGCCCATAAGTGACACACCACAGAAATCAGAGCGCCTGTCACTACTTTATGCTGTCTTCAGTGAGGGCTGCATAAACTTGATGACAGGTTCCCTTTAAGGAAACTGCTACAGCATGGGTTAAGACACAATGCAAAGGGAATGGTATCAGGAAGCAGATGGGGAACTCAAAACTGCTTCCAGCATATGTAGGAATGAGCCTCTCAACCAGAAGTGACCCTGACCATTGACTGTCACTGCCCACCCATGTTCTCATCATCTTGGAACAGTGGTCACCAGCTGTCCATACACCTTGCATACAAGGAGTTCAGATCACATTTGTCATTGCACTCAAGTCTACTTGAACTGTTCACATTTAAGATTTATTTTTTAATGTCACAAAAGAAAAACTGCAAAAGGTGCTTCGAAGTTTGGACATCAATTACCCGAGATGTCCGGCCACGGGTCATACACCTGACCATGGGGCGTTATTGGCTGCTTGGCCCCATTTCTATTATTGTAATAATGTTAGACTTCTGTGAATAATCATTATAGATGAATGTGAAAGGATGGTACAATAGATGAATGGGTGTATATGTCTGTCTGTGTACAGGTGCACGCTGGGAGTTGTAGTCTCAGGCTGCAGAACAGTAAACTCATAATAGTAAAATGGGGTGTATATACACACACCTATATAATACTAGTGTAGTATGAGGCCGCTTTATTTTAACTACCCCTACACTTCTATCAGTAGCATTTAACCCTTCCATCCTATAACTACTACATAAGTGAAGTACTTGTGGAGGCTGAAGGAAATGAAGTATTGATACTGGTGATCCCCTGCTGCTGAAAGTTAGCCAGCACCCAGCGGCTGCACATGAGCAAGGCGATTACTGGGTGGCCCTCATATGGAGCCATCTCCTGCTCCCCTCACATGACCCAGGCCACCTTCAGCGTGGACCTTACCTTGCAGTCCCCCACGCAGGACCTGACAGAGTACTCCCCAGATTGCAGGTACTTCTCCAACACAAAGTCAAACTCCTCGTATTTTTCCTGAGCGTGTTGATCCAGTCTCTGGTAAGCTTGGATACAGTTGCTGCACACCTCGTCGTCAGTGACAGCAGAAGGGGCTGCAGGGGCCCCCATGAAGTCCTCCATCAGGTTCTCCAGGCTGCAGTTCAGGCTGTCCGGGTTAGACATGCCCAGCAGCAGGTCCAGGATGGTGTAAGTATCACAAAAAGACAGAGTGAAATTGTTAAAATAAGCCTTCAAAAAGTTCCTCTTTTGGTTGTAGGAAGTCGAGGAAGGGGAGTAGGATCTTGAGGAGGAGGATTGGGGCGAGGAGGGGGCAGCAGAGCCCCGATGTCTTTGCGAATGCAGTTTGGTGCAGGCAGTATCCAGGTGAGAGGACCTGGCACCAGTGCAATGCGGACTATGAGCAGCAGATTTGGTGGAATTGCTTAGGAGGTTGTCCCAGCACCCCCTGCCCTCCCCTGGGAAGCTCTGGAGGGCCAGCACGCTGGAGTTGGCCTGCTGGTGGCTGGAGGAGAAGTTGCCTCTCGCTTTGGCCCCTGCAGAGACCAGCCAGAGGTGGTTAGACAGCAGGACGGTGAAGAACAGGAGAGAGGCGAGGGACAAGCGCCATCTCTGAGCCCTCTCGGAGTCGGCACACGGTTTGTCGCTGTGTCGGGGTTCCCAGCAGATCTTTAAGACGGCCTCATCTTCCCTTGGATACATCCAAGCCCCCCTGATCATATTTTAGGGGGTGGGAGACGTCGGCGGCCGGGTGCTCTCAGTCTCTCCCCACCCCCTATGTTTGTGGTGGGTGCCCTACCACCAGCACAATGTCACCTGCCTCTAGTGAGGGGGCCTGCAGAGAGGGGCATCGTCAGGAAGGTTGGGGAGGGGGAGGGGTGGACGGTCAGATAATAATGCTGACAGTGGACTAGTGATGACAGGTGGATGGAGGGATGGCAGCTGCCCGGGTCACTCAGGAGCAGGCCATTGCAGGAAATACTGGGAAAGCCAACCGAGAAAAAAAGAACCCCCCTTCCCGTGTAAAGATTCACCCCCGGGGCACAGTCCATCAAGGAGAAGTCCACAGGGGGTGCAGGGGACCACCCATGCAGATCCCCCCACCCTCCCCCTATGGAGCTGAAGCAGGGCCAGGTGAGAGCATCCCCTGTGCCTAGCACCTGCTGCCCATCCTGCTGCGCCCTCCTTATTGTTTTCTCTTCCTCTTCTGGTGGGCACTGTTCTTCTGCCCCCTGGGCATCCTGCTGCTCGGACGGAATATTCCCATGCCTCCAGGCCGAGCTCACCCAGCCGGGTCTCCGGTTATTTCCATTTAGTCTGTCGCCATCTTCAGCTGTGCGGAGAACACCTTGAGAAATTGATCAGAGGGGCGCAGGCACGTCCAGGCGCGACCCCGCACACGTGCACGCGCGCTGCCTCCCCTGCCTTATGCAACTGCCGTCTCCCTTCTACAAGCCGCCCCCTCCTGCGTGTCGCCGACACTCCACCCCTTCCTTCCATTCACTATGTGCTGCTTCTCATTCATCTTCTCTCCCATTCAGCTTCTTGTGTTCTAGCAGCCCTCTCCCCTAATAGTCAGCCTTCACCACCGCCTTTTGCCCGCAGAGCTTGCACTCTGCAAAGGACAATTCAGCTGTCGGAGAGCAACGATCGCACTGGATGATATTAATAGTCCAGGTGTGTGAATGGTTGTGAGAGTGGGGTCTGTGTGAGCGGTGTCCTAGTCTGCAGCAGAATAGCCATTGCCTGGTCACAGCACATGTCAACCCCTGTAAATTTCGGACTGTGTGGACCTGTGGAGAGCTGGCATGGTGTCTGATGGCAGCTGCCCCTCTCACACTGATACCTCAGATGCCATGTATATACCACTGTGACCAGTCCCCGCCAGGTCATTTATTGATTAGCCTATTTGAGAGAAAAGACCTAATCCTCCTGAAACAGTGCTGTGTACGATTAGTGATTTTATGTCTTTTTTCCTTATATTCATTTTTAACTTACCAAACTTACTGCAGGTACATCCATAGGCACACATCGAGTACGAATGCAACAAATGCCACTGCAAGATACAAGGGAAGCACATCTTCTGCCACCCTAGGACCCCAAATCTGCTTCCATTCTGGTATTTCACAGTTTATACAGCACGATTTATAAAAAAAATCATATAAGGCTACTTTCACACTTGCGCCAGAGTGACCCGGCAAGCAGATCCGTCACCAGAACTGCCTGCCAGATCCATCAAAACGTATGCCAACTGATGGCATTTGTAAGACTGATCAGGATCCTGATCAGTATTATGCCTGATCAGTCAGAAAAATGCATTGAAATGCCGGATCCGTCTTTCCGGTGTCATCCGGCAAAACCAATCCGGCATTTCTTTACCTTTTTTTTTTTGGTCTGCACATGCGCAGACCGGAAGGACGGATCCGGCATTCCGGTATTTTTAATGCACTAATACATTCCTATTGCATTCAGGCAAGTCTTCAGTTTTTTCCGCCAGAGATAAAACCGTAGCATGCTATGGTTTTATCTTTTTGACTAATCAGTCAAAACTACTGAACTGAAGACATCCTGATGCATCCTGAACGGATTACTCTCCATTCAGAATGCATGGGGATATGCCTGATCAGTTCTTTTCCAGTATTGAGCCCCTAGGACGGAACTCAGTGTTGGAAAAGAAAACCGCTAGTGTGAAAGTGCCCTGAACAGTCATGAGTAGGATACTGGACAGAACAGCGATGGTGAGGAGCTTCTTAAGTAACTCATTTTACAATATTAGATTCAGCTAGTCCCCAAACTGAAATGTCTTCGTAGGGATAATGATGGTTTGTGTGTGAGGACATAGCAGATGGACATTAGTCCCATCTTCAGTCCAGCAATGAGAGTAAGGACCTAAGGAGCTGTCCTCAGTGAGAGGTGCTGAAGCTTGTTCTTCATCAGATGTCGTCTGCAGCTCAAGCCACAAAGAAATCACTGAAAAGAGGGACAACATCATCACATATCACTGAATATATATAGTGGTAGCTGGTAGGAAGTATCCAGAGCTTACAAGCTTGTCCCGCGTGGCAAAGGATTGGCAATTTTTTTAAACCATCAGGTGCTGTCAGCTGATCCCACCAAAATTGAGTGCTCAGCCAATATTGACCTATCATGACATTGGCGGAGCTTCATCAAAAGTAGTCCAAAGAAGTGGAGTTGTTGCTTATAACACACTCCGACTCCATTTTCAAGTTCCAGCGGCTCTTTGAAAAGTAAAAGTAAAAATAAAGTGAAAAATAAAATCTGATTGCTATAGGAAACTACTCCATATTTTATTTACATTATTTAAAGGTGTTTTCTGGGACTCTGATATTGAAGACACATCCTTCGGATCAGCTCTTGTTCTCCAGCAATGCCATGAGTAATAGTAGGGAAGTCCCGTTCACAGCCGCTGACCAGTGTACGGAGTCATGCACTTCCGATCCCTGATCCGGGCACAACAACCTGATAGGTTGGAGCACTGTGTGTCAGACCCTCCCCCCCCCCCCCCCCCCTCCTCGATGTGATATCAATGACCTAGCTTCATGGAAAACCCCTTTAAAAAGTCCCACCTATTAGATATAAAGGCACAGTAGTGGCTTTAAAGGGAACCTGTCAGTGGATTCATGCCGCCCTAACTGACAGGCTTCACAGTACAAAGAACTACGTTTTACTCTACAGACTGCAGCATCAGGAACAGGTAATGGTGCATGCTGGACGGCTCTCCCATATGAAGACAGGGAACCCCCTTCTAGTCAAGTTAAGCTGAGGGGAGCTACCCAGTGGACACTTCTCCCCGTGTATGTCTCTTTTTAAATTACTGCAAGGTAAAACATAGGTGCAGAAATATTAATCCTGTAGAGAGCATAACATTAAGACCGGCAGTCCACCGATTGGTTGACTTACTTTGCAACAGTATTTTATGTCAAAATCTTGGTGCGATTTTGGCTCAGAATACCACACTGTAGGACCCTTTTCCGCTAAGCCATGCCACTTTCCCACTAAGATACGCTCTTTAACATGCTTGGTACAGTAGACTTTTCTTAAACTAGATGTTACAAATTTTCTCAAATTTTATGACAAGGTGTAGATACAATTCACATTAGTAAATGAGGGCGATAGTTCTTTTTAAAAAAGTGGGAGCCTACCAATATTCTATTCTTCCAGTGGTTAGGGCAGCAGGAATCTACTGACAGGTTCCCATTAACAAACAAGGAACCAAGGAGCTGTCCAGTGAATGAGGTGCTGAAGCTAAATTACTGCTTTGCACACTCTTGGCATTCTCTTGATGAGCTTCAAGAGGTAGTCACCTGAAATGGTATTCCAACAGTCTTGAAGAAGTTCCCAGAGATGCTTAGCACTTGTTGGCCCTTTTGCCTTCACTCTGCGGTCCAGCTCACCCCAAACCATCTCGATTGGGTTCAGGTCCGGTGACTGTGGAGGCCAGGTCATCTGGCGCAGCACCCCATCACTCTCCTTCATGGTCAAATAGCCCTTACACAGCCTGGAGGTGTGTTTGGGGTCATTGTCCTGTTGAAAAATAAATGATGGTCCAACTAAACGCAAACCGGAAGGAATAGCATGCCGCTGCAAGATGCTGTGGTAGCCATACTGGTTCAGTATGCCTTCAATTTTGAATAAATCCCCAACAGTGTCACCAGCAAAGCACCCCCACACCATCACACCTCCTCCTCCATGCTTCACTGTGGGAACCAGGCATGTAGAGTCCATTCGTTCACCTTTTCTGCATTGCACAAAGACACGGTGGTTGGAACCAAAGATCTCAAATTTGGACTCATCAGACCAAAGCACAGATTTCCACTGGTCTAATGTCCATTCCTTGTGATCTTTAACCCAAACAAGTCTCTTCTGCTTGTTGCCTGTCCTGTGGTTTCTTAGCAGATATTCTACCATGACGGCCTGATTCACACAGTCTCCTCTTAACAGTTGTTCTAGAGATGTGTCTGCTGCTAGAACTCTGTGTGGCATTGACCTGGTCTCTAATCTGAGCTGCTGTTAACCTGCGATTTCTGAGGCTGGTGACTCGGATGAACTTATCCTCCGCAGCAGAGGTGACTCTTGGTCTTCTTTTCCTGGGGCGGTCCGCATGTGAGACACTTTCTTTGTAGCGCTTGATGGTTTTTGTGACTGCACTTGGGGGACACTTTCAAAATTTTTCGGACTGACTGACCTTCATTTATTAACGTAATGATGGCCACTCGTTTTTTCTTTACTTAGCTGCTTTTTTCTTGCCATAATACAAATTCTAACAGTCTATTCAGTAGGACTATCAGCTGTGTATCCACCTGACTTCTCCATAACGCAACTGATGGTCCCAACCCCATTTATAAGGCAAGAAATCCCACTTATTAAACCTGACAGGGCACACCTGTGAAGTGAAAACCATTTCAGGTGACTACCTCTTGAAGCTCATCAAGAGAATGCCAAGAGCGTGCAAAGCAGTAATCAAAGCAAAAGGTGGCTACTTTAAAGAACCTAGAATATGACATATTTTCTGTTGTTTCACACTTTTTTGTTATGTATATAATTCCACATGTGTTAATTCATAGTGTTGATGCCTTCAGTGTAAATCTACAATTTTCATAGTCATGAAAATAAAGAAAACTCTTTGAATGAGAAGGTGTGTCCAAACTTTTGGTCTGTACTGTATATATAGATATATATTATTAAATATATATATATATATATATATATATGCTGGGTTTTCTTTCAGTGCCTACAGAGAAAAATAGCATGCAGATAAATTAGATATTACATGTGTGCACTCTAATGAGACACAAGGAACTGAGGACCAGTGAGAGAAGTCTTGCCTATAGAAGTTTCTGCACTGCATATACTGTATATTGCATTAAAGGGTCTGTCTGACTTATATAAAAACCTTCCTGATGCCCGTAAATGTGATAAAATAATAAAAGATCAGTTACTAACCACTTAACCCCCCACCATTTCCAGCACCAATTCTCTGGTCTGTGTCTACAGGCTGCAACAATTTTTGTAATAGGCTTTTATTAAACATTTTGCACCATTTGGTGGCTTCTGCAACTTCTATGTCTTACAGTACATAGCAGTTGCAGAAAGCTATGTGATGCTTCCATCAGAGAGCTCTTCTGATGCTTGCTCTTCTGCCCCTTTGTCCTTTGATGAATTAACCTCTAAGTATATATAGGATCACTTCAAGATTTAGTTATATATCAGCTTAGAATTCAGGTGAGGTCAGAGGGGGGCAGAAGAAGTTCTCAGAAGAGCTCTCAGACAGATGTATTTTAGAACAGCTTTGTGTAGCTGCTATGTATTATGAGCAGAAAACTGCATAAGACAAAAATTTGAGATTGAATTTCTTGAAATTAGCTTTGGGTCTGATTTTTTTAAAGCATTTGTTCTACTCTTTAAAATGACAAAACGTTCCAAACATTGCCCCTTATTGGATGCAGATGGTCAGATGGTGTTTATGTTATCAGAAAAAAATTGTGTCTTCTTCTTAACAAGTGTTTCAAAAATTATGCCTTAACAGGGGCGGATGCTTGTCTGTGTATATAGACAAAAAATGGGTTAAGCAGCACTCCAGGTCCCAATCTGAGGACAGTTGCCAGTAGAAAAATAGATAAGTTGGTGCCCGCGGATGGGGATCCTGGCTGGGGGTCCCATAAGTTAACAAATAAATAGAAAATCCATAGCACTCCTCAGTTCTGGTGAACAAGCCGGTTACTTTATTGGTAACAGCAGCATACGGATAGCAACGTTTCAACCATCTCTGGTCTTTCTCAAGCTATGAAATCATATAGTGACATGTGCCTTTAAATAGTGGCTCAGTGGGTGTGTCTCTTATTAATTAAAGTTCAGCATGTGAAGTGACTAGGTGTAGTTGATTGCATCGTTTATCAATTAATTATGCATAGAGTAGAATAATACTGGTGGGGGAGGGTCCATGTGGAAACCGGCAAAAGCGGATGTCACAGGCGTCCGATTTTTCTATTGGCCGCCTTAGAATCCCCCCCCTAGTGGGTATGGGGACTCAGCGCAGGCGCATATGGACACAGAGTACGCCGGATTTTGGCGCAAACTCACCTCTGGATACAGCGCCGGTTTCCACATGGACCCTCCCCCACCAGTAAGTATTATTCTACTCTATGCATAATTAATTGATAAACGATGCAATCAACTACACCTAGTCACTTCACATGTTGAACTCTGATCACTTAGTCACTTCACATGCTGAACTTTAATTAATAAGAGACACACCCACTAAGCCACTATTTAAAGGCACATGTCACTTTATGATTTCATAGCTTGAGAAAGACCAGAGATGGTTGAAACGTTGCTATCCATATGCTGCTGTTACCAATAAAGTAACCGGCTTGTTCACCAGAACTGAGGAGTGCTGTGGATCTTCTATTTATTTGTTAACTTATGGGACCCCCAGCCAGGATCCCCATCCGCGGGCACCGACTTATCTATTTTTCTACTGGCAACTGTCCCCAGATTGGGACCTGGAGTGCTGCTTAACCCATTTTTTGTCTATCTACGTGGCTTTTTAACCGGGCACACAGAGAAACAGACTTTATTTCCTTTTTTTGGAAACATTTTTTCTAAATTCCCTTCAAAATGACAGCAGCAGGTAGCTCTGTCTACACTAGGGAAGAAGTGGCACGGATATTGGGGAACACTATGGAAGAAACTTCCATTCTAAATACACCAACTACGGATCTCCTAAAACGTAAACTAGAACAAAAGAAGAAATTGAGCATTTCACATGAACTACACCTCTCCACACTCCGGGAATACTATAGAGCTGAATGTATCCCTAGAGGACTCAGATCCCTTCTAAGACCGATTCTACTACTAAACAATAATGACTTCTGTGCCAAATTTGAACTGATATCCAACCGTTACTCGATGGACATTATGCTTCTTAACAAGGAGTATCGACAGATTGAAATCCAGGAAACATAAAATCACTACTACCAAAGGCGGAAGCTACAGCCCTAAAGAATAAACTTGACACCGACCTAATAAAATATCTTAACAACATTGAGACCACCAAAAGACAGAAGTTGCACAGAGACATGGATGTCTACACCAAAGGTGACGTCTACAGAAAACAACCGAACGGACGACAAAGAAGTCAACCAAGAACAAAGTCTAGATCCCGACGACCAAATAGGAGAAGAGATGCAGGGATCACAACCACAGAGTCTTCAGAGGACCTCAGTGATGATATTCCTTTTTTAGGACAAGGGCCAAGCAACATCGACAGAGGAGGGGGGACACAAACACAGGCGATGGAGGAAAAACCAGGATAACCAGATCCAAGAAGCCACCTCTGGGTCAGACCCCTTCTGGACAAGTGAATGTACCGAAGGACTTCTTCCTGAACAAACCATGAGGGACACACTGGTGGTAAATATATTGTCATATACGTTTTCTGACTCAGAATTATCTCTCCTCGAGAAGGGATTGTCATATTTCCCTACCACACAAGTTGATTGGTTGAGCTATGAAGTGGATCTGTTCGCCTTCTTTAGGCGACTTAGACTTAAGGCCCACTTCACAGATCGACTACAGGGGGACACAGTAAAAATGGCTCAACCCACCACCAAAGAAATAATGACACAAAAGAATCTTAATTTATCTACTAAATGTACCTTCAGCCCACCCCCTAACAACCATGTAATCGAGGCATACATATCTTTAGTACAGAAAGATATCGAAAAACTTAGAGTACAAACCCCACAACTTAAATACAAATACAAAATTGACCAAAAAAAGAGAGGGAGACCCTAGAGCAGTGATGGCTAACCTTGGCACTCCAGCTGTGGTGAAACTGTGACTCCCAGCATTCTCCATTTATTTCTACAGAGTTCTGAGAGCAGCCAAGGAAGGGGGGCATTTTGAGAGTTGTAGTTTTACCATAGCTGGAGTGCCAAGGTTAGCCATCACTGCCTAGAGCAATTAAGCTGTATGAAAGACATCACTATCAAACCAGCCGACAAGGGGGGCGCCATAGTAATCATGGATACTGCTAAATATGAGCAAGAGGTCACACGACAGCTGAATGACACGTCAGTATACCACAAGGTCGACCATGATACAAAATTTGAAATCATGCAGTGAATCAAATTACTGGTAGACGACGCGTATGCTGTAGACACCATTGACAAATCACTCCATGACTACCTTATTGCAACACACCCCATCACGCCGGTCCTTTGCATTCTACGAAAAATACATAAAGATAAAACCAACCCACAAGGACGCCTGTTTGTATCAGGGATTAACTCCATCTTCTCCCCGATAGCTGTCTTTCTAGACAAAATCCTACAAGAGTTTGCAACCTCAGCCACTTCTTTCGTCAGAGACACCTCCCATTTTCTCCTTAAATTGAGAGACCTTGACTACACAGAGGGTAATTTACTAGTCTCATTCGACGTAGTAAGCCTGTATACCAGCATAGAACATCACAAAGGACTAGAGGCGGTACAACACAGACTTGACAATTCAAACTGCACACCACAGAGGGTACAATTGATCCTTTCCCTTTTGGAAGTCGTACTGACCTGCAATGATTTTTTGTTCAAAGAAGAGTTCTATGTCCAATGCAGAGGAACCGCAATGGGATCCAATGTGGCCCCGGCCTATGCCAATATGTACATGGCACACTTTGAGGAGGTACATATATATCCATCAAGCTTCTTCCAATATGTGAGAGGCTGGATGAGATATATAGATGATATCTTCTTCATCTGGACAGGAACAGTATCTCAATTGCGGGAATTTGACGACTACCTTAATGGGATCCACCAGGAATTACAATTCACACTCAGCTGAACAATTACAATTCCTGGATTTGTTGGTTTACACAGAAAACAACTCTTTACACACTGACCTATTTCGCAAAGAAACTGACAGAAACAACCTTCTGCGCTTTGATAGCGCACACACATGCGGGATGGTAAAATCACTCCCCTATAGCCAATTCCTACGGGTCAGGAGGGTAGTGAGCAAAGAACAAAACACACAAACTCGACTGGATGAAATGACACAGAAATTCACAGAAAGAGGATATCCACCTAAACTTATTAAAAAACATGAGGACAGAGTACAAAGTATGTCTTGACTAGGATTGATTGAGAAAAGAAAACATAAAGAACAACTCCAAAAAATCCCATTTGTGTCTACATATACCCCTCTCAGCAATAAAATCTCATTGATCATTAAAAAGAACTGGAAACTCCTGACCCAAGCTTTCCCAAAAACTCCTGAGTTCCAGAACCCCCCATTATTCTCATATAAAAGGGGAACCAACCTACAGGATAGACTAGTACATGCCGATTCATACACCCCAAAACAACAAAAGAGCAAAAGAATGGGCAGTTTCCCATGCTTAGGATGTTGCCGCTTCAATAGCATGATGAAGGGCAATACGTTTGTACATCCCCGGACAGGTACTAGATACCGTATCAAACAACTGTACACATGTAACTCCTCATTTGTCATCTACATTTTACAATGCCCATGTGGACTCCTATATGTGGGCGAAACCACACAGGAGATTAAAAAAAGACTCACTCAACACAAGTAAAAAATCTGCAGACATGTTCTAGAACTACCTGTCCCGGAACACTTTGTGAAATCTGGGCACAATATCTCACAGTTGAGGTTTCAGGTCATCGATAGAATTCCACAACTCAGGAAGAGGAGGTGACCGAGAGACTCTCCTAAAGAAATTGGAACTGAAATGGATACATAAACTGGATACGTTGGAACCAAAAGGACTCAATAGGGACTTTAACCTGAGTATATTCCTGCATTGATTTGTTCCCCAAGTTACGTTCTGCTCAATCCCTAAGTATGACTTAGGTATGGACGATTTTAATATAAGTAGAGTGCCCAAAAATAGATGATTGCTGTGTCTGTTTTAATCACAAATGTCACCCTCTTTTTGCATTACAGGGGGCTCTCCATGTGGAACCACATATTACTAGCTTCCTCACAAAAAACCTCTCCAACTGTGCCTACACAGATTACGTTACGACCAAGACCTCTATCTCTTCTGCCATAGTTTTCCAGCAGCTACACAGGAACCGCAGGGGTAAGTTTGATACATAAACTGCCTTTAATAAGTATGTATGATTTAGCAGTATTATTGCCCCTGACCGCCATTGAAACAGTGAGCGACCAGGGGGATACTGTTATGTTACCATACCCCTGTCACAGTGTAAACTTCTGGCCCCTCTCTTAGGGACTGATGGCCAACTTACTGTTGGCCACGCCCCTGTAGGGGCCTTAGCCTATCATGAGGACCCAAATTACAACTGAAATCGCCTAACCAACAATCCCAGCCAGTTAGGATCCTCATCCTCATCCTTTGGCCAACATTATATCATCACCCCGGTCCTCCTTTGGCTTCTGGTACATATGGCATATCTAGTTGCTGCAGAGGGGATGCGATTCTCACTCTTTTGGGGATCGCTCCTTCTTCCTAGCAACAATAGACGTCATCGACGCCTGTGCTCTGGTTGGTGCTATGGACGGAGGACGTTCCCTTTGCCAGGATCTGCCCCCGGCAACAGCGGACGTCACAGGCGCCCGATTTTTCTATTGGCCGCCTTAGAATCCCTCCCCTAGTGGGTGTGGGGACTCGGCGCAGGTGCATATGGACACAGAGTAGGCCGGATTTTGGCGCGAACTTACCTCTGGATACAGCGCCGGTTTCCACATGGACCCTCCCCCACCAGTAAGTATTATTCTACTCTATGCATAATTAATTGATAAACGATGCAATCTACTACACTTAGTCACTTCACATGCTGAACTTTTATTAATAAGAGACACACCCACTGTCACTATATGATTTCATAGCTTGAGAAAGACCAGAGATGGCGAAATGTTGCTATCCATATGCTGCTGTTACCAATAAAGTAACCAGCTTGTTCACCAGAACTAAGGAGTGCTGTGGATTTTCGATTTATTTGTCTGTGTATATACACACACATGGTAGTGTCAGAAGAAGCAGTAGCTTGTTCTGAACAAGCCTCCAAAAACACACATACAGGCTAGTGGCGAAAGACACAGTGGCTTGTTCTGTTCTGAACAAGTGTCCAAAAATAAATGCCCCTGTTTATACACACACAAGTATTAAAAGGGGTTAGGGTCCGAGCTGCAATAAAGGAAAGCTTAGGGGCAACAAAAATCGCTGGTTATTTTTATGCTGCTTCTTCCACTGATTTTTGTACTACCCTTAAGCTTTCCTTTATTGCAGAGCGGACCCCAACCCCTTTTTATAAGTTTTGGACTGAAAGAAGTGGGGACCTACTTCTACAAAGGGACTGCAACTAATATCAGCACACAATCTAATACACAAAACTTTTGTATATACACACACAAGTGTCAGCCAGTACAGGCCCCAAAAATTAGGCATTCACCTTACCTAAAAGGCCTTTTATGCCGCTGTATATGCATAAGGCAAGGACCATTCTTTGTTCTGGGTAGTGGTGGATATGTGTGGGCTGGCATGAGGAAATTCAATTACACGTGGTCATCAGAGGTGTTGAATTCCTTACTCTTGTCATGAGCTAGGATCGTTCACGATCCCCCCTGCTGTGCTGAACGTCCTTTCGGACAGGACACTCAACAAGGGGCAAGCCAAGATTTCCATGGAAAATTGTGCCAGCTCTGACCACAGGTCAAGCCTGCACACCCAATAGTCAAGGGTTTTTCTTCGCTTCTCAGAGTGTCCACATCAGTCATTACCCGATGTAGTCGCACACCTGGCGGTCTAGGTGTTCCCTGAGGCTGCATCCGGACGGCGGCTGTAGATGGGTTGGTTGCAAGAATTATCTCATATCCGAAGTAACCAACACATCTTCAAACCGCTAACTTTTTGCAGGCGCGGTAGGATTGGTACCCGCACCTGTTCTGCTGTGGGTGGAAATTCCTCTGCCAGTGCCCGCAACAGCAGAATGAAGCATCTCTCGCAGAAAGGCCTGGAAATGCAGCATTCTACCAGCCCTCTGTGATGCTGGTAACATGTCTGCCATTTTGTGTTTGCATCGGGGGTCTAAGTCCTTGACCTTTATGCTTTTTATACGGGGGTCCCTCTTCAAACACTGGAGTATGGAGGCCCCCATTTGCACTAAATTGGAAGCGGTGGCACGCCCTGGATCCTGCTCATCGCCCAGGAGAATGTTGTCCTTGGTCTCCTCTCCCCAGCTACGGACAACACCACGGATCCCCGAAAAGTTTAAAGCCTGCTCTTCTTGCTCTTCCTCCCCCTCGCCCCAGCCACTAACTCCTGCTGACTTTTCTCAGATGGAGTAGCTCCCCTGGGAAATCATTCAGCATTGCGACTTCCTCATCTTCCAGCTCCGGCTCCTCGACGGCTTGATCAATGATACGACGCAATGTATGCTCCAGAAAGAAAGCGTAACGTACGATGTCACTGATGGCGCCCTGGCTGCGACTGACAAATTTTGGTGATCTCATCAAATGGCCGCAGAAGTCTGCATGTGTCGCGCATGAGCAGCCACTGGTGCGGCGAAAAAAAAACAAGCTTCCCAGAACCTGTCCTGCCGCAGAGTTCGTACAGGTAGTCGTTAACAGCACATTACTCCTGGAGCAGCCTATCAAGCATATACATGGTGGAGTTCCAGCGTGTCGGCAGTCACAAATCAGACGCCTGACGAGCAAATGGTGTCGCCGCTGGACATCAGAAAGACATGGCCGTGTAAAATCTTCTAAAATGGCCAGAGATTTTCCTGGCCTGCCTCAAGACATCCTGGACCCCAGGGTATTTGGCAACGAATCGCTGCACGACTAAGTTCAGGAAATGTGCCATGCACGGCACATGTGTCATTTTGCCCTTTTTCAGCTTGCTCAGCAGATTGGCACCGTTGTCGCACGGCACTTTACCAACTGTCAAATTGTGCGGGCTTAACCACTGATTTGCCTGTGACTGCAGAACTGAAAGGATTGCAGAACCCGTGTGGCTCTTGGCTTCCAGGCACAACAGCCACAGCACAGCATGGCAACATCTCACCTGGCACATCGAATAGGTTTTGGGGAGCTTGGGGGGTGCAGCGGATGAGGCGGTAGCAGTGAAAAAGGAGGAGTCAGCCAAGGAGGAGACAGAGGATGGAGTAGGAGGAGAAGAAGAGGCAGGCCTGCATGCAATCCGTGGTGGTAACACCAAATCCACACGGGTGCCATGGGTTACATGCTTGACGGCCGTCAGAAGGTTTACCCAGTGGGCAGTAAAAGTTATGTACCTTCCCTGCCCGTGTTTGCTAGACCACGTGTCTGTGGTCAGATGTATCTTGGCACCAACACTGTGTGCCAGAGATACAGTACAGACCAAAAGTTTTGACACACCTTCTCATTCAAAGAGTTTTCTTTATTTTCATGACTATGAAAATTGGAGATTCACACTGAAGGCATCAAAACTATGAATTAACACATGTGGAATTATATACATAACAAAAAAGTGTGAAACAACAGACAATATGTCATATTCTAGGTTCTTCAAAGTAGCCACCTTTTGCTTTGATTACTGCTTTGCACACTCTTGGCATTCTCTTGATGAGCTTCAAGAGGTAGTCACCTGAAATGGTTTTCACTTCACAGGTGTGCCCTGTCAGGCTTAATAAGTGGGATTTCTTGCCTTATAAATGGGGTTGGGACCATCAGTTGCGTTGTGGAGAAGTCAGGTGGATACACAGCTGATAGTCCTACTGAATAGACTGTTAGAATTTGTATTATGGCAAGAAAAAAGCAGCTAAGTAAAGAAAAACGAGTGGCCATCATTACTTTTAGAAATGAAGGTCAGTCAGTCCGAAAGATGGGGAAAACTTTGAAAGTGTCTCCAAGTGCAGTGACAAAAACCATCAAGCGCTACAAAGAAAGTGTCTCAAATGCGGACCGCCCCAGGAAAGGAAGAGCAAGAGTCACCTCTGCTGCGGAGGATAAGTTCATCCGAGTCACCAGCCTCAGAAATCGCAGGTTAACAGCAGCTCAGATTAGAGACTAGGTCAATGCCACACAGAGTTATAGCAGCAGACACATCTCTAGAACAACTGTTAAGAGGAGACTGTGTGAATCAGGCCTTCATGGTAGAATATCTGCTAGGAAACCACTGCTAAGGACAGGCAACACGCATAAGAGACTTGTTTGGGCTAAAGAACACAAGGAATGGACATTAGACCAGTGGAAATCTGTGCTTTGGTCTGATGAGTCCAAATTTTAGATCTTTGGTTCCAACCACCGTGTCTTTGTGCGACGCAGAAAAGGTGAACGGATGGACTCTACATGCCTGGTTCCCACCGTGAAGCATGGAGGAGGAGGTGTGATGGTGTGGGGGTGCTTTGCTGGTACACTGTTGGGGATTTATTCAAAATTGAAGGCATACTGAACCAGCATGGCTACCACAGCATCTTGCAGCGGCATGCTATTCTATGCGGTTTGCGTTTAGTTGGACCATCATTTATTTTTCAACAGGACAGTGACCCTAAACACACCTCCAGGCTGTGTAAGGGCTATTTGACCATGAAGGATAGTGATGGGGTGCTGCGCCAGATGACCTGGCCTCCACAGTCACCGGACCTGAACCCAATCGAGATGGTTTGGGGTGAGCTGGACCGCAGAGTGAAGGCAAAAGGGCCAACAAGTGCTAAGCATCTCTGGGAACTCCTTTAAGACTGTTGGAAGACCATTTCAGGTGACTAACTCTTGAAGCTCATCAAGAGAATGCCAAGAGTGTGCAAAGCAGTAATCAAAGCAAAAGGTGGCTACTTTGAAGAACCTAGAATATGACATTTTTTCAGTTGTTTCACACTTTTTTGTTATGTATATAATTCCACATGTGTTAATTCATAGTTTTGATGCCTTCAGTGTGAATCTACAATTTTCATAGTCCTGAAAATAAAGAAAACTCTTTGAATGAGACGGTGTGTCCAAACTTTTGGTCTGTACTGTATATTAACTTGCCGCTGAACGTGGCCATATAGTTCAGGCATGCCCTTCTGGGAGAAATATTTCCTTCCGGGGACCTTCCATTGCGGTGTGCCAATGGCCACAAATTTTCTAAAGGCTTTTGAGTCCACCAATTTATATGGCAGTAGTTGGTGGGCTAGCAGTTCCGACAAGCCAGCGGTCAGCCGTTGTGCAAGAGGATTATCCAGCATCATAATTTTTTGACGCTCAAACATTTGGGCCACAGAAGCCTGCCTTGCGCCAGATGAACGCGATGACGGCACGGTGGAAGGTGAAGTAGAGGAAAAATGAGAGGAGAAGGAGAAGAGGCAGGACGTGGAGCGCTGGGAGTGTGGCTTTGTGGGTTCTGACGGCGTTGCTCCCACTGGGCTCAGTGATGGGAGCCCAGGTGCCTTCTTAAGTCGTCCCTAGGCGAGCGTTGGCCTTACCGCAACTTATAAGTTGACAGCACAGGCTTCAGATGGCAACACTAGTATCAGCAGCTGACACATAAAAAAAAGCCCACACTGCAGATCCATGTGCCAACGTCCTGGGAGCACAAGATGTGACCATGCATGGTGGATGGCTCGCTCCACCTGTGCACTGCAAGTTCTGCCTGCTTCTCCTCCCTATCTGATGCTCTGTCTCTTCCTATGAAGTCCCCTCCTCTTCCTCTCTTGTGGGCACCCACATGACGTTTTCACCACCACTGATATTAGAGATCTCGGAGTAGGCAGCAACAGCTGGGACCACCCTCATTGGGCTGATTTGGGTACTGTTGTCAGATCGCTGGGTGGCGGCCATTGCTTCCTCCTCTTCCTCATCAGATGCCAAGAATGGCTGCGCATTGGTAAGGTCTGGGAACGGGTGGGAAAATAATTCCTCTGACTCGAGTAGAGGGGCTATGGTGGTGGTGTCTTTGGGTGTGCACACAGCAGAGAGTGAGGAGGGTGCAGAAGCGGAAGGCTGAGTGAGACACTCAACCAACTCTGGTGCTGTCACCGCCAGCTCTGTGAGAAGATCTGGCAGACGTCCTTCTCTACCTGTTGTATGATGTTCTTTGTTTTGGTTTCACTTTCTCATATCTTTTCCTTCTCCCAGCTGTCACCTATTTGCACTGATTGTCTCCCTTTATATTCCCTCCCATACTGCCTCACTTTGCGGTTTATACTTCTTTCTGGATTGTGTTCACTGCTGGAGGCTGCTTCTCCTCATTCCTCAGATAAGTATGTTTCCTTTATTTGTGTTTCCTTCCTGGCTTGATTGTAGGTGACCCTGACTCCGTCCATATTAAGTGCAGGGAGCTGGTGGTCGTGTCACCTCACTATTATAGGGTTTTCAGGTGTCACATAGTAAAAGGTACGAGGGCATGCAATCGTCTACCATTAAGACCTTTGCATGGGCATAGCAGTCAGGGAGAGCTCTAGGGGTTTTATAGGGCTCACCTATATGCTCCTTAGTTTGGGATCAAGCCAGTCGGATGTTTATTTATAAGTTCCAGCTTTCTGCAACAACATCCGTGACAGGTGCGCATGCGCCTTCTCCAACTTTTCACTTAGGCTCTGGCCTGGTGCACCTGCCGACCCCTACCATCCCTGCGGAACGGTCTGCCTCTTCCTCTCAGTATTTGTGGAAGAAGGCATATTGCAGCCCTCAATTATTATTTGGTGGAAGAAGGTATGTAGCAATAGCACCCCTCAATCAGTATTTTGTGGAAGAAGGTATATGGCACCCCTCAATCAGTATTTGGCGGAAACAGGTATATAGCACCCCTCAATCAGTATTTGGCGGAAACAGGTATATGGCACCACTCAATCAGTATTTTGTGGAAGCAGGTGTATCGCAGCCCTCAATCATTATTTGGTGGGAGAAGGTATACAGCAATTGCACCCCTCAATCAGTATTTAGTGGAAGAAGGTAATAGATACCCCTCAATCAGTATTTGGCAGAAACAGGTATACAGCACACCTCAATCAGTATTTGGCGGAAACAGGTATATGGCACCCCTCAATCAGTATTTTGTGGAAGCAGGTGTATTGCAGCGCTCAATTAGTATTTGGTGGAAGATGTATAGCAATAGCACCCCTCAAACAGTATTTGGCGGAAACAGGTATATGTAACCCCTCAATCAGTATTTGGCGGAAACTGGTATATAGCACCCCTTAATTATTATTTGGTGGAAACAGGTATATAGCACCCCTCAATAAGGATTTTGTGGAAGAAGGTATATCGCAGCCCTCAAGCTGTTTTTTTTTGGGCAACAGGTATAGCACACCCATTGCAATTAGTTACTCTAATAGCGTTTGTCGCAGCTGAACCACACACAACTGCTGCACAATACAAATACATTATAATATAATTTATATGTTGGAAAGTATATTATAAGCATATCACACCCCCTATATCACACCTATCGATAGCACACCTATACTAGTCCTTAAAAGGACTTTTGTGGTCCTATTATCTAGCGTTTGGTGTCCCTAACTGTCCCTGATCCAAAATGCAACTTCTCCCTACACTGGCAAAACACATAATGTAAAATGGCTGCCAGATCGGGTTCTGTTATAGGGTTGGGGGGGTGTCCATGTGCTGAAACGTCTTAATTTGCTGTCCTGTCCCACCTGATGGATGTGTCATGGGTCAAAGTTCGGCACTATGCAAAAAAATATGGCACGTGCGAATATCGCCATATGTTCGTTGAAAAGCAAACAACCGCGGGGCGAACCGCAAGGCCATCTCTAGCTGTGACTCTTGGCTCAAAGCCACAGTGTCAGAGAGTGTCAGAGGTGACGCTGACATCATCCTGCTTTGCCTGACAGAATGAGTGAGCCATCCAGTCCACAATGTCACCCTTTTTGTCCTCAGTAATTATGTGGCACCTAACGAAAGTGAGGTAGAATTTTGGACTCCTGCTACTACTACTACTAGTGGCCAGATGGCTGGTGCTACTGCTGCTATTTACACTACTACAGCCCCCCACATTCTGAATTGTGGACAATGAGGCACTGGTCCTTCATTTTCCACTCTGCTGTTTACCAGATAATACATTATGAGAGCTATAAATAGAAAGTCCCAGGTTTGGTACACTGATTGCACAGGTATTTTGATCATTCAGAAACAGAAAGTCTTTCCTCTTCTACGAACACACTTCACACTGGTATTTGCAATGGTACACTGTATATTGATGAAGTCCAATGCATTAAATGTAACTGGTATATTAACACAATAGTATAATGTGTTGAATTTAATTGGTAAATTGATGCAAGAGCATAATGCAGTGAACTGTTTTGTTAACTCAACAGTATAATGCGTTAAATTTAACTGGTTTATACAGTAGTATAATGTGTAGAATGTAACTGCTTCATTAATGCAACAGTATAATGGGTTAAATTTAAAGAGGTTGTCTCATCATGGACAATGGGGGCATATCGCTAGGATATGCCCCCATTGTCTTAAAGGTGCGGATCCCACCACTGGGACCCGCACCTATATTGAGAATGGAGCGCTGTAAGTGAAGGAGGGCACACTGCGCATGCGCAGCCGCCCTCCATTCATCTTTTATGGGGCCAGCGAAAATAGCCGGGCGCTTGCTCAGCTATTTCCGTTGGCCCAATAGACAAATGCACAGTATGCTACCATTCACTTCTATGGGGAGCCTGCTTGGTGGTGGCCGGACCGCGGTACACTCCCATTCACTTCTATGGGAAGCCGGCTTGGTGGTGGCCGGACAGGAGTCCTCCAACCACAACCTTGCGGGCTCCGTTCTTGATATAGGTGCGGGTCCCGCACCTATAAGACAATGGGAGCATATCCTAGCGATATGCCCCCATTGTCAATGATGAGAAAACCCGTTTAACTGGTACATTAACAAAACAGATTGATGCATTAAATCTAAAGTTATGTTAATGCAACAGTATAATGCGTTTAGCTGCTTTATTAAAGCAACAGTATAATGTGTTAAATTGAACTAGTATATTAATGAAACAATAAAATGCGTTGAATTTAACTAGTATATTATCCCAATGGTACAGTACATTCAAAAATTATTAAAATCATTTTACTTTTTTCACATTTTGTTATGTTGCAGCCTTTATAAAAAAAATAAATATATATATATATATATATATATATATATATCTTACCCATGAAAATATGCACTCAATATACCATAGTGAGAAAGTGAAAACAGAGGGGGTAATTTAGCAATCTGAAATACGTCTAAATTAGGCGTATTTCAGGCGCAGATTGTGGTGTTAAGGTTAAATGCACCACAATCTGCGATTTCTCCCTGGCATAGGTGGACAAATGGGACTTGCCGGCAGGCCTGTCTCACTTACCATTTTCTACATTGACACAACTATGGAAATTTGCGTTTTTGTAATGGCCAGCACATGGCATTTTTTAGAGCCAATTGAAGTTATTAGGGCTATTCACATGGCATTTTTTTTATGGCCAGTGAATAGCAGAGATTAAAAAATAGGATGCCATATTTTTCGCTTTATGAGACGCACCTAGAGGAGGGAAATCGGACATCCAATTAAACCCCCATATCAGGACATCACATCAGACCTCCTCATATCAGACCTTAGATCAGCCCTCCATGTCAGAAGCCCATCAACCCTCCATGTCTTACCCCCATCAGACCTCAGATCAGCCCTCAATGTCAGACCCCGAAATCAGCGTTCCTTGCTAGAACACCATCAGATCTCAAATCAGATTAAAATAAAAAATTCCTCTTAGCTCTCCTCCGCCACCCTGTCTTCTCCGGCCCACGCTGCACTGTCACCTGTCTGTGTACAGCGTCAGGTCATGGTGTGTGCACTGCAGGGGTTGGGATTTTAAACAAAAAATCTAATTCCATTAATTCATCTTTAACTTTGCAAAATAGCTGACAGACAGAAAATGGATGCACAAATGGTTGAAAAATTTGTCATTTAAAACTGTCAGTGAGTCTGTTATTTACTGCCTTTGTGAATGTAGCATAAGATTGGCTTGTGTCTGTAATTGCTTTTTGCCAGACACATCTGCAGTGAACCCCTGAGGAGCCAATGCAGAGGATGGGAGTGGTATTGGCCCTAATGAGATGAAGTATCTTAGTGAAATCCCTGAAGATGTTGCTCCCTGGGGATCGGTTCAGTGAAAAAGTGTAATAAGGAATCAGGTCAAAAGGAGAAGAATGAAAGTCTATACTTTATCGCTTTGCAGATGCAACACCTGGGGGGCTGGCGACAGGCTCCTGGAGGAAGCGCGTCAGCAAAATTAGTGGCCCACATAATAAAGTGTAGATCCCATATAGTTGTATTGGAACAGGATGGCCTCCCCGCTCATGCTGCAGGAATGCCTACAATTAACTTAATCAATAGGGTTTGGCACAAGTACTGGGAGCTGCTGTCCATAACGGGTTTCTCCTAGGTTACACCGCTCTGGAACAACCTTCAGCTGCCTGAGATATTGCACCTGGAAGGGTTTTCCCCATGGGAGAAGAAGGGAGTGACATTCTTATATCAGCTGTAGAAAGATTGGGAATTCAAGTACTTTGATCAGTTTAGAGAGTTTTCCCTGCCTCATACTGTCTTCTATGAATTTCTGCAGACACGTTCCAGACACAGACTACATCTATCCCGGTGACCTGTGTGAGGGTTCCACCCTTGCAACAGATCCTTACTAGGTCCTCTATAAAGGGGTTGATCTCTTCAAAATATAGGAATCTTTTTGTAAAGTCCATAGGAGAAGGATCACTCTTGGTTAGGTGGAGGTGGGAGGAGGATGTCGGTCCTATTTCATATGAACAATGAAATAAGATATTGGCTGTGACGCCGCAACTATCGTTATGTGAGGGACATTGCATGTCCCAATTGTTGCTGATCCATCGAGTATACAGAACCCCATCTTTTCTGTTCAAAATTGGGGCTAGAATGGATGCCTCCTGCCACGGGGGCAAGGACCTGCATCTCTAATACACATGTTTTGGGAGTGCGATGAGGTCTCAAGCGTCTGGGCAGGGGTGTTAAAAAGTATTAAAGATGCATACTGACTTGAGGTGCTGGTTACTCCTAGGGCCTGTCTACTGGGGGTGGTGAACATTGCGAATCATGTGGTGCATCTTGGGGTGCAACGCCTATTATTTCAAGCCCAAAAACTTATAGCTCGATACTGGATTCACCCACATCCTCCCTCGGTGGCTGAATTCCTTAACAGGATGAATGAAATTTGCAGCAATATGGGGTAAGTAGTTCTCCGCTGGGGCCTCGTCCTTCTCCACTGGGTCTGTCTAGACTCCACTTGTGCTGGTGGGGGCAGACCGGGATGAGTGACTGGAAATCAGTATTTGTGTAGAAGTCGGATATGACAAGAATTGAACCAGGTTGGACTAATTAGTGATGCCGGAGTCCTGACTAAGTGGTAAGTTATGATTATTGATAGGCCCTACGCACGTACATGGGAGGGATATGCTTTTTACTGACTGTAAAAGGTCCGAAAGGCTCTCTTTACTAAGTGCAAAAGAGAGGTTTTAGTATATCCAGCAGTACCGTAGTTTGTACACAGCGCAATTTCTATCCCCAGGTGATGACGTATGATTGCTGGCAAAGTGGTAGATAATGACACCTCTGGCGATGTGTCTTGGCGATGTCTTGGCTATGTCTCTCCCCTGAACTTCTGGCTAACAGCTGAAACCGGTTCTTGTGTATTGCAGGCTTTTTTGAGTCGACCTGGCTTGGATGTGAGCTAGGATGATGGGTGTCTGAGCTGTTTTCCCTTACCTGAAGCAAAGTCTAGATAGGTTTGGTTGCTGGTCACTCTGCTAACTGTAACATTGTAGCCTTTCAGAATATCTGTAGTTTTGGAAATCTCTCTGGAGTAGTGGTTTTACAGATGAGCTGGTTCTCTGGTCCCTAAGACCCTAGGAGCAGGAAAAATCGGACATGCTTCTATACTCCACACAGTTTTACCTTACACCTTCCTCCACTGGCAAGCAATAGGACCAGCCCACTGCTACCAAGAGGGGATGAATTGGGGGTTAGCCCCGCTCCTGATGCCAACCATTCCTCACCTACTGGTATACAGTGCACATATTAAATAACGTTACTAACAAAACATTTGCAGATACTCCCTGTGCTGGGTACTGCACATCTAACACACCTCCTATCACATTGCAAGCTGTGCTCAGAATGGTGTCTGTGGCTTCTGAGGAAACCCACAAACTCACGGACCTGCCAAAATTTGCCCCATGATTCGTTCACAGTCTCTCTGTCAGCCTCTGAGCTAGTCAGGGCAAGCCACCCTCCCTCCCAGGGTCATGACATCTTCCAACTTCATTCTGCCAGCCCTTTTTCCTGCTACTTTTCATAATTGAATCGCCAAATTTCTGATTCACTTGGCAGCAGAATTTTTGTGACATTCTTAAAGAATCCCAATTGTTTAGAATCAATTTGCTCATCTCTAACAATGTTGATTTAGCCAAATATAAACGAATAATAATAATAATAATATATGGATCAAAACATGTCCATAGTCTTTATATATATAGCAGTATTGTGAACGCTGTGGTTCAAAACGCCAGAGTTTCCTTCCCAGAACATTTATAAGAAGTGACAGGTTGGAAAACATGTGTGCTTGCCTTGATTACACCAATAATGTGAGATGCTTAGACCTGAAGAAGAGACCTGATTAACATAGGAGTCAAGAAGAGTTTTCTTTTTATAGACTGAGTTTGCTGATTAAGTTTTCTCCTGGTGCTGCTTTCTGCTCCTGTTTAAAGAAGCACTGCCACAAAAACTTTTATTCTCTGGCTCGTTAGAAAGGTACTTAATGTAAACTGTATTGAAGGTAATCTTCTTATCTGTAGCTGTATTTCTGTGTTATCCACTCCCTTCTGGTCCGCAGCTGTGTCATATGGCAAATAGTGCTTTGAACACTGTAAAGTTTTTCAATGGTCATCTAAGCAGCAGGCACTCTCCCATAATTTTTTAAATAGTCAGATCACCTGCAGGCCCTCGCATATAATATTTTAGAGGGTCAGCTCGCCTGCAGGCCCTCACATACAATCTTTTAGAGGGTCAGATCACCAGCAGACCCTTACCTACAATCTTTTACAGGGTCAGCTCACCTGCAGGCTCTGAACTAATTATACCTAATAGGTAATTTTGCGTGCATGCTGCCTTGCTTGGATGTGGTAGCAATGACCGTTTCTCAGGCTCCCTCTCTTGAATCGAACACTGATTCCCCCTTACCCATGGTCATCAGGGTTGGCGCTGAAAATAACATTGAAAGTTGATAGGACAGACTTCCGATTGGATTGTCGCCATCACGGGTATGTGCGATCAGCCCCAGGTTATCTGGAGTCACCAAAGCGACTGCAGGTCCTCGCCTATACTGTTTTAGATGGTCAGATCAGCAGGCGCTTGCTCCAAATGTTTTTGAGGGTCACCAGCAGGCCATCAATCATAATTTTTCAAGGCTGTGTATGATGCCCTCCTTTATGTGTAATAAAGGGTGTATTGGAGTGCCGTTTCCTTGTAATTTTTGGCAGCCCTTTCACTTCGTGCATAGGCTTTATGAGTGTAGGATTCCCAATACCTGAACAATTGTACCACAATGTGAATGAGGCCCTTCTTTATGTGATATACAGGTTGTATCGGAGTGCCTCTTCCTTGTAATTTTTGGCAGCACTTGCACTTTATATACAATACAGGAAAGAATGTTTCCTAACAATGTTTCCTCAAAAAATCGATTTATCTTCCGTTTTGTGTGTATTATTATTAGTCTGTAAAAGTGGCGTACTACTCGGACAACATCAGGCCCAGCAGCAACCTGGGAGTCCAAGATGCATCCAGACATTCTCCCACTGCTCTTCCCGAACCATTTCGGTGGTGTTTCCATCAATTTATAACCTTTTCCTATGAACCAGGCACCCTCCCCTCTTCAGAGCAGGGGGTGTCTGGTTTAATGCTCGGGTTCTCCAATTGACTTCCATTATACCGGGGTACTCGGTAGAGCACCCGAACATCCCGATGTGTTCGGCCCGAGCTCCCGAGGACCTTAGCACTATGGTGCTGTCACCACCAGACATCTGAAAAGCTCTGACAGACGTCCTTCAGAACCTCCTCCTTGAGGTTCCTTTTGTTTTGCTTTCATTTTCTCATCTCGTTCGCCTCTCTCAGCTGTCATGTAGTTGCACTGATTGCATCCCTTTAAATCCCTTCCCATACTGCATCACTTTGCGATTTATATTACTTCCTGGAGTGTGTGCATGCTGGATGCTACTACTGAGTCTTCTACAGATAAGTTTTGTTCGTTCATTTGCGTTTTCCTGTTTGCTGGATCCCAGGTGACCCTGACTCCCTCCGTATCATGTGTACGGAGCCGGTGGTCGTGTCCCCTCACTATTATAGGGTGTTCAGGTGTTATACAGTCGAGGTACGAGGATATGCGATCATCTACCATTGGGATTTTCGCATAGGCTGAGAAGTTAGGGAGAGAGCCAGGTCTGTTGCAGGGCTCTCCCTTTTGTTCCTTAGTTTTGGATCCAGTCAGTCGGATCTTCATTTTGTGTCTTCTAGTTTTCTGTACACCTTCCGTGACAGGTGCTCGATCAATACTAATGGCGATACCCTGACTCTCCAACTGAGACAGCGTCTTGAACTGGAAGTAAATTTCTCTATTCAGTCCTATGATAGCCCAGATGTTAGTCTAATAGGATCAATAGAGAAGCTGTATACTGGCACATCACCACTGCAGTTTGTTAAGAGAATGGTGCTGGAGAAAGGGGTGAGTATGAAAATGTTTTATTTTAGAGAATTGCAGGGCTTTTCAGAGATTTTTAATTATGCTCAGACAATCTATTTAACAGACCTCTGTAAACTGTGAGAAGGTAAGGCACTCCATGTGCAGTATAATGGCCTGTGGATATGGATCCACTGTAACAACTAACCGGTTTGACTTTGGGTTTGTCCTAAGGGCAGTATCCTGATGATCCCCTGGTTTTCATCCTTCAACCCCTGACCTTCATTGCAGGCCTGCCGCCACCACTTGGAATAGTCCTGGTGTAGTTATCAGCAGACCAACAGGGGTCAAAGAGGCCAGTGCAAGGCACAAAGGGAACAGGCAATACTCATAGTTAGGAAACATGGTGAGGTCTGGGCTGGCATGTATACATGAAACTGTACCAAGGATAGGGCAAGCAGCAGAGGTACAGTACACAGGCAGACAATCACCTTCACAAGAACACTAGCAAGCTGCGGAACCTAAAGTTTAGGCACCATCCCACTGGGTAAGGAGCCTTAAATACCCAGGAACAGCCTGCCATAGGTTGGAAAACACTTGAACGTGTGTGCGCTGACCTATAACCCCTTAGTGACCAGCCTGTTTTTGGCCTTACTGACTAAGTGTTTTTCATTGTCGCCTTCCAAGAGCTATAACTTTTTTTTTTTTTTTCCGTCTATGTATCTGTATAAGGGCTTGTTTATTGCGGGACAAGTTATAGTTTTTAATGGTGCCATTTTGGCCAATACATTAACCTTTATTGTTTTTGGGAGGGAGTCAGGAAAAAACAGCAATACTGCCACTGAGTTTTTACATTATAAACTTTACAGTATTTTTTGGCATAAATAACAAAATATTTTTATTCTTTGGGTCAGTTCAAATACAGCAATTTTACTACTTTGTGCAATAAAACCCCCTTTTTTTTAAAAGAAAATCTTTTTGCATTGCCGTATCCTAAGACTCATAACTTTATTTTTTTTTTTTTATATGGAGTTGTGTGAGGGCTTTATTTTTGTGGGACAACTTCTAGTTTTCATTATTATAATTTTGGGGTAAATAACACATTCATTTGTAATTACGTTTTTTTCGGTGATGACTAAGAATAAATGAGCAATTCTGGCATTTTTTTTTTTTTTTTTTTTACAGTGTTCACCATAGGGGATAATTTACATGATTTTTGTGTAGTGCAGGTCGTTGCAGACATGGCAAAATCCCAAACATGTGGGGGAGTTTTTATTTCTGCAATCTTTTTAATTGAAAAGAGTATTTTCAGTAGAAAATAATGAAATTTTAATTGGAATTTATTTAATTAAATAAATGTTTTTTTTCCTTTTTTTAAATCGCTTAATGTTTTGATTGCTTCTAAAATACAATGCACTATCCCTATAGTTCATTGCATTTTAATGTCAACACTATACTGACATTGACCAGGCGCAGCCCGCTGGAGAACAGTAGGCTCGTGGCCTACACCAGATCCCAGGCAGGCTATACACACATCAGCATATAGCGGGGTGCCAATGGTAGGAAGAGGGAGTCCGCTTCCTCTGTCACCGATTACATGTGGTGGGCGGCATTGCTTACAGCATGTAAGGGGTTAAACAGCCCAGATCAACACTCTTGCCGCCAGTCTGGACTGTTAGAGCAGGAGTGCGGCTGTTATGTGATTGCTGATCCGTGCTGTGTAACACTTTACATGCCACTGGCAATGGCGCCCGCAGCATTTAAATCGCCATCAGCACCCTGCAAATGCAATCATGGGGTGCCCATGCGTGTAAAGGCTGGCTGGGGTCTGATATAGGCCCCAAACCAGCCTTGAGTATTTTCCAGCAGGCTGTGCTTTCCAATAGAAAAAAAAAGCAAAAAAAAAAAAGCGTGGTATCGCTGCGTCCGTAACAACCCACACTGCATAAATATCATGTAAATTATCCCCTACGGTGAACGCCGTAAAAAAAAAAAAATGTTTTAAAAATTGCAGAATTGCTAATTTATTCATAGTTACCACTGAAAAAACTTAATAACAAGCAATCAAACAGCGTAATTTACTCTCAAGTGATACTAATAAAAACTAAAAGTCAATGATAAGAGAGATATGGCGGCACAGCTGACCGCCTCCTTTTAGTCACACACCGCAGCACCAGATATCCACTGAACCTCTTTGTCCAACATACAGTGTTGCGGTGCTCAAGCCCTCCATAAGTAATATCCAAAACAAGAAGAAATAAATAGGGAGGCACTCACCACTGTGAATCCATTTAAAAGTGCTTCTTTAATGGTACAACACAAGCTTCAGTGTAGCAGACCGGGGCGACAAGCATAACTCCCACACATAGCAATAGCGACGACTGTTTTGCGCTAGCACACACTTCTTCAGGCCACTGACGCTGTCTTTTAAGCATCATGAGGTAAGGTTGCCATGGGTGCACATAATGCCACCGTACCTCATTTAAACAAACAAGTGACAAAACATCATAGTATTTAAAAACATGTAAGCAGTAATTACCTATCGAAAGACACTCAGGTAATTCCTATCGTTCAATCCTAAATGGCCTAACGCTCCAGTGTGGAGGATCCACCTAGCTTCCTTATGTAATAGATGTCAATGCTACTACCGGTGGGCATAGGGGGGCAAAAAATTGATTTTATTCCCCCATAAAATCTCTCATAAGGGGGGTTGCGTCACGACCATGGTCATGGCCGTGACTCCTGGAACCGCAGGCAGTTGCCTGCGGTCTTGTCTTGTTGTTCAATCACAGGTGTGGGCTGATGCAGTTTGCCTCACGTGTGGTTGCCGCTGGCAACATGATCTTATTTGGCAGTATAGCAGCCGGAGCAGTCGCTAGGCAGCTTGCTGTCAAGTGCATGCGGTTGCACCTGGCAACCTGTGTTATATGTGTGCACTTTCCCTGTTTGGTGTGCACAAGGTTTATTTGTTGTGCACTTCCCCTTTAAGTGGCTTCACTACCCTGTCTGTGTTGGAAGGGTTAATTCCCTTTCCAGTGTGTGTCTGTGTGGGTGTGGCTACTTGGGCTATTTAGCCTCAGTTGAGACCTGAAGCTGAGGGGTACTCCAGCCTTGTGGTAAGCTGGAGTCATCCTCCTGGTCTTATATCATATGCCAGTGAGGGCCACCCCTGTGGTCATAAAAGTTATGCGTGATCTTTATTTTATGTTTGTGTGGTGTTTATTATCACTTCAGCTATGGATCTGGTTTCCTGTGTGTTTATGTGTGGGTGCTGTGTCCTTTTTATGTTTGGTGTGGACACTAGCATTTGAGCACGGGATCCAGTCAGTGTGTCTGTAGCAGGTAGGTGTGGAAGTGCTTTCACTCACCTGCCATATCCATAGGCTGTTTATATTTCCCCTTCCTTGCAGTTTGGCCATTTTAGACTCCTGTTCCTCCGTGTCTAGGAGGAACAGGTTGTCATACCCAGCTCCTAGCTCAGGGATCTGCTGAGGGCTAGTAGGGACCTGAGGTTCCTGAGTATGATCCCTCCTACCATCAGGGTTGGCTCATACAGCTAGGAGTCAGGGTCAGATTTAGGGGTGCGATAGGAGGTGACCTGCTCCCTATTCTGTTGTCCTGGTCAAGCAGCTTCCACATACGTGTAACATCGCACGGCTGAGGGTTTCCCACATTCAAAGTCGTGACAGTTTGCTAGAGCCACCGCCTCCATATCTAACTTGGCAGAGAATTTGAAGCCCAAAGGATCGAGAAGCATCGGGGTCTCCCCCAGTCTATTCTGTACTACCTTCTGGGGTACATCTTGGAACATCTTGTGCAAGTACATCTTACACAAGACTTAAATCAATTTCGAAAACCAACAGAGTAGAATTACTCAACGAGGCTGTATCCAAGCCCCCGATTGAGGACTGAGATACAGCCCGGAGGCAACTTGTACCCTGTGAGGTTAACCACAACAATTTCATATTTTTTAATTAACTCAGAATCCATGGATGACTTCACTGTCTCCGTGAGACTTGTTTTCTCCTGCGTGCCTACTTTCTGACCATTCTTTGTCTTTCTCCGGCCCCTTCTGACACTCCTTCTAAAGGGACTGGATCCTGTGCTGCATTGACTGAATTGGTGAAATTTTTCAAATCATCAGACTGACTCGAATCAGAGTCAGTCGTCCAATATTCACTCCTGGTACGACGTTGTTGTTTCTTTTTAAATTGCTTCCTTCTGTTCCAATCAAAGATTCTCCCCATGTCATAGTCCTGTTTGTCCCTCAGGAATTTATCTTTTTTTCTTTCTTTCACTTCCGCCTGAGCAATCACCAACTTTTTGTTCAATTTTTTTTTCCGAAGCTCTATAGTTGATTCTCGGTTAGCCTTGTTTTTAACTCACTCTTAGCTTTATTTAACTCTTTTATTTTTTTGTATTCCACCTCATCTCTTTTCAACACCATCTCTAAAATCTGTAGTGAAAGCATGCAGTTCTTGCACAAAGGTGCTATCATACTGATATTGCATAATCTCTTTATATACTCATAGTCCTCTCGGGACCCTGCCACTCTCTTTGTAAGATCTTAAAGAATTTACTGTCCAAAACAGGTGCACCTCTTTATCTGCAAGTTGCGTGATTTTAACTTCTAAAGCTTTACTGTTATATTGCATGAAGAAAGCGTCCACCCCCTCTCTGCCTTCATTAAGGCTCGGTGCAGTATCTTCAGACGCCATTTTTTTTGTTTGTTTTTTTTAATAAGCTGTTTTATTTTCATTTTCAACATACAAGTTTTTTTTCCATATAACTCATAAGAAAGAACAGATAACATACATATTGACCGAGTAAGGAAAGTTTACAGGCATTTAATATCCATTTCTTCATTAATCCTATCGATAATCTATCCCTATCTTTATTCTGTTTCTTTTCTCATATCAGCAGTATATATCAGAAAACATTTATCATCCCCTCCCTCTCCCACCTCTACCCCTCCCCACTC
Source organism: Bufo gargarizans (assembly GCF_014858855.1). NCBI lineage: Eukaryota > Metazoa > Chordata > Amphibia > Anura > Bufonidae > Bufo > Bufo gargarizans. The sequence goes on from NC_058088.1 coordinate 120,512,132, forward strand.
TCCCTTGGTTGTCCTGTGGGTTTCAATCTAAAGCATTACTTTCCTAATCCAACTTCACTTTTCCTAATATATCCAAGCATTGCTGTCAAAATCTCTAGTGGCACGGAGCCCCCAGTTGATCTGGTAAGCTCCTGAAATACCTGCATAGAGGGACAATATCAGATCAGATGTATAAAATCTGCATTATTCGCCTTACATTTCCAGCATCTGGAGTCCTCTGTTTTATACATTCTACTCAGCACCCACGGGGTGATATAAATTCGGTGAAGGATAAAGAACTGTATCAGCCGGAAATTACTCGATAATGTGCTTCCTTTTATACTTTTGTAAATATATCTCCAATCTAAAGTGTTAGAATCCACCTCCAATGCCCATATTTTCACTATTGAATGTAATCACCCCCCCTAATCCCCTTTGAATTTTTTTATATATCTGTGAGATTGATATTTTCCTACCGATTCTGTAATTACAGAATTCTGCAAATTCTGAGTGTTCAGTAACTAAGTACTCTTTATTCTTAGTTGATTCAAATGCGTGTTTTAATCGGAGATATCTAAACCGTGTGAGGGTATCTAATTCTATACTAAGCCCCATTTCCTCTAATGCCCTAATCTTTCCTTCCACCACAATCTGTGATATGTACTTAATACCATTTTTTCCCCAAAATATATAATCATCTTACCTCTGAAACTCACTTAAATTTAGATTCCCCCATATGGGGGTAATCTTTAGTGAAAAATTTATTCCCAGTAAACTTTTAACTTTAGTCCATACCAAGTGCATCATATTGCTGATTGGACATTTCCTACCCTTCAATTTTATAATCCCAGTCTCCAGAAGACTAATCATGTTATATTGGAGCCCTTCAAACTCACCCATCAGAAAGTGACGTATTCTGTCATCCTCTGTCATTAACCATTGAAGCTGGGATGCATAATAATAACCTCTAAAACAGGGAACCGACAGACCCCCATCTTCTTCATCTAACCATAAATATTTTGGTTTCAACCTAACCCTTTTTTTCCCCCATATAAGGTCATTTATCATTCCTTCCAATGCATTAAAGCAACGATCCCCTATCCACACAGGACATGATGATATAACATAAAGAATCTGTGGTAACAGGACCATCTTAATAATGGCAATTCGGTCCGCCTGCCGAGTCAGTAATTTTTGCCAAGTACTTATTTTATTTTTTACCCTTTTAATCATAGGGGAGATATTAAGTTCTATATACTCCTGGACCCTTGAACTAATTTTTATTCCAAGGTATTCAAATGCTTCTGTGGATTTTAATATCTTCACATTTATATCCGTTTGCTTAATTTCATAACCAACTGGGAGCAGCACCGACTTCATCCAGTTCACCCTGAAACCGGAGATTTGTCCGAACTGGTTCACTATCCCCATCAGGTATGGCAACATTTGTGCCCCCCCCCCCCGTCCAGGAAAAACAGAATGTCATCCGCATATAAGCATATTTTATCTAATGCCCCCCTTCCCCCAAACCCCCTGATCTTATCGTCGGCTCGCACCTTGCATGCCAACGGTTCCACGAATATGGCAAACAATAATGGGGAGAGTGGGCACCCCTGCCTGGTTCCCCTCTGCAACCCAATTGGCTCAGATATCTCCCCGTTTATTTTTATCCTCACCTTCGAATGGTAATACAACAATTGTACCCATCTAATAAATATTTCCCCTAAGTTCAACTCATGCATTATTTTCCAGAGGTATGCCCACTCCACCCTGTCAAACGCCCTTTCCGCGTCCAATTACAGGATGGAGTGGGCACCCTCACCACCCATCTGGATATTTAACAGTGCCCGACGAATGTTCGTTTGAACCTGACGTTTTGGTACAAAACCCGACTGGTCTGGGTGTATTATTTTCCCTATAACTCTTTTTAGACGATTTGCCAGCAGCTTAGCACATATTTTAAAATCAGTGTTGAGAAGAGAGATGGGGCGATATGAGTCCACCCTTCTCTCGTCCTTCCCCTTTTTCCCTATCAGGGTTATTACAGCCTCGAAGTTCACCCCTGTCCATTGCGTCGTTTAGAACCTGCAAGAGAACTGGGAGAATAACGTCTCCGTACCTTCTATAAATCTCGAAAGGGAGACCATCCAGCCCAGGGCTAGTGTTCCCCTTTATAGATTTCAAGGTATCCCGAAGTTCGTCTAATTCTATAGGTCCATTCAATATTTCCCTATACTCCTCCGAGAGTCTGGGGAGCCGCACATCCTTCAAGAAGAATTTTATATCCTCACACCCCCCCACTCCCTCCGAGGAGTAGAGGTCCTTATAATATTCGACAAATTCCTGCTCAATCCCTCCCGGGTCGGATGTTATCCCCCCATCTCTCCTCTCAACACACTTAATTCTATTCTCCCCCTTTTGATTGTGTACAATTGTGGCCAGCAGTCTCCCCGGCTTCCCAGATTCCCTGAAATACCGGGCCCCCTCAAAAAAAACTCTTTGTTGTGCCTTATCTGCCAGATAGTTTTTTAATAGGGTTTTAGCCTCTTCTAACTGAGCCGCCATTTCGGGGGATTTATTTTCCATGAACTCCTCTTCTATTTTCTTTATTTTATCCCCCAGCTCTTTCTCCTTTTTGGCGAATTCAATTTTTAGGCCCTTGATTCTACCCACGAGGATACCCCGTAGGTATGCTTTAAATGCATCCCATACATACCCTATTTGTGTGGACCCTAAATTAATTTGCCAGCACTCCTCTATATCTGCAATTATACCGTCATCTTTATTTATCAAGTTTAACCAGTGCGGATTCAGCCGAAACTCTCTTCTTTTTGGCCTAACATTAGTTTTAAATGTCAAGCTCACCGGGGAGTGGTCTGAGATACTATTAACCTCATACTTCATTTTGGAGATCTGGCCTATCAATTCTGGGCTAACTAATGCCATATCTATTCTTGACATTGTTTTACTCCCATGACTGAAACATGAGTATATTCGCTTGTCATCGTAAAGATATCTCCAAACATCTATCAGTGATAGTTCCTGAGTTATTCTTTTAAGAAGTGTTGACTGACTTATATCATATTTATTGTTTGATGTCACTGAGTATCTATCTAGCTTACTATTCATTACACTATTGAAATCTCCCATTACTAGTATGGGACATTTACCTCTTGAGTCTGCAAACTCCACTAAACGGTGAATAACATAAAGGGAGAATGGTGGTGGTATATACACGAAGGCTAATACACAGACTATGCCATTCCATTGACAGTGGAGGAATACATATCTTCCCCTATCATCAATCTTCTGGTCTAGTGGGAGGTAATCAACTTTATGATGAATATATACACTGACGCCACATGAATAGGTAGAAAAGCATGAATGATATTGATACTTTGCCCATTTCCTCATAAGTAAGTTTATCTTATCCTTTGTATTGTGTGTCTCCGTTAGTCCCACAATGGCCGGGAGATGTCTAGTAACCATATCAAACACCATAACTCTTTTGACTTTATCTCCCAGTCCACGTACGTTCCATGTAATTATCCTACTCATGAGTACCTCCCACCCTTGAATTCTTGTTTTTCATCATCACCAAGCCCCACAGGACAACCGTTCCCTCCCATTACCCATCCTCCTTCCCTCCCTTTCCCTCTCCCTTGCCCCCCCCCCCTTGTCCAATCTCCCCCCATGTGGTCGGTAGAAATAGAGCATTTCTCCCGCCTCTTACAGTCAGCCCCTTCCTGCCCTAACCCTTCCTCCCCATAACCCATCCGGCGCCCTACTTATTCCTTTTCTTTCATGTTCCTATACCTTTGGCGTCTAACCACTCCGCTGCCTCCTCCGGAGTCCCAAAAAAACTAACCTGGTCGTGATATATAACGCAAAGTTTAGTAGGGTATATAAGGGCATATTGTATCTGAGCTGCCGCTAATCTCTTCTTAACTTCTTTGAACTCACGCCTTTTTATCTGTGTTGCTCTGGAATAGTCTGGATATATCTCAACATTATTTCCATTAAACTCAATTTGTTGCATCTTTCTTTTATTTTTCATTATTGCATCTCTGTCCCTGCTGCTTTGTATTCTGGCCAGAATTGCCCTAGGTGGGCTCCCTTTTGGGGGGTCTGCCCGGTATTCTATGTGCTCTTTCTATTACAAACCATTGAGATAAACCCTCATTTTTAAAAGTATCCTGTAGCCACTGATGAATAAACCCTGTTGGGTCTTCTCCCTCCACCCCCTCAGGGAATCCCACTAACCTAATATTTGATCTTCTAGACAAGTCTTCCATTGTAGTAATTCTATCTAGAAGGGTCTTTTTTCCCCATCCATCCTTTCCACTCTTTTCAGACGCCATTGTTTATTTATAAGCGGTGTGACTGAGCTGCTTTTCTACAGCCTGCTCTGCATTTAAGAGATCAGTCCATAGAAAAGTCAATGAGCTGACCAGCTCCTTTTATTTACACACCCCAGCACCAGATATCCACTGCACCTCTTCGTCCAACATACAGTGTTGCGGTGCTCAAGCCCTCCACAAGCAAGTAATATCCAAAACAAGAAGAAATAAATAGGGCGGCACTCACCGCTGTGAATCCATTTAAAAGTGCTTCTTTAATGGTACAACACAAGCTTCAGTGTAGCAGACCGGGGCGGCATGAATAAGGCTACTTTCACACTGGTATTTTGAATTCTGTTTGTGAGATCTGTTTCAGAGATCTCACAAACGGTTCAAAACGGATCAGTTCAGCTCCAATGCATTCTGAATGGATAAGGATCTATTCATAATCCATCAGTTTGGCTCCATTCTGCCTCCATTTCCGCTCTGGTTGCGTCCTGACTTACAATGTAAGTCAACGGGGACGGATCTGTTTTCACTGACACAATATGGTGCAAATGAAAACGGATCCGTCCCCCATTGACTTTCAATGTAAGTCAGGACAGATCCGTTTTGAGATAGACATTTTATAAAAAATAATAATGCACACCGATCCGTTCTGAAAGGATACAACATTTGCATTATAGTGTGTGAAATATTAGGTGTGAAAGTAGCCTAACTCCCATACATAGCAGCAGCGACGGCCGTTTCGCGCTAGCATGCGCTTCTTCAGGCCACTGACGTCAGCTTGTAATCTTGCGCTGTCTTTTAAGCATCACGAGGTAAGGTAAGTCGTCTCACAAAAATCAAGCCCTCACACAACTCCATAGAAATAAAACAAAAAAGTTATGGATCTTGGGAAGCGGTGATGCAAAAAGATTTTCTTCCTTTAAAAAAAAAGGAGTTCTATTGCACAACAGTAGAAAAATATAATAAATAAAGTATTTGGTAAAATAAAGATATTTTATTTATACCTAAAAATGAATGCTGTAAAATGTATAATGTAAAAACGCAGTGGCAGAGAGAGTTAATAAAAGTTAATAAGAAAGTTATGTGTACCCCAAAACTGTGCTATTAAAACTACAGTACAACTTGTCCCACAAAAAACAAGCCCTCTTACAGCTATATAGACGTAAAAATAAAAAAGTTTTAGCTCTTGGAAGGCGACGATGAAAAAAGAAAGAAAAACACTTGGTCAGTAAGGCCCAAAACAGGCTGGTCACTAAAGGGTTAATAAAGGGGATAATGACTAGTGGCGTCGCTAGAGGGGGGCGAGGGGGGGCAATTGCCCCCCCTATGTTGTCCCTTGCCCCCCCGGGTGCCCCCCCGCTGATTCCCCAGAGTGAATACTAATGAGCGCTTCCATTATAGAAGCGCTCATTAGTACCGAAGGACCAGGAAGTGGTGAACGCTCTGTACTCACCACTTCCTGGTCCTCGGCTGTCGGCTGTGCAGGGCTGCGCACAGCGTAAGGTCGCTCTGTGACCTCACGCTGTGCGCGCCAGTTTAGAGCACAGTCGACTGAGGAGAAAATGGCAGGCGGCATCCGTCCAGGAGCAGGAGAGGTAAGTGTTTTTATTTTTTATTTTATAAAAAATGTGGCTGCTGGGGGCATTATGGGGGCTAATAGGAGGCATATGAGGGCTAATTAGAGCCATATGGGGCATTTGGAGGCATATTTGGGGGCTAATTGGAGGCATATGGGGGCTAATAGGAGGCATATGGGGGCATTTGGAGGCATATGGGGGCTAATTGGAGGCATATTTGGGGGCTAATTGGAGGCATATGGGGGCATTTGGAGGCATATGGGGGCTAATTGGAGGCATATTTGGGGCTAATTGGAGGCATATTTGGGGCTAATTGGAGGCATATTTGGGGGCTAATTGGAGGCATATTTGGGGGCTAATTGGAGGCATATTTGGGGCTAATTGGAGGCATATTTGGGGGCTAATTGGAGGCATATTTGGGGCTAATCGGAGGCATATTTGGGGCTAATAGGAGGCATATGGGGCTAATAGGAGGCATATGGGGCTGATAGGAGGCATATGGGGCTGATAGGAGGCATATGGGGGCTAATTGGAGGCATATGGGGGCTAATAGGAGGCATATGGGGGCATATGGGGGCTAATAGGAGGCATATGGGGGCTAATAGGAGGCATATGGGGGCTAATTGGAGGCATATGGGGGCTAATTGGAGGCATATGGGGGCATATGGGGCTAATAGGAGGCATATGGGGGCTAATTGGAGGCATATGGAGGCATATGGGGGCTAATTGGAGGCATATGGGGGCTAATTGGAGGCATATGGGGGCTAATTGGAGGCATATGGGGGCATATGGGGCTAATAGGGGGCATATGGGGGCTAATAGGAGGCATATGGGGGCTAATAGGAGGCATATGGGGCTAATAAGAGGCATAATGGGGCTAATAAGAGGCATAATGGGGGCTAATGAGGCATAAGGGCTGATATGGGGGCTAATGAGGCATAAGGGCTGATATGGGGGCTAATGAGGCATAAGGGCTGATATGGGGGCTGATATGAGAGGCATAATGAGGGCTAATATGGGGGCTGATATGAGAGGCATAATGAGGGCTAATGAGAGGCATAATGTGTCATCCACAGATGCCCCCATAACAGTGTGTCTTCCACAGATCCACCATAACAGTGCGCCTGTGCACTGACGAGAGACAGAAAGAAGGGGAAAGAATCCGTGGAAGCAAGCAGGGGACAGCACAGCAGACGACTGAGTAGCTTCTTTTGTAAGTAAATTGCTTTATTATAACTGTATCCCTGCATACCGCAATTCTCTCGTATTTTGTAATCTTATTGATATATACTTATTTTGTTTGTGCCCCCCCATTTTTGACTGTGGTATCTTTGTGCCCCCCCTATATATTGTTCCTAGAGTCGCCACTGATAATGACCCCTGTCCATATGTCCTTATTACAGAATACAATCCTCATGTAAATGGGACCCCTGCTCAAGAAAAGGAAATCCACAATGAAAACTTGGCAAAATCCACACAAGTTAAGTGCAGATTTATGGATTTTGCTGCAAATTTGCCATGGATTTCACATTATGCTTGAAAAGCAGGTACTTCACAGTGGCAATTGACATGATGGATTTAATATTGGCACCACAGGTAGGTTTACACAACAGATTGGAACTTGCATTCTCTTTACTGGTAATGTAAAATGCTGCCGATTTACTGCACATTAGTGTTGAGCGCGAATATTCGAATTGCAAATTTTTTTCTCGAATATCGTGCAAAATCGAATATTCATTTTTTTTTTTTTTTATTGTTATCTTTTTTTCTTTCCCACTTCCCTAAAGTTGTTCTTACCTGTCCTTTGGATTCCTGGCTTCCTGGCTGCTCCAGTCAGTGCCCGTTGCCGCTTCTGCCGACTTCCGTGCTCATGGAGCGCCCCCATCACCATGGGAACGTCTCCATATACTAGAATGTACTGTCGGATTTGAGAATTACGTTGAAATCGCAATTCGATTAATTCAAGTTATAATAATCGAATTGCGATTTCAACTTAACACTGCTATATTCCATATTCGTTAATTCTAGCCTAATATGGAATACAGCAGTGCTAAGTTGAAATCGCCATGCGATTACTTCGAGTTATATTAATCGCATTGCGATTTCAACTTGGACCTGGTTTACTATGGTTGGCTTGGTAGAATTAGCGAATATGACGAATGTATTAGTTATATTCCACAAAACGAAGATAACAAAGTATTCTCCATCTTCGTTTTAGCTACCTATTCATCAACTTCGCTAATTCTAGCAATCATATAGGAAAGTTGACTATAGAGACAGCTAAGTTTAATTCGCTATTCGATTATATTACTTTGCTTTTTTTTTTATAAATAGAATAATTATAATAATTATCAGGTATTATAATTACGGTATTCTATTTATTTTAAAAAAAGCTAAGTAATATAATCACATAGCGAATTAAACTTAGCTGTCTCTATAGTCAACTTTCCTATTTGATTGCTAGAATTAGTGAAGTTGATTAATAGATAGCTAAAAACGAAGATGGAGAATACGTCGTTATCTTCGTTTTGAGGAATATGACGAATGCATTCGTCATCTTCGCTAATTCTAGATATCAAACCATTGAAACCAATAGGAAAGTACTAGCCTTAAGTTAAAAATCGCAATACGCAATTATTTAAATCACATATTAATCGCGATAAATGAAATAATTACGAATATTCGATTTCGACAAATAGAATACGAATATTCAATTGAACATTCGCGAAATATCGCAAAATCGAATATTGCACCTCCCGCTCATCACTACTGCACATAAATCTGCAGTGGCAAATCTGCAGCATATCCCTACCTTTAAAGGAGTTGTCACATAAAGACAACCTTGTCCATATGACTTATTAGGGCATATAAATATCATAGTGCTCAAGACCCCTATAACATGTATGCCCATTCATTGGTGCTGTGATTGGCCATCGTGTTCATCAGACTTCACATCACAATGGATGACTCGTCACAAGAAGAAGAAGAAGAAGAAAATCCCTTTATTGTCCCTCAGTGGGGAAATTTTGGCATAACAGCAGCAATCTTTTTTTTTTTTTTAACATTTCTTTATTCGGATGTATGAGGCATACAATCATATATTACAGTAGGTATACATCGTATGAGATATACAGTCATATTCCATGTTATCCGCATTCAAATACATCCTTTTACATTTTATTCTCCCCACCCTATCCACCCACCCTCCCTTCTCCCATCCCAACTTCTGCTACTCATGCCAATCTTTCTCGCCTCCTCTCAAATTCACATTTATGAAACTGTTTAGGAGCCTACACTTAGATTTCTAATAAACCAAGAGTACCTTTCAATCTTGCCTCCAGATACCACTTGGTTTGCTCGAATGGGGTTACTAGTTCCTTAATTTCTTCTCTCGTCACGATATGTTCAACCAGTTTTTTCCATTTTTTTAAAAAACTTTGCTACTTCCTTCTCTTTGTTCTTACCTACTTCTAATCTTTATAAATACAGAATTTTTATTATGAGACCCATCACTTCCTCTATGGTAGGAATAACTGGTACCAACCAATGTCGCAACAAACATTTTTTGACTGCCATAAGGGTAATGTGTACACCTGATTCCGCTACCCCTTTACCTAACGAGACATCTTGGCCGACGGGAATATACTGGAACACACATTGTTGCGGATCTGTTCTCACCTCAGTATCCCAGACCTCTTTAACCACCTCCCGACCGCCTAACGCACGGATGCGTCCGGAAGGTGGTTGATCTATTCCTCCTGGACGTATCCGTGCGTCATCTCGCGATAGCCGAGATTTCCTGTGAATGCGCGCACACAGGCGCGCTCGCTCACAGGAACTGAAGGTAAGCGAGTGGATCTCCAGCCTGCCAGCGGCGATCGCTCGCTGGCAGGCTGGAGATGTGATTTTTTTTAACCCCTAACAGGTATATTAGATGCTGTTTTGATAACAGCGTCTAATATACCTGCTACCTGGTCCTCTGGTGGTCCCTTTTGTTTGGATCGACCACCAGAGGACACAGGCAGCTCTGTAAAGTACCACAAAACACTACACTACACTACACCCCCCGTTACTTATTAACCCTTTATGAACCACTGATCACCCCATATAGACTCCCTGATCACCCCCCTGTCATTGATCACCCCCCTGTCATTGATCACCCCCTGTCATTGATCACCCCCCTGTCATTGATCACCCCCCCTGTAAGGCTCCATTCAGAGGTCCGTATGATTTTTACGGATCCACGGATACATGGATCGGATCCGCAAAACACATGCGGACCTCTAAATGGAGCCTTACGGGGGGTGATCAATGACAAGGGGGTGATCACCCATATAGACTCCCTGATCACCTCCGTCATTGATCACCCCCCTGTAAGGCTCCATTCAGACGTCCGTATGATTTTTACGGATCCACTGATACATGGATCAGATCCGCAAAACACATGCGGACGTCTGAATGGAGCCTTACAGGGGGGTGATCAATGACAAGGGGGTGATCACGCATATAGACTTCCTGATCACTTCCCTGTCATTGATCACCCCCCTGTCATTGATCACCCCCCTGTAAGGCTCCATTCAGACGTCCGTATGATTTTTACGGATCCACTGATACATGGATTGGATCCGCAAAACACATGCGGACCTCTGAATGGAGCCTTACAGGGGGGTGATCAATGACAGAGGGGTGATCACCCATATAGACTCCCTGATCACCTCCGTCATTGATCACCCCCCTGTAAGGTTCCATTCAGACGTCCGTATGATTTTTACGGATCCACTGATACATGGATCGGATCCGCAAAACACATGCGGACGTCTGAATGGAGCCTTACAGGGGGGTGATCAATGACAAGGGGGTGATCACGCATATAGACTTCCTGATCACTTCCCTGTCATTGATCACCCCCCTGTAAGGCTCCATTCAGACGTCCGTATGATTTTTACAGATCCACTGATACATGGATCGGATCCACAAAACACATGCGAACATCTGAATGGAGCCTTACAGGGGGGTGATCAATGACAGAGGGGTGATCACCCATAAAGACTCCCTGATCACCTCCGTCATTGATCACCCCCCTGTGAGGCTCCATTCAGACGTCCGTATGATTTTTACGTATCCACTGATACATGGATCGGATCCGCAAAAAAACATGCGGACGTCTGAATGGAGCCTTACAGGGGGGTGATCAATGACAAAGGGGTGATCACGCATATAGACTTCCTGATCACTTCCCTGTCATTGATCACCCCCCTGTCATTGATCACCCCACTGTAAGGCTCCATTCAGACGTCCGTATGATTTTTACGGATCCACTGATACATGGATCGGATCCGCAAAACACATGCGGACGTCTGAATGGAGCCTTACAGGATGGGGGATCACTGACAGAGGGGTGATCACCCATATAGACTCCCTGATCACCTCCGTCATTGATCACCCCCCTGTGAGGCTCCATTCAGACGTCCGTATGATTTTTACGGATCCACTGATACATGGATCGGATCCGCAAAAAAACATGCAGAGGTCTGAATGGAGCCTTACAGGGGGGTGATCAATGATAAGGGGGGTGATCACGCATATAGACTTCCTGATCACCTCCCTGTCATTGATCACCCCCTGTAAGGCTCCATTCAGACATTCGTATGCGTTTTGTGGATCCGATCCATGTATCCGTGGATCCGTAAAAAATCATACGGACGTCTGAATGGAGCCTTACAGGGGGGTGATCAATGACAGGGGGGTGATCAATGACAGGGGGGTGATCACCCCATATAGACTCCCTGATCACCCCCCTGTCATTGATCACCCCCTGTAAGGCTCCATTCAGACATTTTTTTGGGCACAAGTTAGCGGAAATTTTTTGTTTGTTTTTGTTTTTTCTTACAAAGTCTCATATTTCACTAACTTGTGTCAAAAAATAAAATCTCACATGAACTTACCATACCCCTCACGGAATCCAAATGCGTAAAATTTTTTAGACATTTATATTCCAGACTTCTTCTTACGCTTTAGGGCCCCTAAAATGCCAGGGCAGTATAAATACCCCACATGTGACCCCATTTCGGAAAGAAGACACCCCAAGGTATTCCGTAAGGGGCATATTGAGTCCATGAAAGATTGATATTTTTGTCCAAAGTTAGCGGAAAGGGAGACTTTGTGAGAAAAAAAATAAAAAAATCAATTTCCGCTAACTTGTGCCAAAAAAATAAAAATTCTAGGAACTCGCCATGCCCCTCACGAAATACCTTGGGGTGTCTTCTTTCCAAAATGGGGTCACATGTGGGGTATTTACACTGCCCTGGCATGTTAGGGGCCCCAAAGCGTGAGAAGAAGTCTGGGATCCAAATGTCTAAAAATGCCCTCCTAAAAGGAATTTGGGACGCTTTGCGCATCTAGGCTGCAAAAAAGTGTCTCGCATCTGGTATCGCCGTACTCAGGAGAAGTTGGGGAATGTGTTTTGGGGTGTCATTTTACATATACCCATGCTGGGTGAGATAAATATCTTGGTCAAATGCCAACTTTTTATATAAAAAAATGGGAAAAGTTGTCTTTTGCCAAGATATTTCTCTCGCCCAGCATGGGTATATGTAAAATGATACCCCAAAACACATTCCCCAACTTCTCCTGAGTACGGCGATACCACATGAGTGACACTTTATTGCAGCCTATGTGGGCAAAGGGGCACACATTCCAAAGAGCACCTTTCGGATTTCGCAGGCCATTTTTTACACATTTTGATTGCAAAGTACTTCTCACACATATGGGCCCCTAAATTGCCAGGGCAGTATAACTACGCCACAAGTGACCCCATTTTGGAAAGAAGATACCCCAAGGTATTCCGTGAGGAGCATGGCGAGTTCCTAGAATTTTTTATTTTTTGTCGCAAGTTAGTGGAATATAAGACTTTGTAAGGAAAAAAAATATATAAAAAATCATCATTTTCCGCTAACTTGTGACAAAAAAAAAAAAATTCTAGGAACTCGCCATCCCCCTCACGGAATACCTTGGGGTGTCTTCTTTCCAAAATGGGGTCACTTGTGGCGTAGTTATACTGCCCTGGCAATTTAGGGGCCCAAATGTGTGAGAAGTAGTTTGCAATCAAAATGTGTAAAAAATGGCCTGCGAAATCCGAAAGGTGCACTTTGGAATATGTGCCCCTTTGCCCACTTTGGCTGCAAAAAAGTGTGACACATCTGGTATCGCCGTACTCATGAGAAGTTGGTGAATGTGTTTTGGGGTGTCATTTTACATATACCCATGCTGGGTGAGATAAATATCTTGGTCAATGCCAACTTTGTATAAAAAAATGGGAAAAGTTGTCTTTTGCCAAGATATTTCTCTCACCCAACATGGGTATATGTAAAATGACACCCCAAAACACATTCCCCAACTTCTCCTGAGTACGGCGATACCAGATGTGTGACACTTTTTTGCAGCCTAGGTGGGCAAAGGGGCACACATTCCAAAGAGCACCTTTCGGATTTCGCAGGCCATTTTTTACACATTTTGATTGCAAAGTACTTCTCACACATATGGGCCCCTAAATTGCCAGGGCAGTATAACTACGCCACAAGTGATCCCATTTTGGAAAGAAGACACCCCAAGGTATTCCGTGAGGGGCATGGCGAGTTCCTAGAATTTTTTATTTTTTGTCGCAAGTTAGTGGGATATGAGACTTTGTAAGAAAAAAAAAACAAAAAAAAAACATCATTTTCCGCTAACTTGTGACAAAAAAAAAAAAGTTCTATGAACTCACTATGCCCATCAGCGAATACCTTAGGGTGTCTACTTTCCGAAATGGGGTCATTTGTGGGGTGTTTGTACTGTCTGGGCATTGTAGAACCTCAGGAAACATGACAGGTGCTCAGAAAGTCAAAGCTGCTTCAAAAAGCGGAAATTCACATTTTTGTACCATAGTTTGTAAACGCTATAACTATTACCCAAATCATTTTTTTTTATCAAAGACATGTAGAACAATAAATTTAGCGAAAAATTTATATATGGATGTCGTTATTTTTACAAAATTTTACAGCTGAAAGTGAAAAATGTCATTTTTTTGCAAAAAAATCGTTAAATTTCGATTAATAACAAAAAAAGTAAAAATGTCAGCAGGAATAAAATACCACCAAATGAAAGCTCTATTAGTGAGAAGAAAAGGAGGTAAAATTCATTTGGGTGGTAAGTTGCATGACCGAGCAATAAACGGTGAAAGTAGTGTAGTGCAGAAGTGTAAAAAGTGGCCTGGTCATTAAGGGGGTTTTAGCTAGCGGGGTTTAAGTGGTTAATAAGCGAGATCACATCTTCCCACAGTGGTCTAAGCCTTGGCAACTCCACAGCCCATGTAAAAGGTCTGCTTTGGGCAGCGAGCACTTAGGACATTCCCTCAGATAATGTGCTGGGGCATTAGAGTATGAAAGATTGTACGCATATGTCGCTTTATGTAGAATCCTCCATTGCGATTCTCTCCATTGCTCACTGTGAACAGCCCTCCTGATATATTCTAAACCCTCTCTCATTTTAAGGGTCAAATCTTCCACCCCCACATCTTTCCCATTGCGCAAAAACAGATTTCGCTAGGCTCATAAGACTAATATCTCTTAGACGTCTATATGTATCTGCCAAGGAGATCATAACCCCGCTTCTCCCCAGTAGAGCTTCAAACCAGGTCATTCTGTCCACTTCTAAAGAATCCGCTTGGGCTTTACAATAAGCCGAGAGCTGATAAAATGCCAGTGGGTGAGATGTCTCCATCTGATGCCCATTGACAAATTTCTCCCACAACATCAATTTATAGTCTGGTCCAGTTAGTAAGTCATTTAGCTTGTAGATGTTTTTCTCTCTCCACTTCTTATACATTCTATTTTCTCGCCCTTGCGGAAAAAACGGTAAAGACCACAAAGGCATCTGGGGTGATAAGTATATCGGAAGCCTGTATATTTTCCTAATCGCTTTCCACGCCATAATAGTATCTCTAAGAAGAATAGATTGCTTTACCTCCCTTGGAAGATCTTTTAACCGAGTGTGAATAAGGGCAGCCAACTCCCACGGTTTGGCCAGTTCCCGTTCCACCTTCCCCGCAGAGAAATAATTTGTTTTCCAGACCCAGTCTCTCACATGACGAAAAAGGGCAGCTAAGTTATATAGTCTAATGTCGGGCATATTTAAACCCCCCTCCCATTTCAGCAAGCAGAGTTTCTTATAGGCTACAGGTGGCCTCTTTTTATTCCAGAGGAACTTCACAAACGCCGCTTGCAATTTGCTCACATCTGCATGTTTGAGGAGCACGGGATTTGTCTGTAGTGGGTATAGCATTTTCGGGAAGCTTACCATTTTTATTAAACATGCTCTCCCCATTAATGACAATGGTAGATCCTTCCATTTATCAAGCTCCTTGGTGATTTTAGCTATAAGCGGTGGGTAGTTTAATGAATAAATTGAAGATGCATTCTTGCCTATTTTGACCCCCAAATATGTGATATAGTCTTTACGTATCTCAACCCCATTTTGGGAAATTTCCCCCATATCTCTATCCCTTAAAAAAAATAACTGACTTTTGGACACATTAATTTTGTAGCCCGTTACTCCCTCATAGTTCTGGAATATCTCCAGTACCGCCTCTAGGTGTAAGCCCGGTGCATTCATAAAAATTAGCAAATCGTCAACAAAACATGCGAGCTTTAGAACTTCTTTTTCCACCTTAATCCCTTCATACTTATCCAACCCACAGAGGAATAAAGCAAGCGGCTCCAGAGCAATGTCAAACAATAAGGGCGACAAAGGGCACCCCTGCCGTGTCCCTCTGTGAAGCCAAACAGTATCTGACAGAAAGCCCGGAATATGAACCTTTGCCTGAGGATCTGCGTATACTGCTGAAAAATAGTTCCTAAATGCACCTTTTATATCCATTTTGTTCAAGACATCATTTAGCCATTGCCAGCTGACATTGTCAAATGCCTTTTCGACATCAATGGCCAGGAGGGCCTGCGTCGCGTGGGCTCCATTCCGCCGCAAACTGTCTTGCACTGCCAATACTTTCCTGATATTAGTCACCGCCGAGCGGTCTTTGATAAATTGATGTTCCCCAATCAGGTCCGGCATAAGTAATGCCAACCTATTGGCCAGGATCTTTGATGCCAACTGTAGGTCCTGATTAATCAAGGAGATTGGCCTGAAAGATTCTGGTTGTGTCAGATCCTTCCCTGGCTTTGGGATCAGCTTAATATACGCCATATTACCAGATGGAGGAATCCTTCCTCCTCTGAGTACCGATCTAAACAGGGCGGTTAACGTCGAGACTATGTCAGGTCCTAATGCCTTATAAAATTCTGCAGGGAATCCGTCAGGGCCCGGTGACTTCCCATTATGCAAGGCCTTAATTGTCTGCTGTACCTCAGTCTCGTTATATCAGAGTTGAGGCTCTCTAACATTTCTGGCGATAATGTGGGGAGTTTCACTTTGTTTAGAAGTTCCCTCGCTTTCCGCGAGTCATATGTCGCTTGGGAGTACATGATCCTAAAATAATGTTTCATAATGTCCAGTATCTTTCTAGGGTGGGACTGCAAGACTCCCTGATCATCTCGAAGGGGGTATACTTGTGAGCGTCTGACATAAGGGCGCGTAAGATTTGCAAGCAACTTTCCCGCCTTGTTTCCATATCTAAAAAGAGTAGCTTGTCTACAGTCAGCAAACCACTTGACCTTCCATTCCTGATAATAGTCATAGCTGTGCTTAGCCGTGACCCATGCCACCTTATTTTCATCCGTCGGATCACTGCGATATTTTGTGTACGTCAACCTCACGTTATGTATTGCTTGATCATATTTTTTCTGTATATCTTTTCTCTGCCCTATAGAGTACGATATGATTCTCCCCCTTAATACCGCTTTTGCAGTTTCCCAAAACAGCTCAGCATTTTGCTTATGTGCTTCATTATCCTGGGAGTACTCCCACCACCACCCCCTCAGCCTGTCTTTGAAGTCTTCATCCAGCAACAAATGACCTGGCATTCTCCAGATCTGGTCCGTACCTCTGGGGATATTTTCCTCCAGTTCAAACCAAAGTGGAGCATGATCTGAAATCAATATGTCTTCTAATTCCGCCTTATAGACTCTTGGGACCAGATCCGGAGATACCAATACATAATCTATTCTGGACCAAGACCTCTGTGAGAAAGAGTAGTGAGAGTACTCTGTCAGCAGGGTGGTGCCTCCGCCAGATATCTACCAAGTCTACAGCCTCAAGAGATGGCGTAAGGGTATGGGAACCCTCTGGATTTTGCTGACTTCTTTTTTGTCCCGTCTGCTTCCTGTCCTCCACACTGTTTCTTACCCTATTGAAGTCACCTGCCACTATCATGGACGGGCCTTTATCCTGAAGCACTAAATTCTCCAGAGCTTGATAAAAACCTGCTTGGGCCGTGTTAGGAGAATAAATATTATACAAGAGTAGTTGTCTGCCCCCCAAGTTAATCTCAGCTCTCAAACTCCTCCCTTCTTTATCAGTCTCACTCTTATTCAAGGTGTACTGAAGATTTTTGCGAAACAGTATCATTAACCCCGCCCTCCTTCCCATTGATGATGAACCGATCACCTGTCCCACCCAATATTTACACATCCTCCAGAAGTCTTGTTCCTCCAGGTGTGTCTCCTGTAACATGGCCACATCCGCCTTCAGTTTTTTAAGGTGTCTAAGTATCATATTTCGTTTGGTCTGGGAACGTAGACCTTTCACTTTCCATGTCACTATTCTCATAAAATCCTTTCAAACAGGACTATCCCAGGAGACACACCTGGAGGAAAACCAGACTGTCTATACCTGAAAAGAAAGCACAAGTCAGTGATGAGCAGCAATACAAACATTTCCCAACATAACACCCTTCCCCTCCCCTTGAACAATTGAAACATTACTACGCGATATCAGTCTCCTAGCATCGACTTCTCTTTTTTCGCGCATCCTGTGGAACTATCGCAATTCCGCACTCCTACCTTCACACCACCCTAATACTCTCGAAATAGAGAAAGATCAAAAAAATATTGACAAAATCCTACCCCCAAAACCCTCTGTAACATTCTAAACATTGAGGTTCTTCTCCATCTATCATTTACCCTCCACATCAAACAGCATTACTGTTATTTCTCCCCTTTTCTCCCCTCCCTTCTATACCTCCAGACCTCACCGGACCCCAGAGATCAAACTTGTAACTCAGCATCAAAACGTCCCAGGGTCTCTGAAACAATTAAAAGTTTTCGTCCATCATACTTTACACTATGCCCCCGGGTCACTTCACTTGAGCCTTGGGACTCATCCATGGGCTCTCTGAACGTCGGGGATCTCCTGTAATTTTGTCAGTCCTGACGCCTCTCCTTTCTTCGATTATACTGAGCATCCGATATATATCCTCCTCTCTCTTGCCATGCGTCCTCATCTTCTTCGTCTCCTAGTTCCCTCATGGCCTCCCTCGGGTTTAGGTAAGTATCAATGTGTCCATCTTGATGAAAGACCCGCAGTGTGGCGGGAAACAGCAGCGCAAATTTGGTTTTCTTTCTGACCAGAGCTGAACATACTTGTGAGAAGGCTCTCCTCCATTTCGTAACTTCCATCGAGTAGTCGCTGAAAAGGAATATTTTCGAGCCTCTCAACATCACCGGGTGTTGCACGCTTTTATACTTCCTCAGAATCGCCTCCTTGGCGGCATAATTTAAATATTTCGCAATGGCTGCTCTCGGTCTCGCTCTTCCCCCGTTTGCGTCTGCTTGTCTCACTGGACCCAGTCTGTGGGCTCTTTCAACTGTGCATTCGCCTTGGAGCCCCAAGGCTTGAGGGAGTTCTAATGTGAATATTTTAAGCAGTTGCGATTGAGGAATATCTTCTGGCAATCCCACCATCCGAAGATTACTTCTCCTGGAACGATTTTCCAGGTCTTCCAGTTTGTCTTTAAGCGCCTGGTTGTTTGAGAGTACCTCTCTCACTTTTATTTGTGTCTGCTCAAGCTTTTCCTCCACCATAGTAATTCTCTGCTCCAGCTCTGTTATTTGTGTGAAGTGTTGGGACACTTCTGTCTGTATCTGGAGGAGTGCCGCCGAGACTGTGGCCACCAGTGTGGATTTAATATCAGGCGCTAGCAACTTCGCCACTTCCAGCGTCATGGTCCGGCAGGATATCGTAATGTCCTGATCTGGGGTTAAACCAACCTCCGAGCCCTCCGATTCTACATCCGAGCTTCTAGCCGGTGTCTGGGCTGCCGATCGGGTAAGTCTCTGCGTCTTCTCTGTCGCCGCCATTTTGCCTTTCAGCTGGCGCTCCTCACCCTGTGAGGGACGCGTCGGAGTACTCGACATGCCGTCTTTCCTCAGAAATTTCTCCATCCGCTTGTCCTATGGCTCCCACAGAAGGTCGGGGATGTCAGGTTTATCACCCAGGAGTTTTATTTACTGGTTTGCGGGCTTTGGGTATCGGAGCTCCGGTCCTCACTACCCTCTCATGCGCGCGCCGGAACCAGAAGTCAACAGCAGCAATCTTATTCACAACAGGAGCAAAAATAAGAGTAATTAGAAATTAAAGAGTAAAATACAAGAAAAACATAACACAGAATTTACTTTAAAAATTCACTACTGGGTTTCTGGGAACAGTGGATGTTATCCTGCACTGAATCAAGGGGATAACCTAGGACAGAGCTGGCCTTCTTAATGAGCTTATCTAATCTGTCTCTCAGCCACAGATAAGCTGCTCCCCAAACAAACCACACCATAGAATATGGCTGATGCCACCACTGAGTCAAAGAAGGTCTTTAGGAGCATCCCCTGCACGCCAAAGGACCTCACTCTCCTCAACAGATAGAGTCTGCTCTAACCCTTTTTTAAAAGAGCATCAGTGTTATGGCTCCAGTCCAGTTTGTTGTTCAAGTGAACACCCAGGTACTTATGAGTCCACCACCTCAATGTCCATTCCCTATATGTTCACTGGAACCAAAGCAAAGGGCCTGTGCCTGCGGAAATCCACCACCAGCTCCTTGGTTTTGCCTGCGTTGATCTGGAGCTGGTTCCGTTGACACCAGTCCATAAAATCCTGTGTCTCCTGTCTGTCCTCACCTGTGATAAGGCCGACTATGGCAGAGTCATCAGAGAACTTCTGCAGCCAAATGCCAGTGAGATGGCTTGCAGTGGTGAAGGGTAATTTTTCAAAATGACAAGTATTATACAGTACTTGTCCTAAATTTGTCCTAGTGAATTGCTTTTTAAAGATTTACCTTTCAAGGAAAAAGATATCCCCTTCAGGGTACTTATACACAGTGATTTTTTCTACTGCAAATCAAGCTTTGTATTTTGCCACAAATCCATAGTATATCAGCAGAAAAATTTGCATGAAATTTTTCTGCAGTTTTCATTGTGGCTTTTACCTCTGTACATTAAAAGGGAGGACATACATGGTATACCAAAATAACTGACATGTTGCAGATTTAAAATTCTACATCCTAAGTCAATTTGTGTGCAGAAAATTTGTGCAGTGTGTATTGTAGATGACAGTTATTAAAATTCCATTAAGGGTATGGCCACAGTTGTCGGATTATCCACAACTCAATCTCTGCTGCAAATTTTCCTGTGTTTTTTTGGTACAATTTTTTTGCGGCTTTTACCCTATTTAAAATCCACGAGTTGTGACATTTCATAAAGATACGATGTAGATTTTTTTTTACAAATCCACATGGAAATTCCACATGAAATACACTATGCAGATGGACTTAAAGGGGTTCTTTGGACTGGACATTTGATGACCTATCCTTAGTAATAGGTCATCAGTATCAGATTGGTTGGGGACCAACTCCTGGTATTGCGGCTGATCAGCTGCTTACAGAAGATCCAGTGCTACACAGTTGAATAGGAGTTACAGTAACCAGTGTGCAGTGCACGGAGCTTCTGCAAACAGCTGATCGGTGTCCTAAACTCAAATCTCAAAAAATTATGATATATATACATATATATATATATATATATATATATATATATAGAAAAATGGCGGCACTGGCTCAAAGAAAGAGGTACGGGTGCACGTCCCAAGGGGAATGGACTTATTACCCCAATAAATGGATCCAGAAAAAAGAGCGGCACTCCGATAGGTAAAAGCAAGTGAACCCTTTATTCACCCAGGTGGTGCAACGTTTCGGCTCCAAACATGACCCTTCTTCAAGCAAAGATACAACTCAAATAGTGGCAATTATATAAGGAAATCAATTAACATACAAATCATGTGATCACATACCCCCCAATGGGTGTGTTTACAAATCATGACAACATTATAATAAGTAAATACAGTGTCATATAGTGCAAAAATAAGAATACCTATCATGAATAGAGAAGCATGATCATGAATATTGTATATGTCCAAAATATAGTGCACAATGTGCATAGATCGAGTGCAATAAACTTGATCAAAATATATAAACACTGATTATACATAAGTGTGGGTGATACAGAGGGAGGAGCAACGAAGTGGTATCGCAGACATACCCGACCAGCAGGGAGGCTCATTCATGCCGCTATGTTGGCGTTGTGGTCATCTCATTGCGCAGGCGTGAACCAGCACCAATAGCTGACATTAGACAAGCGGGAGAGGCTAACACGTCATCAGAGTAGGCCGGCACTCATACGTCACACGGACGTCTTTCCAGCCAGTCGCGATATATCGCCCCATGCGCATGCCCAGTGAAGAACCATACTGGGAGCGCCATCTTGGTGATTGGAAAATTGCCCATAGGTCATCATCCTGTGTATCGCATCCAACCTAAAGCAAAAACGGGTATTAATGGCATGTAAGAGCACTGAGCTCCCCGTAATTCAGGGTGCCTACATGCCCAACCCAGGCAAAAATCCATTGCATCCACGGAATCCGCAGTGTCTGCAGGGGTCTCGCCAAAGGTACCAAGCCCACATCAAACCCGAGAGGGTTCTCCTCATCTAGCTGCAAGGATGCCACAGGGTGTAGATAACTCATCACATAATGTTTAGAAAATTATAAGAATTGCAACAACAGGGCTGTTGTACCAAATGAACCAATCCCGCGGTGCTTGCCATACCCAGCAAAATCGGGTGTAAGAGATGCCATAATCTGAATGAACAAAATATATAGTATAATTAGGTTACCCCCTCCTGCGGTACACTGCGTACACACCATCCGTGTATTCCATCCCCTGCGCTGCTGAGTGTAGATGATCTAGAAAAAGAGAAAAAAATATTAAAGCAAGAATAAATTGAGCTATATAACTCTCAAAGCGTGTACACAGATAGCTGAACGACATCCAGCTGGACAACGGAGGCAAACCAACCCTCATAAGACATCCCCGAAATTATACTCAACATTTAAGCCATTGGGTTTTAAGCTGTCCAACTTGTGGATCCAGCTAAGTTCTCTACGCTTAAGTATCCTGGACCTGTCACCACCTCGTCTGGGCTGAGGTATGTGATCGAGGATCCAACACCTCAGATCACCTTCCTTGTGCTTGGCCTCAGTGAAATGCTTGGATACCGGCAAATCCAACCGTTTATTCCGGATACTTAAGCGATGATTGTTAAAACGAGTCTTAAGTTCAGTTGTAGTCTCGCCTACATAAAGAAAATTGAAAGGGCAAGAAAGTGCATAGATGACGTAATTAGAATCACAGGTTAAGTGAAATGAGATACCGTAGAATGAACCAGTACTGGGGTGTGTAAAATCTCCTCCCTTTGCGAATATATTTGCAGTTGACGCAATTCAGACAGGGAAAACAGCCCAGGCCGGACTGCGTCAACTTGGTTTGTCTAAGGGATCCCTTAGAGTCAATATCAGCTTTGACCAACTGATCCCGCAAATTTCTGGATCGACGGGAGGATAGCAATGGTGGACATTGAAATTCAGGGATTTCCTTAAAACATGTGCCAAGCAAACCTCAGTGTTTATTGAGGATCTTGTTTATTGACGGGCTGAGTTCGCTGTAAACCGAGACAAACGGAATCCTGTCAATTTTATGGACAGTGCTCTGTTTCGTCAGCAACTCAGTCCTGTCAAGGGTACGAACCCTGTCCATGTGTTCCCTCAGCAGTCGTTTGGGGTAACCCCTATCCTGGAACTTGATGGCCATGGAATCTAGGGTCGCATCTAATTTGGCTTCATCAGACACAACACGTTTGACCCGGAGAAACTGGGAGAAAGGCAACGACTGAATCATTCTCCTAGGGTGGGAGCTATTGTAACACAAAAAAGTGTTGGTGTTGGTGGGTTTTGTGTATAGCTCAGTGTGCAGCACACCCTCTTTGAACAACACTTTGGTGTCCAAAAACTGGATCTCAGTTCTGGAATAGATCAGGGTGAATTGCAGATCCGGGTCATGGTTGTTTAAAAAGCCATGGAAGTCCACCAAGCCAGTCTCAGAACCTGTCCATATGAGGAAGATGTCGTCGATCTATCTCCACCCACATGGCTGAAGTGGTGGGACAAATAGACGACATCCTCCTCATAGCACCGCATGAAAATATTTGCATACGTGGGGGCCACGTGAGACCCCATGGCCACACCACGTTCTTGCAAATAAAATACATCCTTAAAGAGAAAATAGTTATAATGCAGCACAATTCTGAGCAAATCAATTATAAATTCAGAAGCATGAGGAGTATAAGTTGATGAAACAACATTTTCTCAACGGCCTTGATACCCCTTCCATGTACAATTGATGTGTACAGTGAAGTCACATCAAATGATGCAAGTAATGCTGAAGACACCTGGGTCAAATCAACATCCTGAAGTTTGACCAATAAATCTGATGTATCTTGTATATAAGACAATCCCCCTGTAGAGAAATCTCGCAGGACTTTGTCCAAAAAGATGGCTATGCCGCTGAAAATGAAGTCAGAGCCCGAGACAATGGGTCGTCCCGGGGGATCGATGATGGTCTTGTGGATCTTGGACAGCACATAAATCATGGGAGTGACCGGATGTGCTACCTCAAGAAACTCACAAAGACCCCCATCAATGGTGCCAGCGGCCATAGCATCCCTGAGGCATCTGCGGATGATGTCCGCTATCATAAATTTGGGGTCAGAGTCTAAAACCCTGTATACCTGTGGGTCACCTAGTTGTCGCATAATCTCCTGTACATATTTGGTGGTATCCATTACCACGAGCGCACCCCCCTTATCAGCCGGTTTTAAAGTGAGGGTGGGGTCGGATCTAAGAGACTCCAGAGCTTCAATCTCAGTGGTGGTCAGATTAGGGTGTCTAAAGTCCCGGTCTCCCTGGGAGGAAGACCTGAGCTCAGAAATCCCCTGTTGGACAGCACTGATATAAGCACCTACTGAGGGTTTGTTAATGTTCGGTACAAAATTGCTCTTTTGAAATAAATTAAGGGATCCCAGAGAGAATTCACTCATCTGGGGTCTCACAGCTGGATCCTTCTTGTGAAACCATATTTTCAACTTTATGCGGCGGAAAAAAGAAAATAAATTAGATTCTAATTCGAACCAGTTCACTGGTGCACTGGGACAAAATGAAAATCCCCTGGACAGGACACTCACTTGAGTTGAAGTCAATTCTTGGAGGACAAATTAACAACGGTCACTTTTTCTTCCCTGTGGCCGTCTTGGTTGCCATTGATCGAGTCTTGTTGCTGCGTACTCTGCCTGACCTTCTGTGTCTGCACCAGTGAA
The DNA here is from genome assembly GCF_014858855.1 of Bufo gargarizans. Classification (NCBI taxonomy): domain Eukaryota; kingdom Metazoa; phylum Chordata; class Amphibia; order Anura; family Bufonidae; genus Bufo; species Bufo gargarizans. The sequence continues at coordinate 120,536,714 of NC_058088.1, forward strand.
CTGGTTCGAATTAGAATCTAATTTATTTTCTTTTTTCCGCCGCATAAAGTTGAAAATATGGTTTCACAAGAAGGATGCAGATGTGAGACCCCAGATGAGTGAATTCTCTCTGGGACCCCTTAATTTATTTCAAAAGAGCAATTTTGTACCGAACATTAACAAACCTTCAGTAGATGCTTATATCAGTGCTGTCCGACAGGGGATTTCTGAGCTCAGGTCTTCCTCCCAGGGACTTCAGACACGCTAATCTGACCACTACTGAGATTGAAGCTCTGGAGTCTCTTAGATCTGACCCCACCCTCACTTTAAAACCGGCTGATAAGGGGGGAGCGGTCGTGGTAATGACCACCACCAAATATGTACAGGAGATTATGCGACAACTAGGTGACCCACAGGTATACAGGGTTTTAGACTCTGACCCCAAATTTATGATAGCGGACATCATCCGCAGATGCCTCAGGGATGCTATGGCCGCTGGCACCATTGATGGGGGTCTTTGTGAGTTTCTTGAGGTAGCACATCCGGTCACTCCCGTGATTTATGTGCTGTCCAAGATCCACAAGACCATCATCGATCCCCCGGGACGACCCATTGTCTCGGGCTCTGACTTCATTTTTAGCGGCATAGCCATCTTTTTGGACAAAGTCCTGCGAGATTTCTCTACAGGGGGATTGTCTTATATACAAGATACATCAGATTTTTTGGTCAAACTTCAGGATGTTGATTTGACCCAGGTGTCTTCAGCATTACTTGCATCATTTGATGTGACTTCACTGTACACATCAATTGTACATGGAAGGGGTATCAAGGCCGTTGAGAAAATGTTGTTTCATCAACTTATACTCCTCATGCTTCTGAATTTATAATTGATTTGCTCAGAATTGTGCTGCATTATAACTATTTTCTCTTTAAGGATGTATTTTATTTGCAAGAACGTGGTGTGGCCATGGGGTCTCACGTGGCCCCCACGTATGCAAATATTTTTATGCGGTGCTATGAGGAGGATGTCGTCTAATTGTCCCACCACTTCAGCCATGTGGGTGGAGATAGATCGACGACATCTTCCTCATATGGACAGGTTCTGAGACTGGCTTGGTGGACTTCCATGGCTTTTTAAACAACCATGACCCGGATCTGCAATTCACCCTGATCTATTCCAGAACTGAGATCCAGTTTTTGGACACCAAAGTGTTGTTCAAAGAGGGTGTGCTGCACACTGAGCTATACACAAAACCCACCAACACCAACACTTTTTTGTGTTACAATAGCTCCCACCCTAGGAGAATTCAGTCGTTGCCTTTCTCCCAGTTTCTCCGGGTCAAACGTGTTGTGTCTGATGAAGCCAAATTAGATGCGACCCTAGATTCCATGGCCATCAAGTTCCAGGATAGGGGTTACCCCAAACGACTGCTGAGGGAACACATGGACAGGGTTCGTACCCTTGACAGGACTGAGTTGCTGACGAAACAGAGCACTGTCCATAAAATTGACAGGATTCCGTTTGTCTCGGTTTACAGCGAACTCAGCCCGTCAATAAACAAGATCCTCAATAAACACTGAGGTTTGCTTGGCACATGTTTTAAGGAAATCCCTGAATTTCAATGTCCACCATTGCTATCCTCCCGTCGATCCAGAAATTTGCGGGATCAGTTGGTCAAAGCTGATATTGGCTCTAAGGGATCCCTTAGACAAACCAAGTTGACACAGTCCGGCCTGGGCTGTTTTCCCTGTCTGAATTGCGTCAACTGCAAATATATTCGCAAAGGGAGGAGTTTTACACACCCCAGTACTGGTGCATCCTACAGTATCTCATTTCACTTAACCTGTGATTCTAATTACGTCATCTATGCACTATCTTGCCCGTGCAATTTTCTTTATGTAGGCGAGACTACAACTGAACTTAAGACTCGTCTTAACAATCATCGCTTGAGTATCCGGAAAAAACGGTTGGATTTGCCGGTATCCAAGCATTTCACTGAGGCCAAGCACAAGGAAGGTGATCTGAGGTGTTGGATCCTCGATCACATACCTCAGCCCAGACGAGGTGGTGACAGGTCCAGGATACTTAAGCATAGAGAACTTAGCTGGATCCACAAGTTGGACAGCTTAAAACCCAATGGCTTAAATGTTGAGTATAATTTCGGGGATGTCTTATGAGGGTTGGTTTGCCTCCGTTGTCCAGCTGGATGTCGTTCAGCCATCTGTGTACACGCTTTGAGAGTTATATAGCTCAATTTATTCTTGCTTTAATATTTTTTTATCTTTTTCTAGATCACCTACACTCAGCACCGCGGGGGATGGAATACACGGATGGTGTGTACGCAGTGTACCGCAGGAGGGGGTCACCCTATTATGCTATATATTTTGTTCATTCAGATTATGGCATCTCTTACACCCAATTTTGCTGGGTATGGCAAGCACCGCGGGATTGGTTCATTTGGTACAACAGCCCTGTTGTTGCAATTCTTAGAATTTTCTTAACATTATGTGATGAGTTATCTACACCCTGTGGCATCCATGCAGCTAGATGAGGAGAACCCTCTCGGGTTTGATGTGGGCTTGGTACCTTTGGCGAGACCCCTGCAGACACTACGGATTCCGTGGATGCGGTGGATTTTTGCCTGGGTTGGGCATGTAGGCACCCTGAATTACTGGGAGCTCAGTGCCCTTACATGCCACCAATACCCGTTTTTGCTTTAGGTTGGATGCGATACACAGGATGATGACCTATGGGCAATTTTCCAATCACCAAGATGGCGCTCCCAGTATGGTTCTTCACTGGGCATGCGCATGGGGCGATATATCGCGACTGGCTGGAAAGACATCCGTGTGACGTATGAGTGCCGGCCTACTCTGATGACGTGTTAGCCTCTCCCGCTTGTCTAATGTCAGCTATTGGTGCTGGTTCACGCCTGCGCAATGAGATGACCACAACGCCGACATAGCGGCATGAAGGGGTGGGCTGGGGCAGGGGGCAGGGAGGCAATTGCCCCCCAGGCTGCCCTAAAAAAACGGCCACTGGGCCATCTTTAACAAATCTTTTTTTTTTTTTTTTTTTTATTCCTCAGGGCCGCACCGCCGATCACCACAGGCGGCGCGGCCCTGAATGTAATTGCGGCGGCAGCTGTGAGCTGTGGGGCAGGGGAGGGAGAGGCATGTCCCTCCCCTGGTCTTCTGATAGGCCGCAGGCACTAATGCCTGCAGCCTATCAGAGGCCGGCTCAGGCAGCGCGATGACGTCATTATCATCGCGCTGCCTGAGCCGGACAGCACACAGCTGGGACACAGGCCGGAAGAGGCCTGCATCGCTGCTGATGGAGATAAGTATTAGTGTTTTTTTTTTTTCTTAGTGGGGGGAGCTGGCACTATGAGGGGAAGAGGGCTGGCACTATGGAGGGAGCTGGCACTATGGGGGGACTGGCACTATGGGGGACTGGCACTATGGGGGACTGGCACTATGGGGGGGAGCTGTCAATATGGGGGGGCTGGCACTATGGAGGAGCTGGCACTATGGGGGGGGGGTGGCACTATGGGGAGAGCTGGCACTATGGGGGAGCTGGCACGATAGGGGGAAGAGGGCTGGCACTATGGGGGAGCTGGCACTATTGGGGGCTGGCACTATGGGGGGCTGGCACTATGGGGGGAGCTGGCACTATGGGGAGGCTGGCACTATGGATGAGCTGGCACTATGGGGGGAGCTGGCACTATGGGTGGAGCTGGCACTAAGGAGGGGTCTGGCACTAAGGAGGGGTCTGGCACTATGGGGGGAGCTGGCACTATGGGGGGAGCTGGCACTATGGGGTGAGCTGGCACTATAGGGGGGCTGTCACTATGGGGGGAGCTGTCACTATGGGGGGGAGATGGCACTATGGGGGATAGCTAGCACTCTGGGGGCATTTCTTACTGGCACATTATGGGGGGGGCACCATGGGGGAGAGGAGCACTATGGGGGTATATTGGGGCTCTAAAGGGGCTTTTTTTAATTATTGGCACAATATGGGGGCACTATAGGGGTGAGAGGCACCATGGGGCATCTGTTGTCACTATAGGGGCATTATTTGGGGGCACTATGTGGAAGTGGGGGCTCTAAAGGGGCCTTTTTTATTGGCACATTATGGGGGGCACTATGGCATTTGGTGGCACTAAGGGGGCTTTTTTTACTGCCACATTATGGAAGACACTATAGGGGAGAGCGGCACTATGGGGCATTATTTGGGGCATATAGTGGCACTAAAAAGGGGCATTTTTTACTGGCACATTATGGGGGACACTATGGGGAAGGGGGGAAGGGGGAGAAGAGCACTATGAGGGCATTTACTGGGGCACTATATAGGGGTATTTTATACTGGCATACATTTTGGGGACATTAGCTCAACTGTGGGCACTAAGCGGGGGTATTTCATGTACTGTCATATTATAGGGAGAATTATTACTACTAGGGGGTATTATGGGGAGCTTTACTACTACTGGGGGGCTATGAGGAACATGATTACTAGTATGGGCATTATAGGGGCACTATTACTACTAAGTGTGCTCTGGCAGATAATTATTTCTATTGGTGGGATTTTGGGGAGCACTGTTACTTTGGGGGGCACCCTGGCATAGTATCAGCTTAGCACAATTATTTTTGGGGGACATTATCTTTATACTATTAGTGTCTGGGCGCAGTTTTTTTTTAGAGCACTGTGTGCCAATAATTGTTGAAGGGGGAACTATCTGTGTGGTAGTAGTATTTCCAGGGGAACTGTTTCTGCAGCATAGTATTGGGGGCACAGCGGGCACAGTATTGGGGGCACTATCTAGTAGTAGTATTTCCAGGGGGACTGTTTCTGCAGTCTAATATTGGGGTGGCAGGAAAGGGTGTTCAGAAGATGTGAAGATGATGGAAATGTGGGAAACTAATGTCTGTTTGTCAATCTTTGCAGAGACGGGAGATGGCTGAAAAATCATCATGGCGGTCTGGTCTGAATAGAGAAGATAAGAAAAGAGAACGTCTACAACAAAGGTGACATCACTGGATGTAAGAGGTATGGGGCGCTATGTAGGAAAGGAGATGCTCCGGCTCCCCCCCTGCCATTTGCAGAAGGAGGATTCAGAGCTGGGTGAGGACGGCCACGGGCGGGTGGCAGATGGTGGGGGGAACCACAGGCCTTGAGCAGGGTCTAGGGAGGGAGGGAGGAGAGCGGAGGAGCTTCCTGGCTGTAGCCTGCTGTTAATTGTATAATGTGAAGCAGGCAGTGCAGCCAGGACGGGCCTCCCCTCTCCGTATGATGTGTAGAGACAGGCCTCAACTATAGAATGTCAGCTGCACAGTGTTTGTTGGGCAGGGCCTATTGTATATAGGAGGGGCTTTTAATAATGGGTGGGGCTAAAAATGGGCCACTTGACTGGATTTGCCCCCCAGGGCTAAGGCTGACAGCCCTCCCCTGGCGGCATGAATGAGCCTCCCTGCTGGTCGGGTATGTCTGCGATACCACTTCGTTGCTCCTCCCTCTGTATCACCCACACTTATGTATAATCAGTGTTTATATATTTTGATCAAGTTTATTGCACTCGATCTATGCACATTGTGCACTATGTTTTGGACATATACAATATTCATGATCATTGTGCTGTTCCAGCCTTTATTCTTGTATTCTACAATTTGTGTTTGCATTATATTATCATTTACCATGTTGTGTAACGCTGCCACCCTGTGGTTATTCTTATAATACCATTTATAGTGTGTTATGTAAATTTCCATTGCATTGCTCTCCTCCCTCTTTTGTGACATCACATCCTCTGTAAGGTCCTTCGTACTTCCTCTTTGTCGCAGACCTTCAAGATGGTGAGAGCTATTCTTTTTGACCTCTAATATCCTCTAGCATACCCTCATTTCCCTGCATTTGTTTTCAAGACAAATCAATAAATGATCAAAGCTTCACCATTGTATTCTCCTCACTGGATCATCACATGCAACTGGTGCCTATATCTGGAGATATTAGTGAGTTCAGCTATCTACCATTGCTTGTACAGGGGCTATCACTCACAACCAATCAGGGGATAATCTCTAACGTACATCTGTGGCAGAATAGTCAAAAAGAAGCTTAAATCTACAGTCTTGCATGTCTACACACAGTCTGCCTGCGAGCTTAGAGCTGTCCGCCATCTTATACGCACGTGGCTTCATAAGCACAGTGCACAAGCTGGAATACCCTCTTAAAGAGACAGTACCGCTTAAATAGGAATAACATGTCCACAAGAGGCTTAGTGGATCTCTCAGTAACTGAACATACAGAAAGTCACCCTGCTCCCAAAAACTCAAATATGCAGGAAGCAGAGTCCATGTTAACTGAAGAACAATCAGTACGATTTAAACGTGTTATCAAGCCAACACAAAAGATCAGAGAGAACTTTGAGGCGACCAAAGAAGAGTTCAGTGACAATTTAAACGATTTATGGCAGAGAACTGAACACTATATAGCAGCTATTTTACGATATAACAACGACCCAACAAAGTTAACCACAACGTTGAATCGCTTAACTAACTCCTACGTCCGCTATCAGCGACTCTCTGCTAAGTACATCACTTTCCTGAGCGACTCTGATTTTGACGAAGCCTCTGATGAGCTGAGTGAGAGAAAGAATCTCCTTGAAGAGAAGGATGCCCTAGTACAAGATGCTAAGAGCAAGGCAGAACTCCGCATCGCACACTTACAGGAGGCGAGATCCCATCGGTCAACTTCAAGTAAACATACAAAATACACCCTTTCATCTTCCAAAACCTCTCGTTCCGGAAGGTCAGCCTTGCATGACAAGCTTATAGAAGTCCGGGCAGAAGCAGAGGAAGCTAGCGTAAGAAGTTCCTTTGCTAAGAAGGAGGCGGAGATTACGAAGAAGAAAGCAGAAATGGAGGCTAAGAAAGCAGAAATGGAGGCTAAAATGGAGGCTAAGAAAGCAGAAATGGAGGCTAAGAAAGCAGAAATGGAGGCTAAGATGGCAGAAATGGAGGCTGAGACAGAAGCCCAGCTAAAGATCCTCCAGACAGAAAGGGAAGAAGCAGCTACCTTAGCTAAACTAAAGGTCCTCGAGCAAGCATTAAGCCAAGGTACCGACCCAGACTGTTTCGTCCCAGGAGAAGAGGAAGACCCAGCCGACCGTACTGCCAGGTATGTGCTAAGGCAACCATCGCCTACTCCTCCTGTAAAATCGCATGCACCAACGCCACTTCTAACTCACCAACTGGGTGAACCCCCAGAGTACCAGAAATCATCACAGCCCAGTAATAAGGTAATATCTAGCACCAAGCAGGCTGATCATCCAGAGACTAAACCGCAGCTTAATCCTTATGCCACATCATTCCATCCTGATCAATCTCAACCTTATCTGCCAGAGCCCCCACATGCTCTAGAGACACCACAATGCAATACAGCAATATGGAGTGGGAGATCAGACATGTCAGACTTTGCCAGATACATGATGCGCAGGGAGCTGATTAACGTTAGTCTCTCAAGGTTTGATGACCGTGCCGAAAACTACAGGGCCTGGAAATCGACCTTTAAAGCAGTAATCGGTGACATAAACCTCACTGCCATGGAGGAACTTGACTTGCTCATCAAATGGTTAGGCCCAGAATCTGCAGAACGCATAAAGACATTAAGAGTGGTTCATGCAGGCCACTCAGAGGAAGGTCTCGCTGCAGCATGGGAGAGACTTGAACAGACCTATGGCAGTCAGAAGCTATAGAAAGTGCCCTATTCAGGAGACTTCAAGCCTTCCCAAGGATAACTGGCAAAGACAATCGCAAACTCCAGGATCTAAGCGACCTACTAAAAGAACTTGAATTGGCAAAAATGGACCCACGTCTGCCAGGACTGAGTTACCTTGATACCGCCCATGGCGTCAATCCAATAGTGTCGAAACTACCACATGGCATGCAAGAGAAATGGGCAGACCAGGGCTCCAGATACAAGAGAGAACACAATGTGTCTTTTCCCTCTTTCTCTTATTTTACCAGATTCATCAGTGACCAAGCTCGAAAGAAGAATGACCCCAGCTTTGAATCCACTCTACCTGCTTCATCCTCATGTTCAAGGTATGACAACACCACAAATAAACCTAGAGACTTAAGGGGGACAGTATCCGTTAGGAAAACCAATGTCCCACTCATTTCAACCTGCACTACTAGGAAGGAATACCCTGTCCTCAAAGAAAAGGACCCTAACCGCATGTGCCCCATCCATAAAAGACCTCATCCTTTAAAGGAGTGTCGTGGGCTCAGGGCAAAGACCTTGCAAGAACGCAGAGAGATACTCAAAGAGCTTGGAGTGCGTTACAAGTGTTGTGCCTTATCTAATCATATGGCGAAAGACTGTAAGGTTATTATCAAGTGTGCAGAATGCAGCAGTGACAAGCACGTTACAGCAATGCATCCTACCTTGCCTTCAGACAACGCACCATCTCAAGCTGCGACCAATGCCGTCGAACTTCATGGCGGGGAGCCACCGGCTCAAGAATTAGCTACAACTACTATTTCCTCTTCCTGTATGGCGATATGTGGCAAGGAGGCTGATTCTAAGTGCTGTGCAAAGGTGTGTTTGGTCAACGTCTACCCAGAAGGGCAATCTGAAAGAGCCATCAGAATGTACGCAATTATTGATGAACAAAGCAATAGGTCTCTGGCAAAACCTAAATTCTTTGAGATTTTCGGCATAGCAGGAGAAGCAACACCATATACCCTCAACACTTGTTCTGGTCGTGTAGAGACCTATGGCAGAAGAGCCACTGGATACCTTATCTCCTCCATAAAAGGGAACGTTCATATACCCTTGCCAACGTTAATTGAATGCAACCAAATACCAGATGAAAGAGATGAAATTCCTACTCCAGAAGCTGCATACCATCATTCCCACTTGAAACATCTAGCTAGTGAGATTCCCCCTATGGACATGAATGCTGACATCCTACTTCTGCTTGGGAGAGACATTCTGAGGGCCCACAAGGTGCGTCAACAATGCAACGGTCCTGATAATGCCCCATATGCACAGAGACTCGATTTAGGCTGGGTAATCGTGGGCGATGTATGTATAAATAAGAGCCACAAACCATCTCAAGTGAACTCCTTCAAAACCTTTGTGCTCAACAATGGTCGCACATCTCATTTTAAGCCATGTGTTCATCACTATGAGGTGAAGGAAAGGCTTTCTAACCTCTTAAAGACACCAGACATCATTCCTACCCGTTATGACAACTTAGGAAAAACTGTGTTTTGTACAACACCAGACGACGACAAACTGGCCTTGTCCATGGATGACAAAGAGTTTTTTTAAAATAATGGACGATGAATTCTTCAAAGATGCATCTAACCACTGGGTTGCACCTTTACCTTTCCGTGCTGTAAGAGCCAGACTTCCTGACAACCGGGAACAAGCACTCTCCAGATTCATCTCCTTGCAACGTACGTTAAAAAGCAAACCAGAAATGAAAAGTCATTTTGTGGCCTTCATGGAAAAAATATTTCGCAATGATCATGCAGAGCTGGCTCCACCCTTACAAGAGCATGAAGAATGCTGGTACCTTCCATCCTTTGGGGTATATCACCCACGGAAGCCAAACCAAATAAGAGTGGTATTCGATTCAAGTGCCAAACATAATGGCGTATCTCTGAACGACGTCCTTCTCACCGGTCCGAACCTGACCAATAATCTGGTGGGAGTGCTCATGAGATTCAGAAAGGAGCCAGTAGCCATTACTGCTGACATTGAACAAATATTCCATTGCTTTATCGTGCGGCAAGATCATAGAAACTACCTCCGGTTTCTTTGGCATAGAGACAATGACACCAGCAAAGAAATGGTTGAATGCCGCATGAAGGTGCACGTGTTTGGTAACAGTCCTTCACCTGCTGTTGCTACATATGGCCTACGTAGGGCTGCCTTAGATGGTGAATCAGAATTTGGGGAGCATGCCAGAAACTTTGACGTGAGAGACTTCTATGTGGACGATGCACTCAAATCCTTCCCTACAGCGGAGGAGGCCATAGATCTGCTCAAAAGGACACAAGGTATGCTTTCAAAGTCTCGTCTAAGGTTACATAAGATAGCCTCTAACTGTGCTGCCGTAATGAAAGCCTTCCAGCCCAGCGATCATGCCACAGAATTCAGAGATTTGAATCTAGGGATAGACAATCCACCAGTACAGAGAAGTCTGGGCCTGAGGTGGGACTTAGCAAATGACTCCCTTGGATTTCAAGTTAACTGTGCAGATAAACCATTTACTAAACGGGGAGTTCTCTCAGTGGCGAACAGCCTATATGATCCCCTGGGATGTGTGGCACCTTTGACTGTACAAGGCAAATTCCTGTTAAGACAGTTCTCAGAGTCTGTATCTGACTGGGATGCTCCACTGCCCTCTGACAAACAACAAAAGTGGGAGTTGTGGAAGGAATGCTTGCATGCATTAGACAGTATTCACATACCAAGGTGTTACACTCCAACATCCCTTACAGCCACTCGGAGGAGAGAAATCCACATCTTCTCAGATGCGTCTACTGAAGCCATCGCAGCTGTTGCTTATTTAAAGGTAATAGACTATTCCAATCAAGCACATGTTGGATTTCTATTTGGAAAGGCAAAATTAGCTCCAAAACCTGAGCACACCATTCCTAGACTCGAACTTTGTGGGACTGTGCTAGCCGTAGAGATTGCGGACTTTATACAACGTGAGCTGGATATTCAGGTGGATGACATTCAATTTTACACAGACAGTAAGGTTGTCCTGGGTTACATCTACAACCAGTCAAAACGCTTCTACGTTTATGTCAGTAACCGCATCGAAAGAGTTAGAAGATCCTCTAAACCTGAACAGTGGCACTATGTTCCATCTCATCTCAATCCTGCAGATTGCGCCACCAGACCGGCATCTGGAAGAGTCTCTGCAACTTCTTCTTGGTTGACAGGTCCAGAGTTTCTGCTGAACCAGAATGAAGAAACTCCTATCCAAGACGTCTTCAGTCTCCAGGACCCTCATGAAGATCCAGAGATTCGGCCTGAAGTTAGTACCTTCGTCACCAAGTCTGAAAGGAGCGCTGGCTTGGGCTGTCATCGCTTTGAACGCTTCTCTAGATGGTCAAGACTCATTCACATCATTGCAAGGTTAGTCCACATTGTTCATTGTTTTCATGCTGAGAAGCATAACACTGACTGTCGCAGTTGGCACCTGTGCCATAAACCTCTAACGGCAGAAGACATTATTCTAAGTGAATTGCTTGTGATACGTAACGTACAGCAGAGTGCCTTTAAAATGGAACTGAAATGTATACATGACAAGCAAGATATACCAAAAGGCAGCCCCATTGTCAACTTGAAACCAGTAATTGATGATCGTGGCATGCTGAGAGTTGGTGGTCGCTTAAACAAGGCTAAGCTAGAGATTGCAGAAATGAATCCCCTTATTATTCCTGCCAAACACCACGTTACTACACTGTTGATACGGCATTATCATGAAAGAGTCCAGCATCAAGGCCGACATTTCACTGAGGGCGCTTTAAGAGCCGCAGGTCTTTGGATAGTGGGAGCAAAAAGACAGGTTGCTCATATTATTCACCATTGCATTAACTGTCGCAAGGTGAGAGGAAAATTACAACATCAACAAATGTCTGATTTGCCAGTTGATAGGACAAGCACAGAACCACCATTCCCTTATGTTGGTCTGGACGTCTTTGGGCCATGGACAGTCACTGCACGTAAGACCAGAGGTGGTCATGCAGAAAGCAAACGATGGGCAGTGTTGTTTACATGCTTAAGTGTACGTGCTATACACATTGAAGCAATAGAATCCATGGACGCTTCTAGCTTCATCAATGCTTTAAGACGATTCCTCGCCATCAGAGGACCAGTAAAAGCAAATAAGATCTGACTGTGGAACCAACTTCATAGGAGCCTGTCGAGAGTTGCAAATTGACTCTAAACCAGTTCAAGACTACTTAGCCAATAATGGTTGTACATGGATCTTTAACCCCCCACATGCCTCTCATATGGGCGGTTCATGGGAAAGAATGATAGGCATCACCCGCAAAATATTGGACTGTATGCTTATGAACTCAAACTTCTCAAGGCTCACCCATGAGACTTTGCCTACTTTCCTGGCTGAGGTATCTGCTATTGTCAACTCAAGACCTCTTGTACCTGTATCTATGGATCCAGAATCCCCTGCCATTCTTACTCCAGCAACTCTTCTCACTCAGAAGTTTGGATCTGTTCCTAATCCACCTGAAGAGTCTTCTTCTAGTAACATATATCTGAAACAGTGGAAGCACGTTCAACATCTGGCCGACTGTTTCTGGAGCAGGTGGAAAAAGGAGTATTTAACGCTTCTGCAAGCACGTAGAAAGTGGCAACAGGTCAAGCCAAACTTACAGATAGGAGATCTCGTACTCATGAAAGATCAAAAGGTGGAAAGAAACTCCTGGCCCATGGGACTCATCTCAAAGGTCTTCATCAGTGAAGATGGCAAAGTTCACAAGGTGGAAGTGACCATTGCAAAGCAAGGCCATCCCAAATCCTTTATCAGGCCTGCATCATCCTCTCGTGGAGGAATGATTCTTTACTTGAGGAACTTTATTCCTGACAACCAGAAGACTCAAGGCGTTGGACTGTTCCAGTTCACCATTTCCAGTATGTTCCTTTTGTTTGTTTTTTGTCTTTCAGGTTCCAACATTTCATGGACATTTCGGTAGTTGCATATATAGTGAAATCCAAGGATTTCAGACGGGGAGTGTGCTGTTCCAGCCTTTATTCTTGTATTCTACAATTTGTGTTTGCATTATATTATCATTTACCATGTTGTGTAACGCTGCCACCCTGTGGTTATTCTTATAATACCATTTATAGTTTGTTATGTAAATTTCCATTGCATTGCTCTCCTCCCTCTTTTGTGACATCACATCCTCTGTAAGGTCCTTCGTACTTCCTCTTTGTCGCAGACCTTCAAGATGGTGAGAGCTATTCTTTTTGACCTCTAATATCCTCTAGCATAACCTCATTTCCCTGCATTTGTTTTCAAGACAAATCAATAAATGATCAAAGCTTCACCATTGTATTCTCCTCACTGGATCATCACATGCAACTGGTGTCTATATCTGGAAATATTAGTGAGTTCAGCTATCTACCATTGCTTGTACAGGGGCTATCACTCACAATCAATCAGGGGATAATCTCTAACGTACATCTGTGGCAGAATAATCATGCTTCTCTATTCATGATAGGTATTCTTATTTTTGCACTATATGACACTGTATTTACTTATTATAATGTTGTCCTGATTTGTAAACACACCCATTGGGGGGTATGTGATCACATGATTTGTATGTTAATTGATTTCCTTATATAATTGCCACTATTTGAGTTGTATCTTTGCTTGAAGAAGGCTCATGTTTGGAGCCGAAATATTGCACCACCTGGGTGAATAAAGGGTTCACTTGCTTTTACCTACCGGAGTGCCGCTCTTTTTTCTGGATCTATATATATATATATATAAAAACTTTCTGGTGACCATTTTTAGTAACTATTAAAACAGCAGTGTCTACAAATCGTAGCATATAGCATCACACACACTAGAGATTTTGTTTTATACCATTTAAAATATAACTTAATAAAATTGTAAATAAACTGATGCAGTGTTGCTCACTTTGGCATCAGTTGCATTCTGGTTGGATAAGGATATGGATCAAGACCTTCTGTAGAAAATATTTTAACAGATGTTCTCAGGAAAATGTTGAACTTTTCTCATCTCAGAGAAAAATGCCTAACAAGGGTAACCCACTACAATCAGTCTGGAGCTCCTCTGGTTGCTATTCCATTTAGACTGAACACTGTAAGTCAGGCTTCTCTAAATTCCTAACATATTACATGTCTGTGAGTAGCAAAAGTATGGAACCTTTAGGATTAACAGATAATTTAAAGGTGAAATTAGAGTCAGGTGTTTTCAGTCAATGGGCTAACAATCAGGTGTGAGTGGTTGACCTGATTTATTTAACCCTTTCATGACCAAGGGTCATTGATGCCCCAGTGTCCTGGTCAAAATTTACAAATCTGACATGCGTCACTTTATGTGGTAATATCTTTGGAACACTTTTATTTCTCCAAGCAATTCTGAGATTGTTTTCTCTTGACACATTGTACTTCATGATAGTCATAAATTTGAGTCAATATATTTCACCTTTATTTATGAAAAAATCCCAAATTTCAAAAAAAAAATGAAAAATTCACAATTTTCAAAATTTCTATTTCTCTGCTTCTAAAACAGAAAGTCATACCTAATACAATATTTATTACTTAACATTTCCTATATGTCTACTTTATGTTGGCATCATTTTGGAAATGTCATTTTATTTTTTTAGGACGTTAGAAGGCTTAGAAGTTTAGAAGCAATTCTTAAAATTTTTAAGGACATTTCCAAAACCCACTTTTTAAGGACCAGTTCAGGTCTGAAGTCACTTTGTGAGGCTTACATAGTGGAAACCGCCCATAAATTACCCCATTGTAGAAACTACACTCCTCAATTACTCAAAACTGATTTTACAAACTTTGTTAACCCTTTAGGTGTTCCACAAGAATTAAAGGAAAATGGTGATGAGATTTAAAAATTTCACTTTTTTGGCAGATTTTCCATTTTATTACATTTTTTTCTTGAAACATTGAGGGTTAACAGCCAAACAAAACTCAACATTTATTACCCAGATTCTGCGGTTTACAGAAACACCCCATATGTGGTCGTAAACTGATGTAAGGGTGCGCGGCAGGGCGCAGAAGGAAAGAACGCCATATGGTTTTTGGAAGGCAGATTTTGCTAAACTGGTTTTAAATGTCATCTCCCATTTAAAGCCCCCCTGATGCATCCATACAGTAGAAACTCCTAAAAAGTTACCCTATTTTGAAAACTAGGGGATGAGGTGCCAGTTTTATTGGTACTATTTTGGGGTACATATGATTTTTAATTGCTCTATATTAAGTTTTTTGTGAGGCAAGGTAACTGAAAAATTGCTGTTTTGGCAGTTTTTTTTTCTTTTACAAGATTCATCTGACAGGGTAGATCATGTGCTATTTTTATAGAGCAGGTTGTTACGAACGCAAGGATATCAAATATGTCTACTTTCTTTGTTTGTTTGTTTCAGTTTTACATAATAAAGCAATTTTGAAAAATAAATTATGTTTCTGTGTGTCCATTTTCTGAACGCCATATGTTTTTTATTTTTCTGCCGATCGTCTTGTGCAAGGGCTCGTTTTTTGCAGAAAGAGTTGAGGTTTTTATTGGTACCTTTTTGGGTACATAGGATTTTTTGATCATTCATTATTACACTTTATGAAAGAGTTTTTATTTATTTATTTTTGACAGCGTTTATCTGAGGGGTTAGGTCATGTGACAGTTTTATAGAGCAGATCGTACGGACATGGCAATATTTATTAAAGTTTTACACAATAATAGCATTTCTGAAACCAAAAAAAATATGTTTTAGTGTCTCCATAGTCTGAGAGCCATAGCTTTTTTATTTTTTGGGCGATTGTCTTAAATAGGGTATCATTTTTTGAGGGATGAGGTGACGGTTTGATTGGTACTATTTTGGGGGTCATATGCCTTTTTGATCGCTTGCTGTTGCACATTTTATGATGTAAGGTGACAAAAATGGCATTTTTTTACACAGGTTTTATTTTATTTTTTATGGTGTTTATCGGACGGGGTCTATCATGTGATATCTTTATAGAGACGGTCGTTACGGATGCGGTGATAACTAATATGTGTAGGGTTTTTTTTTCATTTTTTTATAGGAAAAGGCAATTAATTTTTTCAATTTTACATTTTTATTTATTTATTTATTTTTAATTTGATTTTTTTTTTTTTTTTTTTTTATCAAGTCCCTCTTGGATCTTGAAGATCCAGTGGGGCTGATGGCTGTACTCAGGGGCGGACTGGGCCGGGGGGCAGGGGGGCAATTGCCCCCCGGGCCTCTGTTGCCTCACTGTCCCGGCCGGCCCCGAATCAGACTGTCACAGTCACTAAGGGCAGTGGCGTAACTACCAGGGAAGCGGCTGCTTCGGGGCCCGGGCTGACAAGGCCTGTCTATCCCTGCAGAGCTAAACATATGGGGATCCCTCAGCTCTGCACCCCCATTTCCCAGTATACCAGACATAGGGGCTCTGCGCCCTGCAGCTCAGTGTAGATGCCAGATCCTTCTAGCTACAGGACCTTTGATGATGTCATGACCATGTGACCGGTCATGTGGGTGGGAGGAGCCAGGCTGTGGACTGGTAGCGCCTTTATGATCCTCATCTGCTCCTGACTTTGGCTTGAACTGTTGAACATATGAGGTTAGCACCCTAGCACTTACAATTCCGGGTACTTAGGGGTTAATGCAGGGATGATGTGTATGGCCTCATTCACACATTGCAGATTTAGTCAAATCTGCAAACAAGATGTACAGCGAGATTGTAGCATAGCTGTGTGTGTCTGCCTACCCAGAGCAGCTGTGTGTGGGGTGCATGTAGCAGAGCTGAGGGTGCTTCATGTGTATAATGCAGACAAAGATAGGTGTATAGTGTGAATCCAGAACAGTAGTGTGTGTGGTGTATGTAGCAGAGCTGTGTGTGTCTGCCTACCCAGAGCAGCTGTGTGTGGGGTGCATGTAGCAGAGCTGAGGGTGCTTCATGTGTATAATGCAGCAAAGATAGGTGTATAGTGTGAATCCAGCACAGTAGTGTGTGTGGTGTATGTAGCAGAGCTGTATAAGACAGAGGAATGTATAATGTGCACAGCGGAGCTGTGTATGTAAAATGTGCAACACAGTGATATATAATGTGGCACCCAGAGCTGTGTATGTAAAATGTGCAAAAACCCTGATGCTCTCAAAAAGAGCAAGCAATATAAAACATTGTAGTTTGATACCTTTTACCCCTTAAAGACCGGGCCCATTTTCATTTGTACATTAGCCATAACCTTTTTATTTTTCCATTCACAGTTATATGAGGGCTTATTTTGTGTGGGACAAGATGCATTTTTTAAATGCCGCCAATTAGTTTACCATGTCTTGTATCAGAAAGCAGGAAAAAAATATATTTGTGGGTTAAAAAAACAAAAAAAACCACACACAATTCCGCCAAGGTTTTTGAGGTTTTCACATCACAGCGTTCACTAAAAATGCCGTCTTTATTCTGCGGCTCAGTACGATACTAAACTTGTATGGTTTTTATTTGGTTTAATTACTTTAAAAAATTACTTTTCTATATTTCGGTCTATGTGAGGGCTTGTTTTTGTTTAACGATCAGTAGTTTTCTGGGGGAAGGGGGGGGGGGCCCATACAAAAATTTGCTGTGGGGCCCAGTCACTTCTAGTTACGCCCCTGACTAAGGGCACTGCCCCCGCCGCCGCTGTTACTGATACTACTTACCTACTGCTGCGGAGGGAGAAGGGGAGGTGTGCTGCCGGCAGCCTATCAGAGAGGCCGCCGGACCGGCGCAGGCGGCGCGATGACGTCATCGCGTCCGCCTGACTAAGCCGCTGCGCTGCCGTAAAGACATCAGCAGAACTGGAGGCGGGACGGGGGTGATTCAGTGAAGGTGCGGTAAGTATAAGTCTGACTGAGACTATTTATTATTTTTTTGTTGTCATTTCTGTCACTGATAGGGGTCCTATCTGGCTACTGGCACATAATAGGGGGGGTTTCTATCTGGCTACTGACACATTATAGGGGGGTTCCTATCTGGCTACTGGCACATTATAGGGGGGGGGGGTTCCTACTGACACATTATAGGGGGGGTTCCTATCTGGCTACTGGCACATTATAGGGGGGGTTTCTATCTGGCTACTGACACATTATAGGGGGGGTTCCTATCTGGCTACTGGCACATTATAGGGGGGGTTTCTATCTGGCTACTGACACATTATAGGGGGGGTTCCTATCTGGCTACTGGCACATTATAGGGGGGGGGGGGTTCCTACTGACACATTATAGGGGGGGTTCCTATCTGGCTACTGGCACATTATAGGGGGGGTTCCTATCTGGCTACTGGCACATTATAGGGGGGGTTCCTATCTGGCTACTGGCACATTATAGGGGGGGTTCCTATCTGGCTACTGGCACATTATAGGGGGGGCCTATGGCTACTGGCACATTATAGGGGGGGCCTATGGCTACTGGCACATTATAGGGGGGCCTATGGCTACTGGCACATTATAGGGGGGGGGCTATGGCTACTGGCACATTATAGGGGGGGCCTATGGCTACTGGCACATTATAGGGGGGCCTATGGCTACTGGCACATTATAGGGGGGCTATTGGCTACTGGCACATTATAGGGGGCACTATGGGGACATTAGCTCAATTGGGGACATTACAAGGGGGTATTTTTTGCACTATTATAAGGAGAATTATTTCTACTGGGGGTGGGGGCATTATGGTGGGCTTTATTACTCCCCCATGGTATGAGCCCCCTAGTAGCAGCGTCAGCCTCTCCCTGCTCTGCTATCCCTCTGCCCATTCTCCAAATCCTTATTATGAAATCTTTCTCATTAGGATAAAACACATCAGCTCCGCCGAGCCAACTCAAAGGACCGTACCACCCTCCTTCAACCAAACCCTAAAAAACCAGACTCTCAGGATCTAATTGGAATCATCGGCACCTTTGACTCAGAATCGAGACAAATTCGAGACATCTTAAATCGATATTGGTCTCTTCTGAAGACCGACCCTGATCTTACACAGGTTCTACCGGATAATCCGGCAATCACCTTTAGACGCGGACGCAATATAGGTGACACCTTGGTCCACAGTCACTTTGAGCCCCCAGAAAAAAAGACATGGCTGTCTAACAGACAAGTGGGCACTTTTAAGTGCGGTAAATGCAAGGCATGCATGTATATAGTCCCCGGTAAAACATTCATGAATAGCCTAGGTGATCAGACATTCTATCCTCGCAGTTTTGCAAATTGTAACACAGCTGGGATAATCTACATGGCTCAATGTGACTGTGGACTTAAATATATAGGCAAGACCAAAAGAATTTTTAAAAAACGGATTCTTGAACATATCGGAGATATCCGAAACAAACGAGACAAACCGATATCCAGACACATGTGGATGAGTCATGCAGGGTCCACTAAAAGTATCCATTTCTTCATGATTGAAGTCCTGAAAATGTCTAAGCGAGGTGGGGATATAGACAAATTATTAAAACAGAAAGAGTCCAGATGGATCTTCAGACTAAACACTGTGGCACCATCTGGACTAAACGAAAACATAGATTATGCGTGCTTTATTTGAGGCCCCCTATCTGATAGGATCAATTTATCTTTTATCTAGTACAACGTATGTTGACTGGGAGATTAACCCCTCCACACCTGATCCTCAAATTATTTATTTAATAGTTGGTCACCCCTTATCAATAGGGATGAGCGAACTCGAACTGTATAGTTCGGGTTCGTACCGAATTTTGGGGTGTCCGTGACACGGACCCGAACCCGGACATTTTCGTAAAAGTCCGGGTTCGGGTTCGGTGTTCGTCGCTTTCTTCGCGCTTTTGTGACGCTTTCTTGGCGCTTTTTGAAAGGCTGCAAAGCAGCCAATCAACAAGCGTCATACTACTTGCCCCAAGAGGCCATCACAGCCATGCCTACTATTGGCATGGCTGTGATTGGCCAGAGCACCATGTGACCCAGCCTCTATTTAAGCTGGAGTCACATAGCGCCGCCCGTCACTCTGCTCTGATTAGCGTAGGGAGAGGTTGCGGCTGCGACAGTAGGGCGAGATTAGGCAGATTAACTCCTCCAAAGGACTTGATTAACTGATCGATCTGCAGCTGTGGATCATTGAGCTGCTGATCCTCAATTGCTCACTGTTTTTAGGCTGCACAGACCGTTTGTCAGTCTCATTTTTCTGGGGTGATCGGCGGCCATTTTGTGTCTTGTGGTGCGCCAGCACAAGCTGCGACCAAGTGCATTTAACCCTCAATGGTGTGGTTGTTTTTTGGCTAAAGCCTACATCAGGGTGAAGCTGTCACACCAAGTGCATTTAACCAGCAATAGTCTGTTCATTTTTTGGCCATATACAAAATCAGGGGCAAGCTGCGCCTGTCACCAAGTGCATTTAACCCTCAATGGTGTGGTTGTTTTTTGGCTAAAGCCTACATCAGGGTGAAGCTGTCACACCAAGTGCATTTAACCAGCAATAGTCTGTTCATTTTTTGGCCATATACAAAATCAGGGGCAAGCTGCGCCTGTCACCAAGTGCATTTAACCCTCAATGGTGTGGTTGTTTTTTGGCTAAAGCCTACATCAGGGTGAAGCTGTCACACCAAGTGCATTTAACCAGCAATAGTCTGTTCATTTTTTGGCCATATACAAAATCAGGGGCAAGCTGCGCCTGTCACCAAGTGCATTTAACCCTCAATGGTGTGGTTGTTTTTTGGCTAAAGCCTACATCAGGGTGAAGCTGTCACACCAAGTGCATTTAACCAGCAATAGTCTGTTCATTTTTTGGCCATATCCCAGTCTAATTCTGTCACTAAATCCATACCGGTCACCCAGCGCCTAAATACTAGGCCTCAAATTTATATCCAGCTAAATCTGTCCCTAGTGCTGTAGCTGGGCGAGTTATTTAGTGTCCGTTCAAGCACATTTCTTGTTCTGGGTTGAAATACAATTCCCAATTTAGCAATTTCATAATTTAGTGGTTCCTGCTATATCAGAGCTCTTTGAAATCTATCCCAAAAAGGGTATATAATATTGAAGGTGCACATAGGGTCATTCAGAGTAACTTCACACACACCCGCTACTGTGTATTTCCAAGTCTAATTCTGTCACTAAATCCATACCGGTGACCCAGCGCCTAAATACTAGGCCTCAAATTTAATTCCCTCTAAATCTCTCGTTACCCACCGCTGTACTGTTGTTGCTGGGCAAGATATTTAGTGTCCGTCAAAGCACATTTTTTGTTCTGGGTTGAAGTACAATTCCCAATTTAGCAATTTCATAATTTAGTGGTTTCTGCTATATCAGAGCTATTTGAAATCTATCCCAAAAAGGGTATATAATATTGAAGGTGCACATAGGGTCATTCAGAATAACTTCACACACACCCGCTACTGTGTATTTCCAAGTCTAATTCTGTCACTAAACCCATACCTGTCACCCAGCGCCTAAATACTAGGCCTCAAATTTAAATCCCTCTAAATCTCTCGTTACCGTTGTCCTGTTGTAGCTGGGAAAGTTATTTAGTGCCCGTCAAAGCACATTTTTTGTTCTGGGTTGAAGTACAATTCCCAATTTAGCAATTTCATAATTTAGTGGTTCCTGCTATATCAGAGCTATTTGAAATCTATCCCAAAAAGGGTATATAATATTGAAGGTGCACATAGGGTCATTCAGAATAACTTCACACACACCCGCTACTGTGTATTTCCAAGTCTAATTCTGTCACTAAATCCATACCGGTGACCCAGCGCCTAAATACTAGGCCTCAAATTTAATTCCCTCTAAATCTCTCGTTACCCACCGCTGTACTGTTGTTGCTGGGCAAGATATTTAGTGTCCGTCAAAGCACATTTTTTGTTCTGGGTTGAAGTACAATTCCCAATTTAGCAATTTCATAATTTAGTGGTTTCTGCTATATCAGAGCTATTTGAAATCTATCCCTAAAAGGGTATATAATATTGAAGGTGCACATAGGGTCATTCAGAATAACTTCACACACACCCGCTACTGTGTATTTCCAAGTCTAATTCTGTCACTAAACCCATACCTGTCACCCAGCGCCTAAATACTAGGCCTCAAATTTATATCCAGCTAAATCTGTCCCTAGTGCTGTAGCTGGGCGAGTTATTTAGTGTCCGTTCAAGCACATTTCTTGTTCTGGGTTGAAATACAATTCTCAATTTAGCAATTTCATAATTTAGTGGTTCCTGCTATATCAGAGCTCTTTGAAATCTATCCCAAAAAGGGTATATAATATTGAAGGTGCACATAGGGTCATTCAGAGTAACTTCACACACACCCGCTACTGTGTATTTCCAAGTCTAATTCTGTCACTAAATCCATACCGGTGACCCAGCGCCTAAATACTAGGCCTCAAATTTAATTCCCTCTAAATCTCTCGTTACCCACCGCTGTACTGTTGTTGCTGGGCAAGATATTTAGTGTCCGTCAAAGCACATTTTTTGTTCTGGGTTGAAGTACAATTCCCAATTTAGCAATTTCATAATTTAGTGGTTTCTGCTATATCAGAGCTATTTGAAATCTATCCCAAAAAGGGTATATAATATTGAAGGTGCACATAGGGTCATTCAGAATAACTTCACACACACCCGCTACTGTGTATTTCCAAGTCTAATTCTGTCACTAAACCCATACCTGTCACCCAGCGCCTAAATACTAGGCCTCAAATTTAAATCCCTCTAAATCTCTCGTTACCGTTGTCCTGTTGTAGCTGGGAAAGTTATTTAGTGCCCGTCAAAGCACATTTTTTGTTCTGGGTTGAAGTACAATTCCCAATTTAGCAATTTCATAATTTAGTGGTTCCTGCTATATCAGAGCTATTTGAAATCTATCCCAAAAAGGGTATATAATATTGAAGGTGCACATAGGGTCATTCAGAATAACTTCACACACACGCTTCTGTGCATTTCCAAGTCTAATTCTGTCACTAAATCCATACCGGTGACCCAGCGCCTAAATACTAGGCCTCAAATTTAATTCCCTCTAAATCTCTCGTTACCCACCGCTGTACTGTTGTTGCTGGGCAAGATATTTAGTGTCCGTCAAAGCACATTTTTTGTTCTGGGTTGAAGTACAATTCCCAATTTAGCAATTTCATAATTTAGTGGTTTCTGCTATATCAGAGCTATTTGAAATCTATCCCTAAAAGGGTATATAATATTGAAGGTGCACATAGGGTCATTCAGAATAACTTCACACACACCCGCTACTGTGTATTTCCAAGTCTAATTCTGTCACTAAATCCATACCGGTGACCCAGCGCCTAAATACTAGGCCTCAAATTTAATTCCCTCTAAATCTCTCGTTACCCACCGGTGTACTGTTGTTGCTGGGCAAGATATTTAGTGTCCGTCAAAGCACATTTTTTGTTCTGGGTTGAAGTACAATTCCCAATTTAGCAATTTCATAATTTAGTGGTTTCTGCTATATCAGAGCTATTTGAAATCTATCCCTAAAAGGGTATATAATATTGAAGGTGCACATAGGGTCATTCAGAATAACTTCACACACACCCGCTACTGTGTATTTCCAAGTCTAATTCTGTCACTAAACCCATACCTGTCACCCAGCGCCTAAATACTAGGCCTCAAATTTAAATCCCTCTAAATCTCTCGTTACCGTTGTCCTGTTGTAGCTGGGAAAGTTATTTAGTGCCCGTCAAAGCACATTTTTTGTTCTGGGTTGAAGTACAATTCCCAATTTAGCAATTTCATAATTTAGTGGTTCCTGCTATATCAGAGCTATTTGAAATCTATCCCAAAAAGGGTATATAATATTGAAGGTGCACATAGGGTCATTCAGAATAACTTCACACACACGCTTCTGTGCATTTCCAAGTCTAATTCTGTCACTAAATCCATACCGGTGACCCAGCGCCTAAATACTAGGCCTCAAATTTAATTCCCTCTAAATCTCTCGTTACCCACCGCTGTACTGTTGTTGCTGGGCAAGATATTTAGTGTCCGTCAAAGCACATTTTTTGTTCTGGGTTGAAGTACAATTCCCAATTTAGCAATTTCATAATTTAGTGGTTTCTGCTATATCAGAGCTATTTGAAATCTATCCCTAAAAGGGTATATAATATTGAAGGTGCACATAGGGTCATTCAGAATAACTTCACACACACCCGCTACTGTGTATTTCCAAGTCTAATTCTGTCACTAAATCCATACCGGTGACCCAGCGCCTAAATACTAGGCCTCAAATTTAATTCCCTCTAAATCTCTCGTTACCCACCGGTGTACTGTTGTTGCTGGGCAAGATATTTAGTGTCCGTCAAAGCACATTTTTTGTTCTGGGTTGAAGTACAATTCCCAATTTAGCAATTTCATAATTTAGTGGTTTCTGCTATATCAGAGCTATTTGAAATCTATCCCTAAAAGGGTATATAATATTGAAGGTGCACATAGGGTCATTCAGAATAACTTCACACACACGCTTCTGTGCATTTCCAAGTCTAATTCTGTCACTAAATCCATACCGGTGACCCAGCGCCTAAATACTAGGCCTCAAATTTAAATCCCTCTAAATCTCTCGTTACCCACCACTGTACTGTTGTTGCTGGGCAAGATATTTAGTGTCCGTCAAAGCACATTTTTGTTCTGGGTTGAAGTACAATTCCCAATTTAGCAATTTCATAATTTAGTGGTTTCTGCTATATCAGAGCTATTTGAAATCTATCCCTAAAAGGGTATATAATATTGAAGGTGCACATAGGGTCATTCAGAATAACTTCACACACACGCTTCTGTGCATTTCCAAGTCTAATTCTGTCACTAAATCCATACCGGTGACCCAGCGCCTAAATACTAGGCCTCAAATTTAAATCCCTCTAAATCTCTCGTTACCCACCGCTGTACTGTTGTTGCTGGGCAAGATATTTAGTGTCCGTCAAAGCACATTTTTTGTTCTGGGTTGAAGTACAATTCCCAATTTAGCAATTTCATAATTTAGTGGTTTCTGCTATATCAGAGCTATTTGAAATCTATCCCTAAAAGGGTATATAATATTGAAGGTGCACATAGGGTCATTCAGAATAACTTCACACACACCCGCTACTGTGTATTTCCAAGTCTAATTCTGTCACTAAATCCATACCGGTGACCCAGCGCCTAAATACTAGGCCTCAAATTTAATTCCCTCTAAATCTCTCGTTACCCACCGGTGTACTGTTGTTGCTGGGCAAGATATTTAGTGTCCGTCAAAGCACATTTTTTGTTCTGGGTTGAAGTACAATTCCCAATTTAGCAATTTCATAATTTAGTGGTTTCTGCTATATCAGAGCTATTTGAAATCTATCCCTAAAAGGGTATATAATATTGAAGGTGCACATAGGGTCATTCAGAATAACTTCACACACACCCGCTACTGTGTATTTCCAAGTCTAATTCTGTCACTAAACCCATACCTGTCACCCAGCGCCTAAATACTAGGCCTCAAATTTAAATCCCTCTAAATCTCTCGTTACCGTTGTCCTGTTGTAGCTGGGAAAGTTATTTAGTGCCCGTCAAAGCACATTTTTTGTTCTGGGTTGAAGTACAATTCCCAATTTAGCAATTTCATAATTTAGTGGTTCCTGCTATATCAGAGCTATTTGAAATCTATCCCAAAAAGGGTATATAATATTGAAGGTGCACATAGGGTCATTCAGAATAACTTCACACACACGCTTCTGTGCATTTCCAAGTCTAATTCTGTCACTAAATCCATACCGGTGACCCAGCGCCTAAATACTAGGCCTCAAATTTAATTCCCTCTAAATCTCTCGTTACCCACCGCTGTACTGTTGTTGCTGGGCAAGATATTTAGTGTCCGTCAAAGCACATTTTTTGTTCTGGGTTGAAGTACAATTCCCAATTTAGCAATTTCATAATTTAGTGGTTTCTGCTATATCAGAGCTATTTGAAATCTATCCCTAAAAGGGTATATAATATTGAAGGTGCACATAGGGTCATTCAGAATAACTTCACACACACCCGCTACTGTGTATTTCCAAGTCTAATTCTGTCACTAAATCCATACCGGTGACCCAGCGCCTAAATACTAGGCCTCAAATTTAATTCCCTCTAAATCTCTCGTTACCCACCGGTGTACTGTTGTTGCTGGGCAAGATATTTAGTGTCCGTCAAAGCACATTTTTTGTTCTGGGTTGAAGTACAATTCCCAATTTAGCAATTTCATAATTTAGTGGTTTCTGCTATATCAGAGCTATTTGAAATCTATCCCTAAAAGGGTATATAATATTGAAGGTGCACATAGGGTCATTCAGAATAACTTCACACACACGCTTCTGTGCATTTCCAAGTCTAATTCTGTCACTAAATCCATACCGGTGACCCAGCGCCTAAATACTAGGCCTCAAATTTAAATCCCTCTAAATCTCTCGTTACCCACCACTGTACTGTTGTTGCTGGGCAAGATATTTAGTGTCCGTCAAAGCACATTTTTTGTTCTGGGTTGAAGTACAATTCCCAATTTAGCAATTTCATAATTTAGTGGTTTCTGCTATATCAGAGCTATTTGAAATCTATCCCTAAAAGGGTATATAATATTGAAGGTGCACATAGGGTCATTCAGAATAACTTCACACACACGCTTCTGTGCATTTCCAAGTCTAATTCTGTCACTAAATCCATACCGGTGACCCAGCGCCTAAATACTAGGCCTCAAATTTAAATCCCTCTAAATCTCTCGTTACCCACCGCTGTACTGTTGTTGCTGGGCAAGATATTTAGTGTCCGTCAAAGCACATTTTTTGTTCTGGGTTGAAGTACAATTCCCAATTTAGCAATTTCATAATTTAGTGGTTTCTGCTATATCAGAGCTATTTGAAATCTATCCCTAAAAGGGTATATAATATTGAAGGTGCACATAGGGTCATTCAGAATAACTTCACACACACGCTTCTGT
Organism: Bufo gargarizans; assembly: GCF_014858855.1. Lineage (NCBI taxonomy): Eukaryota > Metazoa > Chordata > Amphibia > Anura > Bufonidae > Bufo > Bufo gargarizans. Next base: position 120,563,362 of record NC_058088.1, read on the forward strand.
GCATTTCCAAGTCTAATTCTGTCACTAAATCCATACCGGTGACCCAGCGCCTAAATACTAGGCCTCAAATTTAAATCCCTCTAAATCTCTCGTTACCCACCACTGTACTGTTGTTGCTGGGCAAGATATTTAGTGTCCGTCAAAGCACATTTTTTGTTCTGGGTTGAAGTACAATTCCCAATTTAGCAATTTCATAATTTAGTGGTTTCTGCTATATCAGAGCTATTTGAAATCTATCCCTAAAAGGGTATATAATATTGAAGGTGCACATAGGGTCATTCAGAATAACTTCACACACACGCTTCTGTGCATTTCCAAGTCTAATTCTGTCACTAAATCCATACCGGTGACCCAGCGCCTAAATACTAGGCCTCAAATTTAAATCCCTCTAAATCTCTCGTTACCCACCGCTGTACTGTTGTTGCTGGGCAAGATATTTAGTGTCCGTCAAAGCACATTTTTTGTTCTGGGTTGAAGTACAATTCCCAATTTAGCAATTTCATAATTTAGTGGTTTCTGCTATATCAGAGCTATTTGAAATCTATCCCTAAAAGGGTATATAATATTGAAGGTGCACATAGGGTCATTCAGAATAACTTCACACACACGCTTCTGTGCATTTCCAAGTCTAATTCTGTCACTAAATCCATACCGGTGACCCAGCGCCTAAATACTAGGCCTCAAATTTAAATCCCTCTAAATCTCTCGTTACCCACCGCTGTACTGTTGTTGCTGGGCAAGATATTTAGTGTCCGTCAAAGCACATTTTTTGTTCTGGGTTGAAGTACAATTCCCAATTTAGCAATTTCATAATTTAGTGGTTCCTGCTATATCAGAGCTATTTGAAATCTATCCCAAAAAGGGTATATAATATTGAAGGTGCACATTGGGTCATTCAGAATAACTTCACACACACCCGCTACTGTGTATTTCAAGTCTAATTCTGTCACTAAACCCATACCTGTCACCCAGCGCCTAAATACTAGGCCTCAAATTTAAATCCCTCTAAATCTCTCGTTACCCACCGCTGTACTGTTGTTGCTGGGCAAGATATTTAGTGTCCGTCAAAGCACATTTTTTGTTCTGGGTTGAAGTACAATTCCCAATTTAGCAATTTCATAATTTAGTGGTTTCTGCTATATCAGAGCTATTTGAAATCTATCCCTAAAAGGGTATATAATATTGAAGGTGCACATAGGGTCATTCAGAATAACTTCACACACACGCTTCTGTGCATTTCCAAGTCTAATTCTGTCACTAAATCCATACCGGTGACCCAGCGCCTAAATACTAGGCCTCAAATTTAAATCCCTCTAAATCTCTCGTTACCCACCGCTGTACTGTTGTTGCTGGGCAAGATATTTAGTGTCCGTCAAAGCACATTTTTTGTTCTGGGTTGAAGTACAATTCCCAATTTAGCAATTTCATAATTTAGTGGTTTCTGCTATATCAGAGCTATTTGAAATCTATCCCTAAAAGGGTATATAATATTGAAGGTGCACATAGGGTCATTCAGAATAACTTCACACACACGCTTCTGTGCATTTCCAAGTCTAATTCTGTCACTAAATCCATACCGGTCACCCAGCGCCTAAATACTAGGCCTCAAATTTATATCCCGCTGAATTTGAATACAATACATTGGGCCAAATAATATATTTGTTGTTGTGGTGAACCATAACAATGAGAAAAACATCTAGTAAGGGACGCGGACGTGGACATGGTCGTGGTGGTGTTAGTGGACCCTCTGGTGCTGGGAGAGGACGTGGCCGTTCTGCCACATCCACACGTCCTAGTGTACCAACTACCTCAGGTCCCAGTAGCCGCCAGAATTTACAGCGATATATGGTGGGGCCCAATGCCGTTCTAAGGATGGTAAGGCCTGAGCAGGTACAGGCATTAGTCAATTGGGTGGCCGACAGTGGATCCAGCACGTTCACATTATCTCCCACCCAGTCTTCTGCAGAAAGCGCACAGATGGCGCCTGAAAACCAACCCCATCAGTCTGTCACATCACCCCCATGCATACCAGGGAAACTGTCTCAGCCTCAAGTTATGCAGCAGTCTCTTATGCTGTTTGAAGACTCCGCTGGCAGGGTTTCCCAAGGGCATCCACCTAGCCCTTCCCCAGCGGTGAAAGACATAGAATGCACTGACGCACAACCACTTATGTTTCCTGATGATGAGGACATGGGAATACCACCTCAGCATGTCTCTGATGATGACGAAACACAGGTGCCAACTGCTGCGTCTTTCTGCAGTGTGCAGACTGAACAGGAGGTCAGGGATCAAGACTGGGTGGAAGACGATGCAGGGGACGATGAGGTCCTAGACCCCACATGGAATGAAGGTCGTGCCACTGACTTTCACAGTTCGGAGGAAGAGGCAGTGGTGAGACCGAGCCAACAGCGTAGCAAAAGAGGGAGCAGTGGGCAAAAGCAGAACACCCGCCGCCAAGAGACTCCGCCTGCTACTGACCGCCGCCATCTGGGACCGAGCACCCCAAAGGCAGCTTCAAGGAGTTCCCTGGCATGGCACTTCTTCAAACAATGTGCTGACGACAAGACCCGAGTGGTTTGCACGCTGTGCCATCAGAGCCTGAAGCGAGGCATTAACGTTCTGAACCTGAGCACAACCTGCATGACCAGGCACCTGCATGCAAAGCATGAACTGCAGTGGAGTAAACACCTTAAAACCAAGGAAGTCACTCAGGCTCCCCCTGCTACCTCTTCTGCTGCTGCCGCCTCGGCCTATTCTGCTGCTGCCGCCTCGGCCTCTTCCTCCGCCTCTGGAGGAACGTTGGCACCTGCCGCCCAGCAAACAGGGGATGTACCACCAACACCACCACCACCACCTCCGTCACCAAGCGTCTCAACCATGTCACACGCCAGCGTTCAGCTCTCCATCTCACAAACATTTGATAGAAAGCGTAAATTCCCACCTAGCCACCCTCGATCCCTGGCCCTGAATGCCAGCATTTCTAAACTACTGGCCTATGAAATGCTGTCATTTAGGCTGGTGGACACAGACAGCTTCAAACAGCTCATGTCGCTTGCTGTCCCACAGTATGTTGTTCCCAGCCGGCACTACTTCTCCAAGAGAGCCGTGCCTTCCCTGCACAACCAAGTATCCGATAAAATCAAGTGTGCACTGCGCAACGCCATCTGTAGCAAGGTCCACCTAACCACAGATACGTGGACCAGTAAGCACGGCCAGGGACGCTATATCTCCCTAACTGCACACTGGGTAAATGTAGTGGCAGCTGGGCCCCAGGCGGAGAGCTGTTTGGCGCACGTCCTGCCGCCGCCAAGGATCGCAGGGCAACATTCTTTGCCTCCTGTTGCCACCTCCTCCTTCTCGGCTTCCTCCTCCTCTTCTTCCACCTGCTCATCCAGTCAGCCACACACCTTCACCACCAACTTCAGCACAGCCCGGGGTAAACGTCAGCAGGCCATTCTGAAACTCATATGTTTGGGGGACAGGCCCCACACCGCACAGGAGTTGTGGCGGGGTATTGAACAACAGACCGACGAGTGGTTGCTGCCGGTGAGCCTCAAGCCCGGCCTGGTGGTGTGTGATAATGGGCGAAATCTCGTTGCAGCTCTGGGACTAGCCAATTTGACGCACATCCCTTGCTTGGCGCATGTGCTGAATTTGGTGGTGCAGAAGTTCATTCACAACTACCCCGACATGTCAGAGCTGCTGCATAAAGTGCGGGCCGTCTGTTCGCGCTTCCGGCGTTCACATCCTGCCGCTGCTCGCCTGTCTGCGCTACAGCGTAACTTCGGCCTTCCCGCTCACCGCCTCATATGCGACGTGCCCACCAGGTGGAACTCCACCTTGCACATGCTGGACAGACTGTGCGAGCAGCAGCAGGCCATAGTGGAGTTTCAGCTGCAGCACGCACGGGTCAGTCGCACTACAGAACAGCACCACTTCACCACCAATGACTGGGCCTCCATGCGAGACCTGTGTGCCCTGTTGCGCTGTTTCGAGTACTCCACCAACATGGCCAGTGGCGATGACACCGTTATCAGCGTTACAATACCACTTCTATGTCTCCTTGAGAAAACACTTAGGGCGATGATGGAACAGGAGGTGGCCCAGGAGGAGGAGGAGGAGGATGAGGAAGAGGGGTCATTTTTAGCACTTTCAGGCCAGTCTCTTCGAAGTGACTCAGAGGGAGGTTTTTTGCAACAGCAGAGGCCAGGTACAAATGTGGCCAGCCAGGGCCCACTACTGGAGGACGAGGAGGACGAGGATGAGGAGGAGGTGGAGGAGGATGAGGATGAAGCATGGTCACAGCGGGGTGGCACCCAACGCAGCTCGGGTCCATCACTGGTGCGTGGCTGGGGGGAAAGGCAGGACGATGACGATACGCCTCCCACAGAGGACAGCTTGTCCTTACCCCTGGGCAGCCTGGCACACATGAGCGACTACATGCTGCAGTGCCTGCGCAACGACAGCAGAGTTGCCCACATTTTAACCTGTGCGGACTACTGGGTTGCCACCCTGCTGGATCCACGCTACAAAGACAATGTGCCCACCTTACTTCCTGCACTGGAGCGTGATAGGAAGATGCGCGAGTACAAGCGCACGTTGGTAGACGCGCTACTGAGAGCATTCCCAAATGTCACAGGGGAACAAGTGGAAGCCCAAGGCCAAGGCAGAGGAGGAGCAAGAGGTCGCCAAGGCAGCTGTGTCACGGCCAGCTCCTCTGAGGGCAGGGTTAGCATGGCAGAGATGTGGAAAACTTTTGTCAACACGCCACAGCTAACTGCACCACCACCTGATACGCAACGTGTTAGCAGGAGGCAACATTTCACTAACATGGTGGAACAGTACGTGTGCACACCCCTCCACGTACTGACTGATGGTTCGGCCCCATTCAACTTCTGGGTCTCTAAATTGTCCACGTGGCCAGAGCTAGCCTTTTATGCCTTGGAGGTGCTGGCCTGCCCGGCAGCCAGCGTTTTGTCTGAACGTGTATTCAGCACGGCAGGGGGCGTCATTACAGACAAACGCAGCCGCCTGTCTACAGCCAATGTGGACAAGCTGACGTTCATAAAAATGAACCAGGCATGGATCCCACAGGACCTGTCCGTCCCTTGTCCAGATTAGACATTAACTACCTCCCCATAACCATATATTATTGGACTCCAGGGCACTTCCTCATTCAATCCTATTTTTATTTTCATTTTACCATTATATTGCGATGCTACCCAAAGTTGAATGAACCTCTCCTCTGCCTGTGTGCTAGGCCTAAATATATGCCAATGGACTGTTGCAGTGGTGGCTGACATGAAGCCTGATTCTCTGCTATGACATGCAGACTAATTCTCTGCTGACATGAAGCCAGATTGTCTGTTACGGGACCTCTCTCCTCTGCCTGGGTGCTGGGCCTAAATTTATGACCATGGACTGTTGCAGTGGTGGCTGACGTGAAGCCTGATTCTCTGCTATGACATGCAGACTGATTCTCTGCTGACATGAAGCCAGATCGTCTGTTACGGGACCTCTCTGCTCTGCCTGTGTGCTAGGCCTAAATATATGCCAATGGACTGTTGCAGTGGTGGGTGACGTGAAGCCTCATTCTCTGCTATGACATGCAGACTGATTCTCTGCTGACATGAAGCCAGATTGTCTGTTACGGGACCTCTCTGCTCTGCCTGTGTGCTAGGCCTAAATATATGCCAATGGACTGTTGCAGTGGTGGGTGACGTGAAGCCTCATTCTCTGCTATGACATGCAGACTGATTCTCTGCTGTCATGAAGCCAGATTGTCTGTTACGGGACCTCTCTGCTCTGCCTGTGTGCTAGGCCTAAATATATGCCAATGGACTGTTGCAGTGGTGGGTGACGTGAAGCCTCATTCTCTGCTATGACATGCAGACTGATTCTCTGCTGACATGAAGCCAGATTCTCTGTTACGGGACCTCTCTCCTCTGCCTGTGTGTGTGCTGGGCCTAAATATATGCCAATGGACTGTTGCAGTGGTGGCTGACGTGAAGCCTCATTCTCTGCTATGACATGCAGACTAATTCTCTGCTGACATGAAGACAGATTCTCTGTTACGGGACCTCCCTCCTCTGCCTGGGTGCTGGGCCTAAATATATGCCAATGGACTGTTGCAGTGGTGGCTGACGTGAAGCCTCATTCTCTGCTATGACATGCAGACTGATTCTCTGCTGACATGAAGCCAGATTCTCTGTTACGGGACCTCTCTCCTCTGCCTGTGTGTGTGCTGGGCCTAAATATATGCCAATGGACTGTTGCAGTGGTGGCTGACGTGAAGCCTCATTCTCTGCTATGACATGCAGACTGATTCTCTGCTGACATGAAGCCAGATTCTCTGTTACGGGACCTCTCTCCTCTGCCTGTGTGTGTGCTGGGCCTAAATATATGCCAATGGACTGTTGCAGTGGTGGCTGACGTGAAGCCTCATTCTCTGCTATGACATGCAGACTAATTCTCTGCTGTCATGAAGCCAGATTGTCTGTTACGGGACCTCTCTGCTCTGCCTGTGTGCTAGGCCTAAATATATGCCAATGGACTGTTGCAGTGGTGGGTGACGTGAAGCCTCATTCTCTGCTATGACATGCAGACTGATTCTCTGCTGACATGAAGCCAGATTGTCTGTTACGGGACCTCTCTGCTCTGCCTGTGTGCTAGGCCTAAATATATGCCAATGGACTGTTGCAGTGGTGGGTGACGTGAAGCCTCATTCTCTGCTATGACATGCAGACTGATTCTCTGCTGACATGAAGCCAGATTCTCTGTTACGGGACCTCTCTCCTCTGCCTGTGTGTGTGCTGGGCCTAAATATATGCCAATGGACTGTTGCAGTGGTGGCTGACGTGAAGCCTCATTCTCTGCTATGACATGCAGACTAATTCTCTGCTGACATGAAGACAGATTCTCTGTTACGGGACCTCCCTCCTCTGCCTGGGTGCTGGGCCTAAATATATGCCAATGGACTGTTGCAGTGGTGGCTGACGTGAAGCCTCATTCTCTGCTATGACATGCAGACTGATTCTCTGCTGACATGAAGCCAGATTCTCTGTTACGGGACCTCTCTCCTCTGCCTGTGTGTGTGCTGGGCCTAAATATATGCCAATGGACTGTTGCAGTGGTGGCTGACGTGAAGCCTCATTCTCTGCTATGACATGCAGACTGATTCTCTGCTGACATGAAGCCAGATTCTCTGTTACGGGACCTCTCTCCTCTGCCTGTGTGTGTGCTGGGCCTAAATATATGCCAATGGACTGTTGCAGTGGTGGCTGACGTGAAGCCTCATTCTCTGCTATGACATGCAGACTAATTCTCTGCTGACATGAAGACAGATTCTCTGTTACGGGACCTCCCTCCTCTGCCTGGGTGCTGGGCCTAAATATATGCCAATGGACTGTTGCAGTGGTGGCTGACGTGAAGCCTCATTCTCTGCTATGACATGCAGACTAATTCTCTGCTGACATGAAGACAGATTCTCTGTTACGGGACCTCTCTCCTCTGCCTGGGTGCCGGGGCCTAAATATCTGAGAATGGACTGTTCCAGTGGTGGGTGACGGGAAGCCAGATTCTCTGCTATGGAACCTCTCTCCAATTGATTTTGGTTAATTTTTATTTATTTAATTTTTATTTTAATTCATTTCCCTATCCACATTTGTTTGCAGGGGATTTACCTACATGTTGCTGCCTTTTGCAGCCCTCTAGCTCTTTCCTGGGCTGTTTTACAGCCTTTTTAGTGCCGAAAAGTTCGGGTCCCCATTGACTTCAATGGGGTTCGGGTTCGGGACGAAGTTCGGATCGGGTTCGGATCCCGAACCCGAACATTTCCGGGATGTTCGGCCGAACTTCTCGAACCCGAACATCCAGGTGTTCGCTCAACTCTACTTATCAACTATTCCCTGGCTATCTATTATTAATGTATCCATCCTGGATGCATACACCTATATTTGATACACTTCCAGTATTCTGTGTAATCCGATCCCCGGCTCTCTTTGCCATCATCCCGGGATGAACTTACTCCCCTTAGGATACATTAATTATGTCCCCCACCATCTCCCTTGCCCATACTTCTCCTCAACCCCCTTTATAATATCGAATCCACTCACATTTTGGTACTGTTCATAAATGATGGCCACTGCAATCAGCCATCTCGGCCCCTATGCTCCGCCCACTTCACGTGACCAGTACAGTGACCTCACCAGATCACGTGTTCTCCCGGTCACGTGGGGGCATCTGACGTAGGAGGCCTCGCGTCACACCGATCACGTGGGCGCCCGGCCTCCCTGTTACCCGTCACGTGACCCACACAGTGACCTCACTAGGTCACATGTAGGGCCGCGTCATTCTCCCGGTCACGTGGGGGCATGTTACGCAGCACGCCTCACGTCACATCCATCACGTGGACGCCCGGCCTCCCCGATACCCGGAAGTACTCCATATATAGGCAATCACGTTAGTGTTTCCCTGCTACCTGCCGCACATCACCATCTGAGCGCCACCTCAACATCTCATCTGACTCTGGCTTCCTCATCCATGGACTCAATATGTGGACCCCTAACCTTTTAAGGGAACGCAAGCTTTAATAGCACTATTTGCCTGTTATCTTGCACTGCTATAATCTAAATAGCTACTTTCTGTGGTACCTACTGAACATCGTCTATACCACATCTTGGTCTAATTATCTAATTTTGTCCAGACTCTTAATGTGTGGTGTCCGCTCATATTATAACCAATTTGCAGCTAGTCAGGGGGACCTTTTTATTCGGATTATACATTATATATATAAAATGATATACCGTCACTTAGCCACTCCCTGGAATTCTTGAGATTTGGGGATCTGTAGAGTTCATCAATCCAGACCCCCACCTCTCGATCCACCACCGGCTACTTAGGGATCCCCTGTATCAAATATTCAGTTATCTTACTGACAGGTGTCACTATTCTTATTAGAGCCAGCGGCTTATATTGTTATTATTTTATCTAAAATAGCTCTAAAAATCAAAAATAAATCTTCTTGTACATAATATCACTTTAGTACTTTTTGGTGTCGGTCCTCCATGATCAATTTTGTCCCCTGATGAGCCTGACAACAACCAGGCGAAACGCGTAGGGACGGTATTGGACATTTCTATTACCTTATATATATTCACCTTTTCTTTTGGATTATTGACTGCCACATTTAATCTCCTCGGGTACTTTTTCTATTTATTATTTTGTGTACTTTAGTATAGGTCTTCTATTAAGTTTATTAATTCTTGTGTTCCCTCTCCCGCCAGGGTTCTTTAGGGTTTTTAGGAGGTACGAGAGACGGGATCGTCCTTATCAGGGCGGCTATTCCGTATATAGGCAGGATCATCTACATCAGGGCCAGCATCAGGGACATTTTTCCCTATAGGCCCAACACAACTGCTCTACCACCTCCCTATCAGCATTAGATGGGTTACACCATTAGACCTCACTTTTTGATTTCTTTTTTTTGTATTTACTTATTTTCTAATTTCTGTATAGATAAGGGTGTATTGACTTTTATTTAAATACAATTAAAGGTTATATTTTAGAATGGTGGTAATTCTGTGATTCCCTTATGAAATCTTTCTCATTAGGATAAAACACATCAGCTCCGCCGAGCCCCCGGCCAAAGTGTGGAGGTGTCCGAGATTCCCAAGGCCCAAGCCAAGAAATATGTTTGTTATACACATATAGCATATACCGTGCCCCACAATATACAGTTTCTTCTGCAAAAGTCATCAAGTGTCATGGGGGGGGGGGGGGCACAGAGCAGCGCCCAGCGGGGTGGAGAGAATACACGGATGCAACACTGTATCAGCCATAAAATGACACTTTCGGCATTATACCAAAAATTACATTTTCGGGCTGATGTGTTTCGGCGGCCGATATATCGGAGCATACCTAGTTTATTTTGTTTTCCTGTGTTGTAATTTACATGGCTGACGAAAGTGGCAAGGGGGGGGGGGGGTCATGGGGAGGCAGGGGAAATGGGAAAGCAGGAGGGGGGCTCAGTGGGCCTCTGGGTGTTACTTGCCCCCTGGGCCAAAAGTTGCCAGTCAGCCCCTGGCTGTACTATACTTTGCAATGCTCTTGCATTGCAAAGTGTAATACAATCAGATGCCCTGTAGGTGGCAACAGCGGACGCTTTTGCAAAGCCTCCTGTTGCCATGGTAACCATTGGGGCTGCTATCGCAGCGCGGCAGCCCCGATGGTGGAGAGAGGACACTCTGATGATGGCGGCAGCTCAGGAATGGAGCCGCCGCCATCACACACAGCAGGGGGACCGAGCGGGGGACAGCGCTGGAAGGGAGGGAGGGTGTCACGGCCAGCTTTGAGGGAGTTGGGCAGCAGGAGGAATGTATGGGGCGGGGAGGGGGTGGACTCAAGGAGGGGCACTGTGGACACAAGGTGGGGCGCAGATCGAGGGGGCACAGATGGGGGTGCTGCACAGATCGGGGGGCTGCACAGATCGGGGGGGCTGCACAGATCGGGGGGGGGGGGGATGAGGACACTGTGATTTCAGGCTCTGATCTGCAGAGCGCAGATCAGAGCCTGAAACCAGCATTTTTTCACTGCCGCGATCCGATTGGTTAGTCTGCACAGTCTCCAATCAGAGTGGCCCCTTGCCGGCATTACTGCACTGTATGCTGTCCGTGACAGCAGCAGGGCAGGGGCAGAAGCTTTATTCCAAGCGCTTTGCAGCACTTAAATTAAAGAGCTGCCAGAACGTTTATATACGCGGTAGCTGCACGGGGTATGTGCAGCTATTACGTATATATATGGATTGCGGTCGGGAAGGGGTTAAAGAACAATCTGATCTTCACAACATGTTTGTGGAAATGTATCATGGCATGAACAAATGAGATTTCTGAAGGCATCAGAAGAAGAGTTGATACTCACCAGGCTCGAAAAGATTACAAAAGTTTGGACTTCACTGATTTACAGTCGGACACAGTATTTACCTATGGAGATAATTCAAGACCATTATTACCCTCTACAAGGATGGTCAACCAATTATAGTCAGGAACCTAAGCAAACCTCTAAGCAACTAAAGGCCTTTTTAACAGAAAGGCACTGAACAACAATGATGTGTATGTCAGGATTGCAAGAAGAAAGCTGCTGCTCTCCAAAAAGAACATAGCAAACTGAACATTGCCCATCTTCAGTTTTCTAAAAATCACCTGGACATGCCTAAAGGCTACTGGAACAATGTTTTGTGGGTGGATGAGAACAAAATAGACTTTTTGGTTCAAATGAGATGTGTTACGCTTTCAGAAAGGAAAACACTGCATTCCAGCATAAAAAGGTCATCCAAACAAAAAACAATGGATATTTGGGCCTGTTTTGTGCATCTAGGGAGAGGATACCATGCCATCATTGATGGAACAACGAATTCTGAATTATACCAGCAAATTCAAAAGAAAAATGTCAGGACCATAAGCTGAATTGAGCTGAAATCAAAGAAAATGTGGGTCATGCAGCAACACGAACCTCAGCACACAAGTCGTTCTACCAAAGAAAGGTTAAAGGGGTTGTTCCATCTCATCATTTCTAGGGCAAGATGGGACTAAGCACTGACCATCAGGTAACCAGGAAACAGCGGAGCTGGCCAGCGCTCTTTGCACTGCATGGGAGCACAGCAAGCTATGCTGTTTCCAAGTTATTTTGGAGCTACAGAAGGTGCTACAGAAATAGCAGAGCGCCAGATTTTTCTGCTGTTTCCCAGTCACCTGCTAGTCAGTGTTTTGTCACTCTTGCTGTTTTGCGAGATAAGACACCTTTATTCCCTTCAGGGAACCGGCATTTTTCACCGTAAGGACCAGGCCGTTTTTTGGAAATTTGGCACGTGTCACTTTGTGTGGTAATAACTTTAGAATGCTTTTACTTATCCAAGCCATTCTGAGATTGTTTTATTGTGACACATTGTACTTCATGATAGTGGAAAATTTCTGTCAATATTTTTCATTTTTATAAATAAAAAATACCAAATTTACAAAAAACATCGAAAAAGATTCTACCTTTCAAAATTTAAATTTCTCTGCCTTAAAAACAGATAGGGATACCTCAAATAATAGTTATTACTTTACATTTCCCACATGTCTACTTTATGTTTGGATAATTTAGTGAATGGCAATTAATTTTTTGCGGGCATTAGAAGGCTTAGGAGTTTAGAAGCAAATCTTGAAATTTTTTCAGAAAATTTCCAAAACCCATTTTTTATGGACCAATTAAGGTCTGAAGTCACTTTGTGGGGCTTACATAATAGAAACCACCCATGAATGTCCCAATTTTAGAAACGTTGTTAACCCTTTAAGTGTTCCACAAGAATTAAAGGAATATGTAGATGAAATTTCAGAATTTCACTTTTTGCCAGATCTTCCATTTTAATCCATTTTTTCCAGTTACAAAGCAAGGGTTAACAGCCAAACAAAACTCATTATTTATTACCCTGATTCAGTAGTTTACAGAAACACCCCATATGTGGTTGTAAACTGCTGTCCGTGCGCACAGCAGGGTGCAGAAGGAAGGGATCACCATATGGTTTTTGAATAGGCAGATTTCACTGGGATAATTTTAAGTTGCCATGTCACATTTGAGGCCCCCCTGATGCATCCCTAGAGTAGAAACTCCCAAAAAGTGACCCCATTTTGGAAACTACAGGCTGAGGTGACAGTTTTGTTAGTACTATTTTAGGATACATATGATTTTTGGTTGCTCTATATTACACTTTTTGTGAGGCAAGGTAACAAAAAATAGCTGTTTCGGCACAGTTTTTATTTTTTGTTATTTACAATGCTCATCTGACAGGTTAGATCTAGTGTTGAGTGCGAATATTTTAAAAGCTAATTTTTATCACGAATATCGGCACTTTGCGATTTCGCGAATATTTCGAATATAGTGATATACTCGTAAAAACGAATATTCATTGACGAATAAATGATTGAAGCACAAATTTTCGTAATGCGACTTTATTTGCGCTGCTGAGAATATCGGCACTTATCCCAGAAGAGAGAGGCTTAGCATTCATATAGCATCATATTCGCAAATAGGTAGAATTGCTAAATATTCGCTTTACGAATATTAGTTTTTTTGTTTTGTTTACACTGTATAGATTACAATGATGTGTACTGTGTAAAGTAATGTCATTATCCCCCACTGTTTCTTGATTGTGTCCCAAAAGTCCAAAAGCTCTAATCTTACTCACATTGCCAAGTAAGTGATTGAGGCGCAAATCTTTGTAATGCAAATCTATTTGCTCAGCTGAGAATATCGGCACTTCCTGGGGACACTAATCCCTCCCCTATTTTAGCTTGTGGGCCAATGAGAAGGAGTCAAACAGGTTAGCTACATCCCTAGCAACCAATCAGAAAGTTGCCCACCCCTTACTATATAAGATTTTTTCATGGCAGCCATTTTGTGCAGTTTCATGTGGTGGTGATTGAGAGAGGAGCTTGAAACTGTGCAGTGCTGTTCTTTGTCAAAAGCAAATTACAAATCGATTTTATTATTTAGTGAATCTGATAGTGTTAGATTGGGTAGTTTAGTGTAACTGATAGGTGCAATCTATTCATTTATTTAGGTTAGTGAATAGTTAGCTGATAGTTTCTAGTGCAGGGTGTAGTGTAGGGTATAGTTAGGTGAAATATATGAATTTATTTAGGCTAGTGAATAGTTAGCTAGTTTCTAGTGCAGGGTGTAGGTTACGTATAGTGTAGGCTTTAGATGTTTTTGAGTTTTCTAGTTTGGTGTCTGTAATTTACAAAAAAAAAAGTTTATTAGTTTTAGCTTATTACTGTTTAGTTTGTGTCGGTTCTGCGTTTTTGTCTACGTCTTCTGTTATGAAAAAAAAATATATACTGTATTAGTGTTCATCTTTTACCGTTTAGTTATTATAGTATCTGCGTTATTGTCTGCGTCTTGTGTTTGTTGTTAAATTAAAAAAGGAAAAAAACAAAAAAAAAGTTTATTAGTTTTTGTGTTTGTTTTTCACTGGTTATTAGGTGTATTGTCAGCGTCAGTGTCTGCGTCCTTTGTTAGTTAAAAAAAAAAGGTTATTTTAGTGTTTTTTTTTTCTGTCTAGTTGTTGTAGTGTCTGCGTCAGTGTCATGGTCTTACCTTCTTGCTGTTCTCCTTCGTTTGACATGTGCTGGCGGCCATCTTGGTTTCTGGGTTTCTTGTAGCCTCCCACCCTGCGGCTTCTCCTTCCCACTGGGAGGAGCTGGATGCCTAGCTCATATATATAGGAGGTCTGTGGCTTCAGTTCCTTGCTTGGTCCTCCTGTGTTCACATGCTTCTAAGACTGCTGCTGCTTCTGGTTCCTGATCCTGGCTTCGTCTGACTACCCTGCTGGTTCCTGATCCAGGCTTCGTCTGACTACCCTGCTGGTTCCTGATCCAGGCTTCGTCTGACTACCCTTCTGGTTCCTGACCTCTGGCTTCGCAAGACCCTGCTTTGGTTTAGCCATCCGTTTGGACTTTTGCCTCACAGCTTGATTTTCAATAAAGCCTTCTTATTTCCACTTATCTCTTGTTGTACGTCTGGTTCATGGTTCCATGACATTAGGACCAAGCCATGAATTCTGACGGTACAGGACCATCCTCGCTACCTACGCTGGTTGCCAGACTTGATCAGCAGGATCACCTGTTGGGTCGGTTCGCTGTGGCGTTGCAAACCCTGCTTGAACGCACGGCTCATTTAGCTTCCGTTGCCGATGGGTCGGTTGTCGCTCCTGGGCCCGCTCCTACTGCCGCTCCGGTTGTTGCGCCAGAGTCTACCCCGACACCTGTTGCTGCGCCTGCGGTGTTTCGGGGTATGATCGGTTCTGCCCCCCTTCCACAGCGCTTTGGGGGAGAGCCAACTCAGTGCCGAGGTTTCCTTAACCAGGTGGGCATTTATTTTGAGTTGCTGCCACATGCCTTTCCTACTGAGAGATCAAAGGTGGGCTTCTTGATCTCGCTGCTCTCGGACAAGGCCTTGGCCTGGGCCAGCCCTTTATGGGAGAACAACAATCCGGTGGTTGCCGAGTTTTCCGGTTTTGTTGCTTCTCTTCGGAAGGTATTCGATGTGCCGGCTCGTGCTGCCTCTGCTGCAAAGCTCCTTATGTCCATCAGACAGGGTTCACGATCCGTAGCTGAATACGCCATTGAGTTTCGTACCCTGGCAGCAGAGGTGGGCTGGAATAATGAGGCTCTGGTCGCTGCTTTCTCTCATGGTCTCTCGGATGCCTTGAAGGATGAGGTTGCAGCTAAGGACCTACCAGTGGAGCTCGAGTCTCTTATTTCTTTCCTGATTTTGATTGACACCAGACTCAGGGAGAGACCTTCCTTTAAGGAGAGCCTGCGGAGGTCTTCTAACAGATTGGCGCCTACGTTTGCTGTCCCACCCGTGCCTCCCTCTCCTCCCACGCCTCCTGGGGATGACTTGTCTGGGGGTGAACCCATGCAGCTGGGGTTTGCTCGCCTGTCCGAGGGGGAGAGGGTACTCCGGAGACGCGAGGGCCGATGCATGTACTGTGGTCTCGGTGGGCATTTTCGGTTGGCATGCCCGAACCGTCCGGGAAACGCTCGCACCTGAGATCCTGTCGGGGGCAGATCTTGGGTGGAGTCTCCTCGTCCCCGGTTTCCCGTGTTGACAAACCACTGATTACTGTTGTCCTCTCCTGGGTCGGGGGCTCGGTGACGACCCAGGCGTTGGTGGACTCTGGTGCTGGTGGTTTGTTCATTGATAGTGTGTTCGCTGCCGCCAATTCCATTCCTCTGCAGCCTCGAGGTTCCCCACTGGCTCTTGAGGCGATAGACCACCACACGTGACTCAGGAGACCCTTCCAGTGGGGATGGCCATTGGTGCCGTTCACAGAGAGTCGGTCTGTCTCCAGGTTATTTCGTCTCCACACTACTCGGTGGTCTTGGGGTACCCCTGGCTCCAGAAGCATAATCCGACTTTCGATTGGAGATCGGCCGAGATCCTCTCGTGGTCACCGCAGTGTGGGGCTAGTTGCATCCATGGGCCTGTCAAGTTGCTGTGTACTTCCTCGGACTCTCTGTTGCCTCCTGAATACGAGGAGTACCGGGATGTATTCGATAAGGTGCGTGCGGTTGCCCTACCTCCGCACCGCCCATACGATTGTGCCATAGAGTTACAATCTGGTGCCGTTCCTCCTCGTGGCAAAGTCTATCCACTGTCGGTAGCGGAGAATGAGGCCATGGAGGAGTACGTGAACAGAACAATCCAATCAGGCCTTGGAGCAATTCCTTCGTTGCTATGTCTCCGATCACCAAGACAATTGGGTTGACCTCCTGCCTTGGGCTGAGTTTGCCAGGAACACGGCGGTGAACTCTTCCTCTGGGACGTCTCCCTTCATGGCCAATTATGGGTTCCAACCTGCCGTGTTACCGGAGGTATTCTCTCCCCAGGATATTCCGGCTGTGGAGGATCACCTTTCCATCCTACGTGCTTCTTGGGTACAGATCCAGAGGTCCCTTGAGGTCTCTGCGCAGCGCCAGAGACTCCAGGCTGATCGCAGACGAGCGCCCGCTCCTTCATACCAGGTCGGAGACCGCGTATGGTTGTCCACCCGCAACCTCAACCTTCGAGTGCCCACTCCCAAGCTGGCGCCTCGCTTTGTTGGTCCCTTCCGAGTGCTTCGCAGGGTAAACCCGGTAGCCTATGCCCTTGCGCTTCCTCCTGGCATGCGGATCTCCAACGTGTTTTATGTCTCCCTGTTGAAGCCACTGGTGTGTAATCGTTTCACTTCCTCGGTTCCTCGGCCTCGTCCGGTCCAAGTGGGCAATCGTGAGGAGTATGAGGTGAGCAATATCCTGGACTCACGCCTGGTCCGCGGTCGGGTGCAGTTTTTGGTCCATTGGCGTGGTTATGGTCCAGAGGAGCGTTCCTGGGTTCCCTCCGCAGATGTCCATGCTCCTGCCTTGCTCCGAGCCTTCCACGCACGCTTCCCTCAGAAACCATTCTTTACTCCGCGGAGGAGGGGCCCTTGAGGGGGAGGTACTGTCATGGTCTTACCTTCTTGCTGTTCTCCTTCGTTTGACATGTGCTGGCGGCCATCTTGGTTTCTGGGTTTCTTGTAGCCTCCCACCCTGCGGCTTCTCCTTCCCACTGGGAGGAGCTGGATGCCTAGCTCATATATATAGGAGGTCTGTGGCTTCAGTTCCTTGCTTGGTCCTCCTGTGTTCACATGCTTCTAAGACTGCTGCTGCTTCTGGTTCCTGATCCTGGCTTCGTCTGACTACCCTGCTGGTTCCTGATCCAGGCTTCGTCTGACTACCCTGCTGGTTCCTGATCCAGGCTTCGTCTGACTACCCTTCTGGTTCCTAACCTCTGGCTTCGCAAGACCCTGCTTCGGTTTAGCCATCCGTTTGGACTTTTGCCTTACAGCTTGATTTTCAATAAAGCCTTCTTATTTCCACTTATCTCTTGTTGTACGTCTGGTTCATGGTTCCATGACAGTCAGTGTCTGCGTCTTTTGTTTGTTAAATAATAAAACAAAAAAAGGTTTTAGTTTCAATAATTATAGATAATTTTTGTTTTATTTATTGCACCACAGTCCCCATCCCAATAAAGTTTTTCCCTAATTCCCATTTTATAATATATTTTTTTCTATAACCAAATAAATATGATGTCTTCATGATCGAGCAGCAGTGGTAGGAGAGTAGTTGGTTCCAGTGCTGGACCGCTGCCAGCACGGGGCCGCTCCTCTACACACCGAGGTGTGGACGCAGGTGTCAGGGGCGTCCACCTTATTCAAGATTTTTTGGGCACTGGCAGCAGGCGAATTTCCTCTCAGGATGCCGAGGAAGTAGTGTCTCTCGTGGCACAAGCCAGTGCCACGGAGTCCTCTGCCCCGGCTCCGAGCAACAGCAGCAGTTCGTCTCCTGTAGGACCAACCCCCAGTCCCAAAGAATCGTCCCTGCTCCTGTTTGACAGCGACAGTGAGAGGGACACCTTGGGGGAGGTAATACAGGAGGCTGACTTGCAGTTCAGTTCCACAGGGTCAGGATCTTTTGGAAGGGATGGAGAAGGAGATGGAGGGTGTACCCCAGTGACATCCCTTCCAACAGGTATGGGCGGTTTCAGCCAGTGAAACCCCGCACCTAGTCAGACCAAGGTGTCAGCGAGGGGATAGAGGAGCCAGGTCAGGGGCTCCACATCTGCTGTTTCCCTCAGTCCACCACTGGTTTGCCCTGGGTCTGACATATTGGGGGACAAAGAGGAGGGTGACAGAGAATGGATGCCACCTCCCTTGTCAGGCATCAGCAGCACTGATGAGGAGGAAGGTAGGCACCAGAGGCAAACGATTCGACAGGTTGCCAGTGAGCCCAGCGTCAGGGGCTCCACTGGTAATGGCAGTAGGAGGACGCACCAGCAGCTAGCTCCACCTGTGTGCACCATGCCCGAACAGGTGCAAATCAGCACCACCCCATCTGACAGGAGGTCGTGCTTAAGTCACCTGTTTGGGCTTACTTCACCTTGGCACCAGATGATGCCACAATTGGCATTTGTAAGCTATGCCATGGCAGGGTGAGGAGAGGGAGGTCTGCGGCTTGGCTGGGTACCACTGCCCTCACCCAGCACATGCGAGTCAACCACTGGCAGGAGTGAGAACAGATGCAGGGTGGTCATAGCAGCACTGCCACCAGCAGTGTGCAGGGGACAGCAGCTCCTGCCACTGTCCTGCCACCCTAACCACTTCCAACATGGCGTTCCCACTCTCCTGCTCCCTCTCCTAGAGGTACTGGTACCGGCAGCCAGACCTCTGCCTCCACCGCACCCTCCTCTATGTCCTCCACTGCCGCCCAGCGCCAGCCCACGGTTGCTGACCTTTTTGAACGTACTGCGCCCTACGCCCCCGGGGACCAATGCGTGCGTTCACTCAATGGGCTCCTGGCAAGGGTTATCGCCCAACATCTGCTGCCCTTCAATCTTGTGGACAGCATCCATTCCGGCAGATGTTGGAGCAGGCACAGCCCAGATGGCGTGTCCACAGCTGCCATTTCTTTGCCAGGACTGGCGTCCCTGCCCTACACCAGCAAATTGTGCAGAATGTATCACTGTCGCTGGATCACGCTGTCAGAGACAGGATGCATCTCGCAATGGATGTTTGGACCAGCACGCATGGGCAGGGACACTATATCAGCTTTACTGCTCATTGGGTGTCCCTCTGAGGCGCCGGGGAGGGATCAGCGGCATCTGACTTTGTGGTGCCGCCCCGGGGTGTCCAGGGGAGAACTGCTGCTCTCTCCCACAAGCCACTGTCTTCATGGCAGCTGAGCCCCCCAGCAAATGTCCCCGTAGCTACACAAGTGTGGGGCACGTCCGCTGCCAGGCCATGCTCCACCTTGTGAGCTTAGGGGAACGGAGACACACTGGACCTGATGTTCTGGCCGCACTACAGGCTCAGGTCCAGAAGTGACTGACACCTCGCAGGCTAGAGGCAGGTATGGTTGTCTGTGACAACGGCAGCAACCTACTCACCGCCCTCCATGCTGACAGTCTAACACACGTGCCCTGCATGGCACATGTCCTCAACCTTCTTGTACAGAAATTCCTCTGAACATACGTGGATAGACTTACATTCATTGCCCCCCCTCCAGCGTACTGTCTGAGCTGACATTTAGCGTGGCAGGTGGGGTGGTCATGGACAAGCGAAACCGTCTGTCCACTGACTCCGTGGATAGACTTACTTTCATTAAAATGAACGAGTCCTGGATCGGCAGTGACTTTTTGGCCCCTACAAGCCCCGGCGCATGAGCAGAAGACACGTCAAGACCTTGGCCGAGGACAGCTGGCTCATCAGTGCCTTCTGTGCTCAGACGGGCACAGGATGGATAGGTCATGTCGTGGGCCTGGAGCCCAGCATGTGTGCGGTGAAGATCGTGTATGGGTGTGGAAAGTGGCAGTACCCATTACTCCTCACGGACAAAAGGAGGATGAGATATCCGCTGATAAACACCGCCACTACTAGTGCCCTCTGGCTTGTAGGATTCATCACACAGTTAGGCTAGCTGTGTAGCCGCAGTGTTCTGCTACTGCCACAGTGTTCTGCTATGGACTCAATATGTTCGAAAGAAAAAATTATAGACTACTGATGCATGATGCGTGTCTACTTAATTTATCAATCATTTTTGGTGTGGAAGCAAAATGTTACAATCATATAAATATTCAATTTAAAATGCAAATTAATTGCAATTATTATTCATGTCATCACATTCCTTCAGCACACTGAATACCTACTGCTGTTAGAGGTGTATTTTTTTAAGTTATGGTGTTGCCCTGGTCTGGTGGGTTCCCATTCATGGGTACACATTCCTGCTGCCCACTTTGAACCTGCTGCTGTCTGAAATGTCTTAATTTATGTATGGTGTTGCCCTGTTCTGTTGGGTGCCCATTCTTTCAACCTGCTGCTGTCTGACATGTCTTATTTTATTTATGGTGTTGCCCTGTTCTGGTGGGTTCCCATTCATGGGTACCCATTCCTGCTGCCAACTTTGAACCTGATGCTGCCTGTCCAGATGAGTTATTCAGAGTTATTAAGAGTTATGCCGAGTTATGTGTACGCATTTTACTCAACCCTTTCCATCTTTCGTCCTGTTGATGCTGCAGCGGTCTGTCCTGAACATGCAGAGTTATGTTACTCTTTATACCACAATTTTAACATTAAATTATGATGCTGCCTTTCCTGCAGGGTTAGGCGAGCTTGGTGTAGACCCTTTACTATGGTGTTGCCATTTGCCTGCTTTTGTCTGCACTGATCCTGCAGAGTTTAGTTGAGCAATGTGTGGCCCTTAGACTACAGATTTTCCATTTACATGGTACTTTCTGTCGTTATCTTTTATTGTTTGGGCCTTTGATTTGTATGCCTTTTACTGTTGTGTTACTATTTAACTGCTACTGTCTGGCTTAATGCTGCCAATTAATGTGTCTGAAATATAGTAAAGTATTAAAATGTAACTGTTGAAATTTTGTGTCCAGATCATGCTAAGGATAGCCCTTGTAATATTGAGTATTATATTTCTCGCAAAATGGTGCTCATGTTTAATATTTGCGCATGTACACTATTCATCTTATATTGTCAAGAATTAGATTTTTATATATATTTAATAAAACTTTTTTTGTAACATACATTTATGCGGTGTTACGCTTCATTCACCAAAATAATTTATTTTGTTTTATTTCATTTTATAAGTTTTAATTTTGCTTTAATTGGGTTTTTGGCATCCATGTTGTGGTTCTTACTGTAACAAGGTGGGGTCCGCATTGTCAAAGGTTTTGTGCACTTAACATTGTACAGGACTGATTGATAAACCTAATTAAAAGTTATTTATTTTATTTATTATTTTAATACGGACTTAGGTTCTAACATGGATTGTCTGTTGTCCTGGAAAGGATGCCTGGCTTCCGTGTTGATCTCTATATTTGTTTGGGTGTGACTGGCGTTATACTCCTTCGTGTGGTAATCCGGTTTTGGGAATGGAGCGTTATTGCCACATGTATATATAGATATATACATTTATATTTAATCTTACTTCTTGACAATTATATAATGATTATTTTCACATGTTAATGTAATATAAACCCAGAATTAAATATTTCGGAATAAACTGCTGACAGTATAATATTCTTGAAGCCATGTCACCATTTTGTGAGTGATTCTACTCATTGCATCACAAAGGTAATGTCTTTATTGAGGAAGCTATGCTCCGACATGCCCAGTTTAGCAAACAGGACCCTATATCTGATTCATGCTAGTTAGTTCTTTGCCCACTCCTCAATTGTTTACATTTTTTTAAAAAATACTTATAGTTTTCTGACACATTTGATGTTTACCATATTTGTTAAAACTGTCACTAATATAACAAGCCAATTTTACTATTCAAGATAGTCTTATTGAGGTTGAGAATTTGATCACAGTATGGATAGTTGAATCAAATTTTTTTATATAAGCTACTTTTTTTAAAGTATCATTTTATTTTATGTTAAAATTTGGTTGATAAACTATATATATTTTTTATTTTTAACACATTTTGAATTTAGATTTGTAGTTCGTAATATAAAGGTTTGGTCAATAATACATTAGAAAGGTAATAGTGTCTTCACAAAAAGATTAATTAATGTGCGTTAAACAATTATTTAATATAACTTATGGGGCATTTTTTTTTAAAGGTAAATGATATATTATTCAATGTTATATTGGCCGTTTCAATAAAAAAAAATTATGAACTTTTATTAAAAAAAAGTTAATATAAATGGTTTATTTTAATGGTACAACAGTGTTTATGTAAGCGATGAATAAACATGCGGTAGCTGGGGGTTGTATAATTTTTTTTATAGTTATTTAATCCGTCTTCCGCAGCCCCATTCGTGACAAAATTTGTCAGCTGCAAAATAATAACATGCCATGCTCTATTACAGCTTAGTTATGCCAAACTTTGTGTAGGCCTTAGAATACAACGTTAACTTAACAACTGCATGCTGATCTTGTCCTGATACTACAGAGTTCTGTGTATTCATTATACTCCACCGTTACCAATGACTGCTGCTATTATCCTGATCATTGAGAGTTATGTGTAGGCCGTATAATTCACTGTTAATATCTACCTGATGCTGATTTTGCTGCTGTCTGTCCTGATCTTGGCGAGTTATCATTCGGCCTTTTGACAATCCACATTACCTGCTGCTGCCTGTCCTGATCATGCTGAGTTAGGTCAAGCTAGTTGTTTGTCCTTTGTAGCTATGTGAAGTCCTTATACAACACCGTCAGCTGTCCTGATAAAGGTAAATTGTTAACTTTACCTACTGCTGCTATCCATATCAAGCTGACTTGTAGGCCTCAGAATGCAATGTTAGCTATACCTGCTGCTGTCCTGATCAAGTTGATTTGTTATGTATATGCCTCATTATACAACACTACCTTTACCTGCTGCTGCTGTCACTATCAAGCTGACTTGTAGGCCTCAGAATACACCGTTAGCTCTACCTGCTGCTGTCCTGATCAAGTTGATTTGTTATGTATATGCCTCATAATGCAACGCTACCTTTACCTGCTGCTGCTGTCCATATCAAGCTGAATTGTAGGCCTCAGAATACACCGTTAGCTCTACCTGCTGCTGCTGTCCTGATCAAGTTGATTTGTTATGTATATGCCTCATAATACAACACTACCTTTGCCTGCTGCTGTCCATATCAAGCTGACTTGTAGGCCTCAGAATACACCGTTAGCGCTACCTGCTGCTGCTGTCCTGATCAAGTTGATTTGTTATGTATATGCCTCATAATACAACACGACCTTTACCTGCTGCTGCTGTCCATATCAAGCTGACTTGTAGACCTCAGAATACGTTAGTTCTACCTGCTGCTGCTGTCCTGATCAAGTTGATTTGTTATGTATATGCCTCATAATACAACACTACCTTTACCTGCTGCTGCTGTCCATATCAAGCTGACTTGTAGGCCTCAGAATACAACATTTGCTCTAGCTGCTGCTGCTGTCCTGATCAAGTTGATTTGTTATGTATATGCCTTAGAATAGACCGTTAGCTTTAACTGCTGCTGCTGTTCTCAAAAAGCTTATTTATGTGTAGGCCTTATACTACACTGTTAACATGTACCTACTGCTGTCGTCTGTCCGAACCCTGCTGACTTTGAACCTGGACTAAAGGGTCCTTACTGATAAGTCCGCAGTTAAAATTAGTCAAAAACATAACCTTATTGGAAAAAAAAGAAAGGAAAAAATATAACTGAAAACTAATTTTTTAATAAATAAAAAATGTAAAATAACTTTTTTATTCAAATTTTGCAGTTGTTCCTGCAAGTCTGATAATTCTTGCAGGCCCTCTGTGTATTTATTGTTGAACTCCTGCAGCATTGCTTGTGATTTCCAAATGTGGGCTCGGAATTCTCTGAATGTTTTGCTGTGCCTCTCTGTCACGGATGAAGTTTGTAGATAGCTGGAACTTATAAATAAACGAGTGACTGGCTTGATCCCAAACTAAGGAGCTTATAGGTGAACCCTATAAAACCCTAAGAGCTGTCCCTGACTGCAAGGGTCTCGATGGTAGACGATTGCATGCCCACATACCTAAGTCTGTGTGACACCTGAAAACCCTATAATGGTGAGGGGACACGACCACCAGCTCCCTGCACTTAATACGGACGGAGTCAGGGTCACCTAGAATCAAGCCAGCAAGGAAACACAATAAAGTAAAGGACCTATCTGAGAAAACAGCAGACGCAGCCTCCAGCAATGAACAATTCATCCAGGAAGTAGTATAAACCGCAAAGTGAGGCAGCATGGGAGGGAATATAAAGGAAGAGGATTAGTCTAAATAAGTGGCACCTGGCAGAAGGAAAGGAGATGAGAAAGTGAAACCAAAACAAAGAACATCATACAAGAGGGAGAGAAGAACTTCTGCCAGACCTCACAGAACTGGCGGTGACACTCTCCTTCATGCAAATAATTTTATTTGCCATTTTCTTGATTACTGTTATGAAAACTATCTCACACTATTCAAATACACTGGTAGACATTCCTCAATACTTATAATATCACAGCCTGTGATATTACTGTTATGAAAACACAAAAAATAAATATATCAATTAACAATAAGAGGCAATTATTGAATTTTGTGTAGTATTTGGTTAAGTGCAGAGAATTTAAGTGTCATTTTTAAAGTATACCATATTTAATGTAGTTATATATTAGATTAATTAGTGACAGTTTAGTAGTGTAGAATTGCATTTGTTGTGTTATATAATATTAGTTTATGTAGATTAAAGAGTTATTGTGCATGGCTGTGGTTTTATATTTATGTGGTTTTTGTTGTCCCATTATTGTTGTTACTTTTATATTCTTCATCAACTGCTATATAATTGTAGGGTGCAGCGTTTCCTGATTTTCGAAACTGCACTGTACTATTTGTGCGCCCCAAAAAATCAGGTGCCCTGGACAAAATGGCTCATGAACCGTGGTCCAATAGCTGATCTACTGAGCAGGTAGCCAATTATATTAAATAAGGGCTTTGGCAGTTTTTGGCAAACACCTGCTACCTCGATCTCTCCTATTGGCCAGATTACTAAGACATAAGCATTGCAGCTACGGAGCTGAAGGGGGGAAGGAGGTTTTATGTGGAGGTGACCGATGCTAAACAAGACAGTACGACAGCACCTGTCTCCTCAGAGTTGAGGCAGGGGACACCAGTGTTTTGTTCCCCTGCAAGCGCTGATATTGGCTGTTCCAACTCTACAGCCAATGGCAGCGCTATAGCTGCACAGGGAGAGGCATACATTCACATATGGGGTGGTGTTCAGGTGTATTATCGGTGAAAAGTGGAACTAAATGTGGGGTGCATTTAGTCCTGTTACCACTTGTGAAATAAAAAAATGTGTGTATAATCCTTTATTTTTAATTATTTTTAAATTCAATTACAACAGTTTTTCTAAAAGACAATCGTTGCCTGATTATGTTAAATGGCGGATTGATCTAATTGCTTAGTATATTCATTGAGGGGTGTAGTTGTGTAATTGAGTCACTTTGTTTCGTTTTCAACTCTAGGGTCATGTAAGGGTGAATATGCACAAAGAAAAGTCCAGCTCACCCAATTATTCCACCACCTGCGTGCACGGAAAAGGCCGGCAAGCCCGTATATTCTTGATATGAAAGCACAATGAAATTCCAGCACTCACGATTTTGGTAGCTAAAATCTTCGTCTTTTATTCAGGCAGTAGACATATAAACAGGACATCCACCCACAAGTGCAGCAACCTTGACGCGTTTCGAACAGTAGTTCTTAGTCGTAACAATGAGCAGTGTCTCCTCTGGCACCTTTATACCAGTCTGTACCAAAATGTAATTGCTTTTCCCCTCCACCTGAGGGGTGGGGGAGTGTAGGAGGCAGGGAACACTTTAACCTCTTGTTTTCCAGGTGAGGCACTGCTCATATGTTTCACAATAGAAAATTCATGCATCTATACAAAGTCACTGATTATTACAAAAATTTGTGTTGAAAAATAACCATTGAATAAAAACAGTGAACATATTAAAATTGTCAAAGAATGTCAATTGTCAGGATAGCATCAGAACACCATATTGGTTATATATAGCCAACTTATTTGTATGGATCCACATATATTAGTGCTGTGTTGCTAATTCTGGCATGGATCCCTTTTCTCTATTACTGCTCTTGATTGAATTGAAAAAATGCATGCATACATAGCTATGATGAAAGGAAATGTGAAAGAACAGGAAAGTCATGAGTTAGTAGAAATACATAAGTTCATTTTTCTTATTGAGGCCATTTGGATGTCTGGTATTCAACTTAAAAATCCAAAAAGCCTCTCTGAGTCTCACTAAACGTTTAAAATCTCCTCCTCTGTTAGGTAATTTCACCTGTTCAATTGCAAAGGCTTTGAAATTGCGCACCTGGCTTTCGTGTTTACTAATAAAATGTTTAGCCGCATTGGATGTGTTCACACTATGCGGATTTTTTATGTAGTTGAGGTGCTCCAGAATTCGGACCTTAAATTTTCTAGTGGTACATCCCACATATAACATGTCACAGGCTATACATTTTATGATATATACCACCCCCATAGAATTACAATTAATATAAGATTTGATTGGATATATGTGTGAATTATTCGCATCGTGAAAAGTTTTGGTATTTACTGCGTATGTACAAGTGCGGCAGCGCAAACTTCCGCATTTAGTGAAACCCTTGTATATAAGCCAGGGATCCCGTTTATATTTGTTTCGATGTATATACATGGAGGGTGATAAATCATTCCCTATAGTTCTTGGCCGTCTTGACACAATTCTACAACCTTGTTTTAGCGCACAGTGCAATATTTCGTCATCATGAAGAATAGGTAAATATTTTTTAATAATTTGTTGAATTTTTTCAAATTGTTTACTGTACGTCAAAACAAGTGTAGGTAAATTATCTTTTTCGTTTTTGTTTACATTTATATCTGAACTCTCACTTTTTGATATCTGTTTAGAGATATTTTTATTTTTAGGAGTTGAAAAAAGTAAGGCTTCTCTATTTTTCTTTTTAGTTATAGCTAGGCCTCTGGATATCATCCAGTTTGGATATGCTCTTTGTTTTAATCTATTTATAATAGTTTGAGCCTCTATTTCAAAAGCCGCTGCGGTACTGCAGTTTCTGTAGGCACGTGTGAATTCTCCCACAGGAATTGATTTTATTGTGTGTAGGGGGTGATGGCTATTTGCCCGTAGTAATGTATTTCCTGTTATTTCCTTGCGGTAGGTTTTAGTTTGTATAATCTGGTTCAGTTTTCCTGTAAGTGTTAGATCAAGAAAATTGATACTTTGCGGATGTTCCGTATATGTAAATTTTAAATTATATGTGTTATTTTCCAGATATTGCATGAAGTGTTGTATGGCAGGTACATCACCACTCCAGATAAGGAGCATATCATCGATGTACCTGCCATACCACACCACATGGTCCGCAAATGGATTTTTAATATTATATACATATGCCTCCTCCCAATAGGACATTGTTAGATTGGCCAGGGAGGGTGAGTACTTCGCACCCATTGATACACCAGATATCTGTACATAGTATATAGAGTTGAATGAAAAATAATTGTGAGACATCAGAAATTGAGTAACCTCCAGAGTATAATCTATAAAATCCTCAGAAAAATTGCTGTATTTGTGCAAATGGAATTCAAGTGCTAGCATCGCCACATGATGTGGTATTGATGGATAAAGCGATACCACATCAATGGACAACCATCTGTAGTTTTCAGCCCAGGTCATGTCATAAAAAGATTGCAGAATTGATGTGGTATCTTTAATATACCCTGGGATTCTTTTGACAAGGGGCTGTAAACTACAGTCTAGCCATTCACCCAGCCTCTCTGTTAGGGATCCAATCCCACTGACTATGGGGCGTAGAGGGGGAGGAAATTGGCCCTTGTGGACTTTAGGGAGGGCATGCATTATAGGTGTAACTGTAAATTCTACATTTAAATAATTAAATTGTTTTTGGTTAATGTGATTATATTCCAAACCTTTTCGCAAAATCTCAAGAAATTCCCCTTTATATTTGGGTAAAGGGTCAATATCTAACTTTTGATATACTGAGAGATCAGAGAGCAATTTATTCATTTGTTCACAGTACATGTCACAATCCAGGACGACGACGGAGCCTCCCTTATCGGCCATTTTTATAACAATACGTTCATTATCTGCTAGTTCCTTGATTGCTTTTTTATATTTCATAGGCAGGTTGGTATATCCCCCCTCGTCCTGGATGTGACTATGTATTTCTTTTAGCTCCCTCTCTATGATATCTTGAAAGGTGTCCATATTGGTAGTTCTGGACATAATAGGATAGAAATCCGGATTAGTGATTTTAAATTTCTGAGCATCAACACATCTATCATATTCCAGTGATTCCCCTTGAAGATCGGTGAGACATGTTAGGGCCAATTGTTCTTGGAACGATAAATGAAAATATTCATTTTCAATTCTACTTTCCGAACATGTCTGATCGATATTTCGTATGGGCTCATTCATATCCACATCACTGAAATGTCTAGTCACTGTCAGTTGTCTTATAAATCTATTTATATCTAATAAAGTAGAAAATAAATCAAAATTGACAGAAGGTACAAAATTTAAACCTAATTTGAGAACTTCAATTTGTTCAGTTGAGAGGATTGTGGCAGACAAATTTATAACATCTAATTGTGCACAGTCAGCTATCTTTGTTGGTAGCGTGTTGACCTGGTTTGGGGCGTTTTTGTGTTTACGTCCCGCCCGGCGCACTCGTTTTTTGACGATTTTGTTGCAGTATCCTCCTTTTTATTTTTATTGTTCTCCAGGTTAATATTTTTAGATTTTCTATAGTATGACAGTTTGGGTTTCGCTCCATATTCCATGATTTGCTGAGGGCTTTGTGGTAAATCCTGTGAGCCATCAGAGGTGTCAGCGGTATCCAGTTCAGAGGAAAAACTCACTCTTGGTGATTTATTTTGGGACTTTGATTTATAATTGCGGTTATCTTGCTTTGATTTATTTTTGTTTTTATTTTTCAAAATGGATCTGGGGGTCGAGTAAAGGTTTTCCCTCCTACCCCATTCATATACTTGATCCTGTTTGTAATCATATAGATCTCTCTGGAATTTTTTGTGTTTAATATCCGTGATATATTCTTCCATATGATGTATATTATTCAGCATTTCTGTTTGCAAACTTTCAAAATCTGCCCCAGATTCAAGAGGTTTTAAAGATAATTTACAAAGTTCAATTTCATCTTGTAGTTGTAGCAGCTTTTCACTTTCACACTTTACAATGAGTGACATGAGTTGTAATGAACAATTTGAGAGTAATTGATTCCATTGGGATATAAAATCAGCAGAATAAATCGTTGTAGGTATTTTTTTGATCCTGAGGCCTCTAGGAATCATAGATTTTTGTAGATATTTGACCAGGGTGGTATGATCCCACCATACTCTTGTTTCCTGTAGTAATAACTTTTCCAACTCGGACATCTTGTTTTTCACATCATAGACATCTTGCATCTTTTTATCACTTTCAGAAAATACCAAATCAGCTTTGGACATACGGTCCGGTAATAGAGAAAAGGCCATTGTGAAACAAGTTGCATAACACTTTGCGTGGGTTTAAATCCTCACAGCTATCATGCTGTGTTGCCTGATACGAAGTAGCTTTTCAACCATCAGGTGTATGGGTGAGTCACGGATTACACCAGCGGTGTGAATATGCACAAAGAAAAGTCCAGCTCACCCAATTATTCCACCACCTGCGTGCACGGAAAAGGCCGGCAAGCCCGTATATTCTTGATATGAAAGCACAATGAAATTCCAGCACTCACGATTTTGGTAGCTAAAATCTTCGTCTTTTATTCAGGCAGTAGACATATAAACAGGACATCCACCCACAAGTGCAGCAACCTTGACGCGTTTCGAACAGTAGTTCTTAGTCGTAACAATGAGCAGTGTCTCCTCTGGCACCTTTATACCAGTCTGTACCAAAATGTAATTGCTTTTCCCCTCCACCTGAGGGGTGGGGGAGTGTAGGAGGCAGGGAACACTTTAACCTCTTGTTTTCCAGGTGAGGCACTGCTCATATGTTTCACAATAGAAAATTCATGCATCTATACAAAGTCACTGATTATTACAAAAATTTGTGTTGAAAAATAACCATTGAATAAAAACAGTGAACATATTAAAATTGTCAAAGAATGTCAATTGTCAGGATAGCATCAGAACACCATATTGGTTATATATAGCCAACTTATTTGTATGGATCCACATATATTAGTGCTGTGTTGCTAATTCTGGCATGGATCCCTTTTCTCTATTACTGCTCTTGATTGAATTGAAACGCGTCAAGGTTGCTGCACTTGTGGGTGGATGTCCTGTTTATATGTCTACTGCCTGAATAAAAGACGAAGATTTTAGCTACCAAAATCGTGAGTGCTGGAATTTCATTGTGCTTTCATATCAAGTCATGTAAGGGTGTCTTCTCTTAACATGTTAATGTTCAAAGCTGACCCATCACTACGTGTTGAGACACAGTACTCTAAGCATATTTACAAATGGTCACATGGACCAATAATTGCCTCTTGATTTACATGTGTGGATATTGACCTGTATAAAACAGAATGTTTATTTTCTTTAATAAAATGTTGCTACTCAAGACTAACATTTAAAATCCTCTGCTGTGTCTGTGAACTTGATGCTTCACTTGTGATCACTAGTAATAGAAATAACTTGTCACGGTGCAAGGCTGGCTAAGAGGCTCTCATTTGTTTCCTGCCTAACTGACAGGAAATGAGATTCGGCTCATGCATACCACAATAAAGCTCCCCTCTGTTTATTGCACATTTTCATGGAGTAGGACACAACAGCATTCAAACAACACACATGCTGCTGGCACAGAATTTCTATATTACAGGCATTAAACAGTTAGCAGATTATGTGGGAAGATGTATCACATGTTTGAGGAACAACCCAAACACCAATGTAACCAGATTGATTAAAACCCTAAGTGAAATTGAGGAAAATGTTGCTTGTAAGTCTCCTTGTCTTCCGCAGGAACCAACTCACCCATTCCAAGTGGGAGATAACGTGCTGATAAAGAAATTAAAGAAAGGAAAATTCGCAGGAGACTTCACCTACGGACCACCGACTACAGTGGTAGCTGCGACCCGCACAGCTGTACTTACAGAAGAAGCACCTACTTGGATCCACGCCACCAGAGTGAAACTGATAAAGGAGGCACCCCAAAAGGAGATAATTACGGGGACAGACAGTCCTGACCTCGAAAAAGGACAAAGTAAGGTACTAATGGGAGCAGACAGCTCTGACCTTGAAAAAGGACAAAGTGAGGAACTAACGGGAGCAGACAGCTCTGACCTCCACCAGGATGCACTCCCTCAATTCTGGAAGATGGCACAGATGGTCCACTTGGACTGTGCGATTGCTGATGATCCTAATGACTCTGCCAGAGGATAACAAAGCTGAAGTTGCTATAACTCAGAAAGGTGGAATCACTACCATCTGGTACAATTCCTCCAGTACTCAAGTTGCAACTTACTCCTTCTGTTTATGCAGCATAATGAAGTGCAGTCCTTCCACGAGATGCAGCAACCACTATAAGAATGGACATACCCTCAGAAACAAACAAACAAACCCCCTCAAACACTGTATCTTAACTTTTAACAATATGAGAGCAATATCTGCCCAGCATATGAGGAGGCTCTTGCAGCAGAAACTGGGTTCTCTGATGCCAACCTATGGTTAGAATGGATGAAGTACAGTGCAGCTTCAGTAAATAAAAGTAAATGTTATATATGTGGGACCAGTGGCGTACATACAGGGGTCGCAGGGGTCGCACTTGCGACCGGGCCCGGCACTCCAGGGGGCCCGGCCGCCTGTGGACCCTCCCTGCAGTAGTACTGTGCCTGTATAACCCGAGCGGCTGGCCCGGGGCCCGCCCCCCAGTGTTGAGTTTCTCTGCTGCCAGCCCTACCCTCCCTTGAGTCTCCTCCCCCTAAGTCTCCTCCCTGCAGTAGTGCCGTGCCTGTATAACCCGGGCGGCCGGCCCGGGGCCCGCCCCCCCAGTGTTGAGTTTCCTTGCTGCCAGCCCTACCCTCCCTTGAGTCTCCTCCCCCTGAGCAGTGGCTACCTACCATAAAGGCAGACGGGGCCCGAAGTGGAGGAGAGGCCCCGCCCCCTAATTGCTCCTATTTATCTTTCTAAAGCTAAAGGACCTTTGATGATGTCATCAGAGGTCCTGTAAGGGAACTGCACAGTGTAAAGTGTAGTTCCCAGGTTAGAACAGTGCATCTGCCAGGACCTGTGATGACATCATATTCAACATCACAGGTCCTGCAGAATCTAGCAAAGGAACTGCACCAAAAATGGTGTAGTTCCTAGGTTTCAAAGGTATATCTGCCAGGACCTGTGATGACATCATCCCAGGTCCTTCAACCCCTAACAGCAAGTATTAGCAGTTCACAATCAGCTCTGCGTTAATTCATACAGACTGGACTGGAGTGGTAAGAGGAGGTCCTCCACTTTTCATCATTTACCCCCCCTCCATGCCCTGTTTTTACTCATTGCTCACTCATATATAATACTTCAGACAGTTACAGTGACCACTACCTCATGTACCTCACACACACAGTGACCATAATGTGTAACTGACCACATATATCTGTAAACACTGCAGCTACAGTATTATACCTTCTATGTCTCACATCAATACACTGCTCTGTGTGTGTGTGTGTGTATATATATATATATATATATATATACACACACATACACACTGCATATATTACACAGTATTATACATGCAATATGTACAGATATATAGTATATACCGCAGTGCACTGATATGTGAGGTACAAGGTATAATAGATGCTGTGTGTACAGATATCAGTACACTGCTGTATATACTATATATGTAAGGTACGAGGTATAATAGATGCAGTGTGTACAGATCTATAGTATATACAGCAGTGTACTGATATGTGAGGTATGAGGTGTCAATACACTGCTGTATTTACTATATACCTGTACACACTGCATCTATTATACCTCACATATTACACTACTGTATATACTGTATATGTGAGGTACAAGGTATAATAGATGCAGTGTGTACAGATATATAGTATATACAGCAGTGTACTGATATGTGAGGTATGAGGTGTCAATACACTGCTGTATTTATTATATACCTGTACACACTGCATCTATTATACCTCACATATTACACTACTGTATATACTGTATACACTGCATATATTATACCCCGTACCTCACATATCAGTACACTGATGGCATAAATTATAAAACGCAGCAGCAAGAATAGTTCATGGAACAAAGGGAGGGGCTATAAAAGGGGAATGGGGGCCCAATTTAGATTCCTGCTATGGGGCCCAGTGATTTTTATGTACGCTCCTGCCCCTGAGTCTCCTCCCCGGCCGGCAGTGCGGTGTGCCGGACATGACGTTGAGATGCAGGGACAGGGAGAAGGCGCCGGAAAAGAAAGGGAGAGGGAGAGCGCTGCGCAAAGAAGCCGGTCCGGCTTTCAGAGTGAGGTCTGATGGGGGCTGAGAGTTGGGCAATGTATGTAAAGTTATGACTGGTGACTTGTGCTATGAAGTACCGTATTTTTCGCCGTATAAGACGCACCGGCGTATAAGACGCACCTAGGTTTTTGGGGAGGAAAATAAGAAAAAAAATATTTTGAACTAATTGTGGTCTGTGGGTGATGCACTGTTATGGGGATCTGTGGATGACGCACTGTTATGGGGGATCTGTGGATGACACTTATAGGGGATCCTCTCTGGATGGCGCTGTTATGAGGATCTGTGTATGACAGTTATGGGGGGGATCTGTGGATGACACATATATAGCATCTTATGCTATGTGTCATCCACAGATCCCCTCCATAAGTGTGGGGGTCGCATTTGCTTTTATAATGGGGGTGGGGGTCGCATCTGCATTTATAATGACAGCGGGGCCCGTGCAGTGACTGTATTCTACTACACGGGCCCCGCTTACTGTACAATCATATCCCTAATACCGTAGTTAATTGTTGTGTGCACTGCATGTAAAAGCATAATGAGCGATGATGAGCGCTATTACTTACAATTAGAAGCGCTTGCCGTTCGGAGCAGGGAGGAGGGAGGAGGCAGGAGGCAGGCCGGGAGGACGGGCGCTGGCAGTGTGAGTCATCCGTCATGCGCCCACGCCGCCTGCTTCATTCATGAAGCAGGCGGCGCAGGCGCATGACGTATGACTCACACTGCCAGCGCCCGTCCTCCCGGCCTGCCTCCTCCCTCCTCTCTGCTCCGAACGGCAAGCGCTTCTAATTGTAAGTAATAGCGCTCATCATCGCTCATTATGCTTTTACATGCAGTGCACACAACAATTAACTACGGTATTAGGGATATGATTGTACAGTAAGCGGGGCCCGTGTAGTAGAATACAGTCACTGCACGGGCCCCGCTGTCATTATAAATGCAGATGCCGCCCCCAGCCCCTCCTCCCTCACAGCTGATATACCCGCCGCACGGCATCGCGGCGGGTATATCATTGAAAACTAAGCAAAATCGGCTACATTCGCCGTATAAGACGCACTGCTATTTCCCCCCCACTTTTGGGGGGGAAAAAGTGCGTCTTATACGGCGAAAAATACGGTAATGGGTTTTTTGTTGTCTTGGGATGCAGCTCTTTTGTGTAGGCACTTCTATTGAGCTTCTAGTATATGCTTGGATGTAGCAGAGCTGGTTTTGTCATGCATTTCTTTTGCCTTCATATGGTAAAATACTTCATTGGCCTATCAATGGCTTTATAACTAACTCTGCTATATTTCTGTAGCCTAATGATCTTAAATCATTGCTAGTAGCTCAGAATATCATCCTGTTGTATATAGTAATATATATATATATATATACAGGTCCTTCTCAAAAAATTAGCATATTGTGATAAAGTTCATTATTTTCTGTAATGTACTGATAAACATTAGACTTTCATATATTTTAGATTCATTACACACCAACTGAAGTAGTTCAAGCCTTTTATTGTTTTAATATTGATGATTTTGGCATACAGCTCATGAAAACACAAATTTCCTATCTCAAAAAATTAGCATATTTCATCCGACCAATAAAAGAAAAGTGTTTTTAATACAAAAAAAGTCAACCTTCAAATAATTATGTTCAGTTATGCACTCAATACTTGGTCGGGAATCCTTTTGCAGAAATGACTGCTTCAATGCGGCGTGGCATGGAGGCAATCAGCCGGTGGCACTGCTGAGGTGTTATGGAGGCCCAGGATGCTTCGATAGCGGCCTTAAGCTCATCCAGAGTGTTGGGTCTTGCGTCTCTCAACTTTCTCTTCCCAATATCCCACAGATTCTCTATGGGGTTCAGGTTAGGAGAGTTGGCAGGCCAATTGAGCACAGTAATACCATGGTCAGTAAACCATTTACCAGTGGTTTTGGCACTGTGAGCAGGTGCCAGGTCATGTTGAAAAATGAAATCTTCATCTCCATAAAGCTTTTCAGCAGATGGAAGCATGAAGTGCTCCAAAATCTCCTGATAGCTAGCTGCATTGACCCTGCCCTTGATAAAACACAGTGGACCAACACCAGCAGCTAACATGGCACCCCAGACCATCACTGACTGTGGGTACTTGACACTGGACTTCAGGCATTTTGGCATTTCCCTCTCCCCAGACTTCCTCCAGACTCTGGCACCTTGATTTCCGAATGACATGCAACAGTCCAGTGCTGCTTCTCTGTAGCCCAGGTCAGGCGCTTCTGCCGCTGTTTCTGGTTCAAAAGTGGCTTGACCTGGGGAATGCGGCACCTGTAGCCCATTTCCTGCACACGCCTGTACACGGTGGCTCTGGATGTTTCTACTCCAGACTCAGTCCACTGCTTCCGCAGGTCCCCCAAGGTCTGGAATCGGTCCTTCTCCACAATCTTCCTCAGGGTCCGGTCACCTCTTCTCGTTGTGCAGCGTTTTCTGCCACACTTTTTCCTTCCCACAGACTTCCCACTGAGGTGCCTTGATACAGCACTCTGGGAACAGCCTATTCGTTCAGAAATTTCTTTCTGTGTCTTACCCTCTTGCTTGAGGGTGTCAATGATGGCCTTCTGGACAGCAGTCAGGTCGTCAGTCTTACCCATGATTGCGGTTTTGAGTAATGAACCAGGCTGGGAGTTTTTAAAAGCCTCAGGAATCTTTTGCAGGTGTTTAGAGTTAATTAGTTGATTCAGATGATTAGGTTAATAGCTTGTTTAGAGAACCTTTACATGATATGCTAATTTTTTGAGATAGGAATTTGGGGTTTTCATGAGCTGTATGCCAAAATCATCAATATTAAAACAATAAAAGGCTTGAACTACTTCAGTTGGTGTGTAATGAATCTAAAATATATAAAAGTCTAATGTTTATCAGTACATTACAGAAAATAATGAACTTTATCACAGTATGCTAATTTTTTGAGAAGGACCTGTATATATATATACACACACACATGCATACACGCACGGCAGCGGGTTGGGGGGGGGCCTCGACGGAAGGGGGCCCCATGGATCAGTTTCGCACCGGGGCCCCGTGGATTGTGTGTACGCCACTGTGTGGGACTGCTAAGCCTCACCTAGGTACTGTGCCCTTAATATTGCCCTCTAGTGTTGAGAAATGTTTTTTGCAATTATTCTCAAATTCATCTAGTAACCAGTCTGCATGTGAAGAATGGAAGCAAAAATACCCACTCCTCATAAAAGCTCTCCACCCTGGTGCAGGCATACATATCTATCCTGGTAACTATACCTGCCACAGAGGGGGAGATCAAGGAAGAACCCTGGGTAATTTCACTGAAGGATACTGTGCAACTTACAGTGAAACAGATACCTCCCTCACACAGAATCAAGTAAACTAGATTGGAGATGTATATTGGATCTGTGGGGATGGAAAGATAAGATCTAGACTAGAGGGTTCCTGGAAAGGTGAATGTGCCCTCGCTAAAGTCATCATGAACATACACATGTTCACTAAAAATGAAAAAGACACCAACACACGTATACGCAACCGTCGTTCCCTCCCAAAAGGTAGCTTCGACCCACACGTATATATTGATGCAATCGGGATCCCAAGAGGGGTCCCTGATGAATCAAGGCCAGAGGTCAGATGGCAGCAGGATTTGAATCCATAATTCCCCACTAGAGTTGAGCGAACACCTGGATGTTCGGGTTCGAGAAGTTCGGCCGAACTTCCCGGAAATGTTCGGGTTCAGAATCCGAACCAGATCCGAACTTTGTCCCGAACCCGAACCCCATTGAAGTCAATGGGGACCCGAACTTTTCGGCACTAAAAAGGCTGTAAAACAGCCCAGGAAAGGGCTAGAGGGCTGCAAAAGGCAGCAACATGTAGGTAAATCCCCTGCAAACAAATGTGGATAGGGAAATGAATTAAAATAAAAATTAAATAAATAAAAATTAACCAAAATCAATTGGAGAGAGGTCCCATAGCAGAGAATCTGGCTTCACGTCACCCACCACTGGAACAGTCCATTCTCAGATATTTAGCCCCCGGCACCCAGGCAGAGGAGAGAGGTCCCGTAACAGAGAATCTGGCTTCATGTCAGCAGAGAATCAGTCTTCATGTCATAGCAGAGAATCAGGCTTCACATCACCCACCACTGTAACAGTCCATTTTCATAAATTTAGGCCCAGCACCCAGGCAGAGGAGAGAGGTCCCGTAACAGACAATCTGGCTTCATGTCAGCAGAGAATCAGTCTTCATGTCATAGCAGAGAATCAGGCTTCACGTCACCCACCACTGCAACAGTCCATTTTCATAAATTTAGGCCCAACACCCAGGCAGAGGAGAGAGGTCCCGTAACAGACAATCTGGCTTCATGTCAGCAGAGAATCAGTCTTCATATCATAGCAGAGAATCAGGCTTCACGTCAGCCACCAATGCAACAGTCCATTTTCATAAATTTAGGCCAAGCACCCAGGCAGAGGAGAGAGGTCCCGTAACAGAGGATCTGGCTTCATGTCAGCAGAGAATTAGTCTGCATGTCATAGCAGAGAATCAGGCTTCACGTCACCCAACATTGGAACAGTCCATTGGCATATATTTAGGCCCCGGCACCCAGACAGAAGATAGGTTCATTCAACTTTGGGCAGCCTCGCAATATAATGGTAAAATGAAAATAAAAATAGGATTGAATGAGGAAGTGCCCTGGAGTACAATAATATATGGTTAAGGGGAGGTAGTTGATGTCTAATCTGGACAAGGGACGGACAGGGCCTGTGGGATCCATGCCTGGTTCATTTTTATGAACGTCAGCTTGTCCACATTGGCTGTAGACAGGCGGCTGCGTTTGTCTGTAATGACGCCCCCTGCCGTGCTGAATACACGTTCAGACAAAACGCTGGCCGCCGGGCAGGCCAGCACCTCCAAGGCATAAAAGGCTAGCTCTGGCCACGTGGACAATTTAGAGACCCAGAAGTTGAATGGGGCCGAACCATCAGTCAGTACGTGGAGGGGTGTGCACACGTACTGTTCCACCATGTTAGTGAAATGTTGCCTCCTGCTAACACGTTGCGTATCAGGTGGTGGTGCAGTTAGCTGTGGCGTGTTGACAAAAGTTTTCCACATCTCTGCCATGCGAACCCTGCCCTCAGAGGAGCTGGCCGTGACACAGCTGCCTTGGCGACCTCTTGCTCCTCCTCTACCTTGGCCTTGGGCTTCCACTTGTTCCCCTGTGACATTTGGGAATGCTCTAAGTAGCGCGTCTACCAACGTGCGCTTGTACTCGCGCATCTTCCTATCACGCTCCAGTGCAGGAAGTAAGGTGGGCACATTGTCTTTGTAGCGTGGATCCAGCAGGGTGGCAACCCAGTAGTCCGCACACGTTAAAATGTGGGCAACTCTCCTGTCGTTTGCGCAGGCACTGCAGCATGTAGTCGCTCATGTGTGCCAGGCTGCCCAGGGGTAAGGACAAGCTGTCCTCTGTGGGAGGCGTATCGTCATCGTCCTGCCTTTACACCCAACCACGCACCAGTGATGGGCCCGAGCTGCGTTGGGTGCCACCCCGCTGTGACCATGCTTCATCCTCATCCTCCTCCACCTCCTCCTCATCCTCGTCCTCCTCGTCCTCCAGTAGTGGGCCCTGGCTAGCCACATTTGTACCTGGCCTCTGCTGTTGCAAAAAACCTCCCTCTGAGTCACTTCGAAGTCACCTCTTCCTCCTCCTCCTCCTCCTCCTGGGCCACCTCCTCTTCCATCATCGCCCTAAGTGTTTTCTCAAGGAGACATAGAAGTGGTATTGTAACGCTGATAACGGCGTCATCGCCACTGGCCATGTTGGTGGAGTACTCGAAACAGCGCAACAGGGCACACAGGTCTCGCATGGAGGCCCAGTCATTGGTGGTGAAGTGGTGCTGTTCCGCAGTGCGACTGACCCGTGCGTGCTGCAGCTGAAACTCCACTATGGCCTGCTGCTGCTTGCACAGTCTGTCCAGCATGTGCAAGGTGGAGTTCCACCTGGTGGGCACGTCGCATATGAGGCGGTGAGCGGGAAGGCCGAAGTTACGCTGTAGCGCAGACAGGCGAGCAGCGGCAGGATGTGAACGCCGGAAGCGCGAACAGACGGCCCGCACTTTATGCAGCAGCTCTGACATGTCGGGGTAGTTGTGAATGAACTTCTGCACCACCAAATTCAGCACATGCGCCAGGCAAGGGATGTGCGTCAAACCGGCTAGTCCCAGAGCTGCAACGAGATTTCGCCCATTATCGCACACCACCAGGCCGGGCTTGAGGCTCACCGGCAGCAACCACTCGTCGGTCTGTTGTTCTATACCCCGCCACAACTCCTGTGCGGTGTGGGGCTTGTCCGCCAAACATATGAGTTTCAGAATGGCCTGCTGACGTTTACCCCGGGCTGTGCTGAAGTTGGTGGTGAAGGTGTGTGGCTGACTGGATGAGCAGGTGGAAGAAGAGGAGGAGGAAGCCGAGAAGGAGGAGGTGGCAACAGGAGGCAAAGAATGTTGCCCTGCGATCCTTGGCGGACGTGCGCCAAACAGCTCTCCGCCTGGGGCCCAGCTGCCACTACATTTACCCAGTGTGCAGTTAGGGAGATATAGCGTCCCTGGCCATGCTTACTGGTCCACGTATCTGTGGTTAGGTGGACCTTGCTACAGATGGCGTTGCGCAGTGCACACTTGATTTTATCGGATACTTGGTTGTGCAGGGAAGGCACGGCTCTCTTGGAGAAGTAGTGGCGGCTGGAAACAACATACTGTGGGACAGCAAGCGACATGAGCTGTTTGAAGCTGTCTGTGTCCACCAGCCTAAATGACAGCATTTCATAGGCCAGTAGTTTAGAAATGCTGGCATTCAGGGCCAGGGATCGAGGGTGGCTAGGTGGGAATTTACGCTTTCTCTCAAATGTTTGTGAGATGGAGAGCTGAACGCTGCCGTGTGACATGGTTGAGACGCTTGGTGACGGAGGTGGTGGTGGTGTTGGTGGTACATCCCCTGTTTGCTGGGCGGCAGGTGCCAACGTTCCTCCAGAGGCGGAGGAAGAGGCCGAGGCGGCAGCAGCAGAAGAGGCCGAGGCGGCAGCAGCAGAAGAAGCCGAGGCGGCAGCAGCAGAAGAGGTAGCAGGGGGAGCCTGAGCGACTTCCTTGTTTTTAAGGTGTTTACTCCACTGCAGTTCATGCTTTGCATGCAGGTGCCTGGTCATGCAGGTTGTGCTAAGGTTCAGAACGTTAATTTATATACCCTTTTAGAGATAGATTTCAAATAGCTCTGATACAGCAGAAACCACTAAATTAGGAAATTGCTAAATTGGGAATTGTATTTCAACCCAGAACAAAAAATGTGCTTTGACGGACACTAAATAACTTGCCCAGCCACAACAGTACAGCGGTAACGACAGATTTAGCGGGATATAAATCTGAGGCCTAGTATTTAGGCGCTGGGTGACAGGTATAGATTTACTGACGGAATTAGACTTGGAAATGCACAGTAGCGTGTGTGTGAAGTTATTCAGAATGACCCTATCAGCACCTTGATTCTGATATACCCTTTTAGGGATGTATTTAAAGTAGGCCTGATACAGCAGAAACCACTAAATTAGGAAATTGCTAACGACAGATTTAGCGGGATATAAATTTGAGGCCTAGTATTTAGGCGCTGGGACAGGTATAGATTTACTGACAGAATTAGACTGGGATATGGCCAAAAAATAAC
Source organism: Bufo gargarizans (assembly GCF_014858855.1). Lineage (NCBI taxonomy): Eukaryota > Metazoa > Chordata > Amphibia > Anura > Bufonidae > Bufo > Bufo gargarizans. The sequence continues at coordinate 120,604,680 of NC_058088.1, forward strand.
CACACTATTGCTGGTTAAATGCACTTGGTGTGACAGCTTGACCAACCACACTACTGAGGGTTAAATGCACTTGGTGACAGGCGCAGCTTGCCCCTGATGTAGTATATGGCCAAAAAATAAACAGACTATTGTTGGTTAAATGCACTTGGTGTGACAGCTTCACCCTGATGTAGGCTTTAGCCAAAAAACAACCACACCATTGAGGGTTAAATGCACTTGGTGACAGGCGCAGCTTGCCCCTGATGTAGTATATGGCCAAAAAATAAACAGACTATTGCTGGTTAAATGCACTTGGTGTGACAGCTTCACCCTGATGTAGGCTTTAGCCAAAAAACAACCACACCATTGAGGGTTAAATGCACTTGGTCGCAGCTTGTGCTGGCGCACCACAAGACACAAAATGGCCGCCGATCACCCCAGAAAAAAGTGACTGACAAACGGTCTGGGCAGCCTAAAAACAGTGAGCAATTGAGTATCAGCAGCTCAATGACCCACAGCTGCAGATCGATCAATAATCAAGTCCTTTGGAGGAGTTAATCTGCCTAATCTCGCCCTACTGTTGCAGCCGCAACCTCTCCCTACGCTAATCAGAGCAGAGTGACGGGCGGCGCTATGTGACTCCAGCTTAAATAGAGGCTGGGTCACATGGTGCTCTGGCCAATCACAGCCATGCCAATAGTAGGCATGGCTGTGATGGCCTCTTGGGGGGCAAGTAGTATGACGCTTGTTGATTGGCTGCTTTGCAGCCTTTCAAAAAGCGCCAAGAAAGCGTCAAAAAGCGCCAAGAAAGCGACGAACACCGAACCCGAACCCGGACTTTTACGAAAATGTCCGGGTTCGGGTCCGTGTCACGGACACCCCAAAATTCGGTACGAACCCGAACTATACAGTTCGAGTTCGCTCATCCCTATTCCCCACATAACAATCAACAAAAATGTAGACTGGATCAACTATATTTACTATAATCAACTAAGGTTTGTAAACTACACCAGGGATGCGTTACAGGGTGTAGCAGAACAGTTACAGGCAGATTCCATTATGACATTTCAAAACCGCATGGTGCTCGATATGATACTTGCAGAAAGAGGTGGTGTCTGTAAGGTATTGACAGAACCCTCATCATGCTGCACGTTCATACCCAACAACACCGGCCCTAATGGTAAGGTCACACTGGCAATAAAGGAACTCAAGGATTTTTCAATCAAGCTCAAAAGAAACTCAGGTATCGATAACCCTTGGGATCAGTATTTTGGCTGGTTCACTACCTGGAAATAGGCACTTGTACAGTTGGGAATCATTATCCTGATAATTATTATAGTAATAGCATTAGTTGCAACATGTATCACCATGTGTACAGAAACTGATAATGAAAGGAGTATCAAATATGTCATTTTATGAGACTCTGCTGCCTAATCCTGAAGACAACTCACATGAAGGATATAGAAAATATCTGGCGGTATACAGGGAAAAGGGCAAGGGTAAGAACCATATTATCTAAGAAACTTGGTTCAAGAGGGGATTGAAGGCTAATGTGACTCCATCTTGTCTTCTCTATGATATACAGAATTGTTATAATATCTCACCTATGCACTTCACATCCCCTGTGAGTTAGGTTCACTTATCTGTCTCAGGACAGATTCTGGGAATCTCCCAGAATTAGAACAAATGTTCTAATTCACTCAGGGTCATTCGGCACAACTGCGTACTTTATTATATATGACTAGAGTTGAGCGAACACCTGGATGTTCGGGTTCGAGAAGTTCGGCCGAACATCCCGGAAATGTTCGGGTTCGGGATCCGAACCCGATCCGAACTTCGTCCCGAACCCGAACCCCATTGAAGTCAATGGGGACCCAAACTTTTCGGCACTAAAAAGGCTGTAAAACAGCCCAGGAAAGAGCTAGAGGGCTGCAAAAGGCAGCAACATGTAGGTAAATCCCCTGCAAACAAATGTGGATAGGGAAATGAATTAAAATAAAAATTAAATAAATAAAAATTAACCAAAATCAATTGGAGAGAGGTCCCATAGCAGAGAATCTGGCTTCACGTCACCCACCACTGTAAGAGTCCATTTTCATAAATTTAGGCCCAGCACCCAGGCAGAGGAGAGAGGTCCCGTAACAGAGAATCTGGCTTCATGTAAGCAGAGAATTAGTCTGCATGTCATAGCAGAGAATGAGGCTTCACGTCAGCCACCACTGCAACAGTCCATTGGCATATATTTAGGCCCAGCACCCAGGCAGAGGAGGGAGGTCCCGTAACAGAGAATCTGTCTTCATGTCAGCAGAGAATTAGTCTGCATGTCATAGCAGAGAATGAGGCTTCACGTCAGCCACCACTGCAACAGTCCATTGGCATATATTTAGGCCCAACACCCAGGCAGAGGAGGGAGGTCCCGTAACAGAGAATCTGTCTTCATGTCAGCAGAGAATCAGTCTGCATGTCATAGCAGAGAATGAGGCTTCACGTCAGCCACCACTGCAACAGTCTATTGGCATATATTTAGGCCCAGCACCCAGGCAGAGGAGGGAGGTCCCGTAACAGAGAATCTGGCTTCATGTCAGCAGAGAATCAGTCTGCATGTCATAGCAGAGAATGAGGCTTCACGTCAGCCACCACTGCAACAGTCCATTGGCATATATTTAGGCCCAGCACACACACAGGCAGAGGAGAGAGGTCCCGTAACAGAGAATCTGTCTTCATGTCAGCAGAGAATTAGTCTGCATGTCATAGCAGAGAATGAGGCTTCACGTCAGCCACCACTGCAACAGTCCATTGGCATATATTTAGGCCCAGCACACACACAGGCAGAGGAGAGAGGTCCCGTAACAAAGAATCTGTCTTCATGTCAGCAGAGAATTAGTCTGCATGTCATAGCAGAGAATGAGGCTTCACGTCAGCCACCACTGCAACAGTCCATTGGCATATATTTAGGCCCAGCACCCAGGCAGAGGAGGGAGGTCCCGTAACAGAGAATCTGTCTTCATGTCAGCAGAGAATCAGTCTGCATGTCATAGCAGAGAATGAGGCTTCACGTCAGCCACCACTGCAACAGTCCATTGGCATATATTTAGGCCCAGCACACACACAGGCAGAGGAGAGAGGTCCCGTAACAGAGAATCTGTCTTCATGTCAGCAGAGAATTAGTCTGCATGTCATAGCAGAGAATGAGGCTTCACGTCAGCCACCACTGCAACAGTCCATTGGCATATATTTAGGCCCAGCACCCAGGCAGAGGAGCGAGGTCCCGTAACAGAGAATCTGGCTTCATGTCAGCAGAGAATCAGTCTGCATGTCATAGCAGAGAATGAGGCTTCACGTCAGCCACCACTGCAACAGTCCATTGGCATATATTTAGGCCCAGCACCCAGGCAGAGGAGAGAGGTCCCGTAACAGACAATCTGGCTTCATGTCAGCAGAGAATCATTCTGCATGTCATAGCAGAGAATCAGGCTTCACGTCACCCAACATTGGAACAGTCCATTGGCATATATTTAGGCCCCGGCACCCAGACAGAGGAGAGGTTCATTCAACTTTGGGTAGCCTCGCAATATAATGGTAAAATGAAAATAAAAATAGGATTGAATGAGGAAGTGCCCTGGAGTCCAATAATATATGGTTAAGGGGAGGTAGTTAATGTCTAATCTGGACAAGGGACGGACAGATCCTGTGGGATCCATGCCTGGTTCATTTTTATGAACGTCAGCTTGTCCACATTGGCTGCAGACAGGCGGCTGCGTTTGTCTTTAATGACGCCCCTCTGCCGTGCTGAATACACGTTCAGACAAAACGCTGGCCGCCGGGCAGGCCAGCACCTCCAAGGCATAAAAGGCTAGCTCTGGCCACGTGGACAATTTAGAGACCCAGAAGTTGAATGGGGCCGAACCATCAGTCAGTACGTGGAGGGGTGTGCACATGTACTGTTCCACCATGTTAGTGAAATGTTGCCTCCTGCTAACACGTTGCGTATCAGGTGGTGGTGCAGTTAGCTGTGGCGTGTTGACAAAAGTTTTCCACATCTCTGCCATGCTAACCCTGCCCTCAAAGGAGCTGGCATTGACACAGCTGCCTTGGCGACCTCTTGCTCCTCCTCTGCCTTGGCCTTGGGCTTCCACTTGTTCCCCTGTGACATTTGGGAATGCTCTCAGTAGCGCGTCTACCAACGTGCGCTTGTACTCGCGCATCTTCCTATCACGCTCCAGTGCAGGAAGTAAGGTGGGCACATTGTCTTTGTAGCGTGGATCCAGCAGGGTGGCAACCCAGTAGTCCGCACAGGTTAAAATGTGGGCAACTCTGCTGTCGTTGCGCAGGCACTGCAGCATGTAGTTGCTCATGTGTGCCAGGCTGCCCAGGGGTAAGGACAAGCTGTCCTCTGTGGGAGGCGTATCGTCATCGTCCTGCCTTTCCCCCCAGCCACGCACCAGTGATGGACCCGAGCTGCGTTGGGTGCCACCCCGCTGTGACCATGCTTCATCCTCATCCTCCTCCACCTCCTCCTCATCCTCGTCCTCCTCGTCCTCCAGTAGTGGGCCCTGTCTAGCCACATTTGTACCTGGCCTCTGCTGTTGCCAAAAACCTCCCTCTGAGTCACTTCGAAGAGACTGGCCTGAAAGTGCTAAAAATGACCCCTCTTCCTCCTCCTCCTCCTCCTGGGCCACCTCCTCTTGCATCATCGCCCTAAGTGTTTTCTCAAGGAGACATAGAAGTGGTATTGTAACGCTGATAACGGCGTCATCGCCACTGGCCATGTTGGTGGAGTACTCGAAACAGCGCAACAGGGCACACAGGTCTCGCATGGAGGCCCAGTCATTGGTGGTGAAGTGGTGCTGTTCTGTAGTGCGACTGACCCGTGCGTGCTGCAGCTGAAACTCCACTATGGCCTGCTGCTGCTCGCACAGTCTGTCCAGCATGTGCAAGGTGGAGTTCCACCTGGTGGGCACGTCGCATATGAGGCGGTGAGCGGGAAGGCCGAAGTTACGCTGTAGCGCAGACAGGCGAGCAGCAGCAGGATGTGAACGCCGGAAGCGCGAACAGACGGCCCGCACTTTATGCAGCAGCTCTGACATGTCGGGGTAGTTGTGAATGAACTTCTGCACCACCAAATTCAGCACATGCGCCAAGCAAGGGATGTGCGTCAAATTGGCTAGTCCCAGAGCTGCAACGAGATTTCGCCCATTATCGCACACCACCAGGCCGGGCTTGAGGCTCACCGGCAGCAACCACTCGTCGGTCTGTTGTTCTATACCCCGCCACAACTCCTGTGCGGTGTGGGGCCTGTCCCCCAAACATATGAGTTTCAGAATGGCCTGCTGACGTTTACCCCGGGCTGTGCTGAAGTTGGTGGTGAAGGTGTGTGGCTGACTGGATGAGCAGGTGGAAGAAGAGAAGGAGGAAGCCGAGAAGGAGGAGGTGGCAACAGGAGGCAAAGAATGTTGCCCTGCGATCCTTGGCGGCGGAAGGACGTGCGCCAAACAGCTCTCCGCCTGGGGCCCAGCTGCCACTACATTTACCCAGTGTGCAGTTAGGGAGATATAGCGTCCCTGGCCGTGCTTACTGGTCCACGTATCTGTGGTTAGGTGGACCTTGCTACAGATGGCGTTGCGCAGTGCACACTTGATTTTATCGGATACTTGGTTGTGCAGGGAAGGCACGGCTCTCTTGGAGAAGTAGTGGCGGCTGGGAACAACATACTGTGGGACAGCAAGCGACATGAGCTGTTTGAAGCTGTCTGTGTCCACCAGCCTAAATGACAGCATTTCATAGGCCAGTAGTTTAGAAATGCTGGCATTCAGGGCCAGGGATCGAGGGTGGCTAGGTGGGAATTTACGCTTTCTCTCAAATGTTTGTGAGATGGAGAGCTGAACGTTGGCGTGTGACATGGTTGAGACGCTTGGTGACGGAGGTGGTGGTGGTGGTGTTGGTGGTACATCCCCTGTTTGCTGGGCGGCAGGTGCCAACGTTCCTCCAGAGGCGGAGGAAGAGGCCGAGGCGGCAGCAGCAGAAGAGGCCGAGGCGGCAGCAGCAGAAGAGGGAGCAGGGGGAGCCTGAGTGACTTCCTTGGTTTTAAGGTGTTTACTCCACTGCAGTTCATGCTTTGCATGCAGGTGCCTGGTCATGCAGGTTGTGCTCAGGTTCAGAACGTTAATGCCTCGCTTCAGGCTCTGATGGCACAGCGTGCAAACCACTCGGGTCTTGTCGTCAGCACATTGTTTGAAGAAGTGCCATGCCAGGGAACTCCTTGAAGCTGCCTTTGGGGTGCTCGGTCCCAGATGGCGGCGGTCAGTAGCAGGCGGAGTCTCTTGGCGGCGGGTGTTCTGCTTTTGCCCACTGCTCCCTCTTTTGCTACGCTGTTGGCTCGGTCTCACCACTGCCTCTTCCTCCGAACTGTGAAAGTCAGTGGCACGACCTTCATTCCATGTGGGGTCTAGGACCTCATCGTCCCCTGCATCGTCTTCCACCCAGTCTTGATCCCTGACCTCCTGTTCGGTCTGCACACTGCAGAAAGACGCAGCAGTTGGCACCTGTGTTTCGTCATCATCAGAGACATGCTGAGGTGGTATTCCCATGTCCTCATCATCAGGAAACATAAGTGGTTGTGTGTCAGTGCATTCTATGTCTTTCACCGCTGGGGAAGGGCTAGGTGGATGCCCTTGGGAAACCCTGCCAGCGGAGTCTTCAAACAGCATAAGAGACTGCTGCATAACTTGAGGCTGAGACAGTTTCCCTGGTATGCATGGGGGTGATGTGACAGACTGATGGGGTTGGTTTTCAGGCGCCATCTGTGCGTTTTCTGCAGAAGACTGGGTGGGAGATAATGTGAACGTGCTGGATCCACTGTCGGCCACCCAATTGACTAATGCCTGTACCTGTTCAGGCCTTACCATCCTTAGAACGGCATTGGGCCCCACCATATATCGCTGTAAATTCTGGCGGCTACTGGGACCTGAGGTAGTTGGTACACTAGGACGTGTGGATGTGGCAGAACGGCCACGTCCTCTCCCAGCACCAGAGGGTCCACTAACACCACCACGACCATGTCCACGTCCGCGTCCCTTACTAGATGTTTTCCTCATTGTTATGGTTCACCACAACAACAAAAATATTATTTGGCCCAATGTATTGTATTCAAATTCAGCGGGATATAAATTTGAGGCCTAGTATTTAGGCGCTGGGTGACCGGTATGGATTTAGTGACAGAATTAGACTGGGATATGCACAGTAGCGTGTGTGTGTGTGAAGTTATTCTGAATGACCCTATGTGCACCTTGAATATTATATACCCTTTTAGGGATAGATTTCAAATAGCTCTGATATAGCAGAAACCACTAAATTATGAAATTGCTAAATTGGGAATTGTATTTCAACCCAGAACAAAAAATGTGCTTTGACGGACACTAAATAACTTTCCCAGCAACAACAGTACAGCGGTAACGAGAGATTTAGCGGGATATAAATTTGAGGCCTAGTATTTAGGCGCTGGGTGACCGGTATGGATTTAGTGACAGAATTAGACTGGGATATGCACAGTAGCGTGTGTGTGTGAAGTTATTCTGAATGACCCTATGTGCACCTTGAATATTATATACCCTTTTAGGGATAGATTTCAAATAGCTCTGATATAGCAGAAACCACTAAATTATGAAATTGCTAAATTGGGAATTGTATTTCAACCCAGAACAAAAAATGTGCTTTGACGGACACTAAATAACTTGCCCAGCAACAACAGTACAGCGGTAACGAGAGATTTAGCGGGATATAAATTTGAGGCCTAGTATTTAGGCGCTGGGTGACAGGTATGGGTTTAGTGACAGAATTAGACTTGGAAATGCACAGTAGCGGGTGTGTGTGAAGTTATTCTGAATGACCCTATGTGCACCTTGAATATTATATACCCTTTTAGGGATAGATTTCAAATAGCTCTGATATAGCAGAAACCACTAAATTATGAAATTGCTAAATTGGGAATTGTATTTCAACCCAGAACAAAAAATTTGCTTTGACAGACACTAAATAACTTTCCCAGCCACAACAGGACAGCGGTAACGAGAGATTTAGCGGGATATAAATTTGAGGCCTAGTATTTAGGCGCTGGGTGACCGGTATGGATTTACTAACAGAATTAGACTTGAAAATGCACAGTAGCGTGTGTGTGAAGTTATTCTGAATGACCCTATGTGCACCTTGAATATTATATACCCTTTTAGGGATAGATTTCAAATAGCTCTGATATAGCAGAAACCACTAAATTATGAAATTGCTAAATTGGGAATTGTATTTCAACCCAGAACCAAAAATGTGCTTTGACGGACGCTAAATAACTTTCCCAGCCACAACAGGACAGCGGTAACGAGAGATTTAGCGGGATATAAATTTGAGGCCTAGTATTTAGGCGCTGGGTGACAGGTATGGGTTTAGTGACAGAATTAGACTTGGAAATGCACAGTAGCGGGTGTGTGTGAAGTTATTCTGAATGACCCTATGTGCACCTTGAATATTATATACCCTTTTAGGGATAGATTTCAAATAGCTCTGATATAGCAGAAACCACTAAATTATGAAATTGCTAAATTGGGAATTGTATTTCAACCCAGAACAAAAAATGTGCTTTGACGGACACTAAATAACTTGCCCAGCAACAACAGTACAGCGGTAACGAGAGATTTAGCGGGATATAAATTTGAGGCCTAGTATTTAGGCGCTGGGTGACCGGTATGGATTTAGTGACCGAATTAGACTGGGATATGGCCAAAAAATAACCACACTATTGCTGGTTAAATGCACTTGGTGACGGGCGCAGCTTGCCCCTGATGTAGTATATGGCCAAAAAATGAACAGACTATTGCTGGTTAAATGCACTTGGTGTCACAGCTTGACCAACCACACTACTGAGGGTTAAATGCACTTGGTGATGGGTGCAGCTTGCCCCTGATGTAGTATATGGCCAAAAAATGAACAGACTATTGCTGGTTAAATGCACTTGGTGTCACAGCTTGACCAACCACACTACTGAGGGTTAAATGCACTTGGTGACGGGCGCAGCTTGCCCCTGATGTAGTATATGGCCAAAAAATGAACAGACTATTGCTGGTTAAATGCACTTGGTGACGGGCGCAGCTTGCCCCTGATTTAGTATATGGCCAAAAAATAAACAGACTATTGCTGGTTAAATGCACTTGGTGTGACAGCTTCACCCTGATGTAGGCTTTAGCCAAAAAACAAACGCACCATTGAGGGTTAAATGCACTTGGTGACAGGCGCAGCTTGCCCCTGATGTAGTATATGGCCAAAAAATAAACAGACTATTGCTGGTTAAATGCACTTGGTGTGACAGCTTTACCCTGATGTAGGCTTTAGCCAAAAAACAAACGCACCATTGAGGGTTAAATGCACTTGGTGACAGGCGCAGCTTGCCCCTGATGTAGTATATGGCCAAAAAATAAACAGACTATTGCTGGTTAAATGCACTTGGTGTGACAGCTTCACCCTGATGTAGGCTTTAGCCAAAAAACAACCACACCATTGAGGGTTAAATGCACTTGGTCGCAGCTTGTGCTGGCGCACCACAAGACACAAAATGTCCGCCGATCACCCCAGAAAAATGTGACTGACAAACGGTCTGGGCAGCCTAAAATCAGTGAGCAATTGAGGATCAGCAGCTCAATGATCCACAGCTGCAGATCGATCAGTTATTCAAGTCCTTTGGAGGAGTTAATCTGCCTAATCTCGCCCTACTGTCGCAGCCGCAACCTCTCCCTACGCTAATCAGAGCAGAGTGACGGGTGGCGCTATGTGACTCCAGCTTAAATAGAGGCTGGGTCACATGGTGCTCTGGCCAATCACAGCCATGCCAATAGTAGGCATGGCTGTGATGGCCTCTTGGGGCAAGTAGTATGACGCTTGTTGATTGGCTGCTTTGCAGCCTTTCAAAAAGCGCCAAGAAAGCGTCACAAAAGCGCCAAGAAAGCGACGAACACCGAACCCGAACCCGAACTTTTACGAAAATGTCCGGGTTCGGGTCCGTGTCACGGACACCCCAAAATTCGGTACGAACCCGAACTATACAGTTCGAGTTCGCTCATCCCTATATATGACGTATTACATACCCATAAAAGGGATGTTCCGGTAATATCTGTGTGGGCGTCAATGTTTATCATTTATGATTGGTTTAACGCTGTTGTTGTGCAAGCTTTTCTGCTGCCTATATGAGGCCAAGCTATAGCATAATAAAATTAGAGTGTTTCTCAGTGACTGCCTGTGTGTGTGTGTGTGTGTGTGTGTGTGTGTGTCTGTTATTGCCAACTGAGAAACATCTCTCTTGACGTCAGTGTCTCAAATCAAGGTTGTCGTAGAGGTCCAGAAAGGTCCAACTCCTTTCACCAGCCTTGCACCGTGACAAGTTAGTGCTATTACTAGTGATCACAACTGAAGCATCAAGTTCACATACACAGCTGAGGATTTTAAATGTTAGTCTTGAGTAGCAACATTTTAATAAAGAAAATAAACGTTATGTTTTATACAGGTCAATATCCTGTCAAGAGACAATTATTAGTCCATGTGACCATTTGTAAATATGCTTCTCTTAACATGCGACATAGCTCCCAATTACCATTAATCTAAATCCTATAGCCTAAACCCATATTGTGCTCCTTGAACTCTGAAGCCTGCTGTGCGACCAAAGATTAGTTTTTGTGCACAACTTTGTTCTTGTTATTTCTTTTTAAAATACATATTCTGGGTAATACGTTTCTGATTTTTTATGATCTTAACACTTGAATGTTTTTAAATAAAATATATAGAAATTTATAATTTGCTCAAATTATTTAGATTTTTAACTTTTCATTAGATTAGCATTGGACAATTAAATCATTAACAGAGTTTATAGAATCAATTTTGATTAGCTAGAGGATGTGTAGTTTCTAAAATTGGGTTATTTATTTGTCATTTACACTATGTATGGCATAAAAAGTGACTTCATAACTGAACTGTTCTTGAAATTATTATTTTTTTTAAACACTATTTAACCACTTCAACCCCCCTAGCTGAAACACCCTTACTGACCAGGCCACTTTTTGCACTTCTGCACTACACTACTTTCACCGTTTATTGCTCGGTCATGCAACTTACCACCCAAATGAATTTTACCTCCTTTTCTTCTCACTAATAGAGCTTTCATTTGGTGGTATTTCATTGCTGCTGACATTTTTACTTTTTTTGGTATTAATTGAAATGTAACCCAATTTGTTTTTAAAAATGACATTTTTCACTTTCAGTTGTAATTTTTTTTTTAAAAAACAACATCCATATATAAATTTTTTGCTAAATTTATTGTTCTACATGTCTTTGATAAAAAAAATGTTTGGATAAAAAAATGGTTTGGGTAAAAGTTATAGCATTTACAAACTATGGTACAAAAATGTGAATTTCCGCTTTTTGAAGCAGCTCTGACGTTCGGAGCATCTGTCATGTTTCCTGAGGTTCTACAATGCCCAGACAGTAGAAAAACCCCACAAATGACCCCATTTCGGAAAGTAGACACCCTAAGGTATTCGCTGATGGGCATAGTGAGTTCATAGAACTTTTTATTTTTTGTCACAAGTTAGAGGAAAATGATGATTTTTTTTCCTTACAAAGTCTCATATTCCATTAACTTGTGACAAAAAATAAAAACTTCCATGAACTCACTATGCCCATCATGAAACACCTTGGGGTGTCTTCTTTCCAAAATGGGGTCACTTGTGGGGTAGTTATACTGCCCTGGCATTTTAGGGGCCCATATGTGTGAGAAGTAGTTTGAAATCAAAATCTGTAAAAAATGCCCTGTGAAATACGAAAGGTGCTCTTTGGAATGTGAGCCCCTGGCTTTTTAGGGGCCCTAAAGCGTGAGAAGAAGTCTGGGATCCAAATGTCTAAAAATGCCCTCCTAAAAGGAATTTGGGCACCTTTGCGCATCTAGGCTGCAAAAAAGTGTCACACATGTGGTATCGCCATACTCAGGAGAAGTTGGGGAATGTGTTTTGGGGTGTCATTTTACATATACCCATGCTGGGTGAGAGAAATATCTTGGCAAAAGACAAACTTTTCCCATTTTTTTATACAAAGGTGGCATTTGACCAAGATATTTATCTCACCCAGCATGGGTATATGTAAAATGACACCCCAAAACACATTCCCCAACTTCTCCTGAGTACGGCGATACCACGTGTGACACTTTTTTGCAGCCTAGATGCGCAAAGGTGCCCAAATTCTTTTTAGGAGGGCATTTTTAGACATTTGGATCCCAGACTTCTTCTCATGCTTTAGGGCTCCTAAAAAGCCAGGGCAGTATAAATACCCCACAAGTGACCCCACTTTGGAAAGAAGACACCCCAAGGTATTCAATGAGGGGCCTGGCGAGTTCATAGAATTATTTTTTTTTGGCATAAGTTAGCGGAAATTGCTTTTTTTTTCTCACAAAGTCTCACTTTCCGCTAACTTGGGACAAAAATTTCAATCTTTCATGGACTCAATATGCCCCTCAGCGAATACCTTGGGGTGTTTTCTTTCCAAAATGGGGTCATTTGTGGGGTGCTTGTACTGCCCTGGCATTTGAGGGTCTCCACAATCATTACATGTATGGCCAGCATTAGGAGTTTCTGCTATTGTCCTTATATTGAGCATACGGGTAATGAGATTTTTTTTTTCCGTTCAGCCTCTGGGCTGAAAGAAAAAAAATGAACGGCACAGATTTCTTCATTCGCATCGATCAATGTGGATGAAAAAAATCTCTGCCCAAAAAAAAAAAAAGGAGGGGAAAAGCGTCTGCCAGGACATAGGAGCTCCACCCAACATCCATACCCACTTAGCTCGTATGCCCTGGCAAACCCGATTTCTCCATTCACATCAATCGATGTGGATGAATAAATCATTGCCGGGATTTATTTTTTATTTTTTTTATATACAAAGTGTTTGCCAAAGCATATGAACACCGCCACCTCCTTAGCTCATATGCCTCGGCAAACGTATCTTTTACTGCAGAGGAAAAATCTCGTCTTGCAGCGCCGCATACACCGACTTTGCTCAGGGGTATACAAATCTGTAAATTTCTGGTTGAAGTGGTCTATGAGGGGCCGAATTTTGTGGAGCCGGTCAAAAGCTGGGTGGCCTCTGGGACGGGAGGTGGTGTTGTCGCTAAAGTGCAGGAAACGCAGGATGGTCTCAAATCGTGTCCTGGACATAGCAGCAGAGAACATGGGCATGTGATGAATTGGGTTAGTGGACCAATATGATCGCAATTCATGCTTTTTGGTTAGACCCATGTTGAGGAGAAGGCCCAGAAAATTTTTAATTTTAAACTCGGAAAGGCTGGGCATAAAAGCTTCCCGGGTTGGCGGATATAAATTGAGTGGCATACCGATTTGTTTCTGCCACAACTAAGTCCAAGAGCTCCAGAGTCAAGAACAGCTAAAAAAATCCCAGGGCCGAACCGATCTGAGCTGTCTCAACCCGAACTCCAGACTGGGCGGTGAAAGGGGGAACTACAGGTGCGGCTGAAGTTGGGGACTGCCAATCAGGGTTTTCCAGCACCTCAGGGATTCTAGGGGCTCTACGGGCCTGTCTGTGCGGTTGCTGCGACGGGGTAACTACTGCACGTGCCACCGTACCAGCTTCAACTGCCCTTCTGGTGCTCGCCACTTCACCATGTTGTACGGCAGTGCTGGTACTAGGTCCAGGATGGGCTGCGCTGCTGGTGTATGCCTCACCACGTAATCCGACAGCGCCAGCCCCACTCTGCTGCCCTTGAAGCAGATCCTGCGCAACCTGTGGTCTAGCGACACAGGGCCGGGTACGCCTTGTGCTATCAGGGACCTCAACCTCCTCGTCCGAACTTTGAGTCAGACTGCCACTGCTTTCTACAGGTTCATATTCTGACCCGCTAGATTCATCAGATGAGGGTTCCTATTCCTCATCCGACTGGGTCAGAAGCCTGTAGGCCTCTTCAGAAGAATACCTCCTGTTTGACATTTGGACTACTAAATTTAGGGGTATTCCCTGAGACTACCCAAGAAAAAAAGCAAGCCTGTCTTACAAATGGGAGGCTAGCGAAGTACCGGAGGCCGCTGCGGTTGATAAAAAATATCAAAACTGATATTTTTATTGCCGCAGCGCTTGTGAAGTGATTGTGCAGTGATTAAAAAATATATATTTTGGTCACTGCGGCGGGGCGGGCGCTGGTGAACGCACGTGTGGGCGACCGATCAGGCCTGATCGGGCAAACACTGCGTTTTGGGTGGAGGGCGAGCTAAGGTGACACTAATACTATTAGTTATCTGACTGATCAGTTCTGATCACTTCCAGATACTATAAAAGTACAAATGCTGATTAGCGATACGCTAATCAGCGAATAAGTGACTGCGGTGTGGTGGGCTGGGTGCTAAACGATCGCTGAACTACCTAACCAAGGGGCTTAAACTATCCCTAAAACCTAACAGTCAATACCAGTGAAAAAAAAAAAGTGACAGTTTACACTGATCACTTTTTTCCCTTTCACTAGTGATTGACAGGGGCAAGAAGGGATGATCAAGGGGTTAATTGGGGTGCAGGGGGGTGATCTGGGGCTATGTGTGGTGTTTGGTGCTACTCACTGTGAAGCCTGCTCCTCTGCTGGAACCAACCGACTAAAAAGGACCAGCAGAGGAGCAGGCAGCCATATAACAGATCATATTTACTAATATAATGTGTTAACATGGCTTCTGATTTGTCATTTTAAAAATCGCCAGCCTGCCAGCCACGATCATTGGCTGGCAGGCTGGTGACGAAATTGTGCTTGTTCTTTTGTCGGCCCGCGATGCTCATGCGCGGGCCGGCTCAGTCCGAAATCTCGCGTCTCGCGAGATGACGCACGGATGCGTCCAGGAGGAATCAATCGACCGCCTCCCGAACGCATCTGTGCGTTACCTGGTCTGGAGGCGGTTAAATAACAGAATAGAACAGCAGTATCTAACGCGTGTATCTCACACTGACAGATGCAGCAAAGGCTGAAAATTAAGTTTTTGGCCCAAAATAGGTGTTTTGTTAAACCCAGAATATTATTGCAGTATTTCTAGCTTGTATGTCACACTAACAAATGCTGAAAAGTCACCAGATGTAGGATATTGCCAAAATTGGGTGTTTTTTTAAACCCAGATTATTATAGCAGTATTTCAAGCTTGGATTTGAATGGCACAAAAGCACATATGCAGTGCTGGTGCACTGAGCTTGCATAAAATGGCAGCCGCCGCCCACCTAACTAACAAATGGATAAAAGTTATTTTTCTGTGTCACCGGGCTCAGGGCAGGGTAAAAAGATTGTGCCCTGCACCCACAAAACTAAATCTAGGTAGATCGCTGAGTTAACAAGCACTTCCGATTAAAGATTCTTTCCTATTCTATCCCTCACAGCAGCAGCATCCTCTCCCTACACTAGTAACAGCAGAGTGACGTGCAGCGCTACGTGACTCCAGCTAATATAGAGGCTGGTTCACATGCTGCACTGGACAATCACAGTTATGCCATTAGTAGGCATGGCTGTGATGGCTTCTAAGGGCACATGAGTTAAACGCTTGTGGATTGGCTGCTCTGCAGCCTTTCAAAAAGCACCATTAACTCGCCGAACACCGAACCCAAGCCCAAACTTTTACTGAAAAGTTCAGGTTCAGGGTCCAAAAATCCTAAAGTTCGGGTTTGCTGCACCCTAGTCACCAGATTTGTCAGTAGGGACAATGACGGCATTTACTATATCACCCCCTTGATGCTTATATTAGAGCAAATGCTCATGCCTATGCAACAAAGGATAGTGGAAGAACAACAGCTGTTGCATCTTGCTTGCCTGACTCCATTGATTTTTCGGGTGGCAGATTAGAACACTGCCCATAACTGTCCCAGTTTGCTATGGGTGTATTGTCTTGACTAGCCCTAGTGTACAGTCATTGGCATATTCAGCGCGTTAGATGTTGTCACAACGTAGTGGAATTTTTTTGGGGGGTCTGGGGTGGAGTGGTTTATTTTGAGGTCTGTATTAATTTTAGGACCAGATCTGGGGTCTATACTAGTTTGGGGCTCTGGTTTGAGGTCAGAATTTAAGTGTTAGTCTGAGGTAAAGGGCTCATGCACACGAATGTGTGAGTCCCGTGCCTGTGCTGCGGGCCACAAATAGCAACATTTAGTCCTGTAAAAAAATTATTCTATTTAAATAAAATATTCTATTTTCTATTTAATTTTTTGCAGTGTGGCGGAACTGACCGAAATCCACTCCAATGCTTCCATTTTGCACCTCTTCTTTTCAGCACTCCAAATATTTCAGATTGAAGACCCATTCAAGTGAGCATGCACAACCGGTGGTGCCTGTATATTCCGGACCACTGTTTGCGGGCTGCAATACGGGCACGAGCCCTTATACTCATTTTGGATTCTGTTATGGGCTCTGTATTTATTTAAGGGTGTGGGCAGAGGTCCTAATTAATTTTGGGGTCCGATCTGTGGTTACATGCCTTCCCTTCACCCATCCTACATTTTTTTACTTTATGTGTCTAGATTTTATTCCTGTCTCAACCCTTGGAACTGCACATCACAGCAGAGACTAAGAGAACAGATGCATTATAGGGACTGACGTTTACCAATTTTTAGACTGAAAATATGTATTAAGACATTGCAACTGCACATTTCTCAAACTGTTATTACTTGTGTCACCTTTTATATTAATTTTCATTTAACCATACAATCTCATGTGACCTTAGAGATCCACATGGAAATACTGCATAATCTGCAGTGGTAAACAAGACAGGAATCTATTGCTTTCTCCTTGGTACTGACGTATTGTGGACTACTTCTATTGATAGGCACCAGAATCTTTTCAAGGCTGTTGTTACATGAGCACCAGTTGGCTTCAGTGCGCATTGCCTAGGAGGAAAAACTGACTCATAACAGAGATCAGAAATAATTAGAATAATCACACATACAACCTCTGATGCATTCTCTTTATTATTATTTATTTCAAAGTGCCATTAATTCCATGCATGAATATATATAACAATGAAAAGAATCAAGTACCGTCTGCTTTATATGTATGTTGCATGGTTTATGTACTTGTATTACCTCTGTCTAAAGCAGTTCATTAACCCTTAATATGATATTTTTGTACAATCTAAAGATTTTTATTCTGCATGTCATCCACAGGGAAACTGGAAAGGACATGGACAAGGAAAGTAGAAAATATACTTTCCGGTCAAAACTATTATCTTACTTTTTATTTCCCATTAGATGAAAGAATTAATTGTAAGAAAATCAAGGCCCTTAAATATAAAGTCCAGCAAATGCACAAAAGCATACCCACCACTCCCTTACTCAGGTGGTTTATTTTCCCAATGCCTCTGGTAACTTGTTTTTAGTGGAGAATACTTCAGCTTCTCTTCATTATTCTCCATCCATTGACTGTAGATACTGAAATTAGAGATGAGCGAAGTTTTCAAAAATTCTATTCGGGCGGTTCACAGAATTTACCCAAAAGATTAGATTTTATCCAAATTTATTCATGACAAATCATGGTAAAAAAACAGCTATTTCCTGGCTGCAGAGAGCCTGTATATTGGTGGAGAACACTGTGCGTTGCAGAAACATGCATAGGGAGTCCACTGTAGTAGTGAAACTCTTAGAATCACTTCACACATCACTTATTTGGTCAGTTACGTGGCCAAAACTGACCAAATAACTCAAGTGTGAATTCAGCCTTACAGGTCAATGTTAGCGTCAGGTATAAAGAATCATGCAGTGGCCCAAGATTGTATAATAGAGTGAAAGAGCGCACTCCTATTACACCGTCAGCTGATTCCACATAGATTTCTACAGAAGCTGTTCTGTTACACGCTGAGCCAAGTAGTGCCTTCATGACACAGTGGAGAGGGTGTCAGCAGTAAGTTTGTGTTGATGTCACTATTTACCTGTATCGCTAAGGCCCCCCAAAAAATGGAGTGGATCCAAAACAGAGATGACACAGATGATTGAAAAGTTTGCATTTCTTCTGTGGTTTGTACCCACTCCTGCTTTTGGCTTCCAAATCATGAGTGCATCCTGATGCAAAATACAGTAGGGACTGTGTAATACATCCATTGTGTTTCTCATTTTTCCATCCTTCTGACATATCAGAAAAAGGGTAAAATAAATGGTGATATCAACAAGGCAAAACAGGGGCAATAGTGGCCTTGTCATAGAGTGGTGAGGAACTGCATAAGGAGTCAACACAATGACCCAGTCACTTAGTGGTGAGGTGGCAACCGCATGAGGCGTCAACACAATGGCCCAGTCACAGAGTGGAGAGGAGGGGGCAACAGCAGTGGCAGTAACAGATGGTGGCTGGCAGTAGCAGAACATGGCAGCAGAGGCAACAGGTGTGTGGCATCAGGCGGGTGGCAGCATCAGAATAGAGGCTTAAGCAGGTGGCCAGAAGAAAAAAAAGTATATTTTTACAAAGTTTGGGTGTGGCACCCAAAATAATCTAGTCTGATGCATAAGGCACTGGTGTGTAAATCCTGGCTGATCTACGCCTGATTCATCTTCACAAAGGTCAGTCTCTCAACATTTTGGGTGGAAAAGTGAGTTCTCCTTGGGGTAACTATGCCCCCCACTGCACTAAACACCAGCTCTGATGCCACACTACTGGCTGGGCAAGAAAGCTTGTCCAGGGCAAACTCTGCCAGTTGCAGCCACAAATCAAGTTTGGCTGCCCAGTAGTTCAGAGGATCTTGGATGTGGGGTGGCAGGGTGCAGTCCAAATATGCCACCACCTGCTGGTTCAGGTTCTTCTCCATTACCTACTGCTGCTGATGGTGGGTGGTTTATTCACGGTATTTGATGAAAAGTGATTGTTAGACGCTCCAGACTTATGTTTATGGAGCTGGTTCTGCTCCTGCCCCCCCCCCCCCCCCCTCAGCAGCCATAGAAACACAGAATGTGTCGGCAGATAAGAACCATTTGGCCCATCTAGTCTGCCCAATATACTGAATACTATGAATAGCCCTTGGCCCCATCTTAGATGAAGGATGGCCTTATGCCTATCCCATGCATGCTTAAACTCCTTCACTGTATTTGCAGCTGCCACTTCTGCAGGAAGGCTATTCCATGCATCCACTACTCTCTTAGTAAAGTAATATTTCTTGATATCACATTTAAACCTTTACCCCTCTAATTTAAAACTATGTCCTCTTGTAGCAGTCTTTATCTCCTCTTTTACCTTGTTGATTCCCTTTATGTATCTAAAAGTTTCTATCATATCCCCTCGGTCTCGTCTGTCTTCCAAGCTATACATGTTAAGGTCATTTAATCTTTCCTGGTAAGTTTTATCCTGCAATCCATGTACCAGTTTAGTAGCTCTTCTCTGAACTCTCTCCAAAGTATCAATATCCTTCTGGAGATATGGTCTCCAGTACTCCAGTGAGAAAAATCGGCATGTTTGGTGCCCAAACCTGAACCCGGACTTCTTCACAGAAATTCGGGTTTGGGTTAGGTGCTGTGTAGATTTTATTATTTTCCCTTATAACATGGTTATAAGGGAAAATAATAGCATTCTTAATACAGAATGCGTAGTATAATAGGGCTGGAGGGGAATAAAAATTATTATTTCTGTTTTTTAACTCACCTTAATCAACTTGTTCGCGCAGCCCGGCTTCTCTTCTGTCTTCTTCTTTGAGGAATAGGACCTTTGATGACGTCACTGCGCTCATCACATGGTCCATCACATGATCTTTTTACCATGGTGATGGATCATGTGACGGACTATGTGATGACCGCAGTGACATCACCACAGGTCCTTTTTCTGTGCACAGCAAAGATGAAGACAGAAGAGAAGCCGGGCTGCGCGAGCAAGTCGATTAAGGAGAGTCAAATTATTTTTTTTTTAATCCCTCCAGGCCTATTGTACTATGCATTCTGTATTAATAACGATATTACTTTCCCTTATAACCAAGTTAAAGGGAAAATAAGAAAGAGCTCGTCTCCTAGCAACCATGCGTGAAAATCGCACCACATCCGCACTTGCTTGCGGATGCTTGCGATTTTCACGCAGCCCCATTCACTTCTATGGGGCCTGCATTGCGTGGAAAACGCACAAAGAGGAGCATGCTGCGATTTTCACGCAATGCACAAGTGATGCGTGAAAATCACTGCTCATGTGCACAGCCCCATAGAAATGAATGGGTCCGGATTCAGTGCGGGTGCAATGCAAAATCTTGCCCGTGTGAAAGGGGCCTAAGTCTTCTGAAATAATGACCCCTAAATCCCTTTCCTCAGATACTGAGGTTAGGACTGTATCACTGATTTTATATTCTGCTCTTGGGTTTTTACGCCCCAGGTGCATTATCTTGAACTTATCAACATTCAATTTTAGTTTCCAGATTTTTGACCATTTCTCTAGTTTTCCGAAATTCTTTTCCATTTGGTGTATCCCTCCAGGAACATCAACCCTGTTACGAATCTTTGTGTCATTAGCAGAAAGACAAACCTTACCATCAAGACCTTCTGCAATTTCGCTGATAAAGATATTAAACAATATGGGTCCCAGAACAGATCCCTGAGGTACCCCACTGGTAACAAGACCTTGGTCTGAATATACTCCATTAACTACAACCGTCTGTTGTCTGTCCCTCAGCCACTGCCTAATCCATTCAACAATATGGGAGTCCACACACAAAGACTGCAATTTATTGATTAGCCTTCTATGTGGGACAGTATCAAAAGCCTTACTAAAGTCCAGATAAGCGATGTCTACTGCACATACGCCATCTATTAGTTTAGTCACCCAATAAAAAATAAGTCACCCAATAAAAAAAAATCTAAGATTAGTTTGACATGATCTCCCTGAAGTAAACCCATGCTGTTTTTTTTTTATCTTTCAATCCATGGGATTTTTAGATGTTCCACAATCCTCTCCTTAAGTATGGTTTCCATTAATTTCCCCACTATTGATGTCAGGCTTACTGGCCTATAGTTGCCCGATTCCTCCCTACTACCTTTCTTGTGAATAGGCACAACATTTGCCAATTTCCAATCTTCTGGGACGACTCCTGTTGCCAGTGATTGGTTAAATAAATCTGTTAATGGTTTTGCTAGTTCGCCGCTGAGCTCTTGTAATAGCTTTGGGTGTATCCCAACAGGCCCCTGTGACTTATTTGTATTTATTTTAGACAGCTGACTTAGAACCTCTTCCTCTGTAAAGACACATGCATCAAAAGATTCATTAGTCTTCCTTCCTAACCGAGGTCCTTCTCCTTCATTTTCCTTTGTAAAAACTGAACAGAAGTATTCATTGAGGCAGTCAGCTAGTTCTTTATCTTCTTCCATATACCTTTCTTAGTAACATAGTAACATAGTACATAAGGCCGAAAAAAGACATTTGTCCATCCAGTTCGGCCTGTCATCCTGCAAGTTGATCCAGAGGAAGGCAAAAAACCCCTGTGAGGTAGAAGCCAATTTTCCTCACTTTAGGGGAATAAAAATTCCTTCCCGACTCCAATCAGGCAATCAGAATAAATCCCTGGATCAACGATCTCTCTCTAGTAGCTATAGCCTGTAATATTATTACACTCCAGAAATACATCCAGGCCCCTCTTGAATTCCTTTATTGTACTCACCATCACCACCTCCTCAGGCAGAGAGTTCCATAGTCTCACTGCTCTTACCGTAAAGAATCCTCTTCTATGTTTGTGTACAAACCTTCTTTCCTTCAGACGCAGAGGATGTCCCCTCGTCACAGTCACCGTCCTGGGAATGAATAGATGATGGGATAGATCTCTGTACTGACCCCTGATATATTTATACATATTAATTAGATCTCCTCTCAGTCGTCTTTTTTCTAAAGTGAATAACCCTAATTTTGATAATCTTTCAGGGTACTGTAGTTGCCCCATTCCAGTTATTACTTTAGTTGCCCTCCTCTGGACCCTCTCCAGCTCTGCTATGTCTGCTTTGTTCACTGGAGCCCAGAACTGTACACAGTACTCCATGTGTGGTCTGACTAATGATTTGTAAAGTGGTAGGACTATGTTCTCATCACGGGCATCTATGCCCCTTTTGATGCAACCCATTATCTTATTGGCCTTGGCAGCAGCTGCCTGTCACTGTTTTTTGCAGCTTAGTTTGCTGTTTATTAAAATTCCTAGATCTTTTTCCATGTCAGTGTTACCGAGTGTTTTACCATTTAATAAGTACGGGTGACTTGCATTATTCCTTCCCATGTGCATAACTTTACATTTGTCAGTGTTAAACCTCATCTGCCACTTATCTGCCCAAGCCTCCAATCTATCCAGATCGCTCTGTAGTAGTATACTGTCCTGTATCAGTGTTAATTACTTTACACAGTTTAGTGTCATCTGCGAAAATTGATATTTTGCTATGCAAGCTTTCTACAAGATCATTAATAAATATATTGAAGAGAATAGGGCCCAATACTGACCCCTGAGGTACTCCACTAGTGACAGTGACCCAATCTGAGTATTTACCATTAATAACCACCCTCTGTTTTCTATCATTGAGCCAGTTACTTACCCACTTACAGACGTTTTCTCCCAGTCCAAGCATTCTCATTTTATATACTAACCTTTTATGTGGTACAGTGTCAAATGCTTTGGAGAAGTCCAGATACACGACATCCATTGATTCGCCGCTGTCAAGTCTAGAACTTACCTCCTCATAGAAACTGATTAAATTTGTTTGACATGACCAATCCCTCACGAAGCCATGCTGATATGGCGTTATTTGCTTTTTTCCGTTAAGATGCTCTAACATAGCATCTCTCAGAAAACCTTCAAACAGTTTACCCACAACAGATGTTAAACTTACCGGCCTATAGTTTCCAGGCTCTGTTTTTGGACCCTTTTTGAATATTGGCACCACATTTGCCATGCGCCAATCCTGTGGGACATTCCCTGTCAATATAGAATCTGCAAATATTAGAAATAAGGGTCTGGCTATGACATTACTTAATTCCTTTAGGATACAGGGGTGTATGCCATCCGGTCCTGGCGATTTGTCTATTTTAATCTTTTTAAGTCGCTGTTGCACTTCTTCCTGGGTCAGGCAGGACACTTTTAATGGGGAATTTCAACATTCGGCATGTCATCTGACAGTTTATTTTCCTCAGTGAATACATTGGAGAAAAAAATATTTAACAGCTTTGCTTTCTCCTCGTCGCTCTCTGTGACTCCCCCCTCATTACTCTTTAACGGGCCGACACCTTCATTTTTATACTTTTTAACATTTATATAATTGAAGAACATTTTAGGGTTAGTTTTACTCTCTTTGGCAATTAATCTCTCGGTCTCTAGTTTGGCCGCTTTTATTTGTTTTTTACATGTTCTATTTTTTTCCTTATAGTTTTTCAGTGCTTCCGTGCTACCTTCCTGTTTTAGTGTTTTATATGCTTTCTTTTTGTCATTTATTGCTTTCTTTACAGTTCTGTTTATCCACATTGGTTTCTTTTTGTTCCTTAACCTTTTATTCCCATACGGTATGTACCTCTCACAATGAGATTTTAGGATGCTTTTAAAGATATCCCATTTTGTGGCTGTATTTTTATTTGTGAGGACTTTATCCCATTTAGTTAGGCCTATGGCCTCTCTTAGTTGGCTAAATTTAGCTTTTTTGAAGTTTGGTATTTTTGTTCCTCCCTGTAGAAACGCTCTTTTGAATGATAATTGGAAGGTTATTACTTTGTGGTCACTATTTCCCAGATGTCCCCCAACCTGCACGTCTGTTGTTCTGTCAGGCCTATTGGTTAATACTAAGTCCAGTATGGCCGTCCATCTAGTCGGGTCCTGAACCAGTTGGGAGAGGTAATTGTTAGGGATGAGCGAACTCGAACTGTATAGTTCGGGTTCGTACCGAATTTTGGGGTGTCCGTGACACGGACCCGAACCCGGACATTTTCGTAAAAGTCCGTGTTCGGGTTCGGTGTTCGTCGCTTTCTTGGCGCTTTTTGAAAGGCTGCAAAGCAGCCAATCAACAAGCGTCATACTACTTGCCCCAAGAGGCCGTCACAGCCATGCCTACTATTGGCATGGCTGTGATTGGCCAGAGCACCATGTGACCCAGCCTCTATTTAAGCTGGAGTCACATAGCGCCGCCCTTCACTCTGCTCTGATTAGCGTAGGGAGAGGTTGCGGATGCGACAGTAGGGCGAGATTAGGCAGATTAACTCCTCCAAAGGACTTCACTTGATTAATCGATCGATCTGCAGCTGTGCATCATTGAGCTGCTGAAATTCAAATGCTCACTCACTGTTTTTAGGCTGCCCAGACCGTTTGTCAGTCACTTTTTTCTGGGGTGATCGGCGGCCATTTTGTGTCTTGTGCGGTGCTGCGACCAAGTGCATCCAAGCTGCGACCAAGTGCATTTAACCCTCAATGGTGTGGTTGTTTTTTGGCTAAAGCCTACATCAGGGTGAAGCTGTCACACCAAGTGCATTTAACCAGCAATAGTCTGTTCATTTTTTGGCCATATACTAAATCAGGGGCAAGCTGCGCCTGTCACCAAGTGCATTTAACCCTCAATGGTGTGGTTGTTTTTTGGCTAAAGCCTACATCAGGGTGAAGCTGTCACACCAAGTGCATTTAACCAGCAATAGTCTGTTTATTTTTTGGCCATATACTACATCAGGGGCAAGCTGCGCCCATCACCAAGTGCATTTAACCCTCAGTAGTGTGGTTCGTCAAGCTGTGACACCAAGTGCATTTAACCAGCAATAGTCTGTTCATTTTTTGGCCATATACTACATCAGGGGCAAGCTGCGCCCGTCACCAAGTGCATTTAACCCTCAGTAGTGTGGTTGGTCAAGCTATCACACCAAGTGCATTTAACCAGCAATAGTATGTTCATTTTTTGGCCATATACTAAATCAGGGGCAAGCTGCGCCCGTCACCAAGTGCATTTAACCAGCAATAGTCTGTTCATTTTTTGGCCATATACTACATCAGGGGCAAGCTGCGCCCGTCACCAAGTGCATTTAACCCTCAGTAGTGTGGTTCGTCAAGCTGTGACACCAAGTGCATTTAACCAGCAATAGTCTGTTCATTTTTTGGCCATATACTAAATCAGGGGCAAGCTGCGCCCGTCACCAAGTGCATTTAACCAGCAATAGTCTGTTCATTTTTTGGCCATATACTACATCAGGGGCAAGCTGCGCCCGTCACCAAGTGCATTTAACCCTCAGTAGTGTGGTTCGTCAAGCTGTGACACCAAGTGCATTTAACCAGCAATAGTCTGTTCATTTTTTGGCCATATACTACATCAGGGGCAAGCTGCGCCCGTCACCAAGTGCATTTAACCAGCAATAGTGTGGTTATTTTTTGGCCATATCCCAGTCTAATTCTGTCACTAAATCCATACCGGTCACCCAGCGCCTAAATACTAGGCCTCAAATTTATATCCCGCTAAATCTCTCGTTACCGCTGTCCTGTTGTGGCTGGGAAAGTTATTTAGTGTCCGTCAAAGCACATTTTTTGTTCTGGGTTGAAATACAATTCCCAATTTAGCAATTTCATAATTTAGTGGTTTCTGCTATATCAGAGCTATTTGAAATCTATCCCTAAAAGGGTATATAATATTCAAGGTGCACATAGGGTCATTCAGAAAACCTTCACACACACGCTACTGTGCATTTCCAAGTCTAATTCTGTTAGTAAATCCATACCGGTCACCCAGCGCCTAAATACTAGGCCTCAAATTTATATCCCGCTGAATTTGAATACAATACATTGGGCCAAATAATATTTTTGTTGTTGTGGTGAACCATAACAATGAGAAAAACATCTAGTAAGGGACGCGGACGTGGACATGGTCGTGGTGGTGTTAGTGGACCCTCTGGTGCTGGGAGAGGACGTGGCCGTTCTGCCACATCCACACGTCCTAGTGTACCAACTACCTCAGGTCCCAGTAGCCGCCAGAATTTACAGCGATATATGGTGGGGCCCAATGCCGTTCTAAGGATGGTAAGGCCTGAGCAGGTACAGGCATTAGTCAATTGGGTGGCCGACAGTGGATCCAGCACGTTCACATTATCTCCCACCCAGTCTTCTGCAGAAAGCGCACAGATGGCGCCTGAAAACCAACCCCATCAGTCTGTCACATCACCCCCATGCATACCAGGGAAACTGTCTCAGCCTCAAGTTATGCAGCAGTCTCTTATGCTGTTTGAAGACTCCGCTGGCAGGGTTTCCCAAGGGCATCCACCTAGCCCTTCCCCAGCGGTGAAAGATATAGAATGCACTGATGCACAACCACTTATGTTTCCTGATGATGAGGACATGGGAATACCACCTCAGCATGTCTCTGATGATGACGAAACACAGGTGCCAACTGCTGCGTCTTTCTGCAGTGTGCAGACTGAACAGGAGGTCAGGGATCAAGACTGGGTGGAAGACGATGCAGGGGACGATGAGGTCCTAGACCCCACATGGAATGAAGGTCGTGCCACTGACTTTCACAGTTCGGAGGAAGAGGCAGTGGTGAGACCGAGCCAACAGCGTAGCAAAAGAGGGAGCAGTGGGCAAAAGCAGAACACCCGCCGCCAAGAGACTCCGCCTGCTACTGCCCGCCGCCATCTGGGACCGAGCACCCCAAAGGCAGCTTCAAGGAGTTCCCTGGCATGGCACTTCTTCAAACAATGTGCTGATGACAAGACCCGAGTGGTTTGCACGCTGTGCCATCAGAGCCTTAAGCGAGGCATTAACGTTCTGAACCTGAGCACAACCTGCATGACCAGGCACCTGCATGCAAAGCATGAACTGCAGTGGAGTAAACACCTTAAAACCAAGGAAGTCACTCAGGCTCCCCCTGCTACCTCTTCTGCTGCTGCCGCCTCGGCCTATTCTGCTGCTGCCGCCTCGGCCTCTTCCTCCGCCTCTGGAGGAACGTTGGCACCTGCCGCCCAGCAAACAGGGGATGTACCACCAACACCACCACCACCACCTCCGTCACCAAGCGTCTCAACCATGTCACACGGCAGCGTTCAGCTCTCCATCTCACAAACATTTGAGAGAAAGCGTAAATTCCCACCTAGCCACCCTCGATCCCTGGCCCTGAATGCCAGCATTTCTAAACTACTGGCCTATGAAATGCTGTCATTTAGGCTGGTGGACACAGACAGCTTCAAACAGCTCATGTCGCTTGCTGTCCCACAGTATGTTGTTCCCAGCCGCCACTACTTCTCCAAGAGAGCCGTGCCTTCCCTGCACAACCAAGTATCCGATAAAATCAAGTGTGCACTGCGCAACGCCATCTGTGGCAAGGTCCACCTAACCACAGATACGTGGACCAGTAAGCACGGCCAGGGACGCTATATCTCCCTAACTGCACACTGGGTAAATGTAGTGGCAGCTGGGCCCCAGGCGGAGAGCTGTTTGGCGCACGTCCTTCCGCCGCCAAGGATCGCAGGGCAACATTCTTTGCCTCCTGTTGCCACCTCCTCCTTCTCGGCTTCCTCCTCCTCTTCTTCCACCTGCTCATCCAGTCAGCCACACACCTTCACCACCAACTTCAGCACAGCCCGGGGTAAACGTCAGCAGGCCATTCTGAAACTCATATGTTTGGGGGACAAGCCCCACACCGCACAGGAGTTGTGGCGGGGTATAGAACAACAGACCGACGAGTGGTTGCTGCCGGTGAGCCTCAAGCCCGGCCTGGTGGTGTGCGATAATGGGCGAAATCTCGTTGCAGCTCTGGGACTAGCCAATTTGACGCACATCCCTTGCTTGGCGCATGTGCTGAATTTGGTGGTGCAGAAGTTCATTCACAACTACCCCGACATGTCAGAGCTGCTGCATAAAGTGCGGGCCGTCTGTTCGCGCTTCCGGCGTTCACATCCTGCTGCTGCTCGCCTGTCTGCGCTACAGCGTAACTTCGGCCTTCCCGCTCACCGCCTCATATGCGACGTGCCCACCAGGTGGAACTCCACCTTGCACATGCTGGACAGACTGTGCGAGCAGCAGCAGGCCATAGTGGAGTTTCAGCTGCAGCACGCACGGGTCAGTCGCACTACAGAACAGCACCACTTCACCACCAATGACTGGGCCTCCATGCGAGACCTGTGTGCCCTGTTGCGCTGTTTCGAGTACTCCACCAACATGGCCAGTGGCGATGACGCCGTTATCAGCGTTACAATACCACTTCTATGTCTCCTTGAGAAAACACTTAGGGCGATGATGCAAGAGGAGGTGGCCCAGGAGGAGGAGGAGGAGGAGGAGGAGGAAGAGGGGTCATTTTTAGCACTTTCAGGCCAGTCTCTTCGAAGTGACTCAGAGGGAGGTTTTTGGCAACAGCAGAGGCCAGGTACAAATGTGGCCAGACAGGGCCCACTACTGGAGGACGAGGAGGATGAGGAGGAGGTGGAGGAGGATGAGGATGAAGCATGGTCACAGCGGGGTGGCACCCAACGCAGCTCGGGTCCATCACTGGTGCGTGGCTGGGGGGAAAGGCAGGACGATGACGATACGCCTCCCACAGAGGACAGCTTGTCCTTACCCCTGGGCAGCCTGGCACACATGAGCGACTACATGCTGCAGTGCCTGCGCAACGACAGCAGAGTTGCCCACATTTTAACCTGTGCGGACTACTGGGTTGCCACCCTGCTGGATCCACGCTACAAAGACAATGTGCCCACCTTACTTCCTGCACTGGAGCGTGATAGGAAGATGCGCGAGTACAAGCGCACGTTGGTAGACGCGCTACTGAGAGCATTCCCAAATGTCACAGGGGAACAAGTGGAAGCCCAAGGCCAAGGCAGAGGAGGAGCAAGAGGTCGCCAAGGCAGCTGTGTCAATGCCAGCTCCTTTGAGGGCAGGGTTAGCATGGCAGAGATGTGGAAAACTTTTGTCAACACGCCACAGCTAACTGCACCACCACCTGATACGCAACGTGTTAGCAGGAGGCAACATTTCACTAACATGGTGGAACAGTACGTGTGCACACCCCTCCACGTACTGACTGATGGTTCGGCCCCATTCAACTTCTGGGTCTCTAAATTGTCCACGTGGCCAGAGCTAGCCTTTTATGCCTTGGAGGTGCTGGCCTGCCCGGCGGCCAGCGTTTTGTCTGAACGTGTATTCAGCACGGCAGGGGGCGTCATTACAGACAAACGCAGCCGCCTGTCTACAGCCAATGTGGACAAGCTGACGTTCATAAAAATGAACCAGGCATGGATCCCACAGGATCTGTCCGTCCCTTGTCCAGATTAGACATTAACTACCTCCCCTTAACCATATATTATTGGACTCCAGGGCACTTCCTCATTCAATCCTATTTTTATTTTCATTTTACCATTATATTGCGAGGCTACCCAAAGTTGAATGAACCTCTCCTGTGTCTGGGTGCCGGGGCCTAAATATATGCCAATGGACTGTTCCAATGTTGGGTGACGTGAAGCCTGATTCTCTGCTATGACATGCAGAATGATTCTCTGCTGACATGAAGCCAGATTGTCTGTTACGGGACCTCCCTCCTCTGCCTGTGTGCTGGGCCTAAATATATGCCAATGGACTGTTGCAGTGGTGGCTGACGTGAAGCCTCATTCTCTGCTATGACATGCAGACTAATTCTCTGCTGACATGAAGACAGATTCTCTGTTACGGGACCTCTCTCCTCTGCCTGTGTGCTGGGCCTAAATATATGCCAATGGACTGTTGCAGTGGTGGCTGACGTGAAGCCTCATTCTCTGCTGACATGAAGCCAGATTCTCTGTTACGGGACCTCCCTCCTCTGCCTGGGTGCTGGGCCTAAATATATGCCAATGGACTGTTGCAGTGGTGGCTGACGTGAAGCCTCATTCTCTGCTATGACATGCAGACTGATTCTCTGCTGACATGAAGCCAGATTCTCTGTTACGGGACCTCCCTCCTCTGCCTGGGTGCTGGGCCTAAATATATGCCAATGGACTGTTGCAGTGGTGGCTGACGTGAAGCCTCATTCTCTGCTATGACATGCAGACTAATTCTCTGCTGACATGAAGACAGATTCTCTGTTACGGGACCTCTCTCCTCTGCCTGTGTGTGTGCTGGGCCTAAATATATGCCAATGGACTGTTGCAGTGGTGGCTGACGTGAAGCCTCATTCTCTGCTATGACATGCAGACTAATTCTCTGCTGACATGAAGACAGATTCTCTGTTACGGGACCTCCCTCCTCTGCCTGGGTGCTGGGCCTAAATATATGCCAATGGACTGTTGCAGTGGTGGCTGACGTTAAGCCTCATTCTCTGCTATGACATGCAGACTAATTCTCTGCTGACATGAAGCCAGATTCTCTGTTACGGGACCTCTCTCCTCTGCCTGGGTGCTGGGCCTAAATTTATGAAAATGGACTCTTACAGTGGTGGGTGACGTGAAGCCAAATTCTCTGCTATGGGACCTCTCTCCAATTGATTTTGGTTAATTTTTATTTATTTAATTTTTATTTTAATTCATTTCCCTATCCACATTTGTTTGCAGGGGATTTACCTACATGTTGCTGCCTTTTGCAAGCCCTCTAGCTCTTTCCTGGGCTGTTTTACAGCCTTTTTAGTGCCGAAAAGTTCGGGTCCCCATTGACTTCAATGGGGTTCGGGTTCGGGACGAAGTTCGGATCGGGTTCGGATCCCGAACCCGAACATTTCCGGGATGTTCGGCCGAACTTCTCGAACCCGAACATCCAGGTGTTCGCTCAACTCTAGTAATTGTCTTTGGTTATTGCCAAGAACCTGTTTCCTTTATGAGATATACAAGTTTCAGTTTCCCAGTCTATATCTGGGTAGTTGAAGTCCCCCATAATAACCACCTCATTATGATTTGCCGCCTCGTCTATCTCGTTTAGTAGTAGATTTTCTGTGGACTCTGGTATATTAGGTGGTTTATAGTAAACTCCTATTAGTAATTTATTATTGTTTTTAGCGCCATGTATCTCTACCCACAGTGACTCCACATGTTCATGTCCCTCACTTATATCTTCACGGAGTGTGGGCTTTAGACAGGACTTTACATAAAGGCAGACCCCTCCCCCTCTCCGGTAAACCCTCCCTCTCTCAGGCTGTAACCCTGTACATTAACTGCCCAGTCATAGCTATCATCCAGCCATGTCTCAGTTATTCCCACTATTTCATAGTCCTCCTCACGCATCACTAATTCCAGTTCACCAGTTTTATTAGTCAGGCTTCTGGCATTAGTATACATACATTTGAGAGGTTTATGTATATTTTTTACTCTACACCTTTCCTTCTAGTCCCTCCTTCCGTTCCTCCCCCAGTCTCACTACCTTGCCCCCGGTCTCTATCTGCACTATCTTCCCATTCTATAACATAATTACCCTCCCCCCCAGTCCCTAGTTTAAACACTCCTCCAACCTTCTAGCCATCTTCTTCCCCAACACAGCTGCCCCTTCCCCATTGAGGTGCAGCCCGTCCCTACGATAGAGCCTGTAGCCGATAGAGAAGTCAGCCCAGTTCTCCAGGAACCCAAACCCCTCCTTCCTACACCAGTTCTTGAGCCACTTGTTAATTTCCCTAATCTCCCGCTGCCTCTCTTGTGTGGCCCGTGATACAGGTAGTATTTCGGAAAATACTACCTTTGAGGTCCTTGCCCTCAGCTTTTGACCTAAATCTCTGTAATCATTTTTAAGGACTCTCCACCTACCCCTAACTTTGTCATTGGTTCCGATATGGACCATGACCGCTGGATCTTCTCCAGCCCCTCCCAGTAATCTGTCAACACGATCCGCTATGTGTCGAACTCTAGCACCAGGAAGACAGCACACTGTTCGGCGATCACGGTCTTTGTGACAGATTTCCCTATCTGTTCCCCTAATAATTGAGTCTCCCACTACCAGCACCTGTCTGGCCTGCCCTGCTCTCCTGGTCCCCTGCTTACCGGTGCTGGCATTCCCCTGACTGGCAGAGGAAGTGTCCGGCTGCGGCAGTGCCATCCCTGGACTGACATCCCCCTCATCTGCCAAACGTGCAAACTTGTTGGGGTGTGTCAGATCAGGGCTAGCCTTCCTGGCACTCTTCCCTCTACCCCGCTTTCTAACTGTTACCCAGCTAGCTACCTCACTTTCCTCAGCCTCCTCTCTGTCACCCTCCTCCTCATCTACCCCAAAGAGTGCTTGCTCGGTGAGAAGCAAACTCTTTTGCAAATTGTCAATGCCTCTCAGTGTTGCAACTTGCCCATTTAGAGACTCGATTAGCGATTCCAAACGGGTAATTTGCTCACATCTTGAACAAAGATATGCACCCTTGAACTCCTGTTCCAGGACTGCATACATCATGCAAGATGTGCACTGGACTGCGTTGTCAATTGTGCAACACATACTAAATGGGGATTACACCAGCAAAGTAAAAAATACAATATAATGTAGTACTAAGAAACTAGCTAATTACAGTCCCCCACTGAAGTCCCTGAATCTAAAGTCACTTAATCTTAAGTCACACACTTATGCAACCACACACTTAATCAACCACGCGTCGCGGTCAAACTCGCGTTATATATCTCCTTATATAAATAAATTGTTTTTAATTTGGTAATTCCTTGTTTTAGTTTCCTTTTTTCATTTATGTATCTGAAGAATGTCTTATCGCCTTTTTTCACTGACTGAGCTCATTTCTCTTCTGCCTGTGCTTTAGAAGCTCTCATAACTTGTTTGGCCTCTCTCTGCCTAATCTTATAAATTTGCCTGTCATCCTCGTTTATTTTTATAATTATTAAATGCTATCTTTTTGTTTTTAATGATTTTGGCCACTTCTGCTGAGTACCACAGTGGTCTCTTCCTTTTTTCGCTTTTGCTGACAAGCCTAAAACAATTTTCTGTTGCCTTCAATAGTGACACTTAAGTAGTCCCATTTCTCCTGGACTCCATTGAAACTGTTCCAATATGATAGAGACTCGTATACCACTAATCTAATTTTAGAAAAGCAGTTTTTCTAAAATCTAAAACTTTTGTTTTTGTGTGGTGTGACTCAGTCACTGTACTTATAGTAAACCACACTGATTGGTGATCACTAGATCCCAAGCTTTCTCCTACAGTAATATCAGATACCAAATTCCCATTTGTTAATACTAAATCTAAATTGGCCTCCTTCCGGGTTGGTTCCTCAACTACTTGCTGTAGAGATAATCCCAGTCGGGAATTTAGAATATCTGTACTCCTGGCAGAACTAGCTATTTTGGTTTTCCAGTTTACCTCAGGAAGATTAAAGTCTCCCATAATGATAACTCAACTAGTAGATCATCTAATTCTTTGACTTGGCTAGGTCGTCTGTATATCACACCTACACGAGTTACCTTATGATTATCAAGCTGCACGGTAACCCAAACTGACTCTAAATTGGTCTTGCTAACTTGTATCAAATTAGATTTCATGCTCTCATTCACATACAGGGCCACCCCTCCCCCTTTCTTGCCTTCTCTGTCTTTCCTGTATAGAGAGAACCCTGGTTCAATTACTCACATTGAACCACATCTCAGTAACAGCCACTAAATCTATATTCTCAGATGCCATTATAGCCTCAAGTTTATTGATCTTATTCCCTAAACTGCGAGCATTTGTAGACAAGAATCTGAGCTTGTCATTTCTTAACCTTTGTGCTATTGGCATCTTTTGGCATTGTTCTGGGGGGCAGTCGGACTGCTGGATTATCACTCTTCCCCCCCCCCTTTCCTAGTTTAAATGCTCCTTAGCAGATACTTGGAACTGTTCACTGAGGACATTTGTTCCCTTGAGAGAAGGATGCAAACCATCTTTCTTGTACAGTTCTTTTCCTTTCCAACAAGAGCTAACATGAGACACAAAGCCAAACCCTTGGCTCAGACACCATTCACCAAGGCATACAGTGAATTCCTTAATGCGCATTTTCCTGTCATGCTGAAGGTTATGCACAGGCAAAAACTGCAGAGAATGAAACAGTTGATGCAACCTCCTGTATATCATTTCCAAGTGTGTGAAAAGCTTCCTTCACCTTTGAAACCTCATTGTAAGCCAGATCATTTGTCCCAAGATGGACAATAACATCCACCTCCCTTTCCTGCTTTTCTTTGCTTGCCTAACAATATTAAGGATCCGGCGTCTATCTCTGCTAGCGGTAGCACCAGGGAGACAGCTCAACACCATTTTCCTCAAACTTCACACCTCTTATGATGGAATCGCCCACGAACAGCTGCTTACTATCAGTCCTCACCTTCTCCTTTTTGTCTTTGGCTGCAGTCTTGCATACTTTAGGCATGGGAGATGATTGTTTCTCACCCACTGTTCTTGAGCCATCCTCCATGTTGCTTTAGTACTCTGAAAGTGCTGCAAATGAATTATGGAGAGCCACAGACTGTGGGATATTTCTTCTATGAAAAACTCTCAGTCTACCAGAACCTGCAGTAACCCATCTTCCATTTCTAGGGGGCCTCTGTGGCAGTGGCATTGCAACGTTCTCAGCCTGAATATCTCCAATGCACTTATAAAATTCGGCACTTGGAAAAAGCAGCAAGCTATAATTAGGCAAGCTAATACTATGTGGCTATATATACACACACTCCCACAAAAGCTCCTTCCCCAACAAGAAATATAAAACCTTAATCACCTATGCTCATTTGCAATCAGACAATAGTGATAACCTGTCTAACAAATTCCTCACCTGTTTTGAAACAGTGTCTGAGTATCCACCAGAAACACCGCTGAAGTTCTGCTGTTTTGAAACAGTGTCTGAGTATCCACCAGAAACACAGCTCAAGTTCTGCTACAGTGGAAAAGCTCTGCGTTAGTCTAAGTTAGTCTCCTGAATATCTCCAATGCACTTATAAAAATCAGCACTTGGAATAAGCAGCAAGCTCGCTCTGAAACTTGAGTGTAGACAGCCCCTTCCCGGTTAGACCTTCACAAGGATGGGTGATGCTGCACATAGGATGTCTTGATAATAGTTGAGTTTATCCTCCCTCTCAATGGGTGGAAATAAGGCCCCCATTTTGAAGTGGTAGCAAGGTTTAACATGGTGGAAAGCCAGTAGCAATCCCTCTGCCGAATGGTAATAATTTGGCTGTCACTATGCAAGCAACTCAGCATGCATCTGACCATCTCCATTGCATACTGCCACGGTGTCTCTGGGTCATCTGCCTGGTCTTCCTCATTGCCCTCTATGTACTGCTGCTCCTCCTTCTCTCCTGTCACTTGTGCAGAAAAAAAAACACCCATTTCTGTATACATTGCTTGTGCATGAATGTCCTCCTCCTACAGTTCATCCCCCACAGGGCTCAGGTGGCCACATCTCCTGTCCCCTGGCTAGCCGGATTTATCACCATCTGCTCCAAGACATGAAGGAGTGGAATGACGTTGTTCATTCCATAGTCCTGGCAACTGACAAATAAAGTGGCCCACTCAAAGGGCCTAAGCAAACGGCAGGAGTCACGCATGAGTTGCCAATGGCTAATGTCAAAGTTACACAGGGGATTGCTCCTGTATGCTTGCATTATCAAGAAATTGTTTATGGCCTTCCTCTGCTCATATAGTCGGTCCAACATGTGGAGGGTGAAGTTCCAACGGGTGTAAACGTCGCATATCAGGCAATGTTGGGGAACGCTATTCTGCCTTTGCAGCTCAAGGAGGGCATGCTTTACAGTGTAAGAGTGGCTGAAGTGCATGCACAGTTTCCTAGCCATTTTCAGGATGTCTTGCAGTTGGGCGGTAGATTTCAAGAACCACTTTACAACCAGAATATAGACATGTGTATGCAGGGCGCATGGCTCAGCACTCCTTGACACAGCGGCAACACAATGTTCTTTCCGTTATCGGTGACTATGGTGCCGATTTTAAGTTGGGGAGTAGACAACAACAAGGATTTGATTTCTTCTTAAAGTACACAGAGCAATTCCTCCCTGGTGTGACTCAGTTTGCCCAGGCAAACCAGGTGCAGAACAGCGTGACACGACCAAGCTCTGCACAGGTGGTATGCTGGAGTAGCACTCTGAATTGTGCCTGCAGTGGAGGCTGAGGACAAGGTGGAGGATGAGAAGGCAGAGGAGGACATTGGCACATGAGTCACAGCTTGGGGTGGCTGGGCAGGAGCCACATTTACTCAGTTGGCCGTAAAAGACAAACACGTCGGTGCTGGTGTGAACTTTAGCAGACAGGCTAAAGGACTGGCCCACCTTCAGTTCATCATATTTGTGCAGGGCTGGTACAGCCTTTTTGGAGAAGTAATGACGGCTTGGGACTCACCACCTTGGTTTGGCACAAGCCATCAGTTCTCTGAAAGGTGCACAGTGAACCACATGAAAAGGGAGGGACTGTAGTACCAGCAACTTGACCAGAAACACGTTCAGCTTCTGCGCCATTGGATGAGTGCGCACATACTGTTGTCTTTTGCAATCGGCTCTGTGATCGATTTCTGACTAAACGAGTGACAAGGAGTAGGAGGAGCAGGAGCATGAGGCCCAGTAGTGGCACGGATGATGTTGCAGATAGCTGAAAGTTATGAATAAACGTCCGACTGGCTTGATCCCAAACTAAGAAGCATATAGGTGACCCCTATAAAACCCTAATAGCTCACCCTGACTGCTAAGCACATACAAGGGTCTCAAAGGTAGACGATTGTATGCCCCCGTACCTAAGACAGTTTGACACCTGAAAAACCTATAATAGTGAGGGGACACGACCACCGGCCCCCTGCACTTTATACGGAGGGAGTCAGAGTCACCTAGAATCAAGCCAGCAAGGAAACACAATACATGAAAGGACTTATCTGAACAAGCAGCAGCAGAAGTCTCCAGCAGTGAACACTTCAATCCAGGAAGTAGTATAAACCGCAAAGTGAGGCAGTGTGGGAGGGAATATAAAGGAAAGAGGATTAGTCTAAATAGTTGACACCTGGGAGAAGGAAATGAGATGAGAAAGTGAAACCATAAAAAAGAACATCATGCAATAGGTAGAGAAGGATGTCTGTCAGAGCTTCTCACAGAAGTGGCGGTGACAAGTAGATGATGGGAAGGAAATACAGCTATCTTCTGCTAAGGTGGTGGAGACTTGACTGCTTGAGAAGGGATTCAGTAGTTGCTGTGTCAGACTGTACCATTACATTAGTGCCACGGTTTTCCCACGCCACTTTACGGTGATGCTGCATGTGTTTATGTAGGGCCAAGGTGCCAACATTGGCACTCTGGCCAAGCGTCACCGTCTGCCCACAGATTCTACCAAATTGCCATGCTGATGTCATCCGGTGGATTGATGAAAAACTGCCATACCACCGAGTATGGCATTTTCCTCCCACCACTCCTTGCTGACTGCCTGCTACTACTGCCTCTGTGAATCCATGCACGGCTATTTCTTTCCGGAAAGGTAGGCGTAGCAGACGTTCTACCCCAGGCACGTTTTGGCTCCAGACCCCACACTGCTGTCACCCTTCTAACTCATGCGCAAACTACCACCAACTTCTCCTAATAATGATGAAGCCCCCTCTTCACCCAGCTCCCACGTGTGATAATGGATGCACTTATATAGAAAAAAGATTTAACACCCCAAAACTTGTTGTATCACACCAATCATGCAATTTCGCACCAATTCCACAATTAGGGATTAACGGATATATTTATGTATAATAGAACTTGACCACCCACCATCTGTAGTATCAAGCTGCAATTGCCCCAATTAGAGAATCAAGGATTAATGGATTTCATTATTTATAAAAAGAACCCGAGCACTGCTGTAGCTATAGGGGGCGCAGTGGCCTTGCCAGTGGTACTGCACTTTTCCCTTTATAAGCTGCAGTGCATCTTATAAAGGGAATACAAGTGAATGCTTCCATTATGGAAGCGCTCACTAGTTTACAGGAGGTGGGGGAGTGAAGCGCTGTACTTACCTTTCCTCCTGCTCGCCCTTATTATGGCCCCCGCTGCTGTGTCCTGGCTGTCAGCAGCATCAGGACGTACAGAGCGCCCTATGACCTGACGATGCAGGCAGTCAGGTGACTGTGCAGCTGGGGCCCTGAGAAGAGAAGAGAGCCGGGAGACCGCCGGACCAGGAGAGGTAAGTTAATTTATTTTACTCTGATCTGAGGTCTAATGGGGGTCTGGCAGTCTGGTCTGAGGTCTAATATGGGGGTGTGAAAGTCATATGGGGTATGGAATTCTAATGGGGTCTAATTGGGGGTTTGAAGGTCTGGTCTGAGGTCTGATAAGTGGTCTGAAAGTCTAATGGGGGGTCTGATTGGGGGGGTCTGGAAGTCTAATGGAGGTCTGGTCTGAGGTCTAATGGGGGTCTGGAGGTATGGTCTGAGGTCTGATGTGGGGGTCTAGAGGTCTAATGGGGGTCTGATTGGTGGGGTCTGGAAGTATAATGGACGTCTGGTCTGAGGTATAATTGAGGTCTGGTCTGAGGTCTGATATGGAGGTCTAATGGGGGTCTGGAGTTCTGGTCTGAGGTCTGATATAGGGGTTTGGAGCTCTAATGGGGTTCTGGAAGTCTAATGGGGTCTGATTGGTGGGTCTGGAAGTCTAATAGAGGTCTAGTCTGAGTGCAACTGGCCAGCTAAGACCTGTCCTAGGTTGCTAATATAGCTTGTGTGCTTATACAGCTAGACCTGCCAATAACCTTAATACAGTTCCTATGTTTCTGTGTTAAAGACAAAAGCAGAGTTATTTACAGTGACTTCATGTTTGGTGTCATATAGCTGTTATATATATTGTGTTCACAGAAGCATAAAAGATAATATGCCTTTAAGATTCATTATATGGATGTGAGGTAAGCTCAATGACACAGGAGAAACAATTGAAAGCAAACTGTTGTTACTGGGCAGGAGTCCAGACCAATCACAGTCAGCCTCACACACAGCAGGAGTCTTGGCTAATCACAGCCAGCCTCATACACAGCCTGTGTGGGAAATTCCCTAGCAGGAGCTGCTAGAAATTATTATTCACCAGGAGAGAAGCTGAACAGACATACACTCCACTAAGAGCTGTGTTTTATGGAAGCAGAGGGGCCAAAATTGTTTTAAATACCTGTTATATAATGTTCCTACTGTTAATATAGTGATTAGAACTGTATACTGAACCAGTTATATGTGTGCTTATTTACAGTTCCACCAGTTGCAAACTACAAAGTTCACAATCCAAATTCAAATTCCATCTTGCAATCCAAATTGCATACAACCATACCAGATCATACTCAACCAATCTGCAAATACGTAGTTACTGCTAACTGCATAGTGCATATTGCAACCAAATTCAGCAAGTGAATTATTAGTTAAACCTCAGATATACCTCAGAGAGATCATAAAGTGCTTAAATAACTTAGAGAGTAAAGATACTCAAGGGACAGAAATATATCCACAATTTTATGATGAATAACAAGAGATTAAACAGTTAAACCGCCATCTTATGCATACCGCCATTTTGTGATATCTTTTCAACACGTGTTATGTAAATGAACTATCTTCTGCGGAGGTGACAGTGTTATATGGAGAAAAGTTGAAGTTAATAAAAAAGTTATTTCAAGCATTTGGTGTGCTCTTTAAACCTACTGTTTCCATAGAACGGCGCTAGAGGAATTACAGAGTAATAGACAGTCTAGTTAGACTAAAAGTCAGAGATTTCAAAATTCTTCTAATGCCACAATGCAAAAGGCATTTCATAGTGCTGCGCCTGCCACAGTGGAACTATTACCCTCAGAGGGCAAAGCGATACCGCTCCTCAACTTGCACAGTAAACAGCGTATTAGAGCAGCGGAGTGCCAGGATATACCACCGCGCAGCAACTGTTCCCTGAGTGAACAAGCAAAGACACCTCAGCGGAGCTACCATAAAGGCCATTGAACGTGTGCATTAGTCAAACTGCAGCCGACTCTTAAAGTGGCAGAACGGCAAAGGCAAAATAGTCAGAGATCGCTAGAGAGAGAAAGAGACGCATGGTGGGAGGCCAAAGTCCAGAGCTATCCATGAAGGGGCCATGTACTGAAGCCAGCTAGTTTCCCGCCACTAGGCCCAAAGCATGCAGCATCATACTCAAGCCAGCGCATAGCAAGTCAGCACAAAGAATCGCAAGTCAGCACAGAACATTGCAAGCAGTGTATCCAAACCAGCACATCGCAAGTCTGCACAGAGCATCGCAAGTCCTCGTAGAGCATTGCAAGTCAGCGCAGAGCATTGCAAGTCAGCGCAGAGCATGACATCATCAAGAAAAGACACGTCTCCTTTAAGACAGACATTTGTTCCTGCTCTTCAGAATAAGATCAGAGCTTTCCTCATTATATATCATTGCATATAGGCTTTGTCATAAAGAGACATTTTTGTGTTCAGAAATAAGAGACTTGAAAGTAAAAAAAACAAAGGACAGTTTGTAGTATATGGACTCAAAAGTATTTAAAGTAAAAGTAATTTATTTCTGCATTTTGTTAGTATTGCATTTAAAGTGAAAGTCATTTATTTCTGCATTTGTCAATATTGCATTTAAAATGAAAGGTCCTTTAATATGCACATTGATTGTTATAGCATTTAAAGTAAAATGTCTGAGCCTAGTATTACCATGCCACTGTTAGAGGATGCAAAGATAGATAGAGTAGAAGTTGAAGAGCAAGGAAACCTGTCTTAGGTAGAATAGTCCGTTGCAGCATTAGTCTTGCCTAAAAAAAAATATAGCCCAAGCAGATTAACTAAGACGTTCATCACGTGTCAGAAAACCGACCCCAAAGATAGAATGTTCATCTGCAGCCAATTATGATGAAGTTAAAGCAAGAAGTAGAAAGAACAAACTTTTTATGAGATTATGTTAAATCCATAGGTGGTACCACAATCTCAAGTGTGACTTCCTTCGCTAGCAGAAGTGCCACCCATATATCAGAGTCCTCAAATACTTCAGCCAAAAGAAAGGAATTATCTGAACAACTTGCTGTCAAGAGAGCAGAAATTGAAATGGCAGCTGCCATCAAGGCGCAGCGCCAACTGAAGGCTGAAAAGGAAGCTGAAAAGGATGCACAACGTCATCAGATGGCAGCTGAAATGGAGGCAAGCGACATCAAATGGAAGCTGAAATGGAGGCACAGTGCCATCAAATGGAAGCTGAATTGACAAGTCTGGAAAGGCAAAAAGAAGTTAAGATCATAGAAGCCAGACTCAGAGCACACAAAGAGGATATGAATTAGAGTAGACATAGGTTCAAATCTGTACTAAGTAAAGAAGTAGACTCCTGCTTTCCTACATACTCCCAGGAGAATGGAAGGAAATTCTAAAGCACTTAGAGAGAAAATAAGTCATTATCCTTTCTTTCCTGCTCAGAAAGACAAAGATAGGCTTAGTGCAGTGTTAGGAAAAAGGTGTGTGGAGTTACTCTATATCTTTGCCGGAAAAGAAGAGGAAGAAAGGGACTCAACTAATTCAGAACTAAGTAGGAAAATAGAACCAGATGATTTTATTCCTAGATGCCATGGCAATGTTTAGGAGAGTGTTACAACCATTGTCCCAGCAAGACCACAGAGAACAGTCATAGCTAGACTTCCTGTTCCAGAACCTACTGTATTTTCAGGAGATGTACTGAAGTTCATAGAGTGGAAGGCAAGTTTTGAAATCATTATTGAGCATCATTGCTTCAGTCCAGTCAACAAGTTATTCTACCTTCAGAGATATGTTGGTGGGGAAGAAAAGAGAGTTATTAAAGGTAACTTCTATAGAAAAGATGAAGAAGCCTACAAGCAAGCTTGGGAAAAATTAAATGCAAGATATGGCGATCTTTTCTTAGTACAAAGTGCTTTTAGAGAGAAATTGAATAACTGGCCTAAAATAGGTCCTAAAAAACACTTTAGACTCCAAAAGTATGGTGACTTCCTGCAAGCATGCAGCAATGCCATCCCACATGTTCAAGGTCTAGAAGTACTGAACGACTATCTAGAAAACCACAGGATGCTAGCCAAGCTGCCTGAAGAAGTGGCTTCTAGATGGAATCACTATGTGACTGAACAGTTAGGTCTAGGCAAGAACTTCAAGTTTAAAAGAGTTTTCTGAGTTCGTCAATAAGGAAGCACGGATAGCATGTAATCCAGTAACAGCATCTTATGTCTTTAAATCCTTAGAAGAAAGGCCTATGAGATATATAAGGCGCGCAAGAGCAACTAGCTTTGCAACCATCACAGCAGCTAAAGGTCCAGATACCTACGAGAGCAAGTCCAAAGTCACTACTGGGATCAGTAGAGAGACAGAACTGACAAATCTTTAGACTACCTACAAATGTATGTTCTGTGGAGAGAACCACTCCATACACAAGTGCCGACAAGTGAAGGAGAAGTCCCCAGATGAAAAGAAAAGGTTTGTACTGGATAACCAACTGTGTTTCGGAAGTCTAAGAAAAGGCCATGTTACTAAGGAGTGTAAGAAAAAGGCCACATGCAGCGTTTGCCAAGGACGCCATCCTACACCACTACATGAAGAACCTCCAAAGAAAGATAAATCCTCAATACCTAAAGATGCTGAGGAAGGAAAGAAAGAAATGGCACATCAAAGGTTGTACCAGTGTGCATTTCAAATCCTAAAAGGAGGAATAAAAAGGTATACGTCTATGCACTACTGGATGCCCAGAGTGACATCACCTTCATTGATAAAGAAATCTGCAAGAATCAGTGAAGCTCAAACTCACTACAATGACAGGAAGAGACACATTAGTGAACAGTCAAAAGACTGAGCGTTAGAGGACTTCATTCAAACTTCACATTAGATCTACCTCCAGCTTATACGAAAGATGATATACCTCTAGATCAAAATCACATACCTACCTGTGAAACAGCCAATAAATGGGAACACCTATCTGTCATATCTCATGAAATGTCCCCGCTGAAGGAGTTTGGTGTTGGACTGTTGATAGGCTACGATTGTCCCGAAGCGTTAGTACCATGAAAGGTAATCACAGGAGGAATGGGTGAACCCTACACTGTTCAAACTGATCTAGGATGGGGTGTTGGAGGAAAACAGCAGATGGCAAACTCAGGCCAGGTGACAGGATTGTGTCATGGAATATCTGTCCAAGAGTTACCAACTGTAAGTCCAGCAAAAGTAATCAAGATCCTTGAATCTGACTTTGCAGACATAAGTTCTAAAGAGAAGAGTGTATCCCAAGAAGACATAAAATGCATACACACTCTAGAAGAAAGTATTCAGCAGAATCAACAAGGTAATCTTGAAATGCCCTTACCTTTTAGAGAACGACCTCCTCTGCCAAATAACAGAAATCTTGCCCTAGCAAGATTGAAATGTTTGAAGAAAAGGATGGTAAGAGATCCCTAACTCAAGAATGATTATTTGAAATTCATGGAAGGAATCCCTGAAGAAGGACATGCAGAGAAAGTTAATAATCAGCCTAAAGAAGGAGAAGTGTGGTACATCCCACATCAAGGTGTCTACCACTCAAAGAAACCAGATAAGATTAGAGTGGTATTTGATTGCTCAGCAAAGTACAATGGTGTTGCATTGAACTATCATCTACTAAAAGAACCAGATCTTATAAACACTCCGCCTTAAGTACTCTGTAGATTTAGAAAGTATCCCGTAGCGGTCATGTGTGATGCTGAAAAGATGTTCCACCAGATTTATGTGAAGAATAAAGATATAGACTTCCTAAGGTTTCTATGGTGGAAGGATGGAGATACAGATACAGAGCCAGCAGAATATAGAATGAAAGTACACTTGTTTGGAGCAGCATCGTCTCCAGGTTGAGCCAATTATGGTATGAAGTACCTGGCCAATCAGAATTAAAAGGATTGCCCATCAGCAGCAAATTTTCAGAAGAAAAACTTTTATGTAGATGATGGTCTCATAAGTCTGGAGTCCACAGAATCTGCAATCAAACTAGTGAAAGAAAGCCAAAAGTTATGCTCAAGAGGAAACCTGCGCCTTGACAAATTTATCTCAAACAACAGAGAGGTACTGGAATCCATCAGTGAATCTGAACATGCAGCATCAATGAAGAATGTAGATCTTAATTATGATCATCTTCCTGTTCAGAACGTTCTTGGATTGGGATGGAATGCAGAGAATTACAAGTTCTTCTTTGAAGTATCTATTGGAGAGAAAATTGCAACTAGACGTACCATTCTTTCCAGAGTGGCTTCTATATTTGATCCTTTAGGATTCTTGGCCCCAGCAATCCTCAGAGCAAAAGAAATACTACAAGAATTATGCAGACAGAAGTTGGGATGGGATGAGCTCATACCTGTCACGGCTGAGGATGGGAAAACCCTCAGCCGTGCGATGCCATGAGATGTTAGTGGCTGCTCGGCCAGGACGACAGAATTAGGGAGCAGGTCACCTCCTAACGCATCCCTAATCTGACCCAAACTCCTAGCTGCATGAGCCGACCTTGAAGGTAGGAGGGCCCATGCTCAGGAACCTCGGATCCCTACTCACCCTCCGCCGATCCCTGAACTGGGAGCTGGGTAGACCACCTGTTCTTCCTCGATGCGGAGAAACAGGAGTCTAAAACTGGCCAAGCTGCAATGGGATGTAACCATAAACAGACTATGGATATGGCAGGAGAGTGAAAGACTTCCACCTCTACCTGCCACAGACACACTGACTGGATCCCTGGACACAAGTGCTGGCTGTCCACACACAAACATAAAAGGACACAGCACACAAACACACAGGGACCCATAACCATAGCTGCAATAATAACAGACACCACATAGACAAAAACTTATCACATAAACATATAGAATCACAATTTATGACCTCAAGGGTGGCCCTCACTGGCAGATGGTATATGGGACCAGGAGAGTGCCTCAGCTTACAACAAGGCTGGAGTACCCCTCAGACATAGGGTCTTAACTGAGGCTTTATAGCCCCTGTAGCCACACCCACACACAGACACACCCAGTGCACACACACTAGGAAAGAAGTTTAACCCTTCCAACACCAGGGAAGGGAAGACATCAACACCAAACACATGAAAGGCACATCTAACAAAGACAGGTTGCC
Source organism: Bufo gargarizans (assembly GCF_014858855.1). NCBI lineage: Eukaryota > Metazoa > Chordata > Amphibia > Anura > Bufonidae > Bufo > Bufo gargarizans. The sequence goes on from NC_058088.1 coordinate 120,649,623, forward strand.
AGGTGCAACCGCATACCTATTGCAGCAAGCTGCCTAGCACCGCTCAGGCTGCTCTGCTGCCACATAAACAATGTTGCCAGCGGCAACCACAGGTGAGGCAACATACTTTAGCCCTCACCTGTGATTGACAACAAAACCAAGACCGCAGGCAACTGCATGCGGTTACAGGAGTCACGACCATGACCATGGTCATGACAATACCTGAAAATTTTAGGCCAAGGTGGGAGAGTTGGATAAGAGAACTGCAAAACTTGAGAGAAGTTCAGATACCCAGATGTTTTGTACCTCATGATTTCGGAAAGTACAAGAAAATAGAACTTCATAATTTTCAGTTGCCAGTAGTTATGGTTAAATAGAAGAATATTTTTGGACAGACTCACAAGTTGTCATAGGATACATAAACAAGAAAGCTCGAAGATTCCATATCTTTGTCGCCAGAGTTGAGAAAATTCTGGAAACAACAAATCCGGAATATTGGCATTACATTGACACAAAGTATAACCCAGCAGATCATGCTTCAAGAGGCCTGAATGTAACAGAATTGAAACATTCAAATTGGTTCACAGGCCCAGAGTTCCATTGGGAAACGGAAATCACGCCCAGTAAAGGTTACACTAGAATTATCTGTGGGTGATCCAGAAGTAAAAGTTATACAAACATTGAGCACTGCTGCCAAATGTCAAGATGACATACTTGAAAGACTATCCGGAAGTTAAAAATGGAATACGGTCATAAATGTAGTGGCTCAAATTCAATGTTTGGCAAAGGGAATCAGAAAAAAGGAATTGTTGAATGTAGAAGAAAAAATGAAAGCTGAAGAAACAGTCATAAGACTCATTCAACAGAGATTCTACAGTGTTAAGTTTAAGATACTTAGAACCAAAAAGGCTCCAAAACAACCACCCATTGTACAAGCTTAATCTTGTTCTGCAGGATGGTATACTGAAGGTGTAAGGGAGACTGGAAAATGCATTGTTACCTAGCAGAGTGAAGCATCCAGCAATTCTACCCAAAAACTCTACGTTCACGAGATTGATTTTTGATCACTACCACAACAAATCCTTGCATCAAGGAAGAAGCTTTACCCAAAGCTGTTTGAGAGAGGTTGGTTACTGGATAGTGAAAGGAAACAAAGTTATAGCTAAGTATATAAGTAAATGTGTAGTCTGCAGAAAGACACGTAGACCTACCAAAGAACAAAGAATGGCAGATTTACCGCCAAATCGCTTAAACCCATCACCACCATTTCTTTAAGGAGTACAAAAGATATGGACTAATGTTTATATGTCTAAGCCCCTGAGAAATTCACCTGGAAATGTTAGAAGATATTTCAACTGACGCATTCATCAACACCTTGAGATGTTTCATAGCCATTAAGGATCTAATTTTGTCGGAGAAAAGAATGAATTGAAGAAAGCTTGCAAAAGATATATATAAAGAAAAAAGTAACTGAGTATTTGTTAGAGAAACAGTGTGATTTTCACATGAATGCTTCACATGCAAGCCATACATGATGAGTTTGGGAAAGACAAATCAGAACTGTAAGAAATGTGTTAAGTTCAGTGTTGAAAAAGAACGCCGAAGAATAGATGATGCTTCACTTAGGACCTTATTCTATGAAGTATACATATCCGGTTCGGACCGCGCGTATCATAAATAGACGGTATACAAACATTTTTTTTCTCCTTCTCCTTTTAGAAAGGTACCGAGGTCTGCAGATGTCCTATTTGTGGATATCCTGCAACTTGTAAAAATTATAATAGTGTAAATCCGTATGGTTGTACTGCCCTGCAATGCACAGATTGTACTTACACGGCACTCCACCAACAACAGGTGTATCAAAGGTATCCTCCGCAGCTTGTTTGATTCTTTGCTGCGAAGGTCCACGTTCACACGCCAGCACACAGAGCTCAACCACGGACTTAATTCCAGCACACACCAGATAAGTCCGCTAGTATTCCCAACTTCTTTTGATTTAAACATTTCTGTGGATACAAGTGGCTCCTACCATAGTGAAGCTCCGATAACTATTTTAAAAAGTTGATTCAGTACATACTTACAAACATCCACTTTAAAATCGCATAAAAAAATCCCAGTGTCTTTTTCTTTGCCCGACCCAGGTTTCGCTCCTTGAGCTTCGTCAGGGGCACACATCATCTCTCCCTCTCCCTTTTTTATTTGGTAGGCTAGCGTTAATCAAGCACCTGATGTGCTACTCCAAACACCTCCTCTTTTTTTCTATCACTTAACCCTACACTTGTATCTCTTAGTTCTCAATGGGAAAAAACGCAGTTCTTTAGGTCCTAATTCACATGGGGATAGTTGTTCTACCAACTTCTGTAACTAATTTAAAACAGCTTGCAGATCAAAATCTACATTCAGGCCCCCTGGTTGTAGTGTACTCAATTCATATATCCACCTACTTTCTTTTTTTTTAATTTTCTCTAAAAAACTTCCTCCCCTCCAATGGCTTTGCACCAATTCTACCCCCATAAATTTTAGTCCCTCTGGGTTCTTTTGGTGATATTTTTTATAGTGTGCCGAGACACCATGACTTTCAAGCCCCTTCTTGATATTTCTTATATGCTCCTGCACCCGGACCTTGAGGGGTCTGATGGTACGTCCTACATACTGAAGGCCACATGTTTTATTGTATTTTTTATACATCTCTCCAATTTTTCACTCATATGCTTTTTCTAAGAAGCGTTCTTTTATTATTTTACTTTGTTCTTTAAACATAGCTGTGTCAGTGCAGTTGCGGTGGATTCTCTGGACCTGTCCCTTGGGTATATTTTGAAGCCAGGGGGCATAATGGCAGCTAGTTAAATCTATATACCCGTTGACATCAGTGGGCTTAAAATAGGTCTTAGTTTTGAGCTGTCCCTCATCCACATATATAGTTAGGTCCAGAAAATCCACCGAAACCGCACTAACAGTGCTAGTGAAACTTAAGTTCCATTCCTTATTTTCCAATCCTCTAATAAACGCCTCCAGCTGATTTTTTTCCCCTTCCCATATCACCAGGCAATCATCTATATACCTTTTCCAAATTCTAAATGTCCCACTTCTTTCGCATTTATTCACCTTGGGGTCAATGTAATGTTTTTCCCACATGGTCATAAAAATATTTGCAAAACTGGGGGCGAATTTCGCCGTCCCGACCTTCTGTAAATACTGGCCCTTAAACCAAAAATAATTATGATCTAGGCAGAATTCCACACAACGTACAATGAAGTCCGCTTGTATTTTTGTCATGTCAGGGTCATCATACAGGGTATCTTTTATTGCTTGCAGTCCTTTGTTTTTTGGTATAATGGTGTAAAAGGGAGGATACATCGATGGTAGCCATCCACGTATTCTCCCCAACCCCCTTTATTTCTTTTATCATTTTCACCACACAACCACTATCCTTCAAAAATGATGGTGCTAATGGTACGTATTTCTGTAAAAAATGATCTATGTATTCCGTTATCCTACTGGTCAGGGAATTAATCCCTGACACTATAGGTCTACCAGGGGGATTTATAGGGCTTTTGTGGATCTTCGGTAGTACATAGATTATTGGGGTCGTAGGCTCTTTTATATTCAGATATTCCATTTCCTTTTTATTGAGTATGCCTTTCTCTCCTCCATATTTGACCAAATCTTGTAATTTATTCCTGTATTCTGGGATTTTTTAATGCGATTTTAAAGTGCATGTTTGTAAGTATGTACTGAATAAACTTTTTAAAATAGTTATCGGAGCTTCACTATGGTAGGAGCCACTTGTATCCACAGACATTTTTAAATCAAAAGAAGTTGGGAATACTAGCAGACTTATCTGGTGTGTGCTGGAATTAAGTCCGTGGTTGAGCTCTGTGTGCTGGCGTGTGAACGTGGACCTTCGGCGGGAAGAATCAAACAAGCTGCGGAGGATACCTTTGATACGCCTGTTGTTGGTGGAGTGCTGTGTAAGTACAATCTGTGCATTGCAGGGCAGTACAACCATACGGATTTACACTATTATAATTTTTACAAGTTGCAGGATATCCACAAATAGGACATCTGCAGACCTCGGTACCTTTCTAAAAGGGGAAGGAGAAAAAAACTGTTTGTATACCGTCTATTTATGATACGCGCGGTCCGAACCCTATATGTATATTCCATGAAAGTGTGATCGACCCCACAACACTCCTCGGACCTGCAGCAGAATTTTTGCGGACTGGTGATTAAATATCATTCTATGAAGTAATGTCTATTGTTAACAGTCGTCCACTTACAGTTGATAACATCAACGATCCAGCAAGTTTGGACACTTTAACTCCCTACCATCTAGCAAGTTCACCAAAGAGGAATTATATGCTAAAAAGGAGATGGCGAAGAGTTCAATATCTATCAGATCCGTTTTTTTAAGAAATGGAGGAAAGAATACTTAGCCAATCTTATGCTAGGAAGTAAATGGCAAACACCCAGAAGAAATCTCCAAGTTGGTGACATAGTGTTAGTAAAAGAAGAAGATTTACCTAGAAGTCAATGGAAATTGGCCAACGTTTTAGAAGTTCAAAATGATTAAGACAGACTACTAAGAAGAGTGTTGTTACAAATAGGAGACTCAAAACTTGACTAAAAAAGAAACTGTCTCACTACTGCACTCAAGTTGAAAAGTCCTATACAGAAGTTAGTTCTTTTACTTTAGAGTAATAAAAGACACTTGGAAGTTGAGAACATGATGGAAAATTCCTACAAATTCATGTTTAAGTCCTACTACTGAGAACATAGGTAATTTTGGTGGCAGTGTAGCTGTCTAGCTAAGACCTGCCCTAGGTTACTAATATAGCTTATATGTTTACACAGCTAGACCAATAGCCTTAATACAGTTCCTATGTTTGTGTGGTAAAGACAAAAGCAGAGTTATTTACTGTATTTTTCACCCCATAAGACTCACTTTTCCCCCCCAAAAAATGGGGGGAAATGCCCCTGCGTCTTATGGGGCGAATGCTGACAGTTTAACATCACTGGCTGTGATGTATGCGAGAGCGGGGAGGGACTGGGAGGAGGAGCTGGGGGCCGGCAATTGCGGCGGGGCGGTCAGGGCTGTCTTTAATATTGATTGGACCCTGGGCAAAAATTTACTTGGGCCCCCTGGATCCCGCCTTCCCACACCTTAGCAGGCAATCACGCCCTCAACCACAACACACACACAAAAAATCCACACACCTGGTAGAGTACAGTGAATGACTATACATACTTTGTTCTGAAGACTCCAGCTGCTCAGGGTCAGTGCTCTGGGCAGCTGGGCTCAGGCTGGAAGTGGGCACTGCTCTGCAGGAAGGAGACCAGGGCTCGGCTCACCCTAGTGTTACAGTGCACCCCAGCACCCCACAGTATGCAGTATAGCACCCTATAGTATACAGCAACCCACAGTATGCAGTATAGCACCCCACACTATACATGTCACGGCTGAGGATAGGGAAAACCCTCAGCCGTGCGATGCCGGAAGATGGTCGCTGCTCGACCAGGACAACAGGATTAGGAAGCAGGTAACCTCCTAAAGCGTCCCTAACCTGACCCTAACTCCTAGCTGCATGGGCCGACCTTTAAGGTAGGAGGACCCATGCTCAGGAACCTTGGACCCCTTACTCACCCTCCGACCGATCCCTGAACTAGGAGTCAAGGTAAGATGGCCTGTTCCTTCTTGACATGGAGGAACAGGAGTCTCACTGGCCAAGCTGCAGGGAAAAGGGAAACACCAACAGTCTTATGGATATGGCAGGTGAACTATACTAGTTCCACCTACCTGCCACAGCCTTGCTGACTGGATCCCTGTGCTGGCAAGCTGATGTCCACACAACCTGAGATGAACCCAGCAACCACACATCCACGCACAGGAACCCAGATCCATAAGCTACAATAAAGAAGCATAAAGAGAAACACATCTTCTAAACACCAAACAACATTATTTTTATGACCAGAAGAGAGGCCCCCACTGGCAGTTGGTAAATAGCCAGGAGGATGTCTCCAGCAAGCATGGCTGAAGCACCCTCACTGACTACTGCCTTCAACTGAGGCTTTATAGGGCCAAGAAGCCACACCCAACGGTCAGACACACCCAGTGACTCACACACACACTGGGAAGGGAGTTAACCCTTCCAGCACCAGGGAAGGGGAACACAAACTTAAAGGGAAAGTGTCCAACTCCAAGAACACACTGTGGCTGTTGCCGCAGGCAACGACATGGGTGGCAACCATGTCCTGGGAGTCAGCCGAAGGCCGGGACACTGCCACCACATGTACACAATACAACCAAACGTTGCCACGGGCAACCACAGTGAAGGGAAGATGTCAGTGCACACCAAACATAAAATAGAGTGCACACAGACATACAAAAGTGCATACATACATGCACACAAACTCCAAGGCAACCGCACACATAACTGTTGTCCGCGGCAACCGCACCTGAGGCAAACAGCAAAATGCCTCCAGCTGCGGTTGACACAACAACCCAAAACCGCGGGCAACTGTATGCGGCTCCCAAAGAGTCACGGCCATAAACATGGTCGTGACAATACAGTACCCCACAGTATATAGTAGAGAAGTATAGCAGCCCACAGTATACAGCACCCCATAGTATACACCTCACAGTATACAGTAGAGCAGTATAGCACCTCACCGTATACAGCACCCCAAACTATACACTATACAGCCCCCCACACTATACAGTACAGCAGTATAGCACTCCACAATATACAGCACCCACAGTATACAGGCCCCCCCACAGTATACAGGCCCCCACAGTATACAGGCCCCAAAACAGTATACAGGCCCCACAACAGTATACAGGCCCCACAACAGTATACAGGCCCCACAACAGTATACAGGCCCCACAACAGTATACAGGCCCCAAAACAGTATACAGGCCCCAAAACAGTATACAGGCCCCAAAACAGTATACAGGCCCCCACACAGTATACAGGCCCCCACACAGTATACAGGCCCCCACACAGTATACAGGCCCCCACACAGTATACAGGCCCCCACACAGTATACAGGCCCCCACACAGTATACAGTAGTTTACAGTATATTAGCATAACAGCCCCTGTCACCTTTTTCTGATGTAATCTTCACAAAAAAAGCTCCACAGTTAAGTCAAACTTCTCCTGCAACACTAGTGTTAGGACCTGTGATGACCTCATAGCCATGTGACCAGTAATATTGCTAGGTTACTGGTCACATGGTGATGATGTCATCTAAGGTCCTAGATTACATTCACAGTTCTAACAGTACGATGCCTGAACTCAGTGCCGGCAGGCATGGCATGGCAGCACCCCCTGTGTAGCTGACAGCCTGACACCCGGGGCAGTGGCTAGCAGGGCTCAAGAGGCAGCTGCCTTGGGCCCCCCAGGAGCAACTGGGCCCGGGGCAGCTGCCCCTTTTGCCCCTTGTTAAAGACGGCCCTGGGGGCGGTGCAGTCACTGTACTATAGCCCCACCGCTCCAGTGCTGCACAAATATAAAATGTCTTATTCAATTAAAAGTGAATACACATGCCCCCTCACTCCTATTAGTACCGTACATCCTAACAGCTTCAGTAGAATACCGGCAGGCAGGCCGGACGGGTGGCAGCGTAACTCCCTGATGTCACGTGCCTGCGCTGCCTACTTTATGAATGAAGCAGGCGGCGCGGGCAAGTGACGTCAGTGAGTGATGCGCCGGCCGTCCGGCCTGCCTGCCGGCATTCTACTGAAACTGTTATGATGTACGGTACAAATAGGAGTGAGTGGGCATGTGTAATCACTTTTAATTGAATAAGATATTTTATATTTGTGCAGCACTGGATCGGGGGGGATTTGTGGATAACATCCGTGGATGGCAATGTTAAGGGGTGGGGGTCTGTGGCTGGCACTGTTATGGGCTGGGGGGGTCTGTGGATGGCACTGTTATGGGCTGGGGGGTCTGTGGATGGCACATATATAACAGTTCCATCCACAGATCCCCCTGTAACAGTGTCAGCCACAGATCCCCCTGTAACAGTGTCCGTCATCCACAGATCCCCCATAACACTGTCCATCATCCACAGATCCCCCTGTAACAGTATCAGTCATCCACAGATCCCCCTGTAACAGTATCCGTCATCCACAGATCCCCCTGTAACAGTACCAGTCAGCCACAGATCCCCCCATAACAGTGTCAGTCATCCACAGATCCCCCCATAACAGTGTCCGTCATCCACAGATCCTTAGTACTAGTGCCATCCACAGACCACCATTAGTTCCAAACCCACTAAAAGCACAACTTTTGGTTAAATTTTTTTTTCTTATTTTCCTCCCCAAAAAACCTAGGTGCGTCTTATGGGCCGGTGCGTCTTATAGGGCGAAAAATACGGTACAATAACTTCATGTTTGGATGTCCTATAACTGTTATATATTGTGTTCACAGAAGCAGAAAATATAATATGCCTTTAAGATTCATTATATGGATGTTAGGTAAGCTCAATGACACAGCAGAAACAACAGAAAACATAGACTTAAACTATTGTTGCTGGGCAGGAGTCTTGACCAATCACAGCCAGCCTCACACACAGTGTGTGTGGGAAATCCCCCTAGCGGGAGTTTCTAGAATCATTACACCATAAGAACGAAGCTGAACAGAACATTTTTTTATATTCTTTATTATTTTCTATATAAATTATCCTTTACATTTCAGCTATCCATTTTACAGTAATTTTCAAACATTCATTTTATTTTATATATATAGCTAAGAGACTGGCACTCTCAAACAAATGGGGGTCACACGGTTCTCAAGCAGGTCACAATATTTATTAATAATAACACATAAAAGGTTAAAAATAAATTAAGTTGAGTGTGGACCACCAATCTTAATAAAGTACCAAATGCATCGCAGTCATAAATTTCCTTAATTTCTATATGACATTACTTATATTCCTTCACAATTAACTACCTATAAAGGAAAAAATGGCAGAGGGGAATAATGAGGGTAAAGGATCCTTTTTCTTCTATTTCTTGGTAAGAGGAAAAGTCCAATAAGAGTAGGTATTTCAATTATATTGGGCTTTCAATAGAATGTTCCTTTTTATGTTCGGTATGAACTTTCACAGTTTGGCAGTTGAAATATGCAGAGTAATGACCCACTATGTGGGCTTACCTTTTCTTCGTATGTGCCGATCGATTGTTTAAATATATCGGAGCTCATTTTATTGTGAAGGGTGAGTCACTCACAGACTAGAGCACCTCATAGTGGCTGCAAGTGGGTGTAGCTATTTCCTATAAAACACCTTATTCATTTTATTTTCCCTACCCCACCCAACCTCCCATTGACCCCATTGAAGGAAATAGAGGGAAAATATGGAGAGAGAGCCACCAAAAATAATGTTTTTTTAACCAACTACTCTTGGCTCTCTCCTTTCTTCTCTTGGTATCCTCCTCCCCCACCCGGCCCACCCCCATCCTGCTCCCCTCCGACGCCAATCACCCCATCCAATTCTTCCATTGGTTTGCAAATATTTCTCTTTTCCTGCGGGAACAAATACTGTACTGTTCACACTTAGCCACACATTTAACTTGATTTTCCCATTCTTTTAGTGAGGGGACTCTTATTTATCCAATATTTAAATTATAGAACGTCTGGCCTGGAATGCCAGTTTAGCAACAATCTCCTGAGTAATAATATCTCCCTGTTTTCCTATCTCTCCCAAGATACATGATACTATAGTTCTAGGGATTTTTACTGGGTAATCTTTCTCTATCCGTGGAATCACCATCTCCCAGAATTCCTGTATTCGGATACACTCCCATAGGATATGTACATCGTCTACTCCGATTTTTTGCATTTTTGACATTTAAAATCTTTATTTTTATAGAACCTCATAAGCTTTTTAGGCGAATAGTACAGACGATGTAACACAAAAAAATTAGTCATTCTGTGGGATGGGTTTCTTGAGATTTTTCTTCTATCCCCATAATATGTTCCCATTTAGCTTCAGTCATTTGGGCCCCTATTGTCTCCCATCTACCCTTTATGTTTAGAATTCCTATTTCTTTCGATCTTTGGGCTATTAATATGTTATACACTTTGGATATCTACTTCTTTTCTGTTAAATGTATTATTCTTATTAACATTTGGGGTAGCCTTTCAGTTTCCACCTTCCCATGTCTCATCTGGAGATAATAGATAATTTCCCTATACAAGAATCCATACTTTTCTTTAATCTCCTGATAGTTTATCATCTGCCCATTTTCCCAAACCTGTCCTACTTTAGCAACCCCTCGCTTTATCCAGATATTGTTTTCTATTAATTCTAGTTCTTCCAATTTTGAGTTATACCATAATAATGTATCTTCATGTATCTCGTTCTGTACCCATAGTGATTTTATCTCTTGCCAGCATCTTGCCATTACTTTTGATGTTAATGTTTTAAAAAAAAAAAAAAAAAATCGTTGCTTCTGTAATACCCATGCTTCCAATAATAAGCACATTTTACATTCTATTAGGTTTTTGTTTATCTTTTCCATATTTGATCTATAAATCTGAAGAAGATTAAGTATATTAATCTTTTTTATCTGTGCTGCGAGATAATACAATCTTAGGTCTGGAACTGACATGCCCCCCTTCCCCTCTGGACACTGTAGTATTTGTCTCTTAATTCTGGGTTTTCGTCCCCTCCATATTAATCCGCTCAGTAAGTTCTCTATTATCTTAAAGACACTTCTTGGTATTTCTATTGGGGAATTCCAGAGGACATAAAATTTATCATTGGTAATAGACACATTTTAATCAATGAGATCCTGCCGGCCATGGAAAGAGAAATTCCTTTCCATACCTTGATCTTACTTTTGATTTTAGCTATAAGCGCAATAACATTTAGTTGTGTGTATTCCCGTATGTTGGCGGAGATATTAATACCTAGGTATTTTATATATCCTCCTTCTTCCTTTATTTCTAATGGACCTGGAGTAAACCTGCCCAGAGGGTCTAGTGGGATACACTCCGATTTTTCCCAGTTAATCTTCAGCCCTGCTAGCTTACCATATTTTTCAAACTGGGCCAATATATGTGTCAGTGAGTTATGTGAACCTACGAATAGCATTATATCATCCACGTACATTGAGATTTTCTCCTCATGGTCCCTGTATCCAAATCCTTTGATTCTGCCATGCTGCCTTATCATTGCGGCAAAGGGGTTCCAGTACTATTGCAAACATTAGAGGGGAAAGGGGGCAGCCCTGTCTGACCCCTCTACATATCTGGAAAGTCTGTCAATTCATCATTTAATGTTATTCTAGCACTTAGAGAGTATAGGAGTTCAATCCAGGAGATAAAGTAGTCTCCAAACCCCATTCTCCTTAGGGTCACAAGCAAGAATGGCCACTCAGTGTTGAACGCTTTGGATGCATCAATTGAAACTATTATCCGTTCCCCCCTATCGTTTGGTATTATCTGCATGTTCAAAAAACATCTCAAGATGTTCTCAGAGGTCATTTTCCCTGGAATAAATCCTGTTTGATCCACATATATAATTGTGCCGATTATATTTCTTAATCTAGCCGCTAATAATCTTGCAAGAATTTTGTTATTTGTATTTATTAGGGATATTGGACGATATGAGTCCATCAATGTGGGGTCTTTCCCTGGTTTTACAATTAAAGTGATTAGCACTTCCCACAGGGAGTCTGGTAGTGTTTTAGTCATCCTTGCAGCGTTCCACATATTTAGGAGTTTTGGGGTATATATCTCTTTGTATTCTCGATATACCTCAAAGGGAATTCCATCCAGTCCTGGGGACTTATTTTCCCCTACATTTTGCAATATCTTATTTATTTCTTCTATATCTATCTCTTTTTCAAGGTAATCTTTCTGCGTTCCCGTCAGAGCGTTCATTTTTATATTATCCAAAAACTCCTCTATCTCCCTTACACCCACTTCTAATCTGCTCCTATACATATCTTTAAAGTATTCTCTAATTGCCTCCATTTTTTCCAATTGTTTTTCCACTGTTTGCCCTGCACTATTTACCATTCTTTGGATAAAATTAGGTTTGCGTTGGGCTGCAACAATCTCACCCAACTTCTTACCTGGTGTATGCCCCTGGGTATAGTGATCATAGATATAGTTCACTCTTTGTTGCTCTGCCAATAGAAACATTGTGTCTGAGTATTCACTTTGCTTATCTCTCCATGTCTGGAGGTTTCTCTCTTTTGGGTTAGTAATATATTCCTTTTCTGTTATGTCAAGCTCCTGTTCAATTTTCCCATATCTGTTGCCTTTTTTATTTTTTGCAAATGGCTGTATGTTTCATAAGTGTCCCTCTCATATACGCTTTCCCATATTCCCATACAATTTGTGTCTGCCGTTCCTTAATTAGTGTTAAAATATTCTCTAAGTTTGCTTTTAAATTTTTCGTGATTTCCATTTATATCTATCCACCCTAGTTTAATTCTAATCCTAGTTCTTTTCTTTTCCCCCCAAATCCCTTATATTTACTACCATTGGGCTGTGATCTAAGATTCCTCTCTGTGTATACGTGAACTTGGTGATTTCGTGAATTGTATTATAATCTATAAATGCCATGTCAATACGTGACAGGCAATTAAATGTTTTGGAAAAACATGAAAATCTTTTCCCCATAGGGTTGTGCAACCTCCATATGTCTACCCAAGTAATTTCTTCTGTAATCCTTTTAAATTTAGTTATCGGATTACTTTACCATTTTTTTCCCTGTTCTGCACCTATCCATTGATTCGTCCAATACCATATTAAAATCCAACTACTAACATGCCCTATCGTGTCGATTTAGTGAAAATTCATACATTTTGGATAGGACATCCATTTTAAATGGGGGGGTGGGGGGATATATAAACATTTGCTTTAATCCAGGATTTATTGGCATTTATACAATCCAATATTACGTAACATCCTTCAGAATCTACCAACTCCTCCTTAACCTGGAGACCGATGTCCCTGTGCCATAGTATGCTCACCCCTCTAGAGTAGGAGGAGAATACCGAATGGTATGCTTTATGAATCCATTTTTTCCTGACATACTTGCAATTTTCCTTTGTTAAATGGATCTCCTGGCAGGCAGGAATTTGTTAATCACATCAAACACTGCTATTCTCTTAGATCCTTTTCCTAGTCCTCTAACATTCCATGAGACTACGCGCATCTGTTCTTATAATTTCTGATGTCATTCTGTTCCTTATATCTACGGGGAGAAAAGTGCGTCGGGCGGGGGGAAGGCGCACCAGGAGGGGAGAAGCCGGGGTGAGGAGAAGGACCAAGAGAAAGGAAAAAAATAAAAAATTAATAAAATATATTTTTTCATTTTTCCCAAAAATCTCTCCCTGTTGTCCTCCCCATTCTTCCCTCCCTTTCCTTATTGGAGCCTAATTCTCGCCCACTCACCTCCTCCCCAAACCCCTTTCCAACTTGACCCAGAAGGCCAGACTGTCCCCTGACTCCCTAACTCGCATACCCTCCCTCCCAACCACCCTCCCCCGGCACAGCTTCTTTATTTATCTCTGCTCCATTCTTTAACTTCTTCTGGATTATCAAAGAATTGTACTCTCCCAATCCATTAAATCCGCAATTTTGCAGAGAACAACATTGAGTATTTAATTCTTATTGCACGAAGTTCCTTTTTAACATCGGCTCCTCTTCTGTACTGTCTCCTTAGCATAGTCTGGGTAGATTGATATTGTGGTCCCCAAAAATGTGAGGTCTACTTTTTTCCTTGCCCTACAAAGAATTTCATCCCTATCTTTGGAATTCATTATCTTAACCATAATAGGGCATGATCTGGTACCTGGGGGAGGGGGCTTACTCGGCACTCTATGTGCCCTATCCACCAGATCCGGGAGTTTTGTGATGTCCTGCCCCAGTTGCTCCAACAACCAGTTTTGGATAAAGAGGGTAGCATCCTTACCCTCCACTCCCTCTGGAAATCCCAAACAGCTCAGGTTGGTCCTCCTAGCTCTAATTTTTCATATCCAATAGTTTCCCTTTAATTTCTTTATTATCCTGCCTTATTCTGTCCTGTGCCCCAGTTATTAACAGTAGCTGGCCTTCCACCACAGATAACCTTTTTTCTGCCTCCTCCAGTTTATTTTTATATTTCTGCATATCTGCCAGGAGGAGACCTAATGACTCTTTCACATTTCCCACCTGGAGAGAGAGGTCTGTTACTGCTAAGTTAATTTTTTTTATTTCCAGAAATATATCTTTCAGACTGGAGTTCTGATCCCCCTCTGGTTCTTTTGTTTCTTCTGTAATTAATTGCATCAGTTTCTTCTGTCGTTTTCTCATGCTTTCTTTTACTGTTTTGCAGGGATAGAGACTGTCTCGTCATATTTGTAATTAATTGTTGCCTAGATCTATCTGTCTTGCGATTACCGGGGGAGATGGATATATCCAAAGTAGTAGGTGGTTTACCCCATTTCCCCCCCATATATTTGGCCATTTTGCCTTATATTCCTCGGTCTATTACTAAAATGATAAAAAGGTTTCTATTTTTACTTGCCACACCCTTGATGTTACTGCAAGAATGGAATATCGGCACGGAGGAAGAGATCCACTGTTTTCTATATATATATATATATACATACACACATACATACACATACATACACACACACACACACACCTTATTATTGAATCCTACTCGGATTCCGTTCACTTCTTGACCCACCTGGTAACTATGGAAGCCAGTGCTCGCCAGTACACCAAAGGAGATGCCCCCGGGCTGTCAATACACTCCACTATATATATTTAATGCACAGATTTCTGTATTCTTATTTCACAATGTGGGGATGACTGCCTCACCCGGGTGCCAAATGGGGTCCTCGCTCAATGGCCCTCTGCATGACAGCCAGCACTGGGGGGCGTGGCCTAAACACCGTATAGGTAACTAATTAATACGGTTCCTATCACCTATACTTTATCCAGCGTACATTTAAAGACACCTTATAGTCCACACATATTCTTTGTATAGAAGCTTGCCAGCGTCTCAGAAGGCAGATTAATGTTTTTTCAGCGTATGTAGAACAGTATCTCTCCACTTGGTCTTCAGTTCTCCTGTCTTATCTATTTATACATCATCTTCAGGGTCACTACATCATATTAGATGATTTAGACCTGTTAAACAAAGCTGGGCCTCCCATATAGACTTATACCGCATGTTTCACTTTTTAGGTCTAATCGCCACCATATTGGTCTCTTCGGAAATATTTTGTGGCGGCAATTAAAACTTTTTCTCAGATGTGGTCCTTTTCGAGTACCTTTCCCGCCACTCCGTCATGAGCCTGAGATTGTATATCAGGTAGTATTTACACCATACAAGATCATATTTTAGCATCATAGTTCATACACTCCCCAAAGACCATCCACGGCCCAGTCCTATTACCACCAGACAGGCATACTCATAGAGGCATCTATTAATGCAGAGTTTGAGTTTTTAATGGTTATAATGGAGCCGGTACCATTATCACAGGTAGTGTTCAAAGTTTATACCCTTTCCACTGACCATCCACAGCCCAATCTCATTACCAACTAACTGCCAAACTCCTAGAGGTATCTGTTAATGCAGAGTTAACGTTTTAAGTAGTTTTAGTAATTATAAGTTGAAACATATCTCACATGACCCTACATGACCGTTCCCGGGGACCCAGTGCCGTTATCAGCTTCATCAGAATACTGGCTGCTGGCAGATACAAGTGCGTCTTGGTTTCTTTATAGAAAAGAAGTCGTCTCTCTCCTTGCCCGGTACCCTGGCTGAGGCACAACTCTGCCTTTGTTGCCTGACCTCCGTCTACAGACTTTTGCGAACGAGCGGCGCCGGCATCCGAGCAGTCAGTTTGGATGGATGTCCGCTACTGCTCAACAGTCTCCACAGTCACATTCCAGGAGTCTGGAGTCCACTTGTGGGATCCCCCAAGCGCCAACCCAGGTCACTTCCGCATATCCCCTGCTGCGCCGGCGGGAGCTCTCGGCCCGGGAAGGAGGCGGTGCACGTCACGTCAGACATTCACTCCCATGCTGCTCTCCCTAAGCTGAACAGACATTAACTCCACTAAGAGCAGTGTTTTATGGAAGCAGAGTGGCCAAAATAGGTACAAACCAAATTCCCCAAAAGTTGGGACACTAAACAAATTGTGAATAAAAACTGAATGCAATGATGTGGAGATGGCAAATGTCAATATTTTATTTGTAATAGAACGTAGATGACAGATCAAACGTTTAATCCGAGTAAATGTATAATTTTAAAGGAAAAATATGTTGATTCAAATTTTCACGGTGTCAACAAATCCCAAAAAAGTTGGGACAAGTAGCAATAAGAGGCTGGAAAAAGTAAATTTGAGCATAACGAAGAGCTGGAAGACCAATTAACACTAATTAGGGCAATTGGCAACATGATTGGGTATAAAAAGAGCTTCTCAGAGTGGCAGTGTCTCTCAGAAGCCAAGATGGGTAGAGGATCACCAATTCCCACAATGTTGCTCAGAAAGATAGTGGAGCAATATCAGAAAGGTGTTACCCAGCGAAACATTGTGAAGACTTTGCATCTATCATCATAAACTGTGCATAACATCATCCAAAGATTCAGAGAATCTGGAACAATCTCTGTGCGTAAGGGTCAAGGCCTTAAAACCATACTGGATGCCCGTGATCTCCGGGCCCTTAAACGACACTGCACCACAAACAGGAATGCTACTGTAAAGGGAATCACAGAATGGGCTCAGGAATACTTCCAGAAACCATTGTCAGTGAACACAATCCACCGTGCCATCCGCCGTTGCCAGCTGAAACTCTACAGTGCAAAGAAGAATCCATTTCTAAGCAAGATCCACAAGCTCAGGAGTTTACACTGGGCCAGGGATCATTTAAAATGGAGTGTGGCAAAATGAAAGACTGTTCTGTGGTCAGACGAGTCACGATTCGAAGTTCTTTTTGGAAATCTGGGACGCCATGTCATCCGGACCAAAGAGGACAAGGACAACCCAAGTTGTTATCAACGCTCAGTTCAGAAGCCTGCATCTCTGATGGTATGGGGTTGCATAAGTGCGTGTGGCATGGGCAGCTTGCATGTCTGGAAAGGCACCATCAATGCAGAAAAATATATTCAGGTTCTAGAACAACATATGCTCCCATCCAGACATTATCTCTTTTAGGGAAGACCCTGCATTTTTCAACAAGATAATGCCAGACCACATTCTGCATCAATCACAACATCATGGCTGCGTAGGAGAAGGATCCGGGTACTGAAATGGCCAGTCTGCAGTCCAGATCTTTCACCTATAGAGAACATTTGGCGCATCATAAAGAGGAAGGTGCAACAAAGAAGGCCCAAGACGATTGAACAGTTAGAGGCCTGTATTAGACAAGAATGGGAGAGCATTCCTATTTCTAAACTTGAGAAAATGGTCTCCTCGGTCCCCAGACGTCTGTTGAGTGTTGTAAAAAGTAGGGGAGATGCCACACAGTGGTGAAAATGGCCTTGTCCCAACTTTTTGGGGATTTGTTGACACCATGAAATTCTGATTCAACATATTTTTCCCTTAAAATTGTACATTTTCTCAGTTTAAACTTTTGTTCCATGATTTATGTTCTGTTCTGAATAAAATATTAGAAGTTGGCACCTCCACATCATTGCATTCAGTTTTTATTCACGATTTGTATAGTGTCCCAACTTTTTTGGAATCCGGTTTGTATTTAAAACAGTTATATAATGTTCCTAATGTTAATATAGTGATTAGAACTGTATACTGAACTAGTTATATATGTTTTTACTTACAGTTCCACCAATTGCAATCATCATTTTGTGGAAGCAGGTGTATTGAACACATCAATCAGTATTTGGTGATAGAAGGTATATAGCAATAGCACCCCTCAATCAATATTTAGAGGAAGAAGGTATATGACACCCCTCAATCAGTATTTGGCAGAACCAGGTATATCGCACCCCTCAAACAGTATTTGGAAGAAACAGGAATATGGCACCCCTCAATCAGAATTTTGTGGAAGTAGGTGTATTGGATCGGTTAGCGCCCAGCCCACCGCACCGCAGTCACTGATTCGCTGATTAGCGTATCGCTAATCAGCATTTGTACTTTTATAGTATCTGGAAGTGATCAAAACTGATTACGGTCAGATCTATAATAGTATTAGTGTCACTTTAGTTCGCCCTTCACCCAAAACGCAGTGTTTGCCCGATCAGGCCTGATCGGTCGCCTACACGTGCGTTCGCCCACACCCGCCCCACCGCAGTGACAAAATTATTTTTTTTTGATCACTGCACATTCACTTTACATGCGCTGCGGCGATAAAAAAAATAAGTTTGGATATTTTTTATCAACCGCAGCGGCCTCTGGTACTTTGCTAGCCTCCCATTTGTAAGACAGGCTTGCTTTTTTTTCTTGGGTAGTCTCAGGGAATACCCCTAAATTTAGTTGCCCAAATGTCAAACAGGGGGTATTCTTCTGAAGAGGCCTACAGGCTTCTGACCCAGTCGGATGAGGAATGGGAACCCTCATCTGATGAATCCAGCGGGTCAGAATACGAACCTGTAGAAAGCAGTGGCTCTCTGACCCAAAGTTCGGACGAGGAGGCTGAGGTCCCTGATAGCACCAGGCGTCGCCGGCCCCGTGTCACTAGACCACAGGTTGCGCAGGATCCGCTTAAAGAGCAGCAGAGTGGGGCTGGCGCTGTCGGATTACGTGGTGAGGCATACACCAGCAGCGCAGCCCTCCCTGGACCTAGTACCAGCACTGCCGTACAACCTGGTGAAGTGGCGAGCACCAGAAGGGCAGTTGAAGCTGGTACGGTGGCACGAGCAGTAGTGACCCCGTCGCAGCCACCGCAAAGACGGCCCCCTAGAGCCCCTAGAATCCCAGAGGTGCTGGCAAACCCTGATTGGCAGTCCCCAACTTCAGCCGCACCTGTAGTTCCCCCTTTCACCGCCCAGTCTGGAATTCGTGTTGAGACAGCTCAGATCGGTTCGGCCCTGGGATTTTTTGAGCTGTTCTTGACTGCGGAGCTCTTAGACATAGTCGTGGCCGAAACAAACAGGTATGCCACACAATTTATAACCGCCAACCCGGGAAGCTATTATGCCCAGCCTTTCCGGTGGAAACCAGTCCAAGTTTCCGAATTTAAAACTTTTCTGGGCCTTCTCCTCAACATGGGTCTAACTAAAAAGCATGAATTGCGGTCATATTGGTCCACGAACCCAATTCATCACATGCCCATGTTCTCTGCTGCTATGTCCAGGGCACGTTTTGAGGCCATCCTGCGTTTCCTGCACTTTAGCGACAACACCGCCTCCCGTCCCAGAGGCCACCCAGCTTTTGACCGGCTCCACAAAATTCAACCCCTCATAGACGATTTCAACCAGAAATTTGCAGATTTGTATACTCCAGAGCAAAACATCTGCGTAGACGAGTCCCTAATACATTTTACCGGGCGCCTTGGCTTCAAACAATACATCCCAAGCAAGCGCGCCGGTATGGGGTCAAATTGTATAAGCTCTGTGAAAGGGCCACAGGCTATACCCACAAATTTTGGATCTATGAGGGAAAAGATCAGACCCTGGAGCCGGTCGGTTGCCCTGACTACCTGGGGAGCAGTGGGAAGACAGTCTGGGACTTGGTGTCACCCTTATTCGGCAAGGGGTACCATCTTTATGTGGACAATTTCTACACAAGTGTGGCCCTCTTTAGGCATTTGTTTCTAGAACAGATTGGCGCCTGTGGCACCACGCTAACTAGTCGCACGGGCTTCCCCCAACGGCTCGTTACCACCCGTCTTGCAAGGGGGCAGAGGGCTGCATTGTGTAACGAAGAACTGCTCGCGGTGAAATGGAGAGACAAGCGTGACGTTTACATGCTCTCCTCCATTCACGCAGACACGACAATACAAATTGAGCGAGCAACCCGTGTCATTGAAAAGCCCATCTCAGTCCACGACTATAACCTTCACATGGGAGGGGTGGACTTCAATGACCAGATGTTGTCTCCGTATTTAGTTTCCCGCAGAACCAGACGCTGGTATAAGAAGGTGTCTGTATATTTGATTCAATTGGCTCTGTATAATAGTTTTGTTCTCTACAGTAAGGCTGGGAGAACTGGATCCTTCCTCAAATTTCAGGAAGAGATCATCGAGAACCTCCTGTACCTAGGAGGTTCCGTGGCCCCATCCACCAGTGTAGTTAGCTGTCTACACGAGCGACATTTCCCCAATGTCGTTCCTGGTACCTCAACCCAACCTCAATGCCAACTTTGTATAAAAAAATTGGAAAAGTTGTCTTTTGCTAAGATATTTCTCTCACCCAGCATGGGTATATGTAAAATGACACCCCAAAACACATTCCCCAACTTCTCCTGAGTACGGCGATACCAGATGTGTGACACTTTTTTGCAGCCTAGGTGGGCAAAGGGACCCACATTCCAAAGTGCACCTTTCGGATTTCACCGGTCATTTTTTCCAGATTTTGATTGCAAACTACTTCTCACACATATACTGCCCTGGCAATTTAGGGGCCCATAACTACGCCACAAGTGACCCCATTTTGGAAAGAAGACACCCCAAGGTATTCCGTGAGGGGCATGGCGAGTTCCTAGAATTTTTTATTTTTTGTCGCAAGTTAGTGGAATATGAGACTTTGTAAGAAAAAAAAAAAAAAAAAAAAATCATTTTCCGCTAACTTGTGACAAAAAATAAAAAGTTCTATGAACTCACTATGCCCATCAGCGAATACCTTAGGGTGTCTACTTTCCGAAATGGGGTCATTTGTGGGGGTTTTCTACTGTCTGGGCATTGTAGAACCTCAGGAAACATGACAGGTGGTCAGAAAGTCAGAGCTGCTTCAAAAAGCGGAAATTCACATTTTTGTACCATAGTTTGTAAACGCTATAACTTTTACCCAAACCATCTGGATTAGAGATGTCGCAAACATAAAATTTTCGTTCGCAAACGGCGAACGCAAATTTCCGCAAATGTTCGCGAACGGGCAAACCGGGCGAACCGCCATTGACTTCAATAGGCAGGCGAATTTTAAAAACCACAGGGACTCTTTCTGGCCACAATAGTGATGGAAAAGTTGTTTCAAGGGGACTAACACCTGGACTGTGGCATGCCGGAGGGGGATCCATGGCAAAACTCCCATGGAAAATTACGTAATTGACGCAGAATCTGGTTTCAATCCATAAAGGGCATAATTCACCTAACATTCCTAAATTGTTTGGAATAACGTGCTTTAAAACATCAGGTATGATGTTGTATCGATCAGGTAGTGTAAGGGTTACGCCCGCTTCACAGTGACAGACCAAACTCCCCGTTTAACGCACCGCAAACAACCTTGTCCTCACTGACGTAATTGAAAGTCTCTTCCTCCACCCAGCCACGTACAACACCAAGGGTCCACGAAAGGTGACAACAAGCCCCCTGGGACTCCTGCTGTGGTTGGTCTTCCACCTCCTCAGAGCCACCTTCCTCCTCTGACTCTTCTTCTTCAGACTCCTCTCTCTGCGTTGCCTCAGGTCCAGCAATTTTCGACGACAAGGCTGCTTCTGGTGATGATGGTAACCTCAACTCTTCCTCTTCATGCTCATCTACAGCCTGATCCAGCACTCTTCGCAGGGCACGCTCCAGAAGAAAACGCATATGAGATGAGGTCGATGATGTTGCCTTGGGTTTGACTGACCAGGTTTGTCACCTCCGCAAAAGGACGCATGAGCCTACAGCCATTGTGCATGAGCGTTCAGTAACACGGCCAAAAAATACCCAGCTCCGCAGAGGCTGTCCTTTTTTTTTTTTTTTTAAAACAAACAAACTGTTCTTAACAGTTTAATCTCTGTTTTGTACAGAGTCTTGTACTGTGCCACCAGATATGAGTGGTGTGTTAAGTAGTACTATTCCTATCAGTTGTCAAAGAGTTGTCAATAGTTGACACACTCATGACATAAATTTTATTCCTCTATGCGTCA
The DNA here is from genome assembly GCF_014858855.1 of Bufo gargarizans. Classification (NCBI taxonomy): domain Eukaryota; kingdom Metazoa; phylum Chordata; class Amphibia; order Anura; family Bufonidae; genus Bufo; species Bufo gargarizans. The sequence continues at coordinate 120,671,594 of NC_058088.1, forward strand.
ATCTTGGTGTAGTGATGACTGTGCTCGTGCGCACGTTTGGGAGATTGCAGGCAATGGGGGTTTTTCAAAACTTATGGTCATGCTGAGGTAGCTCAGTGACAGTTAAGTGACCCAGAAAACAATGATTCTGCAGTGTGGGCCCATTGTTGGACTAGTAGGCTTTAATGATCACCTTAGATGATCACAAAGAAAATTAATGTTTTTTCTATGCAAAATTATCTAGCTGATCGCTTTTGGTCTGTTCACAATGAAGCAATGACCTTATCATCTGGGGTGTGCCAACAGTGCCATTGCCAACACAGTCATAGAGGTGGTCTCTTCAATGTGATATGCAAGCCCCTTCACCACAACAAGGTAACGATCATGAAGGGGAATTGACACATGAATGTGGCTTTTTTTTGTTTTGTTTTTGCAGCCACAGTGCAGCACCAGAGGCCAGAAAAATTAGGCATGTACTAATGTCTGAAAAATTAGGTATTGTTGCAGCAGGGCACGCTCCAGGAAGAAAACAAATGGGATGATGTCACTGATGGGGCCTTCAGTGCGACTGACTAGGTTTGTCATCTCAAAAGGACGCATGAGCCTACAGGCATTGTGCATGAGCGTCCAGTAACGTGGCAAAAAAATATCCAGCTCTGCAGAGGCTGTCCTAGCACCCCGGTCATACAAATACTCGGTGACGGCTTTTTTTGTTGGAGCAAGAGGTCGAACATTAGGAGTAGGGATGAGCGAACTCGAACTGTATAGTTCGGGTTCGTACCGAATTTTGGGGTGTCCGTGACACGGACCCGAACCCGGACATTTTCGTAAAAGTCCAGGTTCGGGTTCGGTGTTCGTCGCTTTCTTGGCGCTTTTGTGACGCTTTCTTGGCGCTTTTTGAAAGGCTGCAAAGCAGCCAATCAACAAGCGTCATACTACTTGCCCCAAGAGGCCATCACAGCCATGCCTACTATTGGCATGGCTGTGATTGGCCAGAGCACCATGTGACCCAGCCTCTATTTAAGCTGGAGTCACATAGCGCCGCCCGTCACTCTGCTCTGATTAGCGTAGGGAGAGGTTGCGGCTGCGACAGTAGGGCGAGATTAGGCAGATTAACTCCTCCAAAGGACTTGATTAACTGATCGATCTGCAGCTGTGGATCATTGAGCTGCTGATCCTCAATTGCTCACTGTTTTTAGGCTGCACAGACCGTTTGTCAGTCTCATTTTTCTGGGGTGATCGGCGGCCATTTTGTGTCTTGTGGTGCGCCAGCACAAGCTGCGACCAAGTGCATTTAACCCTCAATGGTGTGGTTGTTTTTTGGCTAAAGCCTACATCAGGGTGAAGCTGTCACACCAAGTGCATTTAACCAGCAATAGTCTGTTCATTTTTTGGCCATATACAAAATCAGGGGCAAGCTGCGCCTGTCACCAAGTGCATTTAACCCTCAATGGTGTGGTTGTTTTTTGGCTAAAGCCTACATCAGGGTGAAGCTGTCACACCAAGTGCATTTAACCAGCAATAGTCTGTTTATTTTTTGGCCATATACAAAATCAGGGGCAAGCTGCGCCTGTCACCAAGTGCATTTAACCCTCAATGGTGTGGTTGTTTTTTGGCTAAAGCCTACATCAGGGTGAAGCTGTCACACCAAGTGCATTTAACCAGCAATAGTCTGTTTATTTTTTGGCCATATCCCAGTCTAATTCTGTCACTAAATCCATACCGGTCACCCAGCGCCTAAATACTAGGCCTCAAATTTATATCCAGCTAAATCTGTCCCTAGTGCTGTAGCTGGGCGAGTTATTTAGTGTCCGTTCAAGCACATTTCTTGTTCTGGGTTGAAATACAATTCCCAATTTAGCAATTTCATAATTTAGTGGTTCCTGCTATATCAGAGCTATTTGAAATCTATCCCAAAAAGGGTATATAATATTGAAGGTGCACATTGGGTCATTCAGAATAACTTCACACACACCCGCTACTGTGTATTTCCAAGTCTAATTCTGTCACTAAACCCATACCTGTCACCCAGCGCCTAAATACTAGGCCTCAAATTTAAATCCCTCTAAATCTCTCGTTACCGCTGTACTGTTGTTGCTGGGCAAGATATTTAGTGTCCGTCAAAGCACATTTTTTGTTCTGGGTTGAAGTACAATTCCCAATTTAGCAATTTCATAATTTAGTGGTTCCTGCTATATCAGAGCTATTTGAAATCTATCCCTAAAAGGGTATATAATATTGAAGGTGCACATTGGGTCATTCAGAATAACTTCACACACACGCTTCTGTGCATTTCCAAGTCTAATTCTGTCACTAAATCCATACCGGTGACCCAGCGCCTAAATACTAGGCCTCAAATTTAAATCCCTCTAAATCTCTCGTTACCCACCGCTGTACTGTTGTTGCTGGGCAAGATATTTAGTGTCCGTCAAAGCACATTTTTTGTTCTGGGTTGAAGTACAATTCCCAATTTAGCAATTTCATAATTTAGTGGTTTCTGCTATATCAGAGCTATTTGAAATCTATCCCTAAAAGGGTATATAATATTGAAGGTGCACATAGGGTCATTCAGAATAACTTCACACACACGCTTCTGTGCATTTCCAAGTCTAATTCTGTCACTAAATCCATACCGGTGACCCAGCGCCTAAATACTAGGCCTCAAATTTAAATCCCTCTAAATCTCTCGTTACCCACCGCTGTACTGTTGTTGCTGGGCAAGATATTTAGTGTCCGTCAAAGCACATTTTTTGTTCTGGGTTGAAGTACAATTCCCAATTTAGCAATTTCATAATTTAGTGGTTTCTGCTATATCAGAGCTATTTGAAATCTATCCCTAAAAGGGTATATAATATTGAAGGTGCACATAGGGTCATTCAGAATAACTTCACACACACGCTTCTGTGCATTTCCAAGTCTAATTCTGTCACTAAATCCATACCGGTGACCCAGCGCCTAAATACTAGGCCTCAAATTTAAATCCCTCTAAATCTCTCGTTACCGCTGTCCTGTTGTAGCTGGGAAAGTTATTTAGTGCCCGTCAAAGCACATTTTTTGTTCTGGGTTGAAGTACAATTCCCAATTTAGCAATTTCATAATTTAGTGGTTCCTGCTATATCAGAGCTATTTGAAATCTATCCCAAAAAGGGTATATAATATTCAAGGTGCACATTGGGTCATTCAGAATAACTTCACACACACGCTTCTGTGCATTTCCAAGTCTAATTCTGTCACTAAATCCATACCGGTCACCCAGCGCCTAAATACTAGGCCTCAAATTTAAATCCCTCTAAATCTCTCGTTACCCACCGCTGTACTGTTGTTGCTGGGCAAGATATTTAGTGTCCGTCAAAGCACATTTTTTGTTCTGGGTTGAAGTACAATTCCCAATTTAGCAATTTCATAATTTAGTGGTTTCTGCTATATCAGAGCTATTTGAAATCTATCCCTAAAAGGGTATATAATATTGAAGGTGCACATAGGGTCATTCAGAATAACTTCACACACACGCTTCTGTGCATTTCCAAGTCTAATTCTGTCACTAAATCCATACCGGTGACCCAGCGCCTAAATACTAGGCCTCAAATTTAAATCCCTCTAAATCTCTCGTTACCGCTGTCCTGTTGTAGCTGGGAAAGTTATTTAGTGCCCGTCAAAGCACATTTTTTGTTCTGGGTTGAAGTACAATTCCCAATTTAGCAATTTCATAATTTAGTGGTTCCTGCTATATCAGAGCTATTTGAAATCTATCCCAAAAAGGGTATATAATATTCAAGGTGCACATTGGGTCATTCAGAATAACTTCACACACACGCTTCTGTGCATTTCCAAGTCTAATTCTGTCACTAAATCCATACCGGTCACCCAGCGCCTAAATACTAGGCCTCAAATTTATATCCCGCTGAATTTGAATACAATACATTGGGCCAAATAATATATTTGTTGTTGTGGTGAACCATAACAATGAGAAAAACATCTAGTAAGGGACGCGGACGTGGACATGGTCGTGGTGGTGTTAGTGGACCCTCTGGTGCTGGGAGAGGACGTGGCCGTTCTGCCACATCCACACGTCCTAGTGTACCAACTACCTCAGGTCCCAGTAGCCGCCAGAATTTACAGCGATATATGGTGGGGCCCAATGCCGTTCTAAGGATGGTAAGGCCTGAGCAGGTACAGGCATTAGTCAATTGGGTGGCCGACAGTGGATCCAGCACGTTCACATTATCTCCCACCCAGTCTTCTGCAGAAAGCGCACAGATGGCGCCTGAAAACCAACCCCATCAGTCTGTCACATCACCCCCATGCATACCAGGGAAACTGTCTCAGCCTCAAGTTATGCAGCAGTCTCTTATGCTGTTTGAAGACTCCGCTGGCAGGGTTTCCCAAGGGCATCCACCTAGCCCTTCCCCAGCGGTGAAAGACATAGAATGCACTGACGCACAACCACTTATGTTTCCTGATGATGAGGACATGGGAATACCACCTCAGCATGTCTCTGATGATGACGAAACACAGGTGCCAACTGCTGCGTCTTTCTGCAGTGTGCAGACTGAACAGGAGGTCAGGGATCAAGACTGGGTGGAAGACGATGCAGGGGACGATGAGGTCCTAGACCCCACATGGAATGAAGGTCGTGCCACTGACTTTCACAGTTCGGAGGAAGAGGCAGTGGTGAGACCGAGCCAACAGCGTAGCAAAAGAGGGAGCAGTGGGCAAAAGCAGAACACCCGCCGCCAAGAGACTCCGCCTGCTACTGACCGCCGCCATCTGGGACCGAGCACCCCAAAGGCAGCTTCAAGGAGTTCCCTGGCATGGCACTTCTTCAAACAATGTGCTGACGACAAGACCCGAGTGGTTTGCACGCTGTGCCATCAGAGCCTGAAGCGAGGCATTAACGTTCTGAACCTGAGCACAACCTGCATGACCAGGCACCTGCATGCAAAGCATGAACTGCAGTGGAGTAAACACCTTAAAACCAAGGAAGTCACTCAGGCTCCCCCTGCTACCTCTTCTGCTGCTGCCGCCTCGGCCTATTCTGCTGCTGCCGCCTCGGCCTCTTCCTCCGCCTCTGGAGGAACGTTGGCACCTGCCGCCCAGCAAACAGGGGATGTACCACCAACACCACCACCACCACCTCCGTCACCAAGCGTCTCAACCATGTCACACGCCAGCGTTCAGCTCTCCATCTCACAAACATTTGATAGAAAGCGTAAATTCCCACCTAGCCACCCTCGATCCCTGGCCCTGAATGCCAGCATTTCTAAACTACTGGCCTATGAAATGCTGTCATTTAGGCTGGTGGACACAGACAGCTTCAAACAGCTCATGTCGCTTGCTGTCCCACAGTATGTTGTTCCCAGCCGGCACTACTTCTCCAAGAGAGCCGTGCCTTCCCTGCACAACCAAGTATCCGATAAAATCAAGTGTGCACTGCGCAACGCCATCTGTAGCAAGGTCCACCTAACCACAGATACGTGGACCAGTAAGCACGGCCAGGGACGCTATATCTCCCTAACTGCACACTGGGTAAATGTAGTGGCAGCTGGGCCCCAGGCGGAGAGCTGTTTGGCGCACGTCCTGCCGCCGCCAAGGATCGCAGGGCAACATTCTTTGCCTCCTGTTGCCACCTCCTCCTTCTCGGCTTCCTCCTCCTCTTCTTCCACCTGCTCATCCAGTCAGCCACACACCTTCACCACCAACTTCAGCACAGCCCGGGGTAAACGTCAGCAGGCCATTCTGAAACTCATATGTTTGGGGGACAGGCCCCACACCGCACAGGAGTTGTGGCGGGGTATTGAACAACAGACCGACGAGTGGTTGCTGCCGGTGAGCCTCAAGCCCGGCCTGGTGGTGTGTGATAATGGGCGAAATCTCGTTGCAGCTCTGGGACTAGCCAATTTGACGCACATCCCTTGCTTGGCGCATGTGCTGAATTTGGTGGTGCAGAAGTTCATTCACAACTACCCCGACATGTCAGAGCTGCTGCATAAAGTGCGGGCCGTCTGTTCGCGCTTCCGGCGTTCACATCCTGCCGCTGCTCGCCTGTCTGCGCTACAGCGTAACTTCGGCCTTCCCGCTCACCGCCTCATATGCGACGTGCCCACCAGGTGGAACTCCACCTTGCACATGCTGGACAGACTGTGCGAGCAGCAGCAGGCCATAGTGGAGTTTCAGCTGCAGCACGCACGGGTCAGTCGCACTACAGAACAGCACCACTTCACCACCAATGACTGGGCCTCCATGCGAGACCTGTGTGCCCTGTTGCGCTGTTTCGAGTACTCCACCAACATGGCCAGTGGCGATGACACCGTTATCAGCGTTACAATACCACTTCTATGTCTCCTTGAGAAAACACTTAGGGCGATGATGGAACAGGAGGTGGCCCAGGAGGAGGAGGAGGAGGAGGATGAGGAAGAGGGGTCATTTTTAGCACTTTCAGGCCAGTCTCTTCGAAGTGACTCAGAGGGAGGTTTTTTGCAACAGCAGAGGCCAGGTACAAATGTGGCCAGCCAGGGCCCACTACTGGAGGACGAGGAGGACGAGGATGAGGAGGAGGTGGAGGAGGATGAGGATGAAGCATGGTCACAGCGGGGTGGCACCCAACGCAGCTCGGGTCCATCACTGGTGCGTGGCTGGGGGGAAAGGCAGGACGATGACGATACGCCTCCCACAGAGGACAGCTTGTCCTTACCCCTGGGCAGCCTGGCACACATGAGCGACTACATGCTGCAGTGCCTGCGCAACGACAGCAGAGTTGCCCACATTTTAACCTGTGCGGACTACTGGGTTGCCACCCTGCTGGATCCACGCTACAAAGACAATGTGCCCACCTTACTTCCTGCACTGGAGCGTGATAGGAAGATGCGCGAGTACAAGCGCACGTTGGTAGACGCGCTACTGAGAGCATTCCCAAATGTCACAGGGGAACAAGTGGAAGCCCAAGGCCAAGGCAGAGGAGGAGCAAGAGGTCGCCAAGGCAGCTGTGTCACGGCCAGCTCCTCTGAGGGCAGGGTTAGCATGGCAGAGATGTGGAAAACTTTTGTCAACACGCCACAGCTAACTGCACCACCACCTGATACGCAACGTGTTAGCAGGAGGCAACATTTCACTAACATGGTGGAACAGTACGTGTGCACACCCCTCCACGTACTGACTGATGGTTCGGCCCCATTCAACTTCTGGGTCTCTAAATTGTCCACGTGGCCAGAGCTAGCCTTTTATGCCTTGGAGGTGCTGGCCTGCCCGGCAGCCAGCGTTTTGTCTGAACGTGTATTCAGCACGGCAGGGGGCGTCATTACAGACAAACGCAGCCGCCTGTCTACAGCCAATGTGGACAAGCTGACGTTCATAAAAATGAACCAGGCATGGATCCCACAGGACCTGTCCGTCCCTTGTCCAGATTAGACATTAACTACCTCCCCATAACCATATATTATTGGACTCCAGGGCACTTCCTCATTCAATCCTATTTTTATTTTCATTTTACCATTATATTGCGATGCTACCCAAAGTTGAATGAACCTCTCCTCTGCCTGTGTGCTAGGCCTAAATATATGCCAATGGACTGTTGCAGTGGTGGCTGACATGAAGCCTGATTCTCTGCTATGATATGAAGACTGATTCTCTGCTGACATGAAGCCAGATTGTCTGTTACGGGACCTTTCTCCTCTGCCTGGGTTCTGGGCCTAAATTTATGAAAATTGACTCTTACAGTGGTGGGTGACGTGAAGCCTGATTCTCTGCTATGATATGAAGACTGATTCTCTGCTGACATGAAGCCAGATTGTCTGTTACGGGACCTTTCTCCTCTGCCTGGGTTCTGGGCCTAAATTTATGAAAATTGACTCTTACAGTGGTGGGTGACGTGAAGCCTGATTCTCTGCTATGATATGAAGACTGATTCTCTGCTGACATGAAGCCAGATTCTCTGTTACGGGACCTCTCTCCTCTGCCTGGGTGCTGGGCCTAAATTTATGACAATGGACTGTTGCAGTGGTGGCTGACGTGAAGCCTGATTCTCTGCTATGACATGCAGACTGATTCTCTGCTGACATGAAGCCAGATTCTCTGTTACGGGACCTCTCTCCTCTGCCTGTGTGTGTGCTGGGCCTAAATATATGCCAATGGACTGTTGCAGTGGTGGCTGACGTGAAGCCTCATTCTCTGCTATGACATGCAGACTAATTCTCTGCTGACATGAAGACAGATTCTCTGTTACGGGACCTCTCTCCTCTGCCTGGGTGCCGGGGCCTAAATATCTGAGAATGGACTGTTCCAGTGGTGGGTGACGGGAAGCCAGATTCTCTGCTATGGAACCTCTCTCCAATTGATTTTGGTTAATTTTTATTTATTTAATTTTTATTTTAATTCATTTCCCTATCCACATTTGTTTGCAGGGGATTTACCTACATGTTGCTGCCTTTTGCAGCCCTCTAGCTCTTTCCTGGGCTGTTTTACAGCCTTTTTAGTGCCGAAAAGTTCGGGTCCCCATTGACTTCAATGGGGTTCGGGTTCGGGACGAAGTTCGGATCGGGTTCGGATCCCGAACCCGAACATTTCCGGGATGTTCGGCCGAACTTCTCGAACCCGAACATCCAGGTGTTCGCTCAACTCTAATTAGGAGTGTTGAATTCCAACGTGTCGGGCTTTCGCAAATCAAGCGCCGCACTGGCATGTTGTTTTGCTGCTGAAGATCTGAAAAGTGCGCCATGGCCACGTAGGAACGCCTGAAATGGCCACACACCTTACTGGCCTGCTTGAGGACGTCCTGTAAGCCTGGGTACTTATGCACAAAGAATTGTACGATCAGATTACACACATGTGCCATGCCCGGCACATGTGCCAACTTGCCCAAATTCAATGCCGCCAACAAATTGCTTCCGTCGTCACACACCACTTTGCCGATCTCCAGTTGGTGCGGAGTCAGCCACTGATCCACCTGTGCGTTCAGGGTGGACAGGAGTGCTGGTCCGGTGTGACTCTCTACTTTCAGGCAAGTCAACCCCAAGACGGCATGACACTGTCGTATCCGGGATGTGGAATAGTACCTGGGGAGCTGGGAGGGTGCAGTTGATGTGGAGCAAGACGCAGCAGCAGAAGAGGACTCAGCCGAGGAGGTTAGCGAAGAGGATGGAGTGGTAGGAGTAGAGGAGGTGGCAGCAGGCCTGCCTGCAAGTCGTGGCGGTGTCACCAACTCCTCTGCAGAGCCACCATTCCATGCTTGGCAGTCGTCAGCAGGTTTACCCACTGCACAGTGTAGGTGATATACCTGCCCTGACCGTGCTTTGCAGACCAGGTATCAGTGGTCAGATGGACCCTTGCCCCAACACTGTGTGCCAGACATGCCATGACTTCCTTTTGCACAATAGTGTAACGGTCGCATACACACACACACACACACACACACAGGGGTGAGGGAAGTGACCACTGCACTCCACCTTTACCCCTGGCCCTGCCTAGTTGCCTCGCGAGTCCTAATGACAGGGGACAACTGGACGGCAATCCCTAGCTTGAACTAAGTGCAGGGATGACAGACAGACAAACAACAGAACGTGAACGGACTGAGTCAATACCAGGAAAGCTACAAAGTACAAATGGAGCAAGCAGAGAATAGTCAGGAGAAGCCGGGGTTATAAATTCCAGGAGAGTCGTGAAGTACCAAAGGAGTAAGCAGAGGATCGTCAGGAGGAGGCCGTGGTCAGAATACCAGGAGAGCAGCAAAGTACACAAGGAGCAGGCAGAGGATCGTCAGGAAACAGCAGGAGGTAAGTACACCAGGAAATACAACATCACAGGTGGAACCTAAATTAACAGGCAACCTGTGGCCTGTGAGGGAGTGGGGAGTGAGGGTCATGTGATGTGGCCAGCGTCACATGACGGACAGACCAACCAGTCGAGCACCGAGTGATCAGCTCGGCGCTCAAGACAGACTTAGAAGCAGGGAACCTCCCAGCTAGCAAAGCCGCCCTGGGAACAAGGTCAAGCACAGATCCTCGCTCCCAAAGCTAAGCAGCAGGTTTGCGGCTAATGGGAGACCGAGTGCACCTTCGGAACCCTGTTACAGTACCCCACCTTTTACGAGGGGCCACCGGACCCAAGACTTCAGGCGATGGCCTTTCAGGGTGTTCTAAATGAAATTTTTTTCGAACAAGTCTAGGAGCATGAACCTCCCTGGCAGGTACCCAAGATCTGTCTTCAGGTCCATACCCCTTCCAGTGAATCAGGTACTGCAAGGAATTACGCACCTTCCTGACATCCACTATTTTAGACACCACATACTCGACTGGATCATTAACAAGAACTGGTGGAGGCGAGGCTTTCGATGGTACTACCGGTTCAACATATTTTTTAAGTAGAGATTTATCGAACACATTATGAATGTGGAATGACTCGGGCAGCTCCAACCTAAATGATACCGGGTTAATCACCTCCGTGATCTTATATGGTCCAATAAAATGAGGAGCAAACTTTTTAGAATCTACCTTAAGAGAGAGATCCTTGGAGGACAACCATACCTTATCCCCAATTTGAAAATTCACCCCCCTTGAACGTCTCCTATCGGCCTTGAGTTTCTGAGAACTTTGAGCCTTTTCTAAGTTTGATTGAACCCGGGCCCAAACTGTGCACAGTTCAAAGGAGAGCCTCTCCGCCTCAGGGTTATAGGAGGAGGATGATGACCCAGAATGAAAACGGGGATGGAAACCATGGTTACAAAAGAAAGGTGAAACCCCAGCAGAAGAATTGACACGGTTATTCAAAGCAAATTCAGCCAATGGAAGAAATGTCACCCATAATTGCTGGTCATCAGCCACATACAACCTCAAGAATTGTTCCACAGACTGATTAAGGCGTTCAGTCTGCCCATTACTCTCAGGGTGGTAGGCAGAAGAAAAAGACAATTAAATTTGACATTTTTTACAGAAGGCCCTCCAGAATTTGGACACAAACTGCACACCCCTATCAAAAACAATATTTTCTGGGATACCATGCAATCGAACAATTTCTTTAAAAAAAATAGATGCCAGGGTTTTGGCATTCGGAAGATTAGCCAGGGGAATAAATTGCACCATCTTGCTAAACCTATCGACCACTACCCAAACTACAGTCTAATCCCTCCGCCGGCGGTAGGTCAGTTATAAAGTCCATCGAGATATGGGACCAGGGTCTACTGGGAATGGGTAGGGGTCATAGGTTACCAGCAGGGCGAGTCCTGGCACAAACCTCACAGGCTGACACGTAGGACTTGACATCCCTAGTTAGAGTGGGCCACCAATAAGATCTAGAAATCTAGCAAAATCTTGACACTCACCCAACAGCTGGAGACGAAATTGTACGGGAACAAACAACTTATCTGTTGGGGTGGATACCGGTGCCAGATGTTGTTCAGACCTAATGCGAGCCGAGATATCCGGGGTTAGAGCTGCTATGAAGATTTTTGCTGGTAGGATGGATTCAGGTGGTACCTCAGTGGGTTGAAAAGCATGGAAGCTCCGAGATAATGCGTCCGCCTTCACATTTTTACTTCCCGGCCTGAATGTAATGGAAAAATCAAAACGAGTAAATAACAGAGCCCATCTGGCTTGACGGGGATTCAACCTCTTAGCAGACTCGAGAAACATAAGGTTTTTATGGTCAGTGACAACAGTTACACTATGCCTTGCCCCCTCCAGAAAATGCCTCCACTCCTCAAATGCCCATTTAATGGCCAGGAGCTCCCTATTCCCTATGTCGTAGTTTCTCTCTGTGGGAGAGAATTTCCTGGAGAAGAAGGCACATGGTCTCAGGTTAGTGAGGCTAGCAGGACCTTGTGAAAGGACTGCTCCTGCGCCGTCCTCGGACGCATCCACCTCCACAATAAAAGGTCTCTCCTGATCAGGCTGGATCAGAATGGGAGTGCTACTGAATGCCTTTTTTAATTTTTCAAATGAAGAAATGGCCTCAATAGACCAATTCTCCAAATCTGCCCCTTTCTTAGTAAGGTCGGTCAAGGGTTTAGCAATTACGGAAAATTTCATAATAAATTTGCGATAATAATTGGCGAAACCTAAGAATCGTTGTAACGCCTTTAAGGATGAAGGTCTTACCCATTCCTTAATTGCTAGCACCTTACCAGGATCCATCTTGAAGGCGTGAGGAGTCAGAACATGCCCTAGAAACAGACTCTCCTGTACACCATAGACACATTTCTCTTGCTTAGCGGATAGCTGATTCTCCCTTAACACCTCTAATACTTGTTTAACATGAGACACATGGGATTCGAAGTCAGGAGAGAATATCAAAATGTCGTCAAGATAGACAATAACAAATTTACCTAAGAACTCCCTAAGAATGTCGTTCATGAAGTTTTGGAACACAGCTAGGGCATTGCCGAGTCCAAAAGGCATCAACTGATATTCAAAGTGTCCTACCAGAGTATTGAACACCGTCTTCCATTCTTCTCCCTCCTTGATTCGGATTAGATTGTATGCCCCTTTCAGGTCAATTTTGGAAAACCAGGTTGCCCCCAGAACCTGGTTAAATAAATCCGGAATCAATGGGAGGGAGTATCTATTCTGGCCAGTGATTTTATTTAATCTCCGGTAATCGATACATGGCCTAAGACCACCATCTTTTTTCTTAACAAAGAAAAACCCCGCCCCCATAGGAGAGACAGAAGGTCTAATATGCCCTTTACTAAGGCTCTCCTTAATATAATCTTCCATGGCGTTGCGTTCGGGCTTAGAAAGATTATAAATTTGCCCCTTAGGAAACTTGGCCCCCTCTACTAGCTCTATAGTACAATCATAAGGTCTATGGGGGTGTAGAACCTCCGGGGTTGGTGATGAGAATACATCAGAATACTCCCTAACAACAGTGGGTAAAGTATCTGACTTTACTGAGACCCCAGCCTGTACCACGGACAAGCATGAGTCACACTTAGGCCCCCATCTCACCAACTCCCCATTGGACCAATCTTTAGTGGGGTTATGTAGTCGGAGCCAAGGCAACCCTAATACCACCTCAGCCGGTAGGTTCTCCAGGACAAAAAGGGATCATCTCTCTGAGTGACACACACCAACGATTAGAGAAATCTGGGTACATAAGCTCACCTTACAACCAATAAGAGGAGTAGCACCAATAGCCATGACATGGATAGGAGTTGGTAAAGCAAACATTGGAATACCCAATATTACAGTATACTCAGAGTCAATAAAGCTGGCCGCTGAGCCAGAATCGATAAAGGCCTTACCCGGCCATTTATCTACTCCCAGAGAAATCGTAATGGGTACCAAAAGCTTATATTTAGAAAAATCAGGGTGTACCTGGTCTTTAGGTCGCCTTGCCTTGGGAGACTTGACAGAGAGGACCTTCCTAGGACACTGGTTGATCCAATGGTCAGGATGCCCACAGTAAAAGCATTCTCCACATCTGCGGCGAAGATTCCATCGGGACATGTCAACCAGTATGGGTTCCTCGGTGGAGACCTCAGCATTGTCTCTGGGATAGGCCTCTGGCTGGACCACAATCTGGTAAGCTGTTGTTCCTGTCGTCTCTCTCTAACCCTTCGGTCAAGTCGGATAACAAGGGTCATCATCTCCTCTAAGGTCTCTGGAGGTTAATAACTGATCAGCAGATCCTTTAAATTATCAGACAGACCTGACCTGACTCTTCAGGGCTGGTTCGTTCCACCCTGAGGGGACACACCGTCTTCTGAATTGAGTGCAATAATCCTCTGCAGGTAGATTGCCCTGAACCAGTGCCTTTAGAGCCGTCTCGGCTACTAGAGCCCTGTCTGGTTCATCATAGAGGGTACCCAGGGCCTAAAAGAACACCTCTACAGAAGATAAACAACTGGCGCCAGCAGGTAAAGAGAATGCCCAGTCCTGGGGATCACCCTGTAGTCGGGAAATGATAATGCCCACGCGTTGACTCTTGGGGCCAGAGGACACAGGGCGCACACGGAAGTAAAGTTTGCAACTCTCCTTAAAGGAGAGAAACTTCCTCCGGTCTCCAGAAAAGGGTTCTGGGAGCTTAATCTGGGGCTCAAAATGCGGAGTGGAGGCCTGAGGAGTGGAAGAACCTCGCCCTAACTCAAAAGAACTGAGTTTTTCCCCTAACTCTTGCACCATCTGCGTCAGATTAGAGGCATGGTCAGTCAGGGTCACCAGAGGATTCATAATACAGTGGTTATTGGGCCTGTTAATCTGTAACGGTCGTGTACACACACACACACACACACACACACAGGGGTGAGGGAAGTGACCACTGCGCTCCACCCTTACCCCTGGCCCTGCCTAGTTGCCTCACCAGTCCTAATGACAGGTGACAACTGGACGGCAATCCCTAGCTTGAACTAAGTGCAGGGATGACAGACAGACAAACAACAGAACGTGAACGGACCGAGTCAATACCAGGAAAGCTACAAAGTACAAATGGAGCAAGCAGAGAATAGTCAGGAGAAGCCGGGGTCATAAATACCAGGAGAGTCGTGAAGTACCAAAAGGAGTAAGCAGAGGATCGTCAGGAGGAGGCCGGGGTCAGAATACCAGGAGAGCAGCAAAGTACACAAGGAGCAGGCAGAGGATCGTCAGGAAACAGCAGGAGGTGAGTACAGCCAGGAAATCAACATCACAGGTGGAACCTAAATTAACAGGCAACCTGTGGCCAGCAGGCTGCCTGTATTTATAGTGGGGAGTGAGTGACACATGTGACGTGGCCAGCGTCACATGACCGACAGACCAACCAGTCGAGCACCGAGTGATCAGCTCGGCGCTCAAGGCAGACTTAGGAGCAGGGAACCTCCCAGCTAGCAAAGCCGCCCTGGGAACAAGGTCAAGCACAGATCCTCACTCCCGAAGCTAAGCAGCAGGTCTGCGGCTAATGGGAGACCGAGTGCACCTTCGGAACCCCGTTACAAATAGAGTACAGGTTGGGGATTGCCTTTTGTGAAAATAAATTTCGGCCGGGTACCTTCCACTGCGGTGTCCCAATAGCTACAAATTTTTTGAAGGCCTCAGACTCCACCAGCTTGTATGGTAAAAGCTGGTGGGCTAAGAGTTCCGACAAGCCAGCTGTCAGACGCAGGGCAAGGGGGTGACATTGGCTTCTTACGCTCAAACATGTCCTTGACAGACACCTGACTGTTGGCAGATGAGCAGGAACTGCTCAAGGTGAGAGGCGGAGTGTCGGGTGGTTGAGAGGGGGCAAGGAGGACAGCAGTGGTTGACGTGGCTGAAGATGCTGGACCAGGGGGAGTATGGTGGCTTTGAGTTTGTGTGCTGCTTGTACTCATGTGTTGATCCCATAGGCGTTTGTGGTGTGAGATCATGTGCCTTCGCAAAGCAGTTGTAACTAGGTAGGTGTTGGATATCCCACGACTCAGTTTCTTTTGGCACAGGTTGCAAAAGGCATCACTGTTATCAGAGGTAGACACACAAAAATAATGCCACACTGCTGAGCTTTGCAATGACGGTATTCTGGTGGTGGCAACAGCATGCGTTGATTGGCGTGCTGTCTGGCTGACCCCGGGTGCCAATACATACTGTCTGACTGTGCCACTAGCTCCTTGTGAAGACCTCCCCCTGCTTCCCACTCGTCTCCTCCTCCTCTCTGTCTCCCCATCTGAACTTTCCCCCTCTTCTTCTCTTCGAGCGGGCACCCACGTGACATCCACGGACACATCGTCATCATCAACCGCTTCAATTGTATCTGACACCTCAGCAAAGGAAGCAGCAGCAGGTACAATATCATCATCATCACACCATACGTCCATGTGTGTAATGCTGCCTGACTGAGACATATCCCTGTTATCTACATCCTCTGGCAATAATGGTTGCGCATCACTTATTTCTTCCAACTGATGTGTAAATAACTCCTCTGACAGATCAAGTGAAGCAGCTTTGGTGCTAGTGTTGGTGGTGGCGACAGTCAGGCGAGTGGTAACTTGAGAGGTGCCCGAAGCTGAGCTGGAGGAGGATGGTGCGTCAAGGTTCCAAAAAGAAGCTGTAGAAGATTGGGTGTCCTGTGTTAGCCAGTCAACTATGTCCTAGGGTACGTGGTCTCTGAACACTGGGCATTATTCTAGGGCCAAAGGGAATCACAGCACCACGACCATTACGGCCCCTGTGGGATGGCCTGCCTCTGCCTGTCATTTTTTTTAAATTAGTTTAGTTGTACTATGCGTGCAAGCTACTGTGACACCAGATATGAGTGGCACTGTGCACTGGCAGTAGTTGGCAGAGTAGACGCTGTAGGCCTAACACACACGCTTGCAGAAAAGTTACTGCTATTATATTACAGTCAAAATATATATATTTTTTATGCAAGCTACTGTGTGTGACACCAGATATGAGTGTCACTGGCAGTAGTTGGCAGAGTAGACGTTGTAGGCCTAACACACACGCTTGCAGAAAACTAACTGCTATTATATTACAGTCAATTTTTTATTTTATTTTTTATGCAACCTACCGTGTGTGACACCAGATATATGAGTGGCAATGGCAGAAGTTGGTAGAGTAGACGCTGTAGGCCTAACACACACGCTTGCAGAAAAGTTACTGCTATTATATCACAGTCAAAATTGTGTTTAGTTTTTTTAAATGCAAGCTACTGTGTGTGACACCAGATATGAGTGGTAGCACTGGCAGTAGTTGGCAGAGCAGACGCTGTAGGCCTAACACATGCTTGCAGAAAAGTAACTGCGATTATACTACAGTCAAAATATATATTTTTTTAAATGCAAGCTACTGTATGTGTCACCAGATATGAGTGGCACTGGCAGAAGTTGGCAGAGCAGACGCTGTGGGCCTAACACACACGCTTGCAGAAAACTAACTGCTATTATATTACAGTCAAAATTTTATTTTTATTTTTTAAATGCAAGCCACTGTGTGTGACACCAGATATTAGTGGCACTGGCAGAAGTTGGCAGAGTAGACACTGTAGGCCTAACACACGCTTGCAGAAAAGTAACTGCTATTATATTACAGTCAAAATTATATTTGTGGTCGTGGCAACCAAGAGAATGCACCCCATCCCACCTGAGACTACCCTGCCCCTAAGCGGTTAGAGTTATGCCGCAACCGTGCCGTAGTAGGGACACCTGAAAGAGGGCATCCTCTTTAAGAGTAGTGGATAGTAAGGGTGGGTGGGTGGGGAAAACGCTGTAACGACGTACAGAGTGAGAGGGACGCTGGCTGTTGAAGTAGGCAGCCATGCCCCTCCCACAAATACAGGCCAATAAATCGGCCTTACACTTGTGGTCGTGGCAACCAAGAGAATGCACCCCGTCCCACCTGAGACTACCCTGCCCCTAAGCGGTTAGAGTTATGCCGCAACCGTGCCGTAGTAGGGACACCTGAAAGAGAGCAAAAGACATACTGAGTAGCAGGAGTAATTATTACAGCATAGATCACAAAACCAGACTTTGGAAAGCCATTGACATCTTAGTTTTTGGGTAAGGTATATAGTGGCTAAAAACACGAGGGGCACCAACGACCCAACTTCTGGATGTCATGCGCTGGTACCTGATTCTTGTAGGCTGTGGATGCTGCACCTATACGAATAGATGTCCTGAGATCGTAGCCGGGTTGCCGCCCAAACTGGCAACTGAGGAGCGTATGTGAGACATGAACTGGTGAGAAGCGAGCGGTACCACCCCGAATGGCAATAGTGGACTATCTGGCCTGAACCTGCAGCTGATGAAGAACTCTGACAGGGCACCATCGATGAGACATAGGGAACTAGGACATTGGGACTGGGGGACCTGTCTGCGAGGTCTTGGATGTCCTCAGCAGCAGCACGTAACCCTCGGGACCCTGGACCAACTGGCTGACTGTGAGAAACTTGCTACTATCCCCAGGCCTCAAGAAACCATAGAAGGCTAAATAAACAGCGGATTTAAGCACCAGGCTGGGCAAAACCCCGAAAGGTTCCTATCCAGAATGTCAGATAGGTTACGAAAAGCAGTCCAGTAACAGCTTGTCTGCGTACTTGGCCTCCTGGTCCACATCTGCTCAAACCCCTCAACGTAGCTTTGACAGGATGCACAGAGAACGCCGATGCCCGTTCAGGATGACTGACAGAAGAAATGCTGCCCCCCCGACAAGTAGGACTTCACCGTGTTGTGGGACAGCATGAGCTCCAAGTGGCAGTAGCCAATGAAGGCAAGGATGTATTCAACAAAACTGGACTCCCTTTGAGGGCATATTCCCTAAAACATGCAAATGCCCTCCACCCAGTGCGATACGCCCTAGTTGTATACGGCGAAAGGGGCTAGGCTAGTAAGGAGTAGGCCGTCTCTAGGTGACCATTTAAAACCAGTATTAGTGACTCGTGAAGGGGGACGGTAGCGCCCACAACAACCGCCTATGGCGTGACCTGCGAAAAGGGAGAAATTAGCCCTCGATAAAGCATCAGCTGCCACATTTTGAGAACCTGGCACATGCGTACTACTAACACAAAAATGATGTCGCAAGGAGAGTTGAACTAGACATCTCAAGAGACATATGACATAAGATGACTTAGACAACCCATTGGTTAAGATATCTACCACCGCAGCGTTGTCGGTTACAAACAAAACAGTGCGATTTACCCAGCTGCTGCCCCAAACACGGGCGGCCACCACAATGGGGTACAGCCCGAAAAGTGCTGAGGTTTGCAGGAAACCTGGGATTTGTCTCACCTCGCCTGCGACCAAGTGGGTGCCAAAATAGCAGCAAAACCTGAGCTAGCAGGTCTCTTGGGGGAGACGGGACACCTAACTGGTAAAACAGCTCAACAATCTCCCCAGCCCTAAGGGGGCTGACCCTGGCCTCTAGATCAGCAGGAAGTCATCTGAACAATGAATAACAAATTCAGAGCGTACCTTATATTCTAAAACCCAATGGAGGCCTGAGCCAACTGAGCAAGGAGCCACGGGCTGCTCCTAGAACAAAAAGTGAGTTTGGTGGAAAAGTAGTATCGGACCTTCCACTTATCAATAGAAGAATACCTCATGCCCACTTCCTCTGAAGGAATGAGGGAGTTAAGACTAGGGACGTGGGAACCATGTGGGGCTGACAGGTCGATGATAAGTCTCTCCTTCTTGCTAAACTTACCTGTGACCACCCCATCGGGACTAACTCTCCACCGCTGAAAGGGGGGCACTTCAAAAAGACCGATCAAAACCCTTCTCCAACTCGAACAGACACCCAGAAAGTAACACCCAGAGGGTGACCATGCACTTACCTGCTCAGAATACCTACGGACTGACACCGCAGAACGGTAGTAACACAGCACGACCTGGACATGAGACTACCTTGCCGATAAGCCAAATTTCAGGATGTAACTTGAGACAAGGTTTGGACCTAGAAACAAAACAATTAAGGCATCAACACTGGATTGTGCACATGTCGTGAGGAAACCCTGCGAATGTGTAAAACGTGAATGATGGAACAAGAGCAGCATTTTTTTTTTTTTACAAATTAACCTTTTACCAATTAAAATTTACATAACCTGGAAACCTAGGGAGGGTAAAATACCAGGGCAAGCCGCATCTACTAAGCCCCCGTACTGGCTTAACACTGACACCCACGAACCTAGGCCCCTGACCTGCAGTCTTCGCTAGGGTTGCTCACAGCAGACCAGGCCTGTAGACCGTGCGGTACTCTGTAACCCGCTCTTCCCCGGAGACCTTGCTTCGCCAACTATGAATTCCCTTTTCTCTTTTTCTTTTTTAAAACCCGTCCATACTAAACCAGACCCAACACACCCGTCTAAGATCCCTGGTAATCACCTGCATGGATTCAATAACACCATGTAGCTAAATAACCCCCAGGGAAACCTTATGTACGGGCAGCAGAAGGAAGCCAGCCACCGCCTATGAGCTTTTCCCCCTGACCGAGCCTAGTTCTCCCAGCCACGATCCCTGCCTAACTAATGGCACAGCGGGTCGTGCCAGACTTTGTTGAAGACAAGGAGCGGGGACATGCTGTCCCCTGTACTTTTACGCAATTGCCGCACGGGGAGCTCGCGCTGCTCCATGGCAGAATGCAAGACGTGCGGGCAGCAGTATTCTCTTTTTTTTTTTTTTTTTTATGAAATCAACCCTTTGCAAATGTAAATAAATCACTTGCATGGACTCATAATACCCTGTATCTAAATAACCCCCTGGGAAACCTTATGTACGGCTGGCAGAAGGAAGGCAGCCACCATCTATAACGTGCTCACCCTGACCAAGCTTAGTTCTCCCACCTAACGGCATGGCGGCCCGTGCCAGACTTTATTGAAAACCAAGCTTGTGACTTCTCTCCCCCCCCCCGACATGTACCCCTAGTACCTTGCTGATAAGCCACAAATCAGGGTGTAGCCGGGGCAAGTTAGGACCTAGAAGCAAAACAATCAAGACATTATCCTTGGATTGTGCATTCATCGTAAAAAACAACGCAAACAAGTAAAAATAAAAAAATAAATCATTTTTTTTCTTTGTTTCTTTTTTATTAGAATTTTTTTTTCAATTTTTTTTTAGTTTTTTTTACCATTAACCCTTGCCAATAAGAATTGCCTAACCTGGGGGGAAGCTACCACCGCAAGCTGCGCCTACTAAGCCCCTGTACTGGCTTGACACTGAGACGAGTGAACCTCGGCTCCTGACCAGCAATCCCAGCTAGGATTTACTACGGTGGACCAGGTCTGTAGACCGTGCAGTACTCTGTAACACACCCCTCCCCGGAGAACTAGTACTCACCTGTATGGACTAATTAAACCCCCATGCCTAAATGACCCTCTTGGCGACCTTGTGTGCAGCCGGCAGAAGCAAGCTAGCCACCGGCTATGACCTGCTCCCCCTGAACGGCCTGGTTCTCTTATCCCTGATCCCTGCCTCACTAACGGCACGGCGGCCCGTGCCAGACTTTAATGAAGATAAGGAGCGGGGCCACGGTGTCCCCTGTGTCCCTACACGATGACCACGTGGGGAGCCGCGCAGCTCCCTGGCAGGGTGCACCAGTGCGGGGGAACCCCCATCTGCCAGGGGCCGACCCACCGCTGGCTGGACACCCGTACCGCGTGGGGAGCCGCGCAACTCCCTGGCACCATGAACCGGGCCAGGGGGAGCCCTTCATACACCATGGCCCCCGCCCCCCATCAGCAAAATTTGTGTGCCGCGTGGGGAGCTTATGCTGCTCCCTGGCAGAGTGCACCAGTGCGGGGGTGACCCCCATCAGCCAGGGGCCGACCCACCGCCGGCTGGTCACTTCTGCCGCGTGGGGAGCAGTGCAGCTCCCTGGCATTATGAACCGGGGCAGGGGGAGCCCTACTTCCATCAGGGGCTCAGCCCCCCACCGGTTTTGAAGTCGATGCCGCGTGGGGAGCCACGAAGCTCCCTGGCAGAGTGCACCAGTGCGGGGGTGCCCCCCATCAGCCAGGGGCCGACCCACCGCCGGCTGGTCACTCCTGCCGCTTGGGGAGCAGTGCAGCTCCCTGGCACTATGAACCCTGGCATTTTGAAGTCGATGCCGCGTGGGGAGCCACGAAGCTCCCTGGCAGAGTGCACCAGTGCGGGGGAGCCCCCATCAGTCAGGGGCCAACCCACCGCCGGCTGGACACCCGTACCGCGTGGGGAGCCACGCAACTCCCTGGCATTATGCTCCAGTGCGGGGGAGCCCCGCCCTCACCTAGGGGAACGAGCCCCCCGCCGGCCGGACCCTAACACTGTGCACTGCAGAGAAGCAGCTTCTCACCCTCACCGACGTCAGGATATCCAGGTATGCTGAACTCCTCTCACTGGGAAGCCAGGTGTGGCTCATCAAACGCTGTAACGACGTACAGAGTGAGAGGGACGCTGGCTGTTTAAGTAGGCAGCCATGCCCCTCCCACAAATACAGGCCAATAAATCGGCCTTACACATATTTTTTTAAATGCAAGCTACTGTGTGTGACACCAGATATGAGTGGTGGCACTGGGCAAGTGGGCATAGTATACGCTGTGAGCCTGACACACACGCTGGCAGGCAACTGCAATTAGCTTACAGAGGATAAAAAAAAAAAAAAAGCAGACTGATTTGCTAGCCCTAAAAAGGGTTTTTTGGGGTGCTGTCAGGACCCTGTCCTTATAGCAGAGATCAGATGAGTCTTTCAGGACTGGAGTGGACACTGAATACACTGGCCTAGCTATCAATTTCCCTATTAAATCAGCAGCAGCTACACTGTCCCTCTTCTCACTAAGGCCTCATGCACAAAACCATTTTTTTTGCGGTCCACAAAAACGGGTTCCGTAGTTCCGTGATCCGTGTCAGTTTTTTCTTCCGTGGGTCTTCCTTGATTTTTGGAGGACCCGAGGGCATAAAGGAAAAAGTTGTTTTGGTGGCCTGGCCGTGCGGAGCAAAACGGATCCGTCCTGACTTACAATGCAAGTCAATAGAGATGGATCAGTTTGACATTGACACAATATGGTGCAATTGCAAACGGATCCCTCCCCCATTGACTTTCAATGTAAAGTCAGGAGTCCCTATTATACCATCGGATCAGAGTTTTCTCCAATCCGATGGTATATTTTAACTTGATGCATCCCCATCACCATGGGAACGCCTCTATGTCAGAATATACCATCGGATTTGAGTTAGATTGTGGAAACTCAGATCCGACAGTATATTCTAACACAGAGGCGTTCCCATAGTGATGGGGATGCTTCAAGTTACAATATACTTGTCATGACCCGGGTTGTATTCGAACCGGGATCTTCCTGGTCTCTTAAACCATAGCCTTACCTGTTGTGCTACAGAAAAGATCTAGACTTTGGGAATGTCCTTACTGTGTTCAACACTACATCATACTCTCTAGCTCCACCTGCTGCCAGCTGTGGACAATTCTCAATCTGGACAGTGTCATTGAACCATGAACCAGACGTACAACAAGAGATAAGTGGAAATAAGAAGGCTTTATTGAAAATCAAGCTGTGAGGCAAAAGTCCAAACGGATGGCTAAACCGAAGCAGGGTCTTGCGAGGCCAGAGGTCAGGAACCAGAAGGGTAGTCAGACGAAGCCTGGATCAGGAACCAGCAGGGTAGTCAGACGAAGCCTGGATCAGGAACCAGCAGGGTAGTCAGACGAAGCCAGGATCAGGAACCAGAAGCAGCAGCAGTCTTAGAAGCATGTGAACACAGGAGGACCAAGCAAGGAACTGAAGCCACAGACCTATATATATGAGCTAGGCATCCAGCTCCTCCCAGTGGGAAGGAGAAGCCGCAGGGTGGGAGGCTACAAGAAACCCAGAAACCAAGATGGCCGCCAGCACATGTCAAACGAAGGAGAACAGCAAGAAGGTAAGACCATGACAGTACCTCCCCCTCAAGGGCCCCTCCTCCGCGGAGTAAAGAACGGTTTCTGAGGGAAGCGTGCGTGGAAGGCTCGGAGCAAGGCAGGAGCATGGACATCTGCGGAGGGAACCCAGGAACGCTCCTCTGGACCATAACCACGCCAATGGACCAAAAACTGCACCCGACCGCGGACCAGGCATGAGTCCAGGATATTGCTCACCTCATACTCCTCACGATTGCCCACTTGGACCGGACGCGGCCGAGGAACCGAGGAAGTGAAACGATTACACACCAGTGGCTTCATCAGGGAGACATGAAACACGTTGGAGATCCGCATGCCAGGAGGAAGCGCAAGGGCATAGGCTACCGGGTTTACCCTGCGAAGCACTCGGAAGGGACCAACAAAGCGAGGCGCCAGCTTGGGAGTGGGCACTCGAAGGTTGAGGTTGCGGGTGGACAACCATATGCGGTCTCCGCCCTGGTAGGAAGGAGCGGGCGCTCGTCTGCGATCAGCCTGGAGTTTCTGGCGCTGCGCAGAGACCTCAAGGGACCTCTGGATCTGTACCCAAGAAGCACGTAGGACGGAAAGGTGATCCTCCACAGCCGGAATATCCTGGGGAGAGAATACCTCCGGTAAC
This sequence comes from Bufo gargarizans, assembly GCF_014858855.1. NCBI lineage: Eukaryota > Metazoa > Chordata > Amphibia > Anura > Bufonidae > Bufo > Bufo gargarizans. Next base: position 120,695,483 of record NC_058088.1, read on the forward strand.
ACGGCAGGTTGGAACCCATAATTGGCCATGAAGGGAGACGTCCCAGAGGAAGAGTTCACCGCCGTGTTCCTGGCAAACTCAGCCCAAGGCAGGAGGTCAACCCAATTGTCTTGGTGATCGGAGACATAGCAACGAAGGAATTGCTCCAAGGCCTGATTGGATCGTTCTGCGGCCCCATTGGACTGAGGGTGGTAGGCCGAGGAGAAAGAGAGATGAATCCCCAACTGGGAGCAAAAGGAGCGCCAGAACCTGGACACAAACTGACTCCCCCGATCCGACACAATCTCCTTGGGCAAACCGTGCAACCGGAAGACCTCCCTGGCAAAAATCGTGGCCAACTCTCGTGCAGAGGGTAATTTCTTGAGAGGAACACAGTGGCACATTTTGGAAAACCGATCCACAATCATGAGAATGACCGTATGGCCTCGGGATGCAGGGAGGTCCACAATGAAATCCATCCCCAGGTGTGACCATGGACGCTCCCCGGTGGCTATGGGTTGCAAAAGGCCCAACGGACGGTGCCGAGGGGATTTACTCTGGGCACAAACGGAGCATGCCGCTACATATGCGGCGATGTCGGAACGTAGAGAAGGCCACCAGAACAGACGTGAAACAGCCCATGACAGCTGATTCTTTCCAGGATGCCCCGCGGCCTTGGAGTTATGGTAGGTTCGCAACAACCGAGTGCGCAACTCCTCAGGCACAAAACATCTGCCGTTGGGTCTCCCAGAGGGAGCACCAGATTGAGCCGCCAAAATCTGCTCACCCAGGGGAGAGGTCAGGCTGGTGCGAATGGCGGCCAGGATCTGATTCGGAGGTATGACCGAAGTCGGAATCGACTCCTCCCCGGACAGCTCGGAGTACTGCCGTGATAAGGCATCCGCTCTGATGTTCTTGGAACCGGGTAGGTAGGAGACCACGTAATTAAAACGTGACAAGAACAGAGCCCATCTGGCCTGACGTGGTGTCAATCTCTTGGCCTCAGAGAGGTAGGTCAGATTCTTGTGGTCCGTCAGGATGAGAACCGGAACCACCGAGCCCTCGAGCAAGTGCCTCCATTCTTTAAGGGCCTGCACGATGGCCAATAACTCCCTGTCACCAATCTGATAGTTGCACTCCGCGGAAGACAGTTTCCGGGAGTAAAACCCACAAGGAAGCAGGGGACCCTCTGGTGTTCTACGCTGAGACAGAAGGGCGCCTACTCCCGTCTCAGACGCGTCCACCTCGAGGACAAAAGGCAACCCAGGGTTGGGATGCGACAGAATCGGAGCCGACACAAAGGCGGACTTTAGAGCCTCAAAAGCTCGGATGGCCTCGAGCGGCCAGACCTGGGGATTACTGCCCTTCCTGGTCAGATCCGTGAGAGGCTTGGCTAGCATGGAAAAGTCCCTGATGAACTTCCGATAATAATTGGCGAAGCCCAAAAAGCGCTGCAGGGCACGAAGACCACTGGGCTGGGGCCAGTGTAAGACAGCCGAAACCTTCTCAGGATCCATGGAGAACCCCTCAGCGGAAATGATGTAACCTAAGAAGGTTACCTGGGATCGGTGAAATTCGCATTTCTCAAGCTTACCGAACAGCTTGTTCTCTCGTAACCGTTGCAACACTCGTCTGACATCCAGAATGTGGGCCTCCATGGATTCAGAATATACCAAGATGTCATCCAAATAGACCACCACACACTGCTGCAACAGGTCACGGAAAACATCGTTGATGAATTCCTGGAAGACTGCGGGCGCATTGCACAACCCAAAGGGCATAACCAAGGATTCATAATGACCGGTCCTGGTGTTAAACGCGGTCTTCCACTCATCGCCCGCCTTGATCCTTACCAGGTTATATGCCGCCCTCAGGTCGAGTTTGGTAAAGACCGTGGCCCCTTTGAGGCGATCGAACAGCTCGGAAATCAAGGGTATCGGGTAAGCGTTCTTGATCGTGATGCGATTGAGACCCCTGTAATCGGTGCAAGGCCTCAACTCACCGCCCTTCTTTTTCACAAAGAAAAATCCAGCCCCTGCCGGGGATGAGGATTTGCGAATGTGTCCGCGTGAAAGCGCCTCCCTCACGTACTCCTCCATGGCCTCATTCTCCGCTACCGACAGTGGATAGACTTTGCCACGAGGAGGAACGGCACCAGATTGTAACTCTATGGCACAATCGTATGGGCGGTGCGGAGGTAGGGCAACCGCACGCACCTTATCGAATACATCCCGGTACTCCTCGTATTCAGGAGGCAACAGAGAGTCCGAGGAAGTACACAGCAACTTGACAGACCCATGGATGCAACTAGCCCCACACTGCGGTGACCACGAGAGGATCTCGGCCGATCTCCAATCGAAAGTCGGATTATGCTTCTGGAGCCAGGGGTACCCCAAGACCACCGAGTAGTGTGGAGACGAAATAACCTGGAGACAGACCGACTCTCTGTGAACGGCACCAATGGCCATCCCCACTGGAAGGGTCTCGTGTGGCGGCAGAAGGGGTCTGCCGTCTATCGCCTCAAGAGCCAGTGGGGAACCTCGAGGCTGCAGAGGAATGGAATTGGCGGCAGCGAACACACTATCAATGAACAAACCACCAGCACCAGAGTCCACCAACGCCTGGGTCGTCACCGAGCCCCCGACCCAGGAGAGGACAACAGTAATCAGTGGTTTGTCAACACGGGAAACCAGGGACGAGGAGACTCCACCCAAGATCTGCCCCCAACAGGATCTCAGGTGCGAGCGTTTCCCGGACGGTTCGGGCATGCCAACCGAAAATGCCCACCGAGACCACAGTACATGCATCGGCCCTCGCGTCTCTGGAGTGCCCTCTCCCCCTCGGACAGGCGAGCAAACCCCAGCTGCATGGGTTCACCCCCAGACAAGTCATCCCCAGGAGGCGTGGGAGGAGAGGGAGGCACGGGTGGGACAGCAAACGTAGGCGCCAATCTGTTAGAAGACCTCCGCAGGCTCTCCTTAAAGGAAGGTCTCTCCCTGAGTCTGGTGTCAATCAAAATCAGGAAAAAAATAAGAGACTCGAGATCCACTGGTAGATCCTTAGCTGCAACCTCATCCTTCAAGGCATCCGAGAGACCATGAGAGAAAGCAGCGACCAGAGCCTCATTATTCCAGCCCACCTCTGCTGCCAGGGTACGAAACTCAATGGCGTATTCAGCTACGGATCGTGAACCCTGTCTGATGGACATAAGGAGCTTCGCAGCAGAGGCAGCACGAGCCGGCACATCGAATACCTTCCGAAGAGAAGCAACAAAACCGGAAAACTCGGCAACCACCGGATTGTTGTTCTCCCATAAAGGGCTGGCCCAGGCCAAGGCCTTGTCCGAGAGCAGCGAGATCAAGAAGCCCACCTTTGATCTCTCAGTAGGAAAGGCATGTGGCAGCAACTCAAAATAAATGCCCACCTGGTTAAGGAAACCTCGGCACTGAGTTGGCTCTCCCCCAAAGCGCTGTGGAAGGGGGGCAGAACCGGTCATACCCCAAAACACCGCAGGCGCAGCAACAGGTGTCGGGGTAGACTCTGGCGCAACAACCGGAGCGGCAGTAGGAGCGGGCCCAGGAGCGACAACCGACCCATCGGCAACGGAAGCTAAATGAGCCGTGCGTTCAAGCAGGGTTTGCAACGCCACAGCGAACCGACCCAACAGGTGATCCTGCTGATCAAGTCTGGCAACCAGCGTAGGTAGCGAGGATGGCCCTGTACCGTCAGAATTCATGGCTTGGTCCTAATATCATGGAACCATGAACCAGACGTACAACAAGAGATAAGTGGAAATAAGAAGGCTTTATTGAAAATCAAGCTGTGAGGCAAAAGTCCAAACGGATGGCTAAACCGAAGCAGGGTCTTGCGAGGCCAGAGGTCAGGAACCAGAAGGGTAGTCAGACGAAGCCTGGATCAGGAACCAGCAGGGTAGTCAGACGAAGCCAGGATCAGGAACCAGAAGCAGCAGCAGTCTTAGAAGCATGTGAACACAGGAGGACCAAGCAAGAAACTGAAGCCACAGACCTCCTATATATATGAGCTAGGCATCCAGCTCCTCCCAGTGGGAAGGAGAAGCCGCAGGGTGGGAGGCTACAAGAAACCCAGAAACCAAGATGGCCGCCAGCACATGTCAAACGAAGGAGAACAGCAAGAAGGTAAGACCATGACAGACAGCCTTTAAATAGGAAGTGAGGTCATCACTCAGTGCCCGTTTATTTGGATTTCTTCCCTGGGTGTTTTGACTTCAGTGATCTTCCTTGTATTGAACTCCTGCCTGATATCCCGACTATTCTACAGCCTGCTGATTTTGTACCTTGCCGCCAGATCGTGAATGACCTTAGCCTGCCTGACTCTTCTCCGGATTTTGATTCTGAACTATTCGCCTGACGACGCTTTGCCTGGATCTCAAGCACACTATTTCCACTTTGGACACTACCTTTTACAGGTACCTTACAATACTATGAAATGTATACATGACTGCCCCCTGCTGCCTGGCAGCACCCGATCTCTGTGCATATCATAGCCCCCTATAAGAGATCAGGGGCTGCCAGGCAGCAGGGGGCAGACCCCCTCCCTCCCCAGTTTTAATTTCATTGGTGGCCAGTGCGGCCCCTCCCTCCCTCTACTGTATTAATTTCATTGGTGGCCAGTGCGGCCCCCCCCCCCCTGACTCCCTCTTCCCCCCCTCTATTGTATTAATTTCATTGGTGGCCAGTGTGCGGCCTCCCCCCCATCCGATCATTGGTGGCAGCGGAGAGTTCCGATCGGAGTCCCAGTTTAATCGCTGGGGCTCCGATCGGTAACCATGGCAACCAGGACGCTACTGCAGTCCTGGTTGCCATGGTAAATTAGCAATATTAAAAGCATCATACTTACCTGCTGCGCTGTCTGTGACCGGCCGGGAGCTCCTCCTACTGGTAAGTGACAGGTCTGTGCGGCTTGAATGGGTCCGTGAACCGTTGTCCGTCCAAAAAGTCAATGGGTCCGCAGAAAATCACGGAAAACGGCACAACGGACACAGATGCACATAACGGTCGTGTGCATGAGGCCTAAGACTGCCGCTTCCGAATTAATCTAAAATGGATGCTGTCCAGGAGGTGGGAAGGAAGGTATGCTGCTGATTATCTGATATGTGTCTGCTGACTATGAAGTACAGGGTCAAAGTTTGCTCAATGATGACGAATAGGGGGCAGACCGAACATTGCACATGTTTGCCCACCGTGGCGAACGCGGACAAGCAATGTTCGCCAGGAACTGTTCGCCGGCGAATAGTTTGGGACATCTCTAATCTGGATTAGTCAGTGTGCAATTTAAGCTAGAAATACACCCATCATTTTCTGGGGTTTGAAAAACACACTTTTGACAAAAAACACTATTTTCAGGCCTTGCAGCATCAGCACGTGTGAAATTACAGGCTTATATACTGCTGTCAAATTCATTTGTTAAACAAACACTCGTTTGGGCACCAAAAATTTACTTGCCAGCCCTTGATGCAGATGTCATTGTGAGATACACCCTTAATACATTTGGGTTCCATTCAGAGATTTTAAGTAAACCGCCATTTGGTGCGCCAATATTGAATTCAGGCCTACACTGATTCACGCCCTGTTAGATACACCCTCTACATACAGGGGTTTGATTCAGGGATTTTAAATACAGCCATTTTGTGCAAAGATATATTTACTTCAGGCCTACACTGGTTCAGGCCCTGTGAGATCCCCCTTCCCCCCCCTCTACATACAGGGATTTGAATCAGGCATTTGAAATACAGCCATTTGAAATACAGTCATTTTGGGCAAAGAAATATTTAGTTCAGGCCTACACTGGTTCAGACCGTGTGAGATACCCCTCTACATACGGAGGTTCGAATCAGGCATTTGAAATACAGCCATTTTCAGCAAAGACATATTTAGTTCAGGCCTACACTGGTTCAGACCGTGTGAGATCCCCCCTCTACATACAGGGATTTGAATCAGGCAGTTGAAATACAGCCATTTGAAATACAGCCATTTTGAGCAAATAAATACAAACCGGATTCCAAAAAAGTTGGGACACTAAACAAATTGTGAATAAAAACTGAATGCAATGATGTGGAGATGGCAAATGTCAATATTGTATTTGTAATAGAACGTAGATGACAGATCAAACGTTTAATCCGAGTAAATGTATCATTTTAAAGGAAAAATACGTTGATTCAAATTTTCACGGTGTCAACAAATCCCCAAAAAGTTGGGACAAGTAGCAATAAGAGGCTGGAAAAAGTAAATTTGAGCATAACGAAGAGCTGGAAGACCAATTAACACTAATTAGGTCAATTGGCAACATGATTGGGTATAAAAAGAGCTTCTCAGAGTGGCAGTGTCTCTCAGAAGCCAAGATGGGTAGAGGATCACCAATTCCCACAATGTTGTGCAGAAAGATAGTGGAGCAATATCAGAAAGGTGTTACCCAGCGAAAAATTGCAAAGACTTTGCATCTATCATCATCAACTGTGCATAACATCATCCGAAGATTCTGAGAATCTGGAACAATCTCTGTGCGTAAGGGTCAAGGCTGTAAAACCATACTGGATGCCCGTGATCTCCGGCCCCTTAAATGACACTGCACCACAAACAGGAATGCTACTGTAAAGGAAATCACAGAATGGGCTCAGGAATACTTCCAGAAACCATTGTCAGTGAACACAATCCACCGTGCCATCCGCTGTTGCCAGCTGAAACTCTATAGTGCAAAGAAGAAGCCATTTCTAAGCAAGATCCACAAGCTCAGGCGTTTTCACTGGGCCAGGGATCATTTAAAATGGAGTGTGGCAAAATGGAAGACTGTTCTGTAGTCAGACGAGTCACGATTCGAAGTTCTTTTTGGAAATCTGGGACGCCATGTCATCCGGACCAAAGAGGACAAGGACAACCCAAGTTGTTATCAACGCTCAGTTCAGAAGCCTGCATCTCTGATGGTATGGGGTTGCATGAGTGCGTGTGGCATGGGCAGCTTGCATGTCTGGAAAGGCACCATCAATGCAGAAAAATATATTCAGGTTCTAGAACAACATATGCTCCCATCCAGACGTCATCTCCTTCAGGGAAGACCCTGCATTTTTCAACAAGATAATGCCAGACCACATTCTGCATCAATCACAACATCATGGCTGCGTAGGAGAAGGATTCGGGTACTGAAATGGCCAGTCTGCAGTCCAGATCTTTCACCTATAGAGAACATTTGGCGCATCATAAAGAGGAAGGTGCAACAAAGAAGGCCCAAGACGATTGAACAGTTAGAGGCCTGTATTAGACAAGAATGGGAGAGCATTCCTATTTCTAAACTTGAGAAACTGGTCTCCTTGGTCCCCAGACATCTGTTGAGTGTTGTAAGAAGAAGGGGAGATGCCACACAGTGGTGAATATGGCCTTGTCCCAACTTTTGGGGGATTTGTTGACACCATGAAATTCTGATTCAACATATTTTTCCCTTAAAATGGTACATTTTCTCAGTTTAAACTTTTGTTCCGTGATTTATGTTCTATTCTGAATAAAATATTAGAAGTTGGCACCTCCAGATCATTGCATTCAGTTTTTATTCACGATTTGTATAGTGTCCCAACTTTTTTGGAATCCGGTTTGTATTTAGTTCAGGCCTACACTGGTTCAGGCCCTGTGAGATACTCCCTCTACATACAGGGGTTTGATTCAGGGATTTGAAATACAGCCATTTGAAATACAGCCAATTTTGTGCAAAGATATATTTACTTCAGGCCTACAATGGTTCAGGTCTTGTGAGATACTCCCGCTAGGGGTAGGCGTAGGTGAAGAGTCCTTAAAAATTATTTCAGGGATTTAGTTTAAAAGCTTAGGGCAAGGACCTCAAAAGGTAGTATTTTCCGAAATACTACCTGTATCACGGGCCACACAAGAAAGGCAGCGGGAGATTAGGGAGATTAACAAGTGTCTCAAGAACTGGTGTAGGAAGGAGGGGTTTGGGTTCCTGGAGAACTGGGCCGACTTCTCTATCGGCTACAGGCTCTATCGTTGGGACGGGCTGCACCTCAATGGGGAAGGGGCAGCTGTGTTGGGGAAGAAGATGGCTAGAAGGTTGGAGGAGTGTTTAAACTAGAGACTGGGGGGGAGGGTAATTATGTTATAGGAGGGGAAGATAGTGCAGATAGAAACCGGGGGCAAGGTAGTGGGACTGGGGGAGGAATGGAAGGAGGGACTTGAACAGTTCAGAAGGAAATGTGTAGGGTAAAAAATATACATAAACCTCTCAAATGTATGTATACTAATGCCAGAAGCCTGACTAATGAAACTGGTGAACTGGAATTAGTGATGTGTGAGGAGGACTATGACATAGTGGGAATAACTGAGACATGGCTGGATAATAGCTATGACTGGGAAGTTAATGTACAGGGTTACAGTCTGTTTAGAAAGGATCGTCAAAACCGGAGAGGGGGAAATCTGCCTTTATGTAAAGTCCTGTCTAAAGCCCACACTCCGTGAAGATATTAGTGAGGGACAAGAACATGTGGAGTCACTGTGGGTAGAGATACATGAAGCTAAAAACAATAATAAATTACTAATAGGGGTTTACTATAACCCACCTAATATACCAAAGTCCACAGAAAATCTACTACTAAACGAGATAGACGAGGCGGCAAATCAAAATGAGGTGGTTATTATGGGGGACTTCAACTACCCAGATATAGACTGGGAAACTGAAACTTGTACATCTCATAAAGGAACAGGTTCTTGGCAATACCCAAAGACAATTACCTCTCCCAACTGGTTCAGGACCCGACTAGAGGGACGGCCATACTGGACTTAGTATTAACCAATAGGCCTGACAGAACAACAGACGTGCATGTTGGGGGACACCTGGGAAATAGTGACCATAAAGTATTAACCTTCCAATTATCATTCAAATGAGCGTTTCTACAGGGAGGAACAAAAATACCAAACTTCTAAAAAGGTAAATTTAGCCATAGGCCTAACTAAATAGAATAGTCCTCACAAATAAAAATACAGCCACAAAATGGGATATCTTTAAAAGCATCCTAAAATCTCATTGTGAGAGGTACATACCATATGGGAATAAAAGGTTAAGGAACAAAAAGAAACCAATGTGGATAAATAGAACTGTAAAGACAGCAATAAATGACAAAAAGAAAGCATATAAAACACTAAAATAGGAGGGTAGCACGGAAGCACTGGAAAACTATAAGGAAAAAATAGAACATGTAAAAAACTAATAAAAGCGGCCAAACTAGAGACCAAGAGATTAATTGCCAAAGAAAGTAAAACTAACCCTAAAATGTTCTTCAATTATATAAATTTTAAAAAGTAAAAATCTGAAGGTGTCGGCCCTTTAAAGAGTAATGAGGGGGGAGTCGCAGAGAGCGACGAGGAGAAAGCAAAGCTGTTAAATATTTTTTTCTCCAATGTATTCACTGAGGAAAATAAACTGTCAGATGAAATGTGGTGCCAATATTCAAAAAGGGTCCAAAAACAGAGCCTGGAAACTATAGGCCGGTAAGTTTAACATCTGTTGTGGGTAAACTGTTTAAAGGTTTTCTGAGAGATGCTATGTTAGAGCATCTTAATGGAAATGAGCAAATAACACCATATCAGCATGGCTTTGTGAGGGATCGGTCATGTCAAACAAATTTCATCAGTTTCTGTGAGGAGGTAAGTTCTAGACTTGACAACGGCGAATCAATGGATGTCGTGTATCTGGACTTCTCCAAAGCATTTGACACTGTACCACATAAAAGGTTAGTATATAAAATGAGAATGCTCGGACTGTGAGAAAATGCCTGTAAGTGGGTAAGTAACTGGCTCAATGATAGAAAACAGAGGGTGGTTATTAATGGTACATACTCAGATTGGGTCACTGTCACTAGTGGAGTACCTCAGGGGTCAGTATTGGGCCCTATTCTCTTCAATATATTCATTAATGATCTTGTAGAAGGCTTGCATAGTAAAATAAAAATTTTCGCAGATGACACTAAACTGTGTAAAGTAATTTACACTGAAGAGGACAGTATACTACTACAGAGGGATCTGGATAGATTGCAAGCTTGGGCAGATAAGTGGCAGATGAGGTTTAACACTGACAAATGTAAAGTTATGCACATGGGAAGGAATAATGCAAGTCACCCGTACATACTAAATGGTAAAACACTCAGAAACACTGACATGGAAAAGGATCTAGGAATTTTAATAAACAGCAAACTAAGCTGCAAAAAACAGTGTCAGGCAGCTGCTGCCAAGGCCAATAAGATAATGGGTTGCATCAAAAGGGGCATAGATGCCTGTGATGAGAACATAGTCCTACCACTTTACAATCATTAGTCAGACCACACATAGAGCACTGTGTACAGTTCTGGGCTCCAGTGAACAAGGCAGACATAGCAGAGTTGGAGAGGGTCCAGAGGAGGGCAACTAAAGTAATAACTGGAATGGGGCAACTACAGTACCCTGAAAGATTATCAAAATTAGGGTTATTCACTTTAGAAAAAAGACGACTGAGGGGAGATCTAATTACTATGTATAAATATATGAGGGGTCAGTACAGAGATCTATCCCATCATCTGTTTATCCCCAGGACTGTGACGAGGGGACATCATCTGCGTCGGGTGTACCCTAATTTAAAAAATAAAATTTAAAACTAAAAACAAGTATAGGCTACCTCCTCATTCACCTTTGCTGCCACCTACACCGCCACATCCACCGCCTCCTCAACCTCCTACTCCATATGGACCTGGTCCTCCTAGATCAAGATTATTATTTTTTATTTTTAGGTATTTTATGTTATTTAAAGTAATTTCCCTATCTATATTTGTTTGCAGAGCACTTGCCATGCTCTTAACCACATTTTGACACAATTTTCAGCCCTCTAGCCCTTCCCATGATATTTTTACTGCCATTTTAGTGCTGAAAGGTCGGGTCCCCATTGACTTCAATGGGGTTCCGGTTCGGGGTCAAGTTTAGGTCAAGTTCGGGTCCTGAACTCAAACTTTTTTCTGAAGTTCGGCTGAACCTGTCGAACCCGAACATCCAGGTGTCTGCTCAACCCTAGGTATATAGCAATAGCAACCCTCAATCAGTATTTAGTGAAAGAAGGTATATGACACCCCTCAATCAGTATTTGACAGAAAATGTTGTATTGTGTAAAAGGGGATTATTAATCACCAATATTTATGCAAATATCGATAATTAATATTCATAAATAGGAGGAGCCGTCAATTGATGTCTCCGCCTATTTATACCTTTATATTAATAATACAATACTTTCACTATACTTTGCCTTATGCTAATCACTAAGTTAGCTGCAAGCGCCTAACTGAGCTAGCTACCGCTAACAACACGTTACACAGTAGGTACAAATAACACACAGTATTTATTAACCTGCAGTACACAACGTACGCAAAGCACTAACAATACAGTACTGACAATACAGCACTAATACAGTACTAACAATACTGCACTAAATATACAGTACTAAACTACACTACACGTTCCCAATTTCCACCCACAAACTAACTATACAATACACTCACACAAGTATTAGCAGCCCACCTACCTAGTTCTACTTACTGTCCCTATGGGGTACGACGAGGGTTAACGGTGGCACTGCAGGGGTGTATGCAGGCCACAGACAAAAATACAGTAATAGGGGTGAGGAACAGTGGGGGTGATCAGGGCTGTACAGCGATGCAAGGGTTAATACCCTGCAAGTGTACAGAGAGGGGGTAATCGTTGGTGGGGTAGTGGTAGGAGATCAGGGATTTAAGGGTAAATAAAGGGGGTGATACTTAGCACTAGTTTCTCGTTCGTCTAGGGGGAATCGCTCATCTCTAGGGGGGTCCTTCTGGTCCGGGCTGCAGGCTCCTTCTCCAGGGGCCCGTCATTGAGCTGCTCTCTCCCATGTGTCTCTCCTTACAATCCAGTTCCAACCGCCCCCCTTCCTCTGTCTTGGACTCATAAATAAGTCACTCTCACTTCCCCCCCAAGGTGTAGGGAAATGACATCATCGTGTGCATGTGACGGAATGCATGCACTCAGACTGCAGCAGATAGCTGACTGGCCCCCTGAGGCTCAGAATCTGTACAGCCAAAGACACCATGGCTCCACACACACACACACACACCCATGTCATAAACAGTCCGTAGACAGAAGGTGGGGGAGCCCTGCTGGGCATGTTTCAAAGAGATCTATTGATCTTCTGAAGTGACCAGAAGCTGGACAATCTAGCCATCTGGTGCCATCACCCGCACCGCAGATATGCAGGAGGAGGGGGGGGGGGGGGGGTGCCATGACTGGGGGACATAACTGGCCACATGCATATAAGACAATTGGGGCAAATACAGGGGCATACAGACATATCCACATATCCACACATAACACTATGACCTTTCCCCCTCTGGCCATACAGGGCCAATAACATTATATTTATATATATACACACACACACACACACACACACATATATATACACACAGTACAGACCAAAAGTTTGGACACACCTTCTCATTCAAAGAGTTTTCTTTATTTTCATGACTATGAAAATTGTAGATTCACACTAAAGGCATCAAAACTATGAATGAACACGTGTGGAATTATATACATAACAAAAAAGTGTAAAACAACTGAAAATATGTCATATTCTAGGTTCTTCAAAGTAGCCACCTTTTGCTTTGATTACTGCACACTCTTGTCATTCTCTTGATGAGCTTCAAGAGGTAGTCACCTGAAATGTTCTTCCAACAGTCTTGAAGGAGTTCCCAGAGATGCTTAGCACTTGCCTTCACTCTGCGGTCCAGCTCACCCCAAACCATCTCGATTGGGTTCAGGTCCGGTGACTGTGGAGGCCAGGTCATCTGGCGCAGCACCCCATCACTCTCCTTCATGGTCAAATAGCCCTTACACAGCCTGGAGGTGTGTTTGGGGTCATTGTCCTGTTGAAAAATAAATGATGGTCCAACTAAACGCAAACCGGATGGAATAGAATGCCGCTGCAAGATGCTGTGGTAGCCATTCTGTCAGTATGCCTTCAATTTTGAATAAAGACCAAGAGTCACCTCTGCTGTGGAGGATAAGTTCATGAAAATAAAGAAAACTCTTTGAATGAGAAGGTGTGTCCAAACTTTTGGTCTGTACTGTATATATACACACATATGCACAATTATACCACTTCCCTCTACACATATACATTACATAGTACATATATATATATATATATCCACATATGCTTTGGGCACATCTATAAACACATACAAAACCGGGGGTATGAATGGGCAGCAATAAGCCCACATACATACTGTCATGCTGGCATAAGTGTATATACATAGACATGTGTGCAAATACATACACACATATCTATATATACACACACACACACACACACACACACACACACTCGCATATACCTGGGGCATCACATACAGGGGACATACATATGTCCCCACTTGTCATACAGGGCCAATATATACACGGCCATACAGGAAATATATATCCCTATTGGCCATATAAAATGGCCCATATATATATACATACACATATCAAAGAAGGGGCAGATACATATATATATATATATCCATATACATACGCCCACCTGACTTCCCTCTACATATTGCAACCCTCAATCAGTATTTGGTGGAAGAAAATATATAGCAATAGCACCCCTCAATCAGTATTTAGTGGAAGAAGGTATATGACACCCCTCAAACAGTATTTGGAAGAAACAGGAATATGGCACCCCTCAATCAGAATTTTGTTGAAGTAGGTGTATTGCAGTATTGCAGCCCTCAATCAGTACTTGGTGGAAGAAGGTATTTAGCAATAGCACCTCTCAATCAGTATTTAGTGAAGAAAGGATTATGGCACCCCTCAATCAGTATTTCGCGAAAAAAGTGTATTGCAACCCTCAATCAGTATTTGATGTAAGAAGGTTTATATCAAAAGCACCCCTCAATCAGTATTTAGTGGAAGAAGATATGACACCCCTCAATCAGTATTTGGCGGAAAATGGTCTATTGCACGGCTCAATCAGTATTTGGCGGAAACAGGTATATAGCACCCCTCAATCAGTAATTGGCAGAAACAGGTGTATGGCACCCTTCAATCATTATTTAGCGGAAAATGGTCTATTGCACCCCTTAATCAGTATTTGGCGAAAAAAGGTATGTAGCACCCCTTAATCAGTATTTGCCGGCAACAGGTATATGGCACCCCTCAATCAGCATTTTGTGGAAACCGGTATATTGCACCTCTCAATCAGTATTTGTCGGAAACAGTTATATAGCACCCCTAAATCAGTATTTGGCGGAAACAGGAATATGGCACCCCTCAATCAGTATTTTGTGGAAATAGATGTATTGCACCTCTCAATCAGTATTTGGTGTAAAAAAAGTATATAGCAATATCACCCTTCAATCAGTTTTTAGTGGAAGAAGGTATATGACACCACTCACTCAGTATTTGGCCAAAATGGTCTATTGCACCCCTCAATCAGTATTTGGCGGAAACAGGTATATAGCACCCCTTAATCAGTATTTGGCAGAAACAGCTATATGGCACCCCTCAATCAGCATTTTGTGGAAACACGTGTATTGCAGCCCTCAATCAGTATATAGTGGAAGAAGGTACAAACCGGATTCCCAAAAAGTTGGGACACTAAACAAATTGTGAATAAAAACTGAATGCAATGATGTGGATATGGCAAATGTCAATATTTTATTTGTAATAGAACGTAGATGACAGAGCAAACGTTTAATCCGAGTAAATGTATAATTTTAAAGGAAAAATACGTTGATTCAAATTTTCACGGTTTTCAACAAATCCCCAAAAAGTTGGGACAAGTAAATATGAGCATAACGAAGAGCTGGAAGACCAATTAACACTAATTAGGTCAATTGGCAACATGATTGGGTATAAAAAGAGCTTCTCAGAGTGGCAGTGTCTCTCAGAAGCCAAGATGGGTAGAGGATCACCAATTCCCACAATGTTGCGCAGAAAGATAGTGGAGCAATATCAGAAAGGTGTTACCCAGCGAAACATTGTGAAGACTTTGCATCTATCATCATCAACTGTGCATAATATCATCCGAAGATTTAGAGAATCTGGAACAATCTCTGTGCGTAAGGGTCAAGGCCATAAAACCATACTGGATGCCCGTGATCTCCGGGCCCTTAAACGACACTGCACCACAAACAGGAATGCTACTGTAAAGGGAATCACAGAATGGGCTCAGGAATACTTCCAGAAACCATTGTCAGTGAACACAATCCGCCGTTGCCAGCTGAAACTCTTCAGTGCAAAGAAGAAGCCATTTCTAAGCAAGATCCACAAGCTCAGGCGTTTTCACTGGGCCAGGGATCATTTAAAATGGAGTGTGGCAAAATGGAAGACTATTCTGTGGTCAGACGAGTCACGATTCGAAGTTTTTTTTGGAAATCTGGGACGCCATGTCATCCGGACCAAAGAGCACAAGGACAACCCAAGTTGTTATCAACGCTCAGTTCAGAAGCCTGCATCTCTGATGGTATGGGGTTGCATGAGTGCGTGTGGCATGGGCAGCTTGCATGTCTGGAAAGGCACCATCAATGCAGAAAAATATATTCAGGTTCTAGAACAACATATGCTCCCATCCAGATGTCATCTCCTTCAGGGAAGACCTTGCATTTTTCAGCAAGATAATGCCAGACCACATTCTGCATCGATCACAACATCATGGCTGCGTAGGAGAAGGATCCGGGTACTGAAATGGCCAGTCTGCAGTCCAGATCTTTCACCTATAGAGAACATTTGGCGCATCATAAAGAGGAAGGTGCAACAAAGAAGGCCCAAGATGATTGAACAGTTAGAGGCCTGTATTAGACAAGAATGGGAGAGCATTCCTATTTCTAAACTTGAGAAACTGGTCTCCTCAGTCCCCAGACGTCTGTTGAGTGTTCTAAGAAGAAAAGGAGATGCCACACAGTGGTGAAAATGGCCTTGTCCCAACTTTTTGGGGATTTGTTGACACCATGAAATTCTGATTCAACATATTTTTCCCTTAAAATTGTACATTTTCTTAGTTTAAACTTTTGTTCCGTGATTTATGTTCTATTCTGAATAAAATATTAGAAGTTGGCACCTCCACATCATTGAATTCAGGTTTTATTCACGATTTGTATAGTGTCCCAACTTTTTTGGAATCCAGTTTGTACGTTTAAAGGGTTATTTTTTGCTGGAATATTGTGTCTGGAGTTACACTGCAGTAGAGCTCCCAAAAAGTAAGCATTCACCTGACAGAAAAGGCCTTTTATGCCGCTGTATATACATAAGACAAGGACAATTCTTTGCTCTGAGTGGTGGCAGATATGTGTGGGAGAAACCAAGCTCCCCAGAATCTCTCCTGTGGCAGAGTTCGTACAGGTAGTCGTTAACGGCACGTTGCTGCTGGAGCAGCCGATCAAGCATATACAAGGTAGAGTTCCAGCACGTCGGACTGTAACAAATCAGACGTCTGACGGGCAGGTGGTGTCGACGCTGAATGTCAGCAAGGCGAGCTATGGCCGTGTAAGATCTAAAATGGCCAAAGATATTCCTGGCCTGCCGCAAGATGTCCTGGATCCCGGGGTATTTGTCAACGAATCGCTGCACGACTAAGTGTGTCATTTTGGCCTGTTTCAGTGTGCTCAGCAGATTGGCACAGTTGTCGCACACCACTTTACCAACTGTCAAATGGAGCGGTGTTATTCACTGATTGGCCTGTGACTGCAGATCTGAAAGCAGTGCAGGACTGGTGTGGTTCTTGGCTTCCAGGCACAACAGCCGCAGCATAGTATGGCAACCTCTCACCTGGCACATGGAATAGGTTCTGGGGAGCTTGGGGGTGCAGCAGAAGAGGCAGTAGCAGTAGAAAAAGAGGAGTCAGCCAAGGAGGAGACGGAGGATGGAGGAGGAGAAGAAGAAGAGGCAGGTGGTAACACCAAATCCACACGAGTGCAACGGGTTACATGCTTGACGGCCGTCAGAAGGTCCACCCAGTGGGCAGTAAAAGTCATGTACCTTCCCTGCCCGTGTTTGCTAGACCACGTGTCTGTGGTCAGATGTATCGTGGCACCAACACTGTGTGCCAGAGAAATATTCACTTGTCGCTAAACGTGGCCATATAGCTCTGGGATGCCCTTCTGGGAAAAATATTTCCTTCCGGGGACTTTCCATTGCGGTTTGCCAATGGCCACAAATTTTCTAAAGGCCTCCAAGTCCACCAGTTTATATGGCAGTAGTTGGCGGGCTAGCAGTTCCAACAAGCAAGCTGTCAGCTGTTGGGCAAGAGGGTTATCTGGCGTCATCAACTTTTTACGCTCAAACATTTGAGCCACGGAAGCCTGCCTTCTGCCAGATGAACGCGACAACGGCACAGTGGAAGGTGGAGTGGAGGACAGATGGGAGGAGAGAGGAGAAGGAGAAGAGGCAGGACATGAAGCACCGGGTGGTTTGGCTTTGTGGGTTCTGATGGCGTTGCTCCCACTGGGCTCTGTGATGGGAGGCCAGGTGCCTTGTTAAGGCGGTCGTCCCTAGGGGATTGTTGGGCTTACTGAGACTTATGTGCACAGGCTGCAGATGGAAATACTATTGTCAGCAGCTGACACGTTAAAAAAAAGCCCACACTGCGGAGCCATGTGCTGGCGTCCTGGGAGCGCAAGATGTGACCATACATGGTGGATGGCTCGCTCCAGATACATTTGCAGTCTGCTTTTTGCCTCCAGTGCACTGCGAGTTCTGTCTGCTTCTCCTCCTTCTCTGCTGCTCCGTCTCTCCCTCTGAACTCCCCTCCTCTCTCTCTATTGTGGGCACCCACGTGACATCCATCGACACGTCATCATCGTCACCGTCACTACCACTGACATTAGAGATCTCGGAGTAGGCAGCAACGCAGGGACCACCCTCCTTGGGCTGAGCTGGGTACTGTCGTCAGAGCGCTGGGTGGCTGCCGTTGCTATCTTCTCTTCCTCATCCGATGCCAAGAATGGCTGCTCCTCGGTACGGTCTGGGAATGGATGGAAAAATAATTCCTCTGACTTGAGTGGAGGAGCTAAGGTGGTGGTTGTGTCTTTGGGGGTGAACACAGAAGAGAGTGAGGATGGTGCAGATACAGAGGATGAGGAGGGTGCAGAAGCGGAAGGCTGAGTGAGCCACTTAACCAACTCTGGGGCGACCTTTGAATTGATCGCACGCAGCTTCTCCAACTTCCCACTTAGGCTCTGGCCTGGTGCACCTGCCCGACCCCTACTACCCATGCGGAACGGCTTGCCTCTTCTTCTGCCCGTCATTTTCAAAATGACCCTGTCCCAAAGTCCCTAGAGAAGAGCACTATTTGTTGAAGCAGGTGTATCGCAGGCCTCAATCAATATTTGTTGGAAGCAGGTATATGTCACGGCTGAGGATGGGGAAAACCCTCAGCCGTGCGATGCCAGATGATGTTAGGCTGCTCGGCCAGGACGACAGGATTAGGGAGCAGGTCACCTCCTAAAGCGTCCCTAACCTGACTCTAACTCCTAGCTGCATGGGCCGACCTTTAAGGTAGGAGGACCCATGCTCAGGAACCTCGGATCCCTAACTCACCCTCCGACCGGTCCCTGGACTAGGAGTCAGGGTAAGACGGCCTGTTCCTTCTGGACACGGAGGAACATGGGTCTCACTGGCCAAGCTGCAGGGAAAAGGGGAACACTAACAGTCTTACGGATATGGCAGGCGAACTAAATTAGTTCCACCTACCTGCCACAGCCTTGCTGACTGGCTCCCTGTGCTGGCAAACACATATCCACACACAGGAATCCAGATCCATAAGCTGCACCAAACAGCAATGGAAAATCCCAACTAAACATCACATAGATATCACACAAACATGACATAAAGTTAATGTGACATAATCTTTATGACCACAAGGGTGGCCCTCACTGGCAAGTGGAAAACACAGGAGGCTGCTCCAGCTAAGCATGGCTGAAGCAACCCTCAGACATGTGCTACACACTGAGGCTTTATAGGCCAAGAAGCCACACCCAACAGTCAGACACACCCAGTGACACACACACACACTGGGAAGGGAGTTAACCCTTCCAGCACCAGGGAAGGGAAACACAAACTTAAAGGGAAAGTGTCCAACTCAAGAACACACTGTGGCTGTTGCCGTAGGCAACAACATGGGTGGCAACCAAGTCCTGAGAGTCAGCCCAAAGGCCGAGACACTGCCACCACATGTACACAATACAACCAAACGTTGCCACGGGCAACCACAGTGAAGGGAAGATGTCAGTGCACACCACACATAAAACAGAGTGCACACCAGACATACAACAGTGCATACATACACGCACACAACTCCAAGGAAACCGCACACATACCTGTTGTCCGAGGCAACCGCACCTGAGGCAAACAGCAAAATGCCTCCAGCTGCGGTTGACACAACAACCCAATCCGCGGGCAACTGTATGCGGCTTCCAAGGAGTCACGGCCATAAACATGGTCGTGACAGTATATCAATCCCCTTAATCAGTATTTTGTGGAAGCAGGTATATGGCACCTTTCAATCAGTATTTTGTGGAAGCAGGTGTATTGCAGGCCTCAATCAATATTTGGAGGAAGCAGGTATATCGCACCCCTCAATCTGTATTTTGTAGAAGCAGGTATATCGAACTTATTAATCAATATTTGGTGGAAGCAGGTATATCACAACCCTCAAACTGTATTTTGTGGAAGCAGTTATATCAAACCCCTTAACCTCTTGGGGACACATGACATACCGGTACGTCATGATGTCCTGGTACTGCTGACACTCTGGTTGAAACGGCTGACATCCGTGCTCACAGATGTCAGCCGTTTAACCCCTTCCATGCCGCGGTTCGTAGGGACCGCTGTATGGCAGGAGTTAACAGGCAGGGAGCTCCCTCCCTCTCCCATCGGGGGCTGCTGAGCCGTTTCAGCCCCCGATTCTTGATGGGATCACAGAGGGAGGTGGCCCCCCTATCTCCCCATCACCCACTGCTCTGTTGTAGCAGCGGGTGATGATTACCATGGCAAAAAAAGTAAAAATAAAAAAAAACATTTATCACTGATAAAAAAAAATATGCACTACACATATTAGGTATCGCCGCGTCCGTAAAACTGAAAACTATGGCTCTTGGACTATGGAGACACTAAACATGATTTTTTTGGTTTCAAAAATGAAATAATTGTGTAAAACTTACATAAATAAAAAAGCAGACATATTAGGTATCTCCGCATCTGTAATAACCTGCTCTATAAAAGTATTGCATGACCTAACCCCTCAGGTGAATTTCGTATAAAAATAAAAGAACTGTGTAAAAAAAGCTATTTTTTGTCACCTTACATCACAAAAAGTGTAATAGCAAGAGATCAAAAAGTCATATGCCCCCCAACATAGTGCCAATCAAACCGTCATCTCATCCCGCAAAAATCATACCCTTCCCAAGATAATCACCCAAAAACTGAAAAAAGCAATGGCTCTTGGACTATGGAGACACTAAAACATGAGTTTTTTTGTTTCAAAAATGAAATAAATGTGTAAAACTTACATAAATAAAAAAAGCTGACATATTAGGTATTGCCACGTCTAATAACCTGCTCTATAAAAGTATCACATTATCCCTCAGGTGAATAACGGGGAAATAAACGGTGGAAAAAATGCCTTTTTTTGTCGCCTTACATCACAAAAAGTGCAATAGCAAGCAATCAAAAAGTCATACGCACCCCAAAATAGTGGCAATCAAACCGTCATCTCATTCCAAAAAAAATTAGTCCGTTCACAAGACAGTCGCCAATAAAATAAATAAAACTATGGCTTTCAGAATGTTGAGACACTAAAGAATCATATTTTTTTTAATGTTTTGTTATGTAAAACTGAAACAAACAACCAAAAAAAGTCATATTTGGCATTGTCGCGTCCGTGACAACCAGCTCTATAAAAATACCACATTATCTAACCTGTCAGATGAATGTTGTAAATAACAAAAAATAAAAACGGTGTCAAAACATCTATTTCTTGTTACCTTGCCTAACAAAAAGTGTAATATAGAGCAACCAAAAATCATATGTACCCTAAAATAGTACCAACAAAACAACCACCCTATCCCATAGTTTCCAAAATGGGGTCACTTATTTTGAGTTCCTACTCTAAGGGTGTCACGGAAGGTGTACAGAAAACTAGAAGACACAAAATTAAGATCCGACTGACTGGATCCAAAACTAAGGAACCAAAGGGAGAGCCCTGAAACAGACCTGGCTCTCTCCCTAACTGCTCAGCCTATGCAAAAATCTCAATGGTAGATGATCGCATATCCTCGTTCTTCAACTGTATAACACCTGAACACCCTATAATAGTGAGGGGACACGACCACCGGCTCCCTACACTTGATACGGAGGGAGTCAGGGTCACCTGGGATCCAGCAAACAGGAAAACACAAATGAATGAACAAAACTTATCTGTAGAAGACTCAGTAGTTGCATCCAGCATGCACACACTCCAGGAAGTTGTATAAACCGCAAAGTGATGCAGTATGGGAAGGGATTTAAAGGGATGCAATCAGTGCAACTACATGACAGCTGAGAGAGGCTAACGAGATGAGAAAAGCAAAACAAAAGGAACCTCAAGGAGGAGGTTCTGAAGAACGTCTGTCAGAGCTTCTCAGATGTCTGGTGGTGACAAAGGGGGCATCAGGGGGGCTTCAAATGGGACATGATGTCAAAAAAACTGTCCAGCAAAATTTGCCTTCCAAAAACCATATGGCATTACTTTCCTTCAGCTTTTTGCCGTTTGCCCGTACAGCAGTTTACGACCATATATGGGGTGTTTCTGCAACAATAGAATCAGGGCCATAAATATTGAGTTTTGTTTGGCTGTTAACCCATGCTTTGTAACTGGAAAAAATGGATTAAAATTGAAAATCTGCCAAAAAAGGTGTATCGCAGGCCTCAATCAATATTTGGTGGAAGCAAGCATATCAATCCCCTTAAAGGGCTTCTGTCAGCCCACTAAACCGTTTTTTTTTTTTGTTTACTAATAATCCCTATACTGTGAGCTCCCTATTCATAAGTTAAATAATCATTTTGGTTCAGTAGAATTTTATAAAAAGCTATTTTTAAAATATGTAAATTACCTTGCTACCAGCAAGTAGGGCGGCTACTTGCTGGTAGCAGCCGCATCCTCCGATCCTAATGACGCCCCCTCCGCATTGTGATTGACAGGGTTAGGGAACGGAATCGTTCTCTGCTGGCCCTGCCTGTTTGCAATCAAAATCCGGCGCCTGCGCCGCGGCCGTACCTATCTTCAATGTGCGCAGGCGCACTGAGAGACGGCCGCTCCATCCTCAATGCGCCTGCGCCGATGACGTCACATCTACACCCAGCGCAGGCGCATTAAGGATGGAGCGGCCGCCTCTCAGTGCGCCTGCGCACATTGAAGATAGGTACGGCCGCAGCGCAGGTGCCGGATTTTGATTGCAAACAGGCAGGGCCAGCAGAGAACGATTCCGTTCCCTGGCCCTGTCAATCACAATGCGGAGGGGGCGTCATTAGGATCGAAGGATGCGGCTGCTACCAGCAAGTAGCCGCCCTACTTGCTGGTAGCAAGGTAATTTACATATTTTAAAAATAGCTTTTTATAAAATTCTACTGAACCAAAATGATTATTTAACTTATGTATAGGGAGCTCGCAGTATAGGGATTATTAGTAAACCCCCCCCCAAAAAAAAAACGGTTTAGTGGGCTGACAGAAGCCCTTTAATAAGTGTTTTGTGGAAGCAGGTGTATAGAACCTCCTAATCAATATTTGGTGGAAGGAGGTATATCGCACCCCTCAATCTGTATTTTGTGGAAGCAGGTATATCAAACCTTTTATTTAGTATTTTGTGGAAGAGGGTATATCGCACCCCTCAATCAGTATTTTGTGGAAGCAAAAAAGTCTACACACCCCTTTTAAAATGTCAGGTTTCTGTGCTGTAAAAAAATGAGACAAAGATAAATAATTTCAGAACGTTTTCTTCCTTTAATGTGACCTATAAACTGTACCACTCAATTGAAAAACAAACTGAAATATTTTAGGTAGAGGGAAGAAAACAAAAAAAAACAAAAAAAATTTAACTGGGGATGTAGCTGTGTTCAGAATTAAGCAATCACATTCAAAATAATGTTAAATAGGAGTCAGCATACACCAGCCATCATTTAAAGTGCCTCTGATTAACCCCAAATAAAGTTTAGCTGCTCTAGTTTGTCTTTCCTAATATTTTCTTAGTCGACTCCCACAGCAAAAGCCATGGTCCACAGAGAGCTTCCATTGTTAAAAGGTATCAGTCAGGAGAAGGGTATAAAAGAATTTCCAAGGCATTAGATATACCATGGAACACAGTGAAGACAGTCATCATCAAGTGGAGAAAATATGGCATAACAGTGACATTACCAAGAACTGGACTTCCCTCCAAAATTTATGAAAAGACTAGAAGAAAACTGGTCTGGGAGACTACTAAGAGGCCTACAGAAACATTAAAAGGAGCTTCAGGAATATCTGACAAGTACTGGCTGTGTGGTACATGTGACAACAATCTCCTGTATTCTTTATATGTCTGGGCTATGGGGTAGAGTGGCAAGATGAAAGCCTTTTCTTACGAAGAAAAACATCCAAGCCAGGCTACATTTAGCAAAAACACATCTGAAGTCTCTCAAAAGCATGTGGGAAAAGGTGTTATGGTCTGATGAAACCAAGGTTGAACTTCCAAAAGATATGTTTGGCGCAAAAACAACACTGCACATCACCAAAAGAACACCATACCCACAGTGAATCATGGTGTAACGGGGTGCCGAAGGCGCACTCGGTCTCCCATCAGCTGCAGACCTGCTGCTTAGCTTTGGAAAGCGAGGATCTGTGTTTGACCTCGTTCCCAGGGCGGCTTTGCTAGCTGGGAGACTCCCTGCTCCTAGGTCTGCCTTAATCGCTGAGCTGATTACTCGGTGCTCGACTGGTTGGTCGGTCGGTCATGTGATTCTGGCCACGTCACATGACCCTCACTCCCCACTATAAATACAGGCAGCCTGCTGGCCACAGGCTGCCTGTTAATTCTAGGTTCCTAGCATTTTGTTGGACTACTGAATACTACCTGACCCTGTTCCCTGACGATCCTTTGTCTGCTCCTCCTGTACTGCGCGTCTCTCCTGGTATCCTGACCCCGGCTTCCACCTAATGATTCTTTGCGGACTCCTGTTGCACTTCATTTCTATCCTGGTATTTGACCTCTGCTTTTCCTGACTATTCTCTGCTCATACCTTAGTACTGCCTAGCTCTCTAGGTATTGACTTGGTCTGTTCACGTTCCGTTATTTGTCTTGTCTGTCTTCCCAGCGCGTATCCTAAGTTAGGGACTGCTGTCTAGTTGTCCCCTGTCATTAGGACTTACGAGGCAAGTAGGCAGAGCCAGGGGTGAGGGAGAAGCGCAGTGGTCACTATCCTCCCCCCTGTGTGTAGTGTAAGTGACCGTCACAGATTAACAGGACATAACCTAACCACTGTATCATGAATCCTCTGGTGACCCTGACTGACCATGTCTCTAACCTGACGCAGATGGTGCAGGAGCTAGGGGAGAAACTCTGTTCTTTTGAGCTAGGACAAGGTACTTCCATCCCTCAGGCCTCCAGTCTGCATTTAGAGCCCCAGATTAAGCTTCCTGAGCCCTTTTCTGGAGATCAGAAGAAGTTTCTTTCCTTTAAAGAAAATAGTAAACTTTTTTTCCGTTTGCGCCCCGTATCCTCTGGCCCCGAGAGTCAACGCGTGGCATTGTCATTTCCCGGTTACAGGGTGATCCCCAGGACTGGGCATTTTCTTTACCTGCTGATGCCAGTTGTTTAACATCAGTGGAGGTTTTTTTTCAGGCCCTGGGTACCTTGTATGATGAACCAGACAGGACACTGGTAGCCGAGACTGCTCTAAAGGTTCTGGTTCAGGGCAATCTACCTACGGAGGAGTATTGCACCCAATTCAGAAGGTGGTGTGTTCCCTCAGGATGGAATGAACCAGCACTTAAGAGTCAGTTCAGGTCAGGTCTGTCTGATAACTTAAAGGGTCTTCTAGTGAGTTATCAGCTTCCAGAGACTCTAGAGGAGATGATGACCCTTGTAGTCCGACTTGACCGACGGGTTAGAGAGAGACGACAGGAACGACAGTTCTCTCCTCAGGTGGTGGTTCAGCCTGAGGTCTATCCCAGAAACAACGCTGAGGTCTCTACCGAAGAACCCATGCAGGTCGGCATGACTCAAGGGAATCTGCGTCGCAGACATGGAGTGTGTTTTTACTGCGGAGATCCTGACCATTGGATCAACCAGTGTCCTAAGAAGGCCCTCTCCGTTAAGTCTCCCAAGGCAAGGCAACCTAAAGACCAGGTACACCCTGATATTACGAAATGTAAGCTTTTGGTACCTATAACAATATCTCTGGGGGTTAATAAATGGCCGGGTAAGGCCTTGATTGACTCTGGTTCAGGGGCCAGCTTTATTGACTCTGAGTACGCCATTAGACTGGGTATTCCAATTTTTTCTCTTTCTACACCTATCCATGTCATGGCTATTGACGCCATTCCCCTGGTAGGTGGTATGGTGAGGTCATGTACCTCAGAGATTTCTTTAACCATGGGGGTGTGCCTCGTAGTCCTGGAGAACTTACCTGTTGAGGTGGTACTAGGGTTGCCTTGGCTCCGATTACACAACCCTGCTATTGATTGGTCCAGGGGGGAGTTGGTGAAATGGGGATCTAAGTGTGACTCGTGCTTGTCTGTGGTACAAGCTGGGGTCTCAGTAGAATCTGATATATTACCCACGGTCATTAGGGAATATTCTGATGTGTTCTCATCACCTACCCCAGAGGTTCTACCACCCCATAGACCTTATGATTGTGCCATAGAGTTAGTAGAAGGTGCCAGGTTTCCTAAGGGGCGTATTTATAATCTCTCTAAGCCTGAAAGCAAGGCCATGGAGAATTATATTAAAGAAAGCCTCGGTAAGGGGCACATTAAACCTTCTGTCTCTCCTATGGGAGCGGGGTTTTTCTTCGTTAAGAAGGATGGTGGTCTTAGGCCTTGTATCGATTACCAGAAATTGAATAAGATCACTATCCAGAATAGATACTCTCTCCCATTGATTCCGGATTTATTTAACCAGGTTCTGGGGGCAACCTGGTTTTCTAAGATTGACCTGAAAGGGGTATATAATCTAATCCGAATCAAGGAGGGAGACGAATGGAAGACTGTGTTCAATACTCCGGCAGGACACTTTAAATATCAGGTTATGCCTTTTGGACTCAGCAATGCCCCCGCTGTGTTCCAAAACTTTATGAATAATATTCTTAGAGAGTTTTTAGGTAAATTTGTAATTGTCTATCTTGACGACATTTTTATATTTTCTCCTGATTTCAAATCTCATGTGTCTCATGTTAGACAAGTATTAGAGGTGTTGAGGGAGAATCAGTTGTCTGCTAAAAAAGAGAAATGTGTCTTTGGTGTACAGGAGATACTGTTTCTAGGGCATGTCCTGACCCCTCACGCCTTCAAGATGGATCCTGGTAAGGTACTAGCTATTAAGGAATGGGTAAGGCCTTCATCCTTAAAGGCCTTACAATGGTCCTTAGGTTTTGCCAATTACTACCGTAAATTTATTAAGAATTTTTCAGTGATTGCTAAACCATTGACCGACCTTACTAAGAAAGGGGCGGATTTGGAGAACTGGTCTACTGATGCCATTACTTCATTTGAAACACTAAAAAAGGCATTTAGTAGCGCTCCTATTCTGATCCAGCCAGATCAGGAGAGACCTTTTATTGTGGAGGTGGATGCGTCTGAGGACGACACAGGAGCAGTCCTTTCACAAGCTCCTGCTAGTCTAACTAACCTGAGACCGTGTGCATTCTTTTCCAGAAAATTTTCTTCCACCGAGAGAAACTACGACATAGGGAATCGGGAGTTGCTGGCCATTAAGTGGGAATTTGAGGAGTGGAGGCATTTTCTGGAGGGGGCAAGGCATTGTATAACTGTCACGGCTGTTTAAGGGTAACCAGAGCATACACAGTAAGAAGAGCTACTGACCGGACCCCAAACTAGGGAAGAGAAAGGGTGACCCCTGTCAGACCCTCAACACTCTCCCTATGCTGCTAAAGCACATGCCCGGATCCAAATGGTGGAACGAGGCATGCCCGCGTACCTTAGACTGATGAGCCCTGTAACCCCTACAATAGTGGAAGGGGCACGGCCACCGATGCCCTGCTCAGAATATGGAGGGAACCGGGGCCACCTCAGATCCAGTCAGGAAATCACCAGGTACACAACAAAGTCTGCACACTTAGCTGATGAAGCTGCAACCGCAGAGAAGACGGATCCAAGGGCCGCTGGCAATATCCGGAGTGCTTGCAGCAGCAGAACACAGGTCCAGGGAACTAGTAGCTAAAGAAGTGAAGATACTCAAGGCAGAGCTACAACTGAAAAGAGAAGTATAATCCACGCCCTGCAATAGGAGGAGGGGTGATTTAAAGGCAGGGAAATCAGGAGAGACAGCTGGGAGTAAAGACCTCACAACAGGGGCGGAGAAACAGAACAGTGAGAACACCTCCAAACTCTAAGTGACATCATCACAGGGGTGGAGACACAGAGCTGTGAGAACGTCTCAAAGCTCTGGTAGTGACAGTACCCCCCCCTCTACGGGTGGACTCCGGACACCCAGGACCCACCTTCCCAGGATGAGCCCTATGAAATGCCCTGATAAGGCGAGTGGCTTTAATGTCCGACATCGGAACCCACATCCTCTCCTCAGGACCATAACCCTTCCAATGAACGAGGTACTGAAGAGAACCGCGGACAATGCGAGAGTCCACAATTCTGGAAACCTCAAACTCCAGATTGCCATCAACCAAAATCTGAGGAGGAGGCAAAGAGGAGGGTACCGTGGGCTGGACATATGGTTTTAAGAGAGATCTGTGAAATACATTATGTATCTTCCAAACCCGTGGAAGATCAAGGCGGAAGGCAACAGGATTGATGACTGACAAAATTTTATAAGGCCCAATAAACTTGGGACCCAATTTCCAGGAGGGAACCTTCAGTTTAATATTTCTTGTAGACAACCACACCAGATCACCCACATTCAGGTCCGGACCAGGCACACGTCTCTTATCAGCCACACGCTTATACTTCTCACTCATCTTTCTGAGATTACTCTGAATCTTTTGCCAAATGGTAGACAAAGACGAGGAAAATCTCTCCTCCTCAGGTAAACCAGAAAGAGCCCCTCCCGAGAATGTCCCAAACTGCGGATGGAACCCATATGCACCAAAAAATGGTGACTTATCAGAAGATTCCTGACGACGGTTGTTCAAAGCAAACTCAGCAAGAGGGAGAAATGAACACCAATCCTCCTGGTTCTCTGCCACAAAACAGCGCAAATATGTCTCCAGATTCTGATTGAGGCGCTCAGTCTGACCATTCGACTGCGGGTGAAAAGCAGAAGAGAAGGACAGCCGAACCCCCAGGCGAGAACAGAAAGCCTTCCAGAACCTGGACACAAACTGCGTGCCTCTATCGGAAACAATCTCAGAGGGAATGCCGTGCAATTTAACAATATGATCGACAAAAGCTTGCGCCAACGTTTTAGCATTGGGTAAACCAGGGAAAGGAACGAAATGAGCCATCTTGCTAAAACGGTCCACGACCACCAGGATCACCGACTTCCCCGAGGAACGAGGAAGATCCGTGATAAAGTCCATGGACAGGTGTGTCCAAGGACGGGAAGGTATGGGTAACGGGAGAAGGGAACCTGAAGGTCGTGAACGAGGGACCTTAGCGCGAGCGCACGTCTCACAAGCCGCCACAAAACCCTCCACAGACTTACAAAGAGCCGGCCACCAAAATCTCCGAGCAATGAGATCTACCGTGGCTCTACTCCCGGGGTGACCAGCAAGAACCGTATCATGATGTTCCTTAAAGAGTTTGTGACGTAGCTCAGGAGGCACGAACAACTTCCCGGAGGGACAACGGGCAGGTGCCTCAGACTGGGCAGCCTGGACCTCGGCCTCCAAATCGGAATATAGAGCAGAAACAACTACCCCCTCCGCCAAAATGGGACCCGGGTCCTCGGAGTTTCCTCCTCCCGGAAAACAGCGAGAGAGAGCATCAGCCTTCACATTCTTGATCCCAGGGCGGAAAGTAACAACAAAATTGAATCTGGAGAAGAACAGAGACCATCTGGCCTGTCTCGGATTCATACGCCTGGCCGACTCCAAGTACGCCAGATTCTTATGGTCGGTAAAAACGGTGATAGGGTGCCTGGCCCCCTCCAACCAATGGCGCCATTCCTCGAAAGCCAACTTGATGGCCAACAACTCCCTATCTCCCACATCATAGTTTCTCTCTGCCGGGGAGAGTTTTCTAGAGAAAAAGGCACAAGGTCGCCATTTGGCAGGAGAGGGGCCCTGGGACAAAACTGCACCCACACCCACCTCGGAAGCATCCACCTCAACAATAAAAGGTAAGGAAACATCGGGATGCACCAAGATGGGAGCAGACGCAAAACTCTCTTTAATCTTAGAAAAGGCTGCAAGCGCTTCCTCCGACCAAGAGGAAAAATCCGTCCCCTTTTTTGTCATGTCAGTAAGGGGTTTGACAATAGAGGAATAATTCAAAATGAACTTTCTGTAGTAGTTAGCAAAACCCAGAAAGCGCATCAATGCCTTCTGATTTTCAGGAAGCTCCCACTCCAGCACAGCACGGACCTTCTCCGGATCCATGCGAAAACCAGAAGCAGAGAGGAGAAAACCCAGAAATTGAATCTCCGATACCATAAAAAGATATTTCTCCAGCTTGGCATACAGTTTATTTTCCCGCAGTATCTGCAGGACCTGAAAAAGATGATCCTGATGGGTCTGAACATCAGGGGAAAAAATCAAAATATCATCAAGATACACCAATACAAATTTCCCCATTAAATTATAGAAAATACTATTAACAAAATGCTGAAAGACGGCCGGAGCATTCATCAGGCCGAAAGGCATAACGAGATTCTCAAAATGCCCATTAGGGGTATTAAAGGCCGTTTTCCATTCATCCCCCTCTCTGACCCTGACCAGGTTGTACGCGCCTCTCAGATCCAATTTGGAAAACACCTTGGCCCCAACAATTTGGTTGAAGAGGTCCGGGATTAGAGGAAGGGGATAGGGATCGCGAATTGTGATACGGTTCAGCTCCCTAAAATCTAAGCAAGGTCTCAGAGAGCCATCTTTTTTTTTAACAAAAAAAAAAACCCGCGGCAACAGACGACTTTGAGGGACGAATATGCCCCTTCTCGAGACTCTCGGAGATATAGGTTCGCATTGCGAGTCTTTCCGGTTGTGAGAGATTGTAGAGGCGTGCCTTTGGCAGCTTGGCGCCGGGAATGAGGTTAATGGGACAGTCAAACTCCCGGTGAGGAGGTAGCTCCCGAACACCGCTCTCGGAAAACACATCCGAGAAATCAGAGAGAAATGATGGCAGAGTTTTAGTAGACACCTATGCAAGAGTGGCTGTGAGACAATTCTCTCTACAAAAGTCACTCCACTCATTTATTTGCCTTCCTTGCCAATCAATAGTGGGGTTATGTCTAGTGAGCCAGGGTAGCCCCAAAACTAGAGGAGAAGGCAATCCGTTAAGGACAAAACAAGATATCTCCTCCACATGAGTGTCACCTACAGCTAGCCGGATATTGTGAACAATGCCTTTCAGAGATCTCTGCGAGAGCGGGGCAGAGTCGATAGCAAAAACAGGTATATCCTTTTCTAAAGTACAAACCTGAAAACCATGCAAGGCTACAAATTGAGTGTCAATAAGATTGACGGCCGCTCCACTATCGACAAAAATCTCACAAGGAATGACTTTGCTCTCTAGCGCCACCCTGGCAGACAGGAGAAAACGGGAACTGCAGGTCAAAGGAAAAGCATCAATTCCCACATCAACTTTGCCCAAAGTAGCAGATGAAGCAGAACTTGATGATCTACCTCTTGAGGTTTTTCTCTTATTATCGCTCTTAGAACAGGTCAGGAATCTCCTAGACGGACAAACATTTGCCAAATGACCTATGCCCCCACAACAAAAACACACCATATTCTGAGGACTAAATCCTCTTTTATCAGGGGCAAGTCGGCCTAGCTGCATGGGCTCCTCCTCAGAAGGGAGCGAGACAGGATGAGACCCCTGCATACTGAATGAGTCCGCACCATTGCCCCTAGACTGACAATGGCTGGACGGAGAGGTCTTGTTTCTTTCCCTTAGACGCCTGTCAAGGCGTACCGCTAATGACATGGCAGACTCTAAGGATGTTGGTCTCTCATGGAAAGCAAAGGCATCTTTCAAATCCTCTGAGAGACCATGACAGAACTGACTTCGGAGTGCAGCATCATTCCAGCCTGAATCAGCTGCCCATCTCCGAAATTCAGAACAATAAAGCTCCGCAGACAGTTTGTTCTGGCATAGAACACGTAAGTTCGATTCTGCCAGAGCAACACGATCCGGGTCATCATATATCTGCCCCAGGGCCACAAAAAACCTTTCCACGGATCGAAGGGAAGGATCCCCTGATGGCAGCGAAAAAGCCCAAGTCTGAGCATTACCTCTGAGCAGGGAGATGACAATCCTCACCCTCTGTTCCTCATTACCAGAGGAGTGGGGACACAAACAAAAATGGAGTTTACATGCCTCTCTGAAGCGAACAAAATTCTCACTGCTCCCGGAGAATGTTTCCGGAAGTGAGACCTTTGGCTCGCAACAGACTCCATGAGCCGGAGCAGAGCCCAATGCTTGTAGCTGAGTCAGAGATTGACGGAGATCCGCTACTTCCAAAGAAAGACCCTGCATGCGGTCAACCAGGTCAGAAAGCGGATCCATGTCAACAAGGACGGTTTTGGTGGATTATAATGTCACGGCTGTTTAAGGGTAACCAGAGCATACACAGTAAGAAGAGCTACTGACCGAACCCCAAACTAGGGAAGAGAAAGGGTGACCCCTGTCAGACCCTCAACACTCTCCCTATGCTGCTAAAGCACATGCCCGGATCCAAATGGTGGAACGAGGCATGCCCGCGTACCTTAGACTGATGAGCCCTGTAACCCCTACAATAGTGGAAGGGGCACGGCCACCGATGCCCTGCTCAGAATATGGAGGGAACCGGGGCCACCTCAGATCCAGTCAGGAAATCACCAGGTACACAACAAAGTCTGCACACTTAGCTGATGAAGCTGCAACCGCAGAGAAGACGGATCCAAGGGCCGCTGGCAATATCCGGAGTGCTTGCAGCAGCAGAACACAGGTCCAGGGAACTAGTAGCTAAAGAAGTGAAGATACTCAAGGCAGAGCTACAACTGAAAAGAGAAGTATAATCCACGCCCTGCAATAGGAGGAGGGGTGATTTAAAGGCAGGGAAATCAGGAGAGACAGCTGGGAGTAAAGACCTCACAACAGGGGCGGAGAAACAGAACAGTGAGAACACCTCCAAACTCTAAGTGACATCATCACAGGGGTGGAGACACAGAGCTGTGAGAACGTCTCAAAGCTCTGGTAGTGACAATAACTGTTGTCACAGACCATAAGAACCTTATGTTTCTCGAATCTGCTAAGAGGTTGAATCCTCGACAGGCTAGATGGGCACTGTTTTTTACCAGTTTTGAATTCTCCATTACTTTAAGGCCTGGAAGTAAAAACGTGAAGGCTAATGCATTCAGCATTCAGCCTACAGAGGCACCGCCTGAATCCATCCTACCAGCAAATATCTTCGTAGCAGCCTTAACCCAAGATATCTCGGCTCTCATTAAGGCTGAACAACATCTGGCACCTGCAACCACCCCAACAGATAAGTTGTTTGTCCCCATACAATTTCGTCTCCAGCTGTTGGATGAGTGTCATGATTCTGCCTTTTGTGGACATCCTGGTTTTGAGGGCACTAGAGAGCTGGTTTCTAGATCTTATTAGTGGCCCACTCTATTTAGGGATGTCAAGTCCTATGTGTCAGCCTGTGAGGTTTGTGCTAGGTCTAAGACACATAGGACTCGCCCTGCTGGTAACCTACGATCTCTACCCATTCCCAGTAGACCCTGGTCCCATATCTCGATGGACTTTATTACTGACCTGCCGCCGGCGGAGGGTAAGGCCTCATGCACACGACAGTATTTTTTCACGGTCCGCAAAAACGGGGTGCGTAGGTCCGTGATCCGTGACCGTTTTTTGTCCGTCCTGGCCGTGCGGAGCCAAACGGATCCGTCCTGAATTACAATGCAAGTCAATGGGGACGGATCCGTTTGACGTTGACACAATATGGTGCAATTGCAAACTGATCCGTCCCCCATTGACTTTTAATGTAAAGTCAGGAGTCCCTTTTATACCATCGGATCGGAGTTTTCTCTAATCCGATGGTATATTTTAACTTGAAGCGTCCACATCACCATGGGAACGCCTCTATGTTAGAATATACTGTCGGACATGAGTTACATCGTGAAACTCAGATCCGACAGTCAGGGCCTTCTTTACCAAGGGGCAAAAGGGGCAGCTGCCCCAAGCCCAGTTGCTCCTGGGGGGCCCAAGGCAGCTGCCTCTTGAGCCCTGCTAGCCACTGCCCCGGGTGTCAGGCTGTCAGCTCTACCAGGAGTCCAGGCATCATGATCGTACTGTGTTAAAGTTGTGATTTAGGACCTTAATGACATCATCACCATGTGACCAGTAACCTAGCAATTGCTGGTCACATGGCTATGAGGTCATCACAGGTCCTGTGGAGTGTTGCAGAAGTTAACTGTGAAGCTTTTTTGTGTGAAGATTACATCAGAAAAAGGTGACACTCAGGGGCTGTTATGTTAATATACTGTAAACTACTGTATAGTGGGGTGCTGTATACTGTGTGGTGGGCTGTATACTGTGTGGGGGCCTGTATACTGTGGGGGCCTGTATACTGTGGGGGGTCTGTATAGTGTGGGGGGGCCTGTATAGTGGGGGTGGGGGCTGTATAGTGGGGGGGCTATACTGCTGTACTGTATACTGTGGGGGTCTGTATAATGTATACTGAGGGTGCGGTATAGTGTGGAGTGCTATACTGCTGTACTGTATAGTGTGGGGGGCTGTATCGTGTATTGTTTGGGGTGTTGTATACTGTGGGGTGCTGTATACTGTGGGCTGCTATACTGCTCTACTATATACTGTGGGGAACTGTATAGTGTGGGGTGCTATACTGCATACTGTGTGGTGCTGTATACTATAGGGTGCTATACTGCATACTGTGGGGTGCTGGGGTGCACTGTTACACTAGGGTGAGCTGAGCCCTGGTCTCCTTCCTGCAGAGCGGTGCCCACTTCCAGCCTGAGCCCAGCTGCCCAGAACACTGATCCTGAGCCGCTGGAGTCTTCAGAACTGGAAGTATTTACAGTCATTTACTGTACTCTACCAGATGTGTGGATTTTGTGTGTTTGTGTGTGCAGTAGCGTCCCTGTTGCCATGGTTACCGATCGGAGCCCCAGCGATTAAACTGGGACTCCGATCGGTACTCTCCACTGCCACCAATGATAGGGGGGAATTTGGAGGGGGAGGGAGGGGAGAGGGCCCACTGGCCACCAACGAGTTAACTACAGGGGAGGGGGGGATGGCTACCAACGAGTTAACTACAGGGGAGGGAGGGGGGGATGGCTACCAACGAGTTAACTACAGGGGAGGGAGGGGGGGCTGGCTACCAACGAGTTAACTACAGGGGAGGGGGGGCCCACTGGCCACCAATGAGTTAACTACAGGGGAGGGAGGGGGGCCCACTGGCCACCAATGAGTTAACTTCAGGGGAGGGAGGGGGGGCCCACTGGCCACCAACGAGTTAACTACAGGGGAGGGGGGGCCCACTGGCCACCAATGAGTTAACTACAGGGGAGGGAGGGGGGCCCACTGGCCACCAATGAGTTAACTTCAGGGGAGGGAGGGGGGGCCCACTGGCCACCAACGAGTTAACTACAGGGGAGGGAGGGGGGGCCGTCATGTTCATATTTTTTTTTGTATATTCTAACCTGAAGCGTCCCCATCACTATGGGAACGCCTCTGTGTTAGAATATACTGTCGGATCTGAGTTTTCATGAAGTGAAAACTCAGCTCTGAAAAAGCTTTTATGCAGACGGATCTTCGGATCCGTCTGTATAAAAGTAACCTACGGCCATGGATCACGGACACGGATGCCAATCTTGTGTGCATCCATGTTCTTTCACGGACCCATTGACTTGAATGGGTCCGTGAACCGTTGTCCGTCAAAAAAATAGGACAGGTCTTATTTTTTTGATGGACAGGATACACTGATCACGGTCTCGGCTGCAAAACGGTGCATTTTCCGATTTTTCCACGGACCCATTGAAAGTCAACGGGTCCGCGTAAAAAAATTGAAAATGGCACAACGGCCACGGATGCACACAACGGTCGTGTGCATGAGGCCTAAGACTGTTGTTTGGGTAGTGGTCGATAGGTTTAGCAAGATGGTTCACTTCATTCCCCTGTCTAAACTCCCGAATGCCAAGACACTGGCGTCTACTTTAGTGAAAGAAATTGTACGGTTACATGGTATCCCGGAAAATATTGTATCTGGCAGGGGTGTGCAGTTTGTGTCCAAATTTTGGAAGGCTTTCTGTCAAAGATGTCAGATTTCGTTGTCTTTTTCCTCTGCCTACCACCCTGAGAGTAATGGGCAGACTGAACGCCTTAATCAGTCTGTGGAACAATTCCTGAGGTCGTATGTTGCTGATGACCACCAATTATGGGTCAAATACCTTCTGTTGGCTGAATTTGCTTTGAATAACCGTGTTAATTCTTCTGCTTGGGTCTCCCCTTTCTTTTGTAACCATGGTTTTCATCCCCGTTTTCACTCTGGGCCATCCGTCTCCTCCTCTATCCCTGAAGCGGATAAACTCTCCTCCGAACTGTGCACAGTTTGGTCCTGGGTTCAATCCTAGAACCTAGAAAAGGCTCAAAGTTCTCAAAAACTCAAGGCCGATAGGAGACGTTCCAAGGGGGTGAACTTTCAGTTGGGGATAAAGTATGGTTGTCCTCCAAGAATCTATCTCTCAAGGTAGCTTCTAGAAAATTTGCTCCTCGTTTTATTGGACCGTATAAGATCACGGAGGTGATTAATCCGGTATCGTTTAAGTTGGAGCTGCCCGAGTCGTTCCACATTCATAATGTATTTCATAAATCTCTACTTAGTACAACAGTATTTTGAACCTGTTGTACCGTTGAAAGCCTCGCCTCCGCTGGTTCTTGTTAGTGATGCTGTCGAGTTTGTGGTGTCTAAGATAGTGGATGTCGGGAGAGTGCATAATTTCTTACAGTACCTGATTCACTGGAAGGGGTATGGACCTGAAGAAAGATCTTGGGTACCTGCCAGGGAGGTTCATGCTCCTAGACTTGTTTGAAAATTTCATTTAGAACACCCTGAAAGGCCATCTGGTTGGTCTGTCGGTCATGTGATGCTGACCACGTCACATGACCCTCACTCCCCACTATAAATACAGGCAGCCTGCTGGCCACAGGTTGCCTGTTAATTCTAGGTTCCTGGCATTTTGTTGGACTACTGAATACTACCTGACCCTGTTCCCTGAGGATCCTTTGCCTGCTCCTCCTGTACTGCGCGTCTCTCCTGGTATCCTGACCCCGGCTTCCACCTGATGATTCTTTGCGGACTCCTGTTGTACTTCGTTTCTATCCTGGTATTTGACCTCTGCTTTTCCTGACTATTCTCTGCGCATTCCTTAGTACTGCGTAGCTCTCTAGGTATTGATCCGGTCTGTTCACGTTCCGTTATTTGTCTTGTCTGTCTTCCCAGCATGTATCCAAAGTTATGGACTGCCGTCTAGTTGTCCCCTGTCATTAGGACTTGCGAGGCAAGTAGGCAGGGCCAGGGGTGAGGGTGGAGCACAGTGGTCACTATCCTCCCCCCTGTGTGTAGTGTACGTGACCGTCACAGATTAACAGGAGTCTGCAAAGAATCGTCAGGTGGAAGCCGGGGTCAGGATACGAGGAGAGACGCGCAGTACAGGAGGAGCAGGCAAAGGATCCTCAGGGAACAGGGTCAGGTAGTATTCAGTAGTCCAACAAAATGCCAGAAACCTAGAATTAACAGGCAACCTGTGGCCAGCAGGCTGCCTGTATTTATAGTGGGGAGTGAGGGTCATGTGACATGGCCAGCATCACATGACCGACAGACCAACCAGTCGAGCACCGAGTGATCAGCTCGGCGCTTAAGGTAGGGAGTCTCCCAGCTAGCAAAGTCGCCCTGGGAACGAGGTCAAACACAGATCCTCGCTCCCAAAGCTAAGCAGCAGGTCTGCGGCTGATGGGAGAGCGAGTGTGCCTTCGGCACCGCATTACACATGGTGGTGGCAGCATCATGCTTTGGGGCTGCTTTTCTTCAGATGGAACTGGGGCTTTAGTTAAGCTAGACGGAATTATGAACAGTTCCAAATACCAGTCAATATTGGCACAAATCCTTCAGGCTTCTGCTAGAAAGCTGAACGCGAAAAAAGGAACTTCATCTTTCAGCATGACAACGACCCAAAGCATACATCCAAATCAACAAAGAAATGCCTTCACCAGAAGAAGATTAAAGTTTTGGAATGGCCCAGCGAGAGCCCAGACCTGAATCCGATTGAAAATCGTTGGGGTGATCTGAAGAGGGCTGTGCACAGGAGATGCCCTCGCAATCTGACAGATTTGGACAGTGGGCAAATCTTGCCAAGTCAAAATGTGCCATGCTGATAGACTCATACCAAAAAAGACTGAGTGCTGCAATAAAATTAAAAGGT
Organism: Bufo gargarizans; assembly: GCF_014858855.1. Taxonomy (NCBI): domain Eukaryota; kingdom Metazoa; phylum Chordata; class Amphibia; order Anura; family Bufonidae; genus Bufo; species Bufo gargarizans. Next base: position 120,733,321 of record NC_058088.1, read on the forward strand.
GCTTCAACAAAGTATATATATATATATATATATATATATAGTACAGACCAAAAGTTTGGACACACCTTCTCATTCAAAGAGTTTTCTTCATTTTCATGACTATTGTAGATTCACACTGAAGACATCAAAACTATGAATTAATACATGTGGAATTATATACATAACAAAAAAGTGTGAAACAACTGAAAATATGTCATATTCTAGGTTCTTCAAAGTAGCCACCTTTTGCTTTGATTACTGCTTTGCACACTCTTGGCATTCTCTTGATGAGCTTCAAGAGGTAGTCACCTGAAATGGTTTTCACTTCACAGGTGTGCCCTGTCAGGTTTAATAAGTGGGATTTCTTGCCTTATATATGGGGTTGGGACCATCAGTTGCGTTGTGGAGAAGTCAGGTGGATACACAGCTGATAGTCCTACTGAATAGACTGTTAGAATATGTATTATGGCAAGAAAAAAGCAGCTAAGTAAAGAAAATCGAGTGGCCACCATTACTTTAAGAAATGAAGGTCAGTCAGTCCGAAAAATTGGGAAAACTTTGAAAGTGTCCCCAAGTGCAGTCACAAAAACCATCAAGCGCTACAAAGAAACTGGCTCACATGCGGACCGCCCCAGGAAAGGAAGACCAAGAGTCACCTCTGCTGCGGAGGATAAGTTCATCCGAGTCACCAGCCTCAGAAATCGCAGGTTAACAGCAGCTCAGATTAGAGACCAGGTCAATGTCACACAGAGTTCTAGCAGCAGACACATCTCTAGAACAACTGTTAAGAGGAGACTGTGTGAATCAGGCCTTCATGGTAGAATATCTGCTAGGAAACCACTGCTAAGGACAGGCAACAAGCAGAAAAGACTTGTTTGGGCTAAAGAACAAAAGGAATGGACATTAGACCGGTGGAAATCTGTGCTTTGGTATGATGAGTCCAGATTTGAGATCTTTGGTTCCAACCACCGTGTCTTTGTGCGACGCAGAAAAGGTGAACGGATGGACTCTACATGCCTGGTTCCCACGTGAAGCATGGAGGAGGAGGTGTGATAGTGTGGGGGTGCTTTGCTGGTGACACTGTTGGGGATTTATTCAAAATTGAAGTAATACTGAACCAGCATGGCTACCACAACATCTTGCAGCGGCATGCTATTCCATCCGGTTTGCGTTTAGTTGAACCATTTATTTTCAACAGGACAATGAGCCCAAACACACCTCCAGGCTGTGTAAGGGCTATTTGAACATGAAGGAGAGTGATGGGGTGCTGCACCAGATGACCTGGCCTCCACAGTCACCGGACCTGAACCCAATCGAGTTGGTTTGGGGTGAGCTGCACCGCAGAGTGAAGGCAAAAGGGCCAACAAGTGCTAAGCATCTCTGGGAACTCCTTCAAGACTGTTGGAAGACCATTTCAGGTGACTACCTCTTGAAGCTCATCAAGAGAATGCCAAGATTGTGCAAAGCAGTAATCAAAGCAAAAGGTGGCTACTTTGAAGAACCTAGAATATGACATGTTTTCAGTTGTTTCACACTTTTTTGTTATGCATATAATTCCACATGTGTTAATTCATAGTTTTGATGCCTTCAGTGTGAATCTACAATTTTCATAGTCATAAAAATAATAAAGAAAACTCTTTGAATGAGAAGGTGTGTCCAAACTTTTGGTCTGTACTGTATATATACAGTCATGTGAAAAAATTAGGACACCCTTTGAAAGCATGTGGTTTTTTGTAACATTTTTAATAAAAGGTTATTTCATCTCCGTTTCAACAATACAGAGAGATTAAAGTAATCCAACTAAACAAAGAAAACTGAAGAAAAGTCTTTTCAAGATCTTCTGTAAATGTCATTCTACAAAAATGCCTATTCTAACTGAGGAAAAAGATAGGACACCCTTGCCCCTAATAGCGAGTGTTACCTCCTTTGGCTGAAATAACTGCAGTGAGACGGTTCTTGTAGCCATCTACCAGTCTTCGACATCGGTCTGAGGAAATTTTACCCCACTCCTCAATGCAGAACTTTTTCAGCTGTGAGATGTTTGAGGGGTTTCTTGCACGTACAGCCCTTTTCAAGTCACCCCACAGCATCTCAATGGGATTCAAATCTGGACTTTGACTTGGCCATTCCAGGACTCTCCATTTCTTCTTTTTCAGCCAATCTTTGGTTGATTTACTAGTATGTTTTGGGTCATTGTCATGTTGCATGGTCCAGTTCCGCTTCAGCTTTAATTTTCTAACTGATGGTCTCACATGTTCTTCAAGCACCTTCTGATACACAGTAGAATTCATCGTGGATTCTATGATGGTGAGCTGACCAGGTCCTGCTGCAGCAAAGCAGCCCCAAACCATGACACTTCCACCTCCATGCTTCACAGTTGGTATGAGGTTCTTTTCTTGGAATGCTGTTTGGTTTACGCCAAACATGTCCTCTGCTGTTGTGTCCAAATAATTCAATTTTGGACTCATCTGTCCAAAGAACATTATTCCAGAAGTCCTGGTCTTTGTCAACTTTATCTCTGGCAAATGTCAGTCTGGCCTCGATGTTTCTCTTGGAAAGTAAAGGTTTCCTCCTTGCACACCTCCCATGCAAGTTAAACTTGTACAGTCTCTTTCTGATTGTAGAGGCATGTACTTCTACATCAACAGTAGCCAGAGCCTGCTGTAGTTCTCGAGATGACACTTTAGGGTTTTTGGAGACCTCTTTTAGCATCTTGCGGTCTGCTCTTGGGGTGAACTTGCTGGGGCGACCAGTCCTGGGCATGTTGGCAGTTGTTTTGAAAGCCCTCCACTTGTAGACTATCTTCCGGACAGTGGAATGGCTGATTTCAAAATCTTTTGAGATCTTTTTAAATCCCTTCCCAGACCCATAGGCTGCTACAATCTTTTTTCTGAAGTCCTCTGACAGCTCTTTTGCTCTCACCATGGTGCTCACTCTCACTTCAACAGTCAGGAGCACACCAAACTAAATGTCTGAGGTTTAAATAGGGCAAGCCTCATTCAACATGCAGAGTAACGATCTACTAATTATGTGCACCTGGTGTGATATACCTGTGTGAGATCTGAGCCAATTTAAGAGGGAATACATGTGAGGGTGTCCTATCTTTTTCCTCAGTTAGAATAGGCATTTTTGTAGAATGACATTTACAGAAGATCTTGAAAAGACTTTTCTTCAGTTTTCTTTGTTTAGTTGGATTACTTTAATCTCTCTGTATTGTTGAAACGGAGATGAAATAACCTTTTATTAAAAATGTTACAAAAAACCACATGCTTTCAAAGGGTGTCCTAATTTTTTCACATGACTGTATATATATATATTCATATATATATATATATATATACAGTTGCAAGAAAAAGTATGTGAAGCCTTTGGAATGATATGGATTTCTGCACAAATTGGTCATAAAATGTGATCTGATCTTCATCTAAGTCACAACAATAGACAATCAGTCTGCTTAAACTAATAACATACAAAGATTTAAATGTTACCATTAGAGTTGAGCGAACACCTGGATGTTCGGGTTCGAGAAGTTCGGCCGAACATCCCGGAAATGTTCGGGTTCGGGATCCGAACCCGATCCGAACTTCGTCCCGAACCCGAACCCCATTGAAGTCAATGGGGACCCGAACTTTTCGGCACTAAAAAGGCTGTAAAACAGCCCAGGAAAGAGCTAGAGGGCTGCAAAAGGCAGCAACATGTAGGTAAATCCCCTGCAAACAAATGTGGATAGGGAAATGAATTAAAATAAAAATTAAATAAATAAAAATTAACCAAAATCAATTGGAGAGAGGTTCCATAGCAGAGAATCTGGCTTCCCGTCACCCACCACTGGAACAGTCCATTCTCAGATATTTAGGCCCCGGCACCCAGGCAGAGGAGAGAGGTCCCGTAACAGAGAATCTGTCTTCATGTCAGCAGAGAATTAGTCTGCATGTCATAGCAGAGAATGAGGCTTCACGTCAGCCACCACTGCAACAGTCCATTGGCATATATTTAGGCCCAGCACACCAGGCAGAGGAGAGAGGTCCCGTAACAGAGAATCTGGCTTCATGTCAGCAGAGAATCAGTCTGCATGTCATAGCAGAGAATGCAGGCTTCACGTCAGCCACCACTGCAACAGTCCATTGTCATATATTTAGGCCCAGCACACACACAGGCAGAGGAGAGAGGTCCCGTAACAGAGAATCTGGCTTCATGTCAGCAGAGAATCAGTCTGCATGTCATAGCAGAGAATGAGGCTTCACGTCAGCCACCACTGCAACAGTCCATTGTCATATATTTAGGCCCAGCACACACAGGCAGAGGAGAGAGGTCCCGTAACAGAGAATCTGGCTTCATGTCAGCAGAGAATCAGTCTGCATGTCATAGCAGAGAATCAGGCTTCACGTCAGCCACCACTGTAACAGTCCATTGTCATATATTTAGGCCCAGAACCCAGGCAGAGGAGAAAGGTCCCGTAACAGACAATCTGGCTTCATGTCAGCAGAGAATCAGTCTTCATATCATAGCAGAGAATCAGGCTTCACGTCACCCACCACTGTAAGAGTCAATTTTCATAAATTTAGGCCCAGAACCCAGGCAGAGGAGAAAGGTCCCGTAACAGACAATCTGGCTTCATGTCAGCAGAGAATCAGTCTTCATATCATAGCAGAGAATCAGGCTTCACGTCACCCACCACTGTAAGAGTCAATTTTCATAAATTTAGGCCCAGAACCCAGGCAGAGGAGAAAGGTCCCGTAACAGACAATCTGGCTTCATGTCAGCAGAGAATCAGTCTTCATATCATAGCAGAGAATCAGGCTTCACGTCACCCACCACTGTAAGAGTCAATTTTCATAAATTTAGGCCCAGAACCCAGGCAGAGGAGAAAGGTCCCGTAACAGACAATCTGGCTTCATGTCAGCAGAGAATCAGTCTTCATATCATAGCAGAGAATCAGGCTTCACGTCACCCACCACTGTAAGAGTCAATTTTCATAAATTTAGGCCCAGAACCCAGGCAGAGGAGAAAGGTCCCGTAACAGACAATCTGGCTTCATGTCAGCAGAGAATCAGTCTTCATATCATAGCAGAGAATCAGGCTTCACGTCACCCACCACTGTAAGAGTCAATTTTCATAAATTTAGGCCCAGAACCCAGGCAGAGGAGAAAGGTCCCGTAACAGACAATCTGGCTTCATGTCAGCAGAGAATCAGTCTTCATATCATAGCAGAGAATCAGGCTTCACGTCACCCACCACTGTAAGAGTCAATTTTCATAAATTTAGGCCCAGAACCCAGGTAGAGGAGAAAGGTCCCGTAACAGACAATCTGGCTTCATGACAGCAGAGAATCAGTCTGCATGTCATAGCAGAGAATCAGGCTTCACGTCAGCCACCACTGCAACAGTCCATTGTCATAAATTTAGGCCCAGCACCCAGGCAGAGGAGAGAGGTCCCGTAACAGACAATCTGGCTTCATGTCAGCAGAGAATTAGTCTGCATGTCATAGCAGAGAATCAGGCTTCATGTCAGCCACCACTGCAACAGTCCATTGGCATATATTTAGGCCTAGCACACAGGCAGAGGAGAGGTTCATTCAACTTTGGGTAGCATCGCAATATAATGGTAAAATGAAAATAAAAATAGGATTGAATGAGGAAGTGCCCTGGAGTCCAATAATATATGGTTATGGGGAGGTAGTTAATGTCTAATCTGGACAAGGGACGGACAGGTCCTGTGGGATCCATGCCTGGTTCATTTTTATGAACGTCAGCTTGTCCACATTGGCTGTAGACAGGCGGCTGCGTTTGTCTGTAATGACGCCCCCTGCCGTGCTGAATACACGTTCAGACAAAACGCTGGCTGCCGGGCAGGCCAGCACCTCCAAGGCATAAAAGGCTAGCTCTGGCCACGTGGACAATTTAGAGACCCAGAAGTTGAATGGGGCCGAACCATCAGTCAGTACGTGGAGGGGTGTGCACACGTACTGTTCCACCATGTTAGTGAAATGTTGCCTCCTGCTAACACGTTGCGTATCAGGTGGTGGTGCAGTTAGCTGTGGCGTGTTGACAAAAGTTTTCCACATCTCTGCCATGCTAACCCTGCCCTCAGAGGAGCTGGCCGTGACACAGCTGCCTTGGCGACCTCTTGCTCCTCCTCTGCCTTGGCCTTGGGCTTCCACTTGTTCCCCTGTGACATTTGGGAATGCTCTCAGTAGCGCGTCTACCAACGTGCGCTTGTACTCGCGCATCTTCCTATCACGCTCCAGTGCAGGAAGTAAGGTGGGCACATTGTCTTTGTAGCGTGGATCCAGCAGGGTGGCAACCCAGTAGTCCGCACAGGTTAAAATGTGGGCAACTCTGCTGTCGTTGCGCAGGCACTGCAGCATGTAGTCGCTCATGTGTGCCAGGCTGCCCAGGGGTAAGGACAAGCTGTCCTCTGTGGGAGGCGTATCGTCATCGTCCTGCCTTTCCCCCCAGCCACGCACCAGTGATGGACCCGAGCTGCGTTGGGTGCCACCCCGCTGTGACCATGCTTCATCCTCATCCTCCTCCACCTCCTCCTCATCCTCGTCCTCCTCGTCCTCCAGTAGTGGGCCCTGGCTGGCCACATTTGTACCTGGCCTCTGCTGTTGCAAAAAACCTCCCTCTGAGTCACTTCGAAGAGACTGGCCTGAAAGTGCTAAAAATGACCCCTCTTCCTCATCCTCCTCCTCCTCCTCCTGGGCCACCTCCTGTTCCATCATCGCCCTAAGTGTTTTCTCAAGGAGACATAGAAGTGGTATTGTAACGCTGATAACGGTGTCATCGCCACTGGCCATGTTGGTGGAGTACTCGAAACAGCGCAACAGGGCACACAGGTCTCGCATGGAGGCCCAGTCATTGGTGGTGAAGTGGTGCTGTTCTGTAGTGCGACTGACCCGTGCGTGCTGCAGCTGAAACTCCACTATGGCCTGCTGCTGCTCGCACAGTCTGTCCAGCATGTGCAAGGTGGAGTTCCACCTGGTGGGCACGTCGCATATGAGGCGGTGAGCGGGAAGGCCGAAGTTACGCTGTAGCGCAGACAGGCGAGCAGCGGCAGGATGTGAACGCCGGAAGCGCGAACAGACGGCCCGCACTTTATGCAGCAGCTCTGACATGTCGGGGTAGTTGTGAATGAACTTCTGCACCACCAAATTCAGCACATGCGCCAAGCAAGGGATGTGCGTCAAATTGGCTAGTCCCAGAGCTGCAACGAGATTTCGCCCATTATCACACACCACCAGGCCGGGCTTGAGGCTCACCGGCAGCAACCACTCGTCGGTCTGTTGTTCAATACCCCGCCACAACTCCTGTGCGGTGTGGGGCCTGTCCCCCAAACATATGAGTTTCAGAATGGCCTGCTGACGTTTACCCCGGGCTGTGCTGAAGTTGGTGGTGAAGGTGTGTGGCTGACTGGATGAGCAGGTGGAAGAAGAGGAGGAGGAAGCCGAGAAGGAGGAGGTGGCAACAGGAGGCAAAGAATGTTGCCCTGCGATCCTTGGCGGCGGCAGGACGTGCGCCAAACAGCTCTCCGCCTGGGGCCCAGCTGCCACTACATTTACCCAGTGTGCAGTTAGGGAGATATAGCGTCCCTGGCCGTGCTTACTGGTCCACGTATCTGTGGTTAGGTGGACCTTGCTACAGATGGCGTTGCGCAGTGCACACTTGATTTTATCGGATACTTGGTTGTGCAGGGAAGGCACGGCTCTCTTGGAGAAGTAGTGCCGGCTGGGAACAACATACTGTGGGACAGCAAGCGACATGAGCTGTTTGAAGCTGTCTGTGTCCACCAGCCTAAATGACAGCATTTCATAGGCCAGTAGTTTAGAAATGCTGGCATTCAGGGCCAGGGATCGAGGGTGGCTAGGTGGGAATTTACGCTTTCTATCAAATGTTTGTGAGATGGAGAGCTGAACGCTGGCGTGTGACATGGTTGAGACGCTTGGTGACGGAGGTGGTGGTGGTGGTGTTGGTGGTACATCCCCTGTTTGCTGGGCGGCAGGTGCCAACGTTCCTCCAGAGGCGGAGGAAGAGGCCGAGGCGGCAGCAGCAGAATAGGCCGAGGCGGCAGCAGCAGAAGAGGTAGCAGGGGGAGCCTGAGTGACTTCCTTGGTTTTAAGGTGTTTACTCCACTGCAGTTCATGCTTTGCATGCAGGTGCCTGGTCATGCAGGTTGTGCTCAGGTTCAGAACGTTAATGCCTCGCTTCAGGCTCTGATGGCACAGCGTGCAAACCACTCGGGTCTTGTCGTCAGCACATTGTTTGAAGAAGTGCCATGCCAGGGAACTCCTTGAAGCTGCCTTTGGGGTGCTCGGTCCCAGATGGCGGCGGTCAGTAGCAGGCGGAGTCTCTTGGCGGCGGGTGTTCTGCTTTTGCCCACTGCTCCCTCTTTTGCTACGCTGTTGGCTCGGTCTCACCACTGCCTCTTCCTCCGAACTGTGAAAGTCAGTGGCACGACCTTCATTCCATGTGGGGTCTAGGACCTCATCGTCCCCTGCATCGTCTTCCACCCAGTCTTGATCCCTGACCTCCTGTTCAGTCTGCACACTGCAGAAAGACGCAGCAGTTGGCACCTGTGTTTCGTCATCATCAGAGACATGCTGAGGTGGTATTCCCATGTCCTCATCATCAGGAAACATAAGTGGTTGTGCGTCAGTGCATTCTATGTCTTTCACCGCTGGGGAAGGGCTAGGTGGATGCCCTTGGGAAACCCTGCCAGCGGAGTCTTCAAACAGCATAAGAGACTGCTGCATAACTTGAGGCTGAGACAGTTTCCCTGGTATGCATGGGGGTGATGTGACAGACTGATGGGGTTGGTTTTCAGGCGCCATCTGTGCGCTTTCTGCAGAAGACTGGGTGGGAGATAATGTGAACGTGCTGGATCCACTGTCGGCCACCCAATTGACTAATGCCTGTACCTGCTCAGGCCTTACCATCCTTAGAACGGCATTGGGCCCCACCATATATCGCTGTAAATTCTGGCGGCTACTGGGACCTGAGGTAGTTGGTACACTAGGACGTGTGGATGTGGCAGAACGGCCACGTCCTCTCCCAGCACCAGAGGGTCCACTAACACCACCACGACCATGTCCACGTCCGCGTCCCTTACTAGATGTTTTTCTCATTGTTATGGTTCACCACAACAACAAATATATTATTTGGCCCAATGTATTGTATTCAAATTCAGCGGGATATAAATTTGAGGCCTAGTATTTAGGCGCTGGGTGACCGGTATGGATTTAGTGACAGAATTAGACTTGGAAATGCACAGAAGCGTGTGTGTGAAGTTATTCTGAATGACCCAATGTGCACCTTGAATATTATATACCCTTTTTGGGATAGATTTCAAATAGCTCTGATATAGCAGGAACCACTAAATTATGAAATTGCTAAATTGGGAATTGTACTTCAACCCAGAACAAAAAATGTGCTTTGACGGGCACTAAATAACTTTCCCAGCTACAACAGGACAGCGGTAACGAGAGATTTAGAGGGATTTAAATTTGAGGCCTAGTATTTAGGCGCTGGGTCACCGGTATGGATTTAGTGACAGAATTAGACTTGGAAATGCACAGAAGCGTGTGTGTGAAGTTATTCTGAATGACCCTATGTGCACCTTCAATATTATATACCCTTTTAGGGATAGATTTCAAATAGCTCTGATATAGCAGAAACCACTAAATTATGAAATTGCTAAATTGGGAATTGTACTTCAACCCAGAACAAAAAATGTGCTTTGACGGACACTAAATATCTTGCCCAGCAACAACAGTACAGCGGTGGGTAACGAGAGATTTAGAGGGATTTAAATTTGAGGCCTAGTATTTAGGCGCTGGGTGACCGGTATGGATTTAGTGACAGAATTAGACTTGGAAATGCACAGAAGCGTGTGTGTGAAGTTATTCTGAATGACCCAATGTGCACCTTGAATATTATATACCCTTTTTGGGATAGATTTCAAATAGCTCTGATATAGCAGGAACCACTAAATTATGAAATTGCTAAATTGGGAATTGTACTTCAACCCAGAACAAAAAATGTGCTTTGACGGGCACTAAATAACTTTCCCAGCTACAACAGGACAGCGGTAACGAGAGATTTAGAGGGATTTAAATTTGAGGCCTAGTATTTAGGCGCTGGGTCACCGGTATGGATTTAGTGACAGAATTAGACTTGGAAATGCACAGAAGCGTGTGTGTGAAGTTATTCTGAATGACCCTATGTGCACCTTCAATATTATATACCCTTTTAGGGATAGATTTCAAATAGCTCTGATATAGCAGAAACCACTAAATTATGAAATTGCTAAATTGGGAATTGTACTTCAACCCAGAACAAAAAATGTGCTTTGACGGACACTAAATATCTTGCCCAGCAACAACAGTACAGCGGTGGGTAACGAGAGATTTAGAGGGATTTAAATTTGAGGCCTAGTATTTAGGCGCTGGGTGACCGGTATGGATTTAGTGACAGAATTAGACTTGGAAATGCACAGAAGCGTGTGTGTGAAGTTATTCTGAATGACCCAATGTGCACCTTGAATATTATATACCCTTTTTGGGATAGATTTCAAATAGCTCTGATATAGCAGGAACCACTAAATTATGAAATTGCTAAATTGGGAATTGTACTTCAACCCAGAACAAAAAATGTGCTTTGACGGGCACTAAATAACTTTCCCAGCTACAACAGGACAGCGGTAACGAGAGATTTAGAGGGATTTAAATTTGAGGCCTAGTATTTAGGCGCTGGGTCACCGGTATGGATTTAGTGACAGAATTAGACTTGGAAATGCACAGAAGCGTGTGTGTGAAGTTATTCTGAATGACCCTATGTGCACCTTCAATATTATATACCCTTTTAGGGATAGATTTCAAATAGCTCTGATATAGCAGAAACCACTAAATTATGAAATTGCTAAATTGGGAATTGTACTTCAACCCAGAACAAAAAATGTGCTTTGACGGACACTAAATATCTTGCCCAGCAACAACAGTACAGCGGTGGGTAACGAGAGATTTAGAGGGATTTAAATTTGAGGCCTAGTATTTAGGCGCTGGGTCACCGGTATGGATTTAGTGACAGAATTAGACTTGGAAATGCACAGAAGCGTGTGTGTGAAGTTATTCTGAATGACCCAATGTGCACCTTCAATATTATATACCCTTTTAGGGATAGATTTCAAATAGCTCTGATATAGCAGAAACCACTAAATTATGAAATTGCTAAATTGGGAATTGTACTTCAACCCAGAACAAAAAATGTGCTTTGACGGACACTAAATATCTTGCCCAGCAACAACAGTACAGCGGTAACGAGAGATTTAGAGGGATTTAAATTTGAGGCCTAGTATTTAGGCGCTGGGTGACAGGTATGGGTTTAGTGACAGAATTAGACTTGGAAATGCACAGAAGCGTGTGTGTGAAGTTATTCTGAATGACCCAATGTGCACCTTCAATATTATATACCCTTTTAGGGATAGATTTCAAATAGCTCTGATATAGCAGAAACCACTAAATTATGAAATTGCTAAATTGGGAATTGTACTTCAACCCAGAACAAAAAATGTGCTTTGACGGACACTAAATATCTTGCCCAGCAACAACAGTACAGCGGTAACGAGAGATTTAGAGGGATTTAAATTTGAGGCCTAGTATTTAGGCGCTGGGTGACAGGTATGGGTTTAGTGACAGAATTAGACTTGGAAATACACAGTAGCGGGTGTGTGTGAAGTTATTCTGAATGACCCAATGTGCACCTTCAATATTATATACCCTTTTTGGGATAGATTTCAAATAGCTCTGATATAGCAGGAACCACTAAATTATGAAATTGCTAAATTGGGAATTGTACTTCAACCCAGAACAAAAAATGTGCTTTGACGGGCACTAAATAACTTTCCCAGCTACAACAGGACAGCGGTAACGAGAGATTTAGAGGGATTTAAATTTGAGGCCTAGTATTTAGGCGCTGGGTCACCGGTATGGATTTAGTGACAGAATTAGACTTGGAAATGCACAGAAGCGTGTGTGTGAAGTTATTCTGAATGACCCTATGTGCACCTTCAATATTATATACCCTTTTAGGGATAGATTTCAAATAGCTCTGATATAGCAGAAACCACTAAATTATGAAATTGCTAAATTGGGAATTGTACTTCAACCCAGAACAAAAAATGTGCTTTGACGGACACTAAATATCTTGCCCAGCAACAACAGTACAGCGGTGGGTAACGAGAGATTTAGAGGGATTTAAATTTGAGGCCTAGTATTTAGGCGCTGGGTGACCGGTATGGATTTAGTGACAGAATTAGACTTGGAAATGCACAGAAGCGTGTGTGTGAAGTTATTCTGAATGACCCAATGTGCACCTTGAATATTATATACCCTTTTTGGGATAGATTTCAAATAGCTCTGATATAGCAGGAACCACTAAATTATGAAATTGCTAAATTGGGAATTGTACTTCAACCCAGAACAAAAAATGTGCTTTGACGGGCACTAAATAACTTTCCCAGCTACAACAGGACAGCGGTAACGAGAGATTTAGAGGGATTTAAATTTGAGGCCTAGTATTTAGGCGCTGGGTCACCGGTATGGATTTAGTGACAGAATTAGACTTGGAAATGCACAGAAGCGTGTGTGTGAAGTTATTCTGAATGACCCTATGTGCACCTTCAATATTATATACCCTTTTAGGGATAGATTTCAAATAGCTCTGATATAGCAGAAACCACTAAATTATGAAATTGCTAAATTGGGAATTGTACTTCAACCCAGAACAAAAAATGTGCTTTGACGGACACTAAATATCTTGCCCAGCAACAACAGTACAGCGGTGGGTAACGAGAGATTTAGAGGGATTTAAATTTGAGGCCTAGTATTTAGGCGCTGGGTCACCGGTATGGATTTAGTGACAGAATTAGACTTGGAAATGCACAGAAGCGTGTGTGTGAAGTTATTCTGAATGACCCTATGTGCACCTTCAATATTATATACCCTTTTAGGGATAGATTTCAAATAGCTCTGATATAGCAGAAACCACTAAATTATGAAATTGCTAAATTGGGAATTGTACTTCAACCCAGAACAAAAAATGTGCTTTGACGGACACTAAATATCTTGCCCAGCAACAACAGTACAGCGGTGGGTAACGAGAGATTTAGAGGGATTTAAATTTGAGGCCTAGTATTTAGGCGCTGGGTCACCGGTATGGATTTAGTGACAGAATTAGACTTGGAAATGCACAGAAGCGTGTGTGTGAAGTTATTCTGAATGACCCAATGTGCACCTTCAATATTATATACCCTTTTAGGGATAGATTTCAAATAGCTCTGATATAGCAGAAACCACTAAATTATGAAATTGCTAAATTGGGAATTGTACTTCAACCCAGAACAAAAAATGTGCTTTGACGGACACTAAATATCTTGCCCAGCAACAACAGTACAGCGGTAACGAGAGATTTAGAGGGATTTAAATTTGAGGCCTAGTATTTAGGCGCTGGGTGACAGGTATGGGTTTAGTGACAGAATTAGACTTGGAAATACACAGTAGCGGGTGTGTGTGAAGTTATTCTGAATGACCCAATGTGCACCTTCAATATTATATACCCTTTTAGGGATAGATTCCAAATAGCTCTGATATAGCAGGAACCACTAAATTATGAAATTGCTAAATTGGGAATTGTACTTCAACCCAGAACAAAAAATGTGCTTTGACGGACACTAAATATCTTGCCCAGCAACAACAGTACAGCGGTAACGAGAGATTTAGAGGGATTTAAATTTGAGGCCTAGTATTTAGGCGCTGGGTGACAGGTATGGGTTTAGTGACAGAATTAGACTTGGAAATACACAGTAGCGGGTGTGTGTGAAGTTATTCTGAATGACCCAATGTGCACCTTCAATATTATATACCCTTTTTGGGATAGATTTCAAATAGCTCTGATATAGCAGGAACCACTAAATTATGAAATTGCTAAATTGGGAATTGTATTTCAACCCAGAACAAGAAATGTGCTTGAACGGACACTAAATAACTCGCCCAGCTACAGCACTAGGGACAGATTTAGCTGGATATAAATTTGAGGCCTAGTATTTAGGCGCTGGGTGACCGGTATGGATTTAGTGACAGAATTAGACTGGGATATGGCCAAAAAATAAACAGACTATTGCTGGTTAAATGCACTTGGTGTGACAGCTTCACCCTGATGTAGGCTTTAGCCAAAAAACAACCACACCATTGAGGGTTAAATGCACTTGGTGACAGGCGCAGCTTGCCCCTGATTTTGTATATGGCCAAAAAATGAACAGACTATTGCTGGTTAAATGCACTTGGTGTGACAGCTTCACCCTGATGTAGGCTTTAGCCAAAAAACAACCACACCATTGAGGGTTAAATGCACTTGGTGACAGGCGCAGCTTGCCCCTGATTTTGTATATGGCCAAAAAATGAACAGACTATTGCTGGTTAAATGCACTTGGTGTGACAGCTTTCACCCTGATGTAGGCTTTAGCCAAAAAACAACCACACCATTGAGGGTTAAATGCACTTGGTGACAGGCGCAGCTTGCCCCTGATTTTGTATATGGCCAAAAAATGAACAGACTATTGCTGGTTAAATGCACTTGGTGTGACAGCTTCACCCTGATGTAGGCTTTAGCCAAAAAACAACCACACCATTGAGGGTTAAATGCACTTGGTCGCAGCTTGTGCTGGCGCACCACAAGACACAAAATGGCCGCCGATCACCCCAGAAAAATGAGACTGACAAACGGTCTGTGCAGCCTAAAAACAGTGAGCAATTGAGGATCAGCAGCTCAATGATCCACAGCTGCAGATCGATCAGTTAATCAAGTCCTTTGGAGGAGTTAATCTGCCTAATCTCGCCCTACTGTCGCAGCCGCAACCTCTCCCTACGCTAATCAGAGCAGAGTGACGGGCGGCGCTATGTGACTCCAGCTTAAATAGAGGCTGGGTCACATGGTGCTCTGGCCAATCACAGCCATGCCAATAGTAGGCATGGCTGTGATGGCCTCTTGGGGCAAGTAGTATGACGCTTGTTGATTGGCTGCTTTGCAGCCTTTCAAAAAGCGCCAAGAAAGCGTCACAAAAGCGCCAAGAAAGCGACGAACACCGAACCCGAACCCGGACTTTTACGAAAATGTCCGGGTTCGGGTCCGTGTCACGGACACCCCAAAATTCGGTACGAACCCGAACTATACAGTTCGAGTTCGCTCATCCCTAGTTACCATGTTTTTATTGTACACACCATGAAAACATTCACAGTGCAGGTGGAAAAAGTATGTGAACCCCTAGACTAATGACATCTCCAAGAGCTAATTGGAGTTACTGTAGGTGTCAGCCAACTGGAGTCCAATCAATGAGATGAGATTGGAGGTGTTGGTTACAGCTGCCCTATAAAAAACACATACCAGTTATGGGTTTGCTTTTCACAAGAAGCATTGCTTGATGTGAATGATGCCTCGCACAAAAGAGCTCTCAGAAGACCTACAATTAAGAATTGTTGACTTGCATAAAGCTGTAAAAGGGTTATAAAAGTATCTCAAAAAGCCTTGCTGTTCATCAGTCCACGTGTGCTGTTCCAGCTTTTATTCTTCTATTGTACTAATTACTGTGTTCACATTATCCTGTCATGTACTATGTTGTGTAACGCTGCCACCCTGTGGTTATTCTTATAATACCTTTTATAGTGTGTTATGTAAATTTCCATTGCTATGCTCTCCTCCCTCTTTTGTGATATCACATCCTCTGCAAGGTCCTTCGTACTTGCTCTTTGTTGCAGACTTCAAGATGGTGAGAGCAATTCTTTTTGACCTCTAATATCTCTAATATCCTCTAGCATACCCTGATTCTCTGCATTTGTTTTCAAGCAAAGTAATCAAAAAATTATCAAAGCTTCACCATTGTATTCTCCTCACTGGATTATCACATGCAACTGGTGCCTATATCTGGAGATATTAGTCAGTTCAGCTATCTACCATTGCTTGTACAGGGGCTATCACTCACAACCAATCAGGGGATTTCCTCTAACGTACATCTGTGGCAGAATAGTCAAAAAGAAGCTTAATCTACAGTCTTGCATGTCTACACACAGTCTGCCAGCGAGCTTGGAGCTGTCCGCCATCTTACACGCACGTGGCTTCATAAGCACAGTGCACAAGCTGGAATACCCTCTTAAAGAGACAGTACTGCTTAAACAGGAATAACATGTCCACAAGAGGCTTAGTGGATCTCTCAGTAACTGAACATACAGAAAGTCACCCTGCTCCCAAAAACTCAGATATGCAGGAAGCAGAGTCCATGTTAACTGAAGAACAAGCAGTACGATCTAAACGTGTTATCAAGCCAACACAAAAGATTAGAGAGAACTTTGAGGCGACCAAGGAAGAGTTCAGTGACAATTTAAACAATTTATGGCAGAGAACTGAACACTATATAGCAGCTCTTTTATAATATAACAACGACCCAACAAAGTTAACCACAACGTTGAATCGCTTAACTAACTCCTATATCCGCTATCAGCGACTCTCTGCTAAGTACATCACTTTCCTGAGCGACTCTGATTTTGACAAAGCTTTAGAGGAGCTGAGTGAGAGAAAGAATCTCCTTGAAGAGAAGGATGCCCTAGTACAAGATGCTAAGAGCAAGGCAGAACTCCGCATCGCACACTTACAGGAGGCAAGATCCCATCGATCAACTTCAAGTAAACATACAAAATATACCCTTTCATCTTCCAAAACCTCTCGTTCCGGAAGGTCAGCCTTGCATGACAAGCTTATAGAAGTCCGGGCAGAAGCAGAGGAAGTTAGCGTAAGACGTTCCTTTGCTAAGAAGGAGGCTGAGACAGAAGCCCAGCTAAAGATCCTCCAGACAGAAAGGGAAGAAGCAGCTACCTTAGCTAAACTAAAGGTCCTCGAGCAAGCATTAGGCCAAGGTACCGACCCAGACTGTTTCGTCCCAGAAGAGGAAGACCCAGCCGACCGCACTGCCAGGTATGTGCTAAGGCAACCATCGCCTACTCCTCCTCCTAAATCGCATGCACCAACGCCTCTTCTAACTCACCAACTGGGCGAACCCACGGAGTACCAGAAATCGTTACACCCCAGTAATAAGGTAATATCTAGCACCAAGCGGGCTGACCATCCAGAGACTAAACCGCAGCTTAATCCTTATGCCACATCATTCCATCCTGATCAATCTCAACCTTATCTGCCAGAGCCCCTACATGCTCTAGAAACACCACAATGCAATACAGCAGTATGGAATGGGAGATCAGACATGTCAGACTTTGCCAGATATGCAGGGAGCTGATTAACATTAGTCTCTCAAGGTTTGATGACCGTGCCGAAAACTACAGGGCCTGGAAATCGACCTTTAAAGCAGTAATCGGTGATCTAAACCTCACTGCCAGGGAGGAACTTGACTTGCTCATCAAATGGTTAGGCCGAGAATCTGCAGAACGCATAAAGACATTAAGAGTGGTTCATGCAGGCCACTCAGAGGAAGGTCTCGCTGCAGCATGGGAGAGACTTGAACAGACCTATGGCAGTCCAGAAGCTATAGAAAGTGCCTTATTCAGGAGACTTCAAGCCTTCCCAAGGATAACTGGCAAAGACAATCGCAAACTCCAGGATCTGAGTGACCTACTAAAAGAACTTGAATTGCCAAAAATGGACCCACGTCTGCCAGGACTGAGTTACCTTGATACCGCCCATGGCGTCAAGCCAATAGTGTCAAAACTACCACATGGCATGCAAGAGAAATGGGCAGACCAGGGCTCCAGATACAAGAGAGAACACAATATGTCTTTTCCCTCTTTCTCTTATTTTACCAGATTCATCAGTGACCAAGCTAGGAAGAAGAATGACCCCAGCTTTGACTTCACTGAATCCACTCTACCTGCTTCATCCTCATGTTCAAGGTATGACAACACCACAAATAAATGTAGAGACTTAAGGGGGACAGTATCCGTTAGGAAAACCAATGTTCCACTCATTTCAACCTGCACTACTAGGAAGGAAGACCCTGTCCTCAAAGAAAAGGACCCTAACCGCATGTGCCCCATCCATACCTCATCCTTTAAAGGAGTGTCGTGGGCTCAGGGCAAAGACCTTGCAAGAACGCAGAGAGATACTCAAAGAGCTTGGAGTGTGTTACAAGTGTTATGCCTTATCAAATCATATGGCGAAAGACTGTAAGGTTATTATCAAGTGTGCAGAATGCAGCAGTGACAAGCACGTTACAGCAATGCATCCTACCTTGCCTTCAGACAACGCACCATCTCAAGCTGCGACCAATGCCGTCGCACTTCATGGCGGGGAGCCATCGGCTCAAGAATTAGCTACAACTACCGTTTCCTCTTCCTGTATGGCTATATGTGGCAAGGAGGCTGATTCTAAGTGCTGTGCAAAGGTGTGTTTGGTCAATGTCTACCCAGAAGGGCAATCTGAAAGGGCCATCAGAATGTACGCAATTATTGATGAACAAAGCAATAGGTCTCTGGCAAAACCTAAATTCTTTGAGATTTTCGGCATAGCAGGAGAAGCAACACCATATACCCTCAACACTTGTTCTGGTCGTGTAGAGACTTATGGCAGAAGAGCCACTGGATACCTTATCTCCTCCATTAAAGGGAACGTTCATATACCCTTGCCAATGTTAATTGAATGCGACCAAATACCAGATGAAAGAGATGAAATTCCTACTCCAGAAGCTGCATACCATCATTCCCACTTGAAACATCTAGCTAGTGAGATTCCCCCTATGGACATGAATGCTGACATTCTACTTCTGCTTGGGAGAGACATTCTGAGGGTCCACAAGGTGCATCAACAATACAACGGTCCTGATAATGCCCCATATGCACAGAGACTCAATTTAGGCTGGGTAATCGTGGGTGATGTATGTATAAATAAGAGCCACAAACCATCTCAAGTGAACTCCTTCAAAACCTTTGTGCTCAACAATGGTTGCACATCTCATTTTAAGCCATGTGTTCATCATTATGAGGTGAAGGAAAGGATTTCTAACCTCTTAAAGACACCAGACATCATTCCTACCAGTTATGACAACTTAGGAAAAACTGTGTTTTGTACAACACCAGACGACAACAAATTGGCCTTGTCCATGGATGACAAAGAGTTTATTAAAATAATGGACGATGAATTCTTCAAAGATGCATCTAACCACTGGGTTGCACCTTTACCTTTCCGTTCTGTAAGAGCCAGACTCCCTAGCAACCGGGAACAAGCACTCTCCAGATTCATCTCCTTGCAACGTACGTTAAAAAACAAACCAGAAATGAAAAGTCATTTTGTGGCCTTTATGGAAAAGATATTTCGCAATGATCATGCAGAGCCGACTCCACCCTTACAAGAGCATGAAGAATGCTAGTACCTTCCATCCTTTGGGGTATATCACCCACGAAAACCAAACCAAATAAGAGTGGTATTCGACTCAAGTGCCAAACATAATGGCGTATCTCTGAATGACGTCCTTCTCACCTGTCCGAACCTGACCAATGATCTGGTGGGAGTGCTCATGAGATTCAGAAAGGAGCCAGTAGCCATTACTGCTGACATTGAACAAATGTTCCATTGCTTTATCGTGCGGCAAGATCATAGAAACTACCTCAGGTATCTTTGGCACAGAGACAATGACACCAGCAAAGAAATTGTTGAATGCTGCATGAAGGTGCACGTGTTTGGTAACAGTCCTTCACCTGCTGTTGCTACATATGGCCTATTTAGGGCTGCCTTAGATGGTGAGTCTGAATTTGGGGAACATGCCAGAAACTTTGTTGTGAGAGACTTCTATGTGGACGACGCACTCAAATCCTTCCCTACCGCGGAGGAGGCCATAGATCTGCTCAAAAGGACACAAGGTATGCTTTCAAAGTCTTGTCTAAAGTTACATAAGATAGCCTCTAACTGTGCTGCCGTAATGAAAGCCTTCCAGCTCAGTGATCCTGCCACAGAATTCAGAGATTTGAATCTAGGGATAGACGATCCACCAGTAAAGAGAAGTCTGGGCCTGAGGTGGGACTTAGCAAATGGCTCCCTTGGATTTCAAGTTAACTCCAAAACCTGAGCACACCATTCCTAGACTCAAACTTTGTTGGACTGTGCTAGCCGTAGTGATTGCGGACTTTATACAACGTGAGCTGGATATTCAGGTGGATGACATTCAATTTTACACAGACAGTAAGGTTGTCCTGGGTTACATCTACAACCAGTCAAAACGCTTCTATGTTTATGTCAGTAACCGCATTGAAAGGGTTAGAAGTTCCTCTAAACCTGAACAGTGGCACTATGTTCCATCTCATCTCAACCCCGCAGATTGTGCCACCAGACCAGCATCTGGTAGAGTCTCTGCAACTTCTTCTTGGTTAACAGGTCCAGCGTTTCTGCTGAACCAGAATGGAGAAACTCCTACTCAAGATGTCTTCAGTCTCCAGGACCCTCATGAAGATCCAGAGATTCGGCCTGAAGTTAGTACCTTCGTCACCAAGTCTGAAAGGAGGGCTGGCTTGGGCTTTCATCGCTTTGAACGCTTCTCTAGATGGTCAAGACTCATTCACATCATTGCAAGGTTAGTCCACATTGTTCACTGTTTTTATGCTGAGAAGCATAACACTGACTGTCGCAGTTGGCACCTGTGCCATAAACCTCTCACGGCAGAAGACATTATTCTAAGTGAATTGCTTGTGATACGTAACGTACAGCAGAGTGCCTTTAAAATGGAACTGAAATGTATACATGACAAGCAAGAGATACCAAAAGGCAGCCCCATTGTCAACTTGAAACCAGTAATTGATGATCGTCGCATGCTGAGAGTTGGTGGTCGCCTAAACAAGGCTAAGCTAGAGATTTCAGAAATGAATCCCCTCATTATTCCTGCCAAACACCACGTTACTACACTGCTGATATGGCATTATCCTGAAAGAGTCCAGCATCAAGGCCGGCATTTCACTGAGGGCGCTTTAAGAGCCACAGGCCTTTGGATAGTGGGAGCAAAAAGACAGATTTCTCATATTATTCACCATTGCATTAAATGTCGCAAGGCGAGAGGAAAATTACAACATCAACAAATGTCTGATTTGCCAGTTGATAGGACAAGCACCGAACCACCGTTCACTTATGTTGGTCTGGACGTCTTTGGGCCATGGATAGTCACTGCACGTAAGACCAGAGGTGGTCATGCAGAAAGCAAACGATGGGCAGTGTTGTTTACATGCTTAAAGGGGTTCTTCACTTTCATTTAACTGATGATCTATCCTCTGGATAGATCATCAGCTTCTGATCGGCGGGGGTCTGACACCCAGGACCCCCGCCGATCAGCTGTTTGAGAAGGCAGCGGCGCTCCAGCAGCGCCGCGGCCTTCTCACTGTTTACCGCCGGGCCGCCCGCCCACTGACGTCACGACTTGTATCAACTAGAGTGGGCGCGGCTAAGCTCCATTCAAGTGAACAGAGCTTAGCCGCGCCCACTCTAGTTGATACAAGTCGTGACGTCAGTGGGCGGGCAGCCTGGCGGTAAACAGTGAGAAGGCCGCGGCGCTGCTGGAGCGCCGCTGCCTTCTCAAACAGCTGATCGGTGTCAGACCCCCGCCGATCAGAAGCTGATGATCTATCCAGAGGAAGAGTCCAAGTGAAGAATCTATGAACGCTTCTAGCTTCATCAATGCTTTAAGACGATTCCTCCCCATCAGAGGACCAGTAAAGCAAATAAGATCTGACTGTGCAACCAACTTCATAGGAGCCTGTCGAGAGTTTCAAATTGACTCTAAACCAGTTCAATAATGGTTGTACATGGATCTTTAACCCCCCTCATGCCTCTCATATGGGCGGTTCATGGGAAAGAATGATAGGCATCACCCGCAAAATATTGGACTGTATTCTTATGAACTCAAACTTCTCAAGGCTCACCCATGAGACTTTGACTACCTTCCTGGCTGAGGTATCTGCTATTGTCAACTCAAGACCTCTTGTACCTGTATCTATGGATCCAGAATCCCCTGCCATTCTCACTCCAGCAACTCTTCTCACTCAGAAGTTTGGATCTGTTCCTAATCCACCTGAAAAGTCTTCTTCCAGTAACCTATATCTGAAACAGTGGAAGCACGTTCAACATCTGGCCAACTGTTCCTGGAGCAGGTGGAAAAAGGAGTACTTAACGCTTCTGCAAGCATGTAGAAAGTGGCAACAGGTCAAGCCAAACTTACAAATAGGAGCTCTTGTACTCATGAAAGACCAGAACGTGGAAAGAAACTCCTGGCCCATGGGACTCATCTCAAAAGTCTTCACCAGTGAAGATGGCAAAGTTCGCAAGGTGGGAGTGACCATCGCGAAACAAAGCCATGCCAAATCCTTTATCAGGCCTGCATCTGAGATTGTGCTCCTCTTACCCGTAGAGGAATGATTCTTTTACTTGAGGAACTTTATTCCTGGGATCCAGAAGACTCAAGGCGTTGGACTGTTCCAGTTACCATTTCCAGTGTTTTTTGTTTGTTTTTGTCTTTTAGGTTTCAACATTTCATGGACATTTTGTAGTTGCATATATAGGGAAATCCAAGGATTTCAGACTGGGAGTGTGCTGTTCCAGCTTTTATTCTTCTATTGTACTAATTACTGTGTTCGCATTATCCTGTCATTTACTATGTTGTGTAACGCTGCCACCCTGTGGTTCTTATAATACCTTTTATAGTGTGTTATGTAAATTTCCATTGCTATGCTCTCCTCCCTCTTTTGTGACATCACATCCTCTGCAAGGTCCTTCGTACTTCCTCTTTGTTGCAGACTTCAAGATGGTGAGAGCAATTCTTTTTGACCTCTAATATCTCTAATATCCTCTAGCATACCCTGATTCTCTGCATTTGTTTTCAATAAATGATCAAAGCTTCACCATTGTATTCTCCTCACTGGATTATCACATGCAACTGGTGCCTATATCTGGAGATATTAGTGAGTTCAGCTATCTACCATTGCTATCACTCACAACCAATCAGGGAATTTCCTCTAACGTACATCTGTGGCAGAATACCACGGTAAGACAAATTGTCTATAAATGGAGAAAGTTCAGCACTGCTGCTACTCTCCCTAGGAGTGGCCATCCTGTAAAGATGACTGCAAGAGCACAGTGCAGACTGCTCAATGAGGTGAAGAAGAATCCTTGAGTGTCGGCTAAAGACTTACAAAAGTCTCTGGCATATGCTTACATCCCTGTTAGCGAATCTATGATACGCAAAATAATAAACAAGAATGGATTTCATGGGAGGATACCACAGAGGAAGCCACTGCTGTCCAAAAAAACAAACATTGCTGTACGTTTACAGTTTGCGCAAGAGCACCTGGATGTTCCACAGCAGTACTGGCAAAATATTCTGTGGACAGATGAAACCAAAGTTGAGTTGTTTGGAAGAGACACACAACACTATGTTGCGTCAGGGCCTGGACGGATTGCTATCATCAAAGGAAAAATGAATTCCCAAGTTTATCAAGACATTTTTCAGGAGAACTTAAGGCCATCTGTCCACCAGCTGAAGCTAAACAGAAAATGGATGTTGCAACAGGGCAACGACCCAAAGCATAGAAGTAAATCAACAACAGTATGGCTTAAACAGAAGAAAATACACCTTCTGGAGTGGCCCAGTCAGAGTCCTGACCTCAACCCGATTGAGATGCTGTGGCATGAGCTCAAGAAAACGATTCACACTAGACATCCCAAGAATATTGCTGAACTGAAACAGTTCTGTAAAGAGGAATGGTCAAGAATTATTCCTGACCGTTGTGCACGTCTGATCTGCAACTACAGGACACTTTTGGTTGAAGTTATTGTTGCCAAAGGAGGTTCAACCAGTTATTAAATCTAAGGGTTCACATACTTTTTCCACCTGCACTGTGAATGTTTACATGGTGTGTTCAATAAAAACATGGTAACATTTAATTCTTTCTGTGTTATTAGTTTAAGCAGACTGCGATTGTCTATTGTTGTGACTTACAAATGCATTGCAAGAGTGGATCCGTCTCTTCGCTTGTCATGCGGACAGATGGATCCGTCTTGTATCTTTTTTCACATTTTTACCTTTTCAATGCCGGATCCGACACTAATACATTCCTATGGGGAAAAATGCTGGCTCCGGCTTTCAGGCAAGTCTTCAGTTTTTTTCGCCGGAGATAAAACTGTAGCATGCTACGGTTTTATTTTTTGCCTGATCAGTCAAAACGACTGAACTGAAGACATCCTGATGCATCATGAACGGATTACTCTCCATTCAGAATGTATGGGGATATGCCTGATCAGTTCTTTTCCGGTATAGCGCCCCTGTGACGGAACTCTATGACAGAAAAGAAAAACGCAAGTGTGAAAGTACCCTAAGGCCTCTTTCACACGGGCATTGCGGGAAAACGTGCGATTTTTCCGTGTGAGTGCAAAACATTGTAATGCGTTTTGCACGCGTGTGAGAAAAATCGGCATGTTTGGTACCCAAACCCGAACTTCTTCACAAAAGTTCGGGCTTGGGGTCGGGGTTCTGTAGATTGTATTATTTTCCCTTATAACATGGTTATAAGGGAAAATAATAGCATTCTGAATACAGAATGCATATTAAAATAGCGCTGGAGGGGTTAAAAAATAAATAAAAAATCATTAAACTCACCTTAATCCACTTGATAGCGCAGCCGACATCTCATTGTGCCTTGATCTTAGGCCTCTTTCACACTTGCGTTCTCCGGATCCGGCGTGTACTCCATTTGCCAGAATTACACGCCGGATCCTGAAAAACGCAAGTGTACTGAAAGCATTTGAAAATGCTTTCAGTGTTACTATGGCAGCCAAGACGCTATTAAAGTCCTGGTTGCCATAGTAGGAGCGGGGAGCAGGGGAGCGGTATACTTGCAGTCCGTGCGGCTCCCGGGGCGCTCCAGAGTGACGTCAGAGCGCCCCATGCGCATGGATGACGTGCCATGCGATCACGTCATCCATGCGCCTGGGGCGCCCTGACGTCACTCTGGAACGCCCCGGGAGCCGCACGGACAGTAAGTATGCTGCTCCCCACTACACTTTACCATGGCTGCCAAGACTTAAGCGTCCCGGCAGCAATGGTAACTATTGAGAAAAAGCTAAACGTCGGATCCGGCAATGCGCCGAAACGACGTTTAGCTTAAGGCCGGATCCGGATCAATGCCTTTCAATGGGCATTAATTCCGGATCCGGCCTTGCGGCAAGTCTTCAGGATTTTTGGCCGGAGCAAAAAGCGCAGCATGCTGCGGTATTTTCTCCGGCCAAAAAACGTTCCGTTCCGGAACTGAAGACATCCTGATGCATCCTGAATGGATTTCACTCCATTCAGAATGCATTAGGATAAAACTGATCGGTATTCTTCCGGCATAGAGCCCCGACGACGGAACTCTATGCCGGAAGAAAAGAACGCAGATGTGAAAGAGCCCTTAGCTGTGTGCAGTAACAGGACCTGTGGTGACGTCACTCCGGTCCATATTATTCCAAAGGGTTCACATCCATATCATTCCAAAGGGTTCACATACTATTTCTGTATGTGTGTGTGTGTGTGTGTGTGTGTGTATATGGTGTTTCATATAGATATATAATTTATTTTACTGTAGTAGCAAAAAAGTTGAGGTTTATGTCTTTTATTTTATTTTTTTTATAATTTTTTATTGAAAGGTATATTGTAAATGGTACAATTTACAAATTATGCATATTGGACAAAAATAATAATACATACAAAATAAATAATAATACATACAAAATAAATAATAATAACACAAGTAGGTATCGACAATGTCTACATCAGAAAATACAGACAGAATATGCACCGTGTGCGATGAGGTGAAACACTGAGCACAGCTCCCCCTACACATCCTAGCAAGGAATTACGTCCCAATTACATTTTATCCCACAAATCTAGAGCAAATGGTGAGGAAGTGGAACCGCATAAGCGCTGGATAACCAAAGTAACCATGTGTTATGTGTTGCAATTCTATTTTTCATAGAGGAGGCAAAGGTGAATTTGCGCTGCATATGATAGTTAACCAGCCCAATGACTTCACCAGTTGATAGGGACTGTAGACCTTTCCACTGGCGAGCAACCACTGTTTTTGCAGCTGAAAGAATCTTAGCTACTATGTTCCTGCTTTCATTAGGTAAATCCCCTAGGCCGATGCTAAGAATCGCCAACTCTGAGGTCAGAATTCCCTTGATCCCCGTGACCTCTTCTAGTATTTTTGACACTGAGTCCCAGAAATGGATTAAGGCTGTACAGCTCCACCACATATGATACGGCGTACCAATCTTTCTCACACTCTCTCCAGCACAAAGGTGAATATTCTGGATTGGAATGGGCTAATCTGTTGGGGGTGAGATACCACCTTAATTGGATTTTTCTATTCTGCTCAGCATGATTGATGCATTTCGAGGATTTGATGGACCAAAATAGCGCATCATTCCATTTGTCCAATGTGAATTCTTTCCCCATTTCAGCCTCCCATCTAGACATGAAGAGCTTTTTACACTCTCCTTCTGAGGATTGCATAAGAGAGTACCAAAAAGATAGGCTGGAATGGGGAAGGGCATCCACACTGAGAATCTTGATAAGTGGGTCTCGCATGTTTACCTCTGTGTCTAAGGTAAGAGGTGAAAGAAAGTGACGTAAAATACAGAGTTTGGTAATTTAAAGTTATTGTGCAGAGACTCAAAGGAGCGTAGGACAGAGTTCTCGAATATACTCCCTAAAGTACCTATTCCGCAGTTCAGCCAACCTGTAATTTGGAGCGTGGGGATGTGGTACTCAATGACTGATAAGGGAAACTGCTTCTTCTCAATAGGAAAGGGCGTTTTATTTTTAAATATATGGGCCCAAGCAAATATGGTAGCTTGCATCGTATCTAATGGCATGGGGAAAATAAAAGGTTTTAATAAATATGCCGCCAGCAGTGATTTCAAAGATCTCCTTTTAACATAAACCTCCTCAATTGTTAACCATTTATGTGGTGAGGATGGGGACCACCATTCCATAGATTGGCCATATAATACCTGTGGAGGTCAGGAACCCCCAATCCCCCCTTACGGAGAGCTGGGAATAGCACATGTTTGCTAATTCTGGGGCGGGTACCTCCCCAAATGAACCCCAGCATGTCGTCCTGCAACTTTTTTATGTGAGCTCTCGGGAATTTCAATGGGATACATCTGAATATGTACAAGATCTTTGGGAGCACTATCATCTTTACTATATTAATTTTAACTATCCATGAAAGTAACACTTTGCCATATTTGGAGTAATCCTTTTGCAGTTCCGATCTTAATAATTTGTGGTTAAGCGAAATCATGTCCGTTAATGAGCTGGTTAGCTCCACTCCCAAATATCTAATCGATTCAGACGTCCAATTGAAAGGATACCTGTCACCAAGGTCCTGATGTAAGCTGGCAGGTACATTGATGGGGAGCACGTTGGTTTTACTAACATTTAACTTATAGTATGATACGCATGAATACTGGTCCAACATTTCTAGTGCAGCTGGTAGTGAGATCAGAGGGTTAGCTAGCGTCAAAATGACATCGTCAGTATACAATCCTATGCAGTGCGAATGTTCCCCCACTGATCCCCGATATCCGCGCGCATTTACGCATTTTCTCTGCCATGGGTTCCATCACCAGCGCAAATATCAGGGGTGACAGCGGACACCCTTGCCTAGTCCCATTGGTAATTGAGAAAGGGGCAGATAAGAAACCCGAAGCCAGAACGTTTGCGCTAGGCGCTGTGTAAAGCCCTAAGATAGCTTGCAGAAAGTGACCATCAAACCCAAATTTCCTAAGGGTCTGGTCCAGGAACCCCCAGTGCACTCTGTCAAATGCTTTTTCAGCGTCTAAGGAAACAAAGATCGTGGGAGTCCTGGACCAACCAGCAATCTGGATTAGGTCTATCATTTTCCTAGTACCATCTCTGCACTGCCTTCCTGGCACAAAGCCAACCTGATCCTGATTAATTAGGGCTGGTAAAACCGTGTTCAGACGAGTGGCAAGTAACTTAGCAAACAGCTTGAGGTCAGCGTTCAATAGGGAAATTGGTCTGAAGTTTTCAGGGGCATCCGGGGATTTCCCTGGCTTAGGCAGAGTGATTACAGTGGCCTTAAGCATTTCTGGTGGGATATTTCCCGACTGTAGGAATGAGTTATACAGTTTGGTTAAGTAGGGGAGTAGGGTTAACTGAAATGTTTTGTAATATTCCACTGGAAAGCCGTCAGGGCCAGGGGCCTTGTTAGACGGGGTGGATTTAATGGTTTTTAAAATTTCTGCCGGGGTGAATGGCCTATTAAGACCTTGTAGGTCAGTTGCCAAAACTCTAGGTAATTTAAGGGAGTCCAGAAATGATCGCCTCCACGGATGGTTGTACTGTATTAACATCTGCTCGCAAATTGTATAGGGAGGAATAGTATGACGCAAAGGCATCAGTTATATCTTGTGGGTGCGTATATACTTTATCTTTATACTTTAGGCTTGTTATTCTAGCTGCGGCTTTATTGGTTTTCAATCTGTGCGCCAAAAGCGCACCAGCTCTGTCCCCAGCATGATAAAAGTTTGACTTCAACCGTTTCATCCCTAGTTCTTGTCTATAAAGGAGGAGGGTTCTAAGTGCAGATCTACACTCCTGAAGAGATACTAACGAGCTGTGGTTATTATTGGTTTTATGACATTGCTCCGCATTTTGTAGGCAGGTAAGAGCATCTTGTATTGCCTGACTTCTGCGTCTATTCACTCTCGCCGCCATTTGCAATAATACCCCTCTCATAAATGCCTTGTGTGTAAGCCAAAGGGTATCTACATTAGTGTCAGGAAGATCATTAAATGATAGGAATTCCTGTATGGTGTCTGTAATCCCTTTCACCCTATCCGGACATTTGAGCAGGTAGGAATTCATTCTCCATTGCGGTCTGGGCAGGTCTGGAACACTGTCATCTATAACAATGCTGACCAGGGTCTGACCAGGTTGCTCCCCCAATGTCGGACTGTACAACCCTATGCAGGAGGTTTTTAGAGACTAGAATGTAATCAATGCGGGACTGAGATAAGTGCGCAGTAGATATATACGTATAATCACACTCATTACTGTGCTGGTAGCTCCAAACATCATGAAATGCAGACTCGTACAGTATAGATTTGAGCTCCGCTCTACGACACCCTTGTGCTGATTTAAAAGCCAGTGCTGCATTAACCGGAATGTTATAGTCCCCTCCCATTATTACCTCTCCCTCCGCCATTTTCTCCACCTTATTGAACAACCTCCTACAGAAGGCCACCTGTCCGACATTGGGGGCATAAACAGACACTAAAGTGTACGGTTTACTGTCTAGCATACACAATAAAATGATATACCTCCCCGCCGAGTCTGTTATACATTTTTTAAAGGAGAAATTGATTGTAGCCTTCACCCCAATAAGTACCCCTGCTGCCTTCTTTTTCCTAGTATGCGAGTGGAATAGAACTGGAAAATTTTTGTGCTTACATCTAAATGCATCTTTAACCAACAAGTGCGTTTCTTGCAGCAGGATGACATCACTTTTAGTTTTAGATGCCTCTGACCAAAGTTGCGAGCGTCTGAACGGGGAGTTCAGGCCGCGCACATTGAGGGATAATATTTTCAGCC
Source organism: Bufo gargarizans (assembly GCF_014858855.1). NCBI lineage: Eukaryota > Metazoa > Chordata > Amphibia > Anura > Bufonidae > Bufo > Bufo gargarizans. The sequence goes on from NC_058088.1 coordinate 120,762,979, forward strand.
CCATTGCTGGTATATTGGGACTCTTAGTGACTCACAACTCCACCTATTCATGTGAGGACCCACCACGTTAAGCACAAACTTAGCACAGGTTGCATACATAATATACATTGGTACCGGCACAAAAACAAAACATAACAAATGAAAAATAAAATTAAACGTTAACTGTAACGTGGTCATTAAGGCCTAAGTAGCCTGACCAGATGAATGTAGGTCAGGGGACGTATAGAACAAGTCCAGTAGGGGCAAAAAAGAAGATGAACTTCAGCTCCTTACTACGGATTAACATTGGAAAATATGATCAGTCAATCGACTACCCCTTGTCAGGGAAAACTCACATCAAGCAATGTCCCAGTCTGGAGGAATCCTATCTGGACGCGAGGCGGTCTCCTTTGCTTTACGCCGATCATCGCACTGGATACCCCATTTGCTGAGCTGCTTAACCGCCCCTTGCGGTGAATTAAAGATCTGCAAGCTGCCATTGTAAGTGACCAGTAGCTTAACTGGGAAGCCCCAACGGTACTGTTCCCGTAGAGTTGCTGTTATCAGAGCAAACTCCCTTCTTTTTGCGAGGGTGGCTGCAGAGGTCTGCATAGACCGCTATACCCTTAAAGTCCTCCGTTGGTGTCGCATTCTGCCTCAGGACTCTCAGGAACGCATCTTTGATGGTGTAGAAGTGGATCCTGGCAATGGTGTCACGCGGAAGGGAAGGATCGAGGCCCTTAGGCTTAGGCACTCTATGGATGCGGTCTATAATCAGGTCTCTTTCAGTAGTTTCTGGCAGTGCGGCTTTAATAAGTTGTTGCAGAAAGTGCTCTAACTCATTCGCTTTCACAGATTCCACGGATTCTGACGTTATTCCATCTGTGTCTGTCTTCCAAATCTTGAAGTTTAGCCGTTAATTTGGCTATATCTTCCTCCATAGCCTCATGGGCATCTATTAGAGAGTTGTGGGATGTGGCGAATTCAGCCATCTTGGCCTCCATGTGGGAAGTGCGCTCCCCTATGCTCTGTATATCTGCTTTGAGGTCTTTTAGCAGCCCCAGCATGTCCTCCTTCATGGAAGCACGTAGGCTCTCCAACATGGAGCGCATAATGTCTGCTGTTAGTAGCGGAGGATCCAGGGCTTCCCTTTCAGACCCGCGCTTATCTGCGGAGTAGCACGCAGGTGGTAATGGCGTTCCCGCCTGAGAGGCCGGTGTACAAACCAGAGATGGCGTCCCTCTCTGTCCAGGTTCTGCCGGCGCCACTTTACCAAAGAATTCCGTCAATTTGGCTGGGGCAGGACGCCTCCTAACTTTCCCCATGGCAGGAGCAGTAGTTTATGCTTCTAGGAGATGCGATATAGCACAGGAGTAGTAGCTGTGAGCCGCTTGAGGAATGTTAAGTCCGGAGCAGACGCGCTATGCGACCGGCGCCATCAGCGTGCAGGCCACGCCACCCGAGGTTTATGTCTTTTATGCTCTTACATAAATATGTATCCTAAAGGCACAGCTATTATTGGGTATTTCTAAGCCAAGTGTTCCTTAGTCAAGTAACTCACATAATAATGCACCCCCAGGTTAGTACTACAATATGGTACATTAAGAGCCCAGCATAATGACAGTACGAGTACCCGTGGGGATGCACCTACTGTCCTACAGATGCCATAACCACAGGTGAGAACTTAGTTCTTTGAGTGTCTGACTTCAATCGTATTATACCAAGTAACCAGAAGAGGGAGTGTTAAGACTGTAAAATGCCCTACGTATTGAGTTTCTAAGTTTGGAAAGACATGCACCAAGCAAAGACTTTACATAAAACTAGGGTGAGCATATGTCCTCTTTTTCCAGGACATGTCCTCTTTCTGAGACGTAAAAACACTTTCTGGCCAGGATTTATAAGTTACCAAAAATATCCGGGATTCTCAAGGAAAGGTGGTCCGTAAGGTGGGCACTATTAACGGGCTCAGTGAGGTTGGTTATTAACAGTACAAACTTAGATTGAGTCCTATTCTCTTTACTATTTTATTAATGATCTTGTAGAAGTCTTGCACAGTAAAATATACATTTTTGCAGATGACACTAAACTGTGTAAAGTAATTAACACGGAAGAGGACAGTATAGCGCTACAGATGCATCTGGATAGATTGGAGGGCAGAGAAGGTTTAACACGGACAAATGTAAGGTTATGCACATGGGAAGGAATAATGCAAGTCACCAGTGCATACTAAATGGTAAATCATTGGGTAACACTGACATGGAAAAGGACTTAATTGTAGAAACCAGTTTCAGGCAGCTGCTGCCAAGGCCAATAAGATAATGGGGTGCATCAAAAGGGGTATAGATGCCCGTGATGAGAACATAGTCCTGCAACTGTAGTGTCCCACTAGGTAAAGGTGGGCACTACACAGGTTAATGTGTTTCATTGCATTGAATGTCATGTGCATGTTTTTCCCTGTGTTATCTGGGTGTCAGGCCTGTCAGGGTGTAGTTTAGCCTCCCAGACGTTAGAGGGAGCCAGAGAGCCCTAGATATATATATAGGAAGGCCCAGACAGGGGAGAGTTAGTTCATTCCAGGGGACTAGAGGAGTTACCTCGTCAGCCTGAAGCTCCTGAGGCTAAGCTTAGCTCAGTCGAGACACCCCAGTAGCAGGACAGAACCTCCTGGGAGAAACCCACAGCCCTTCACCAGACAAGTCAGGATATCACAAGTAAAGATAAGTAACACTGATGGGCAGATGCTTTAGAAAGTAAAGCAAGGCTTTAATACCAGAGGAAGATATATATTTTACCAAGGATTTAAGCCACCATTTAGGCATCCGGGCCTTGGGATAGAAAGCCAGACAGGTGTTCTAGAAAGAACAGTGTACGCTATTTCTGAGGAAAGGTACAACCTGATTCTGAGTGCATTGTGGATTTACCCACTGAGTATCTTGCATAATCAATACCTGCCATCTTGTGAAATAAGCCTGCTTGTGAAGCTTGTGATCTAAAGGACTGTGTTACCATCTGTATGTACAAAGTTGGACTGTTAAGTAAAGCAACGTTTGGTTCACTATACCACCTGTGTACCTCACTTTTTCCAACTATCAATCGGTGTGCCACCGTCAAAGGCACTGGCGTCACGAACCTTAAAGGGACCTTGCCCCAGGCACTCAAAATACCTGTAACATCCAGGGCACCTCATCCACCATCAGGCCTGGTCCCTACATACAGAGTGTGCCCCAGAGGAACCGTGTCTACCTCTCCTTCACTGCCACATGCCTGCCCAGGGTTCTCCAATACAGTGAGCAACCCTCGATTGCCCATAACCGTGACCTCACTTCGCTATACCCTGCCGGTCTGGCGTGTTGCATAAATTGGCATCACGAACAGGATACAAACATTCCTGCGCCATTGCGGATACAAAAACTTTGTGCTGTTTATTGCCTTAAAGTGACAAGCCCTAATTGCTTTATTGAAAATTGCTGGGCCAAAGTGAACTGTGATAATTGCGGTGTGAAGATTGTATTATCTGGACTGTTTGCTGCTGATTTAAGTCACAGCTTGCTGTCAGTGAATAGACAGCCATATTGCCCACTTAACCTGATTGGATTACAAGCGCGCCTCGTGGAGCTGTTTGGCGCGAAAAGAACCAGGCGGAGTCATCGCCCAACCAACAAGGAAGAAGAACGCCGCCCTGTCTGGAGGAAAAGGTGCCGCCTACCTGAGTCCCGGAGCTACGAGAGGCCACGCCCATCTGCTGACGCGGTACGCAGGACGTTCGACACCCGTAGCTGCGCATCTCGCGAGACCTGGAGCGAGCACCACCGGAGTAAGTACAGACTTTAAAAACTTTTGCCGGCTTCTCCGTTTATCTTACCGGAAGCTTCCCGACCCCTGCCAGGGCACCGGAGGGACCCCCGTTGGCAACCAAAGACTTGTCTGAAAAAAAAAAAAGTTATTGCCATTACCGCTCCGGTCCACTCCGCTACATTTAAAGGGCCATACTCACCTAGCAACGCCATGTCCGCACCTGAGGAAATCGGGCAAGCGGCCCCAGTGGTGCCTGCTGAAGTACCCACAGCCGACTCTAGGGCCCCTGCCGCCGCGGCACCGCCAAGCCTGATGCCGCTAACCATGCCGTACTATTTCGGGGCCCCCTGGTTCCCACGTTATTCAGGGGAAGCCCACAAGTTAAAAGACTTTAGGGAGCAGATACTGGCCTTGTTCTGGCTTTATCCCATTACTGCTGAACAACAAATGGAGATCCTCCTAGCTCAATTAGAAGGGGCCGCCCGCAGGGAAGTCATGTCATGGCCCCGTTCTGAGAAGAGTAGCCTGGAACAGATCTTTGATCGCCTGGACACCACCTTTGAGGCCAGGACAGTGTCAGAAGTTAAAATGCATTTCTTCAGCAGAAAGCAGCAGCCTGGAGAGTCGCTCCGCGATTTTGCCCTGTCCTTACAAGAGACACTGAGAGCTGTAGTCCAAGTGGATCCTAAAGAAGCTGAGGACCAGGACCGGACTCTTAGAGAGCAATTCATTGCGGGCATTGGTACTGAGCACTTAAAGGGCCAGCTACGACGTTGTCAGCTCAACACCCCCACTGTACATTTCTGGACTTTAAGGAATTGGCCATCAGTATACTAGGCCAGAACCCTGCTCCAGGGCCAGCAGCCTTCCCTGAACCTCAGGCTTGTCAGCCAAAAACTGTTAATGTGGGGTCTGCAGGAGTCGGTCAGGCTCCAGTCACGGATGTAGTGGCAGCACTAATGGAGCAAGTGAACTATCTTACTCTAAGTCTAGAGAAGGTGTGCAAGAAGATATAGGAGTGGGAGAGGCCATTGTTACTAGAAGATGAAGGTCCTTTTCCCCCAAGGCTCCCACCTGCATATGGAGATGTATATCCAAAAGAGCCTGATGGGCAACCGAAGTACCGGCCCAGAAGTAGAAAACAGCCTGTCTGCCACCACTGCAAGAAATATGGACATACTGAATCAATGTGCTGGCAGTTAAACGGGCAACCCCTGAGGCAGAGGACCGCCCCTCGGGAGATAGAACAGTAGGTCCAAAAGATCCAAGCTGGATGCCTAAGTATGTAGGATCCCGTCCGAAAATTAATATAAGTATCAATGGGATACCATTTGAAGCCCTGTTGGACACTGGGTCACAGGTCACCACCATTCAACGGCCTGCCTTTGACAAGTTCTGGGATCCAAGTCTCCTCACCCAGCCACCAGAGTCCTGGCTGGATATTATCGCCAGCAACGGTAAGCCAGTGAAAGTGCATGGGTATTGGGAACCTACCCTACAGGTGGGAGAAGCCACCCTGCCACAGCAAGGCGTAATTGTGGTGCAAGCAGGAGATAAAGGAGGACACCCTGTGATCTTAGGGACTAACGTTCTAAAAAATTGTTACTCCGAAGTGCTTGAAGCATTGGATCAAACCATATCTTCAGCCTCACCTGCTTCCAGAAGAGTTATTCAAAAGACTATTAGTGTGCTGTGTGCTCAACAAAGGTTTGCCAACAAGAAAGGAGAAATTTGTACTGTCCGGATCCGAGATAACCGGCCGGTAATTCTGCCTCCAAATTCCCAGATCATCCTGTGGTGCCGTGCTGTATTGGGGATCCAGGGCCAGGACTATCAAGCCCTAGTGGAACCTATTCCCATTAAAGATCATCCTTTCATACGGACAGCCAAGAGTCTGGTGACCGTGTCCCAAGGTAAAGTGCCTGTTCGTTTAATCAACTTTGGTGATCATCCCGTTACTCTCTTTAAACACTGCTCCGTTGCTCAGCTTTTCCAGGTGTCTTTCCAGGATGTGATCCGTCTGCCTGCCGCGGAGGCGTTCCAGACCACACAGAGCAGCAGCACCCCAACGGCATCCTGGTGGGAAGAACTACATATGGGGGACGAATCCACCCCAAAGGAGCAAATAGAGGGAGTCCTGAAGCTGGTGAAGGAGCAGCACCAGGCTTTCAGCAAACACTCCACGGACTATGGAGAGGTCAGTGTAATCAAACACACCATACCCACTGGCTCTCACCCTCCTATTAAGGAGAGGCACAGACCCATACCACCTACTACCTATCAGTCTGTGAAAGAGATGATACAAGAGATGAAAGACTCTAATATAATCCGGGACAGTCATAGTCCCTGGGCTGCGCCCCTAATACTTGTCCGAAAAAAGGATGGCAGCATAAGATTCTGCGTGGATTACAGGAAAATTAATCAAATCACCCACAAAGATGCGTACCCCTTGCCACGCATTGAAGAATCCTTGACTGCCCTAGGGTCGTCAGCCTATTTCTCCACCTTGGACTTAACCAGTGGGTACTGGCAGGTACCCATGGCCCCAGAAGATCGAGAAAAGACTGCTTTCATTACACCTATGGGCCTGTTCGAATTCAATTATATGCCCTTTGGACTGTGTAATGCTCCAGGAACGTTCCAGAGGCTGATGGAACGTTGTTTAGGCCATAGGAATTTTGAGACGGTACTATTATACCTGGATGACGTCATTATATACTCCAAGACGTATGAGGACCATCTAGAGCAGTGTTTCCCAACCAGTGTGCCTCCAGCTGTTGCAAAACTACAACTCCCAGCATGCCTGAACATCCTTTGGCAATGCGGGCATGCTGGGAATTGTAGTTTTGCAACAGCTGGAGGCACACTGGTTGGGAAACACTGATCTAGAGCACCTGGGTGAGGTGTTTCAAGTTCTTACTAAATATGGCCTCAAAATCAAGCCATCCAAGTGCCACCTGCTGAAACCAGCCGTCAAATATCTCGGGCACGTTGTCAGCGCCGAAGGAGTACAGCCTGATCCTGATAAACTTGCTGCTGTCCGTAACTGGCCTACTCCTACGACCGTGAAAGAGGTGAGAAGCTTTCTCCGTTTTGCAGGGTATTATTGGCGTTTCATCCCGCATTTCGCACAAATTGCGGATCCCATCCAGGAACTCTTGAGGGGGCATCCAAAGAAGGGCCAAAAGACTCCTATTCCTGTTGAATGGAATGAAGAGCGGGAAATTGCCTTCCAACTCCTAAAGAAGAAGTTGACTGAACCCCCTGTTCTGGGTTACCCAGATTATCAGAAGCCATTCCACCTCTACACAGATGCCAGTAAAAGAGGCCTGGGGGCCATGTTGGCTCAAGTGCAAGATAACAAAGAAAGGGTAATTGCCTACGCCAGCAGATCCCTGAAGGGAGCTGAGAAGAACGACCAGAATTACAGTTCTTTCAAGCTGGAGTTTCTTGCCTTAGTGTGGGCTGTGACCAAAAAGTTTAAGGACTATCTTGCTGCCACACCGTTTGTTGCCTTCACAGATAATAATCCCCTGGCGCATCTGAATACAGCCAAATTAGGGGCACTGGAGCAAAGATGGGCCTCCCGCCTGGCCAACTATGATTTTTCTGTGAGATACCGGGCAGGCCGCTCCAATGATAACGCTGATGCTCTGTCACGACTCCCCACTACAGAAGCCCCAGATGAAGCAAAAGATGCCTGGGAAGAGGTGGAGATGCCAGCGTTCTATAATAAATTCACCCAGCAGGATAATATACGTACTGATCCTTCCTGCTGCTGATCCTTCCTCATCAGATGGTCCTGAGTCCAGAGGCGATCAAGAAAGATGGATTAAGCTCCAGTCCGAAAGTAGAGTCCTCGGTGAACTGCTTGACTTCCTTACCAGTAGGAGAATCCCTGAGAGGATCCGCAGGAAAAGTGCAGACCCAGAGCTAGCGAGACTGTGGAGACATCGCCACCAACTATTCCTTCAAAGAGGCCTGTTGCTCAGAAGGAGTCTGGATCCAGTGTCCTATGATAGAGTGTACCAAATTCTCCTGCCACGTCGGGATGCCAGCCTGGTGCTGGATATGTATCACAACCAGTCCGGACACTTCGGTGTGCAAAAGACTGAGGCTACCATTCGCAGAAGATTCTATTGGATCGGGATGAGAGAAGATATTGAGAAATGGTGCCGAGAATGCACTGCCTGTGCTGTGGGGCGGACTGAACGCCATGACCAGAGGGCACCTCTCCATCCTATTGTAAGTAAGACTCCTTTAGAACTTGTTGCCATTGATCATGTAAAGTTGGAGCCGAGTCGCTCAGGGTACACGTATGCCATGACTATAATTGATCACTTCACTAAGTTTGTTGTAGCAGTGCCTGTGAAAGACCTGACAGCCAAGACTACAGCAGAGGCGTTCTGGAAGCATTTCCTGCTGCCCTACGGCTGCCCAGAAAGGATCCTCACCGACCAAGGGTCTGCGTTTGAGTCACAGCTGTTTCATGAGATGTGCCTGCTACACAACTGCCAGAAGGTCCGGACCACATCATCCGCAAGGTAACGGACTCTGTGAGAAAATGAATAAGACTCTTATTGAAATGCTGAGAGCAGTACCCCCTGAGACGAGGGGTGATTGGCCTACTCTGTTGCCCCAGCTTATGTACACTTACAACAACACCATCCATTGTTCCACCGGTTACACTCCGTTCTATTTGATGTTCGGCCGACAAGGGAGATTGCCTGCGGATCACTCCCTAGGGGTACAAGTGCCGGATGTGATCAACCCACTGCCCAGGACTGATTGGGTGGTGGAGCACCAAAGGCGTCTCCTCGATGCTAAGGAGATCGTCCAGGGACGAATGGAGATTGTTCGGGAGAGGCAGCAAAAGGACTATGATCAGGCTGCCCATGCGGAACCTCTGGCCCTCGGAGACAAGGTGTGGTTAAAAAACAACCACCGGACCAGCAAGTTGGACAGCAAGTGGGAAAGGATTCCCTATATCATTACTGCCATCCCCAATGCTGCAGCCCACATCTATCAAGTCACAGGTTAATGTGTTTCATTGCATTGAATGTCATGTGCATGTTTTTCCCTGTGTTATCTGGGTGTCAGGCCTGTCAGGGTGTATTTTAGCCTCCCAGACGTTAGAGGGAGCCAGAGAGCCCTAGATATATATATAGGAAGGCCCAGACAGGGGAGAGTTAGTTCATTCCAGGGGACTAGAGGAGTTACCTCGTCAGCCTGAAGCTCCTGAGGCTAAGCTTAGCTCAGTCGAGACACCCCAGTAGCAGGACAGAACCTCCTGGGAGAAACCCACAGCCCTTCACCAGACAAGTCAGGATATCACAAGTAAAGATAAGTAACACTGATGGGCAGATGCTTTAGAAAGTAAAGCAAGGATTTAATACCAGAGGAAGATATATATTTTACCAAGGATTTAAGCCACCATTTAGGCATCCGGGCCTTGGGATGGAAAGCCAGACAGGTGTTCTAGAAAGAACAGTGTACGCTATTTCTAAGGAAAGGTACAACCTGATTCTGAGTGCATTGTGGATTTACCCTCTGAGTATCTTGCATAATCAATACCTTTAGTTGAAAGAAGAAGATCGGACCAAATTTAAACGGCGCTGATGCAGAAGAAAGACTCCGTGTTGAGATGTTACCATATAGGTAATCTTTTATTCAAAGGTCAATCAATACCTGCCATCTTGTGAAATAAGCCTGCTTGTAAAGCTTGTGATCTAAAGGACTGTGTTACCATCTGTATGTACAAAGTTGGACTGTTAAGTAAAGCCACGTTTGGTTCACTATACCACCTGTGTACCTCACTTATTCCAACTATCAACCGGTGTGCCACCGTCAAAGGCACTGGCGTCACGATCCTTAAAGGGACCTTGCCCCAGGCACTCAAAATACCTGTAACATCCAGGGCACCTCATCCACCATCAGGCCTGGTCCCTACATACAGAGTGTGCCCCAGAGGAACTGTGTCTACCTCTCCTTCACTGCCACATGCCTGCCCAGGGTTCTCCAATACAGTGAGCAACCCTCGATTGCCCATAACCGTGACCTCACTTCGCTATACCCTGCAGGTCTGGCGTGTTGCACAACTTTACAAATTACATGGAGTACTGTGTATAGTTCTGGGCTCCTGTGAACAAGGCAGACAATGGAGATCTAATAACTAGTGTTGGGCGAGCATGCTCGGCCGAACACTAGTTCGGCTTGAGCATCGCGATGTTCGGCACATTGTGGTGTTCGGCCGAATACAGTGTGTGCTAGAGCGCGATGCTCAAGTCTCCTCCCCACACATTTGTTGGCTGCTATGCAGCCAATAAACGTGCAGGTAAGTACTGCCATTCACTGTAATTCCGTAGCTATGTTGGCTGCTGGCATTACAGTGATTGGCTGTATAACACCCAATGACACGTGTTCTGCTTGGTATTAGTCAGGGTGAGCTAGAGAGCAGAAGGGAGAGATAGTGTAGGGACTGAAATAGCAATATTTAAGTTTTTATACTTGTTATAGACCAAAAAGTCCTTTTAAGGACTATTGTGTGGGGCAGCAATATATACAGTAGTTTTAATGCAACCTGCACTAAATTGCTTGCAATTGCTTGGCCGCTGCAGACAACGATATTATCTGTCACAGAAGCCAACTACCTAAAACATAGCTTTTATTCTCAATACAATAAAATCAATGGGTCCCTCACTTGGGGACTGATGAACGTACAACACAGACAAACAAAAACCGTAAGTAGCCAACAAGGATCAGGTGTGGATGTCGCAACACTGGCAATGGGTACTGGGCAAACACATATGGGTCCCTGCTATATCCCTAGGATATCCCTGGTCTATTCTCTGCCCAGAGATGCCCCCATATGGTAGAGGCACTCTGTCCCCGTGCCTAAAACTATCTGTCCTTGAAGTGCCCTTACCACAAAGATTGGCCCATATGGATGCCTGGGTCGTTCAATGCGCTAGATACAATACTACTAGCCTAAAACCAGGCATGGTTGTGTCTGATAATGGCCGTAACTTGGTGGCGGCTTTGGAGCTCGGCAAGCTCACACACATACCAAGCCTAGCCCACATGTTCAACCTAGTGGTTCAGTGGTTTCTCAAAAGCTACCCCAATTTGCCTTAGCTACTGGTGAAGGTGCGCCGTGTATGTGCCCATTTCCGCAAGTCATCGACAGCTTCCGCCGATCTGACAAAGCTGCAGCACTGCTTACAATTGCCAGCACACCGTCTGTTGTGCGGACTGATCACGTGCTGGAATGCGATGTTTCACATGTTGGCCAGGATTTGTGAGCAGCAGAGGGCAGTAGTGGAATACCAGCTGCAACATGGTCACGCCTTTTCAGTCATCTTCCGCTCTTCACAAGCGATGAGTAGGCATGGAGTAGGGTGATAGCCAGACCACTCTCAGTTTGTCTTCTCAGTGCAAATTGGATGATGAGGAGGATGAGGAGCAGGAGACGGTTGCCTCTGCTACAGAGGGTAGTACCCTTGGAATTGTATTCCATCTGTTCAGCGTGGATGGGTAGAAGAGGAGGAAGAGGATTAGGAGATTGAGAGTCATCCTCCTGATGAGAACAGCAAAGTCTGTTGGGACTCTGGCACACATGGCTGACTTTATGTTTCCCGTGACCCTCACATTGTAAGCATTTTGGCCAACACCGATTACTGGTTGTTCACCCTTCTCGACCCCCGCTACAAAGAGAACTTATCATCTCTCATTACTGTGGTGGAGAGGATGAGCAAAATGGTGCAATACAAGAAGGTCCTTGGGGAAAAATTGCTCCAAAAAATTCCAGTTGACAACGATGGCTGCAGAGTACATAGTTCCTTGGCTAACTGAGGAGGTGAGACGAGGGGAACACACAGCAGTTCCAACAGAGGTAGGGCACTACTCTCCAAGGCCTGGGACAGTTTTTTGACACCCTGCCAGCACCCTCAACCTGATGTGCGGCCTAGTGTCACAAGGAGGGAAATATTTTGGAAGATGGTGAAGGAGTATGTAACAGACCGTGTCAGCGTCCTCAGTGATCTCTGTGTGCCTTACAACAATTGGGTGTCCAAGCGGGACACGTGACACAAACTGGCGCTTTACGCCTGTCAACTGAAAATGCTGACCGGTTGACTCTTATAAAAATGAACAAGGCCTGCATTGACCCTGACTTCTCTACTCCACCAGAGGAAAGCGGCTGAACATAAAGGCACTCTAAATTTGGCTTTTATGGTGTATTAAATACACTGTATTCCCATGCACCCCTTCCACCATTAAAAAGGGTATATGGTTCAATCTCCCTTTTCTCCTTCTCCATCATATCAACATGCTTATTAGGCTGCCCTTGCTTCTAATTTTTTAGAGGGTCAGCTCAGCAGCGGGCCCTCACCCCTAATGTTTTAGAGGGTCACCAGCAGGCCTCGCCCACCAAATTTTTTAGATGGTCAGCTCGGCAGCAGGCCCTCACCCACAATTTTTTTTAGATGGTCTGCTCGGCAGCAGGCCCTCGCCCACAACATTTTTTAGATGGTCAGCCCGGCAGCAAGCCCTCACCCACAACATTTTTTAGATGGTCAGCTCGGCAACAGGCTCTCGAGCACGACATTTTTTACATTGTCAGCTTGGCTGGCACCACCATATCTTTAAGAAGTTCTGTTAGACGTTCTTCAGTACCTCCTGCATGATCTTCTTTTGTTTTGCTTTCGTTTTGACACCTCTCCTCCCTCTCCCAGCTATCATCTATTAGCAGTGATTGCCTCCCTATATATCTCCTCCCCATACATACTGCCTTACCTTGCGGTTTATACAACTTCCTGGATTGTGCTGAAGCTAGAAGCTGTCACTGCTGCATCCACAAGATAAGTCTGTTTCTTTATTTCTGTTTTCCTGTGGGCTTGATCCTAGGTGACCCTGACTCCCTCCGTATTAAGTGTAGGGATCCGGTGGTCACTCTTATAGGGTTTTCGGGTGTCATACAGTCGAGGAACGAGGGTATGCAATGATCTACCATAGAGATTTTTGCATAGGCTGAGCAGTAAGGGAGAGAGCTAGGGCTGTTTCAGAGCTTACCCTTTTGTTCCTTAGTTTTGGATCAAGTCAGTCGGATCTTCATTTGTGTCTTCTAGTTTTCTGTAACACCATCCGTGACATAGGCCCTCGCTTACAAAACTTTTTACATGGTAAGCTCGGCAGCGGGCCCTCACCCACAATTTTTTTTACATTGGCAGCTCGGCAGCAGGCCCTCGCCTACAACATTTTTTAGATGGTCAGCTCGGCAACAGGCCTTCGCTTACACAATTTTTTACATGGTCAGATCGGCAGCAGGCCCTCATCCACAAAATATTTTAGATGGTCAGCTCAGCAGCAGGCCCTCGCCCACAACATTTTTTACATGGTCATCTTGGCAGCAGGCCCTCATCCCTAATGTTTTAGAGGGTCACCAGCAGTCCCTTGCTCCTAATGTTTTTGAGGGTCACCAGCAGGCCATCAATCAACATTTTTCAAGAGTGTGTATGATGCCCTCCTTTATGTGTAATAAAGGGTGTTTTGGAGTGCCGTTTCCTTTTAATTTTTGGCAGCCCTTTCACTTAGTGCAAAGACTTTATGAGTGTAGGAGTCCCACTACCTGAACAATTGTACCACAATGTGAATGAGTCCCTCCTTTATGTGATATACAGGTTGTATCAGAGTGCCTCGATTTTATCTTCGGTTTTGTGCATATAATTGTCAGTCTGTAAAAATGGCGTACAACTCGGACAACATCGTTCCCAGCAGCGACCGGGGAGTTCAAGATGCATCCAGACATCCTCCCCATGCAGTTCCCAAACCATTTCAGTGGTGTTTCCATCAATTTCTGACCTTTTCCTATGAACCAGACACCCCTCCCCTCTTCAGAGCATGGGGTGCCTGGTTTAATGCTCTGGTTCTCCCATTGACTTTCATTGTGCTCTGGTGCTCGGTAGAGCACCCGAGCATCCCGAGGTGTTCTACTCGAACACCCGAGCACTTTGGTGCTCCACCAACACTACTAATAACTATGTATAAATATATCAGGGGTCAGTACAGAGATGTCTCCCATATTTTATTTATCCCCAGGACTGTGACTGTGACTAGGGGTCATCTTCTGCGTCTAGGTGAAAGAAGGTTTGTACACAAACATAGAAGAGGATTCTTTATGGTAAGAGCAGTGAGACTATGGAACTCTCTGCCTGAGGAAGTGGTGATGGTGAGTTCACTAAAAGAGTTCAATAGGGGCCTGGATGTATTTCTGGAGTATAATAATATTACAGGCTACAGCTATCCAGGGAGTTATTCTGATTGCCTGATTTTTGATGAGCGAAGCGAATTGGGTAATAACTTGCTAAATACATTACTGTACAGTTTTCAAACAAAGTTTTATGTGAATCAACTTCGGATGAAGCATCTGAAGTCGATTCGCTCATCCCTAGTAATAACCCGTCCTTAACGTGTTTACCTCTGCCTACCATATAAAGGTGGCATAGGTAAATGGGCTTTAAATCATTAAAAGGTGGCAGGTGGTTGTGTTTTTTTATGCTGGGATTACACACACATGTGCAATCCCAGATACAGTACATGATTGCATTTGTAGTTCATACCAATAGCTTGATAATTAGAGGAATCAGATTTATCAACTTCTGAGCTGAAGAGACTCTATTGAGTATAATGGGGTCTGCTCTGTATGCTGCTTCTTTTAAATATACTGTACGTCCAAATAGAAACAGAAATAGGCGGCACTCACCAAATCAGTGGATATTCTTTATTCCCGATTTCAGGCCTGAGAAAGCGCTTGTTTGAAGTCCGGAATAAAGAATATCCATTGATTTGGGGAGCGCCGCCTATTTTTGTTTCTATTTGAACGTATATTTATAAGACTTGGAAAAGGGCTGGATGTCATGGTCTTACCTTTCTGCTGTTCTCCTTCGTTTGACATGTGCTGGCGGCCATCTTGGTTTCTGGGTTTCTTGTAGCCTCCCACCCTGCGGCTTCTCCTTCCCACTGGGAGGAGCTGGATGCCTAGCTCATATATATAGGAGGTCTGTGGCTTCAGTTCCTTGCTTGGTCCTCCTGTGTTCACATGCTTCTAAGACTGCTGCTGCTTCTGGTTCCTGATCCTGGCTTCGTCTGACTACCCTGCTGGTTCCTGATCCAGGCTTCGTCTGACTACCCTGCTGGTTCCTGATCCTGGCTTCATCTGACTACCCTTCTGGTTCCTGACCTCTGGCTTCGCAAGACCCTGCTTCGGTTTAGCCATCCGTTTGGACTTTTGCCTCACAGCTTGATTTTCAATAAAGCCTTCTTATTTCCACTTATCTCTTGTTGTACGTCTGGTTCATGGTTCCATGACACTAGAGCACCGCCTAAGGTGATATAGAGGGTCCAGTCCGGGACACGTAACAGCATGGAAGGAAGGAATAAGGAGCAGTGCCACCCCATCTGTGTTCTACAATTAGATGGTATGCTGCTTCTTTATCGGACAAAAAGTCTTGCATGCAGGACTTTTTTGTCTTGTGTTTTTGACAGAATCTATGACAATGGCCCGAACACAGATGTGAATGGATAGTATTAGATGTAATTTTAGTATCGTATGCGCGTTTAACACACTAACACAGTGCCATAACCAAGATTACTACATACATACAGCACCAGAACCATGCTCATAACACAAATACAGCACCAGAACCAAGTTCACTATATAAATACAGCACCAAAACCATGCTCATAACACTAACACATACATAAATACAGCATCGGAACCAAGCCTATAAGTCAAATACAGCACCAAAACAATGTACAGTACATATATGCATTGCCAGATTTGAAAAGTACAATACGGTTACCATTAGAGTATTCAGGTTTATAAGCTTAAACAATATGCTGGGAGTTGTTTCATTAAACAGCATTCTACCACTTATCATCATCTGTAGATCATACAGGTGATTACAGCACTCATCATAAACAGTCAGTGGCAGAATAATAATTTCCATTTAGTGACTTACAGATGACGTCGCCTCCTGAGTTCTTCCTCATCTGGTTCAGGCCACCATGATGACAAAACTTCTCTCTGTAAATTTTGCTAAGGTCTCTTTCTCGCTTTCATAACACATTGGCACCCTGTATGCTAAGACAAACTCTTATAACTACATGTTGGAGTAGGGAAGGATTTTTTTCCCCCAAAATGAGGAAAATTGGCTTCTTCCTCTGGATCAAATTGCAAGATAACAGGCTGAACTGGATGGACAGATGTCTTTTTTCAGCTTTACAAACTACAGTATGTTACTTCATCCACTTGCTCTTGACTGTGCAGGACTTGCCAAAGGACCTGTGGTAAGTGACTGCCTCTGCGTGTGCAAGTGGATGAGGTGAATACGTTTTTACCGCCTGAAAGGCCATATTGAACTGGCATACCCGTTTTTAACAGCTGTTGGACGGGTGCACTCTTGTCTAAGCGGCTGTTAAAAATGGTCCCATACATTGCAATGGGGTTTGTCTGGCCATTAAAACGGGCAAAAATAGGACATGTCCTATTTTTTGTCGGCTGCTGTTCAGTTGCCGTTAAAAAAACAGCAATGTGAATAGCCCTATAGACTTTAATTGGTGCTAAAAATGGCTGTGTGATGGCCGTTACTTTAATGGTTGTTAGTTAAACGGCCATCACATGGTTGGCTTGGCTATTTTTAGCAGCCCCATAGAAATGTATGGTCACCGCACATGCGCAGTGTGGCCTTCACTTTGCTGGCTCAGTTTACGACATCGGTATTGGTCCCAGAGATGCCCCCATTGTCTGAGATAGGAATACCCCTTTAACTTTGTATAAGGTTAACTTACCTTTATTAAAACAGAGCAAACAATTGCAGCGTCCCACTAAGTGTGTGTGGGCACTGCTTAAAAGCATTTTTTATCTTAACAATTGTATTGTGCGGTATTGTATGACTTTGTATTAATGTAACTGCAAAATCCCTGTTACCAGGCAGATTAGGTGTAATTTATACATCCCACCACTAGATGGGTATAAAACTTAGGTTCCATATATACCTAGGTCAGGCCTAGTAAGGGATAGGAGATAAGATCAGTGAGGAGATCATATGAGGATGAAGAACAGACTAGAGTTTAGAGCAGATCTTAGGAGTGCAGATTAGATTAGTGGGAGAGAATGTAGAGTGAAGACTCCATGACACAGATTAGTGAGTGGAGCCAACTTCGCCATGAGGTGGTACTAAGATGTGAGGCGCAGAAGGGTGTTTTCCTTCTGTGGCCGGACTATACACTTTCATCCCTGACCAGTAGGAGAGAGTTTGCCTCCCTGGAATAGAAACAAGCTTCCTAAGGAATCATCGGTGATAAGAGCCATTATTGAGGGCCACATACACCTTTGCGCATGATGGAGGACTTATAGCTTCTGGCAGCCACACCATACTTCTGAGAGACAGATGAGTTTGCCTGTCCCAATGTTCAGCTTGTAGGGAAAGGACAAAGAATCGGACCGAGCACATCAATAGGAACAAGGTACACCTAACCCACAGCTCCAAGTCAAGCCTAAAAAGCCTAGAAACAGTGGATTTGCAGAATCAACTCTGTTAACATCAAGAGACTGTATTATTGTACTGCTGCAACCAAAGTCATCAACAGTAAAAGTTGTGAGCTGCATCTTACCACTGTCTACCTCATTATTACCACTATTGGTTGTACCACCATTGATGGTACTGGCGTCACAACAAAAACCATCAAGGGACTCAGCCGCAACAAGCACCCTAAGCACCCCTAACATTAAGGGCACCTCAACCACCATCTTGGCTGATGCTTCCCTACCACAGAGCGTGCCCCGGAGGATTTTGTGCTGTCCACCTCAACACTGTGCTGCCAGTCCAGGGAGACTTTCTGCTAACCGTGAGTAAACTGATGAACTGTGTGTTATAATTTGGCCCCTCATCGGTCCACTGTGAACCTCACGTGTTGCCCCTGCGCTACTGGCTGGCTGCACAATTAGCTTGCCCACAAATCTCGTCCATTTAGGCAAGGCAGAAGGTCACTGGGTATCAGTGTGTATATATTTTTTGTATTCCTGCCCCAGTATTATTAAACATATGACTCTGATGACGCCCGCACCTCCCTCCCAGCTGATGAGCTCCTAGCTCATGTGAGATGCCATTTCCGGCCGCTGCCTCGCTCCCCTGCTGCCTTCCTGACCTGCTGACCCGACCTGTGGACCTGCTATCCAGTTGTCCTGTTCTGCCGAGTGGGAGACCTTGTCCGGCTGGCCTTTGGATCCAGAGAGAGGGAGCTGAGCACAGACAGGGGATCGGATGTGAGAGGAGAGGACTGCTGTGCTGGCGCGACTGCCTGATTCTCACCATTCCCCCCCTCCCTTTATGTGAACCGATTTGAGGTGAGATGTATAGATTCCGCTGTCGGACTGGAGCTTTGATGGTTAAACAGGCGGACATGTCGAGGTGAGGCAAGCTGCTTCAAGTGTATGGCAACTAAGGGGAATTGAGGTCGCCGAAAACCTGTCCTAAAAGTTCATCTCTGGGACTCAATCGGCGCCCCCACCCCCAATAGCTTACATGCAGAAGACAAGACTGAATTACGGTGCTGGAGGGGGCGAGTCGCTGTGGCAGATGGAATTAGCGCACAGCAGCTCAGGTTCTTCAAAATTGGAGAAAGAGAGGCACTAAGTTTGGAAACAGGTGCAGGGGGCTACACACCCTAAAAATTAGACGGGATGCAAGTCAGGCAAAGTTAAAATGAGAAGGCCTGCTAAAAAACCTGATCCGGGGTGTGTAAAAACGCAGTTATTAATGCTGGAATATATGATAGTATGCTTCTTGAACTTGTGTAATTGGAAGATAAGAACCTGTGGAGGTGACCTCTCCCCCTCCCCCCGAGGGCAAACTGGTCCGTTGTTACCGGAATTTTAAGAAGCTTGGAGGACCGAAAGATTCTGGACCTCTCTCCTTTCCCTGCTCTCTCTTATATGCACAGCGGTAATACTCCTTGCCCCCCCCCCCTATTAATACCACTAATAACGCCTGGGACTAATCTGACCTGTTATAACTGCATTGCTTGATCGGAATGTATTGCGGGCCTACAGTCTGGTAAACAGCCAGGCTGAGGTGCTATTGAGGAACTGCATTTGAATGAATTACTGCATGAACCATTAACAACTAATAATGTTTGGTACTAGCTTGAATTGTATATAAATACTAACTTGTATTGAAATATAAGTGCAGTGTCTGATCTGGCTGTCGCGGCTGACCAGCGGCCTGGTAACTACCCAGGCTGAGGCGGTGTTGAGGAATTGCACTGGAATGAATTACTGTATGAATTACTAATAACCAATAACGTTAATTGAATGAACCACTGCATGAACCACTGATTAATATATGAACATTTGAACTGTTTATATTATTTTACCAATTTGGTGATTGTAAATAGTACATGAATTACTGACGGTTATATAGGTGACAGCAGAAAAAGGGGGGAGCAGGGGGGTAAGGAAAGGGGGGGGGAGTTCTGAAATGTCTAGACAGGGGGCAGGAAAAAAGGGGAAAACCCAATAAGAAAAAACTGCTGACCAATACAAGTGGACAGACTAGCCCCCCTAGGAAGAAGAAGGATGACATCCAAATCCGGGGGGGGGGGGGGGACCTCCTAGTTTGATAGAGAATGCTACCATAAGATTATCTGCCGTTGAATTCCAGCCTGGGGAGAGCAGAAATAAACAGTTAAAAGAGGCGGAAAAAATAGCTCCTACTCAGGAGGAACAGGCGCCCAGCTTGCAGGATATATTTGAAGAGAAAAAAAATGCAACCTGGCAATACAGGACCTCTCTCCAGACTGGAAATATCAAGGATGTGGTGGGATTCCACAGGACGGATTTGCAAAAACATAAAGAAAGGCTACTAGAGGTAGAGAAGAGGACATCTAGTTCTGAGGACCTACTGCAGGCAATAGTTAAAGAAAAAAGTATTTTAAAGCAGGAAAACACAGTACTTAAAAATTAATTATTGGATCTGGAAAATAGGTCTAGTAGGTTCAACCTGAGATGTTTGGGGTTTCCGGAGGGTGTGGAGGGATGAGACCCTTGTGGCTTTATGCAAACTTGGGTTAGGATATCTCAGATATCTTTAAAAACTTCATAGAGCGAGCTCATAGACTATCGGCAAGGCTCCCCCCCCCCCCCCCCCGACACAAGACCTCGACCAATAATAATCAATTTCTTATCGGTTAGGGATAAGGAGGAGGTACTACGCAGGTTAAGAAACCAAGGTGAGTTAGAATATGCAGGTACAACAATAATGTTATTCTCTGATTATGCAAGAGAAACAGTGAGAGAAAGAAGTCACTTTATTGATGTGAAAAAATGGTGCGTCTAAATAACATAAAGTATTCAATGATGTATCCGGCTAAGTTGAGAGTTGAATGGGAAAATACAACCTGGTTCTTTGACACAGCAGAGGCAGCGGGGGAATGGATTAAAAACAAGATAAAAATTTGAGGTATAAATAGGGCTGGGGCACATCTGGGAGGGAGAAATGCAAGAGAGAGGGCCAGGTTCGGATGTTATCCTGGGCCACTCAGGAAGGGTGGTTAGGGAGGGTTCTGCAGCCCGCTGCAGCGTTCGCTCCTGGGGGGGAAGTAAGAGAAGCACTGGGGTAAGGGGAAAAATTTAAAATCTTTTCGAAATATAAATTTTTATAATTTTTTTTTTTTTTCTCTTTCTTGCTGATTTTCTCCTCTCGTTCTGCCGGCCCTTTGGTGCCCCCCGGGTTTACACCCTGTAATAGGAATTGGATAGCTGCCACTTAATTTGATCTCATGAGAGTAATTTCATGGAATATCAGGGGTTTGAGTTAGGGAGTAAAGAGAGTGGCAGTCTTTGATGCAATACATAGGTTTCTCCCTGCCATAGCCTGTCTACAAGAAACACATTTGACAAGTGAGACGATAATAGGGGTGACTAGGCCATGAATGCAGCATGCTTTTCATTCAGTTTTTTCATCATATTCGAGAGGGGTGAGTATACTAATCTATCGAAACATAGATATTAAAATAATAAAATCAGATGAGGAAGACCGATACGTCCTCATAGACTGCATATTGGAAGGTAGAGCATGGATTATTGCAAATGTATATATACCGCCTCCCTTTAGATCAGATGTCCTATTAAAAATAAATGAGTTTATACTTAAGGCAGGTGATAAACCACTTATAGTAACGGGAGACTTTAACAATGTGATGGATTGCCAAATGGACAGATGTAGATGAAATAATCCTCAATTAAAAAATATAGGGTCCAAATTAAAAGATACTATAACAGAATTGGGCTGGATTGATATCTGGAGGGTAATGTACCCAAAGTTAAAAAGATACTCATGTTTTTCCAAAATTCACAGGAGTTTGTCATGGATTGATTTAGTTTTCACGGATAATAAAGGTGCACAGGACATAGAACAGGTGAAGTATGGACGACGTGGGATTTCAGATCACAATTTAATTATTATAAACATAAAAAAAAAAAAAGAATAAATAAAGGGATGAATATAACTAGAGGATGGATTAATATAATGGGTATTCACGATAAGATACTGAAAGAGATTAGGGAAATTTTTTAGGTAAACGAGGGTTCAGCCAAGAATAATATGGTATGGGAGGCCGCAAAGGCCTTTATAAGAGGGATTATCACAAAATACACTGTAATATATAGGAAGAGTATAAGGAAATAAATTACGGATTTGGAAAGTGAGGTGGAAAAAGCTGAAAATAAATATATCGATAACCCCACAGCACAAAAATACAAAGAATGGACAGATAAAGCGGCCGAACTGGAAAGTGATTTGCTTTTAATGGCTAAACAACAAAAAGAGAATTATGTAAGGGACAACTATATTTATGCACATATACCTGGCAAAAAGCGGGCTGCCCTGGTGGCAACCCAGACTATAAATAATAAATATATTTACTGTTTGACAGATAAATCCAGCCATAAAACTGTTAAAACAAATAGCAAAAATAGAGCTTCTTAGGGAATACTTCGAAGATATTACAGTAGTAAGATAAATAAAAGTGCGACGGAACTACAACAGTTCCTAGGGAAAATCGCTATCACCAATTTAACTACTGATCAAAGAGAAACCCTGGAAGCCCCCTTAGATTCGGCTGAAGTAGAAGCAACACTGTCCAAGATAACCAAGAATAAGACCCCAGGAACAGATGGTATTCCATTTGAAATTTACGCCCAATATAAAGAAGTACTAATCTCGAAATTGCTTATAATGTGGACGGTCTCGAGGGAATTGGGAAAACTCCCAGATTCTGTGAGAGAAGCTTTAACAACCTTAATATTAAAACCAGGGAAAGACCCAGAGTTTCCAGATTCATACCACCCTATCTCATTAATTAACATCGATAATAAAATATTGGCAAGGATCCTGGCAAACAGACTTGGCAGAGTAGCGCCTGGGATCAATCATGAGGATCAGTCGGGCTTTATACCAGGCAGTACTACAACTGATAACATAATCAGATACTTCATGGGTACCCAGCTGGATTCTATGAACTGTGGAGAACGCATGATCGTAACTATAGATGGCTCAAAACCCTTTGAATGGACCTTTTTATTCACTACATTGAAGAGAATGGGATTTAGAGACAATTTTGTATCTTGGGTTAAGCTATTATATACCGAAGGCTCCGCAAAGTTAATATTGAATGGCGAATATTTGGAGAAAATACACATTGGTAGGGAGGTTAGGTAGGGTTGTCCTCTATCCCCCCTATTATTCACCATAGCTATGGAACCCCTAGCGGACATGAGTAGACAAAACAAAGAAATTGTAGGCTTTAGGTTTGGGGCATATGAGGAAAAAATGTATTTGTATTCAGACGATATTAAGTTGTTTGTGGTCCTGGCTACGGTGGGAGACCGTGAAGAAGGACAGAGGGGAAAGGGATGACATGACTGTCCACTATAGATGGCTGGGGTGTGCGGGAAGCCATGGCCGGGTGCGAGCTAAATGAGGGGCATGCCTGATGGTGAGAGAGGTGAAGAAGGGGACGGGAGGGAGGGGTGAGAGCGCGGCGTCCGTGATGGGAGCGTGGGGCCGCGCTAAATAGGCCTCCTTCGCCCCTCCCACAAACGCAGGCTGAGCTTCAGCCTTACTACTTGTGGTCCTGGCTACGGTGGAAGACCGTGAAGAAGGACAGAGGGGAAAGGGATGACATGACTGTCCACTATAGATGGCTGGGGTGTGCGGGAAGCCATGGCCGAGTGCGAGCTAAATGAGGGGCAAAAAGTCAACGGGTAGGAAATGTGAGGGTGGAACTCATAGGGCTAAGCTGGTGAAAGTTTTGGCGATCTCGGCCCGCAGATTAGGGATGTAATGCGTGAAGCAGGAGGATTGCCATCTGCCCATTTTCTGGATGACGTGTGCTGGGACCCCGTGACTTGATGCTGCGGAAGCCGCGCCTATGCGAAACGAATGTCCCGAGATGGCCTTGGCATCGAACCCTAACCCGGAAGCTAAAGTTCTGATGTGATGGATGAACTGTGAAGTCGTGAGACCTTTGGAGTTGAAGGGAAAGAGAGGGCTGCCTGGCGCGGAAACTTTTGGGATGGCGAGAAGCTTTTTGAACACGGCCACCGGGCACCATTCATTGAAGGTCTGGAAGTAGATAATTTTGACTGGAGGTCCTACCTGGGAAGTTTTGGTGGAAGGGAGAGAAAGGGTGCAATGAGTCTGCTGCCAGACCAGCTGGTCTGAAGTGGGGCCTGCGTGTCCTGGAGAGCTAGTGAATTCCCCGGGCCGTAAGAACCCGTAGAAACAGAGATACATGTCAGCTTTGATCACTATGCTTTTGTATGGCCTGAAAGGATCGTTGTCTAGGGAGGTGGAAAAAGCCCTGAACATTGTCCCGGTGACTGGTTTCCTGCGGGACTCCGGCTTGTTGCTGCTCTTTTGGATCCCTCTGAGGGTGGATTTGATGGCCTGGGAAGAAAATATGGACTGGCTGCCTGGAAACTCTAAAGTGAGGAAATGTTGTACCCCTGCCAGGTACAATTTGATGGTGCTGAAAGATAGGCGAAGGTCTGTGTGACAATAAGCCAGGAATGCCATGAGATGAGTTGTTTGATCCAGATGTCCTTGTGGGTGTCTGATGGAGAATTGTGAGAAGGTTTCCCACCCGGTCTTGTAGTTCCTGGCTGTATTGAGGGATAGGGAGCTATGGATGAGTGACTTGGCAGTTCTGACGTGCTTGCTCAATCCATCATCAGAGTCTCGATGGCGGGTGGAGGAACCCCTGATGGATCGGCGTCTGGCATCACCTGAAAAAAAAACGGGAAGTTGAAACGGGAGAGGGCATCAGCTGCTGTGTTTCCTGAACCCTGTATGAACCTGCATGAAAAATGAAAGTTGTATTCTAAGGCAAGGCATACTAATCTGCGGACGAAGGGCATAATTTATGGGGAGGAGGAGCGACCTTTGCTGAGGATTTCTACCACTGCCTGATTGTCCGTGACGAAGACGACAGGCTTGTTCCTCCAGACCTCCCCCCAGGTCTGGGCAGCTGCCACGATGGGATAAATTTCTAACAGTGGAGAGGATTTGATGGAACTCTGGGTGGAAGAAATCTGAAGCGGCCAGGGACCCGCGAACCAGTGGTTCTTGAAAATGGCTGCAAACCCTTTTGAACCTGCTGCGTCGGAAAACACGGTGGGAGAATTATCGTCCCAGGAAGGGACGAAGAGGGAGATGCCGTTCCAGCTGGTCAGGAAATGGTGCCACATGTGAAGATCGGCCGTTGCAGCGGTGTCGAGGTGGATCAAGGAGTCCTGATCCGAGGCAGCAGGTAAAAGTTGCAGCAGTCTGGAGGTGAATGCCCGCCCCTGGGGCATGATCTTGGAGGCAAAATTTAACATCCCCAAAATCGACTGGAGTTCGACCTTGGTGAGGGTCCTGGCCGCGACAGACCTCCTGATGGAATCTTGGATTTTTAGGAGTTTTTCGTCAGGCAAACGGGCTTCCATCTTACCCGTATCCAAGATGATCCCCAGGAATGTTATGACTGAAGATGGACCTTCGACTTTTGCTGGGTCAATCGGGACGTTTAATTTTGAGAACAAGTCGAGAAGTACCTGGAGCTGATTAGGTGCCTGGTCTGCGGTCTCGATCAACAGGAAATCATCTAGATAATGGATGACCCTGGAGCATCCGCCGTGGTTGACCAAGACCCAGTGGAGAGCTGTGGCTAATTGATCAAAGAGCCAGGGACTGCTCTTTGATCCAAACGTCAGTCTGTCTGTCTGAGAAATAGTACCGTTCCCTCCACTTGATGCCATAGAATTTCCATAAATGGGGTGAGACCGGAAGCAGTTTGAAAGCGTCGGCAAGTCTTCTGAAGGGATGAGCAAATTTAAGCTAGGTGTGCTGGAAACATGAGAAGCAGAAAGGTCGAATATCAGTCTTTTTTTATTTGAATTTTTTTTTGTGACCAGGCCAATGGGGTTGGCCCTCCAGATGTCGAAGGGGGGGACTATGAATGGACCCAGGAGGAAACCCTTACTGATCTCGGACTGGATGAGGGAGTCTACTGATTCAGGATCCGCCAAGGCGGAACGAAGATTGGGACCCTCCCAAGTTGTTTGCGGGTAGGAAACTAGCCCTGTATGGAACCCTTGTGAGAAACCGGAGACCAAAAACTGCACGAAGGCGGGATCGTGGTGATGCAGCAGGAGGGCAGCTAGTAGATCAGCGTTGACTCTGGCTAGTCATAGCTGTTTTGATGACCTTTGCGGACAGGACGACTGGGGGTGGGCCCTGAAGCAAATAGTGCAAATATGCAAAGCCTTGCATTTTGAGAAATAGCAGTCAGACCAGTTGAAATTGTTACAAACCTGACTTCTGCCCAGAAACACTATGGGCCTGCCCCATTTGCCTGTGTTCTGCCCTGAACTTGAAGACGTGGAAGGGAAGGCAGAGGGTCTGCCTTGGGCCAGGGCCCCTGAGTTGGGACACCAGTCGGAGGAATGCAGGATGGACTGGCAATTGGCGCAGGTGGGAGCTTTGAGGCCTGCAAAGTGCCTGCAGAAAAGCTCCATGTCTAGTATGGACCAATCCATGATGTGCCGGAACTGGGACAGAGCAGCGGCGGCTTTTGCAGAGAAGGAACGATGGTAGTCGTAAAATGTGTGACCTCCGTACTTGTGTCCCAAATCAGTGACCCTGTAGAGGTAGGTGTCAAGTTCCTCCCTGCGGTGCGTTTGGGCCGAGCATAGGATGTCTCGGAAAAGGCTGAAGGCCAGCACGAACTCCGGAATGGAGAGCTTTTTATGCAACCGGGCGTCTTTGGACTTGAGAACCACTGATATATCTCCACATGCAATGGTCCTGTTCTCGTCGAAGTCGTGGGTAGAAATAAGTATGGAAGCCAAGTTAATGTCTTTACCTGCCAAAATATCCTTTCGGACATTATCGGGAACGAAATGTGATGGGGAAATGGTGAAGGAGCTGGGGGCCTGGCTTGGAGTTGGGGCATGGATGGCGGACGGGCCTGGAGCCGGAGAGGTGGGAGTGCTTGAACTTGATGGCCTGGTTTCCACCACTAGCAACCTGGTCTGCATGTCGGACACTGAACTGGTGAGAGTGTTGATAGCAGAATGAAGCTGGGCCAGCGCTGTCTGGACCGTGGACAGAGACACCTGCTCTTCAGCCGCTGAGATAGGCCTTGCCGTCAGTAGCTTCTACAAGTCAGCTTTGCGGGCTGTGGCAGGATAGCGGATGCCTCTCCTGGTTAATTCGGCCATGAGTTTCGGGATGGTCCATTGCCTGCATGAAAGAGTGCTTCCATGGGCTGAGCCGGGCGATTCTGGAATGGAGCGAGTCTCGGCGATATCCGATGCATGGGACATTGTGCTGTGAAAAGGAAAAATGGAAGGTAAGAAGGGTGATAGAGCCACCTGACACCAGCGAGTGAATCTGTGAAACCCTCTGAATGACACCGAAGAGTGACCGAATCCGTTACCAGGAAGAGGTTAAGAGGCCCAACCTACCTGATGCGCTGGCCTCGGCTACCTGAGGGAAAAGACCTGCGGATGCTGGCCTGACCCTAAGGAATGAAGTAGTGAAACCAAACTTACCTGGACTTGGCTGATAAAATCGTAAACGAAAACCGACCTGGATGAAAAGGTGACCTGGGATTGGTACCTTGAGGAATTCGCCTAGCGAACTTTGAACCGAACAGACCTCCGGGGTGACCCTAGAAATATGGGGTGAGGTTTGAGATAAGCAGAAGAAAGTAGAACCTGACGTGAATCAGGGAGCGAAAGCTGGGTCGAGCTTGACAGTGCCTGACACCTGTGAGGTGCCCCTGAATGACCTGATGCCTTGCAGGCGGCCGGAACCCGTGAGCTAGCTGCGTGGCTAGAGGCGAAGCTCGTGAGGCGCATTGAAGCACCTGGGTTAGGACGGGGCGAGTGAGTAGCGCATGAGACGTGAGAACCTGTCCCTGATGCGTGTCAGGGCGGTGGATGAACCTGATGCATGTCCGGAAAACTAACGTGGGCTGCTACGTGGCAGACCACGACTGAAGCCTGATACGTGTCAGGGAAAGAAAACGAGACGGAAAGGGCATCTGCTGCGTGGCAGATGATTACGTGAAAGAAACATTTAAATTGACGTGAATCTGCTGCGTGGCAGACAAGCTTGAATGAATCTTAAGGAAAAGACAAACTTGACAAGAGTCTGCTACGTGGCAGACAATAGCGTAGATGAACCTAAGGAAAATTGACATGAATCTGCTGCGTGGCAGACAATAGCGTGGATGAATCTTAAGGAAAGAAAAATTGACATGAATCTGCTGCGTGGCAGACAATGGCGTGAATGAATCCTAAGAAAGGACAAAATTGACATGAATCTGCTGCGTGGCAGACAATAGCGTAGATGAACTTAAGGAAAATTGACATGAATCTGCTGCGTGGCAGACAATAGCGTAGATGAACCTAAGGAAAAATTGACATGAATCTGCTGCGTGGCAGACAATAGCGTAGATGAACCTAAGGGAAAATTGACATGAATCTGCTGCGTGGCAGACAATAGCGTAGATGAACCTAAGGAAAAATTGACATAAATCTGCTGCGTGGCAGACAATAGCGTGGATGAATCTGAGGAAAAGACAAAATCGACATGAATCTGCTGCGTGGCAGACAATAGCGTAGATGAACCTAAGGAAAATTGACATGAATCTGCTGCGTGGCAGACAATAGCGTGGATGAACCTAAGGAAAATTGACATGGATCTGCTGCGTGGCAGACAATGGCGTGAAGATGAAATTAAAATGTGTGTGCACATGCTCTGTATACCTGGAGAGATACTGCTCCTTGGGTGGGTCCTGTGACTCCATTATATATAAGACTTTAATTAATAATGCATAATACATATGTATATATGGTGTGCATGGTCTTTCACTATTTGTTTCCAATAAAATCCTTTTGGCATTGCTGGTGCCCAAAGCCAGCTCATTGCCAAGGCATGCACTGCTTTACTGAGGCCCCAGCTGTCGGGTTCCCAGTGCTGGGGGGCTGGCCGTGCTAGGGACCTGAGCATCAGTGCTGCCTGGAGACCAGTGCGGGAGGTGGGGCCAGCATGCGGACATGTGAAACATTTGAAGAGCGTGGCGCCGAGGCTCCCAGGACGGGGAGCAGCTCGATGCGCCGCTTAGCTTACCGGGGGAGCGCAGTTCAGGAGGGTAGAGGACTTCCGACCGGAGGCAGAAACGAGCAGCAGCGTGGGTGAGCGGCAGCGTCGGTACTGAACCCTAGAAGTGCAGAGACGTCACGTGAGAGCGCGGCGTCCGTGATGGGAGCGTGGGGCCGCGCTAAATAGGCCTCCTTCGCCCCTCCCACAAACGCAGGCTGAGCTTCAGCCTTACTATTTGTGGGTTCTCACGGCTCACTTAGGAAAATCTTTCAGGTATTTGAAGAATACACCATAGGCGTGCGCACGGGGTGTGCCGGGTGTGCCTGGGCACACCCTAATCACACCCCTGTGCTCCGCCTCCTGCACTGCTGTCTGCCAGCCCCACACTAGTGTCCAATTCAATCATGAGTGACACACAATCACATACTGAGTCTGTAGAGTAGATATCCAGTCCACCCCCAGTTCCCTCTGCTCCTGTGCTCCGCCTCCGTGCGTGACTCCATCTCCCAGCGGCCGGCCGCGTAACGTCACTCACTCCGACGTCACGCGCCTGCTCCGCCTTCATTAATAAAGTGGGAGGAGCATGCGCGTGCGGCCGGCATGACGTAGTGAGTGACGTCACGTTACACTGCCACCGGCCGCCTAGTTTGAATCTTTGAAGAGCCGGACTGGAGCCACCACCACACCAGCCTGCCTGCCCGCCCGCCCCAGTGCCCAACTGCCTGTGGCTGCCCATGCCCACAGTGAATGGATGTGGTGATGACAGTGATGTCTTTTGTGCACTGCAGCACTATCTGTCTGTGAAAAAATAAAAACTGATGTGAATTGTTTGTGAATACTATCGGAGTCCTGACTGTCTCAATCCCAGTCCCAGTAAGTTAGTGATAGATTATTAGATAGTAATAACTACTCATATACATTGCACAAGTTTACAAGCTCAATAGCTGAGCTCACTTACGGTACGGCGGGGTCCATCTTACAATAGGGACGCTGTCAGGGACACTGTTATGGGGGGGGGAGAGATATCTGTGGATCATGTGGATGATGACACATACGGTATATAGCACAAGATGCTTGTGCTGCCATATATGCGTGTCATTCACAGATCCCCCCCGGCCACCCATAACAGTGTCCTCCACAGATGCCCCCCGCATCTGTGTCAGATTCCATCATTCCACACAGATGCCTCCATAACAGTGCCATCCACAAATATCCCCTTAACAGTCTATTAAGGGGATATCTGTGGATGACACTGTTATGGGGGGTGGGGGTCTGTGGATGATACTGTTATGGGGGTGGATCTGTGGATGACGCACTATTAATAACAGTGCATCATCCACAGATGCCCCCATAACAGTGCGTCATCCACAGATGCCCCCATAACAGTGCATCATTCACAGATGCCCCCATAACAGTGCGTCATCCACAGATGCCCCCATAACAGTGCGTCATCCACAGATGCCCCCATAACAGTGCGTCATCCACAGATGCCCCCATAACCGTGTGTCATCCACTGATGCCCATAACAGTGTGTCATCCACAGATGCCCATAACAGTGTGTCATCCACAGGTCCCCCATAACAGTGTGTCATACTGTCATCCACAGGTCCCCCATAACAATGCGTCATCCACAGATCCCCCATAACAGAGGAGGATCAGAGGAGAGACAGAAAGGAGGGCAAATAATTAGGGATGAGCGAACTCGAACTGTATAGTTCGGGTTCGTACCGAATTTTGGGGTGTCCGTGACACGGACCCGAACCCGGACATTTTCGTAAAAGTCCGGGTTCGGGTTCGGTGTTCGTCGCTTTCTTCGCGCTTTTGTGACGCTTTCTTGGCGCTTTTTGAAAGGCTGCAAAGCAGCCAATCAACAAGCGTCATACTACTTGCCCCAAGAGGCCATCACAGCCATGCCTACTATTGGCATGGCTGTGATTGGCCAGAGCACCATGTGACCCAGCCTCTATTTAAGCTGGAGTCACATAGCGCCGCCCGTCACTCTGCTCTGATTAGCGTAGGGAGAGGTTGCGGCTGCGACAGTAGGGCGAGATTAGGCAGATTAACTCCTCCAAAGGACTTGATTAACTGATCGATCTGCAGCTGTGGATCATTGAGCTGCTGATCCTCAATTGCTCACTGTTTTTAGGCTGCACAGACCGTTTGTCAGTCTCATTTTTCTGGGGTGATCGGCGGCCATTTTGTGTCTTGTGGTGCGCCAGCACAAGCTGCGACCAAGTGCATTTAACCCTCAATGGTGTGGTTGTTTTTTGGCTAAAGCCTACATCAGGGTGAAGCTGTGACACCAAGTGCATTTAACCAGCAATAGTCTGTTCATTTTTTGGCCATATACAAAATCAGGGGCAAGCTGCGCCTGTCACCAAGTGCATTTAACCCTCAATGGTGTGGTTGTTTTTTGGCTAAAGCCTACATCAGGGTGAAGCTGTCACACCAAGTGCATTTAACCAGCAATAGTCTGTTCATTTTTTGGCCATATACAAAATCAGGGGCAAGCTGCGCCTGTCACCAAGTGCATTTAACCCTCAATGGTGTGGTTGTTTTTTGGCTAAAGCCTACATCAGGGTGAAGCTGTCACACCAAGTGCATTTAACCAGCAATAGTCTGTTCATTTTTTGGCCATATACAAAATCAGGGGCAAGCTGCGCCTGTCACCAAGTGCATTTAACCCTCAATGGTGTGGTTGTTTTTTGGCTAAAGCCTACATCAGGGTGAAGCTGTCACACCAAGTGCATTTAACCAGCAATAGTCTGTTCATTTTTTGGCCATATCCCAGTCTAATTCTGTCACTAAATCCATACCGGTCACCCAGCGCCTAAATACTAGGCCTCAAATTTATATCCAGCTAAATCTGTCCCTAGTGCTGTAGCTGGGCGAGTTATTTAGTGTCCGTTCAAGCACATTTCTTGTTCTGGGTTGAAATACAATTCCCAATTTAGCAATTTCATAATTTAGTGGTTCCTGCTATATCAGAGCTCTTTGAAATCTATCCCAAAAAGGGTATATAATATTGAAGGTGCACATAGGGTCATTCAGAGTAACTTCACACACACCCGCTACTGTGTATTTCCAAGTCTAATTCTGTCACTAAATCCATACCGGTGACCCAGCGCCTAAATACTAGGCCTCAAATTTAATTCCCTCTAAATCTCTCGTTACCCACCGCTGTACTGTTGTTGCTGGGCAAGATATTTAGTGTCCGTCAAAGCACATTTTTTGTTCTGGGTTGAAGTACAATTCCCAATTTAGCAATTTCATAATTTAGTGGTTTCTGCTATATCAGAGCTATTTGAAATCTATCCCAAAAAGGGTATATAATATTGAAGGTGCACATAGGGTCATTCAGAATAACTTCACACACACCCGCTACTGTGTATTTCCAAGTCTAATTCTGTCACTAAACCCATACCTGTCACCCAGCGCCTAAATACTAGGCCTCAAATTTAAATCCCTCTAAATCTCTCGTTACCGTTGTCCTGTTGTAGCTGGGAAAGTTATTTAGTGCCCGTCAAAGCACATTTTTTGTTCTGGGTTGAAGTACAATTCCCAATTTAGCAATTTCATAATTTAGTGGTTCCTGCTATATCAGAGCTATTTGAAATCTATCCCAAAAAGGGTATATAATATTGAAGGTGCACATAGGGTCATTCAGAATAACTTCACACACACCCGCTACTGTGTATTTCCAAGTCTAATTCTGTCACTAAATCCATACCGGTGACCCAGCGCCTAAATACTAGGCCTCAAATTTAATTCCCTCTAAATCTCTCGTTACCCACCGGTGTACTGTTGTTGCTGGGCAAGATATTTAGTGTCCGTCAAAGCACATTTTTTGTTCTGGGTTGAAGTACAATTCCCAATTTAGCAATTTCATAATTTAGTGGTTTCTGCTATATCAGAGCTATTTGAAATCTATCCCAAAAAGGGTATATAATATTGAAGGTGCACATAGGGTCATTCAGAATAACTTCACACACACCCGCTACTGTGTATTTCCAAGTCTAATTCTGTCACTAAACCCATACCTGTCACCCAGCGCCTAAATACTAGGCCTCAAATTTAAATCCCTCTAAATCTCTCGTTACCGTTGTCCTGTTGTAGCTGGGAAAGTTATTTAGTGCCCGTCAAAGCACATTTTTTGTTCTGGGTTGAAGTACAATTCCCAATTTAGCAATTTCATAATTTAGTGGTTCCTGCTATATCAGAGCTATTTGAAATCTATCCCAAAAAGGGTATATAATATTGAAGGTGCACATAGGGTCATTCAGAATAACTTCACACACACCCGCTACTGTGTATTTCCAAGTCTAATTCTGTCACTAAATCCATACCGGTGACCCAGCGCCTAAATACTAGGCCTCAAATTTAATTCCCTCTAAATCTCTCGTTACCCACCGCTGTACTGTTGTTGCTGGGCAAGATATTTAGTGTCCGTCAAAGCACATTTTTTGTTCTGGGTTGAAGTACAATTCCCAATTTAGCAATTTCATAATTTAGTGGTTTCTGCTATATCAGAGCTATTTGAAATCTATCCCTAAAAGGGTATATAATATTGAAGGTGCACATAGGGTCATTCAGAATAACTTCACACACACCCGCTACTGTGTATTTCCAAGTCTAATTCTGTCACTAAACCCATACCTGTCACCCAGCGCCTAAATACTAGGCCTCAAATTTATATCCAGCTAAATCTGTCCCTAGTGCTGTAGCTGGGCGAGTTATTTAGTGTCCGTTCAAGCACATTTCTTGTTCTGGGTTGAAATACAATTCCCAATTTAGCAATTTCATAATTTAGTGGTTCCTGCTATATCAGAGCTCTTTGAAATCTATCCCAAAAAGGGTATATAATATTGAAGGTGCACATAGGGTCATTCAGAGTAACTTCACACACACCCGCTACTGTGTATTTCCAAGTCTAATTCTGTCACTAAATCCATACCGGTGACCCAGCGCCTAAATACTAGGCCTCAAATTTAATTCCCTCTAAATCTCTCGTTACCCACCGCTGTACTGTTGTTGCTGGGCAAGATATTTAGTGTCCGTCAAAGCACATTTTTTGTTCTGGGTTGAAGTACAATTCCCAATTTAGCAATTTCATAATTTAGTGGTTTCTGCTATATCAGAGCTATTTGAAATCTATCCCAAAAAGGGTATATAATATTGAAGGTGCACATAGGGTCATTCAGAATAACTTCACACACACCCGCTACTGTGTATTTCCAAGTCTAATTCTGTCACTAAACCCATACCTGTCACCCAGCGCCTAAATACTAGGCCTCAAATTTAAATCCCTCTAAATCTCTCGTTACCGTTGTCCTGTTGTAGCTGGGAAAGTTATTTAGTGCCCGTCAAAGCACATTTTTTGTTCTGGGTTGAAGTACAATTCCCAATTTAGCAATTTCATAATTTAGTGGTTCCTGCTATATCAGAGCTATTTGAAATCTATCCCAAAAAGGGTATATAATATTGAAGGTGCACATAGGGTCATTCAGAATAACTTCACACACACCCGCTACTGTGTATTTCCAAGTCTAATTCTGTCACTAAATCCATACCGGTGACCCAGCGCCTAAATACTAGGCCTCAAATTTAATTCCCTCTAAATCTCTCGTTACCCACCGGTGTACTGTTGTTGCTGGGCAAGATATTTAGTGTCCGTCAAAGCACATTTTTTGTTCTGGGTTGAAGTACAATTCCCAATTTAGCAATTTCATAATTTAGTGGTTTCTGCTATATCAGAGCTATTTGAAATCTATCCCTAAAAGGGTATATAATATTGAAGGTGCACATAGGGTCATTCAGAATAACTTCACACACACCCGCTACTGTGTATTTCCAAGTCTAATTCTGTCACTAAACCCATACCTGTCACCCAGCGCCTAAATACTAGGCCTCAAATTTAAATCCCTCTAAATCTCTCGTTACCGTTGTCCTGTTGTAGCTGGGAAAGTTATTTAGTGCCCGTCAAAGCACATTTTTTGTTCTGGGTTGAAGTACAATTCCCAATTTAGCAATTTCATAATTTAGTGGTTCCTGCTATATCAGAGCTATTTGAAATCTATCCCAAAAAGGGTATATAATATTGAAGGTGCACATTGGGTCATTCAGAATAACTTCACACACACGCTTCTGTGCATTTCCAAGTCTAATTCTGTCACTAAATCCATACCGGTGACCCAGCGCCTAAATACTAGGCCTCAAATTTAATTCCCTCTAAATCTCTCGTTACCCACCGCTGTACTGTTGTTGCTGGGCAAGATATTTAGTGTCCGTCAAAGCACATTTTTTGTTCTGGGTTGAAGTACAATTCCCAATTTAGCAATTTCATAATTTAGTGGTTTCTGCTATATCAGAGCTATTTGAAATCTATCCCTAAAAGGGTATATAATATTGAAGGTGCACATAGGGTCATTCAGAATAACTTCACACACACCCGCTACTGTGTATTTCCAAGTCTAATTCTGTCACTAAATCCATACCGGTGACCCAGCGCCTAAATACTAGGCCTCAAATTTAATTCCCTCTAAATCTCTCGTTACCCACCGTTGTACTGTTGTTGCTGGGCAAGATATTTAGTGTCCGTCAAAGCACATTTTTTGTTCTGGGTTGAAGTACAATTCCCAATTTAGCAATTTCATAATTTAGTGGTTCCTGCTATATCAGAGCTATTTGAAATCTATCCCAAAAAGGGTATATAATATTGAAGGTGCACATTGGGTCATTCAGAATAACTTCACACACACGCTTCTGTGCATTTCCAAGTCTAATTCTGTCACTAAATCCATACCGGTGACCCAGCGCCTAAATACTAGGCCTCAAATTTAATTCCCTCTAAATCTCTCGTTACCCACCGCTGTACTGTTGTTGCTGGGCAAGATATTTAGTGTCCGTCAAAGCACATTTTTTGTTCTGGGTTGAAGTACAATTCCCAATTTAGCAATTTCATAATTTAGTGGTTTCTGCTATATCAGAGCTATTTGAAATCTATCCCTAAAAGGGTATATAATATTGAAGGTGCACATAGGGTCATTCAGAATAACTTCACACACACCCGCTACTGTGTATTTCCAAGTCTAATTCTGTCACTAAATCCATACCGGTGACCCAGCGCCTAAATACTAGGCCTCAAATTTAATTCCCTCTAAATCTCTCGTTACCCACCGTTGTACTGTTGTTGCTGGGCAAGATATTTAGTGTCCGTCAAAGCACATTTTTTGTTCTGGGTTGAAGTACAATTCCCAATTTAGCAATTTCATAATTTAGTGGTTTCTGCTATATCAGAGCTATTTGAAATCTATCCCTAAAAGGGTATATAATATTCAAGGTGCACATTGGGTCATTCAGAATAACTTCACACACACACGCTTCTGTGCATTTCCAAGTCTAATTCTGTCACTAAATCCATACCGGTCACCCAGCGCCTAAATACTAGGCCTCAAATTTATATCCCGCTGAATTTGAATACAATACATTGGGCCAAATAATATATTTGTTGTTGTGGTGAACCATAACAATGAGAAAAACATCTAGTAAGGGACGCGGACGTGGACATGGTCGTGGTGGTGTTAGTGGACCCTCTGGTGCTGGGAGAGGACGTGGCCGTTCTGCCACATCCACACGTCCTAGTGTACCAACTACTTCAGGTCCCAGTAGCCGCCAGAATTTACAGCGATATATGGTGGGGCCCAATGCCGTTCTAAGGATGGTAAGGCCTGAGCAGGTACAGGCATTAGTCAATTGGGTGGCCGACAGTGGATCCAGCACGTTCACATTATCTCCCACCCAGTCTTCTGCAGAAAGCGCACAGATGGCGCCTGAAAACCAACCCCATCAGTCTGTCACATCACCCCCATGCATACCAGGGAAACTGTCTCAGCCTCAAGTTATGCAGCAGTCTCTTATGCTGTTTGAAGACTCCGCTGGCAGGGTTTCCCAAGGGCATCCACCTAGCCCTTCCCCAGCGGTGAAAGACATAGAATGCACTGACGCACAACCACTTATGTTTCCTGATGATGAGGACATGGGAATACCACCTCAGCATGTCTCTGATGATGACGAAACACAGGTGCCAACTGCTGCGTCTTTCTGCAGTGTGCAGACTGAACAGGAGGTCAGGGATCAAGACTGGGTGGAAGACGATGCAGGGGACGATGAGGTCCTAGACCCCACATGGAATGAAGGTCGTGCCACTGACTTTCACAGTTCGGAGGAAGAGGCAGTGGTGAGACCGAGCCAACAGCGTAGCAAAAGAGGGAGCAGTGGGCAAAAGCAGAACACCCG
The DNA here is from genome assembly GCF_014858855.1 of Bufo gargarizans. NCBI lineage: Eukaryota > Metazoa > Chordata > Amphibia > Anura > Bufonidae > Bufo > Bufo gargarizans. The sequence goes on from NC_058088.1 coordinate 120,799,761, forward strand.
CCGCCAAGAGACTCCGCCTGCTACTGACCGCCGCCATCTGGGACCGAGCACCCCAAAGGCAGCTTCAAGGAGTTCCCTGGCATGGCACTTCTTCAAACAATGTGCTGACGACAAGACCCGAGTGGTTTGCACGCTGTGCCATCAGAGCCTGAAGCGAGGCATTAACGTTCTGAACCTGAGCACAACCTGCATGACCAGGCACCTGCATGCAAAGCATGAACTGCAGTGGAGTAAACACCTTAAAACCAAGGAAGTCACTCAGGCTCCCCCTGCTACCTCTTCTGCTGCTGCCGCCTCGGCCTATTCTGCTGCTGCCGCCTCGGCCTCTTCCTCCGCCTCTGGAGGAACGTTGGCACCTGCCGCCCAGCAAACAGGGGATGTACCACCAACACCACCACCACCACCTCCGTCACCAAGCGTCTCAACCATGTCACACGCCAGCGTTCAGCTCTCCATCTCACAAACATTTGATAGAAAGCGTAAATTCCCACCTAGCCACCCTCGATCCCTGGCCCTGAATGCCAGCATTTCTAAACTACTGGCCTATGAAATGCTGTCATTTAGGCTGGTGGACACAGACAGCTTCAAACAGCTCATGTCGCTTGCTGTCCCACAGTATGTTGTTCCCAGCCGGCACTACTTCTCCAAGAGAGCCGTGCCTTCCCTGCACAACCAAGTATCCGATAAAATCAAGTGTGCACTGCGCAACGCCATCTGTAGCAAGGTCCACCTAACCACAGATACGTGGACCAGTAAGCACGGCCAGGGACGCTATATCTCCCTAACTGCACACTGGGTAAATGTAGTGGCAGCTGGGCCCCAGGCGGAGAGCTGTTTGGCGCACGTCCTTCCGCCGCCAAGGATCGCAGGGCAACATTCTTTGCCTCCTGTTGCCACCTCCTCCTTCTCGGCTTCCTCCTCCTCTTCTTCCACCTGCTCATCCAGTCAGCCACACACCTTCACCACCAACTTCAGCACAGCCCGGGGTAAACGTCAGCAGGCCATTCTGAAACTCATATGTTTGGGGGACAGGCCCCACACCGCACAGGAGTTGTGGCGGGGTATAGAACAACAGACCGACGAGTGGTTGCTGCCGGTGAGCCTCAAGCCCGGCCTGGTGGTGTGTGATAATGGGCGAAATCTCGTTGCAGCTCTGGGACTAGCCAATTTGACGCACATCCCTTGCTTGGCGCATGTGCTGAATTTGGTGGTGCAGAAGTTCATTCACAACTACCCCGACATGTCAGAGCTGCTGCATAAAGTGCGGGCCGTCTGTTCGCGCTTCCGGCGTTCACATCCTGCTGCTGCTCGCCTGTCTGCGCTACAGCGTAACTTCGGCCTTCCCGCTCACCGCCTCATATGCGACGTGCCCACCAGGTGGAACTCCACCTTGCACATGCTGGACAGACTGTGCGAGCAGCAGCAGGCCATAGTGGAGTTTCAGCTGCAGCACGCACGGGTCAGTCGCACTACAGAACAGCACCACTTCACCACCAATGACTGGGCCTCCATGCGAGACCTGTGTGCCCTGTTGCGCTGTTTCGAGTACTCCACCAACATGGCCAGTGGCGATGACACCGTTATCAGCGTTACAATACCACTTCTATGTCTCCTTGAGAAAACACTTAGGGCGATGATGGAACAGGAGGTGGCCCAGGAGGAGGAGGAGGAGGATGAGGAAGAGGGGTCATTTTTAGCACTTTCAGGCCAGTCTCTTCGAAGTGACTCAGAGGGAGGTTTTTTGCAACAGCAGAGGCCAGGTACAAATGTGGCCAGCCAGGGCCCACTACTGGAGGACGAGGAGGACGAGGATGAGGAGGAGGTGGAGGAGGATGAGGATGAAGCATGGTCACAGCGGGGTGGCACCCAACGCAGCTCGGGTCCATCACTGGTGCGTGGCTGGGGGGAAAGGCAGGACGATGACGATACGCCTCCCACAGAGGACAGCTTGTCCTTACCCCTGGGCAGCCTGGCACACATGAGCGACTACATGCTGCAGTGCCTGCGCAACGACAGCAGAGTTGCCCACATTTTAACCTGTGCGGACTACTGGGTTGCCACCCTGCTGGATCCACGCTACAAAGACAATGTGCCCACCTTACTTCCTGCACTGGAGCGTGATAGGAAGATGCGCGAGTACAAGCGCACGTTGGTAGACGCGCTACTGAGAGCATTCCCAAATGTCACAGGGGAACAAGTGGAAGCCCAAGGCCAAGGCAGAGGAGGAGCAAGAGGTCGCCAAGGCAGCTGTGTCACGGCCAGCTCCTCTGAGGGCAGGGTTAGCATGGCAGAGATGTGGAAAACTTTTGTCAACACGCCACAGCTAACTGCACCACCACCTGATACGCAACGTGTTAGCAGGAGGCAACATTTTACTAACATGGTGGAACAGTACGTGTGCACACCCCTCCACGTACTGACTGATGGTTCGGCCCCATTCAACTTCTGGGTCTCTAAATTGTCCACGTGGCCAGAGCTAGCCTTTTATGCCTTGGAGGTGCTGGCCTGCCCGGCAGCCAGCGTTTTGTCTGAACGTGTATTCAGCACGGCAGGGGGCGTCATTACAGACAAACGCAGCCGCCTGTCTACAGCCAATGTGGACAAGCTGACGTTCATAAAAATGAACCAGGCATGGATCCCACAGGACCTGTCCGTCCCTTGTCCAGATTAGACATTAACTACCTCCCCATAACCATATATTATTGGACTCCAGGGCACTTCCTCATTCAATCCTATTTTTATTTTCATTTTACCATTATATTGCGATGCTACCCAAAGTTGAATGAACCTCTCCTCTGCCTGTGTGCTAGGCCTAAATATATGCCAATGGACTGTTGCAGTGGTGGCTGACATGAAGCCTGATTCTCTGCTATGACATGCAGACTAATTCTCTGCTGACATGAAGCCAGATTGTCTGTTACGGGACCTCTCTCCTCTGCCTGGGTGCTGGGCCTAAATTTATGACAATGGACTGTTGCAGTGGTGGCTGACGTGAAGCCTGATTCTCTGCTATGACATGCAGACTGATTCTCTGCTGTCATGAAGCCAGATTGTCTGTTACGGGACCTTTCTCCTCTACCTGGGTTCTGGGCCTAAATTTATGAAAATTGACTCTTACAGTGGTGGGTGACGTGAAGCCTGATTCTCTGCTATGATATGAAGACTGATTCTCTGCTGACATGAAGCCAGATTGTCTGTTACGGGACCTTTCTCCTCTGCCTGGGTTCTGGGCCTAAATTTATGAAAATTGACTCTTACAGTGGTGGGTGACGTGAAGCCTGATTCTCTGCTATGATATGAAGACTGATTCTCTGCTGACATGAAGCCAGATTGTCTGTTACGGGACCTTTCTCCTCTGCCTGGGTTCTGGGCCTAAATTTATGAAAATTGACTCTTACAGTGGTGGGTGACGTGAAGCCTGATTCTCTGCTATGATATGAAGACTGATTCTCTGCTGACATGAAGCCAGATTGTCTGTTACGGGACCTTTCTCCTCTGCCTGGGTTCTGGGCCTAAATTTATGAAAATTGACTCTTACAGTGGTGGGTGACGTGAAGCCTGATTCTCTGCTATGATATGAAGACTGATTCTCTGCTGACATGAAGCCAGATTGTCTGTTACGGGACCTTTCTCCTCTGCCTGGGTTCTGGGCCTAAATTTATGAAAATTGACTCTTACAGTGGTGGGTGACGTGAAGCCTGATTCTCTGCTATGATATGAAGACTGATTCTCTGCTGACATGAAGCCAGATTGTCTGTTACGGGACCTTTCTCCTCTGCCTGGGTTCTGGGCCTAAATTTATGAAAATTGACTCTTACAGTGGTGGGTGACGTGAAGCCTGATTCTCTGCTATGATATGAAGACTGATTCTCTGCTGACATGAAGCCAGATTGTCTGTTACGGGACCTCTCTCCTCTGCCTGGGTGCTGGGCCTAAATATATGCCAATGGACTGTTGCAGTGGTGGCTGACGTGAAGCCTCATTCTCTGCTATGACATGCAGACTAATTCTCTGCTGACATGAAGACAGATTCTCTGTTACGGGACCTCTCTCCTCTGCCTGGGTGCCGGGGCCTAAATATCTGAGAATGGACTGTTCCAGTGGTGGCTGACGTGAAGCCTCATTCTCTGCTATGACATGCAGACTAATTCTCTGCTGACATGAAGACAGATTCTCTGTTACGGGACCTCCCTCCTCTGCCTGGGTGCTGGGCCTAAATATATGCCAATGGACTGTTGCAGTGGTGGCTGACGTGAAGCCTCATTCTCTGCTATGACATGCAGACTAATTCTCTGCTGACATGAAGACAGATTCTCTGTTACGGGACCTCCCTCCTCTGCCTGGGTGCTGGGCCTAAATATATGCCAATGGACTGTTGCAGTGGTGGCTGACGTGAAGCCTCATTCTCTGCTATGACATGCAGACTGATTCTCTGCTGACATGAAGCCAGATTCTCTGTTACGGGACCTCTCTCCTCTGCCTGTGTGTGTGCTGGGCCTAAATATATGCCAATGGACTGTTGCAGTGGTGGCTGACGTGAAGCCTCATTCTCTGCTATGACATGCAGACTGATTCTCTGCTGACATGAAGCCAGATTCTCTGTTACGGGACCTCTCTCCTCTGCCTGTGTGTGTGCTGGGCCTAAATATATGCCAATGGACTGTTGCAGTGGTGGCTGACGTGAAGCCTCATTCTCTGCTATGACATGCAGACTAATTCTCTGCTGACATGAAGACAGATTCTCTGTTACGGGACCTCCCTCCTCTGCCTGGGTGCTGGGCCTAAATATATGCCAATGGACTGTTGCAGTGGTGGCTGACGTGAAGCCTCATTCTCTGCTATGACATGCAGACTGATTCTCTGCTGACATGAAGCCAGATTCTCTGTTACGGGACCTCTCTCCTCTGCCTGTGTGTGTGCTGGGCCTAAATATATGCCAATGGACTGTTGCAGTGGTGGCTGACGTGAAGCCTCATTCTCTGCTATGACATGCAGACTGATTCTCTGCTGACATGAAGCCAGATTCTCTGTTACGGGACCTCTCTCCTCTGCCTGTGTGTGTGCTGGGCCTAAATATATGCCAATGGACTGTTGCAGTGGTGGCTGACGTGAAGCCTCATTCTCTGCTATGACATGCAGACTAATTCTCTGCTGACATGAAGACAGATTCTCTGTTACGGGACCTCCCTCCTCTGCCTGGGTGCTGGGCCTAAATATATGCCAATGGACTGTTGCAGTGGTGGCTGACGTGAAGCCTCATTCTCTGCTATGACATGCAGACTAATTCTCTGCTGACATGAAGACAGATTCTCTGTTACGGGACCTCTCTCCTCTGCCTGGGTGCCGGGGCCTAAATATCTGAGAATGGACTGTTCCAGTGGTGGGTGACGGGAAGCCAGATTCTCTGCTATGGAACCTCTCTCCAATTGATTTTGGTTAATTTTTATTTATTTAATTTTTATTTTAATTCATTTCCCTATCCACATTTGTTTGCAGGGGATTTACCTACATGTTGCTGCCTTTTGCAGCCCTCTAGCTCTTTCCTGGGCTGTTTTACAGCCTTTTTAGTGCCGAAAAGTTCGGGTCCCCATTGACTTCAATGGGGTTCGGGTTCGGGACGAAGTTCGGATCGGGTTCGGATCCCGAACCCGAACATTTCCGGGATGTTCGGCCGAACTTCTCGAACCCGAACATCCAGGTGTTCGCTCAACTCTACAAATAATCAGTGGAAGCAAGCAGAGGAGGGCACAGCAGACGACTGAATAGCTTCTTTTGTAAGTAAAATTGTTTTATTATAAATGTAGTTTAATGTTTTTGTCTTTTATTATATTCTGGCTTTTGCTTGGTTATGCATGATGTTTTTTTTAATAATAAGTAAATGTAGTGGTGCTATAATGTGGACCCCAGGCCTCTCTGATATCCTGCAGGCTGTGCTGGCGCTGTGGCAGCATACGGTTGGTCAGGCAGCAGAAAGGCTCTGGGGCTGTCATTATGTGCTCATAAAAGTCTATGGGAGTCAAAACGGATCCATCTGGTTCCTGTTATGCAAGACGGAAAAAAAAGTCCTGTCAACAGGACTTTGTTTTCCGTCTTGCATAAGGGGACCCAGACTGATCCGTTATGCTTTCTCATAAACTTCTATTAGGGCAGAGCAAAATGGAATGCTTCTTAAAGGTTTCCGTTTTGCATTCCAACTGGCCATTCCGTTATATTCCGTTTGAAACGGAACCTATAACGGAATGGCATAACGCAGATGTAAACCCACCCTTAGGAATAGATTGTTTCTGAATACTCAAGCGTACCGAGGAAGAAAGGGAAACTCTTGAAAGCGTGTATTTTAAGAATTAGGTTAGTACAAAAATTTTTTACACACTGTTATGGAGGATCTGTGGATATAATATATATATACACACATACACACGCGCGCATGCGCGCGGCGTGTGTGTTTATGCTTTAGGGTGCACACCCTAATGCAATAGGCTGCGCACACCTATGGAATACACTAAATATACCGGAGTGAACATAAACTGGTCCAAATCAGCCTGTATCCCGATTGATCCTCTGAATGGGTTTGTACCGGGGCCACTTGAAATTAAAGAGAGGCAAGAACCGGTTAAGTATTTAGGTATTCAGATAAAACCTAACCCTAGGGATTATTTACAGCTGAATGTGCTCCCTAAAATACAGGAGATGCGGTTTGGAAAAAAAATCCATATCTCGATGGCAGGTCGTATCTCATTGGTAAAAATGTGTATACTACCCTCCCTAAATTATATGTTATGGAACGCACCGATAATAATTCCTAAAATAATTTTTAAAATAATAGCCACCTTAATAACAGATCTAGTATGGCGAGGCAAAAAAACGAGAATAAGTGCACAGATATTGCATATTCATGAAAAAGAGGGTGGATTATCAGTTCCGGATTTAGAGTTGTATTTTTTTTCTGGACAGATCAGAAATATGATAATATGGAGCAAGTCACACAGATACAAGACTATGGTAGCTAGGATTAAGAAAGGTCTGGAAGACTGTACTATTTTTCAATTAATAGAAGCAGATATCCTGTTACAATAACATGTTAAGAAATACCCTTATTTGACTTGTGGACTAAATCTTGGAATAAGGTAAAAGAACTATGGTTACAGAAGGGAATACATTCAGACACATTGTTATGGGATAATACTCATCTAAGGGAACTAAAATTAATTGAACAAAAAATCTGGTGGAAATATGGAGTTTTCAAACTATAATAAAGATCTTAGCTTCTTTTATTTGCAATTGAAACAAGCGATGCAAGCGGAGATAGGAAAAGGAACGCAAATTTTCCCTCTTCCACCAACCCTAGCTAATATCTCGTATCTAATAGCAGGGAGGAAATTGATCTCCAAAATATATGGAAGCCTGTTATATCAGAAGACAAAAAATAAAGCTACCGCTACTTTAAACCACGAATGGCAAGATGTTCTAAATATGCAACGGGAAGAATTCTGGGAAAAGGTTATACAGTCAAAAAATAGGGTGTCTAATAGCTTCTCCTATAGAATTACGCAATTCAACATACTATATCGTCTATATTATTCCCCTAAGATCTTAATGAAATGCTATAAATTCAAACAATTTAGGGGCAGATGATGTACATATAATTTGGACATGTACAAAGATCCAGCAATTTTGGGGGAGTGTGAAGGGAAAAATAGAGGAATACCACTTGTTTAAAGTCCCCCTTTGCTTTGAGACCTGTATCTTGGGTGTGATGGATAAAATAGATATTGCTAAAGATGGAGAACTATCATCTAAACTACTTTTTTATGCGAGGAAATGCATTGTCGCACATTGGGGAGATAGGGCCATACCTACAGTTAAGGAGTGGGAGAACTTGACTAGATTCTCACTTGTCAGAGAGGAATTTCATCCAGTATCAACCAAGAAAAAAGTTTGCTAAAAGGTGGCAGAGGTGGTTGAACTAGCAGACTGTGGCGGAGGCCGGACTCGGGGGATGGCGGTATAGGGGGGACCGGGGGCAGGGGTGGGATGAGTGGGAGAGCAGCAAGGGAATTTTTTTTTTTGTCCTCTTCCGTCTCCCTTCAGGAGCGGACCAAGCAATAGGGAGGGTTAGGCTACTTTCACACTTGCGTTCGGTGTGGATCCGTCTGGTATCTGCACAGACGGATCCGCACCTATAATGCAAATGCTTGCATCAGTTCAGAATGGATCCGTCTGCATAACAGCTTTTTCAGATCTGAGTTTTCACATCGTGAAAACTCAGATCCGACAGTATATTCTAACACAGATGCGTTCCCATGGTGATGGGGACGATTCAAGTTAGAATATACTAAGAACTGTGGACATGACTTCCCCCTGCTGCCTGGCAGCACAGGGGGCTGTGATCAGCAAGATTAACCCCTCAGGTGCCGCACTGAATTTAATACAGGGGAGGGAGAGGGGCCGCACTGGCCACCAATGAATTTAATACTGGCGAGGGAGGGAGGGGGGCTGCACTGGCCACCAATGAATTTAATACAAGGGAGGGAGGGAGGGAGGGGGGCCACACTGGCCACCAATGAATTTAATACTAGGAGGGAGGGAGGGGGGCCGCACTGGCCACCAATGAATTTAAAACTGGGGAGGGAGGGGGGGTCTGGCCCCTGCTGCCTGGCGGCACCTGATCTCTTACAGGGGGCTATGATACACACAATTAACCCCTCAGTTGCGGCACCTGAGGGGTTAATTGTGCTGATCACAGCCCCCTGTAAGAGATTGGGTGCTGCCAGGCAGCAGGGGGCAGTCATGTACACAGTTCTTAGTATATTCTAACTTATAGCGTCTCCATCACCATGGGAACGCCTCTGTGTTAGAATATACTGTCGGATCTGAGTTTTCACGATCTAACTCAAATCCGATGGTATATTCTAACATAGAGGAGTTGCCATGGTGATGGGGACGCTTAAAGTTAAAATATACCATCGGAGTTGAGAAAACTCTGATAGGATTTGTATCAACAGGTGTCTGTGTGTCTACGCAATTATTACTGCTGTTAAAGTGCTCGGATCAGTAACTATTTTCACCTTAGTATGGCAATGCAATGTACGGCAATCTTCTGTGGGTATAGTGCAGTCCCGTACCCTACAGTTATTGTGCTCCTAGGAATCCCTCTCTTGTCTCTATTAGGGATCACCTACCCTTGCCTGTACAAATCTATGAGCACATTAGCCCGCAATGTGCTCACACACACTACACCTACAGGCAACACATTCCCTAGCAATAGCTTTTAATCACGCCAAGATCATATCGCTACATTATCCCTCCACCTCTAGGCTAAATATCAACATTGTATATGTACTCCTTGATGCGTTTCAGGAGTTTTAAGTTAGAATTAGATTCTGATTGCTTCTCATGACGAGCGGTTAGACTGGAATAGTCTCCGGCACTTTTTTGGCCGGCTGTGGCTGCAGCCTGGACTTATAACAGGAAGAACCACCCACTGGGCTGAGCTCATATCAGTGCTCCTATATATAGATAAAAATATGAGAAGCTACTGACAGCAAGATTGTGTATCTCCCAGATGTTAATGGAAGAGTACACTATTTAAAATCTCGCCTTACTCCACTTAAGAGGTACAGTAGATGTGATTGGATATTAGAAATAGTCAAATAACCACAGAGGGCGATATCATGGTTATTGATATACCCTTAGGCCTCTTTCACACTGGTGTCGCGTGTGAGGGCAGGATAGGATGCGGGTGCTTTGGAAGAAAATGTGCAATTTTTCCGCACGAGTGCAAAGCCTTTTAATGTGTTTTGCATGCGCGTGAGAAAAATCTGCATATTTGGTACCCAGACCCGAACCTGGACTTCTTCACAGAAGTTCGGGTTTGGGATCGGTGTTGTGTAGATTTTATTACTTTCCGTTATAACATGGTTATAAGGGAAAATAATAACATTCTTAATACAGAATGCTAAGTAAATTAGAGATGGAGGTGTTAAAAATAAAATAAAAATGATTAAACTCACCTCATCCACTTGTTTGCGCAGCCCGGCTTGTCTTCTTAATTCTTCTTTGAGGACCTGGGAGGAAAAGGACCTTTGGTGATGTCACTGCGCTCATCACATTGTCCGTCACATGGTCCATCACGATGGACCATGTGATGAGCGCAGTGACGTCACCAAAGGTCCTTTTCCTCCCAGGTCATCAAAGAATAAAGAAGACAAGCCGGGCTGGTCGAACAAGTGGATGAGGTGAGTTTAATTATTTTTATTTTATTTTTTAACCCCTCCATCCCTAATTTACTTGGCATTCAGTATTAAGAATGCTATTATTTTCCCTTATAACCATGTTATAAGGGACAATAATAATGATCGGATCCCGATTGTCACCTAGAAACCATGTGTGAAAATCACACTTGCTTGTGGATGCTTGCAATTTTCACGCAACCCCATTTACTTCTATGGGGCCTGCGTTGCGTGAAAAACGCACAATATAGAGCATGCTGCGATTTTCACACAACACACAAGAGATACGTGAAAATTACATGATTTTCCTATTTTATGACGTAAAGTCGTGATTTTATTAAAGACACGGAGGCGAGTATTGCTTTCTCTTTCTTTACTCAAACTTATAGCAGCAAAGAAAAAAGTATCAATCAAACTGATAACCATGGCAACCAACTCCTCCCCACTGTACCAGTATTATAGTCTCTGACTCTGTTAACTCCTCCTCTTTCTTTGGTGACAACCGATCTCCGGAACTCCGAACGCTAGAACAAAACTCTCCAGCTACGGAAAATCCAACAGTAAGCAACACAAACTCTTCAACGGAAGAATTAAGCTGGAAAATCAAACTCAATCCGCACCCAGAAAACAGCATATTCATCCTATGAAAAGAAACAAGACAAAGGTAGAAAAACGTCCTCATATCGCACAAAAGAACGTCAGCAGTGCACAGTAGTGAACATACAGTAATAATCAGAAGATGAAAATCAATGTACAAGACAAGTAAACAATGCATAAACAGAAACCCCAGGGAGGGGAAAAAATGGGAGGGGCAATACTCGCCTCCGTGTCTTTAATATAATCATGACTTTACGTCATAAAATAGGAAAATCATGTAATTTTATTACACGACACGGAGGCTCCTATTGCGAGTTTAAAGCTGACCTACAACAGAGGAAAAATCATGAACAGTAGGCCGGAAATAAAACTCACGGAATGTAGATACACAAGACCAATCCGCCATTTTTATAATATCTTCCAAACGCGCTCCAGCCACTGCCATAGAGGTTGCAGATGCTCCTCTAGTGGAATGAGCAGTGAAAATCGCAGTATCAACTCCTGCCAATGCCATAACCCATTTCACCCAACGGGCCAAGGTGATCGTGGAGACTGGACGGAAAGGGCGTCGATAAGACAGAAAAAGTTCAGGAGAAGAAGTGGAACGATGAGAGGCCATACGAGTCTCATATTCCCGGAGACATGACACTGGACAAAGAGCAGGAGAATCTGGGAAACTGGGGTACGAGACAGACCGAATACTGGTCTTAGTGCGACGTGTGATGTTGAACACGACCCCCTCAGGGGTAAACGACCGAGCGTCGTGAGCCAAAGCGCGGACGTCTGACACCCTCTTGCAAGATATTAAACAAAGTAAAGAGACCAGCTTGGCTGAAAGTTGACGAAGAGAAAGGTCCGCATTAGATGGCCACGAGGAGAACAAGGATAGCACCAAAAAGACCTCCCAAGTGGAAGAGAAACGAGGCCTGGGAGGGCGAGAAAGGCGGGAACCCTTGAGAAGTCTGCAAACAAGAGGGTGGTGCCCAGCGGGACGCGGAAATGGCAGAACGGTACAAATTGATGGTACGGTAAGCCTTACCTTCTTCAAAAAGTGAAGCAAGAAACTGGAGAACATCCGTTACAGCACTTGAAACGGGATCCAGGTGCCTAGCCAGGCACCAATCAGCCCAAGTCCTCCAGGCTGATCGATAAGCTCGTCTGGTTCCCGGCGCCCAAGCTTCGTCCAATAGTCGTCTAGCTGCTTCCGAAATTCCAGCGATGTACCAGGGTGTCATGGAACCATGAACCAGACGTACAACAAGAGATAAGTGGAAAATAAGAAGGTTTTATTGAAGAGCAAGCCGTAGCAAAGTCCGAACGGATGGCTAAACCGAAGCAGGGTCTTGCGGAGACAGAGGTCAGGAACCAGAAGGGTAGTCAGACGAAGCCAGGAACAGGAACCAACGGGGTAGTCAGACGAAGCCGGAATCAGGAACCAACGGGGTAGTCAGACGAAGCCGGAATCAGGAACCAACGGGGTAGTCAGACGAGGCCAGGATCAGGAACCAGAAGCAGCAGCAGTCTTGGAAGCATGTGAACACAGGAGGACCAAGCAAGGAACTGAAGCCACAGACCTCCTATATATATGAGCTAGGCATCCAGCTCCTCCCAGTGGGAAGGAGGAGCCGCAGGTTGGGAGGCTACAAGAAAACCCAGAAACCAAGATGGCCGCCAGCACATGTCAAACGAAGGGAACAGCAAGGAGGTAAGACCATGACAGTACCTCCCCCTCAAGGGCCCCTCCTCCGCGGAGTAAGGAACGGTTTCTGAGGGAAGCGTGCGTGGAAGGCTCGGAGCAAGACAGGAGCATGGACATCTGCGGAGGGAACCCAGGAACGCTCCTCTGGACCATAACCACGCCAATGGACCAAAAACTGCACCCGGCCGCGGACCAGGCGTGAGTCCAGGATATTGCTCACCTCATACTCCTCACGATTGCCCACTTGGACCGGACGAGGCCGAGGAATCGAGGAAGTGAAACGATTACACACCAGTGGCTTCAACAGGGAGACATGAAACACATTGGAGATCCGCATGCCAGGAGGAAGCGCAAGGGCATAGGCTACCGGGTTTACCCTGCGAAGCACTCGGAAGGGACCAACAAAGCGAGGCGCCAGCTTGGGAGTGGGCACTCGAAGGTTGAGGTTGCGGGTGGACAACCATACGCGGTCTCCGACCTGGTAGGAAGGAGCGGGCGCTCGTCTGCGATCAGCCTGGAGTTTCTGGCGCTGCGCAGAGACCTCAAGGGACCTCTGGATCTGTACCCAAGAAGCACGTAGGACGGAAAGGTGATCCTCCACAGCCGGAATATCCTGGGGAGAGAATACCTCCGGTAACACGGCAGGTTGGAACCCATAATTGGCCATGAAGGGAGACGTCCCAGAGGAAGAGTTCACCGCCGTGTTCCTGGCAAACTCAGCCCAAGGCAGGAGGTCAACCCAATTGTCTTGGTGATCGGAGACATAGCAACGAAGGAATTGCTCCAAGGCCTGATTGGATCGTTCTGCGGCCCCATTGGACTGAGGGTGGTAGGCCGAGGAGAAAGAGAGATGAATCCCCAACTGGGAGCAAAAGGCGCGCCAGAACCTGGACACAAACTGACTCCCCCGATCCGACACAATCTCCTTGGGCAAACCGTGCAACCGGAAGACCTCCCTGGCAAAAATCGAGGCCAACTCTTGTGCAGAGGGTAACTTCTTGAAAGGAACACAGTGGCACATTTTGGAAAACCGATCCACAATCATGAGAATGACCGTATGGCCTCGGGATGCAGGGAGGTCCACAATGAAATCCATCCCCAGGTGTGACCATGGACGCTCCCCGGTGGCTATGGGTTGCAAAAGGCCCAACGGAAGGTGCCGAGGGGACTTACTCTGGGCACAAACAGAGCATGCCGCTACATATGCGGCGATGTCGGAACGTAGAGAAGGCCACCAGAACAGACGTGAAACCGCCCAGGACAGCTGATTCTTTCCAGGGTGCCCCGCGGCCTTGGAGTTATGGTAGGTTCGCAACAACCGAGTGCGCAACTCCTCAGGCACAAAACATCTGCCGTTGGGTCTCCCAGAGGGAGCACCAGATTGAGCCGCCAAAATCTGCTCACCCAGAGGAGAAGTCAGGCTGGTGCGAATAGCGGCCAGGATCTGATTCGGGGGTATGACCGTAGTCGGCATCGACTCCTCCCCGGACAGCTCGGAGTACTGCCGTGATAAGGCATCCGCTCTGATGTTCTTGGAGCCGGGTAGGTAGGAAACCACGTAATTAAAGCGTGACAAGAACAGAGCCCATCTGGCCTGACGTGGTGTCAATCTCTTGGCCTCAGAGAGGTAGGTCAGATTCTTGTGGTCCGTCAGGATGAGAACCGGAACCACCGAGCCCTCGAGCAAGTGCCTCCATTCTTTAAGGGCCTGCACGATGGCCAATAACTCCCTGTCACCAATCTGATAGTTGCACTCCGCGGAAGACAGTTTCCGGGAGTAAAACCCACAAGGAAGCAGAGGACCCTCTGGTGTTCTACGCTGAGACAGGAGGGCGCCTACTCCCGTCTCAGACGCGTCCACCTCGAGGACAAAAGGCAACCCAGGGTTGGGATGCGACAGAATCGGAGCCGACACAAAGGCGGACTTTAGAGCCTCAAAAGCTCGGATGGCCTCGAGCGGCCAGACCTGAGGATTACTGCCCTTCCTGGTCAGATCCGTGAGAGGCTTGGCTAGCATGGAAAAGTCCCTGATGAACTTCCGATAATAATTAGCGAAGCCCAAAAAGCGCTGCAGGGCACGAAGCCCACTGGGCTGGGGCCACTGTAAGACAGCCGAAACCTTCTCAGGATCCATGGAGAACCCCTCAGCGGAAATGATGTAACCTAAGAAGGTTACCTGGGATCGGTGAAATTCGCATTTCTCAAGCTTACCGAACAGCTTGTTCTCTCGTAAGCGTTGCAACACTCGTCTGACATCCAGAATGTGGGCCTCCATGGATGCAGAATATACCAAGATGTCATCCAAATAGACCACCACACACTGCTGCAACAGGTCACGGAAAACATCGTTGATGAATTCCTGGAAGACTGCGGGCGCATTGCACAACCCAAAGGGCATAACCAAGGATTCATAATGACCGGTCCTGGTGTTAAACGCGGTCTTCCACTCATCGCCCGCCTTGATCCTTACCAGGTTATATGCCGCCCTCAGGTCGAGTTTGGTAAAGACCGTGGCCCCTTTGAGGCGATCGAACAGCTCGGAAATCAAGGGTATCGGGTAAGCGTTCTTGATCGTGATGCGATTGAGACCCCTGTAATCGATGCAAGGCCTCAACTCGCCGCCCTTCTTTTTCACAAAGAAAAATCCAGCCCCTGCCGGGGACGAGGATTTGCGAATGTGTCCGCGTGAAAGCGCCTCCCTCACGTACTCCTCCATGGCCTCATTCTCCGCTACCGACAGTGGATAGACTTTGCCACGAGGAGGAACGGCACCGGATTGTAACTCTATGGCACAATCGTATGGGCGGTGCGGAGGTAGGGCAACCGCGCGCACCTTATCGAATACATCCCGGTACTCTTCGTATTCAGGAGGCAACAGAGAGTCCGAGGAAGTACACAGCAACTTGACAGGCCCATGGATGCAACTAGCCCCACACTGCGGTGACCACGAGAGGATCTCGACCGATCTCCAATCGAAAGTCGGATTATGCTTCTGGAGCCAGGGGTACCCCAAGACCACCGAGTAGTGTGGAGACGAAATAACCTGGAGACAGACCGACTCTCTGTGAACGGCACCAATGGCCATCCCCACTGGAAGGGTCTCATGAGTCACGTGTGGCGGCAGAAGGGGTCTGCCGTCTATCGCCTCAAGAGCCAGTGGGGAACCTCGAGGCTGCAGAGGAATGGAATTGGCGGCAACGAACACTCTATCAATGAACAAACCACCAGCACCAGAGTCCACCAACGCCTGGGTCGTCACCGAGCCCCCGACCCAGGAGAGGACAACAGTGATCAGTGGTTTGTCAACACGGGAAACCGGGGACGAGGAGACTCCACCCAAGATCTGCCCCCGACAGGACCTCAGGTGCGAGCGTTCTCCCGGACGGTTCGGACATGCCAACCGAAAATGCCCACCGAGACCACAGTACATGCATCGGCCCTCGCGTCTCCGGAGTACCCTCTCCCCCTCAGACAGGCGAGCAAACCCCCGCTGCATGGGTTCACCCCCAGACAAGTCATCCCCAGGAGGCGTGGGAGGAGAGGGAGGCACGGGTGGGACAGCAAACGTAGGCGCCAATCTGTTAGGAGACCTCCGCAGGCTCTCCTTAAAGGAAGGTCTCTCCCTGAGTCTGGTGTCAATCAAAATCAGGAAAGAAATAAGAGACTCGAGCTCCACTGGTAGGTCCTTAGCTGCAACCTCATCCTTCAAGGCATCCGAGAGACCATGAGAGAAAGCAGCGACCAGAGCCTCATTATTCCAGCCCACCTCTGCTGCCAGGGTACGAAACTCAATGGCGTATTCAGCTACGGATCGTGAACCCTGTCTGATGGACATAAGGAGCTTCGCAGCAGAGGCAGCACGAGCCGGCACATCGAATACCTTCCGAAGAGAAGCAACAAAACCGGAAAACTCGGCAACCACCGGATTGTTGTTCTCCCATAAAGGGCTGGCCCAGGCCAAGGCCTTGTCCGAGAGCAGCGAGATCAAGAAGCCCACCCTTGATCTCTCAGTAGGAAAGGCATGTGGCAGCAACTCGAAGTAAATGCCCACCTGGTTAAGGAAACCTCGGCACTGAGTTGGCTCTCCCCCAAAGCGCTGTGGAAGGGGGGCAGAACCGGTCATACCCTGAAACACCACAGGCGCAGCAACAGGTGTCAGGGTAGACTCTGGCGCAACAACCGGAGCGGCAGTAGGAGCGGGCCCAGGAGCGACAACCGACCCATCGGCAACGGAAGCTAAATGAGCCGTGCGTTCAAGCAGGGTTTGCAACGCCACAGCGAACCGACCCAACAGGTGATCCTGCTGATCAAGTCTGGCAACCAGCGTAGGTAGCGAGGGTGGCCCTGTACCGTCAGAATTCATGGCTTGGTCCTAATGTCATGGAACCATGAACCAGACGTACAACAAGAGATAAGTGGAAAATAAGAAGGTTTTATTGAAGAGCAAGCCGTAGCAAAGTCCGAACGGATGGCTA
This sequence comes from Bufo gargarizans, assembly GCF_014858855.1. Taxonomy (NCBI): domain Eukaryota; kingdom Metazoa; phylum Chordata; class Amphibia; order Anura; family Bufonidae; genus Bufo; species Bufo gargarizans. The sequence continues at coordinate 120,816,764 of NC_058088.1, forward strand.
AACCGAAGCAGGGTCTTGCGGAGACAGAGGTCAGGAACCAGAAGGGTAGTCAGACGAAGCCAGGAACAGGAACCAACGGGGTAGTCAGACGAAGCCGGAATCAGGAACCAACGGGGTAGTCAGACGAAGCCGGAATCAGGAACCAACGGGGTAGTCAGACGAGGCCAGGATCAGGAACCAGAAGCAGCAGCAGTCTTGGAAGCATGTGAACACAGGAGGACCAAGCAAGGAACTGAAGCCACAGACCTCCTATATATATGAGCTAGGCATCCAGCTCCTCCCAGTGGGAAGGAGGAGCCGCAGGGTGGGAGGCTACAAGAAAACCCAGAAACCAAGATGGCCGCCAGCACATGTCAAACGAAGGGAACAGCAAGGAGGTAAGACCATGACACAGGGTTCCCTAAAATTCTGCATGCCAGGAGCTGAAGGGAGCCATCGAGGACGAGAGGGTGCCCCAGACCCGCTGGATCCAACAAGAGGTCCGGAAAAACCGGAAGAAGTAGAAGGCATTGGATCAGGCTAGGGCTGAAACGATTATTCGAATAACTCGATTAAATCGAGTCAAAAAATTCATCGATGCAGTTTCCCTGCATCGAGGAATCGTTTAAATCACGTGATCACGGAGCGGGAGTGAAATTAAGCATCTCACTCACCGCTTCCGTGTCCTCCGGAGGCCAGAGAGGCAGGCCTGAGCGGCCGGCACAGCGGAGGAGGAGGGAGGAGGAGGAGGGAGGAGGAGGGAGGCTCTCCCTCCCCACTGTGCGCGGCTGCCGCTGAAGACCAGTCTAGGACGTAGGAGGAGGAGGGGAGGGACTGTGGCCACTGCACTACCAATGAATCTGCCGGCCATATCCCACAGGGTCCCCCTCCCCCCCACATATATCATTGGTGGCAGTTTGCAGTTCCGATCGGAGCCCCAGCAGTGTAATGCTGGGGCTCCGATCGGTTACCATGGCAGCCAGGACGCTACTGAAGTCCTGGCTGTCATGGTATGTTAGTGAGCAGAGAGCAGCGCATTATACTCACGTGCGCTGTGGCCGCCGGTCGCTCCTTCTTCTGTCTGTGCGGCGGATTGCTAATGCTTACAGCATTAGCAATGCGCCGCACAGACCTATGAGAAGGAGCGACCGGCGGCCACAGCGCACGTGAGTATAATGCGCTGCTCTCTGCTCACTAACATACCATGACAGCCAGGACTTCAGTAGCGTGACTCCTGGCTGCCATGGTAACCGATCGGAGCCCCAGCATTACACTGCTGGGGCTCCGATCGGAACTGCCACTGCCACCAATGAGGGGGGGGGGGGGAGGAGGGGGACCCTGTGGCCACCGATGATTAATACTGGGGAGGGAGGGTTGCGTTACCCGAGGGGGAGGCAGATCAAGGCTGAGGGGGGGGAGGCAGATCAGAGGCTGGAGGGGGGGGGAGGCAGATCAGAGGCTGGAGGGGGGGGAGGCAGATCAGAGGCTGGAGGGGGGGAGGCAGATCAGAGGCTGGAGGGGGGGGGAGGCAGATCAGAGGCTGGAGGGGGGGGAGGCAGATCAGAGGCTGGAGGGGGGGAGGCAGATCAGAGGCTGGAGGGGGGGAGGCAGATCAGAGGCTGGAGGGGGGGGGAGGCAGATCAGAGGCTGGGGGGGGGAGGCAGATCAGAGGCTGGGGGGGGAGGCAGATCAGAGGCTGGGGGGGGAGGCAGATCAGAGGCTGGGGGCAGGCAGATGGAGAGAGAGTGGTTAATGGAGGCTGCAGGCACCACCTTGGTTTGTATAAAGTTATTGGTTTAGAGAGGGGTTAATGAAGGCACCTCCAAGGTGCTTCCATTAACCTCTTCAAACCAATAACTTTATACATGCCTAATGCCAAGGTGCTTCCATTAACCCCTCCAAACCCAATGGGCATGTATAAAGTTATTGGTTTGGAGGGGTTAATGGAAGCACCTTGGCATTAGGCATGTATAAAGTTATTAACCCCTTCAAACCAATAACTTTATACATACCTAATTACGTACGTTATTTTAAGTAGCTTTTTCTTATTAGATTACTCGATGAATCGAGAAATATAATCGATAGAATACTCGATTACAAAAATATTCGTTTACTGCAGCCCTAGATCAGGCCTTCCATAAGCTGAGGGAACCACGACTGCATGGGCCAGAACGGAACTATGAGTACAAGATCCGCTCTCTGACGGCGGATCTGAGATAATACTCGGGACACCATCGCAAACGGGGGAAAAGCGTAAGAGAGGTGACCGGCCCAATCTTGGCTTCCGCGTCCAGATCCGAACGCCAGCTGTAAAAGCGTGGAAGTTGGGTGTTCAAACGGGACGCAAAGAGGTCTAAAGAGAATGGACCCCAACGGGAAGATATGGATGAGAACACTGTGCAATCTAACTTCCAATCTCCCGAGTCCGACAGGAAACGTGAGCTCCAGTCTGCGTGAGTATTGTGGAGTCCCGGTAAATACTCCGCCGTAACTGTGATTTCTCTGGCCAGGCAGAATGTCCAGAAATCCGAGACAGACCGTCCAGAATGTCCAGAAATCCCGAGCCAATCTGGACAGAATTGCAGAATGTGTGCCTCCCATGGCATTGACATACCGGACTGCGGAAATGTTGTCCATCCGCAGTCTGATGCAAATCCTGGACAAGCCGCCTGCAAAACTGCGAACTGCAAAAGAACCCGCCAATAGTTCCAAGGCGTTGATGTGGAGCTTGGACTCCTCTGGCGACCAATGCCCTCCGGTAGTCACACCCTCGCAGTAAGCACCCCAGCCTAGAAGGCTGGCATCTGAGTCTATCGTGAAATCCGGTCGGGGACCAAATATCGCCTTCCCGTTCCAGGTCTCCAAGTTGTGGATCCACCACGTCAGTTCTTCTCTGGTGTCTCCGTCCAAGGTGACTAAATCCGCGTAAGATGCTCCCACATGGAGGTGAGCAATCTTGAGACGCTGCATGCCGCGGTAGTGCAAGGGAGCTGGAAACACAGCCTGAATTGACGAGGAGAGGAGGCCTATGACTCGGGCAAGGTGCTGTAGGGAAACCTGCTGGAGGGACAGAGTATGAAGAAGTTCCTTGCGGATGGCACGAACCTTGGTAGGTGGAAGGCTGAGCGACACTGTGGAAGAATCGATAGTGAATCCCAAAAATTCTATGGACTGGGCCGGAGTAAGCGACGACTTCTCCAAATTGAGGAGGAATCCTAGCCGGGATAACAGGTCCATGGACCACTGCAGATGGGTCAGGAGGACTGAAGGACTCTGGGCCAAGATGAGGATATCGTTCAGATAAATAATCAGACTAATTCCCCGACTGCGGAGACAGGAAATGACCGGACGTAGAAGCTTGGTAAAGCACCAAGGGGTGGAAGAGAGACCGAAGGGCAGACAGGTGAATCTCCATATCTCTGAGTCCCAGAAAAAACGAAGGAGATCCCTGGATGGTTCGGCCACCGGAACCGTCAGTTAGGCGTCCTTCAAGTCTAATTTGACCATCCAATCTCCCTGGAGGAGCAAATCCCTGAGGAGGTGGATACCCTCCATCTTGAAGTGCCGATATTTTACAAAAGTGTTTAGTGCCCGGAGATTGATCACGGGTCTCATCTGGCCTCCTTTTTTGGCCACCAGGAACACACTGCTGAGGATACCCTCCGAGGAAGGTGGGGCCCGCTCTATGGCACCCTTCTGATACAGCGCTGACAGTTCCTGCCGTAAAAGCAGGCGTGATGAGGATGGGAGAATCGCAGGATACTGGAAAGGAATCTGGACGTGGAAGCAAATTAACTCTATGTGAAACCCCTGGATGGTCGAAAGAACCCATGGGTCTGCAGTGACCCATGGGAAAACATGGGAAAAAAGACGGAGCCTGCCCCCTACACAAGGAGTCAAAGAAAACGGTGGCATTCGACTTACCGAAAGGACGTCTGGATGATGAATCTCTGGCTCCACGTGAGCGCCAAGAAGATCCACGGGTGGGGAAGAAGGCGGGTGGTTGACGGAACTCCTGGTTGGAGGGTCAATAGGAGTAGGAGCCTCGGCCGGACCCACGGGTCTGGTACGATGAGCGGCCGGACAGGCGGCCCCTAGAGCTGCCGGCCCTGTTAGAGACCCATCCCTGGAAAACTTTCTTCATGGACGTTTCAGCCTTATCGAGGGCAGTGAAGGCTCCTACAAATCGGGAGAGATCCTTAATGAAGGAATCCCCAAACAGCAATCCTTAAGCCTCCTTGCCTGTCTCCGTCAGATTGGATAATTTAGGCTCGATTTTGAAAATAATTGCTTTACGACGCTCAATCGAGAACGACGTATTTACGTTGCCCGTGATACACACGGCGCGTTGTACCCACCCCTGGAGTTCTTCCGGATCTACCAGAGTGTTCTGGGTTCTGGCTGACTCAGCCAATTCAAATATTTTTGTCAGTGGGCCCAAAAGGTCCAATAATTTGTCCTGACAGGACTTTAAGGCCAATTCGAGACCTTTCCTGGGGTTCCAGCCCGACTTAGCTAATTGACACATTTTTGGGTCAACCACGGGCGTCTCACAGACCTTGTTAGGGAAAATAGGTCTGGGACATCCAGCCTTGAGCTTATTACGCGCCTTTTTAGAAAGAGGTTGGCGTATACGGGCCTCTAAATACTTGGCAATATGTGAGGACGGAAGCCATTCCGCCGACCTCGGATGGTGGCGTGCATCCGGGTCAAAAAGGGGTTCCCCTGTAGGATCCAAAATTGCCGAGGCGTCAAGTGGAACCTCAATGGGAGCAGTAAAAGGCGCTGCAGATGCCGAGGACGGACCTGGCAGGTCAGAATCCAAGGGATCCTCCTCCTCTATATCCACCAAGTCCAAACACTGGTTCTGAGCCTCCTCGTCAGAATCTGGTTCGGAACCCGATCCGCCATCATGCTGCGCTCTAGCGCATTTCCACTGCCTCGCTGTCACGAGGGTGTCAAGAGCCACGTCTGACTCCGTTATACCCGGGGTCAGGAAGTCGCAGCGGGTGGCTGCGCGCTCTATGCCTAAAGATCACGGTGTTTCTTAGTGTTTGTTTTCTGTGTTTGCCTTGCTATCCTTTTTGTCTCACTCAGGGATCCGTAGCTTCTCCTCCTCAGCTGTTTCTTGTCTGCCACTCCCAAACTCCTTATATTCTCCTCTCACACTTCTCTTGTTGCCAGTTATAGAGCTTCCTGCCTGGACATCTATGCTGACCCACTGGAGCTGAGAATCTGGTTGTTGTTCCAGAGTGCTACCCTCCGGATCCCTGTTGGGCTTTTGTTGTCTCCTGTTGTTGCCCACCTGGGATTATATGTTTAGTTTGTATTGTCTGTCCTCCCCTTGGTGTTTTCCTCTAGAGCTAGTGGTGCGGACTAGTGTTCCCACCGCCCTGTTCACTACCTAGGGCTCATCCTAGGGAAAGCCAGGGTTTTAGGCACGTGATCGGCGTACGGGTGAGGAACCCGTCTAGGGACGACAGGGCAGCCAGGTGCCAGACGCAAGGTGAGTCAGGGGTCACCACCTTCCCTCTCACTAGGGCAGGGCCTCCCTCTGTTCCTCCCTCCGTGTCACGTATGTGACAGTTACGCCGATCGTGATATTATAACTGGCCCTTATTTTTTGAGAAAAAAAAAAAAAAAAAAATTATTTAATTTTTTTTTCTCTACTTAGAATCCAATATGGATCCTATTGCTGCTTTGGCAAAACAGCTTCAAGGCCTGTCTTTGGAGGTGGCAGGATTGAAGGCGTCTGTCCTCCAACAGCAGCAGCAAATGCAGCAGACCGTAAGCCCAGCGGTTGCTATGGGTAACCAGGTTGTTACAGAACCCAAGGTTGTTCTTCCTGACAGATTCTCTGGGGGAAGGGACAAATTTGTGACGTTCCGTGAGGCCTGCAAATTATATTTTAAGCTGCGCCCTTACTCCTCAGGTAATGAAGAACAGCGGGTGGGGATTGTTATTTCCCTGCTTCAGGGGGACCCGCAATCCTGGGCGTTCTCGTTACCCCCTGGTTCCCAGGCTCTCCGGTCAGTGGAGGGATTTTTTGGGGCTTTGGGTCTCATATATGATGACCCTGACCGTGTCGCCCTGGCTGAGTCGAAGTTACGGAGACTCCTACAAGGAGATCGGCCAGCAGAGGAATATTGCTCAGAGTTCCGCAGGTGGGCTACGGATACTCAGTGGAACGACCCGGCTCTCAGGAGTCAGTTCTGCTCTGGGTTATCTGAAAGGGTTAAGGATGCGCTGGCGCTGTATGAGACTCCCCTTTCCCTTGATGCTGTTATGTCCCTCTCTATCAGGATAGATAGACGTCTTAGGGAGAGATCGAAAATTCCTGAGCAATCGGTAACCTCTTCCAAGCAGCAGTTAGTCTGTACTGACTTGGATGAGCCTATGCAGCTAGGAGGAACTTCTCGTCAGGTCCGTCCTCCTGAGGTTCGCCGTAGGGGGGGGGCTTGTTTTTTCTGTGGGGAGAGGGGTCATTTCATTAATGTCTGTCCCTCCTTTCCCAAAAACAAAAGACCGTCGGAACTACTAACCCCAGGCTGTGCGGAGGATGTCAGCCGGGGGGTATACGTTTCCTCCATACGAACATCTCAATTTGTGTTGCCAGCGGTTATTGTTTTTGGCGCTAAGACGGAGACTATTTCTTTTTTTCTAGACAGTGGTGCAGGGGTAAATTTGATAGATGCCCATTTTGCCCGCACTATGGGTCTGTCTCTCTGTACGCTGCAGAGACCCATTCCCATATTCGCTATTGACTCTGCTCCTCTGTCTCAGAGAAACCTCACTCACGTTGTCCATAACTTACATCTTCGGGTAGGGGACCACCATAAGGAGCGTCTTTCATGTTACGTTCTGGAGGGCCTTCCCTCTCCTGTGGTATTGGGTCTTCCCTGGTTGGTAGCGCACAATCCAGTGGTGGATTGGCAGGCCAGGGAGATATTGGAGTGGAGTGAGCATTGCAGAGAGAATTGCTTAAATAACAATTGCTTAATCGCCTCCATAGCTTCCCTACCTACATTTATTTCGGACTTTGAGGACGTTTTTTCTGAAAAGGGTTGTCAGAAGCTACCACCTCATCGTCCTTATGATTGCCCGGTTAACCTGATTCCCGGTGCAAAATTACCCAAGTCCAGGTTGTATAATCTTTCGGGTCCCGAGAGACAAGCCATGAAAGATTATATCTCCGAGAGTCTGGCCAAGGGACACATCAGACCCTCTTCTTCACCCGTGGCTGCAGGGTTTTTCTTTGTTAAAAAGAAAGATGGGGGCCTGCGTCCTTGCCTAGATTTCCGTGAGCTAAACCGGATAACCGTCCGAGACCCATACCCTCTTCCTCTCATTCCTGACCTTTTTAATCAGATTGCGGGTGCTAGGTGGTTCTCCAAACTTGATCTTAGGGGGGCCTACAATCTGATTCGTATCAAGGAAGGGGATGAGTGGAAGACAGCTTTTAACACCCCTGAGGGGCATTACGAAAATTTAGTCATGCCTTTCGGTCTGACCAATGCCCCTGCTGTCTTCCAACATTTCGTTAATGATATTTTTAGTCATCTCATCGGCAGGTTTGTAGTCATATACCTAGATGATATCTTAATTTATTCGGCTGATCTGAAAACACATGAAGTACATGTCAGGCAAGTACTGCAGGTCCTACGGACGAATAAATTATATGCGAAAATTGAAAAATGTGTCTTCGCCGTTCAGGAAATACAATTCCTGGGATATCTATTATCTGCTTCAGGTTTCCGTATGGATCCTGGGAAGGTCCAGGCAATTTTAGATTGGGATCTTCCTGAGAACCTTAAAGCTCTACAACGGTTTTTGGGTTTTGCAAATTTCTACAGAAAGTTTATTAAAAATTATTCAGTGATCGTTAAACCCCTTACTGACATGACTAGGAAGGGGACTGATTTTTCTAAATGGTCTGACGCCGCTAAAATTGCATTTTCCTCTCTAAAAGAGAGATTTACCTCGGCACCTGTTCTAATTCAACCTGATGTCTCCCAGCCTTTTATTGTTGAAGTTGATGCGTCGGAGGTGGGAGTGGGGGCTGTATTGTCTCAGGGTCCGTCTCCTGGCAAATGGCGTCCTTGCGCTTTCTTTTCCAAAAAATTATCTGCAGCAGAAAAGAACTATGATATTGGAAATAGGGAACTGTTGGCGATTAAACTGGCGTTTGAAGAGTGGCGTCACTTCTTAGAGGGAGCAATCCACCCCGTCACGGTAATTACGGATCACAAAAACCTTCTGTACCTAGAATCGGCTAAGCGTCTCACCCTTAGACAAGCTAGGTGGTCGCTATTCTTTACCAGATTTAACTTTGTAATCACCTATCGTCCTGGGGCAAAAAATACCAAGGCAGACGCATTGTCTCGTAGTTTCCCTGGAGGGGGTAATGTTAGTGATCCGGTACCTATTTTACAAAGAGGAGTGGTTGTCTCGGCTGTACACTCTGTTCTAGAGGGAAAGGTGTTAGAGGCCCAGGGGGACGCCCCGGCCTCTTGCCCCTCAGAGAAATTGTTTGTACCGTTAAACCTGCGTCTTGAGTTATTGAAGGAACATCATAATTCGGCACTTGCTGGGCACCCGGGTAGTAAAGCAACCTTGGAGCTATTGTCTCGTCGTTTTTGGTGGCCAAGGTTGCGTCGGGATGTAATAGATTTCGTGTCTACTTGTTCTACTTGTGCACGCGCGAAAGTCTCTCATACACGTCCAGCAGGGTCTTTACTGCCACTTTTCATCCCCAATAGACCATGGACACATCTATCAATGGATTTCATCACTGACTTACCTTTGTCTGCGGGTAAAACAGTTATCTTGGTAGTAGTAGACAGGTTTAGCAAAATGGTACACTTTATTGCGCTACCCGCACTTCCTAATGCTAAGACTCTTGCTCAGGTGTTTATCAGTGAAATCGTGAAGCTTCACGGGGTCCCTTCCGATGTGGTTTCGGATCGGGGAACCCAGTTTATTTCTAAGTTTTGGAAAGCTTTTTGTACCCGTTTAGGGGTACACTTATCCTTTTCCTCAGCTTTCCATCCTCAGTCGAATGGACAGACTGAGCGTACCAACCAAAACCTAGAAACATATTTAAGGTGTTTTGCGTCTGAAAACCAAGAGGTGTGGTCATCATATTTACCGTTAGCCGAGTTTGCCATAAATAATCGCCGTCAGGAATCCACTGGCAAGTCACCATTTCTTGGTGCATACGGTTTTCATCCCCAATTTTGTACTTTCAAAGAGGGGGGGTCTTCTGGGGTTCCCGAAGAGGAACGGTTTTCTTCATCTCTTTCATCGGTATGGCAGAAGGTGCAAGCTAACTTGAAAAATATGAGTGGTAAATACAAATGCATGGCCGATAAGAAACGGTCGCCAGGTCCGGACCTAGGAGTGAATGACTATGTGTGGTTGTCTACTAGGAATATTAAGTTGAAGGTTCCCTCTTGGAAACTGGGTCCTAGGTTCATTGGTCCTTATAAAATTGTAGCCGTCATTAACCCTGTGGCTTTTCGCCTGGAGCTACCTCAGACTTTTAAGATCCATAACGTCTTCCATAAGTCGTTGCTCAAGAAGTATGTTCCACCTCTAGAACCATCACCGCTGCCACCTCCTCCTGTTGTTGTGGATGGTAATCTGGAGTTTCAAATATCCAGAATTGTTGATTCTCGTCGGGTCCGCCGCTCTCTTCAGTATCTGGTGCATTGGAGGGGTTACGGTCCCGAGGAAAGAATGTGGGTTCCAGCGTCAGAGGTAAACGCCAACAGGTTGATTCAGGCTTTCCATGTCTCTCATCCGGAGAGACCTGGTCCTGAGTGTCCGGAGGCCCCTCGTGAAAGGGGGGGTACTGTCACGAGGGTGTCAAGAGCCACGTCTGACTCCGTTATACCCGGGGTCAGGAAGTCGCAGCGGGTGGCTGCGCGCTCTATGCCTAAAGATCACGGTGTTTCTTAGTGTTTGTTTTCTGTGTTTGCCTTGCTATCCTTTTTGTCTCACTCAGGGATCCGTAGCTTCTCCTCCTCAGCTGTTTCTTGTCTGCCACTCCCAAACTCCTTATATTCTCCTCTCACACTTCTCTTGTTGCCAGTTATAGAGCTTCCTGCCTGGACATCTATGCTGACCCACTGGAGCTGAGAATCTGGTTGTTGTTCCAGAGTGCTACCCTCCGGATCCCTGTTGGGCTTTTGTTGTCTCCTGTTGTTGCCCACCTGGGATTATATGTTTAGTTTGTAATGTCTGTCCTCCCCTTGGTGTTTTCCTCTAGAGCTAGTGGTGCGGACTAGTGTTCCCACCGCCCTGTTCACTACCTAGGGCTCATCCTAGGGAAAGCCAGGGTTTTAGGCACGTGATCGGCGTACGGGTGAGGAACCCGTCTAGGGACGACAGGGCAGCCAGGTGCCAGACGCAAGGTGAGTCAGGGGTCACCACCTTCCCTCTCACTAGGGCAGGGCCTCCCTCTGTTCCTCCCTCCGTGTCACGTATGTGACAGTTACGCCGATCGTGATACTCGCCTTTTCTGCCTGGTGGGCATAGGCTCTTTTGCACGAACGATGCGCGCCATCATGGGTGGCTATATCTCCACCAGTCGTAGTGGTTCTGGAGGCAGGTAACACTATTTCAGGTGGCAAGGGCCCCAAAGGTGTAGAGGAGGAAGGACCAGCCATAAGGGCCTCAGTAATTGAGTTAGAAATGGCTGAGGACATTGACCCCATGGCGGCTTGTATTGCAGCAGTCACAGAGCGCTGTATTGCTAAAGACTGTGCATCAGGAGAAATAGCATTTGACTCCTGGACATGAGGAATTGCATCCATGCTCTCAGGGACAGGGTTAGTCCCATGTATAGAATCCTTGGACATGATGCTCTGAGCCCAAGGCTATGACAGCAATTATCTATCTAAGGGCAACGATATAAGCGCTGTATATATGATTATCTATCTCAGGGTATTGATCTGAGTATAAGTTTCAGCTGGCTATCCTAGTATGCAGGGTAGGATGGGGCTTATATATCGCCCCGATAATAACAGGCGACCTGAGGAGACAGAGCTGCAGCAGGGGAACTCCGGTGTGCGGAAGTCAGGGTAGTGAGAGAAAATCCCACGCGCTCCCGCGAGAATACCGCGGAGAGCGCGAAACACCGCTGCAGTGAAGACGCAGAAGATGGCGGCCGAGATCTCGCAAGATCTCGGCCGACAGAGATGAAGCTTTACGGAGGAACGGGCAGGTAGGAGAGGACGCCACAGCCTGACACAGTAGGAGAAATGACCGAACGAAAGGGAAGTAAGCAGGTAGAACAAAGTAAATGAGGAGATAACCTGAAAAGTAAAACGGGGATGAGGGGGAAAAAACAAAGGAACAAAATAACCCCACAAGGAAACATTTTCCAAACCCCAGAGGGTAATTATCCCTAGAAAACTAAAGGATACTACACAAATGCTAAAAATACCATATACTTCCCATACACAGTATAAAATAAATCTCCACCCACAGATATATAAGGAGCAAGTATTTATCTGTGAGGGGAGCAGCAAAGAAAGAGGAGGAGTTAACAGAGTCAGAGACTATTATACTGGTACAGTGGGGAGGAGTTGGTTGCCATGGTTATCAGTTTGATTGATACTTTTTTCTTTGCTGCTATAAGTTTGAGTAAAGAAAGAGAAAGCAATAGGAGCCTCCGTGTCGTGTAATAAAATCACTGCTCATGTGCACAGCCCCATAGAAATGAATGGGTCTGGATTCAGTGCAGGTGCAATGCATTCACCTCACGCATTGCACCCGCGCAGAAAACTTGCCCATGTGAAAAAGGCCTTACGGCCCTCAGGGGAAACAAGCATATGATATAAAATCATTTAGCGCATCAGGCTTTACAGTCTGCAGTGTATATGTCCACTGTGTCTCTTTTTGTAACAGTAAATTGTCGTATATCATAACTGCGTCCAGTGACTTTTTTTACTACTTTCCTTTCCTGGGAAGCGCCTGACTATATAGGGAGGGTGCTCAGGGACTGATGCCTCCCTCCTCTTTTTCCCCTTAGGGCTTTTAGGGAATAATGGTGAAATAGGTAGCAGATTAGAGCCATTAAGGGTTAATTCACTGGGATCCTCCTTAGATTGGATGGGGGAAATGCAGGAAATCCTGTAGGTTACATATACCCCCTCACTGTTCCAGTCACTTCCTCTTCCCAGTGGAAGAAAATTGGTGTGGTACGTACCCTCGTTCTTGCTCTGTCCACACCAAGATGTCCGCAGGAGACGAGACCCTCAGGGAGACCCTCCTGGTAAGTTTTTATGCGGAGGGTGAGGGTTGGCTGTGCTCATTTCTGGGCAGTATCGGCTCCCCCCTCCCTCCCCCTGCTCCTATTCATATACCTGGCTGGGAGCTACCGCTACATGCAAGCCGCTCCAGCGTTCTTTGTTTTCCATCTGACAATGCTGGCAGCAGAGTCTGTACTTCCTTGGCTAACCGAGGAGGGGAGACAAGGGGAAAACACAGCAGTTCCAACAGAGGCAGGGCAACACTTTCCAAAGCCTGGGACAGTTTCATGACACCCCGCCAGCACAATCACCCTGATGTGCGGCCTACTGCCACAAGGAGAGAAACATTTTGGAAGATGGTGAAGGAGTACATAGCAGACCGTGTCAGCGTCCTTAATGATCCCTCGGTGCTTTACAACTATTGGGTGTCCAAGCTGAACACGTAGTACAAACTAGTGATCTGCACTTTGGAGGTGCTAGCCTGCCCTGCCGCCAGCGTTTTGTCTCAGTGTGTATTTAGTGCTGCTGGTGGCATTATAACAGATAAGCTTATCTGCCTGTCAACTGAAAATGCTGACAGGTTGACTCATATAAAAATGAACAAGGCCAGGATTGACCATGCCTTCTCGACTCCACCAGAGGAATGCTGATGAACATAAAGGCACTTTACATTTGTTGTTTTTAATCTAGTTAATAGACTGTATTCCTATGCACCCCTTTCATCACAAACAAGGGTATATGGTTGAATCTTCCCTTTCTCATCCTCCTCCTCCTCCTCTTCCGTCATATGTATCGCTTATTCGTCACATATAATGCCCTCGCATATATGGCCTTCGAATATAGTTTTTTGGAGGGTCCGCTCACCAGCAGACCCTCACATATAATTTTTTTAGAGGGTCCGCTCACCAGCAGGTCCTCACATCTAATTTTTTACAGGGTCAGCTCACCTGCAGGCTCGCAACTCAAATATTTTACAGGGTCAGCTCACCTACAGGCCCAAACATAAAATCTTTTGCAGGGTCAGCTCAACTGCAGGCCCGCAACTCAAATCTTTTACAAAGTAAGCTCACCTGCATGCCCGCAAGTCAAATATTTTACAGGACCAGCTCAACTGCAGGCCCGCAACTCAATGTGAATGAGGCCCTCCTTTATGTGATATACAGGTTGTATCAGAGTGCCTCTTTCTTGTAATTTTTGGCAGCACTTTCACTTTATATACAAGTAAATATACAGTAAAGAATTGTCACGGAAGGTGTACAGGAAACAAGACAATGCAAAATGAATATATGACTCACTGGATCCAAAAACTAAGGAACAAAAGGGAGACACCTGCATAAGACCCTGACTGCTCAGCCTATGCGAACACCCCAATGGTGGATGATCGCATATCCTCGTACCTCGACTATATAACACCTGAACACCCTGCAATAGTGAGGGGACACGACCACCGGCTCCCTACACTAGACACGGAGGGAGTCAGGGTCACCTGGGATCCAGCAAACATAAAATCACAAATGAATGTACAACACTTATCTTGTAGAAGACTGGGAAATAGGATCAGCATGCACACACACTCCAGGAAGTTGTATAAACTGCACACTAATGCATTATGGGGAGGAATTTAAAGGGATGCAATCAGTCCAACTACAAGACAGCTGATAGAGGCTAACGAGATGAGGAACTGAAAACCAAAACAAAGAAGCTTCTCAGATGTCTGGTTGTGACAAGAATGTTTTCAATAAATTTTTCCTATAAAATTGCTTTTTTACTTTGGTTTTGTGCATAAAACCTTAATTAGATTGTGGGCCTGGTGATCAGTTTAAGGCCTTTTAAGCAGCATCAGCATCAGCAGCAGCATGGTGATAAAAATAAGTGGCAATGTGACATACTGTGGATATGGGAGCATGAAGAGGCCACATAGAGGCACAATGACTGAGTCTGGATAAAATACTAAAGCCACAGATTGTTTAGAAATATGCACATGGAAACAAATCTCTGGAGCTGTATCACGGTCACCTGCAGATTAATGCAGACCAGGGGTGTAGCTATTGGGGAAGCAGGGGAAGCTACAGCTTTTAGGCCCTGACCCAGAAGGGGCCCATCCAGGAGGAGGAGTACTAAAGAATTTGCTCAGGGCCCCCTCAACAGTATTGCACAATAAAATGATATACAGTGACAGTATAGACAGTGTATAAAACGGATGGAACAGCTGCCGGCCCTGGTCTGAGAGAGCGATCTTTACTAGCCACAGGAATGGAGGCGGCATGAAATTAAGGGGTCGCTAAAAAATTACTGTGGGATGGAGCCCCATTCAAAAATTTGCTGTGGGGCCCAGTAATTTCTAGCTACGCCACTGATGCAGCCCACAAAAACAAGTTGGGTTTATCGATTCCAAAACCTTTAAATAAATTGTAGGCCTGGTGATAAGTTTAAGGCCTTTTAACCCCTTAGGGACCCATGACGTAACGGTACGGCATGGATCCCGACTCCTTAAGGACCCATGATGTACCGGTACGTTATGAGTTGAAAGAGAGATTGTGGCACCCCAGGGGTTAATCCGCACAGGATGCCGGCATCTGTCACAACGCTGGGGGGTGTCATATGACCCCCCCCCCCGTATCGGCAATCGCAGCAAACCGCAGGTCTCAGAAACTTTAGCGTGGCAAAAATCTATATTTATCACCCCCCCGCACCTCTGAATATTTTTAGCCCGGTGGGAGGTGCAGAGGGGGCGTTGCGGGCGGTGCGGGAGGCGGGCGGTGCGGCAGGCGGGATCGCGATCCCCCGCCCACCTCCCGCCGAATAATCGTTGGTGTACAGTGGTATACCAGGGTGTCAGCACATTGCTGACACCCTGGTATAAACGGCTGACATCTGTGAATGGATGTCAGCCGTTTATCCCTTTCCATACAGCGGTCTGTACGGACCGCTGTATGGAAAGAGTTAACAGAAATATGCGGCTCCCTCCCTCTCCCGACAGGATGGGGTGACAGAGGGAGGGAGCCCCAATCCTTACCCTTCCCCGTCTGCGAAGTTCTGGCCACAACTTCGCAGACGGGGAAGGTTCCCATGGCAACAGGACGCCTTCTCAGGGGTCCTGCTGTCCATGGTGCTGAACAGATCTGTGCTAAAGGCATAGATCTGTTCAAAGTGTAAGTAAAATACAGTACAGTACAATATATATTGTACTGTACTGTATTATACAGACATCAGACCCCCTGGATCTTCAAGAACCAAGTGGGTCTGGGTAAAAAAAAAAAGTGAAAAAATGTGAAAAAATGTAAAAATAAAAAAACACATTTATCACTGAATAAAAATGAAAAAAAAAAAAAATCCCTACACATGTTTGGTATCGCCGCGTCCGTAACGACCTGATCTATAAAATGGTCATGTTACTTTCCCCGCACGGTGAACGCCATAAAAATAAAAAAATGTAAACTATGAGAAAATTTTGCCCACCTTACTTCCCAAAAAGGTAATTAAAGTGATCAAAAAAGTTGCATGTATGCCAAAATAGTGCCAATCAAACCGTCATCTCATCCCGCAAAAAATGAGACCCTACCCAAGATAATCGCCCAAAAACTGAAAAAAACTATGGCTCTTAGACTATGGAAACACTAAAACATGATTTTTTTTGTTTCAAAAATGAAATCATTGTGTAAAACTTGCATAAATAAAAAAAATTGTATACATATTAGGAATCACCGCATCCGTGACAACCTGCTCTATAAAATTACCTCATGATCTAACCTTTCAGATGAATGTTGTAAATAACAAAAAAATGGTGCCAAAAAAGCTATTTCTTGTTACCTTGCCGCACAAAAAGTGTAATATAGAGCAACCAAAAATCATATGTACCCTAAACTAGTACCAACAATGCTGCCACCCTATCCCGTAGTTTCTAAAATGGGGTCACTTTTTTGGAGTTTCTACTCTAGGGGTGCATCAGGGGGGCTTCAAATGGGACATGGTGTCCCAAAAAAAGTCCAGCAAAATCTGCCTTCCAAAAACCGTATGGCATTCCTTTCCTTCTGCATCCTGCCGTGTGCCCGTACAGTGGTTTACGACCACATATGAAAACTACAGAATCAGGGCCATAAATATTGAGTTTTGTTTGGCTGTTAACCCTTGATTTGTTACTTGAAAAAAAAAATTAAAATAGAAAATCTGCCCAAAAAGTAAAATTTTGAAATTGTATCTCTATTTTCCATTAAATCTTGTGCAACACCTAAAGTGTTAACAAAGTTTGTAAAATCAGTTTTGAATACCTTGAGGGGTGTAGTTTCTTAGATGGGGTCACTTTTAGGGAGTTTCTACTCTAGGGGTGCATCAGGGGGCTTCAAATGGGACATGGTGTAAATAAACCAGTCCAGCAAAATCTGCCTTCCAAAAACCAAACGGCTCACCATTCACTCTACGCCCCGCTGTGTGGCCGTACAGTAGTTTACGGCCACATATGGGGTGTTTCTGTAAACGGCAGAGTCAGGGCAATAAAGATACAGTCTTGTTTGGCTGTTAACCCTTGTTTTGTTAGTGGAAAAAATGGGTTAAGATGGAAAATCTGGCAAAAAAATGAAATTCTCAAATTTCATTACCATTTGCCAATAACTCTTGTGCAACACCTAAAGGGTTAACGAAGTTTGTAAAATCAGTTTTGAATACCTTGAGGGGTTTAGTTTATAGAATGGGGTCATTTTTGGGTGGTTTCTATTATGTAAGCCTCGCAAAGTGACTTCAGAGCTGTAGTGGTCCCTAAAAATTGGGTTTTTGTAAAAAAATATTAAAAAATTGGTAAATTAGGTATTTTTTATGCAAAAAAAAATATTTTTTTACTTCATTTTACCAGTGTCATGAAGTACAATATGTGACGAAGAAACAATCTCAGAATGGCCTGGATAAGTCAAAGCGTTTTAAAGTTATCACCACTGGTCAGTATTGCAAAAAATGGCCAAGTCCTTAAGGTGAAATAAGGCTGAGTCCTTAAGGGGTTAAGCAGCATCAGCAGCAGCATGGTGATAAAAATGAGTGGCAAGGTGGCATGGTGTGGAGATGGCAGCATGAGGAGGCCACATAGTGGCACAATGACTGAGTCTGGATAAAAGACTGAGGCCACAGATTGTTTAGAAAGATGCAGATGGAAACAAATCTGTAGAGCTGTATGACGGTCACCTGCAGATTAATGCAGACCAGGGGTGTAACTATAGAGGAAGCAGGGGAAGCTGCAGCTTTGGGGCCCTGACCAAGAAGGGGCCCATCCAAAGCTGTAGAGCTGTATGACGGTCACTTCCTGATTAATGCAGCCATCAAAATCAAGTTGTGTTTTTTCGGTTCCACCTCAGCTCACATGCAGGCCCGTAACTCAAATCTTTTACAGGGTCAGCTCACAAGCAGGCCCTTGCATAGAATTTATTTGAGGGTCAGCTCAGCTGCAGGCCATTGCATATAATGTTTTACAGGATCAGCTCACCTGCAGGCACTCACATATAATGTTTTACAGGCTCAGCTTACCAGCAGGCCCGCACCTAAAATATTTTACAGGGTCAGCTCACCTGCAGGTCCGCAACTCAAATATTTTACAGGGTCAGCTAACCTGCAGGCCCGCAACTCATGCTGCCTTGCTTTGAAGTAGTAGCCATAGCCATTTATCAGGCTCCCTCTTCGAAATCGAACAACGAATCCCCGTTACCGGTGGTCACCATGTTAGGCGCATAAAAGAACATCAAAAGTTGATAGGGAAGATATCAAAATGAATCATGGACGTCACGGGGATGTGCGATCAGACAGAAGTTATCTAGTCAACAAAGTGGCAGCAGGGCCTCTCCTGTATAACATTTCCTGTAATTTCTTATTACTCATTCTGATAACAGGGTATATTAAGAGTCCTGTATTGTTATTTATTGTCACTACCTCCACAAGTCAGGAATGTGTGATTTGTGCGCCACCTGCTTGCCTTCCTTGGATGTGGTAGCCATTTCTCAGGTTCCATCTCCGGAATCAAACACTGATTCCCCGTTACCCGTAGTTTACAATGGTTTTGAGCTGACAATTACATCGAAAGTTGATAGGCCAGACATCTGAATGGATCGGCCCCAGGTTAACTAGAATCACCAAAGCGGCAGCAGGCCACCACCCATAATGTTTTAGATGGTCAGATCAGAAGGCCCTTTCTCCTAATGTTTTTGAGGGTCACCAGCAGGCAATTAATCATAATTTTTAAGGGGTGTGTATAATGCCCTCCTTTATGTGTAACTTAGGGTGTGTCGGAGTGCCTCTTCCTTGTAATTTTTAGCAGCACTTGCACTTTATATACAAGTAAATATTCAGGAAAGAATGTTTTCTATAAATTTATCCTCTAGATTTTCCCTTGGTTTTGTGCGTATTATTGGTATTATGTAAAAGTGGCGTACTATTCGGACAACATAGTTTCAAAGAGGGTACCTGGTTTAATGTTTGGGTTCTCCCATTGACTTCCATTATACTCTAGCGCTATGGTGCTCGATCAACACTAGTCGCAGGTATATTAGATAACCAGGTCAGTTTCGTAGAAATCGCTCAGGGTAGAGCCTAGAGATATGGTGGTAGCAGATGCCGTACTTGCCCGCTGGGAGTCCAGCGTTTGGCATACCGCTCCGAGATTACGGTTTATTAAGGTTTGCCACTTTAATAAAGAAGCTGTGGCCGATCACCACCCATCAATAAAGTGACACAGTTATTGGTGTGTTTTTGTTATGGATCAAGGTTGGGTAAAGGGACCAAGGGTGAGTTAAAGGTGGTCACCCTTCCCCTTTTTCCCTGGTTACCAGCAATCTTCGGGTAGAGCAACCTCTCTCTGTCGCAGCGTGCTGCATGTTGGTATACTTCTCTCAGGATACTTGAGGAATAGCCCCATCCTAAGCAGTTACGCCTTGTTCTCAAGTACTGCCCTTTCGGAATGCCCTTCTTAAGAGCTTGAAGATGTCCACTCATTTTAATAGGATGTACTTTGGTATTTCTTTTCCTGAATATGTAAGAAACAGTCATGTAATGTCTCTAAGTTTCATTATCCTGGTAAACTATGTTAAAATTTAATGTATAATGCTGTTTCAGTAATATAGATAAATGTAAAATGCCTGCAGTATTTGTTTGGTCAGTAGATGGCAGCATAGGACTAATTTGCATTGAAGTTTACCATAGAGAAAGTGTATTACTGTGATACTAGTTCTTTAAGGCAGCAGCTAAGTGTTGCAGTGACACGCCCCTTATGATGTCAGCCTGCCTCAGTGTGAGCAAAAAGAAGAAGGAAGAGAGTCTTGAATTGCAGCTGCCGCCATATTGGCCAGATAGAAAACAAGTTCTATGCTGTGTAAGACGTGTGTGGAGATACTAAAGGACTTCCCTGTGCAGCCAAGCTGTGTGAACTTTGGTCTAGAGACGGATGGAGTACAAAGAAACCGTGCATTTAGTGAAGCCAAGTTAAAAAGGACTGTGTGCAGCAACTAACCTGTGGAGCCGACATTGGGCTGAGTGGATTGCCCCCAAACAGTAAAGAGACTCACAGTGCTGTCGAGGTACCGGACAGTAACTGTAAAATTCTGGATTATATTCAACTGGTTTCCCGGCCTGCTGAGGAGGACTTCTTTGTTGCGGATCCTGCACTGGTTAAAGGAAAAGGACGACATTGGGCCCCACCATGCACTTCCACAAACTGTAAGCGGTCCACTTGGACCACTGGGATAAGGGGGGTGTGCACCCGCTTGAAAGTTAGGGTCAGTTATGGACAGTTTTTGGGACTGTTATTTCTTAGTGTCCGCACTGCAAATATGGACACAGCAAAGGTGAAAATTGTTGCGGTGTTTAACTTGTATTGTTTATACTGTTTTGAATATTTTGCTTGCCTTTACCTCTGTAACTTCACTGTTAACCTGCTTTTATTAATTTATAGTAAATGCAATTTTCTTAATCTTGACTTCTGCGTACGCACTCTTTTCTGGTGGCGGAGTCAAATCCCCTGCCTTGTTCTCGGTTCACAGATTGGTCCATACTGATGGATAAGTCCAGAAATGTAATCCTTGACTCATTAATTTCAGATGTTAAAAAGGCCTATATCATTTGGATTAAGAATGGGGATAAATTCATGAAATTTCTCATTGCTACCATTCCATGGGATGAAGATATCATCAATGAACCTCATCTATAATGCCATGGTCGAGGTCCCATCATCCATTGTCTTATCAAATGCTATTTTCTTCTCCCACCAGCCCAGGTAGAGGTTGGAAAAAGTTGTGGCCCATTTCCACTTCCCTGAGCTTGTGGAATAGTTGTAATGCTCTACTCTTACGCCCTTCTCTCTATAATGTCTATGGTGCTCTATAACAGTCTGGAAATGCTGGGAGTTGTAGATCCCTCCTCTCATACATCTCTCCTTGCAATGTTCTCTGATAGCCCCAAAAAATCCTAGAAATGCTGGGAATCACCTGTGTGGCATGTGACCCATCACTGCTGTGGCCAGTCATTGGCTTCAGCAGTAACGTCCCCAGCTTCAAAATGGATGCTGATGTTGGGAGACAAGGGACCTGTAGAGCTGTCGGTGAAGCCAGAACCTAGCAATGGGGATCAGGTAAGTAAGATCATCACAGCGAGTCTGGTTAAGAGGCGATCCCTTGCCTTATGCCTCGGGTGCCTGCTGGGGTTGCGGGGAAGTTGCTGGGGGGGTAAGGGGGGGGGGGAGACATTCAAAAATTTGCTAAGGGGCTTGTCACTTCTAGTTATGTTGCTGATTTTGATCAGAGCACTGTCTCTCTTCTATGCTGAACACGGCTAGATAGAAATTCTATCAGCCCTTCTAAAGTCCAACTCCTGCAGCAAAGAGAGAAAGTGCTTGGTGTGAGTGCTTCTTTCTCTCCATTTTGGAGACTGGTAGGGGTCTCAACATTCAGGTACAGGTGCAGGTACAGTTTAAGGTGATCCATAACCCTTCTATTTCAACCTTGCCATAGACAATAATTAAAATAACTAACGGTTGACGTTATCAATGACATGCACATTTAAACATTTGGCCGTACCTGTTGAAGACCTTTTTGAAAAAAAAAAAAAATAGTCTCCCTGTTATCATTGTAAAATAGTAACATAAACACATTGGTTTGTTGGGCCGAAATAAGACATCCATCCATCCTGATTCCAATCAGGATAACCCCCCGGGATCTCTGACCCTTCTCCAGAAATCTTTAACCTGTAATATAAAAACTTTAACCTGTAATATTATAACACTCCAGAAATACATCCAAGCCCCTCTTGAAATATTTTGGTGAATTCACCATCACCACCTCCTCTGGCAGAGTGTCCCATAGTCTCCCTGCTCTTAGGCCTCTTTCACACAGGCGTTGTGTGTGAGGACCGGACAAGATACTGGTGCGTTGTGGAAAAATGCATGATTTTTCAGCACGAGTGCAAAGCGTTTTAATGCGTTTTGCAAGCGAGTGAGAAAAATCGTCATGTTTGGTACCCAGACCCAAACCCGGATTTCTTTACAGAGGTTCGGGTTTGGGATCGGTGTTGTGTAGATTTTATTTTTTTCCCTTATAACATAGTTTTAAGGGAAAATAATAGCATTCTTAATACAGAATGCTTAGTAAAATGTCCATTGAAAGGTTAAAAATAATAAAGAAATTTAACTGTCACGGCTGAGGATGGGGGAAACCCTTAGCCGTGCGATGCCCGGTGATGTTATGGCTGCTCGGCCAGGACAACAGGATTAGGGAGCAGGTCACCTCCTCACGCATCCCTAACCTGACCCTAACTCCTACCTGCATGGGCCGACCTTTAAGGTAGGAGGACCCATGCGCAGGAACCTCGGAGCCCTGACTTACCCTCCGCAGATCCTGAGCTAGGAGCTGGGTAAGACGACCTACTCCTCCAAGGTACGGAGGAGCGGGAGTCTCAATGGCCAAGCTGTTGGGAAAAGGGGAACGCAAACAGCCTTACGGGTATGGCAGGCGAACTAGTAGTTCCACCAACCTGCCACAGCCTTGCTGACTGGATCCCTGTGCAAACAGGAATCCAGAACCGTAAGCTGCACCAAATCACATAGGAAGGTCCCAACAGAACATCACAAACGACATCACACATAAGAAGACATAAACAAAACGACAATATCTTTATGACCACAGGGGTGGTTCTCACTGGCAGGTAATATGCACAGGAGGCTGCTCCAGCCAAGCATGACTGAAGCAACCTACTGAGCCATGCCAAACACCAAGGCTATATAGGCCAAGAAGCTACACCCCACAGTCGGACACACCCAGTGACATCACACACACACACACACTGGGAGTTAACCCTTTCAGCACCACAGAAGGGAAACACACATAAAGGGGAAAGTGTCCAACAGTAGCAACACACTGTCGTTGTTGCCGCTGGCAACGACATGGGTGGCAACCGTGTCCTGGGAGATAGCCCGGAGGCCGGGACAGTGCCACCACATGTACAGACAGCCAGACGTTGCCACGGGCAACCACAGTGCAGGGAAAGTGTCAGTGCACACAACACACTACACAGAGTGCACACAGACATACAACACAGTGAACACAATACACACACACCTAACATAGAGGTTGCTAGGTGCAACCGCATGCACAGCAGGAAAGCTGCCACATACAAAGCGTTGTCAGCGGCAACCACAGGTGAGGCAAATACCACTGCCCTCACCTGTGATTGACAACAAAACCAAAACCGCTGACCATCGCATGCGGTTGAAGAGTCACGGTCATAGCCATGGCCGTGACATTAACTCATCCCATCTCCACTTGATCGCGTAGCGGATCTCCTCTTCTTTCTACTCTCTTTAGGACCTGGCTAAAGGACCTTTGATGACGTCATCACATAGTTCATCACATGGTCCATCACGCAGTGACGTCATCAAAGGTCCTTTAGCCAGGTCCTGAAGAAAGTAGAAAGAAGAGGAGATCCACTACGTGATCAAGTGGATGGGGTGAGTTACAGTAAATTTGTTTATTATTTTAACCTTCAATAGACATTTTACTAAGCATTCTGTATTAAGAATGCTATTATTTTCCCTTATAACCATGTTATAAGGGAAAATAATAAAGATTGGGTCGCCATCCCGCCATCATTGCTTGCAAATGCTTGCGATTTTCAAGCAGCCACATTCACTTCTATGGGGCCTGCGTTGTGTGAAAAACACACAATATAGAGCTTGCTGCGATTTTCACGCAACACACAAGTGATGCGTGAAAATCACTGCTCATGTACACAGCCCCATCGAAATTAATGGGTCTGGATTCAGTTGCGGTGCAATGCGTTCACCTCACGCATTGCACCCGCACGGAATTCTCACCCGTGTGAAAGAGGCTATACAGTAAAGAACCCTCTTCTATGTTTGTGCAGAAACCTTCTTTCCTCCAGACGCAGAGGATGTCCCCTTGTCACAGTCACAGTCATGGGAATAATAGATGATGGGAAAGATCTCTGTACTGACTCCTGATATATTTATACATAGTTATTAGATCGCCCCTCAGTCCTGCTCTTTCTAAACTGAATAACCCTAATTTTGATAATCGTTCAGGGTACTGTAGTTCCCCCCCATTCCAGTTATTACTTTAGTTGCCCTCCTCTGAACCCTCTCCAGCTCTGCTATGTCTGCCTTGTTCACAGGAGCCCAGAACTACACAGTACTCCATGTGTGGTCTGACTAATGATTTGTAAAGTGGTAGGACTATGTTCTTATCACAGGCATCTATAGCCTTGGCAGCAGCTGCCTGACACTGGTTTCTACAGTGTAGCTTGCTGTTTACTAAAATTCCTTTTCCATGTCAGTGTTACCCAGTATTTTACCATTTAGTATGTACTGGGGACTTGTATTATTCCTTCCCATGTGCATAACCTTATATTTGTCAGTGTTAAACCTCATTTACCACTTCTCTGCCCATCATTGATGTGAAATCCAGTGCTATACGATCTTCGCCAGTGATACATTGTCCATGGCCTTTACCATTATTTTCTAAACCACTCCATTGGATTTATGACTCATTTGTGAGGTTACTATTGTACCCCAATCCAATTCAGTGGTGTTAATACACATAATTTAGCATGGTCAAGAAAGTATTATAATAACCCCAGTCTGTACAATACAAGGTCATATGTGCTCATTTGACCAGTTTGTGAGGTAATATTCATTTTTCATTGTGCTTGCTTGTCTGTTAGCATTACACTGCTGCTCATAGAATTGTGAGATCACCTTTTGATGTGACACGGATTCAATGGCATTCTACACCCACCTGCCTGCTCTGTGTACTCTTCTATGTTACCATGAACCTATGGCACCAATCCTTTATTTTCTTTAGCATTATTAATTATATGTTCTCTCTGGAATATGGGCTCTTTCTAGTTATGACGTGATGTATGACGCCCATTGTTTCTTGTGTAAATCCTCACCTCCACTAAGCTGAGGTAACTACCGCCTCTTTTGTCCACTTCTCATGTAAACCTCTTGTTCAAACAATACTGTTACCTTTGACCAGGAGATGAATGCACACACAGTTAATCGGTGACAATACTGCCTGCGGACAAAGCATACCGCCTCATTCTTCTATGGTAAAATTACAATTCTGGTTATAACATTAAATACAGATCAATATATTAACCCAAACCTTTCAAAAACCAACATTTTCCAAACTAATCAATGCAAATAATGTATAATAATAACCTAAAGCTACAATCTACAATTCATTGTACTATTCTGTAATTAGTAAAATAACAAGGATAATATAATCTCTAGTCTGCATCCAGTTAAGGGTGGATTCGCATTGGCGTTAGGGAATTCCGTTACGGGTTCTGGTATAACAGAGTTATAATGGAATATAACAGAATTTTAGGATGGAATGCTAAATAGACGCCTTTAAGAAGCATTCCGTTTTGCTCCGTACTAATACTGTACATGTCTATAGGTATAGTTTGATTCTATTACACATGATGGAAAAATAGTCTGGTCAACTGAGGTTTCTTCAGGATAGGTCAAGATAAAGGGGTTTTCAGGGATTCGTCAGGATAGGTCATCAATATCAGATCGATGGGGTTCCGACACCCGGGACCCTAACTGATCAGCTGTTTGAGGAGGTCACGACATTCTGGTGAGCTCTGCGGTCTCCTTGCACATTAACAAGCACAGCGCTGTCTACTGGATAGCAGTTGTGCTAGGTATTGCAACTCAGCCACATTGATTTGAATGGGACCTAGGCCAAGTCACCAATGAAAGTAGCCTAGGAAGAGGTCTGTACTCTAATTGTAGTGCTGGGGGCTATTCAAAAAGCTAACTGGCAGAGACTCTGGGAGTCAGACCCCACTCATTAGATACTGATGAATAGAGATAAGTAAATTTTTCAAAAATTCTGTTCGCCCAATTTTTAGAAAGAATTTGCTTTGATCCGAATTTATTTGCGGCAAATCGCATAAAATAATAGCTATTCCTGGGCTTGAGAGAGCCTTTTTAGGGGTGTAGAACACTCTGCCTTGCAGTAACACGCATAGGGAGTCAGCTGTGGTAGTGAAACACTACTGTGAGTCAGAATGACAAGCACATGACAGGCATCGCTCTTGACACATGACAGAATCACTGCACACTTCACTTAGTTGGGCAGTCACGGGGCCAACACTGACCAAATAACTCAAGTATGAACTTAGCCTTATAGGTCGATGTTCGTGTCAAGAAGAAGCACACTCCTTTTACACCATTGCTAGCTGATTCCACATAGATGTCTACAGAACCTGTTCTATTAAACGTTTATACAAGTAGAGCACCCCCAGACAGAGTGGAGAGGGTGTCAGTAGTAAGTTTGTGTTGACGTCACTGATTAAGTTGCCCTTCCTCTGATCTGTCAGAACAATAACTCACAAAAAACTGAGAATATGCCTTCACTCGGTCAGCATTTGCTCAGTAATCCATCAGTATTGCTAATGCAAAAAAAAAAAAAACTGGAGTGGATCTAAAACAGAGATGACACGTGCATGGAATATTTGTAAGTCTTCTTTGTTTTGTACCCACTCCTTCTTTTGGCTACCAAATCATAAGCCAGTTCTGATGGGACCATACAGACCTTACAGCTGTTACACAGACAGGATCCGTTGTGAGTCTGAATTTCTCTTCCTTCTGTCAGATCAGAAGAAAGGGCAAATAAATAATTATGTCAGCCAGGCCGAAAGGCAAAATAGTGGCCCAGTCATGAAGTGGGGAGGGTGGGAACAGCATCAGAAGTCCACATAGTGGACCTATGACATAGTGGGGAGGTGGAAGCAGCATGTGGAGGCCACAGAATGGCACAATGACAGAGTATGAAGGTGGCAGCAGCATCAGGAGGCCACAGAGTGGCACAATGATCGAGTCTGGAGGTGGCGACAGTAACGGCATCAGGAGGATACCACAAGGTGGCAAGGTGACTTAGTGTGGAGTTGGCATCATCAGGAGGATACCACAGACTGGCAAGGTGACATAGTGTGGAGATGGCAGTAGCAGCAGCAGCAGAAGCAGCATCAGGAGACCACATAGTAGCAAGATGACAAAATGTGTAGATGGCAGCAGCAGCAGCAGGAGACTACCACACAGTGGAAAGGTGGCATAAAGTGGAGTTGGCAGCAGCATGAGGAGACCACAGAGTGGCAAGGTGACATAGTTTAGAGGTGGTGGCAGCATCAGGAGGCCACAGAGTGGCAAGGTGACATAGTGTGGAATTGGCAGTAGCATGAGGAGACCACAAGGTGGAAAGGTGACATAGTGTGGAAATGGCAGCAGCAGCAAGATAACACAGAGTGGTAAGGTGACATAGTTTGGATTTCGTGGTGGCAGCATCAGGAGACCACAGAGTGGCAAGATGACATAGTGTGGAGTTGGCAGCAGCATGAGGAGACCACACAGTGGCAAGGTGACATAGTGTGGAGATGGCAGCAGCAGCAAGATACCACAGAGTGGCAATGTGACAGAGTTTGGAGGTGGTGGCAGCATCAGGATGCCATAGAGTGACAAGGTGACATAGTGTGGAGATGGCAGTAGCAGCAGCATCAGGAGGATACCACAAAGTGGCAAAGTGACATAGTGTGGAGTTGGCAGCAGCATGATGATACCACAAAGTGGCAAGGGGACATAGTGTGAAGATAGCAGCAGCAGCATGATACCACAGAGTGGCATGGTGACATAGTGTGGAGTTCGCAGCAGCATAAGCAAACAACAGAGTGGCAGGGTGACATAGTGTTGAGATGGCAGCAGCAGCAACAGGATACCGCAAAGTGGCAAGGTGACATAGCTTGGAGGTGGCTGCAGCATCAGGAGGCCACAGATTGTCAAGGTGACATAGTGTGGGGTTGGCAGCCGCATGAGGACACCACAGAGTGGCAAGGTAACATAGTGTGAAGATTGCAGCAGCAGGATACCACAGAGGGGCAAGATGACATGGTTTGGAGGTGGCAGCAGCATCAGGAGGCTACAGAGTGGAAAGGTGACATAGTGTGAAGATGGCAGCAGCAGGATACCACAGAGGGGCAAGATGACATGGTTTGGAGGTGGCGGCAGCATCAGGAGGCCACAGAGTGTTAAGGTGACATAGTGTGGAATTGTCAGCAGCATAAGGATACCACAGAGTGGCAAGGTGACATAGTTTGGAGGTGGCGGCAGCATCAGGAGGTCACAGAATGGCAAGGTGACATACTGTGGAGTTGATGAATCCGAAAGACAACAAAACACATATGCATAAGTAATATATTTTATTAAATAGTCACATAAGGACACCAATGTAGACAATAATGAATAAAATTGATGAACAAAATAGCAGTAATGTAGTGGCACTGTGGACCAGCGCAACACCAAGGTACCAGATGATAAATCTATCCCCCAAGCGTACGCCAACTCTTGGTCTAAATAGGCCTAATGGCTAAAATATCTGAGATAAACCATCTCATAAACCAGACCATAGAGTGGCGTCAGCTTAAAAGATATAAGTGCCACCATGCTGGCCTCATTCTAAGCATGAATGGGTGCAGTGTGTAACAGGGTTGTTAACACCAAGTGGTTTAGTAAATCACAAATTACACTCAGCACCCAGATATGCAGCCAGCATGAGAACATACATAAATATATCAATGATAACGATTCAAGGGGAACCAACCTGGAGACCTGAGTGAGCGCACCCCTGACGCGCGTTTCGCACAGCTTCCTCAAAAAGGGGCGTGCCCATTCGGCCTATGCATCTGCACTTTAAATACTGTCACAGCTGAAAGAAAATGTGCCCTAAACCTATCACAGCGTACCAGGCTGATTACCGACACTCTATCACCTGCACCCATGCTGGACTGCCTCCTATCAGAGCTCCGACGTTTCCCCTCCGCTTGATCTCACAGCGCTACGTCACTTCCGCCCAAACTCTAGGTGGTAAGTAGTACGTCACTACCGCCCATCCTCCAGCAACACTTCCGCACATACTCATCAACTGTGTCGGCACCACAGCATCGTCATCAGGGGTGAGCTCAGCCCAGGGTCCGTCACTTCAATAGAAGTATCTCACATATATCGAATGTATAATAAGGATTGGGACTATTAAACAGACACAAGGCTTATTTCACTACGTTAAGCAGTACGATGTCTCTATAATATCTATACATAAAATATGACATAGGGGATTTAATGCAAAAGGTGAAGGTATAAAAAATGAAAATATATAAAGTGAACATATAATCGATGTGGGTAGTGTATGGCTAGGGTAACAGACAAATCTGTCACTCACCCAATCACTCAACCAAATCAATTGGAAGCAAAATTACAAAATACTGTAATTAATGATAATGTGAATCAGTTCATCATACATCTAATATACATAAAATAATAAAGGTTTAAACAGGGTTTTCGTAATATATCATCATTGACATTAATAGCATGATAAACAGATACATACAAATATTAAGATAACAATAATGATAATAATAATAATTTTGTTTTTGTTAATTTTGTAACAACATGGCCAGAACTAAGTAACCCACCTATACGACATGTCATATATATGTACACGCATGTATATAGTATATACGGAAATCCTAGCCATCCTTACAAGAATGAGATATATCAATAAATACAGTACATAGATATCTGAATGTATGACATCCATACTCATATATAATTTATAAGTTGTTATCACAAGATATATACAAATCCCTAAATAAAGTGCTAAAAGTGATAAAGTGAAAGTGCTCAGTGCTCATGCAGTGCAAAGTGATAATCTATAGGGCTCATATTAATGCCCTGCAAAATCTCAGACATCTTTAGACAATATTGAAACAGGTAAACCAAAATAATAGTGTCAATTACCCCCATACACCAAAACCCTAACTGTCAATCAATAAATAGAAAAGGGGGCATCAGTTTCGCCACATGTGTCCAGGATCTCAACCACCCCATACAGTATATCCATCATCTTTATATGGATCCTTCCAAGCGAGACCTCACTGTTAACAGGAATAGGACACACATCTCTCAATCCATAACATACACAATCACGTCAGTGCATCCCGAATATGACACGAAATAAATCAAGACCTGTTAAAATACAAAAATTACAAACATTAAAATAATGTAGCAGTTAAAACCAAAAAAGTCCTGGGCATTAGACCCAGACCAGGAGCAGATGAAACACAAAACACCTATTAGTCTGAACCGAGAGCACAGAGGAGCACACCAACAGAGCATGATTATTGTATCTGAAAGAGGAATCCTAGAGAACGGGGGATGGAAGTTGCACCATCTACAAAAATGGCGCAAGGCTATTCCCCTCATTCAGCCCGAACGGTGCAACTGTATTTAACAGGAATATCCACTTCGTTTCTTTTTGGGCTAAAGTTTTCTTCCAATCTCCTCCTCTTGGGGAGATCAGTACACGATCCACACCCCTAATTCTGAGTAGGGTACTGTCCGAATTATGTTTGTCTTTAAAGTGTCGTGGCAAGGTCTTTAATTGTATAACATCTTTTTCTTCTCTTGAAGCTTCAATGGCCAGTACATGTTCCCTAACCCTTCTTCTTAATTGCCGTGACGTCAGTCCAACATAAATGAGGTTGCATGGGCATATAGCCCAATACACAACCCCAATTGTTGAGCATGTGATAGTGTGTGTGATCTTGTACACTTTATCACCTGCCGCATTATGAAAATGAGTTGCTCTGTCCATATTAGTGCAGGCAACGCATTTCCCACATTCTTTACTCCCCCATGGTGGCCCCTTGTTACCAAACAACCCCCCTTCCTTTCGGACATAAAAACTGCGGACCAATTGGTCACGCAGATTCTTAGCCCTCCGGAACGTTGTTGAGGCCTGTGGGGGTATCACTTCCTGTAGTTGGGGATCAGAGGTCAGTATGTTCCAGTATTTACTTAATGCTGTATTTACCTCTTTCCACTTACTGGTATATCCTGTGATGAACCTGATCTGTTGCGAATCTTGTCGAGTGTGTTTCCTATGTAGTAAGTCGCTTCTCCTTGAAAGTCATGCACGCTTGTAAGCCGTCTCTATACATCGATTCCCATATCCTTTCTCTTCAAACCTTCTTCTTAGGTCCTCCGCCTTTACCTCAAATAGACTGTCAGATGAGCAAATCCTGCGCGCACGCAGGAATTGCCCCACCGGAATGCTCTTTATCAAATTACCTGGGTGTGACGAGCCTGCGTGTAATAAAGCATTCACTGAGGCGCCCTTGCGGTATAGGTTGGTACCCAAATGTCCATTGGCATCCACCTGGAACATCACGTCTAAGAACTCAATATCCGTACGGGCCACCTTAAATGTGAGTTTGATATTCTTAGAGTTATTATTCAACACCCGGATATAGTTCTTGAATTCCTCCTCCGTCCCCTGCCAGATAATCAGTATATCATCGATATACCTACCCCAGTATTGGACCTTACTGGACTCTGGCAGGGGACTGGATTGGAGGATGTCCCTCTCCCACAGCCCCAGGAACAAATTTGCATATGAGGGAGCACATGCCGCCCCCATTGCAGTGCCCTGGAGCTGTAGGTAGAAGGACCCCCCAAAAAGGAAGAAATTATGGGTAAGAGCATAATTGAGAAGGATTAAAATAAAATCACACTTCTCCTTACCCATAGCTGTGGTCCTCAAAAAGAATTGCGTGGCTTCCAACCCATCATGATGTTTAATTGAGGTATAGAGGGACTCCACGTCGCACGTAGCGATCAACATATCAGGTTCCAAATGTATACCCTCCATTTTTCTTAAGATGTCCGTCGTGTCCTTTAAGTGAGTAGGTAACCCCTTCACCAGTGGCTGTAAAAAATGGTCAATGTATTTACAAACGGCATCATTTAAACCATTCACCCCCGATACGATGGGCCTACCAGGGGGTTTCATCGCATCCTTGTGAATCTTAGGCAAAAGATAGGGGTTGGAATCACAGGGTAATCAGGCAACAGGTGGGAAATCTGTTTCCTTGAGATGACCCCTTGTTCAAACCCGGATTGCAGGATAACCTCCAAATCCTGCTTAAATTTTTTAAGCTGACGCCACTCTATGGTCTGGTTTATGAGATGGTTTATCGCAGATATTTTAGCCATTAGGCCTATTTAGACCAAGAGTTGGCGTACGCTTGGGGGATAGATTTATCATCTGGTACCTTGGTGTTGCGCTGGTCCACAGTGCCACTACATTACTGCTATTTTGTTCATCAATTTTATTCATTATTGTCTACATTGTTGTCCTTATGTGACTATTTAATAAAATATATTACTTATGCATATGTGTTTTGTTGTCTTTCGGATTCATTGAGTTAATTCTCACATATGGTCTTCTCACTGGCTGAGAATTTATTGTCGGTTATACTGTGGAGTTGGCAGCAACATGAGGAGACCACAGAGTGGCCAGGTGACATACATAATGTGGAGATGGCAGTGGCAGCAGCAGCATCAGGTGACCACAAAGTGGCAAGGTGATATAGTTTGGAGATGGCAGCAGAAGCTGCATCAGGAGACTAAAAAGTGACCCGGTAACAGAGTGGGGCAGTGGGTGGCAAAACCAGTACCCGCTGATGAAGGTGAGTGAAATAAGGAGCACTTGGCATCAGATGTGTGGCATCAGGCGGCTGCAGCATCAGAGTAGTAGCTGAGGCAGGTAGCCAGAAGAAACCGGTCTTCTTTATCAAAGTGTTGGTGTAGCACCATAGATGATCTAGTCTGATGCATCAGGAATTGGTGGTTGGAAATCCTGGCTGATCCACGCCTGATTCATCTTGACAAAGGTCAGTCTCTCCACATTTTGGGTGGACAGGTGAGTTCTCCTTGCGGTAACTATGGCCTCCACCGCACTAAAACCTGCTCTGATGCTACACAACTGACCGGGCAGGACAGCTTTTCCAGGGCAAACTCTGCTAGTTGCGGCCACAAATGAAGTTTGGCTACCCAGCAGTCCAGCGGATCATCAATGTTGGGTGGCAGAATGCTGTGCAAGTATGCTAGAAGATGAATTTACGTGTAAGATTTGGTCTATAATGTTGGTGACCTTCAGAACTTCTAGATACACATAGATAGCGCCTAATCCCCACAAACATAAAACTACGCACAAAAGCGCAATGGGATATAGCGATATCCCTAAAAGACAAATAATCAGCGATAGCCGTAAATAATAGTAACTGATAACTTACTTTGGTGGGGGGCTGTCAAACAGGTATAAATGCACCTGTGACAGTGACCCCCCCAAGTAAGAGAAACACAAATGAATAAATATCAGGGTTTATAATTTGAAGTGAACTAGGCTACTCACTTAACTGGGGGGGCTGTCACATAGGTCAGGTGTCGCAACTACCTAGGACAGTGAACCCCCCTGGCCTGGATCGCTGTAATTCACTTGAATAAACAAGTAAATCAATAAAGGCAGTTGTTACTCACTTCACTGGGGGGCTGCCAAACAGGTGTAGTGCAAGTTACCTGAGACAGTACCCCCCCGGCCGAGTCTGCTTCTCACGGTCCTCAATTGGAAAATTAGTGTCTTCACTCTTAAAATAGATTTCTACAAGTACTTTAATAAGGCTCAATGCGTTTCGGGGTTATGCAAAACCCCTTCCTCAGGAGCAAGGTATTCAGTAATACATAAAATCACACAAACTTACATATTAAATAGATTCCTCTCACCAATGTCTCTAATTCCCGCGCTCAGGGGACGAAAAAGGGCGGGAAATCGCGTTCAAACACCGCCTCCGATCGGTGGAACGCATCCAGAATCCGGAAATCGCGTATCTTCCGCGACTTCCGGAATCCTGCAAAAATATGTTCTAAATCTACCGTCCTATCTACGAGACACTTCACACCGTCTCGCATTTTTGGAAACTCTAAAGTGGGAAAATCATTTCTTGTGGGCCACACTAGATGTATGCTCATTATACAGCAATATTCCACATAATTTAGGGCTTAGAGAAATAGAAAAAGTTCTTAACCTAGATCCCCTGATGCCAATTACACAAAGATCATTCATACTAAAATCCATAGACTTTATCCTTAAACACAATTATTTTTCTTTCCAGAACACAATATACCAACAGAAAAAAGGTACGGCAATGGGGACTAAATTCGCGCTAGCTTACGCGAATTTATTTATGGGGGGATTTGAGAGAGACTTTGGACTTTTGACACATCCAAACATTCGGTTTTATAAGCGTTTTATCGACGACATTATTTTAATTTGGGATGGGGGAGAAAAGGAATTGACTTCTTATGTAGATAAAATAAATACCAATGAATGGAACCTCAAGTTTACTGTAGACCGCCACAATATGGAGGCCATATTTTTAGATCTACATATAGAGATCATCAACCATAACCACATAACCACAAAAACCCATTTTAAAAAAGTCGACACGAACAGTTATCTTAACTTTAAAAGCTGTCACCATCAGAAATGGAAAACTAATATTCCCTACGGCCAAATGAAAAGGATCCGCAGAAATTGCAGTGATGATGCTATTATGAAAGAACAGTTAGATATTCTGAAAGAAAGATTTAAGGAAAAAGGCTATCCTAATAAATTAATATCGGAATCCGAAGCTAGAATATTGAAAGAAAGCCAAAAAGAGAGCCTTACAAAAACTACAAAAAAAGAAATCCAACAAAAATATACGAATGTAAGCCTAACTACTAACTTCAATAATCGCCACGCAGATATTAGGAAGATAATCAATAAGCACTGGAAAATCCTATTGAAAGATCCATTTATGGAAAAAACTATTCCATCAGCTCCTATTTTAACGTTTCGCAGAGCAAAAACCCTAAAAAATATATTTGCACCCTCATGTCCCAAACTACCTCAGAAAATTAAACGAACAGACTATAAAGGTCCGATGAGCGATGTAGGATCATCTAAATGTGGCTCAAGAAAGTGTAAGTGCTGTCCAATGATACATTGTGGAAAAACACTGATCCTCTCGCTGAGGGTGACTCTAAGGGCCTAAAAGTCACTCCGTTAGAATGGGTTCCACAATCCTATCAGACACTATCAAGAAAGGAGATGTTCTGGATATATAAATTGAATACACTTTCACCATTTGGTCTAAATGAGGCCTTAGAATATGCTAATTACTAGATTCTAGACCGAGAAAGTTAACATCTACCTGAGAAGAGATTGTACGAGTTGTCTATACACCATTTCATACATTTTTTCTGAAGATGTAACTGACATATAATTTTTACTTTATATTCTACATTCCATACACTTTGGAAAGGATTATATCTAATTATATTGATATCACTATTGACTATTTATATGTATATTTCTTGATATTTTATATTTCATATACTTTGGAAAAGATTATATCTAATTATATTGATATTGACTATTTATACATATATTTTTATTTACGGATTTTTTATGAATTGTTTATATTTTTTATACTCATAATAGGTATATTTTCCTCCCCTCTTTGTTCCTCTACACCAATGTATCGACCACCCGTGTTTTTATTATTATTGTTTTATTATATAAAGATTTTTTACGATTCATAGCTATATATATATATTTTTAATGTTTTTATATATCCATTCATCCACTGCCCTCGTCATATTTATATTTTTGTTAAATTCATGAAATTATTATATTATATTATTATTATATTTTTTTTATTATATCTTCCCATATTATATTTTTGTAGATTTATGAAATCATCTACACAATATAACTCCCCAAATCACGAAATTACCCTTATCAGGGGCCCAGTATATATATATGTTTTTACATCTATCCATTACCCTTGCCATATTTATATATTTTTGGTAAAAATTTTGAAATCTTTTATATATTATATCTTCCCTTATAACATTATATTAAATTTTTTTACCTATACAGTAGAACTCCCCAAATCTTGAAACTACTTTTATTAGGGGGCCCTATATATATTTTTAATTAATCTGACAGGAAGTAGATATATATTTTTTAATCCTCTTCTCCCCCTAGATCCCATCAGCAGACGACTGGCAGAAAGAGATGGACGCCGACATTGAAAGGCGTCCCTCCCCTTTCTTCTCTCCCCATGCCGGTGCGTTCCATTAGTTCGAGCGCACAGCGACAGGAAGTGACGTTCCCCTGAGCCGGCGTGCGTTCCACATGCAGCCGGCATGCGTTCCACAAAACCGGAAGTCGCGGCAGTCCCCTGAGCGCGGGAATTAGAGACATTGGTGAGAGGAATCTATTTAATATGTAAGTTTGTGTGATTTTGTGTATTACTGAATACCTTGCTCCTGAGGAAGGGGTTTTGCATAACCCCGAAACGCATTGAGCCTTATTAAAGTACTTGAAAAAATCTATTTTAAGAGTGAAGACAATAATTTTCCAATTGAGGACCGTGAGAAGCAGACTCGGCCGGGGGGGGGGTACTGTCTCAGGTAACTTGCACTACACCTGTTTGGCAGCCCCCCAGTGAAGTGAGTAACAACTGCCTTTATTGATTTACTTGTTTATTCAAGTGAATTACAGCGATCCAGGCCAGGGGGGTTCACTGTCCTAGGTAGTTGCGACACCTGACCTATGTGACAGCCCCCCCCCAGTGAAGTGAGTAGCCTAGTTCACTTCAAATTATAAACCCTGATATTTATTAATTTGTGTTTCTCTTACTTGGGGGGTCACTGTCACAGGTGCATTTATACCTGTTTGACAGCCCCCCACCAAAGTAAGTTATCATTTACTATTATTTACGGCTATCGCTGATTATTCGTCTTTTAGGGATATCGCTATATCCCATTGCACTTTTGTACATAGTTTTATGTTTGTGGGGATTAGGCGCTATCTATGTGTATCTAGAAGTTCTGAAGGTCACCAACATTATAGACCAAATCTTACACATAAATTCATCTTCTCGCTATCTAAGTGTTTAACCTGGTGTTAACACTAATCATTTTTCTTGTGTGCAGCCTCCCCTACCACTGTTGTCCTTACTACCCCCAAAATTTATTTTTTCTCTCTTTCTCTTCTCTCCGTCTTCTTTCTTTCCCTTTAGAAACAATATTCCACATTTCACTATCTCCTAGCCCCATTACCCAGTGGACCGTAAAGGACATGTACTGTCCGTGACCGTAGTTACAGCTCCACACGTTGGCGCTGCCGTGCACTTTGGCAGACACCGACAGGCTCAAGTACTGGCCCTCCTTCTGTTCTACATATTTGTGCAGGGCTGGTACAGCCTTTTTTGCAAATAAATGACAGCTTAGGACTCTCCACCTCGGCTCGGGACAAGCCATCAGTTCTCTGAAAGGTGCAGAGTCGACCACTTGGAAAGGGAAGCACGTTCAGCTTCTGCACTGTTGGATGCGTGCACGCATACTGTTGTCTCTTTGCAAACGCTTCGGTGATAGATTGCTGACAGAATGACTGACGAGGAGTAGGAGCAGTAACATCTGGACCAACAGAAGATAGGAATGACAGACAGCTCCCTTCAGCTGAGGTGGTGGAGCCTTGACTGGCTGAAACTGGGTGCGTGCCACTGGGTGATGCAGCGGTAGCTGCGGCAGGCTGAGCCTCGACATCAGAGTCACAGTTCTCTCAGGCCACTGTATGGCGACGCTGCATATGTTGATGCAAGGCCGTAGTGCCAACATTGACACCCTGGCCACGCTTCACCTTCTGCTCACATATTCTACATGTGGCCATGTTAACCTCCTCTGGCAGCTTAATAAAAAAGTGCCACACCGCAGAGTAGGTGATTTTTCCCCCCAACAGTCCGCACTGACTAACTGCTACTGCCGCTGCCTCCGTGAACCCCTGCACCACTACTTCCCGGGCAGGTAGGCTACTGTGAAGGAGGTGGTCTTGGTCTACCCTTGGCACGTTTCGCTCACGCCTTGCAAATGCTGACAACCAGCCATGCTACCACCTTGCTAGCTCAGCCGCTGCCTCTAAAGCAAGCTGCTGCCCTCTTCTCCTGATGATGATGAATCCCCTTCTGCACCCGGCTCCCAAGTGCGATCGGCTCCATCATCATCAAGTAGTTTCTGCACGTCACTGATGTCCTCCTTAACGGTCTCTGGGTCAGGAGCATGACCACTCGCAACACAAGCTCCTGCACCACTCTCCTACTTGCCCGCCTAGCGGAGGAAGCTGCAAATGTCTCCTCCAAATCACCAGAAATAACTGCAACACTGCAGTGCGTATATAGTTTTAATTTTTTTAACTCTAATACGCCCCTATACGCTTTAAACAGAAATAACTGCAACAGTGCAGTGCGTATATATTTTTCTTATTGGACTGAAATAGGCCACTATACGCTTTAACCAGAAATAACTGCAGAAATGAAATGCTTATATTTTTTTCTTGTTGTACGCAACAGTGCAGTGTGTGTATATTTTTATTTTTTTAATGAAATACGCCCCTATACACTTTCACCAGAAATAACAGTGCAACAGTGCAGTGCATATATAGTTTTCTTGTTTTACTGTAATACACCCCTATATGCTTTAAACAGAAATAACTGCAACAGTGCAGTATTCATATATTTTTCTTGTTGGACTGAAATATGCCCCTATACGCTTTCACCAGAAATAACTGCAACAGTGCAGTGCGTATATATTTTTCTTTTTTTACTGTAATACACCCCTATATGCTTTAAACAGAAATAACTGCAACATTGCAGTGACTATATATTATTCTGGTTGGACTGAAATATAATATATATTATATAAGCTTTGACTAGAAAACAATCAAAGAGTGAAGTGCGTATATATATTTTTTGTTGTTCTGAAATACGCCAGTATATGCTTTCACCAGAAATAACTGCAACAGTGCAGTGAGTATAAATTCTTCTTTTTTTAATGAAGTATCCCCCTATACACTTTCAGCAGAGATAACTGCTACAGTTCAGTGCGTATATATATATATATTTTCAAATGAAATACGCCCCTATATGCGTTCACCAGAAATAACTGCAACAGTGCAGTGCGTATATATTTTTTGTTGTTGTAATAAACTACGCCCCTATACGCTTTCACCAGAAATAACTACAACAGTGCAGTGCGTATATATTTTTCTTTTTTTACTGTAATATGCCTCTATACGCTTTCACTAGAAATAACTGCAACAGTGCAGTGTGTATATCTTTTTATTTTTTTACTGAAATACGTCCCTATACGCTTTCACCAGAAATAACGGCAACAGTGCATATATATTTTACTTGTTGTACTGAAATATGCTACTGTACGCATTCAACAGAAATAACTGCAACAGTGCAGTGTATATATTGTCGTACTGAATAAGTACTAAGATATAAGCCACTAAAGGCTTTTTTAACATAACACTTGCAGCCCAATAACAAAAAGCTAGAGTGAAAGAGCTGTCTAATGACTATTTTGATCCCCAAATAATCGTTCCCTGCACTTGTAAATCACTTTCCTTTCAATGTCCCTAGCGCCTTCTGACGTGTCTCCCTGCACTAAAATGCTGTGAAATAATTCCTCCCCATCCTTTCCCTGCACTTATAAATCCTTTTTTCAGTTTTTTTTTAAACATAGAGGTTTTTCCAATTGCTGTCCCTAGCACCTTCACACATCTGTCCCTGCACTCTGAACACTGGAAAAATGGCAGAATCTAAAATGGCTGCCATATTTAAAGGGCTGTGACATCACAGGGCTGGCTGGCTGCTGATTGGCTGCATGGAGGAATGTCAATCTGGGTGATCCAGCCTTCCCAGAGTTCCTTGCCCCATGTCCTCAGTCCTCACATGTGTAGCAGCCATTTTAGGAAAATTGCAATTCGTTACCATGAAGCGCGATGAAATTCACATTAGTTGAGAATCAAATTTTTCGGCTCAAATTCCACTTCGTCAGCTTTGATTCGCTCATCTCTACTGATGAACTATGCTTTTAAAGCATATGTAAACTAGAATATTATCTATTGAAAACTCAAGACTACAGCTGAAAATGTAATATTTTAATAGCTGCCCTGATTTATTTTATTTATTGCTCCATTAGACACTTCACAGGCTCATACACACCAGTACATTACATCAATGTTGAAAAGAGCTATAATGTGACACCCATAGTATGGAGCCCTACTGTATTTTAGTATATATTTAAACAGAATTTGGAGGGTACTATCTATCTCTCCTTGGGGAGAGAACACCTTAATCGGTGTGAGGAGACTTATAGACCATACATGCTCCTCTAGAATTCTAGGAAGAAAGGGATGCAAATGAACTCTTAACAAGCTCTGCCTCTAATGAGACCAGATGTAAGGCAGCTATCCTATAAGTCAATGTTCAACCCTTTAAATAGGCCTTGAGACATGGGTTGGATATTAAATAAGCCAAGGGAGACAGGGGTAAGGCAAAGGCCTATTTAAAGGGTTGAACATTGACTTATAGGATAGCTGCCTTGCATCTGGTGGCAGGCTTGGACTGGCCCACAGGGGTACAGGTGAATTCCCCGGTGGGCCCCTGAGCAAGGTTGGCCCCTAGTCCCCCACAGTAGACTTACTGCACTACATACATATATTGAATGTGCAGCAGCTCAACCAGCCTATGTTCATATAAAAATCCTGATGACTTCTAGGTCCAAGGGAAAGCAGTGGCCTCTTTTCCCCCAGGACCTACCTTCTCAAGGCTGCTGCAGGGACCCACATATTCAATCATCTGGTAGCATCTTGCTGCTGTGTGAGCAGGTAATATTTGAATGCATCCGTACAATGGGCCCCCAAAATAAATTTTGCTAGTGAGCCAAAGGCACCCTATTCCGACGACGTCTGGTGGCATTAGAGGCAAAGCTTGTTATGAGCTCATTTGCATCCATTTCTTCCCAATTTACACAGTGACATGTGGTATCACATTCTGCATAAATCCATAAAAAGTCGCATCATACATCAGATGCTGTATTCAAGGTATTTTGTCTTCTAGAAGAATCTACTGATAGATGCCCCTTAACTGATTTCATACCAATCACATTCTTCAATATTTAAAGTTGTATTCAAATTTCAATTTGAATTACATGTATATGTAAAACTGTCCATAAATATTAGATCTATATTATCCAATTTTGCCAGGACCAGTTGACTATCTAATGTGTATGGGGACTGAAGCAAGTGTGCATGTGTATAGGAGGACAGATAGATGTGACCAAAAAGCATTCGGCCAATAGGTCTGGTATGTTATATGTATTGCCAACCTAACTTTATGGAAATTTTGACAGAGTTTAAAAAAAGGAATTTCTGTATTTACAATTAATTTCACCTTTTCACGTATTCCAGAAGGAGGCAGTGTTGGTCTTGCAACAGTTCTTGGCTCTTGCAGCTCTAATGTGTTGTTTTCTACAGGCAATTATGGAGTCACACCTATTAACTGGATAAACAGAACCTGCCCACCTGGTATTCTCATTCATAAACCTGGAAATGAACTGTTAGGCAGGGTATTAATGTATGCAGCCCTGGCACTTGCTTGCAGCTGGCATATGTCAGGTGTTTGTATAAGGATTTGGCTTCCTGTTGGCATCATAGTAGAGATTAAGCTTCATGTCACAGTGAATAAACTAAAAAAGGAGGGAAAGGAGGTAGTAAAACAATATATATATATATATATATATATATATATATATATGTGTGTGTAACAGGTAGAAACGTGTACGTAGACAGTGAAGTGAGCTGTTATTTTGGCTTTATTTCGTTTGACCCCTAATCCGCTGAGCTTCTGGTAAAGGGCTAAATATGCGTACATTATTTCTATCCTGGTTATTCTCATTCTGACTGCAGGTACACCTGGTTTCTTTCAGTACCCCCATTCCTCCAGATGGTACAATTATATGAACAAGTCAGATGTCCTCAGTTTTGCAATACTTTTCACCCTGAAATGTACCATAGATATAAGGTTTAACTCATACAGTTTGTCAATACTGGCAAAAGACTATTAGCCTGCTAATGTATTTTCTCACAGAAAATTGCCTACATGGGACTGAGATCGGATGTTAAGAATCCTGTAAAGAATGTATAGGTTTAGATGCTACCTATATAGTTTACCAAAACAAAACAATTTATGGAATAATCCAGAGTAAAAGCACCAGGTACCTGTCCTGAGACCAGGGACAAAGGCGGACCTCTAGGGGAAAGGGGTCCTATAGGTGAAACTGTG
The DNA here is from genome assembly GCF_014858855.1 of Bufo gargarizans. NCBI lineage: Eukaryota > Metazoa > Chordata > Amphibia > Anura > Bufonidae > Bufo > Bufo gargarizans. The sequence continues at coordinate 120,858,619 of NC_058088.1, forward strand.
CTCTGTGGCTTTTGATCAATATACATGCATTGTGGGATTATAGACTTCAGATGATTCTAAAAATCCCTGCAAGTACTGATATATGGAGCGAAGTAAACCTATTTTAAGATAATCAAATTTGTTACAAATTTCTCAAAAACCTTAGTTATAAACTTTGCTTATAAATCGGGTTGTGTGTGAGACTTGCAGATATTGCCTGCAGATCTTACTCTAGATGTAATTTCTAAGAGTTATATTTTAGGCTTTAAAAACTTAGATGCTTAGCTTTAAAACAAGACTCTAATATCTGGCTCATATGCTTAGTTGTTATACAGCCTTAGATATTCTAGGTTTAAACAGTCTACTCAGCAAGCCAGCAGGAGGAGAGGGGGAACCAGTGGTGGCATTGCAGATAGGCTGCAGGGAGTGGAGAAGCAGTATAGTTATTTCTGTCCCTGTATATCTGTATTAGAGATGAGGGAATTTCTTGATATATTTTTTTTGTCTGATTTGTCGAATTTTTCCCAAAATTCTATTTGATTCTACACAAATCACATATGCTCCAATTGGCCTGAAAATTAGTATTTGACACTCTGAGGGCTACGAGTACTCAGATCTTTTTTTTTATATTTTGTTGTTCTCTCTTTAATTTTGTGTTTCCTCTCTTCCTCCCTCCTTTTAAACTCTTGAACACAAAGACAGCAATACCAAATAATGACATTGACATATATAGCTATGGATAAAGACATGTTTAATGTTGTTAACAAACAGAGTATTTAGGAATGCACTGCACTGTTGCAGTTGTGTTATGTTTATCAGGGGAGGGGGGCAGATGGTTATTAAACACACAGGTGTTATCCCCCCAAAAAACTGGGACCAATTGCCCAAATTATGCCTTAACTAGGCAGATCCCTGACCTTGTTTATACAAACACACAGGTTAGAGGGTTTGTGGAGGCAGTATATATTGATGAGCTTTTCTTAAAATAGGTCATCAATATCTGATCAACGTAACAGGCAGTGTTTCTCTATGAAAAACACAAAAGGCGCACCATAGGGTAGTACAGTCCAGTTAAATAAATGAACATAAAGTACTCCAGATTGGAGGCTCACAATAATGGGTTGTGCAATCGGCAGGCACAACACTACTGAAGGCTTGGAAGGGGTCGTAATAGGCCCCCAAGGCAGATGGTCATGCAGCCAGGGATGTACACACTTCTACGTAGGGATGCCTGGAGTCCACAAGAAGGCAGATAAATACAAATAGAAAGAAGAAACTCCCACGTTGCAAATACCAATCTTTGATGACGATACAAACTTGATTTAATAAATTAGCAGGTGGTACAAGTTTTGGGGCAGAAAAAGCCCCTTCATCAGGTACAGACTGCTCATACAGTAAACACAACTTCAAGATACACTTAAATACATTAAAAAAAACGCCAAAATGGCATATAGGGGGAGTGGAGGGGGAGGTCCTGACCCCTCCACATGTCACGTGCTGAACCTGCAATATAGCTTGCAAATTAGTACAATCTTTAAATGGGGGTCACTGTTGAATGAAACATTGGTGGTCAGCGTGGTGTATAAAAAAAAAATCATACAAACAGACTTGCTTTGGGACATATGAAAGTGACCCCGATTTAAAGATTGTACAAATTTTCATGGTCTGGGAACTGTGCCACTATGGTCACCTTGCTAAAAAAGTACAAATGCTAAACACTGTGGCTGATGACATAGAGAAGATTTTAATGTTAGAAAAGGATTACCTTTTTATGAAGACACAGAACTTCCCCGCTACAGACACCTGCCCAAAGTTAAAGTTTCGGTTCGCTCAGGTGAACAAAGAGGACTTCATCATAATGTCCAGTTACCCCAGCGTGTTTATATTAGTGATATATATTAGGCACGTGTAAATTTATCTTTGTGATAAACAAGCAGCAATTCTTGGTAGCCTGCCACTCAGCAACACTAGCTAACTACCGACAGGTTTGTTAGTTAGTTTGATCTCAGTCTCTAGTATTCAGGTGCCAATCTTATATTGAGGTGCGTGCACACTCTGTCTTTTCGACCCAGGTCTGCTCTGCCTCAGTGTCAAGCCCTGCCCTGTAGGTGTTCTGAGGAGATCTGTCAGAGTTAATGCACGTGACTCGATCTGACAGTTTGTTTTGTTGTGGGTTTGAACTGAATAAAAGGTGATGCTCAGTCTTGGGCTTTTTCTCTGCCGACCGGTTAACAGTCCATCCGGTCGGTGGATGAATTTTTCAGAGCCCTGGGCCTGATTTATGATGACCCAGACCGAGTCTCTATGGCTCAATCTAAGTTGCGCAGCTTCTGCCAGGGAGCACGTACTGCTGAGTCATATTGTGCTGAATTCAGAAGATGGGTGACTGAGTGGAATGATCCTGCACTCCGTAGTCAGTTCTGTCAGGGGCTATTTTAGAGATTAAAAGATGCCCTTGCATTTCATTAAAAACCTGATTCTTTGGAGGCAGCCATGTCTTTGGCCGTACAGATTAATAGACGTCTTAAGGAGAGATGCAAGGTTCACCTCAGGCAGGGAGTGCTGTCTGGTGGAGAATTAGTCCCTCCTGTCCCTTGGGGTACTATGACACTTGAATTAGGGGCTGGAGAGGAGCCTATGCAATTGGGTCAAGTTACTTCTTGCTCTGGTAGTAGGAATTTTAGGAAGCTGAATAGACTGTGTTACTTCTGTGGTCAAGAAGGTCATTTCATTAATGTGTACCCTTTTATTAAACCTCGAGGTGGTAATGAAAAACAAATAGGGGATTCCTTCAAAGAAAAAAAAAAACTCCCTTACTCTTGGTAGTGTGAGTGGGGAGTCAGAGCAGGCATATTTGTATCCTACCTGCAGTACCCGATTCCTCCTGCCTGCCATGGTGGCGCTAGACTGGAAATTTGGGGTAAAGGTATTTGTTGACAGTGGGGCAGGGGTTATTCTTATTGATTTTCAATTTTTTCAGAGTCATGGTTTTAAAACTAGCGCATTAAGCAAAGAGATACCAGTGTTTGCTATAGATTCCGCCCCCTCTCGCAAAGATGTCTAACTCATATTGTTTAGGATATTCATTGGAGGGTGGGTGACTCTCATTTTGAGTTCATTTTTTTATTAAAGGTTTGCCTGCTCCGATGGTTCTGGGTTTACCATTGTTGATAAAACATAACCCTACTATTGACTGGCAAACAAGACTAATCAGTAATTGGAGTGAATTTTGTATGAACAGCTGTCTTCGTGCCTCTATTTTGTGGGGGATCCACTAAGGTGTTGCCTCAGTTTCTTTCCGATTTTTCGGACGTATTCTCGGAGGGTGGAGCTCAGGAGTTGCCCCCTCACCAAGAGTATGATTGTCCAGTCAATCTTATCCCCGGAGCAAAATTGCCAAAATCTTGGTTATATAATCTTTCTCAACCGAAAGAGTAGCTATGTGGGAGTATATTGCCGAAAGTTTGGCAAAGGGAACTATTAGACCATCTTAGTTTGCTATGACCGCTGGCTTCTTTTTTGTAAAGAAGAAGGACGGATACCTTAGACCGTGCCTAGATTTCTGGGAACTGAATCTCATTACTGTCCATGATCCTTATCCCCTTCCCTTGATTCTGGATCTATTTGATTAGATTGTTGGCACCAAGGTGTTTTCTAAGTTGGATTTATGAGGAGCTTATAATCTGATCAGATTCAGGGAAGGAGATGAATGGAAAATGGCCTTCAATACCCCGGAGGGTCACTTCAAGAACCTAGTCATTCCTTTTGGTTTAACTAATGCTCCAGCAGTCTTTCAGCGCTTTATCAATGACATTTTTCATCATTTGGTGGGAGGTTCATTGTAATTTACCTCGATGACATACTAATTTACTCACCCGATATGAAGACTCATCAGGATCATTTGAGACAAGTATTGATCCTTCGGGAGAATAAATTGTATGCTAAGTTGGAAAAATGTGTGTTTGTGGTTTTTGGGGTACTTGCTTTCTGCCTCACGTTTTCGTGTGGATCCCAAAAAGGTCTTTGCAGTACTGGAATGGGACCGGCCGGAGAATCAGAAAGCCCTGATGCGGTTTTTAGGATTTAATAATTACTACAGAAAATTCATCCTGAATTATTCCCCCATTGCCAAACCTTTGAAAGATATGACTAGGAAGGGCACACTTCTCTGTCTGGTCTGATGAGGCATTACAGGCTTTTTCTGCTATTAAGAAATGTTTTGCTTCTGCTCCCATTCTGATCTAACCTGATGTGTCTCAACCCTTCATTGTGGAGGTTGACGTGTCTCCAAGAAACTTTTGGCTGCTAAAATAAATGATGATGTTGGGAATAGAGAGTTGTTGGCCATCAAATTGGCCTTTGAAGAGTGGCGTCATTGGCTAGAAAGGGCTACCCATCCAATTACGGCATTTACTGACCATAAGAATCTGGCTTACCTGCAATCTGCAAGGAGTTTAAATCCTAGGCAGGCTAGATGGTCATTGTTTTTTACCAGGTTCAATTTTGTGGTCACCTATCGCCCTGGGATTAAAAACGTCAAAGCTTTCTGGGGGGGGGGGATTCGGAGGATCCTGCTCCAATTTTGGCTGATGGGGTGGTGGTTTCCGCTTTTTACCCCGGGCTGGAGATGGAAGTGTCGGAGGCTCAAGAGAAGGCACCTGATTCTTGTAGTCCAGGCAATTTGTTTGTTCCTTCTGAACTGTGATACAAGGTGTTCAGGAAATATCATGATACTTGCGTGACATCCTGGAAGTAGATCCATTGTAGATCTTAATTCCTGGAGTTTCTGGGGGCCCAGGGTTGCGTAAAAGTGTTGAGGGTTATGTAGCAGCTTGTGAGACCTGTGCATGTGCGAAAGTGGATCACACTTGGCCATCAGGATCTCTTCTTCCTTTGTCCATCCCATCTCATCCTTGGACGCATTTGTCCACGGACTTAATTACTGATTTGCCGAGTTCCTCTGGGAAAACTGTGATTTTGGTGGTAGTGGAGCGCTTCAGCAAGATGGCTCACTTTGTACCATTATCAGGTTTGCTCAATGCGAAAACTCTTGCTCAGGTTTTAATTGGTAACATTGAGAAATTACATGGCATTCCCTCTGATGTGGTTTATTATAGGGGGATGCAATTTGTTTCCAGGTTTTGGAGGACGTTTTGTTCTCGTCTGGGTATTCAGTTGTTTTTCTCTTCGGCTTTTCATCCTCAGTCGAATGGCCAAACTGAGCGCACTAACCAAAACCCGGAGACCTATTTGGAGTGTTTTATCGCTGGGAATCAGGATGAGTGGTTCTCGTTCTTGTCTTTAGCTGTGTTTGCCTTGAATAACCGGCAGGAGTCAACTGATAAATCACAATTTTTTGGCGCATATGGTTTTCACCCTCAGTTTGGTACTTTTTATGGGACCTAATCTTCTGGGATACTGGAAGAGGAGAGATTCTATTCCTCTTTGTCATCTATCTGGCGGAAAATTCACGTTAATTAGAAAAAAATGGGTGAAAGATATAAACGGATGGCTGACAAGACGTATGACTGGTCCGGACCTGTGTGTGGGTGATTTGGTGTGGTTGTTCACTGAAAGCATTAAGCTGAAGGTACCTTCTTGGAAATTGGATCCAAGATTTATTGGCCTTTACAAAATCTCGGCCATTGTCAATCCGGTGGCGTTTTGTCTGGAACTTCCGCAACCTGGAAGATCCATAATGTGTTTCACAGGTCCTTGTTGAAGAAATATGTGGAGCCTGCAGAACCATCTCCTTTTCCTCCTCCTCCTGTTTTGGTTGATGGTAATCTGGAGTTTCAGATCTCTAGAATTCTTAACTCACGTGTTCTTCAGGGTTCCCTTCAGTACCTGGTGCATTGGAGGGGATGCGGTCCCTAGAAAAGAATATGGGTTCCGGCTACCGATGTGAATGCTAGCCGCCTTGTCAATGCCTTTCACAGGGCACTCCTGGATAAAGTTGGACCTGGGTGTCCAGAGGTCACCCGTAGAGGGGGGGGGGGGGTACTGTCACGCCCTGCCCTGTGGGTGTTCTGAGGAGATCTTTCATGGTTGCTGCACGTGACTCGATCTGACAGTTTGTTTTGTTGTGGGTTTGAACTGAATCCCACCTCCTCCCAGGTGTTGTTCGTTAGGTAATTGGTGAGGCTATTTATACCTCCCTCTCCCTATAGCCTTTGCGGATTATAGTTCTGCCTTGTGTGAGCTCTGGAAGTTTTGTAGATTGTCTGCTCAAACACATCTCTAGATAAGTCCTTTTCCCTTTTTCCTTCTGTGTCTGTTTTTACTAGGCCTCTAGGGTGACGCTAGCTCCTTTGGTTGTTGAGGGAGCTGGGTATCTCTTGCCCTCTTCCCTACAGCTGAGGGTTTGGTTCAGTGTGTTACAGTCTTAGGTATGTGGGCATGTGCATATCTACCATCGAGATATGCACATGGGCATAGCAGCTTAGGGAAAGTGTTTTAGGGATTGCTAGGAGGTGACCCCTTTGTTCCCTAGCATTTGGGGCCTAGTCAGTTGTTTTGTTTGCCTTGTCATGTTCGGTTTCCTTCCCTTATCTTACCTACCGTGACACTCAGCTGGTGACTGCAAACTGAACAAAGGCTGATAAAACACACATGAGGTACTGCAGGGTCCGTTGCTTTGCTCTTCACCTTTCATCAGTGATCCTGGCAGCTGTACTCCTTCTTCTGGACGGGATCTGGGTCCTTGACATGATCAGCTTCACTTGTCTGCAGTCCTGGTCACAAAAGGGTGATTCCACGCTAGGATGTTAATGGATTTCATCTCTCACACACTTTTCCAGACTGCAACAAAGATGGACGCCAGCTTCTTTTCTCTAGACACACAGCTCCACCTCCTATGAATATTTAAATCTGTTTAGCTGTGTTGGGAAACAGCAGTCTCTTGTGGCCAAACAGCAAAACAACAGTGTTCATGCAATAAGAGCTGTTTCACAATCTCACAGTAGTCTAACCTGTTTATTGGCAAAACAGGAGTGATGTGTGAACATTTGATGTGATTGATTGATTGATTGATTGATAAATTGATTTGTAAAACTATAAGAATACAAATAGCTTGTATACGTAAAACATATAGAATGGCATGTACAGTAATATTACATTAACAGAGAGAGCAGATGTCCAAAATAGCTGCCTACACATAGGAATGCATGTCTAGCATCTAACAGTTACAACCTCTTTCCCTAAGTAACACTTATACCTAGCTAAACAGCACAGCATAAAACAATATATCTGAGACAGAGGTAGATGAATTATCAGATATACTGGCACAAGGATGATAGATTTTAAGAAGGAAAACTGCAGAAGGACAGCTCTGCTAGTGTGTCCTAGATGACTGGAGACTGGGCTTCACTTTCCAAGAATGCATTACACTCGCACAACGCCCAGCACCACCCACAAATACAATAATCTTTATTAACAGAAAAACAAGGTGCAATACATTTTTAAGACCACATGATGGTGCTATAACGTCACTAATCACTACAAAAATACGAGAATTGCAGCAGAATTTATTAGAAATGAAATAGACGTGATCTGCAATGAATCTCCCTACGCGGGGCAGAAAACGACTTCCTCTATTTCCAGGTTCATTCCAGAATTTATACGTTCGGCCAACTCCACTGCAAGCACAGCAGCGCAGAGTTCCAGTCTGGGTATCGTGTGTTGGTGGAGTAGTGCCAGTTTGGTCCTGCTCATGACAAATCCTATATGGCATTGTTCTATGACGTCAATGGTCTGTAGGTATGCTATGGCAGCAGTTGCCTTGACTGAAGCGTCGCAGAAGATATATAGTCTTTGCATCTTGACTTCAGTAGATGACAAGGAAGCAAATAGCTGTGCCACATGAAGGCTGGACAAAGCTTCGAGAGACTTACTCCAACCTGTCCACAGGTTCTTTTTCTCCATGGGAAGCAGATCATTCCAATCAGATGTCTCTGTGGTGAAGTCCCTCAACATCATTTTACCTTGGATGGTAACAGCGCTACAAATCCCAGAGGTTTATATAAGCTGTTCATGGTGGACAGAACAACTCTACGTGTGATGGGCTTTTCTTCTTTGTTGATTTGGAAGGTGAATGTGTCTGCTTTTATATCCCAGAGAAAACCAAGGCTCCGCTGCAGAGTCGGTGCTAAGATCCAAGTCCTTTAGATCACTTGAATGGTCTTGGGGTGAGAAGGCCTCCGTTAACTCACAGCTGTTGGAGGCAATTTTGTGCAACCTCAGATAAGATAAAGCAAGCATTTCTTGAGCCCTTTTTAGAAGACTGATTGAGTTCGTGGGTGTGGATTTCAAGCAGTCGCCCATGTAGAAATCTTTTTCCACAAAGGATCTGACATCTGACCCATACTTTGCTTCACTCTCTTGGGCTGATTGTCTGAGACTGTAGATAGCGACTGCAGGGGAAGGACTGTTTCCGAAGATGTGCACTCTCATTAAGTACTCTACAATGTCTTCATTGGGGTCGTTGTTGCAGTACCAGAAGAACCTCAAGTAGTTTCTGTGTTCTTCCTTGACGAGGAAGCAATGGTACATCTGTTTCCGGAGTTTAAATGGTAAAGGTGCGACCCAGCTTTTTGCATGGTCTTTTAATATTCCTTGATCCATAATCTCCAAAAACAGTCTGTCTTCTATGGACATTGCGACCCTGTTGTGTTGTCTTCTCTTGTCCTGTGGTCTTCACAGGAGGGATCTGTGAAAGGACAAGGCACAGGATCTCTTTGTGGCAATTCTTTTATAAGGAAACTGCTCTGACATGGCTGGAATAGGGAAGGACGTTATTTTTCAAGTGTGTTGGTGAGCATACTGTTGACTGAGGTCGGCTTGTGTGCTCCTCCTAGACAGACATCTCCTATGATGACCCATCCTAGGTCAAGTCTCTGTGTGTATGGAGCGTTCTGGGGGCCATTAATCTGCCCTCTAGCCTTATGACCTCGTAGTATGTTTCTTCCAAGGAGTAAGACTATCTGGGCTTCTGGGTCCAGTTCCAGTATCAGGTGAGCTATACGCTTCAGATGGGGGTGATATGCTGCTACCTCTGGTGTAGGTATCGCAGAACAGTTGTCAGGAATGTGATTGCACTCCAGTATGGGTGGCAGTGACAAGCAGGTCTGACCATCTATGGACCTTACCTTGTATCCAGTTGCTTTCCTCCACTCCATGTCAACGGTACCTGCACATGTCCTTAAGGAGTAGGGAGAACTGGGCCCTACGATGTTGAATGTGTCAAAGAAGGTGGATTTAGCTAAAGACCTGTTGCTTTGATCATCTAAGATTGCATATATCTTGATCGCCTTATCTTGGGGACCGACCGGATAAACTCTGACGAGGCAGATTTTTGAGCAGGACTTCTCTCCTGCGAGTCCTTTACAGATCTCAGTACAGTGAGCGGTGACTACTGTGGGGTCTATGTCAGTGTCTATCTGCTTCCCGTCATGTTCCTCTGCTTGGGATGATACCTGAGAGGGTGGACCAGGGTGTAAAGCTGTGTTGTGTTCTGTGCTACCGCATTCTGTGCATGTCACACTGACTTTTCGGGTCCTGGCGAAGTGTGATGTTGTAGCGCAGCATCTGAAGCAGATGTTGTTTTCTCAGAGGAATTCTTTGTGGTCCTCTAAAGACTTCTCCCTGAAGGCTCTGCATTTTAATAGAGAATGTGGTTTCTTGTTCAGGGGGCATTCTTTGGTAACATCTTTCAGTTTGTTCTCTTCTGGAGAAGACTTAAATGGCCTGTAAGGAGAACCTGTGGAGGCAACGTTCGTTTTGTGGAATGCCACTAGTGTTTTATGAGGTTTGACACCAGGGGTAGTGGGACATGAAAATGTAAAGGCAAAACTGGGATCATTTCTGATCCTGGCCTGTTGAGTAACAAAGTCTACAAACACCACAAAGGGGGGAAATGGTACATTATGAACTTGTTTATAATAAAAACCATGCGTGATCCACTTCTCCTGTAGGTTATAAGCAAGTTTTTGGACAATCGGGTGGACACCTCTGGCGGTGTCCAGGAATGCTAGCCCTGGCAGATCTCCTTCTGCCTGAACAACTTGTACCTCTGTTAACAAGTCGCTGAGTTCCCTGAGCTTCTGGTGACCCCTACCCACTATTCTGGGAAAATTATAAATTCTCTTAAATAAAGCATGTTTTATAGCTTCTATTGACCCATAACACTCAAGTCTTTCCCACACCATTTTTAGGCCTTTGCCAGGATAGTTTATGTTATTGTCTCTGATTCTTTTGGCATGTTTAGCAGATTCGCTTCCAAGCCACTTTATCATGAGATCTAACTCCTCACTAAAGGAAAGATCTAAGTCTCTTATGGCGTTCTGGAAGGAGGCTTGCCAGGCCTTGTAGTTCTCGGGGCGATCAGTGAACTTTATAAGCACCTTGGTAACCAGCTCCCATTTAGCAAAGAACTTGGCAAAGTTGGCGCCAATCTTACCCGGTGTGTTGTTGTTATGTTGCATGTGTGGTGTATCATTATACCTTTTAGGGGTTTCTGGCTTAGGGCAGTCTGTATAATACCATTCTGACGCACGGTTTGTCCCTTTACGTCGAAGCGAAGGTTGTAGCTTTCGTTCTGCAGGGCAGTAGTTGTGGTCAGCATCATGTTGTCGCTTACCGTCCTGCTTGAGGTACTGTGGTTCAAGATAGGATCTTTGGCACTCTGTATAAGCTGGATGATATGCTGGATCACAGTTGTCATCTGTCTTGGGATGCTGATGGACATATTCTGAGATGCGCTGTGCTGGATTTTGTTGATCTAGGTCTGGCCCAAGTACTTGACTGTGTTTATCAGATTTCGGAAACTCCAAGGCTTCCAGGTACTCTGATTTTTGGCTATTGCAGCTGCCGCTTCTTTCTTTGCTGCGAGTTTTTCTAGTGACGCTCGCATGCATGTTGTCTCTTCTTCCAGTGCAGCTTGCCGGCATGCTCTCTTTCTTTAGTTGCATCTCTTGTATGGCAAAGGAAGACCTTACTTTTGCAGCCTCAGCTTATGCCTGGGCGAGAGCAGCCTTTTCTTTTATTGAGGGCTCGCTAGAGCATCTTGCTCGTGACCTGGTCCTGTATGATGATGCCTGACTAGGGGACATTGTGTGCCTGTTTGATGGCTGCTTAATGTCTCTGTGCAGACTCATTCTAGGTAGAAACCGACTTCAGAGTAGTCTGGATTGAGCTGCACTTGCTTCTTGTGACTGTATGGCAGCCGCTGCAATCTTACACGCAGGACTGCATGCGTGATGGCGGCTCCGTGTAGTCAGATCCACTATCGCTGGTGACTAGCATCTGTTTTACTGTTCTTTCTTCATACACGTTTACACAATCTGCAGTCTGACATTCAGTATAAACCATTCCTGTATTCCAAACAAGAGGACTATTTTCTGTAGTCTAACTTGTTTATTGGCAAAACAGGAGTATTTGATGTGATTCATCAATTGATTGGTAAAACTATAAGAATACAAATAGCTTGTATAAGTAAAACATAGAATGGCTTGTACAGTAATATTACATTAAAAGCAACCTGTCACTAGAATTTTGGGTATAGAGCTGAGGACATGGGTTGCTAGATGGCCGCTAGCAAATGCGCAATACCTAGTCCCCATAGCTCTGTGTGCTTTTATTGCGTAAAACAAACTATTTGATATATATACAAATGAATCTGAGGTGAGTCCTGTCCCTGACTCATCTCTGGGATAGAACTCATCTCAGGTTAATTTGCATATGTATCAAATTATTTATTTTTTTACACAATAATAGCACAGATAGCTATGGGAACTGGATATTGCGGATGTGCTAGCAGCCATTTGCAACCCATGTCTTCTGCTGTATACACAAAATCCCGGTGACAGGTTCCCTTTAATAGAGAGAGACAATGTCCAATGGCTGCCTATACATAGGAATGCATGTCTATCATCTAACAATTACAACCTCTTTCCCTAAGTAATACTTATACCTAGCTAAACAGCACTGCATAACACAATATCCCTGAGACAGAGGTAGATGCATTACCAGATATGTTGGCACAAGGATGATAGCGTTTAAGAAGGAGAACTGCAGAAGGACATCTCTGCTAGTGTGTTCTAGATGACTGAAGACTGGGCTTCTCTTTCCCAGAATGCATTACACTTCCACAATGCTTTGCACTACCCACAAATACAATAATCTTTATTAACAGAAAAACAAGGTGCAATACATTTTTAAGACCGCTAGATGGTGCTATGACCTAACTAATCACTTCAGAAATATGAGAATTGCAGCAGAATTTATTAGAAATGAAATAGACGTGATCTGAAATTAATCTCCCTGTGCTGGGCAGAACAGACCCATTCAAGTTGAATGGGTTTGCATCTGTCTGCGGCAGCCGCATGTAGGGACCGCAAATCGTGGTTCCCTCATGCACATAACAGCTAGGTAATGTGCATAAGCCTTAAGGATGAGCGAACTAGTTCTACCAGTTAAGGATTCGGCCTGAACTTTTCAAAAAGTTTGGATTCAGGCTAACCCATTTTTTTGTGATTTGTTTCGAGTGAACCAAACAGAGAGAGAGACTAATGCCCAGAAATCAAGAGGAGCATTGTCTAGCCTACAATAGGTGTCACATATATCAACTGGTCTCCATAATAAAAATAGTACTCACCCAGAGGTTCCCCCTAAGGCCTTACAACCAGAAATGTTGTTCTCATCTGCTTTTCTCTGACTTAGGGTGTTTGTTCTAAAAGAACTAGTTGTAGACATGAGGTTGGCGTAGCTATTTTTCTAGCTTTGTTACATAAGCATGTTTAAAAGGAAGGAAAGTATCTCTGCCAATACAGTGTGCAAAAATAATGCAGTGCTCAATGCTGCTATGTTCTCTTTAATGTTTACCTACTTGTTTTGCAGCAATAAATAAGTATAATTATAGCTCTTTGCTGTTTCACTTCAGTGGGACAGTTCCTTCCTATTTACTGGAGGATATATCAGTATAGCAAAGACAGACAACACCTCCAGCAACTTTATTCTACTATTTTGGATCTACTTCAGACAAAGATACCTCCAAAGTAACTTTCAACTGAAAGTAAGACAAGAGAATTTCAACATCCTACAAATCTTACACCTCTATCAATGAAACATGCACGCTAGATTTTTATTTTTTTTCTTAAACCCAAGGAACGTGACTTTATACACTCGTCCATCAAAATTGTGCAGCATGTCACACAAAAAACATGCACGAGAAGGGCCCCTATAAATCATTACTGGTTCCTCCAGGCCAAAATGCTCCTGCAAGGGACCAATTGGCTAACCCTCAGCTAAAGCCGAGGATACACCAGTCGATAATCTAGCCTCCACCACAGGTGTTGATAAGGAGCCTCTGTCAAGGTCGGGTCTGTCCCCAGTGGAAAAGATCAAGGGGTTTGCAGGGGGTGAGGAACCTGATGGCTACACATACACTCTAGACCTCAGGGAGTAGCCTGTAAGGGCCCCACAATCCTGTAAAGCCCAAGTAACAAACGTAAACACAAAAGAAAAAAAGTGAATATGTGCAAAAATTCTGCATCTTACATTAGCCAAACCTGAGCTAAAGAGAGGTGACTGCTCAAAATGTTTAAAAGTGAAGTGCATGCAAATATGCAATGGCTTTGTAGGCTCACCTACCATATGGCACCAATGGTCAAAGGCATACACCCTAGGAATAACTATGTGGTTCTCTGGTAGAAGGTATTGACACCTCAGGAGAGGATGGTCGTGCAGCTAGGGATGTAGGTCCTTCCATGTGGGGATGCCTGGAATCCCCAAGGAAGCAGATCTATCCAGAAAATGAGGAAAAGATCCCACAGCGCAACAGTCCAGTCTTAGTTACAGACAGGAACTCTATTTATTGAATTAGCAGATGGTACAACGTTTTTCGGGGGACATAGACCCCCTTCATCAGGTACAGACTGCTGATATCACTTGGTTTACTTGCCTTGTGGGGAAGTCTTTGGGTGCTCTTTATCATTTGGGAGACAAAAAAAAGCATGAGTATTTTATGCCAGGCAACACTACTCTTGGTTTCTAGGAAGAGTATATGAGAATCATATATCTTAATTTGACTGGCATGAGAAAAGATTAGCATTATTTTCTGTTTTAGAAAAAAAGTAAATCTGAATATATTTTCCAGAAAGCCAAAGGTATGCACATAAGCTTGCCTGACAAAAAAGTGAAAACGGGGATATCCTATCTAATGCCAGAAGAATTAAAATATGCGATTTGCAATATACTCTTCCTAGAAACCAAGAGTAACATTACCAGGCATACAATACCCATGCATATTTTTTGGTCTTCCTAATGATAAAGAGCACTCAAAAAAAAACCACAAGGCAATTCAACCAGGTAAGACTAGTTCTAGTTCTCTTGTTCTTTTAGAGGAAGAACTAGCTTGCATGTTTCATTGAGAGATGTATACGTTTTCTAGTGATTAGGGATGAGCGAACTCGAACTGTATAGTTCGGGTTCGTACCGAATTTTGGGGTGTCCGTGACACGGACCCGAACCCGGACATTTTCGTAAAAGTCTGGGTTCGGGTTCGGTGTTCGTCGCTTTCTTGGCGCTTTTGTGACGCTTTCTTGGCGCTTTTTGAAAGGCTGCAAAGCAGCCAATCAACAAGCGTCATACTACTTGCCCCAAGAGGCCGTCACAGCCATGCCTACTATTGGCATGGCTGTGATTGGCCAGAGCACCATGTGACCCAGCCTCTATTTAAGCTGGAGTCACATAGCGCCGCCCGTCACTCTGCTCTGATTAGCGTAGGGAGAGGTTACGGCTGCGACAGTAGGGCGAGATTAGGCAGATTAACTCCTCCAAAGGACTTGATTAATCGATCGATCTGCAGCTGTGCATCATTGAGCTGCTGAAATTCAATTGCTCACTGTTTTTAGGCTGCCCAGACCGTTTGTCAGTCACTTTTTTCTGGGGTGATCGGCGGCCATTTTGTGTCTTGTGGTGCGCCAGCACAAGCTGCGACCAAGTGCATTTAACCCTCAATGGTGTGGTTGTTTTTTGGCTAAAGCCTACATCAGGGTGAAGCTGTCACACCAAGTGCATTTAACCAGCAATAGTCTGTTTATTTTTGGCCATATACTACATCAGGGGCAAGCTGCGCCTGTCACCAAGTGCATTTAACCCTCAATGGTGTGGTTGTTTTTTGGCTAAAGCCTACATCAGGGTGAAGCTGTCACACCAAGTGCATTTAACCAGCAATAGTCTGTTTATTTTTTGGCCATATACTACATCAGGGGCAAGCTGCGCCCGTCACCAAGTGCATTTAACCCTCAGTAGTGTGGTTGGTCAAGCTGTCACACCAAGTGCATTTAACCAGCAATAGTCTGTTTATTTTTTGGCCATATACTACATCAGGGGCAAGCTGCGCCAGTCACCAAGTGCATTTAACCCTCAGTAGTGTGGTTGGTTAAGCTGTCACACCAAGTGCATTTAACCAGCAATAGTCTGTTCATTTTTTGGCCATATACTACATCAGGGGCAAGCTGCGCCCGTCACCAAGTGCATTTAACCCTCAGTAGTGTGGTTGGTCAAGCTGTCACACCAAGTGCATTTAACCAGCAATAGTCTGTTCATTTTTTGGCCATATACTACATCAGGGGCAAGCTGCGCCCGTCACCAAGTGCATTTAACCCTCAGTAGTGTGGTTGGTCAAGCTGTGACACCAAGTGCATTAAACCAGCAATAGTCTGTTCATTTTTTGGCCATATACTACATCAGGGGCAAGCTGCGCCTGTCACCAAGTGCATTTAACCCTCAATGGTGTGGTTGTTTTTTGGCTAAAGCCTACATCAGGGTGAAGCTGTCACACCAAGTGCATTTAACCAGCAATAGTCTGTTAATTTTTTGGCCATATACTACATCAGGGGCAAGCTGCGCCCGTCACCAAATGCATTTAACCCTCAGTAGTGTGGTTGGTCAAGCTGTCACACCAAGTGCATTTAACCAGCAATAGTCTGTTCATTTTTTGGCCATATACTACATCAGGGGCAAGCTGCGCCCGTCACCAAGTGCATTTAACCCTCAGTAGTGTGGTTGGTCAAGCTGTCACACCAAGTGCATTTAACCAGCAATAGGCCTCTTTCACACGACAGTATGTCCATTTCAGTGTTTTGCGGTCCGTTTTTCACGGATCCGTTGTTCCGTTTTTTGCTTCCGTTGTGGTTCCGTTTCCGTTCCGTTGTTCCGTTCCGTTTTTCCGTATGGCAAATACAGTATACAGTAATTTCATATAAAAAATTGGGCTGGGCATAACATTTTCAATAGATGGTTCCGCAAAAAACGGAACGGATACGGAAGACATACGGATGCATTTCCGTATGCATTCCGTTTTTTTGCGGACCCATAGACTTTAATGGAGCCACGGAACGTGATTTGCGGCCAAATATAGGACATGTTCTATCTTTAAACGGAACGGAAAAACGGAAATACGGAAACGGAATGCACACGGAGTACATTCCGTTTTTTTTGCGGAACCATTGAAATGAATGGTTCCGTATACGGACCGTATACGGACCGCAAAAAACGGCCCGCAAAACGGAAAAAAAAAACGGTCGTGTGAAAGAGGCCATAGTGTGGTTATTTTTTGGCCATATCCCAGTCTAATTCTGTTAGTAAATCCATACCGGTCACCCAGCGCCTAAATACTAGGCCTCAAATTTATATCCCGCTAAATCTGTCGTTACCGCTGTACTGTTGTGGCTGGGAAAGTTATTTAGTGTCCGTCAAAGCAAATTTTTTGTTCTGGGTTGAAATACAATTCCCAATTTAGCAATTTCATAATTTAGTGGTTTCTGCTACATCAGAGCTATTTGAAATCTATCCCTAAAAGGGTATATAATATTCAAGGTGCACATAGGGTCATTCAGAATAACTTCACACACACGCTACTGTGCATTTCCAAGTCTAATTCTGTTAGTAAATCCATACCGGTCACCCAGCGCCTAAATACTAGGCCTCAAATTTATATCCCGCTAAATCTGTCGTTACCGCTGTACTGTTGTGGCTGGGCAAGTTATTTAGTGTCCGTCAAAGCACATTTTTTGTTCTGGGTTGAAATACAATTCCCAATTTAGCAATTTCATAATTTAGTGGTTTCTGCTATATCAGAGCTATTTGAAATCTATCCCTAAAAGGGTATATAATATTCAAGGTGCACATAGGGTCATTCAGAATAACTTCACACACACGCTACTGTGCATTTCCAAGTCTAATTCTGTCACTAAATCCATACCGGTCACCCAGTGCCTAAATACTAGGCCTCAAATTTATATCCCGCTAAATCTGTCGTTACCGCTGTACTGTTGTGGCTGGGCAAGTTATTTAGTGTCCGTCAAAGCACATTTTTTGTTCTGGGTTGAAATACAATTCCAAATTTAGCAATTTCATAATTTAGTGGTTTCTGCTATATCAGAGCTGTTAGTAAATCCATACCGGTCACCCAGCGCCTAAATACTAGGCCTCAAATTTATATCCCGCTAAATCTGTCGTTACCGCTGTACTGTTGTGGCTGGGAAAGTTATTTAGTGTCCGTCAAAGCACATTTTTTGTTCTGGGTTGAAATACAATTCCCAATTTAGCAATTTCATAATTTAGTGGTTTCTGCTATATCAGAGCTATTTGAAATCTATCCCTAAAAGGGTATATAATATTCAAGGTGCACATAGGGTCATTCAGAATAACTTCACACACACGCTACTGTGCATTTCCAAGTCTAATTCTTTCACTAAATCCATACCAGTCACCCAGCGCCTAAATACTAGGCCTCAAATTTATATCCCGCTAAATCTGTCATTACCGCTGTACTGTTGTGGCTGGGCAAGTTATTTAGTGTCCGTCAAAGCACATTTTTTGTTCTGGGTTGAAATACAATTCCAAATTTAGCAATTTCAAAATTTAGTGGTTTCTGCTATATCAGAGCTATTTGAAATCTATCCCTAAAAGGGTATATAATATTCAAGGTGCACATAGGGTCATTCAGAATAACTTCACACACACGCTACTGTGCATTTCCAAGTCTAATTCTGTTAGTAAATCCATACCGGTCACCCAGCGCCTAAATACTAGGCATCAAATTTATATCCCGCTAAATCTGTCGTTACCGCTGTACTGTTGTGGCTGGGAAAGTTATTTAGTGTCCGTCAAAGCAGCTGTGTCACGGCCAGCTACTCTGAGGGCAGGGTTAGCATAGCAGAGATGTGGAAAACTTTTGTCAACACGCAATGGCTAACTGCACCACCACCTGATACGCAACGTGTTAGCAGGAGGCAACATTTCACTAACATGGTGGAACAGTATGTGTGCACACCCCTCCACGTACTGACTGATGGTTCTGCCCCATTCAACTTCTGGGTCTCTAAATTGTCCACGTGGCCAGAGCTAGCCTTTTATGCCTTGGAGGTGCTGGCCTGCCCGGCGGCCAGCGTTTTGTCTGAACGTGTATTCAGCACGGCAGGGGGCGTCATTACAGACAAACGCAGCCGCCTGTCTACAGCCAATGTGGACAAGCTGACGTTCATAAAAATGAACCAGGCATGGATCCCACAGGACCTGTCCGTCCCTTGTCTAGATTAGACATTAACTACCTCCCCTTAACCATATATTATTGGACTCCAGGGCACTTCCTCATTCAATCCTATTTTTATTTTCATTTTACCATTATATTGCGAGGCTACCCAAAGTTGAATGAACCTCTCCTCTGTCTGGGTGTAGGGGCCTAAATATATGCCAATGGACTGTTCCAATGTTGGGTGACGTGAAGACTGATTTTCTGCTATGACATGCAGACTGATTCTCTGCTGACATGAAGACAGATCCTCTGTTACAGGACCTCTCTCCTCTGCCTGGGTGCTGGGCCTAAATTTATGACAATGGACTGTTGCAGTGGTGGCTGACGTGAAGCCTGATTCTCTGCTATGACATGCAGACTAATTCTCTGCTGACATGAAGCCAGATTGTCTGTTACGGGACCTCTCTCATCTGCCTGTGTGCTGGGCCTAAATATATGCCAATGGACTGTTGCAGTGGTGGCTGATGTGAAGCCTGATTCTCTGCTATGACATGCAGACTAATTCTCTGCTGACATGAAGCCAGATTGTCTGTTACGGGACCTCTCTCCTCTGCCTGTGTGCTGGGCCTAAATATATGCCAATGGACTGTTGCAGTGGTGGCTGACGTGAAGCCTCATTCTCTGCTATGACATGCAGACTAATTCTCTGCTGACATGAAGCCAGATTGTCTGTTACGGGACCTCTCTCCTCTGCCTGGGTGCTGGGCCTAAATTTATGAAAATGGACTCTTACAGTGGTGGGTGACGTGAAGCCTGATTCTCTGCTATGACATGAAGACTGATTTTCTGCTATGACATGCAGACTGATTCTCTGCTGACATGAAGCCAGATTCTCTGTTACAGGACCTCTCTCCTCTGCCTGGGTGCTGGGCCTAAATTTATGAAAATGGACTCTTACAGTGCTGAGTGACGTGAAGCCTGATTTTCTGCTATGACATGCAGACTGATTCTCTGCTGACATGAAGCCAGATCCTCTGTTACGGGATCTCTCTCCTCTGCCTGGGTGCTGGGCCTAAATATCTGACAATGGACTGTTGCAGTGGTGGCTGACGTGAAGCCTGATTTTCTGCTATGACATGCAGACTGATTCTCTGCTGACATGAAGCCAGATTGTCTGTTACGGGACCTCTCTCCTCTGCCTGGGTGCTGGGCCTAAATTTATGAAAATGGACTCTTACAGTGCTGGGTGACGTGAAGCCTGATTTTCTGCTATGACATGCAGACTGATTCTCTGCTGACATGAAGCCAGATCCTCTGTAACGGGACCTCTCTCCTCTGCCTGGGTGCTGGGCCTAAATATCTGACAATGGACTGTTGCAGTGGTGGCTGACGTGAAGCCTGATTCTCTGCTATGACATGCAGACTAATTCTCTGCTGACATGAAGCCAGATTGTCTGTTACGGGACCTCTCTCCTCTGCCTGGGTGCTGGGCCTAAATTTATGACAATGGACTGTTGCAGTGGTGGCTGACGTGAAGCCTGATTCTCTGCTATGACATGCAGACTAATTCTCTGCTGACATGAAGCCAGATTGTCTGTTACGGGACCTCTCTCCTCTGCCTGTGTGCTGGGCCTAAATATATGCCAATGGACTGTTGCAGTGGTGGCTGACGTGAAGCCTCATTCTCTGCTATGAAATGCAGACTGATTCTCTGCTGACATGAAGCCAGATTGTCTGTTACGGGACCTCTCTCCTCTGCCTGGGTGCTGGGCCTAAATTTATGAAAATGGACTCTTACAGTGCTGGGTGACGTGAAGCCTGATTTTCTGCTATGACATGCAGACTGATTCTCTGCTGACATGAAGCCAGATCCTCTGTTTCGGGACCTCTCTCCTCTGCCTGGGTGCTGGGCCTAAATATCTGACAATGGACTGTTGCAGTGGTGGCTGACGTGAAGCCTGATTTTCTGCTATGACATGCAGACTGATTCTCTGCTGACATGAAGCCAGATTGTCTGTTACGGGACCTCTCTCCTCTGCCTGGGTGCTGGGCCTAAATTTATGAAAATGGACTCTTACAGAGCTGGGTGACGTGAAGCCTGATTTTCTGCTATGACATGCAGACTGATTCTCTGCTGACATGAAGCCAGATCCTCTGTTACGGGACCTCTCTCCTCTGCCTGGGTGCTGGGCCTAAATTTATGAAAATGGACTCTTACAGTGCTTGGTGACGTGAAGCCTGATTTTCTGCTATGACATGCAGACTGATTCTCTGCTGACATGAAGCCAGATCCTCTGTTACGGGACCTCTCTCCTCTGCCTGGGTGCTGGGCCTAAATATCTGACAATGGACTGTTGCAGTGGTGGCTGACGTGAAGCCTGATTCTCTGCTATGACATGCAGACTAATTCTCTGCTGACATGAAGCCAGATTGTCTGTTACGGGACCTCTCTCCTCTGCCTGTGTGCTGGGCCTAAATATATGCCAATGGACTGTTGCAGTGGTGGCTGACGTGAAGCCTCATTCTCTGCTATGACATGCAGACTGATTCTCTGCTGACATGAAGCCAGATCCTCTGTTACGGGACCTCTCTCCTCTGCCTGGGTGCTGGGCCTAAATATCTGACAATGGACTGTTGCAGTGGTGGCTGACGTGAAGCCTGATTCTCTGCTATGACATGCAGACTAATTCTCTGCTGACATGAAGCCAGATTGTCTGTTACGGGACCTCTCTCCTCTGCCTGTGTGCTGGGCCTAAATATATGCCAATGGACTGTTGCAGTGGTGGCTGACGTGAAGCCTCATTCTCTGCTATGACATGCAGACTGATTCTCTGCTGACATGAAGCCAGATCCTCTGTTACGGGACCTCTCTCCTCTGCCTGGGTGCTGGGCCTAAATTTATGAAAATGGACTCTTACAGTGCTGAGTGACGTGAAGCCTGATTTTCTGCTATGACATGCAGACTGATTCTCTGCTGACATGAAGCCAGATCCTCTGTTACGGGACCTCTCTCCTCTGCCTGGGTGCTGGGCCTAAATATCTGACAATGGACTGTTGCAGTGGTGGCTGACGTGAAGCCTGATTTTCTGCTATGACATGCAGACTGATTCTCTGCTGACATGAAGCCAGATCCTCTGTTACGGGACCTCTCTCCTCTGCCTGGGTGCTGGGCCTAAATATATGCCAATGGACTGTTGCAGTGGTGGCTGACGTGAAGCCTCATTCTCTGCTATGACATGCAGACTGATTCTCTGCTGACATGAAGCCAGATCCTCTGTTACGGGACCTCTCTCCTCTGCCTGGGTGCTGGGCCTAAATTAATGAAAATGGACTCTTACAGTGGTGGGTGACGTGAAGCCTGATTCTCTGCTATGACATGAAGACTGATTCTCTGCTGACATGAAGCCAGATTGTCTGTTACGGGACCTCTCTCCTCTGCCTGGGTGCTGGGCCTAAATTTATGAAAATGGACTCTTACAGTGGTGGGTGACGTGAAGCCTGATTCTCTGCTATGATATGAAGACTGATTCTCTGCTGACATGAAGCCAGATTGTCTGTTACGGGACCTCTCTCCTCTGCCTGGGTGCTGGGCCTAAATTTATGAAAATGGACTCTTACAGTGGTGGGTGACGTGAAGCCTGATTCTCTGCTGACATGAAGCCATATTGTCTGTTACAGGACCTCTCTCCTCTGCCTGGGTGCTGGGCCTAAATTTATGACAATGGACTGTTGCAGTGGTGGCTGACGTGAAGCCTGATTCTCTGCTATGACATGCAGACTGATTCTCTGCTGACATGAAGACAGATTCTCTGTTACGGGACCTCTCTCCTCTGCCTGGGTGCCGGGCCTAAATATCTGAGAATGGACTGTTCCAGTGGTGGGTGACGTGAAGCCAGATTCTCTGCTATGGGACCTCTCTCCAATTGATTTTGGTTAATTTTTATTTATTTAATTTTAATTTTAATTCATTTCCCTATCCACATTTGTTTGCAGGGGATTTACCTACATGTTGCTGCCTTTTGCAGCCCTCTAGCCCTTTCCTGGGCTGTTTTACAGCCTTTTTAGTGCCGAAAAGTTTGGGTCCCCATTGACTTCAATGGGGTTCGGGTTCGGGACGAAGTTCGGATCGGGTTCGGATCCCGAACCCGAACATTTTCGGGAAGTTCGGCCGAACTTCTCGAACCCGAAAATCCAGGTGTCCGCTCAACTCTACTAGTGATGTTATAATTCTCTTGTCTCACTTTCAGTTGAATGTTACTTTAGAGGTCTCTATGGTTCATATGACAATTCAAAATGGTGAAATAAAATTTCTAAAGGTGTTGTTTTTGCTATATAGGTGATGTATGCTCAAGTGAATAGTAGAGAGCTATAATTAGACAAATTTGCTGCTGCACAGCAAGTAGGTAAAGAGTAAGAAGAACACAGTAGCAATATGTGTAGCGCATTAATTTCACACAGCAAACCAGCAGAGATACCTTACTGCCTTAAAAGGCAGGTTTTTATTCAGGACAAAAGCCCTTAACCAGAAAAAGACTGGTTGCAAGGCCTTAGGGAGAACCTCTAGGTGGGTACTATTTGTATTATGGAGATCAGTTAATATACGTGATGACTATTGCAAATTAGAAAATGCTCCTCTGGATTTCTGGATAAAATATATTCAAATTATCATGTCTAACATCTTCTGGCATCAAATAGGTTTAGGAAAGCTAATTTGAATATCTTTCCCAGCAAGCCAGAGGGGCATTGCCTGGCCTACAATACTATGCAACACCTACTCGGGGTACCAAGCAGCCAAGTACTTCACACATGTACTTAGCTACATGGTATAGTAGGGGCATCACCTGGTCTACAATATTGTACAAATGTACTCGGCGTACCATGAGCTTTTCATAATGAAAAAGAGTACCCCATTAACTACCTATATATTGTTGAGAAACACATATTTCTGTTCTAGTTTCTCTCTCCGCATTTTTCTCATGGACTTTAAAAAACAAACCAGTATAGTAAACTGGTCTGCTACACGGTTCAGAAGCAGTAGAAAAATAGCGGGAGGGAGTGTATTTTTGCCTCATTTTTATCATCCCTAAACATAGGTATCACTCTTTATTATCTAACAAGGTACTGTCACGTTAGGGTGAGGGAATAAGGCCTGGAAACCAGGGAAAGGAGATGGACACCTCCTATTAAAACCCTAATCAAAGTCCTGACTATCTACCAGTATGTTAGCCAGACTTTGTGGCCTCCTTGGGTGCTGTGGATAGGGTCCCCACCCGTACTAATGGAATGCAAAATCACAGCAGGAGAGTTATTTTTCTTTTTTCCATTAATTAATTTTATTTCTTTAGGAAAAAGCGGCAATGTATATGCACAAATGTTTTCGGCCTTATTAGGCCTTCGTCAGGCACTATGCCGCGAGAGGTGAAAAGATGATAGTGGATAAGGAGATGGAGTGCTCCGGCCGCCACACAGTACGTCTGTCTGAACAGACCCCAGAGGTAGGTGAGTTCATACACCAGAATACCTAGTGTCCTAACTCACCCTATAGGACCCTGGTACTAATGTCAGGACTGAGACAACCTGTTCCTCCAAAAGGAAGGACGAACAGGAGTCTCCCTCAGGACTTAATACAAATGACAGGGAAATGCAACACACAAAATAACCCAAACAAAATACAAAAGGGAAAAAAATCACTTAACTTCAAGTGGCTATGGCAGCACCAGGAACTCAGTCGAGATCCACACACCAGCTATCCACAACTCCAACAGAAGCTATAAACCGCACAGCATAGTGGGAGAAACAACAATAAATAGAGAAGGTTAAATGATCATAATAGCCACACCTGGGTAAAGAAGGTGTGGCAAAAACCAAAAACAACACAGACGTCTTTTGATCCAAACAGAAAACATGTCAGATCAAACCACGTGTTGCCAGTCTTACCGATCTCCTGCCACCTGTCTCGGAAACGTCCGGCCAGGTACTCTAAAATTAATCTCTTTACTTCCCTAGATCACCAGGGATCCTGAAATGTACCTTTAATTGCCATAGACAGTCAGGGATTCTGATATTAGCTCCTTAACTCACCTAGACTACCAGACTTGTCCACAAGTCATATACAGTATCGCAGTTCAGCTCCACAGAAGTGAATAGGTCTGAGCTGGAATAACACACATAGCCTATGGACAGGCGATGCATTGTTCTGGATAGAATACAGCTATGCTCTTTTTTAATCCTAGAAAACCCGGATAACCTCCTCACTGCCTTAGACCACCATGGTTTCTGACATTAACCCTTTACTACCCTAGACCACCAGAGACCCCATCATTATCCTCTTCACTATTCTGACTTGGACCCAGTTACTGCCATGGAACATAAATAACGATATTAACTTTTTCACTGACCTAGACCAGCTTATTATTAGGACTGTGTATAGTAATATTTAATGCTCTTCTGCATCACTGGCTTACGCCCAGTTTGTTTTATGTGAGACTCCTCTATCGGAGGCATATGTCAGACTTCAGGAGTACTTCCTGATGTATATCTCTAATGGAAGGCTCTGATGCATGCCGCTATATGGCCATACAGTACCATATTGTAAAAGAAAGCTATATAGACATAGCACCTGAGAAAACACTCTTTCTTTTGGTATCAATTGGATCAATGGAACCCTATAAATATGTTTAGCATATGTGTAGTGAGCTTTCTCTGCACATCCTGCAAACTTGTGTTTACATGTTATGTTTACACACCCTTAGTGGGAAAAGTGCCCAAGTTCCTAACTGCTCACTCACTGGGTACAAACACTTAAGGGCAATATTGAATGTGACATCACTGTTTTTATTATACTTGTGGTTGGATATGATTATATGCATTATCCAGATCCTCAGAAAATTATGCATTATCCAGATCCCTGCATTTTCAGGGGAATAAACATATGAGGTGAAATGGTTGGAATTATACTTGAGTGGCCAATAGTTCCTCTATTAAAGGGGTTGTCCCACAGAAAATATTCTACAGTTTTAAAACCAGCTGGATCTGAATACCTTTGTAACTGCATGTACGGTAATTTAAAATTTAACATAGCCACTGAGTTATTCAGTAAAATGTATCTGTATAGTGCCACCTGTTCTTTGTAAGTAGAAGGAGGTGCCAAGGAGGTAAGTATAAGTGTTTTTTTTTTTTGGTGTACAATACTGGTGGCTACACGCACATACTGGGGGGCTCTGGCTACTGGCACATAATGGGGGCTGTCATTACTGGCACAAGGGGGGGCTGTTGTTACTGGCACATGATGGGGGGGCTATTATTACTGGCACATGATGGGGGGCTGTTATTACTGGCACATGATGGGGGGGCTGTTATTACTGGCACATTATTGGGGGCACTATAGGGGCATCTACTAAGGCCACAACGAAGGGATGTTTTATATGGGGGGCTCTGTACAGTAGAATTTTATACTGGGACACATTATGGTGGGTACTATGAGGAAGGGGGAGAGGAGTACTATGAGGTCATCTACGGGGGGCACCAAGAAGGGGTATTTTATACTTGCAAATTATGGGGGACACTGAGGGCATCTACTGGGGCATTTTATACTGGTACATTATGGGGGGCACTAGGAGGAAGGGGGAGAGAAGCACTATGGAGGCATTTACTGGGGGCACTATATAGGGGTATTTTATACTGGCACATTATGGGGGCACTATGGGGACGTTAGCTCAACTGGGGGCATTACAGAAGGTATATTGTGCACTATCACATTATAAGGAGAATTATTTCTACTGGGGGGAATTATGGTGGGCTTTATTACTCCCACATGGTATGACCCCCTAGTAGCAGCACCATCCTCTCCCTGCTCTGCTATTGCTCTGCCCCTTCTCCAAATCCTTATTATTAAATCTTTCTCATTAAAAATAAAACACAACATCAGCTCCGCCGAGCCCCCCAGCCAAGTGTTGAAGTGGTGTCCGAGATCCCCAAGGGCCAAGCCAAGTAATTGTAAGTTTTCATGTGAAATATGTTTATGTTATACACATATAGCCTACACTGTGCCACACAATATACAGTATACCGCTACACTGTGTAGTCTGTTCTATAAGCACCATTGTTTTGTGGCAGCGGACAGAAAATAATCTGGAAGTGCCCCTCCCGAGACCATGCTCTGGATCCACCACTGCACAGCTCATGCGTTATTATACTTTGTGATAATGAATATGCCCCTCCCCTTCATTACATTTTTAGAAACAAGCAGAGCATGGATGTCAATAAAATTATGCCCCCCCCCCCCCCTGGAAAAATTTCTGCGGACGCCCATGTACAAGACATGAAGCGATGTCAAAATTTCCTGGTACCAGTCCTGGCTGCCGTAAGAGTACTGTGCACAAAAAATATATGATGCTAACTTTGAAAGGTAGCATCATGGTATTCTACAGAAAACACTGATCAAAGGCAATTGTATTAGTCTTGGATAAACTGCTCTGGATGATAAATATCTTTACTGTGGAACATTTTAAGGGATAATTTACAATAATGTCATACTATCAGGATTTAGGCAATATTTTGCGGCATATTTTTGCATGCTACTGCGATATACACAGTCGAGTCACTTTATTATGGACACCAGCCAATATTCAGAAAAATTGCCTTGTTCAGCACGGGCAGCAGCTAGATGGTCTGGCAGTGACTCAATAAAGGTCTTGGTAAGATTTCTAAAGGATTCTGGAAACATGCTGACTGCAGTTCATCATGTTCTTCCACCAATGTCAGAAAATTTACAGATCCCATCTTCCCCAGGGAATAAAAGCAGCATGTATGGGTGTACGTGATCTGCAAGGAAGGAATTATACTGGTTGACAGTGCCTTCCACATCACTGGACCCAGAGAATGCCACAAAAACATTGCCAAGACCATAACGCTGCCACCACCAGCTTGTGTTCTTCCAGCAATAGTGTTTATTCTCTTATGTTTCTTGCCTGACACACCAATGTCCATCCATTCAATGAAGCAGAAAACATGACTAATCGGAGAAGACAATCCTTTGGCAATTAGAGGAGATCCAATTCTGATACTTCTGCAAAGAAGCCTTTTCTGGCCTGAACAGTATTGTTCCCTAATTAGTTGTTTTAGACAAACCTCCGACAGACCGTTGTTTCATTTTGGTGGTAAGCTTCTTCACTGTAGTGTGCCGGTCTGCCCTCGCACACCTTCAAAGCCGACGTTCACCTCTAACATCAATGGCATGTGGTGCTCCACAGTTTCCATGTCACTTATTTACTTTTGCGCCTTATGTCCACTCACGATACACTTGCGCCAAAGCATGACAAGAACGGTTCACAAACTACGCAGTTTCAGAAATGTGTGTGCTAGCCCCACCCATTTTCTGCCCAGCACAAGGCGAATTTGCAGAGAAAGTCTCCTAAAATCAGGGATAGTACTGACAAATTCGAAACAGTTGGCAACTATGCCATAGATTCCCTGTTGATCTCAGCTGATTACTGGGGGTAAACTGTGCTGGACCAGAGCAATCAACTGATCTTGAGTAAGGTTGAGCGAACTCGAACTGTAAAGTTCAGGTTCGTACCGAACTTTAGGATTTTTGGACCCCGGACTCGAACCCGAACATTTTAGTAAAAGTTCAGGTTCGGTGATTTCTTGGCGCTTTTTGAAAGGCAGCCAATCAACAAGCGTTTAACTCTGTGTCCTTAGAAGCCATCACAGCCATGCCTACTAATGGCATGGCTGTGATTGGCCAGCGCAGCATATGACCCAGCCTCTATATAAGCTTGAGACACGTAGCGCTGCACGTCACTCTGCTGTTACTAGTGTAGGGAGAGGATGCAGTGTAGGGATAGGATGCTGCTGGTAAAGAGAGGGAGAGAATAGGAGAGAATCTTTTTTCAGAAATGGAATCTAACTCAACGATCTACATACCTTTAGTTGTGTGGGTGCAGGGCACAATCTTTTTCTCCTGCCCTGAGCACAGTGACAGGAAAAAAATAACTTTTATCTGTCTGTTAGTTAGGTGGGCAGCGGCGGTGGCCATTTTATGCAAGCTCAGTGCACCAGCGCAGCACTGCATCTGAGCTTTTGTGACATTGAAATCCAAGCTTGTAAAACTGCACTAATAATCTGGTTTTTAAAAAAAATCACCCTTTTTTCGCAATATACAACATCTGGTGCATTTGTAGAATTAGTCAGTGTGCAATTTAAGCTAGAAATACAACCATAATTTTCTGGGTTTTTAAAAAGACATTTTTTTGCCAAAATACCCAATTTTACAGCCCTCGCAGCATCAGCACGTGTGAAATTCAAGGGTTATATCCAGTTTTAATATTCTTTTAGTAAAAAAAACACACTTTTTTTGGCAATATACAACATCTGGATTAGTCAGTGTGCAATTTAAGATAGAAATACAGCCATAATTTTCTGGGTTTTTAAAAACACCCTTTTTTGGCAAAATCCACTATTTTACAGATCCGCACGTGTGAAATTCAAGTTTAATATTGACAGCTTTCATATTCTGTCACTAAAAAAAAACACTTTTTTGGCAATATACAACATCTGGATTAGTCAGTGTACAATTTAAGCTAGAAATACAGCCATCATTTTCTGGGTTTTTAAAAACACTCTTTTTTGACAAAATCCACTATTTTACAGATCTGCACGTGTGAAACTCAAGTTTAATATTTACAGCTTTCATATTCTGTTACAAAAAAAATATACACTTTTTTGGCAATATACAACATGTGGATTAGTCAGTGTGCAATTTAAGTGTCAGGAATCATCCTGTTACGTCTGTTTAGTTCAGATTGTCTTGCCCTCAAGTTCTCCCTCAGTTAAGATGGTGGATTGTGTCTCAGCTGGGTGACATCTTACTTCCTCTTTCACATTTAAACCTCTCAAGCCTGTTACTAATTGCTTGAGTATTGCGTTTAGCTTCTGCTGGTGCAGTCCTCTTGCTTGGAACTAGCTCTCTGGTTTGTTCCTCCTACTTGTGGTTTACCCTGCTATTTTGTGAGATCCTTCTACCTCCTGTTGCCGACCCGTATTGCTTGACTACGTTCCTGTGCCACCTGCCCTGACCCATTGCTCGTCTGACCTCTGCTCTGCTGCATTCTTCAGTCCTGCAACCTCCTATTAGAAACATAGAATGTGTCAGCAGATAAGAACCATTTGGCCCATCTAGTCTGCCCAATATACTAAATACTATGGATAGCCCCTGGCCCTATCTTATATGAAGGATGGCCTTATGCCTATCCCATGCATGCTTAAACTCCTCCACTGTATTTGCAGCTACCACTTATGCAGGAAGGCTATTCCATGCATCCACTACTCTCTCAGTAAAGTAATACTTCCTGATATTACTTTTAAACCTTTGCCCCTCTAATTTAAAACTATGTCCTCTTGTAGCAGTTTTTCTTCTTTTAAATATTCTCTCCTCTTTTACCTTGTTGATTCCCTTTATGTATTTAAAAGTTTCTATCATATCCCCTCTGTCTCTTCTTTCTTCCAAGCTATACATGTTAATGTCCTTTTATCTTTCCTGGTAAGTTTTATCCTGCAATCCATGTACTAGTTAGTAGCTCTTCTCTGAACTCTCTCCAAAGTATCAATATCCTTCTGGAGATATGGTCTCCAGTACTGAGCACAATACTCCAAATTAGGTCTCACTAGTGCTCTGTAGAGCGGCATGAGCACCTCCCTCTTTTAACTGGTAATGCCTCTCCCTATACAACCAAGCATTCTGCTAGCATTTCCTGCTGCTCTGTGACATTGTCTGCCTACCTTTAAGTCTTCTGAAATAATGATCCCTAAATCCCTAAAGGGCTTTGGTGTCTGGTATTTTATCGTTATGCTGCGGTGGTTTTTGGGCCTAATGTGGATGTCTGTTCAGTCATACGATACATTTTCTTTAAGGTCTGTGTAGCCGCATATACATTATATTGTCTATAGTCCTCCTGTCAAATAGGATCCGCCCCTTGTGACTTGCGGTTCACCTGCGTTCCATTGGGTCGCGGACCACACATGCGCTGCGCGGCGTCATCTCAATGTGCTCCGTGACGTCCACATGCGCCTTGCATGCGCGGCATGTGGACGGTGACGCGCTGAGAGATGGCGCCGCTCATCATGATGTTTCCGCGCCCGCTGTATTGGACCACAGGTGCCTGCAATCCAGGTACTCTAATTAGACTCTCAATTAGATTATGTATACCCTGCTAGTCTGTTACTTGATACCTCCTGACGAAGCCGCTGAGGTGAAACGCGCATCGAGGTCTGCGCTCTCGGGCTTATACTTGCGTTTATCATGTCCTCAGGCACGTTCCATGTATAGTACTACAGCACTACAGTGTATCTATACTTGGTTTCAGTTCACATCCACATTAGGCCCATGATACCATCCGTGGGATATTGTCATTACCTGACATCCAGTGACCGTATTCATTGTATTATACATACTGGAGTCTTGGAAGTCTATATATGTACACATAACTTCTGCTGATGTGAGGTCCATGAATAATCAGTAATCTAATTGATCCTGCTGTATGGGATATATCCCCTTGGTGGGCCCTATACTCATCCATTTTTTCTTTATCTTCTATACAGGATTGATTATTCATGCACCATAATTATTTTTACCTGTAGGCTATCCATGCTTATTTGTGTGGACACACAAGACCCCGCATTGTGTATACTGCCCTACGGCTTTCTGTATACTGTTTTCCATCCTGTCTTTTCCCGTATTTATTATATCTGAGAATAAAGTGATATTTTGATATATCTTTCCCACTTGAATTTTGTTGCTTATAGATTAGATGATATACAGGTGGTGTGTGTTGCTGTCTAGGTTAGACAGAGAGGTGTTTTGTAGGTTTAATACTTTCTGCTTATACCAGGGGTCTAGTAGCGTGGCCACCCAGTACAGGTCGTTCTCCTTCATCCTTTTTCTACGAGGGTCCCTCAACAGGCACGACAGCATGAAAGACCCCATTTGCACAAGGTTGGATGCCGAGCTACTCATGTCCCGTTCCTCGTCCTCGCTGATCTCACTGAAGATCTGTTCTTTCCCCCAGCCACGTACAACACCACGGGTACCAGATAGGTGACAACGAGCACCCTGGGATGCCTGCTGTGGTTGGTCTTCCTCCTCCTCAAAGCCACATTCCTCCTCAGACTCCTCTTCCAGCGTTGCCGCAGGTCCAGCAAGCAATGCTGATAAGGCTGTTTCTGGTGGTGATGGTGACCACAACTCTTCCTCTTCACGCTCATCTACGGCCTGATCCAGCACTCTTCACAGGGCACGCTCCAGGAAGAAAACAAATGGGATGATGTCGCTGATGGTGCCTTCAGTGCGACTGACTAGGTTTGTCACCTTCTCAAAAGGACGCATGAGCGTCCAGTAACGTGGCAAAAAAATACCCAGCTCCGCAGAGGCTGTCCTAGCACCCCGGTCATACAAATACTCGTTGATGGCTTTTTCTTGTTGGAGCAGGCGGTCGAACATTAGGAGTGTTGAATTCCAACATGTCGGGCTGTCGCAAATCAAGCGCCTCACTGGCATGTTTTGCCGCTGAATGTCTGAAAAGTGCGCCATGGCCGTGTAGGAACGCCTGAAATGGCCACACACCTTCCTGGCCTGCTTGAGGACGTCCTGTAAGCCTGGGTACTCATGCACAAAGCATTGTACGATCAGATTCAACACATGTACCATGCACGGCACATGTGTCAACTTGCCCAAATTCAATGCCGCCAACAAATTGCTTCCGTTATCACATACCACTTTGCCGATCTCCAGTTGGTGCGGAGTCAGCCATTGATCCACCTGTGCGTTTAGGGCGGACAGGAGTGCTGGTTCGGTGTGACTCTCTGCTTATAGGCAAGTCAACCCCAAGACAGCGTGACACAGTCGTATCCAAAATGTGGAATAGCCCCTGGGGAGCTGGGGGAGTGCAGTTGATGTGGAGCAAGACGCAGCAGCAGAAGAGGACTCAACCGAGGAGGTTAGCGAAGAGGATGGAGTAGGAGGAGTAGAGGAGGTGACAGCAGGCCAGCCTGCAAGTCGTGGCGGTGTCACCAACTCCGCTGCAGAGCCACGCATTCCCTGCTTGGCAGCCATCAGCAGGTTTACCCAATGCGCAGTGTACGTGATATACCTGCCCTGACTGTGCATTGCAGACCAGGTATCAGTGGTCAGATGGACCCTTGCCCCAACACTGTGTGCCAGACATGCCATGACTTCCTTTTCCACAATAGAGTACAGGTTGGGGATTGCCTTTCGTGAAAAGAAATTTCGGCTAAGTACCTTCCACTGCGGTGTCCCAATAGCTACAAATTTTTTGAAGGCCTCAGACTCCACCAGCTTGTATGGTAAAAGCTGGCGGGCTAAGAGTACCGACAAGCCAGCTGTCAGACGCCGGGCAAGGGGGTGACTTTGTGATATTGGCTTCTTACACTCAAAAATTTCCTTCACAGACACCTGACTGTGGGAAGATGAGCAGGAACTGCTCAAGGTGAGAGGCGGAGTAAAGGATGGTTGAGAGGGGGCAAGGAGGATAGCAGTGGTTGACGTGGCTGAAGATGCTGGACCAGGAGGAGGATGGTGGCTTTGTGTCACGGTGGACAGGATATCATGTACACAGATAAATAAACCAACAAGTATCTAGGGGAGAAGCTGGGGATAAGGTCACCTCCTAACAAATCCCTAACAGCTCTCCCTATACTGCTATGCCCACATTCAGACCCTTAAGATGGGAATAATGTGTCCTCGTGCCTGGGCTGGAAATACCCTAGAATCCCTGAGATGGTGAAAGGGGAATAGTGGCAGCCTGTTCCCTCAGAACCTGGAGGGGACAGACGTAACTCAAACAGCCAAGACAGCAAACAACAAGAAATCAGAAACCAACTTATCTTATCTGAGCAGGAACAGCCAATCCTTCCTTCCTTGTTTCAAAAGCCAGACAGAAGCTATAACCCGCACGGAACACTGGGAATGAGAGTAATTTAAACCAACGACTCCACCTAGTGCACCTGAAGGGAGGCGGATCTAGCACGACTCCAAAACAAAACAAAAAACTAAACATGTGCTGCTAATCTGGCAGACCTCCGCACATAGTCAGAGCAGGGCATGACACTTTTTAGTTTGTGTTCTGCTTGTACTCGTCATTATGTGTTGATCCCATAGGCGTTTGTGATGTGAGATCATGTGCCTTCGCAAAGCAGATGTACCTAGGTGGGTGTTGGACTTCCCACGACTCGGTTTCTTTTGGCACAGGTTGCAAATGGCATCGCTGTTATCAGAGACAGACACACACAAAAAATGCCACACTGCTGAGCTTTGCAATGATGGCATTCTGGTGGTGGCAACAGCATGCGTTGATTGGTGTGCTGTCTGGCTGACCCCGGGTGCCGATACATGCTGTCTGACTGTGCCACTAGCTTCTTGCAACGACCTCCCCCTGCTTCCAACTCGTCTCCACCTCCTCTCTGTCTCCCCATCTGAACTTTCCCTCTTTTCTTCTTCTCTTCGAGCGGGCACCCACGTGACATCCACAGACACATCGTCATCATCAACCGCTTCACTTACATAGTAACATAGTACAGAAGGCTGAAAAAAGACATTTGTCCATCCAGTTCAGCCTGTTATCCTGCAAGTTGATCCAGAGGAAGGCAAAAAAAAACTGTGAGGTAGAAGCCAATTTTCCCCACTTTAGGGGAATAAAAAATTCCTTCCCGACTCCAATCAGGCAATCGGAATAACTCCCCGGTTCAAAGACCCCTCTCTAGTAGCTATAGCCTGTAATATTATTACGCTCCAGAATTACATCTAGGCCCCTCTTGAATTCCTTTATTGTACTCACCAGCATCACCTACTCAGGCAGAGAGTTCCATAGTCTCACTGCTCTTACCGTAAAGAATCTTTTTCTATGTTTGTGTACAAACCTTCTTTCCTCCAGACGCAGAGGATGTCCCCTCGTCACAGTCACAGTCCTGGGGATAAATAGCTGATGGGATAGATCTCTGTACTGACCCCTGATATATTTATACATATTAATTAGATCTCCCCTCAGTTGTCTTTTTTCTAAAGTGAATAGCCCTAATTTTAATAATCTTTCAGGGTACTGTAGTTGCCCCATTCCAGTTATTACTTTAGTTGCCCTCCTCTGGACCTTCTCCAGCTCTACTATGTCTGCCTTGTTAACAGGAGCCCAGAACTGTACACAGTACTCCATGTGTGGTCTGACTAGCGATTTGTAAAGTGGTAGGACTATGTTCTCATCATGGGCATCTATGCCCCTTCTGATGCAACCCATTATCTTATTGGCCTTGGCAGCAGCTACCTGACACTGTTTTTTGAGGCTTAGTGTGCTGTTTATTAAAATTCCTAGATCCTTTTCCATGTCAGTGTTACCAAGTGTTTTACCATTTAGTATGTACGGGTGACTTGCATTTTTCCTTCCGATGTGCATAACTTTACATTTATCAGTGTTAAACCTCATCTGCCACTTATCTGCCCAAGCCTCCAATCTATCCAGATCCCTCTGTAGTAGTATACTGTCCTCATCAGTGTAAATTACTTTACACAGTTTAGTGTCATCTGCGAAAATTGATACTTTACTATGCAAGCCTTCTACAAGATCATTAATAAATATATTGAAGAGAATAGGGCCCAATACTGACCCCTGAGGTACCCCACTAGTGACAGTGACCCAATCTGAGTGTGTACCGTTAATAACCACTCTCTGTTTTCTATCACTGAGCCAGTTACTTACCCACATACAGATGTTTTCTCCCAGTCCGAGCATTCTCATTTTATATACTAACCTTTTATGTGGTACAGTGTCAAATGCTTTGGAGAAGTCCAGATATATACGACATCCATTGATTCGCCGCTGTCAAGTCTAGAACTTACCTCCTCATAGAAACTGATTAAATTAGTTTGACATGACCGAACCCTCACAAAGCCATGCTGATATGGCGTTATTTGCTTATTTCCGTTGAGATGCTCTAATATAGCATCTCTCAGAAAACCTTCAAACAGTTTACCCAAAACAGATGTTAAACTTACCGGCCTATAGTTTCCAGGCTCTGTTTTTGGACCCTTTTTGAATATTGGCACCACATTTGCCATGCGCCAATCCTGTGGGACATTCCCTGTCAGCATAGAGTCTGCAAATATCAGAAATAAGGGTCTGGCTATGACATTACTTAATTCCTTTAGGATACGGGGGTGTATGCCATCCGGTCCTGGCGATTTGTCTATTTTAATATTTTTAAGTCGCTGCTGTACTTTTTCCTGGGTCAGACAGGACACTTTTAATGGGGAATTTATTTTTACATTCTGCATGTCATCTGACAGTTTATTTTCCTCAGTGAATACATTGGAGAAAAAAATATTTAACAGCTTTGCTTTCTCCTCATCGCTCTCTGCGACTTCTCCCTCATTACTCTTTAAAGGGCCGACACCTTCAGATTTATACTTTTTAACATTTATATAATTGAAGAACATTTTAGGGTTAGTTCTACTCTCTTTGGCAATTAATCTCTCGGTCTCTAGTTTGGCCGCTTTTATTTGTTTTTTACATGTTCTATTTTTTTCCTTTATAGTTTTTCAGTGCTTCTGTGCTACCCTCCTGTTTCAGTGAATTATATGCTTTCTTTTGTCATTTATTGCTTTCTTTACCGTTCTATTTATCCACATTAGTTTCTTTTTGTTCCTTAACCTTTTATTCCCATACGGTATGTACCTCTCACAATGAGATTTTAGGATGTTTTTAAAGATATCCCATTTTGTGGCTGTATTTTTATTTTTGAGGACTTTGTCCCAGTTACTTCAGCCTATGGCCTCTCTTAGTTGGCTAAATTTAGCTTTTTTGAAGTTTGGTATTTTTGTTCCTCTCTGTAGAAACGCTCTTTTGAATGATAATTGGAAGGTTATTACTTTATGGTCACTATTTCCCAGGTGTCCCCCAACCTGCACGTCTGTTGTTCTGTCAGGCCTATTGGTTAATACTAAGTCCAGTATGGCTGTCCCTCTAGTCGGGTCCTGAACCAGTAGGGAGAGGTAATTGTCTTTGGTTATTGCCAAGAAGCTATTTCCCTTATGAGATATACAAGTTTCAGTTTCCCAGTCTATATCTGGGTAGTTGAAGTCCCCCATAATAACCACCTCATTATGATTTGCCGCCTAGTCTATCTCGTTTAGTAGTAGATTTTCTGTGGACTCTGGTATATTAGGTGGTTTATAGTAAACTCCTATTAGTAATTTATTGTTGTTTTTAGCTCCATGTATCTCTACCCACAGTGACTCCACATGTTCATGTCCCTCACTTATATCTTCGCGGAGTGTGGGCTTTAGACAAGACTTTACATAAAGGCAAACCCCTCCCCATCTCCGGTTTTGACGATCCTTTCTAAACAGACTGTAACCTTGTACATTAACTGCCCAGTCATAGCTATCATCCAGCCATGTCTTAGTTATTCCCACTATGTCATAGTTCTCCTCACACATCAGTAATTACAGCTCCCCAGTTTTATTAGTCAGGCTTCTGGCATTAGTATACATACATTTGAGAGGTTTATTTATATTTTTTACCCTACACCTTTCCTTCTAAACTGTTCTAGTCCCTCCTTCCATTCCTCCCCCAGTCCCACTACCTTGCCCCCGGTCTCTATCTGCACTATCTTCCCCTCCTATAATGAATTCCCCCCCCCCAGTCCCTAGTTTAAACACTCCTCCAACCTTCTAGCCATCTTTCTCCCCAGCACAGCTGCCCCTTCCCCATTGAGGTGCAGTCCGTCCCTACGATAGAGCCTGTAGCCGATAGAGAAGTCGGCCCAGTTCTCCAGGAACCCAAACCCCTCCTTCCTACACCAGTTCTTGAGCCACTTGTTAATCTCCCTAATCTCCTGTTGCCTTTCTTGTGTGGCTCGTGGTACAGGCAGTATTTCGGAAAATACTACCTTAGAGGCCCTTGCCCTCAGCTTTTGACCAAAATCCCTGAAATCATTTTTAAGGACTCTCCACCTACCTCTGGATCGTCTCCAGCCCCTCCCAGTAATCTGTCAACCCGATCCGCGATGTGTCGAACTCTAGCGCCAGGAAGACAGCACACTGTTCGGCAATCACGGTCTTTGGGACAGATTGCCCTATCTGTTCCCCTAATATCTGACAACTCAGCAAAGGAAGCAGCAGCGGGTACAACATCATCATCATCACACCATACGTCCATGTGTGTAATGCTGCCTGACTGAGACATATCGCTGTTATCTACATCCTCTGGCAATAATGGTTGCGCATCACTCATTTCTTCCAACTGATGTGTAAATAACTTCTCTGACATATCAAGTGAAGCAGCTGTGGTGCTAGTGAAGGTGGTGGCAGCAGGTGGGTGAGTGGTAACTTGAGAGGTGCCCAAAGCTGAGCTGGAGGAGGATGGTGCGTCAAGGTTCCGAGCGGAAGCTTTAGAAGATGGGGTGGCCTGTGTTAGCCAGTCGACTATGACCTCAGAACTTTTCGAGTTCAGGGTACGTGGCCTCTGAACACTGGGCATTCTTCTAGGGCCAAAGGAAATCACAGCACCGTGACCACGACGGCCCCTGCAGAGTGGCCTGCCTCTGCCTGTCATTTTTTTTAGATTAGCTGTACTATGCTTTCAAGCTACTGTGATACCAGATATCAGTGGTGGCACTGTGCACTGGCAGTAGTTGGCACAGTACACGCTGTAGGCCTGACACACAAGCTTGCAGGCAACTGCAATTATTTTACAGTCAAAACAGTATTTTTTTTTGTATGTAATCTACTGTGACACCAGATATGAGTGGTGGCACTGGGCACTGGCAGTAGTTGACACAGTACACGCTGTAGCCATGACACACACGCTTGCAGGCAACTGCAATTATATTACAGTCAAAACATTATTTATTTATTTATTTTTCATGTAATCTGCTGTGACACCAGATATGAGTGGTGGCACTGGTAGTAGTTGACACAGTACACGCTGTAGGCCTGACACACACGCTTGCAGACAATTAATATTATATTACAGTCAAAACAGTTTTTTGTTTTCTATATAATATACTGTGATACCAGATATGAGTGGTGGCACTAGGCACTGGCAGTAGTTGGCACAGTACACGCTGTAGGCCTGACACACACGCTTGCAGGAAACTGCAATTATATAGCAGTCAAAAAAGTTTTTTTGTTTTTTTAAATGTAATCTACTGTGACACCAGATATAAGTGGTGGCAGTGGGCACTGGCAGTAGTTGGCACAGTACACGCTGTAGGCCTGACACACATGCTTAAAGGCAACTGCAATTATATTACAGTCAAAAAAGTTTATTTTATTTATTTATTTTTTATGTAATCTACTGTGACACCAGACATGAGTGGTGGCACTGGGCACTGGCAGGAGTTGGCACAGTACACACTGTAGGCCTGACACCCACGTTTGCAGGCAACTGCAATTATATTACAGTTAAAGCTTATTTTTTTAAAAATGTAATCTACTGTGACACCAGATATGAGTGGTGGCACTGGGCACTGGTAGTAGTTGACACAGTACACGCTGTAGGCCTGACACACATGCTTGCAGGCAACTGCAATTATATTACAGTCAAAAAAGTTTTTTGTTTTCTATGTAATCTACTGTGACACCAGATATGAGTGGTGGCACTAGGCACTGGCAGTAGTTGGCACAGTACACGCTGTAGGCCTGACACACACGCTTGCAGGCAACTGCAATTATATCACAGTCAAAGTTTTTTAGTTTTTTTTATGTAATCTACTGTGACACCAGATATGAGTGGTGGCACTGGGCACTGGCAGTAGTTGGCACAGTACACACTGTAGGCCTGACACACACGCTTGCAGGCAACTGAAATTATATTACAGTCAAAAAAGTTTATTTAAAAAAAAAATGTAATCTACTGTGACACCAGATATGAGTGGTGGCACTGTGCACTGGCAGTAGTTGACACAGTACACGCTGTAGGCCTGACACACATGCTTGCAGGCAACTGCAATTATATTACAGTCAAAAAGTTTATTTAAAAAAAAATGTAATCTACTGTGACACCAGATATGAGTGGTGGCACTGTGCACTGGCAGTAGTTGGCACAGTACACGCTGTAGGCCTGACACACACGTTTGCAGGCAACAGCAATTATATTACAGTTAAAAGTTTATTTTAAAAAATATATAATCTACTGTGACACAAGATATGAGTAGTAGCACAGTGCACTGGCAGTAGTTGGCACAGTACACGCTGTAGGCCTGTCACACACGCTTGCCGGCAACTGCAATTATATTGCAGTCGAAAAAGTTTATTTATTTTTTAAATGTAATCTACTGTGACACCAGATATGAGTGGTGGCACTGTGCATTGGCAGTAGTTAGCACAGTACACGCTGTAGGCCTGACACACACGCTTGTAGGTTACTGCAATTATATTACAGTCAAAAAGTTTATTTGAATAAAAATGTAATCTACTGTGACACCAGATATGAGTGGTGGCACTGTGCACTGGCAGTAGTTGGCACAGTACATGCTATAGGCCTGACACACACACTTGCAGGCAACTGCAATTATATTACAGTCCAAAAAGTGTATTTATGTTTTAAATGTAATCTGATGTGACATCAGATATGAGTGGTGGCACTGTGCACTGGCAGTAGTTGGCACAGTACACTCTGTAGGCCTGACCCACACGCTTGTAGGCAACTGCAATTATATTACAGTCAA
The DNA here is from genome assembly GCF_014858855.1 of Bufo gargarizans. NCBI lineage: Eukaryota > Metazoa > Chordata > Amphibia > Anura > Bufonidae > Bufo > Bufo gargarizans. Next base: position 120,898,871 of record NC_058088.1, read on the forward strand.
AAAAGTTTTTTGTTTCGTTTTTTTAAATGTAATCTACTGTGACAGCAGATATGAGTGGTGGCACTAGGCACTGGCAGTAGTTGGCACAGTACATGCTGTAGGCCTGACACACACGCTTGCAGTCAACTGCTATTATATTACAGTTAAAAACTTTTATTTTAAAAAAATTATAATCTACTGTGACAATATGAGTAGTGGCACTGGGCACTGGTAGCAGTTGGCACAGTACACGCTGTAGGCCTGACACACACGCTTGTAGGCAACTGCAATAATATTAGAGTCAAAAAATTTATTTATTTTTTAAATGCAATCTATTGTGACACCAGATATGAGTGGTAGCACTGCACTGGCAGTAGTTGGCACAGTACATGCTGTAGGCCTGCCACACATGCTTGCAGGCAACTGCAATTATATTACAGTCCAAAAAGTTTTTTGTTTAGTTTTTTTAATGTAATCTACTGTGACACCAGATATGAGTGGTGGCACTAGGCACTGGCAGTAGTTGGCACAGTACACGCTGTAGGCCTGACACACACGCTTGCAGGCAACTGCAATTATATCACAGTCAAAGTTTTTTTGTTTTTTTTATGTAATCTACTGTGACACCAGATATGAGTGGTGGCACTGGGCACTGGCAGTAGTTGGCACAGTACACACTGTAGGCCTGACACACACGCTTGCAGGCAACTGAAATTATATTACAGTCCAAAAAGTTTATTTAAAAAAAAAATGTAATCTACTGTGACACCAGATATGAGTGGTGGCACTGTGCACTGGCAGTAGTTGACACAGTACACGCTGTAGGCCTGACACACATGCTTGCAGGCAACTGCAATTATATTACAGTCAAAAAGTTTATTTAAAAAAAAATGTAATCTACTGTGACACCAGATATGAGTGGTGGCACAGTGCACTGGCAGTAGTTGGCACAGTACACGCTGTAGGCCTGACACACACGCTTGCAGGCAACTGCAATTATATTGCAGTCGAAAAAGTTTATTTATTTTTTAAATGTAATCTACTGTGACACCAGATATGAGTGGTGGCACTGTGCACTGGCAGTAGTTAGCACAGTACACGCTGTAGGCCTGACACACACGCTTGTAGGTTACTGCAATTATATTACAGTCAAAAAGTTTATTTGAAAAAATGTAATCTACTGTGACACCAGATATGAGTGGTGGCACTGTGCACTGGCAGTAGTTGGCACAGTACATGCTGTAGGCCTGACACACACACTTGCAGGCAACTGCAATTATATTACAGTCCAAAAAGTGTATTTATGTTTTAAATGTAATCTGATGTGACATCAGATATGAGTGGTGGCACTGTGCACTGGCAGTAGTTGGCACAGTACACTCTGTAGGCCTGACCCACACGCTTGTAGGCAACTGCAATTATATTACAGTCAAAAAAGTTTTTTGTTTTGTTTTTTTAAATGTAATCTACTGTGACAGCAGATATGAGTGGTGGCACTGGGCACTGGCAGTAGTTGGCACAGTACATGCTGTAGGCCTGACACACACGCTTGCAGTCAACTGCTATTATATTACAGTTAAAAACTTTTATTTAAAAAAAATTATAATCTACTGTGACAATATGAGTAGTGGCACTGGGCACTGGTAGCAGTTGGCACAGTACACGCTGTAGGCCTGACACACACGCTTGTAGGCAACTGCAATAATATTAGAGTCAAAAAATGTATTTATTTTTTAAATGCAATCTATTGTGACACCAGATATGAGTGGTAGCACTGCACTGGCAGTAGTTGGCACAGTACATGCTGTAGGCCTGCCACACATGCTTGCAGGCAACTGCAATTATATTACAGTCCAAAAAGTTTTTTGTTTAGTTTTTTAATGTAATCTACTGTGACACCAGATATGAGTGGTGGCACTGGGCACTGGCAGTAGTTGGCACAGTACACACTGTAGGCCTGACACACACGTTTGCAGGGAACTGCAATTATATTACAGTTAAAAAAGTTTATTTTAAAAAAAGTATAATCTTCTGTGACACCAGATATGAGTGGTGGCACTGGGCACTGGCAGTAGTTGGCACAGTACACGCTGTAGGCCTGACTCACACGCTTGCAGGCAACTGCAATTATATTACAGTCAAAACCTTATTATTTTTTTATGCAAGCTACTGTGACATCAGTTATGAGTGGTGGCACTGGGCACTGGCAGTAGTTGGCACAGTACACTCTGTAGGCCTGACCCACACGCTTGTAGGCAACTGCAATTATATTACAGTCAAAAAAGTTTTTGGTTTTGTTTTTTTAAATGTAATCTACTGTGACAGCAGATATGAGTGGTGGCACTGGGCACTGGCAGTAGTTGGCACAGTACATGCTGTAAGCCTGACACACATGCTTGCAGTCAACTGCAATTATATTACAGTCCAAAAAGTTTTTGGTTTTGTTTTTTAAATGTAATCTACTGTGACAGCAGATATGAGTGGTGGCACTGGGCACTGGCAGTAGTTGGCACAGTACACACTGTAGGCCTGACACAAGCGTTTGCAGGCAACTGCTATTATATTACAGTTAAAAACTTTTATTTTAAAAAAAGTATAATCTACTGTGACACCAGATATGAGTAGTGGCACTGTGCACTGGCAGTAGTTGGCACAGTACATGCTGTAGGCCTGACACACACGCTTGCAGGCAACTGCAATTATATTGCAGTCGAAAAAGTTTATTTCATTTTTTAAATGCAAGCTACTGTGACACCAGATATGAGTGGTGGCACTGTGCACTGGCAGTAGTTGGCATAGTACACACTGTAGGCCTGACACACATGCTTGCAGGCAACTGCAATTATATTGCAGTCGAAAAAGTTTATTTATTTTTTAAATGTAATCTACTGTGACACCAGATATGAGTGGTGGCACTGTGCACTGGCAGTAGTTAGCACAGTACACGCTGTAGGCCTGACACACACGCTTGTAGGTAACTGCAATTATATTACAGTCAAAAAGTTTATTTGAATAAAAATGTAATCTACTGTGACACCAGATATGAGTGGTGGCACTGTGCACTGGCAGTAGTTGGCACAGTACATGCTGTAGGCCTGACACACACGCTTGCAGGCAACTGCAATTATATTACAGTCCAAAAAGTGTATTTATGTTTTAAATGTAATCTGATGTGACATCAGATATGAGTGGTGGCACTGTGCACTGGCAGTAGTTGGCACAGTACACTCTGTAGGCCTGACCCACACGCTTGTAGGCAACTGCAGTTATATTACAGTCAAAAAAGTTTTTTGTTTTGTTTTTTTAAATGCAATCTATTGTGACACCAGATATGAGTGGTGGCACTGCACTGGCAGTAGTTGGCACAGTACATGCTGTAGGCCTGCCACACATGCTTGCAGGCAACTGCAATTATATTACAGTCCAAAAAGTTTTTTGTTTAGTTTTTTTAATGTAATCTACTGTGACACCAGATATGAGTGGTGGCACTGGGCACTGGCAGTAGTTGGCACAGTACACACTGTAGGCCTGACACACACGTTTGCAGGCAACTGCAATTATATTACAGTTAAAAAAGTTTATTTAAAAAAAAGTATAATCTACTGTGACAACTGCAATTATATTACAGTCAAAACATTTTTTTTTTTTATGCAAGCTACTGTGACATCAGTTATGAGTGGTGGCACTGGGCACTGGCAGTAGTTGGCACAGTACACGCTGTAGGCCTGACTCACACGCTTGCAGGCAACTGCAATTATATTACAGTCAAAACATTTTTTTTTTTATGCAAGCTACTGTGACATCAGTTATGAGTGGTGGCACTGGGCACTGGCAGTAGTTGGCACAGTACACGCTGTAGGCCTGACACACACGCTTGCAGGCAACTGCAATTATATTACAGTCAAAAAAGTTTTGTTATTTTTAAATGTAACCTACTGTGACACCAGATATGAGTGGTGGCACTGGGCAAGTGGGCACAGTATACGCTGTGGGCCTGACACACACACTGGCAGGCAACTGCAATTAGATTACAGAGGGGGAAAAAAAAGCAGACTGATGTACTAGCCCTAAAAAGGGCTTTTTGGGGTGCTGTCAGGACCCTGTCCTTATAGCAGAGATCAGATGAGTCTTTCAGGACTGGAGTGGACACTGAATACACTGGCCTAGCTATCAATTTCCCTATTAAATCAGCAGCAGCTGCACTGTCCCTTCTCTCACTAAGGCCGAATGCACACGGCCGTGTTTGACGGCTGTGAGCAGTCCGTGGAACCACGGGCTGGATTCCTGCTGAGAGCAGGAGCACACAGCGTCATTGGTTGCTATGACGTTGTGCGCTCCCTGCTGCCGCAATACAGTCATATACTGGTATGATCTATACCAGTGTATTACTGTACTGTGGCGGCAGCAGGGAGCGCACGGCGTCATAGCAACAAATGACGCCGTGCGCTCCTGCTCTCAGCAGGAATCCAGCCCGTAGTTCCACGGACTGCTCACGGCCATGAAAAACAGCCTAACACTGCAGCTTCTGGATGAATCTAAGTTGGATGCTGTCCTTGCTTTTTGATAGGAGGAGGGAGGGTCTGCTGCTGATTGGCTGGAATGTGTCTGCTGACTGTGAGGTACAGGGTCAAAGTTTGCTCAATGATGACAAATTAGGGGGCAGACATATGTTCGCCCGCCACGGCGAACGCGAACAAGCGATGTTCACCGGCAAATAGTTCGGGGCATCTCTAGTGTCTAGTAACCAGGGAAGGTGTGATCTCTTGTCTGACTACCTGTGTACCGCATGTAGTCTATCTTCTGTTTCTGCTCCTTGCTGCCTGCCCTGAACTTGTATGAATTGTTATCTGGATTACACATGTACGCAGCATGCCCAGACTTTGTCTCCGCTTCAAAAATCTTCCTCTGAGCAGAAACCTAATGGACCCCATTATAGTCTATGGGGTCCGTAGGCTCCGTCCTTTCCGTTCTCCTGCTCCTATAACAGAGCGGAAAAGCTGAACGCTGATGTGAACTCAGCCTTAGTTGGCACATTGGGTCCACACCCACTGTCTGTTACACATACATTATTTTATTGCATCATACTGTCAAAATGAATGCCTCTGTGTATTGTTTACTGTATGTATTTCAACCCCAACAGAAGACCGTGTTAAAAGCAACTGAACAAGGCAACATTTTGTCAAACTGAAGAAAATTAGATGAAGTGAGAACATCACTCTTATGTCATCTAGGGCTCAAAGTATGACCTCAACCACCCAACTCGCTATACCACACCCATGATGTAAGGGAACATCAGAAATATATGAAAGCTATACCGATAACTATGTGCTGAATGGCCTCCTCTATTTAACTGCATAATTGTAGAAACGTTCAATGAAAGGGAAAATCAAATACAGGAAGGATATATTACTTCTTAATGATGCTGTAGAGGTGAACATGAAAAGAAAGATGCACACGTTAAATTGACAGCTTTTGTGTCGATGCAGTTGTGATGTGTTTGAAGGTTGACTGAAAAGAGCATATAATGCAGAACTCTTATCACAGGAGTCCTCCAACTTTCATGATATCAGCCAGGCACATTCACAGTACAGGGCTCATCTAATCTGTGCCCACATACAAGAATATTAATAAAATAAAAACTTTATTTATATATGGTACATGTGCAAAACAAAATAGACACCACAGAATTAGGCTGAGTTCACATCAGCGTTCAGCCTTTCTGATCTCCTGCTCCGTTATAGGAGCAGGAGAACGGAAAGGACGGATTGGGCACATAACTGAGGCGAGCGGAGCCTACGGACCCCATAGACTATAATGGGGTACATTCGGTTTACGCTCAGAAGATTATTTTGGAGCGGAGACTAAAGTACTGAATGCAGTACTTTCGTCTCCGCTCCAAAATAATCTTCTGAGCGTAAACCGAATGTACCCCATTATAGTCTATGGGGTCCGTAGGCTCCGCTCGCCTCAGTTATGTGCCCAATCCGTCCTTTCCGTTCTCCTGCTCCTATAACGGAGCAGGAGAACAGAAAGGCTGAACGCTGATGTGAACTCAGCCTTATAGGCTAAAATACAACTGAAACACTGAGTAGTTAACGCTCGTAACAGCTTGCAATCTATGAGGAGATGGGGTGACACAAAAGGTAAAATTGACTGTTTTCTAAAGTGGTCTAGCAATCTTTGTACTAAAAAGAGTAGTGCTAATGGAGCTCTATGAGCTACTGAATTGAGTGTGGGGATTACTGTTAAATGATGGTGTTGGGTTCTGAAGAACAAGGGTTGGGGGGTAAACGGGGAAGAGTCAATTTAAGGAACATGATAAGGCACGTTTAAAGCTATGGAAGTTGGAAATTTACCTGATTGTCGGGGCAGTGCATTTCAGGGGGGGGGGGGGGAGGTGCAGCTCAAGAAAAGTCTTGTAGGAGAGAGTGATAGGTTGGAATTATGGAGGATGTTAATTTTAGATAGAGATGGCCTTGTGGTCCGCCCAGCGGTTGTTTTGCGGCAAATTTTGCTCGTTTCCGATTCGCCGAACATATGGCGATATTCGCACGTGCCATATTGTATTGCATAGTGCAGAAGTTTGGCCCATGACACATCCATTAGGTGGGACAGGACAGCCAATTGAGACATTTAAGAACATAGACACACCCCCAACCCTATAACAGAATCCGATCTGGCAGCCATTTTACATTATGTGTTTTGCCAGTGTAGAGAGGTTGCATTTTGGTGCAGGGATAGTTAGGGACACCAAATGCAAGCTAATAAGGCCACAAAAGTCATTTTAAGGACTGGTATAGGTGTGCTATAGATAGGTGTGATATAGATGGGTGCGACATACTTATAATATGCATTCTAACATAGAAATTATATTATAGTGTATTTGTATTGTGCAGCAGTTGTGTGCCTAATATCCTGAGTCGCCCTGGAAATCCTTCACTTAGGAGCAGGGGAGAGACGACCTGTTCATCCACAACACGGAGGAACAGGAGTCTCTAGAAGCAGGGAAAAGGGAAGCCTATACACAGCTAGAGGATCGGCAGGTAAGAACAACAAGACAACTCACTTACCTGCCGAAGCCTCCACAACTGGAACCCGTGCATCAGTACCGGAGCCTGAACACACAGCAGGTCACAGTACAAACAACCACACAGGAATCCAGCGTACCAACTCTGCCTGAGCCCCCCCCCCCCCCCATGCTCAAACAGTGCATGACAGCCCCAAGCAGTGCTGCAAACAGGCTACAACATACAGGGCAAACGTCAAACATACATGTAGGGACAAACACCAACAACAGTCCAGCCCAGACATGTAACAACCAAAAAAAACGCTACACACACCCAGAACATAAACCCACACCACACATACAACAAGTGAGGGTAAAGGTACATAAGGGAGGACAATTTATGTTCCATAAGGTGGCCCTCAAGGACTGGGCAGAAACACCCAGGCAAGGCTGTAGTACCACTGCCCCCAGCCAGCAAGCCACAGGTTTATATCAAGTTTGCAGCCACTCCCAGGAAACACCTTATACTAGCCTGAAGATTAACCTCTTGCTCACCAAACAGCAGGGAGGCACACCTTAAAGGGGAAGTGCATGTGCAAACCACAAACTACACGTTGCCCCTGGCAACCAGTCTGCACGGCAACCGTGTCATGGTCAAACACCAATATGACCGTGACACCTTAAAGGGGAAGTGCACGTGCAAACCACAAACTACACGTTGCCCCTGGCAACCAGTCTGCACTGCAACCGCTTCACGGTCATAATTATAAATTGGTGGACTCAGTGGCCATTAGCACACCCAGTGGCGGATTACAATAGGGACGTTCGGGTCGGCCCGGCCCCAGCACCACTGGGGGGCCCAACGCTGACCCGAACGCCCACTTACTGCGGCGGGGCACGGGAGCGCATAGCTACCTGTCCCATCGCCGATCACCGCCATAGGCTTCAGGCCGTGTAGGCCTGAGGCTTATGCGGTAGTGAAATCCCGGCGCAGGCGTGCGTGATGACGTCATCACGCGCCTGTGCCGGGACGCAGCACTGTGACGCGCCTGACTCATCCTGCCTTGCTCTGCGAGCAAGCGCCTGGCCCTAGACATAGGTGAGTATTTATCTTTTCATTTTTTGTTCATTTTTTATTTTTTTATTTCATGTGCCTACTTTGGGGGGGGGGGGGACACACAGGAGGACATATTAGGGAAGATAAATAGAGTACATGGGGGGGAATGTGGGGGCTGTATGAACCACCTCATCACTTAACCTCATAATAAGACATAGTATAATCGCATACCCATTGTATTAGGGATATCCTTGTCAGGAGAGCCTTCGCGTTTTGGCGATGCCTTCCTCTGGGGGTGCCTAATACAATGGGTATGCGAATATACTATGTCTTATTATGAGGTTAAGTGATGTGATGGTTCATGGATTTGTTATACATTTTTTGAGCCCTGGCCCTCGAGAATATTTCATTTAGGCTACTTTGGTAACTTTGTTACTGTGCCACGGCTGCTTATCTATGGATATGGAGATGTAGATGTTAGTCTGTGACCGCCTGTTGATGTGAAGATTTAATCTATTATATGCACTTGCACTTTATACCATTAGGGTGCTATATGTTCATATATATATATATATATATATATATATGTATATACATATACATACATACACACATAAACTGTGGACACAGATGTATGCACTGCATTGAACTAGATGATTTATCTTTTGTCTCTATCTCTCCCCTATCTTTTTACACTATATGTACGTGCTGTTTTACCTCCTCAGGTGTAGTCTATATTTTTTATCTGATGTATCATGTTCTCTTTTTATATATGAAATTTGTATTTAATAAAGAATTTATATTTTGATGATATACCCATTTAGTCTCAGTTTATTTTCAGTATAGGTGTATTTATGTACACTGAGTGGGTTTTTTTCTTACTTTTTAGGGTCTTTTTTCGCATAGTACATTGATACATTACTTGTCTATGTGCATTTTGTAGCCTGTATATTATAAATACTCTCATTATGGTGGTGTATGAACCACATTCACCATAAGGACCTTCTAACGTCACAGGGTCATGTGACTGTGCCCCCCACCCCGCACTGTGCCCCCTTATACATTGCATTGTGCCCTCTTACCACACCCTGTGCAGTGCCCCTAGTCATTCCCTGTACTATGCCCTCAAATACTCTTTTATCCCGTCACGGTATGGCGGTGTTATCCAGTCACTGTACAGAGGTGTTATCCGGTCAATGTATGGCGGTGGTATCCAATAACTGGATGGTCTTAACTGCATCCCTTTCCCTGACCACGCCATCCTTTTTAGACCTGGCATAAGCAGGAAAACTATGCAGATTGCGGTGCTAAGGACCTTTGCGCCACAATCTGTGTCAATAATACGCCTAACATAGACGTATTTCTATATAATAAATGACCACCTAATTGTATTATTACTCGGGGTAGGGATAATATCTTTATATTATATAGATTTTAGTGTATTATATTGTGCCCTGTATTTCCCAGTAGAAAATGATCCTTGGGAAGCACAGTCTTCATCCCTGACCACCAGAACCAGGTAGCACTCTGTCAGTACATGGCAGCTGCCCCTCTCCGCCACGCTGCTCTGCTGTGTACTAGTGCTTATTCTGACACTAGGGCTGGGTTCACATAATTTTTTTGCCATCCATTTAATGCATAGCAAAAATGTATGCGCTAACAGATGCTTCAGACTGATCCCGTACCGTGGCATCCGTTCACCATACAGTTCCATGGTAAAAATAAAAATTACGTTAATGTATGCATTTTTTTAATGGCCTCTGCAGGATACAAAAACGTGTGTATGCACATTTGTATACTGTACATCAAACCGATAGGAAATAAAAAATTTCTAGGCTCCAGCAGGGCACATTTTTAAGAGTTTCCCTTTAAGACGCATAAAAATGGCCCCTGATTAAATTCCATATTTTTTTGTGGGAATTTTTGCCAATGATCCCCCTCTGGTATATCACTGTCCATGTTGTGGGACTATTTGTGTACTTCTAGTAAGTGTTTGATGGCTGCAAATATGACCTGAAGATTTTTCAGGTTCGCCTACCAGAGAATGGGTCCGCGCCTATTGGGCGGTTCGCGAACATTTGCGAATCGTCCCGGCTGATGTTCATCTGTGAGTGAACCGGGGAGGGACCCTCAGTATACAGCAAAATCACAGATGAGAAAAGTGACAATACACAGCTTCGTGCAAAACAGAAACTTTACTAAAACAGTAATATAGACATAACAATGTGAAAGTGCACCAAAGATCTTAAACCCCGGACCCACAGTCACTGTCCCTGTCCGGTTTGACAGACCTATCGCGATGGCGTGCACAGCAGAGCCTGCAAGTCGATGCTGTGCCACAAAAGAGAACAAACCTAGCCGATGGTGCACACAGCAGAGCCTGCAAGTCAATACTGTGCCGCAGAACAATTCTGTAAAGGCTGCCAAGAATGAAAGTCCTAACTAACTAACTAACTATTTTCAAGCCTAAACCTAGTCTCTGATGCTTCAGGGTCCACTAGTATAAGGTGATGAGTAAACCGATTTACTGACCTGCGTCCGTTCTGTGTGAGAGGATGACTTTTAACCGAGATGATCACCAGGCCTTGCTTGGTAATTCAACTTCTGTTCAAACGCTGTAAATAATCCTACTGAAACAATCCCTCTTCCAAAAAGCAGGATCTAGGTGAGGAACAATGACCAGTCCCCGTCCACTGCGTTCCCGAACACTCCAGGACACTCTCACACCAGTATGAGACCGGATTCTATCTCACACATCCAGTGCTTTTACCATCTCAGCTCTCACTTCCTGGTTCTTCTTTCAGCAACCAGCAGCATGCATGAGTCATCCTCTACTTTGCATATTAAAATCCAGCAGTAACTTAGCTGTAACAGATAAACAACTGCCTCCTGTGGCCGAAATGCAAAATGACAATCCTAAAGTTCAATTATGCATAGCATTATACATGAAGAGCTGTTCCACAATCTCACACATCCATCACTAATCTTAGATAATTAGCAGAATGGAGAGTGCAAGAAGTGTGGTAGACAGAAATTAAGGAGTATATGTACAGAGCGAGAGTAAGAAGTGTGAACTGTATTCTTATTCTGTGGTGGATGGGAACTAGTGAAGTGACTGACACAATAAAGGTCCTTTTATATGTAGCAAAGGCTAGCCATAATGAGTGCCGATTGGTGATAAAACAAATTGTTTGCGCTTGTTTAAAGGGCATTCTACACTGCCCAATTCTAACTGTTATTGTCAGCAGTAAATCCCCTGTTTCCACAAGGAGACATGCTGCTGACAACATGGATTTTTAGGTGCACATAATGAATGCAAAGAACTGACAAACAAGTGTCTGGTTGTTTATGGGCTGATCTTTGTGCACTATGACCTGGCACTGTGTGACATCAGGTCACAGTGCAGCGCAAGGCTGGCAGATAAGTCCCCATTGTCTGATAAGTGCGGGTCCCATGCGCGATGCGCCCTCCTTTACTTTGCTAGCTGCATTTACAAGATAGGTGTGGGTCCTAGAGGTGGGACCTGCACCTATCTGACAATGGGGGCATATCCTAGAGGTGTGCCCCCAATGTCTCAGATGGGAATACCCCTTCACAGTACATTCTGTAGATATTTAAATTAAATGTCTATATTTTCTATTTTTTTTCCCCTATTTTTATCTATTAATTTGCATTGGGTGCCCAGGACCTTTAAGCTATGGCTCTGCCTATAGAGGTGGTCCTGGAAAGATATCTGCTTTACTTTGCATTGAATATTTACCTGTTTAAATTATGCTGGACATGACGGACAGATAGACAATATAATCTATGGATTTGATCTTCACTTTAGTTATAACTATTTGCATGGGTGAAAAGGATGCCATGGAAGCTAAAGCAGCTACTCCTGGGTCTAAGAGCTAAAGGAGACCATTTAGGTGCAGGAACATTCTTCCATATTCTTCAAGATAAAAACAACATAGGGAAAATATAAAACAAAATGGACCAAAAAAATTAATAAATATTAAGCCAAAAAAGGTGTTGTGCTAGAAAAGGGCTAAACTTTTCATATGTTTTAAATAACTTGCTACATTTGTAATGCAAAATATTGGTATAAAATACTTAAGCAATGGGGTTGATTTAGGAGGAGAAAAGCATATAGCCTTTTTAGCAGATTGTGTTTCTAGGCTAGTTTTTCTCCTAGGCAAACTTTAAGATCTAAAGAGCCCTAATGAGTATAGAGACAGCCCCCTATACCTCAAACATATTCTAACGAGGAAAGAAAGGATTGGACATACAGAGCAAGCACAAAAGGAATTATCAGGTTTATACTTGATTGTGCTACCATCAATAGCTACGTCCCAAAATTTTCAATTAGTTGAGATCCAAGGAGTTCTCTGGGAATTAAATATGAAATAGGACAGGCCATCAATATAAGATTGTTGGGGGTGGGCTACAGTAACCAGAAAGATTATCTAAATTAGGGTTATTTAGATTAGAAAAAAAGACGAATGAGGTGAAATCTAATAACTATTGTAGGAGGGTACAAGGGGTCGTCATTGATGGTAGGTATGTGTCACCGAGGTTCCTGGCCTCGGTGAAGTAAGAGCAGCAGCTAATGCTGATTGACACTTTGCTATTTAGTATGGCTGTAAATAGCTGACCTGTGATGGCTCTTACTAGGAGTAGTCAAAGTGCTGGGTGGGTGACTACTCCCCACGTTCCAGCCCGGGTCTTGGCAGGTATATAAAAACAGCGAGCCCTGTCAGGTGGTGTGGATTACCTCCCTCTGACAGTGGAGCTCTGGAAATCTCTGTGCTGAGGTCTGAAGACCATGGGCCAGATTTATCATGACTCTGACAGCTCACTCCACTTTCACATATGGCTAAAGTCAGTTTTAGCCAAGTCATATTTATGATCACCCCATTAAGACTGTAATAAATTTGGTTTGACGGTAGCAGTTTATCCGTCAGTAAGCAGCTTTACAAAAGTCGCACATCTTTACAAAAAGTTGCAAGTTTTTATGAAAAAGTCACATGTTCTATTAATAAGTCTCATAAGATAAGCATGGTCCTCACTGGAGTGAAATTTCAACTTTTTTGCGACTTTTTAACCGCCTCCGGACCGCCTAACGCAGATTCGCGGTCCGGAGGCGGCAGCGCTGCGCACAATCACGCATTGGCGTGTCATCTCGTGAGACACGAGATGACGCGCTTAGCCGGCCCGCATTGCGCATTTCGTCAAGGGGGGTCACGTCATCAGCTTGCCAGCCAATGATCGCGGCTGGCAAGCTGATGATTTTAAAAAAATCCAATCAGAAGCCATATAGCAGATCATATTAGTAAATATGATCTGTTATATGGCTGCCCTGCTCCTCTGCTGGTCCTTTTGGTCGGTTGGATCCAGCAGAGGAGCAGGCTTCACAGTGAGTACACCAAACACCACACACTAGCCCCAGATCACCCCCTGCACCCCAATTATTCCTTTGATCACCCCTTTAATCGCCCCTGTCAATCACTAGTGAAAGGAAAAAAGTGATCAGTGTAAACTGTCACTTTTTTTTTCACTAGTATTGACCGTTAGGTTTTAGGATAGTTTAGGCCCCTTGGTTAGGTAGTTTAGGGATCAGTTAGCGCCCAGCCCACTGCAGTGACAAAAAATATATATTTTTTGATCACTGCACATTCATTTTACACGCGCTGCGGCGATAAAAAAAAAACAGTTTTGATATTTTTTATCAACCACAGCGGCCTCCGGTACTTCGCTAGCCTCCCATTTGTAAGACAGGCTTGCTTTTTTTCTTGGGTAGTCTCAGGGAATACCCCTAAATTTAGTTGCCCAAATGTCAAACAGGGGGTATTCTTCTGAAGAGGCCTACAGGCTTCTGACCCAGTCGGATGAGGAATGGGAACCCTCATCTGACGAATCTAGCGGGTCAGAATATGAACCTGTAGAAAGCAGTGGCACTCTGACCCAAAGTTCGGATGAGGCGGCTGAGGTCCCTGATAGCACCAGGCGTACCCGGCCCCGTGTCGCTAGACCACAGGTTGCGCAGGATCCGCTTCAAGGGCAGCAGAGTGGGGCTGGCGCTGTCGGATTACGTGGTGAGGCATACACCAGCAGCGCAGCCCTCCCTGGACCTAGTACCAGCACTGCCGTAGAACATGGTGAAGTAGCGAGCACCAGAAGGGCAGTTGAAGCTGGTACGGTGGCACGAGCAGTAGTTACCCCATCGCAGCCACCGCAAAGACGGGCCCGTAGACCCCCTAGAATACCTGAGGTGCTGGCAAACCTTGATTGGCAGTCCCCAACTTCAGCCGCACCTGTAGTTCCCCCTTTCACCGCCCAGTCTGGAGTTCGGGTTGAGACAGCTCAGATCGGTTCGGCCCTGGGATTTTTTGAGCTGTTCTTGACTGCGGAGCTCTTGGACTTAGTCGTGGCCGAAACAAACCGGTATGCCACACAATTTATAACCGCCAACCCGGGAAGCTTTTATGCCCAGCCTTTCCGGTGGAAACCAGTCCAAGTTTCCGAAATTAAAACTTTTCTGGGCCTTCTCCTCAACATGGGTCTAACCAAAAAGCATGAATTGCGGTCATATTGGTCCACGAACCCAATTCATCACATGCCCATGTTCTCTGCTGCTATGTCCAGGGCACGTTTTGAGGCCATCCTGCGTTTCCTGCACTTTAGTGACAATAGCACCTCCCGTCCCAGTGGCCACCCAGCTTTTGACCGGCTCCACAAAATTCGGCCCCCTCATATACCATTTCAACCAGAAATTAGCAGATTTGTATACCCCAGAGCAAAACATCTGCGTAGACGAGTCCCTAATACATTTCACCGGGCACCTTGGCTTCAAACAATCCATCCCAAGCAAGCGCGCCCGGTATGGGGTCAAATTGTATAAGCTCCGTGAAAGGGCCACAGGTTATACCCACAAATTTCGTGTCTATGAGGGAAAAGATCAGACCCTGGAGCCGGTCGGTTGCCCTGACTACCTGGGGAGCAGTGGGAAGACAGTCTGGGACTTGGTGTCACCCTTATTTGGCAAGGTGTACCATCTTTATGTGGACAATTTCTACACAAGTGTGGCCCTCTTCAGGCATTTGTTTCTAGAACAGATTGGTGCCTGTGGCACCGCGCGAACTAGTCGCACGGGCTTCCCCCAACGGCTCGTTACCACCCATCTTGCAAGGGGGGGAGAGGGCTGCACGACAACCCAAATTGAGCGAGCAACCCGTGTCATTGAAAAGCCCCTCTCAGTCCACGACTATAACCTTCACATGGGAGGGGTGGACTTCAATGACCAGATGTTGTCTCCGTATTTAGTTTCCCGCAGAACCAGACGCTGGCATAAGAAGGTGTCTGTATATTTGATTCAATTGGCTCTGTATAATAGTTTTGTTCTCTACAGTAAGGCTGGGAGAACACGATCCTTCCTCAAATTTCAGGAAGAGATCATCGAGAACCTCCTGTACCCAGGAGGTTCCGTGGCCCCATCCACCAGTGTAGTTAGCCGTCTACACGAGCGACATTTCCCCAATGTCGTTGCCGGTACCTCAACCCAACCGTCACCCCGAAAAAGATGTCGTGTCTGTAACAGGAGTGGAATAAGGCGTGACACCCGCTATTTCTGTCCTGACTGTCCTGACCACCCTGCCCTATGCTTAGGGGAGTGTTTCCGGAAGGATCACACACAGGTACACCTAGCATAGGGATCACATCTCACCAGGACAGGCACACAGGGCTATTAGGGTCCATTCACACAGAGCTGCTGCAAACGTCTCCTTTCACCTGGGACAAAGTGCATAACGCACTTCGCCACATCTTTGGGCGATTTGCGCTTTGCACATTGACCCATGGGGAAGGAGAGGTTTGTTCTATAAAGGTAAAAAAAAAAAAAAAAAACACCAGTAAGCAAAAAGGTTAATGTTCAGTTCAAAAAGTTAAAGTTTATATGTTCTGTTCCAAAGTTAATAAAATTATTGCGTTGCGGCCTGGTTTTTTCTTTTTTTCTTTTTTTACCTTCCAGGTGGACCAACCGATCGACTAGCTGCAGCACTGATGTGCATTCTGACAGAAGCATTGCGCTGCTGTCAGATTACACGCAAGTCGGTGTATGCGGCGCTGCAAGACGAGATTTCTCCTCTGCAGTAAAAGATACGTTTGCCAAGGCATATGAGCTGAGAAGGAGGCGGTGTTCCTATGCTTTGGCAAACACTTTGTATATAAAAAAAAATTAAAAAATCCCGGCAATGATTTATTCATCCACATCGATTGATGTGAATGGAGAAATCTGGTTTGCCAGGGTATACGAGCTAAGTGGGTATGGATGTTGGGCGGAGCTCCTATGTCCTGGCAGACGCCTTTCCCCTCTTTTTTTTGGGCAGAGATTTTTTCATCCACATTGATCGATGCGAATGAAGAAATCTGTGCGGTTCATTTTTTTCTTTCAGCCCAGAGGCTGAACGGAAAAAATAAATCTCATTACCTGTATGCTCACTATAAGGAGAATAGCAGAAACTCCTAATGCTGGCCATACATGTAATGATTGCGGAGACCCTCAAATGCCAGGGCAGTACAAACACCCTACAACTGACCCCATTTTGGAAAGGGTCCCCAAGGTATTCGCTGAGGGGCATATTGAATCCATGAAAGATTTAAATTTTTGTCCCAAGTTAGCGGAAAGTGAGACTTTGTGAGAAAAAACAAATAAAAAAACTATTTCCGCTAACTTATGCCCCAAAAAAAAAATTTGGATGAACTCGCCAGGCCCCTCATTGAATACCTTGGGGTGTCTTCTTTCCAAAGTGGGGTCACATGTGGGGTATTTATACTGCTCTGGCTTTTTAGGGGCCCTAAAACGTGAGAAGAAGTCTGGGATCCAAATGTCTAAAAATGCCCTCCTAAAATTAATTTGGGCACCTTTGCGCATCTAGGCTGCAAAAAAGTGTCACACATGTGGTATCGCCGTACTCAAGAGAAGTTGGGGAATGTGTTTTGGGGTGTCATTTTACATATACCCATGCTGGGTGAGATAAATATCTTGGTCAAATGCCAACTTTGTATTAAAAAAAAGTTGTCTTTTGCCAAGATATTTCTCTCACCCAGCATGGGTACATGTAAAATGACACCCCAAAACACATTCCCCAACTTCTCCTGAGTACGGTGATACCAGATGTGTGACACTTTATTGCAACCTAGGTGGGCAAAGGGGCACACATTCCAAAGAGCACCTTTCGGATTTCGCAGGCCATTTTTTACAGATTTTGATTGCAAACTACTTCTCACACATATGGGCCCCTAAATTGCCAGGGCAGTATAACTACGCCACAAGTGACCCCATTTTGGAAAGAAGACACCCCAAGGTATTCCGTGAGGGGCATGGCGAGTTCCTAGAATTTTTTTTTTTTTGTCGCAAGTTAGTGGAATATGAGACTTTGTAAGGAAAAAAAAATCTTCATTTTCCACTAACTTGTGACAAAAAATAAAAAGTGCTTAAAAAAGCGCTGCTTAAAAAAGCGGAAATTCACATTTTTGTACCATAGTTTGTAAACGCTATAACTTTTACCCAAACCATTTTTTTTTTTGCCCAAACTTTTTTTTTATCAAAGACATGTAGAACAATAAATTTAGCAAAAAATTTATACATGGATGTCATTTTTTTTGCTAAATTTTACAGCTGAAAGTGAAAAATGTCATTTTTTTGCAAAAAAATCATTAAATTTCGATTAATAACAAAAAAAGTAAAAATGTCAGCAGCAATGAAATACCACCAAATGAAAGCTCTATTAGTGAGAAAAAAAGGAGGTAAAATTCAGTTGGGTGGTAAGTTGCATGACCGAGCAATAAACGGTGAAAGTAGTGTAGAGCAGAAGTGTAAAAAGTGGCCTGGTCATTAAGGGGGTTTCAGCTAGCGGGGTTGAAGTGGTTAAATAGTCCCAATAGTAAATCTGTCTAGAGATTACTTTACATAAGAAAACACGCCCACTTTCAGAAAACTGGCGAGCATAGTGGAGAGCAGAAAAAAGTCACAAATTTGTGCGCAGTTTTAGCGTTTGCACTTTTTTGGGGACTTTTTCACTCCATTATTCTGACCTGAGCTAATGATAAATCTGGCCCCATGTGTCAGGCGAGCAGGCCGCCTTAAAGCCTGCAAGTGGTTATGTTATAAGTGTGAATAAACACTGAAGAGTGATTTACAACTTGGTCCTTTGCCTCTATACTGCGTCCGCTAACCTGCCTACCAGAGCGAATAGCCACACTATGTTTAAATATACCCAAGATCAAAGACTTCAAATATCAAACCACATTGAAATATTGCCCAAAACAATCAGAAACTGAAGGAAACTTATTCGGTAATAAGTACTGGAAATCTGCACCATGATTTAACTTTAGATTTAACAGTTTTATACAGATAAGATTTTACATTAAGATCAATAATGACTAAAATATTTTAGAGGGATTGTCGATCACTAAAGGGGTATATATCCCCATTTTCACCCAGGCAGCCCCCCTGACTTGAGCAACGGAGCAGTTGAGGCCCTGTAAAATGGCTAGGGCAGCGCTAAAGCCCGCCCATAAGAGCCGGTGACATCACAGAACAAACTGCTGGGCGGAAGCCTCTGCCTGGCAGTGTGTTATTTTAAATAAAAGAGCCCTTGCCCTGCGCGATCCAGGGTAGAGCAAAGGAGAGCATCGGAGCATGAAATGCTCCGATGCTAACATCAGGGGGGCTGCCTGGTGAAATTATGGGTATGTCCGGGTTCAGCTCTGAGCCCGGACAACCCCTTTAAAACATATGGCTTGATTTCTTGTGTGTTATTGACGCTCTACCCCAGTCACTTCAATACTGTTTCTGTAAGAAAGCAGAAGGGTTTTCGTAAACGTGGACAAACCCTTTAAGCTGGTCCAGGATTTCACAATAAAGATATCCGGAGGGTCCTTAAAATTTTGTCAGCTCAGTCAGATTGGATGGAGAGTGTCTGTGAACAGCAATCTTCAAGTCTTGCCACAGATTCTCAGTGGGATTTAGGTCTGAACTGGGCCATTCTAACACATGAATATGCTTAGATCTAAACCATTCCATTGTAGCTCTGGCTGTATGTTTAGGGTCACTGTCCTGCTGGAAGGTGAATCTCTGCCCCAGGCTCAAGTCTTTTGCAGTCTCTACCAGTTTTTTCCCCCAGGATTGCCCCGTATTTAGCTCAATGTATCTTCCCATCAACTCTAACCAGCTTCCCTGTCGCTGCTGAATAAAAGCATGGAGGCAAATGACCCACTCTTCCTCCCTCATATTGTGATTAAGCTAAATAAAAACACTGACAACTTTTTCTTAATGGAATAGAAATGGCCGAATTGCTTTATTAAGGGTAACCAAGATTAAAACCAATAAATAATTTAATTAATTAATTAATAATCAAAACCATAACCATAACAATAAATACCAATTAAAAACCATCCATATAGACCAAGATCCACTCAGCATCAGCTGAGCGATACAGCCCCTCTAATAAAGCACAGCGACAGATAGCACAAAATTAAAGGGGTGGGAGGGCGGGCGCTGTCCAGATCCGCGGCGACTGCCCTGAGGTAGCGGCGAACCTGGGGATATAAAGGGTACAAATTTCCTGCCTTGCAGGCAGGGGCAAATCACAGAGCTGGGATTCTCCCCCAGCAACAGGGCAGCAACCAATTAGAAGCTCCACTCCAGTTGCCATACAGAATTTACAATATCAACAAAACCAGCTCCAACTGGATTCTTCTTCTTTGAGGTAAATTACCTGTAAAATAAGAGCGGGAAAAGCAAGGGGGGGCAGAAAACATATACTGCATAGTAACTGACCTAAAATATGGGGGTCATTGCCCCCATGAGTCCCCCAAGCTAATCGCTCTGGTGGGCCCTCACATTCTCACAGCAAGATGCTGCCACCATCATGTTTCATGGTGGGAATAGTGTGTTCAAGATGATGTGCAGTGTTAGTTTTCCACCACACATTTTGCATTTAGGCCAAAAGGTTTCACTTTGGTATCATCTGACCGGAGCACCTTCCATGTGTTTGCTCTGTCTTACATGCCTTGCGACAAACTGTAAATTGGACTTTTTATGGCTTGCTTTAAAAAAATGGCTTTCTTCTTGCCACACTCTTCCATGAAGGCCAAATTTGTGGAGTACATGACTAATAGTTGTCCTGTGGACAGATTCTCCCACCTGAGCTGTGGATCTTTGCAGCTCCTCCAGAGTGACCATGGGCCTCTTGGCTGCTTCTCTAATTAGTGCTCTCCTTGACTGGGTTGTCAGTTTAGGTGGACAGCCATGTTCTGGTAGGTTTGCAGTTGTGTCATAATACTTCAATTTTCGGATAATGGATTAAACAGTGTTTTGTGAGATATTCAGAGCTTTGGATATTTTTGTTTAGAACTTAACCCTGCTTTACACTTCTCCACAATGTTATCCCTGATCAGTCTGGTGTGTTCCTTGGTTTTCATGATGCTGTTTGATCACTAATATTCACTAACAAACCCCTGAGGTAGTTATACTGAGAATAAATTACACATAAGTGGACTATTTACTAATTAGGTGATTTCTGAAAGCAAATGGTCACAGTGTATTTTTATTTAGGGGTGTCATAGTATAGGGGGCTGAATACAAATGCACACCATACTTTTCAGATAGTCACATAGATTTATTAAAATTTTTGAAAACCATGTACCATTTTCTTTTCACGTCACACATACCTGCTACTTGGTGTTGGTCTATCACATAAAGCTCCAGCAAAATACATTTAAAGGCGTTTTATGGCATTTTAATATTGATGACCTATGTCTATATATATCTATGCATGTATTCTCTCTCTCTCTCTCTCTATATATATATATATATTGTGGGGATTCGCTCTGGTAGGCAGGTTAGCGGACGCAGTATAGAGGCAACAACAAAGTCTTTGTATTAAACAGGTTGGGGCCAATTCCGAACCGCCTCTATTTTATTCACTTGGGGTTTGATAACTCCACGTCCAATGACGTACCCCAGGTACTTAGTCTCCTCTAACCCTATCGCGCATTTCTTTGGGTTAGCGGTCAGTCTAGCCTTCCTAAGGGAGTCCACTACAGCCTGCACTTTGGGTAGATGACTTTGCCAGTCGGTACTGTCGATGACGATATCCAACGATGTGGACGAAGTAAAATGTCCATGAGTCATAGACGTGGGTGCAACAGTGGTGGGAATGAGAGGAATGAATATAGCAAGTGGAGTAGAGATACACAAGAGGAAGGCTGCTCAATTAGTGTTTGATGATATCAAAAACACTTAGAACATGTCAATAAGAGGTATGTGGAGAAAGGGATGTGCCTGTGTAGGCAGTACCTCCAATGCACACTGATCCCTTCTATACACAAAAAATGTGTGTGTGGGGGGGTGGGGGGGGGGGTCAAGCGCCAATGCTCCCTTGTGATAGGGATGAAGGTGTATAGATGATGGTGGAACAAACTGTATTGCGTGTGGCTAGTACAGTGGCCACTACATATCCAGTGCATATGTACAAATATAGTGACAATGGTCATGGAAGAATGGTGGTAACCATGTATCACAAATGACATACAACATCTATAGCCACCCAGGATGATGGATGATAGCCATTAAGATATGGAAATGGTATCAAATTTGCCACCTAGATCAATACTAAAAAACAATAAGAGGTCATATGAGTGACCATAAATACAAGATTCGTGTGTACTCACTTCGCTGGGGGGTAGTCATCAGGATAAGCACATAACACCTGTGACATAGAACCCCCCTGGCCAGGATAGCATGTAGAATGTCAGTGATGAATGGCAGCACACTTCAGACAGGCTTCAGATAACATAGTAACATAGTACATAAGGCCAAAAAAAGACATTTGTCCATCCAGTTCGGCCTGTTATCCTGCAAGTTGATCCAGAGGAAGGCAAAAAAAAAAACTGTGAGGCAGAAGCCAATTTTCCCCACTTTAGGGGAATAAAAAAATTCCTTCCCGACTCCAATCAGGCAATCAGAATAACTCCCCGGATCAACGACCCCTCTCTAGTAGCTATAGCCTGTAATATTATTAAGCTCCAGAAATACGTCCAGGCCCCTCTTGAATTCCTTTATTGTACTCCCCATCACCACCTCCTCAGGCAGAGAGTTCCAGAGTCTCACTGCTCTTACCGTAAAGAATCCTTTTCTATGTTTGTGTACAAACCTTCTTTCCTCCAGACGCAGAGGATGTCCCCTCGTCACAGTCACCGTCCTGGGAATGAATAGATGATGGGATAGATCTCTGTACTGACCCCTGACATATTTATACATATTAATTAGATCTCCCCTCAGTCGTCTTTTTTCTAAAGTGAATAACCCTAATTTTGATAATCACTTTATTGAAAGTAGCCAGGCTCAACGCGTTTTGGGTACTGTAATTCGCCTTCCTCAGGAGCAAGTACAGCGAAAATTGTCACAGAACCGTAACGTCCCGTCCGGCTTGGGTATTAAGACTATCGGACTGGCCCATTCACTTTTGAACTCCTCAATGACGTCTAGTTGCAGCACTTCCTCTGTGATGGCGTATCGCCGAGCCTCAGGTACCCGGTATGCTTTCAACCGGACTTTTGCCTGAGGCTCAGTGACAATGTCATGCCGGATTATGGAAGTGCATCAAGGCAGGTCCGAGAACACATCCATGTTCCAACTAATGAACTCCCTGGCTTCCTGGGCCTCTTTAGAGGAGAGGCTGTCAGCAATTTTTACTGTGGCAACTGCTTCTCTGGCATCAGACCGAGGAGCCTGAACCTTTTCTCCTATAAAACCGGCACGCAGGATGTCTCCAGTAGAGGACTCAAAATCTTTCGATGGTTTTAGTAAATTCACATGGTACACCTACTCCAGCTTTCGACACCCCGGCTGGTGTACCTTGTAATTTACCTCTTCCACATTCTCGAGTACCTCGTAGGGCCCCTAACACCTAGCTAGAAACTTACTGTCTATGGTTGGTACCAGAACCAAAACCCGATCACCCGGGTTAAATTTCCGGACCCGAGCCTGCCGATTATAGACGATAATCTGGGCTCGCTGGGCTGCTTCCATATGCTTCATGACCAGAAGCAACACTGTCTCCATCCGTCCTTGCATCTGGGTAACGTACTCAAAAACACTTTTGTGCGGTGTGGGTTGTTGTTCCCACGCTTCTTTGGCTATGTCCAACAGATCGCGAGGGTGTCTGCCATAAAGCAGTTCGAAGGGTGAGAACCCTGGGGCACCTTTCGCATTGCAAATATGAGATAGGGCAGAAGAAGGTCCCAGTCCCTCCCATCCTTAGACACCACTCTTTTCAACATGTTTTTTAATGTTTCGGACATCCGTAGTTGTTTTATGTGGAGCAACTTACAGAGTTCCCTCATTACCTTGGACATAAAAGGGGTCCCTTGGTCAGTCTGAACCTCTTTAGGTAGTCCCACTCAGGAAAACATCTACATTAACAGCTTAGCTATGAGTTTAGCTGATGTATGTTGCAGTGGCACTGCCTCCGGGTACCGAGTGGTGTAGTTGAGCACGACCAAGATGTGTTGGTGCCCTCTAGCGGACTTCGGTACTGGGCCTATGAGAACCATAGCGATTCGCTCGAATGGGACCTTGAGCACCAGGGGGCTCCAAAAATGTGTCTGAGGGCTATTTATCTGGCAGGTTGGGCAAAACTTACAAAACTCTTCTACTTCTCTGAACACACTGGGCCAGTAAAACCGCTGTAGAATCCGGTCCTGCGTTTTCTGCCAGTATACTCGTCGGGCCTCACCAGGGTAGCTCTTACCAGGGACACCAGACTCCTTGAGTCCAACAAAGCCACTGCCAGAGTGTCTCCCACTTCTACCTGGCACAGGTGGTTATTGTCTATAGTCTCTGGGATACCTGATACACACAGCTTCCTGGTGTACAACGAGTCGCGGTATCCATAGTTAGTCTCCATAGGTTAGCCCCCATTGGGGACAGTCGGCACTTACGTGGCCAGGCTCCTGACACCGTCAGCATATTATCGGAGCCGAGTCTACGGGGGTACACCCTGGACGGGCTTAGTTGGCATAAGTCTCTGGGTCTGGGATGGAGACAGCAGGGCTTTGGCTGCCCCCCCTCCCAAATGAACCACCTTTCAAATTCCTGGTAGCCTCATAGCATTCCACCAGGTCCACCATATCAAGAGCATTACCAGGAGACACCTGGCCGATCCAGTGCTGGAGGGGGTATGGCAAAGCCATCCAGAACACATCAGCCAACAAATGGTCTAACATAGCAGTGGCACTCAGCACGTCAGGTTGCAGTCATTTTTGCAACAGGTGTAATAGGTTATAATACTGGGGCCTCGCGGTCTCAGACGGGTTAAACTCCCACTGATGCCCCCGCTGGGCCCGGACTAATATATTCACCTCCAATCTCGCCAGGATCTTACCCTTTACTGTCGGGTAATCAGCTGCTTGATCATCCGGTAAGACAAAATACACCTGCTCGGGTCCAGACGCCAGGAACGGAGCGACGACCTCAGCCCATTGCTCCCAGGGTAGCTTCTTTCTCACGGCCACCTTCTCGAAGATCACCAGATAGGATTGGTTTTCTGAACGCCATATGTTTTTTATTTTTCTGCCGATCGTCTTGTGCAGGGGCTCGTTTTTTGCAGAAAGTGTTAAGGTTTTTATTGGTACCATTTTTCGGTACATAGGATTTTTTGATCATTCATTATTACACTTTATGGGGCAAGGTGACCCAAAAATTGGCTGTTTTGGAACAGTTTTCATTTATTTATTTTTACAGCGTTCATCTGAGGAGTTAGATCATGTAATAATTTTATAGAGAAGATCGTTACGGACGTGGCAATATCTAATATGTATACTTTTTCTTATTTATTTAAGTTTTACACAATAATAGCATTTCTGAAACAAAAAAAATGATGTTTTAGTGTCTCTATAGTCTGAGAGCCATAGCTTTTTAATTTTTGGGCGATTGTCTTAAATTGGGTATCGTTTTTTGCGGGACGAGGTGACGGTTTGATTGGTACTATTTTGGGGGTCATACGCATTTTTGATCGATGTAAGGTGACAAAAATTGCATTTTTTTACACAGTTTTAATTTTTATTTTTTATGGTGTATATCGGATGGGGTCTATCATGTGATATCTTTATAGAGACCGTCGTTACGGACGCGGTGATACCTAATATGTGTATTTTTTTTTATTTTTCATTTTTTATAGGAAAAGGCAATTTATTTTTTTAATTTTACATTTTTATTTATTTTTACTTTTTTTATTTTTCGCATTTTATATTTTTTATCAAGTCCCTCTTGGATCTTGAAGATCCAGTGGGGCTGTACTATACTTTGCAATGCTCTTGCATTGCAAAGTGCAATACAATCAGATGCCCTGTAGGTGGCAACAGCGGACGCTTTTGCAAAGCATCCGGTTGCCATGGCAACCATCGGGGCTGCCATCGCAGCGCAGAAGCCCCGATGGTGGAGAGAGGGAGCCCCCTCCCTCTATTAACCCCATGGATGCCGCGGCATCTATGGGGTTACTGCAGAGTGTCAGCATAGAGCTGACACTCTGATGATGGTGGCGGCTCAGGAATAGAGCCGCCGCCATCACACAGAGCAGGGGGACCGCATCGGGGGCAGGGGGCAGCGCTGGAAGGGGGGGGGAGGCAGGGTGTCACGGCCAGCAGGAGGAATGTATGGGGCGGGGAGGGGGCGGACTCAAGGAGGGGCACTGTGGACACAAGATGGGGCACAGATGGAGGGGGCACAGATGGGGGGGCTGCACAGATCGGGGGGTGGCCTGCACAGATGGGGGGGGCTGCACGGATCAGGGGGGCATGAGGACACTGTGATTTCAGGCTCTGCACTGCCGCGAGCCGTTTGGTTAGTCTACACAGACTAACTAATCGGATCGATTGCCGGCAAGGGGCCACTCTGATTGGTCCCTTGCCGGCATTACTGCACTGTATGCTGTCCGTGACAGCATACAGGGCAGGGGCAGAAGTTTTAATCCAAGCGCTGCAGCTGCCAGAACGTTTATATACGTGGTAGCTGGACGGGGTATGTTCAGCTATCACATATATATATATATATATTTATATATATATATATATATATATACGGATTGCACTCGCGAAGGGGTTAAAAGCACTTTTTACCTTATCAAAAGCACTAGGTTGTAATGTATGATTTTGTGTGTATGTATCTGCAAAATCCCTGTTAACAGGCCTATTAGGTGTAATTTATACATCCCACCACTAGATGGGGATAAAGTTCAGGTCCTATATATATCTAGGTTAGACCTAGTGAGGGGGTTCTGAGTCCAGATCCTTGGAGTAAAGATGTAGTTCAGAAGAGAGCAGATCTGAGGTAGTCAGATCAGATTAGTGGGAAGAAAATGTAGAGTGAAGACTTCATGACACAGATTAGTGAGTGGAGTCAACTTTGCTTGTAGGTGATACTCAGATGTGAGGCGCAGAAGAGTGTTTTCCTTCTGTGGCCAGACTATAGACTTGCATCCCTGACCAGTAGGAGAAGAGTTTGCCTCCCTGGAAAAGAAGCAAGCTTTCGTAGGGAATTCATCGGTGATAAGAGCCATTATTGAGGGCCACAGACACCTTTGCATGGTGGAGGATTTATAGCTTCATGCAGCCACACCAAACTTCTAAGAGACAGTTGAGTTTTCCTGTCTAAAATATACTCTACACTACCCTGGGTACAAACATTACCATCTACAAAGGGGACTCCATGTCCACGTTGCTTAACAGCAACTGGCGTCCCGTTTACTTGCTCTATAAGAGGGACATATTTCTTAGAAACCTCTTAAGAGGCAAGGGATACCCCAGACGCTGTCAACCGCCCGCTGCAAAGCAAGTGGCGTCACGACAGGCCATGGACACTTTCACTTTAAAGGGACCCCTGGTAGGACCATGCCCGTTGCAGAACAAGCATAGGATCGCCTGTGGGCGCAATTGGTACCTGAGTCTTATGAACTCATATGACATTACACAGCTTCTCATATGACATTACAGAGTGCAAGTACATTACATAGCCTTCTGTGGGGCCTGACTGTTACTACATACATCTCCATGTTATTTGGAGGGCATATGGATTTTTTTCTGCTGTATTATATATGAATCCATCAGCTGTTTACGGAGCTATTCTATAAAGTACAGCACTATACACAGGTAGCATACAGCAGCACATAGGCTTGTACAAGAGTCCTTACACTTTATTCACAAGGTGGTATGAACAGTATGTGAGCCATGACAAAAAAAAGGGACTCGATGACATCACAGTAAACAACTCATCCTGTTTTTGGCACTAAGTTACTATTTGGATTATTTATTTGGCTACGTCAAGTAGAACCTTTACAAAAAGTGTGGGACTGCAGGAAGAAAGTATGGTAAGTGACTGCCCATTCATTATACCATTTCTGCTGCTGCATTGCATTGCAGTTAATTTGTAGCGCCAGAGTGCAAAATTATTTTAATTTTAATTTGCCCTTTGGTAAAAGTTGCAGAATGTTTTTAGCAGGCTGGTTTTATTAAAAAGCATGGTATGGAAATGGTGCAGATGTAAACTGCATATTGCCCCATTTAGCCTGTTACATGTTTTGGTCAATATTACTAGTGGCATCTAAGTATAAATACATAAAAGGATGGAAGACTTCGGCCTCTTTCACACAAGAGTGTTCGGATAAGGTCCGGATGCGTTGCAGCAAACCCGCGCGAGTAGGTACCCAATTGCAGTCAGTTTTAACTGCGATTGCGTTCCGTTGTTCAGTTTTTATCGCGTGGGTGCAATGTGTTTTGCACGCGCGTGATAAAAAACTTACTGTGGTACCCAGACCCGAACTTCTTCACAGAAGTTTAGGTTTGGGTTCAAGGTTGTGTAGATTGTATTATTTTCCCTTATAACATGGTTATAAGGGAAAATAATAGCATTCTGAATACAGAATTCTAAGTAAAATAGGGCTGGAGGGGTTAAAAATAAAAAATAATTTAACTCACCTTAATCCACTTGTTTGCGCAGCCGACATCTCTTCTTTCTTCTTCTTTAAGGAATAGGACCTTTGATGACGTCACTGCATTCATCATATGGTCCATCACATGATCCATCACCATGGTGATGGATCATGTGATGGACCATGTGATGAGCATAGTGATGTCATCAAAGGTCCTATTCCTCACAGATGAAGACAGAAGAGATGCCGGCTGCGCGAACAAGTGGATTAAGGTGAGTTAAATTATTATAATTTTTTTTTAACCCCTCCAGCCCTATTTTACTTAGCAGTCTGTATTCAGAATGCTATTATTTTCACTTATAACCATGTTATAAGGGAAAATAATATTGATCGGTTCCCCATCCCGATCGTCTCCTAGCAACCGTGCGTGAAAAATTGCACCGCATCCGCACTTACTTGCGGATGCTTGCGATTTTCACGCAGCCCCATTCACTTCTATGGGGCCTGCGTTGCGTGAAAAACGCACAAAATAGAGCTTGCTGCGATTTTCACGCAATGCACAAGTGATGCGTGAAAATCACGGCTCATGTGCACATGAATGGGTCCGGATTCAGTGCGGGTGCAATGCGTTCAACTCACGCATTGCATCCGCGCTGAGAACTCGCCCGTGTGAAAGGGGCCTTCCTCTGTCACTCTATGCGTGCCCTCACAACGAAAACAATGAAGGCCTAACAAATGTCTTCAGGACTGTCATGTTCAGTGCTGTGCAAACGTTTTTGACAGGTGTGGAAAAAATGCTTCAAAGTAAGAGTGCTTTGAAAAATAGAAGGGTTAACAGTTTCATTTCATAATAACACTTATCCATCATCTGGGAGGTGTCTGATTGGCTCCAAATTTATCCTGCAACAGGACAATGACCCCAAACATACAGCCAATGTCATTTATAACTATCTTCAGTATAAAGTAGAACAAGGAGTCCTGAAAGTGATGCTATGGCCCCTACAGAGCCCTTATCTCAACATCATTGAGAACATCTAGTATTATATGAAGAGACAGAAGGATCTGAACAACCTCCCTCCCTTCTTTCAATAACTGAGTGCAAGTGTTCCTAAAAGAATTGATGCTGTTTTTAAGGGAAAAAGTTTCACACCAAATATTGATTTGATTGAGAAGATTTCTCTTGTGTTCATTTCCTTTCCATTTTGTTAAAAAAATAAACAATTAACACTGTTTTTAAAGCATTCTTACTTAGTGTAGGTAGGTCAATCAGGGTAGACAGGTAAAGCCTATCCTGAATACTGCGCCGAAGTTGAGATTAAATAGCTAGAGGAGGGGCAGTTACTAAATAAAACTTCACTTTTAATATATTGAGGTAAAAAAGGCCCCTACACACAAACACACATATAAGTGATGGTAGTCTAGGAGCTCAACTGGTCAATGATATGAGACCGTATGGAGCTTCATATGTGACCATCAAGATGACTAGATAGGTGCCCACACCATACACTGGACTAGGGAGGCAATAAACTATTGACCCCCTTAAATGGAAGTGGTATTCCAAATAATAGGTACACAGGAATGTCAAGGTAGGCACCTATGGTGGACTGGCGGGTGATTAAAGCCAAAATAAAGGGGTGAGGGTGGAGGGTGGTGTAGTATGTATACTGGCCCTACAAAGCCCTACTTGGCCTGGTACACCCTACAAATCAATGCTTGGAGCGGGGTCCAAAACCCCCCACAAGGGGTGGCCCACGGCTGGAACCTGGTCCTATGCTGGAGGCCCTGTTAAGGCCCTATACAAACATAAAGAACCATATGCCAGATATGGGGATGAAAAAGCTAATAAGTTAGGCTTGTAAACTGTGCATAAAGATGTGAAAAAGTTGTCCTGACGCGTTTCCTCAATGCAAGCCCCAAGATTTTTCAGGGGACACGGGGCATGTAGATAGTACCCTCAGCTGGCGTATGGCTCAACAGTGGGGGGTAGCCTAGAATACAAAACATTATAGAAAAAAAAACACATAAGGATATTGACCAAAATACCCACAATCATCTACATAAAAGATGATAGGGGGGATGGCACTTACTGTTTGATGACTGTAATCAGCGTACGGCCGAAGACCAGGCGAGGAGGACGCCAAGGTTATGGTCTCCACCTAGGTAGAGAGTCCGGCGGTGTTTACGGCCGCACAGCCACAATAAATAGGCAAAGGGACCTGGTGGAACGCATGCGTCCAACGACCACGGCGTCACGTGACCGGACGCGGGCTGATGACGTCAGAGGTTGCTACGGTGCACTCGCGGTTACGTGATCGGGCATCTAGCGGTCACGTGACCACGTATGCGCATACTAAGCGGCGGTGGTACCTAAAGGCTGGTATTTAAACCAGACTCAGGCAAAAACCTCAGAGACATCACAGTTAGTGAACTAGAGGGAGAATATTGTAGCCGCTGCATGTCTGTGCCTTTGTTAAAACCAATAACAGTATGTACAATATGGCACTTATATGATATATGTGGCCAAAAGGAGGACATGGACCCTACGTTAACAGTAGAAGGGAGGGAGGAGTGCTTCGGACAATAAGTTAAGAGACAAACTTCAACTCCAGGCCTTCAAAATACAAATATGCTGAAACAAAGATATGTATACTGACCCTCCAAGCAGGAGGGTCAGTATACATATCTACTGTTAACGTAGGGTCCATGTCCTCCTTTTGGCCACATATATCATTGGTAGAGATGTCGCGAACGTAAAATTTTCAGTTCGCGAACGGGCGAACCGCCATTGACTTCAATAGGCAGGCAAATTTTAACAGGGACTCTTTCTAGCCACAGTAGTGATGGAAAAGTTGTTTCAAGGGGACTAACACCTGGACTGTGGCATGCCGGAGGGGGATCCTTGGCAAAACTGCCATTGAAAATTACATAGTTGACGCAGAGTTGGATATTAATCCATAAAGGGCATAAATCACCTAACAATCCTAAAATATTTGGTTTAAAAACATCAAGTGTGTGTATACGATCAGGTATGATGTTGTATCGATCAGGTAGTGTAAAGGTTACGCCCGCTTCACAGACATTGACAGACCAAACTCCCCTTTTAATGCACCGCAAGCAACCGCAAACAGTCCATTTGCCCAACCGCAAACTCCCCATTTGCACAAGGTTGGATACCAAGCTAGCCATGTCCCGTTGATGTCATTGAAGGTTTCTTCCTCCACCCCGCCACGTACAACACCAAGGGTCCCGGAAAGGTGAATTGAATTGATTTTTCGAACAGGGAGATGGTTAAAAAAACGCTGGCTCCCTCCCCTTTGTTTGAATCCACGGTCACTGCGTCTGCGCCGTGCAATTTACTGTCACACCCGATATGAGTGGTATTTTCTGTAGTTATCTTCTCATCAGTTTAATCCCTGTTACGTCCCCAATCTGGGGTCCATTTATTGAATTGATTTTTCAAACGGGAAGATGGTTAAAAAAACGCTGGCTCCCTCCCCTTTGTTTGAATCCACGGTCACTGTGTCTTCGCCGTGCAATTTGCTGTAGTTCTCTTCTCAAAAAAAATTTAGGCCGGGTACCTTCGACTGCCTGCACAGTGACAGACCAAACTCTGATACACCAAACTGAATTGATTTTAGGAATCGGGAGATGGAAAAAGCAGCTTGGTCGGTCCTCTTACTCCCAAGTTTGGGCACTGCACGTGCACGGAGCAATGTGCTGTGACGCCCTATATGAGTGGTGTCTTAACTAGTACTATTCCTATCAGTTTAATCCCTGTTACGTCCCCTATCCAGAGACGTGTGTCTAATTGATTAACCATTGTCGAATTAACGAACCATTTCGACATCAGTGGAATAATTTAGTTCTGAGCTTTGTACTTGCTTTGTATTGGAATTGTTGGGGATTTTTTAAATTGTCTGCATTATTTCTAATAAACTATTAAGAGAGTTTATTATGATTTTTTTATTTTACAACTTAAAAAAAAAGAAAAAAAAAAGAAAATGTATGTTTTTTCTATAAAAAATTATCCAGCCGATCGCTTTTGGTCTGATCAT
Organism: Bufo gargarizans; assembly: GCF_014858855.1. NCBI lineage: Eukaryota > Metazoa > Chordata > Amphibia > Anura > Bufonidae > Bufo > Bufo gargarizans. The sequence continues at coordinate 120,930,941 of NC_058088.1, forward strand.
AATGAAGCAACGGCCTTATCATCTGGGGTGTGGCAACACTGCCAACACACTCATAGAGGTGATGATCGCTTCATTGTGATACGCAAGCCCCTTCAGCACAACAAGGTAACGATCACAAAGGGGAATTGACACTTGTATGTGCCTTTTTTTTTTTTGCAGCTACAGTGCAGCACTAGAGGCCAGAAAATTGGTGTTTTCCAGGCAGAAAGCCATTGGTGTTTTCCAGGCAGAAAGGTGACTAAAACATTGCGGCTTGAACCCTAGTTGGTGGCGGAGAATTCACGAAAGTCATCCAGTATGCAGACATTAAATACAGCAGCGTGGGGACCATTTTGAGGCCAAGGCATGTCATCAGGCCTTTTGTTAGTCAAACGTATCCCCCACTGTCAGTCCCTTCGGGATCCATGCCTCATTCATCTTAATGAAGGTGAGGTAATCAACACTTTTTTGACCGAGGTGACTTCTTTTGTCAGTGACAATGCCTCCTGCTGCACTGAAGGTCTTTTCTGACAGGACACTTGAAGCGGGGCAGGCCAGAAGTTATTTTGCAAATTTGGATAGCTGAGGCCACAGGTAAAGCCTGCACACCCAGTAGTCAAGGGGTTCATCGCTCCTCAGAGTGTCGATATCTGCAGTTAAGGCGAGGTAGTCTGCTACCTGTCGGTCGAGTCGTTCTCTGAGGGTGGACCCCGAAGGGCTGTGGCGATGTGTAGGACTTAAAAAGCTCTGCATGTCCTCCATCAACAACACATCTGTAAAGCGTCCTGTCCTTGCCGCCGTGGTCGCAGTAGGAGGAGGATTACTTTCACCTCTTCCACAGTTAGATTCCTGTTGTGCAGTGACATCCCCCTTATAAGCTGTGTAAAGCATATTTTTTAGTTTGGTTTTGAACTGCTGCATCCTTTCTGACTGTCGGTAATTTGGTAACATTTCCGTGAATTTCTGCTTATACCGGGGGTCTAGTAGCGTGGCCACCCAGTACAGGTCGTTCTCCTTCATCCTTTTTATACGAGGGTCCCTCAACAGACATGACAGCACGAAAGACCCCATTTGCACAAGGTTGGATTCCGAGCTACTCATTTCCCGTTCCTCGTGCTCACTGATGTCATTGACGGTCTGTTCTTCCTCCCGGCCACATACAACACCATGGGTCCCAGATAGGTGACAACAACAAGCACCCTGGGATGCCTGCTGTGGTTGGTCTTCGTCCTCCTCAAAGCCACATTCCTCCTCTGACTCCTCTTCCTCATACTCCTCTTGCAGCGTTGCCGCAGGGGCGGCAAGCGATGATGACAAGGCTGTTTCTGGTGGTGATGGTGACCACAACTCTTCCTCTTCATGCTCATCTACAGCCTGATCCAGCACTCTTCACAGGGCACGCTCCAGGAGGGAAAACAAATGGGATGAGGTCGCTGATGGTGCCTTCGGTGCGACTGTCTAGGTTTGTCACCTCCTCAAAAGGACGCATGAGCCTACAGGCATTGCGTATGAGCGTCCAGTAACGTGCCAAAAAAATTCCCAGCTCCGCAGAGGCTGTCCTAGCACCCCGGTCATACAAATACTCGTTGACGGCATTTTCTTGTTGGAGCAGGTGGTCGAACATTAGGAGTGTTGAATTACAATGTGTCGGGCTGTCGCAAATCAAGCGCCTCACTGGCATGTTGTTTCGGCGCTGAATGTCTGAAAAGTGCGCCATGGCCGTGTAGGAACGCCTGAAATGGCCACACACCTTCCTGGCCTGCTTAAGGACGTCCTGTAAGCCTGGGTACTTAGACACAAAGCGTTGTACGATGAGATTCAACACATGTGCCATGCACGGCACATGTGACAACTTTCCCAAATTCAATGCCGCCAACAAATTGCTTCCATTGTCACACACCACTTTGCCGTTCTCCAGTTGGTGCGGGGTAAGCAAGGGGGTGACATTGGCTTCTTACGATCAAACATTACCTTTACAGACACCTGACTGTGGGCAGATGAGATGGAACTGCTGAAGGTGAGAGGGGGAGTGGCGGGTGGTTGAGAGGGGGCAAGGAGGACAGCAGTGGTTGACGTGGCTGAAGATGCTGGACCAGGAGGAGGATGGTGGCTTTGAGTTTGTGTGCTGCTTGTACTCATGTGTTGATCCCATTGGCGTTTGTGATGTGAGATCATGTGCCTTCGCAAAGCAGTTGTACCGAGGTGGGTGTTGGACTTCCCACGACTCTGTTTCTTTTGGCACAGGTTGCAAATAGCATTGCTGTTATCAGAGGCAGACACACAAAAATAATGCCACACTGCTGAGCTTTGCAATGACGGCATTCTGGTGGTGGCAACAGCATGCGTTTGGTATGCTGTCTGGCTGACCCCAGGTGCCGATACATGCTGTCTGACTGTGACACTAGCTCCTTGTGACGACGTCCCCTGCTTCCAACTCGTCTCCTCCTTCTCTCTGTGTCCCCCATTCTGAACTTTCCCCCTGTTCTTTTTCTCTTCGAGCAGGCACCCACGTGGCATCCACGGACACATCGTCATCATCAACCACTTCACTTGTATCTGACACCTCAGCAAAGGAAGCAGCAGCGGGTACAACATAATCATCATCATCACACTCCACGTCCATGTGTGTAATGCTGCCTGACTGAGACATATCCCTGTTATCTACATCCTCTGTCAATAATGGTTGCGCATCACTAATTTCATCCAACTGATGTGTAAATAACTCCTCTGAAGGATCAAGTGAAGCGGCTGTGGTGGCTGTGGTGGTAGTGGTGGTGGCGGGCGGGATAGTGGTAACTTGAGAGAAGGTGACCAAAGCTGAGCTGGAGGAGGATGGTGCGTCAAGGTTCTTAGCGGAAGCTGTTGAAGATTGGGTGTCCTGTGTAAGCCAGTCAACTATTTTCTCCAAATTTTTGGGGTTCAGGGTACATGGCCTCTGAACACTGGGCATTATTCCAGGGCCAGTGGAAATCACAGCACCACGACCACGACGGCCCCTGCGGGGTGGCCTGCCTCTGGCTGTCATTTTTTTTTAGATAAGTGGTACTATGCGTGCAAGGTACTGTGCCACCCTATATAAGTGGTGGGCAGTGGGCACAGTACAGTCTGTGTGGGCCTGACACACACTGGCTTGCAACTGGGATTATATCACAGAAAAATAATAAATTGAATTTGTTTTATCTACAAGGTATTTGTGAGTGACACCCTGTAATGGTATGAGTGGTGGCCTAGCAAGTGGCCACAGTACAGTCTGTGGGCCCGACACACATTGGCTTGCAACTGGGATTATATCACAGAAAAATAAATATTTTTTTATTTTTTTATCTGCAAGGTATTTGTGAGTGACACCCCGTAACGGTATGAGTGGTGGCCTAGCCAGTGGCCACAGTACAGTCTGTGGGCCAGACACACACTGGCTTGCAACTGGGATTATATCACAGAAAAATAATAAATTGCATTTTTTTATCTGCAAGGTATTTTTGAGTGACACCCTGTAATGGTATGAGTGGTGGCCTAGCAAGTGGCCACAGTACAGTCTGTGGGCCAGACACACCCTGGCTTGCAACTGGGATTATATCATAGAAAAATAATAAATATAATTTTTTTTTATCTGCAAGGTATTTGTGAGTGACACCCTGTAACGGTATGAGTGGTGGCCTAGCCAGTGGCCACAGTACAGTCTGTTGGCCAGACACACACTGGCTTACAACTGGGATTATATCACAGAAAAATAATAAATAGATTTTTTTTATCTGCAATGTATTGTGACACCCTGTATGAATGGTGTGCACACAGTACTGTCTCTGGGCCACACAGTCACTCACCTGCTTGCAACTACGATTATATCACAGATAAATAATATAAATTGACTTTTTTTTTATCTGCAAGATATTGTCTGTGACACCCTGTTTGAATGGTGTGCACACAGTACTGTCTCTGGGCCACACAGTCACTCACTGGCTTGCAACTGCGATTATATCACAGATAAATAATATAAATTGACTTTTTTTTCCTGCAAGGTATTGTCTGTGACACCCTGTATGAATGGTGTGCACACAGTACTGTCTGTGACTGAGCCTGCAGCCTCTCACACATGGGCAGCCAGGCAACTGCAATATATATATAAATTTAAAAAAAAAGCAGACTGACAGTTTTTTGGGGTGCTGTCAGGACGCTGTCCTTACAGCAGATGAGTCTGTGGACACAGAACACTGCCCTAGCTAACGCTTTCCCTATTAGATCAGCAGTAGCTACACTCTCCCTCCTCTCACTAAGAAAGCAGCTTCCGAATTAATCTAAAATGGATGCTGTCCAGGAGGTGGGAGGGTCTGGGGGGGGGAGGGTCTGTTGCTGACTGGCTGGAATGTGTCTGCTGACTGTGAGGTACAGGGTCAAAGTTTGCTCAATGATGATGCATAGGGGGCGGACCGAACATCGCACATGTTCGCCCGCCGCGGCGAATGAGAACAAGCCATGTTCGCCGGCGAATAGTTCGGGACATCACTAATCATTGGTGACCACTAGGGGGCGCCATTCTCATAAGTGCCATATTGTACATACTGTTATAGGTTTTAACAATGGCACATACATGCAGCGGCTACAATATTCTCCCTCTATGTCACTAACTGTGACGTCTGAGGTTTTTGCCTGAGTTTTGCTTTGAATAGCAGCCTTTAGGTACCGCCGCCACTTAGTATGCACATGCGCGGTCACGTGACTGCTAGATGCCTGATCACATGACCGCGAGTGCTCCATCGCATCCTCTGACGTCATCAGCCGTCAGGTCAGGGCCAATTCCGAATCGCTTCTATTTTATTCACTTGGGGTTTGATAACTCCATGTCCAATGATGTACCCCAGGCACTTAGTCTCCTCTAACCCTATTGCACATTTCTTTGGGTTAGCGGTTAGTCCAGTCTTCCTAAGGGAGTCCACTACAACCTATACTTTAGGTAGATAACTTTCCCAGTTGGTACTGTGGATGACAATATCGTCCAGGTAAGCTGATGGCGCCCCTGAGCCGTTGAAAAGTGGCAGGGGCGCTATGCAGACCAAAGGGTAACACCTTATATTGGTACAGCCCCTTTGGTGTGATGAATGCAGTTTTCTCTTTAGCAGCCTCCTTCAAGGGTACCTGCCAGTACCCTTTGGTGAGGTCCAAAGCAGAAAAATACCAGGCTTGGCCTAACCTCTCAATAAGCTCATCCACCCGAGGCATGGGATATGCATCAAATTTAGAGATCGCATTTAGTTTTCGGAAATCGTTACAAAACCGGATTGTCCCCTCCTGCTTGGGTATTAGCACTATAGGACTAGCCCATTCACTTTTAGACTCCTCAATGACGTCTAGCCTCAGCATCATCTGCACTTCCTCTGAGATGGCTTGTCCCCGAGCCTTGGGTACCAGGTATGGTTTTAGCCTGACTTTTTCCTAAAGCTCAGTGACAATGTCATGCCGAATTGTGGATATGCATCCAGGGAGATCTGAAAACACATCCGTGTTCCGGCTTATAAACTCCCTGGCCTCCAATTTTTTACAGGAACCTCGTAGGGCCTCTGCCACCTGGTCATAACCTTACCCGGGTGTCACCGCCAGTTCTGTAAGAAAGTCTGTGAGATGTTCTTCTCTACCTGCATGACGTTCTTTGTTTTGATTTCACTTCGTCATCTCCTTTCCTTCTCCCAGCTGTCACCTATTTACACTAATTGTCTCCCTTTTATATTCCCTCCCATACTGGCTCACTTTGCGGTTTATACTTCTTCCTGGATTGTGTTCACTGCTGGAGGCTGCTTCTGCTGATTCCTCAGATAAGTCTGTTTCCTTTATTTGTGTTTCCTTACTGGCTTGATTCTAGGTGACTCTGACTCCGTCCCTATTAAGTGCAGGGAGCCGGTGGTCGTGTCCCCTCACTATTATAAGGTTTTCAGGGGTCACATAGTATTAGGTACGTGGGCATGCAATCGTCTACCATAAAGACCTTTGCATGGGCATAGCAGTCAGGGAGAGCTCTAGGGGTTTTATAGGGCTCACCCATATGCTCCTTAGTTTGGGATCAAGCCAGTCGGATATTTATTTATAAGTTCCAGCTTTCTGCAACACTATCCGTGACACCGGGTTAAAGATCCGTACCCGAGCCTGACGATTATAGATCCGACTCTGGGCTCACTGAGCGGCCTCCGTATGCTCCCTGACAAGAGTCAAAACGGTCTCTATCCTCTGTTGCATTTTGGTAACATACTCAAGGACACTTTTATGCAGAGTGGGTTGCTGTTCCTACGCCTCTTTGGCTACTTCCAACAAACCACGAGGATGTATGCCATATAGCAATTCGAAGTGTGAGAACCCAGTAGAGTCCTGGGGCACCTCTCGCACAGTGAACATGACATAGGGCAGAAGAAGGTCCCACTCCTTCCCATCTTTAGACATCACCTGTCACGGCGGACAGGATATCAGATACACAGATAAATAAACCAACAAGTATCTAGGCAAGAAGCTGGGGATAAGGTCACCTCCTAGCAAATCCCTAACAGCTCTCCCTATACTGCTATGCCTACATTCAGACCGTTAAGGTGGGAATAATGTGTCCTCGTGTCTGGGCTGAAAATACCCTAGAATCACTGAGATGGTGAAGCCTGTTCCCTCAGAACCTGGAGGGGACAGACGTAACTCAAACAGCCAAGACAGCAAACAACAAGAAATCAGAAACCAACTTATCTTATCTGAGCAGGAACAGCCAATCCTTCCTTCCTTGCTTCCAAAGCCAGACAGAAGCTATAACCCACACGGAACACTGGGAGTGAGAGTAATTTAAACCAACGACCCCACCCAGTGCACCTGAAGGGAGGCGGATCTAGCACGACTCCAAAACAAAACAAAAAACTTAACACGTGCTGCTAATCTGGCAGACCTCCGCACATAGTCAGAGCAGGGCATGACATTTTTTTACATGTTTTTTTTGTGTTTTGTTAAACCTTTCAACCAGATCGTCCGTTTGCAGATGGTACACAGACATCCGTAACTGTTTTGTATGCAGCAACATACAGAGTTCCCTCATGACCTTGGACATAAAAGGGGTCCCCTGGTCAGTCAGAACCTCTTTAGGTAGCCCCACTAGAGAGAACATCTCCATTAGCTCCTTAGCTATAAGGGGGATGATGATTAATAATAAACATACATATCTAAATGGCGGGGATGGCTTGACTTGAGTCATCTACTGATCAGTGATCATCAGAGCATTAGAGCTGCAGGAATAAATAACATCTAAATGTCTGGTGGGGTATATGGGGGGGGGGGGGGTCGTGGGCTGATGGGGGGAGGGGGGTTAGATGAGCTAACCCAGCCCCCCTTCCCCCATCAGCCCTTGTCCTACCACCCCATCTACCCGTACCCCTGCAAAACTTGCTAGTTTTTATTCTGTCTTGTTGACAGGATTATGTTTATTTATATTAAGATTATGTGGTTATTATCTTATATGACTTGTTTTTGCACTTTATTTCTATCTTTATATGGATCTAAAGATGTTGTGCATTTGTTTACAGCTATAGTTAATTGGTACATTAAACTGTGCATATTTATGTGTGATTGCAACAGTAAGTATTTAGTAAAGACAAGTTGGGGGGGGGGCACACTTGGGCAGCTCAGCCTCTGTTGGTGGTGGACCTTGTCCCAGCCCTGCCCTGTCTCATAGGTATCAGTCACTTTCGTAGCAGGCCACAGTGCCGGGAAACCTGGGAAGTCTCTCTTGATTATAAGTTTGGAGTGTAAGTCTGTGGCAACTGCCACTTCGTAAGTCCACCTGCTGGCCCCTGTGGTTAGAGACACCAGAGCGGTGGGATAGTCCCCATGAATGCACATGACTCTGACTTTCCAGCCAGTATACTCAGCGGACCTTACCAAGGGAGCCCTTACTAGGGACACCAGACTCCCTGAGTCCAGCAGGGCCTCAGCTGGAGTGTCTCCCAGTTCCACCTGGCACAAGTGATTGAGAGTTTCTGGGGTACCTGCTGCACACAGCTTCCTGGTATATAATGACTGACGGAAGCCATAGTTCGTGTCCATGGGTTCCACATGATGTGGACAGTCAGCTCGTACATGGCCAGGCTCCCGACATCGCCAGCACACTATCGGAGCCTGGTCCACAGGGGGTACAACCCGGGCGGATTTGGTTAGCACAAGTCGCTGGGTCTGGGATGGAGATTTATAGGATTTCACTGCCCTCTCCCAAAAGAACCCCCCTGTAGATTCCGGGTAGCCTCAAAGTGTTCCACCTGGTTGGCCATCTCAAGAACATTACATGAAGAGACCTGGCTGATCCATTGCTGGAGGGGGTGGCAAAGCCCTCCAGAACATATCAGCTCATATTCTGTCCAGCATAGCCATGGGACTCAGCACATCAGGCTGTAGCCACTTTTCCAAAATCTCACCCTTTACAACTGTGGTAGTTGGCCGCTTGATCATCCGGCAAGTCGAAATACACACACTGGGAATCGGATGCCAGAAACGGAGCAAGACAACCTCAGCCCACTAGTCTCGGGGTAGCTTCTCCCTGGTGGCCACTTTCTGATACATCACCAGGTAGGTTTCGATGTTATCTGCGGGTGTCATCTTAGAAATCGCCCTACAGACTGCCTTCTGGGCATCGTGGATGCTCGGGGGTTGCTCCTGCTATCTGCAAAGCCATCACGTGTTGCAGCAGCAACTGGTTGGTCTCTTGCTGCTGCTTGTTAGCCTCTCGTTGTTGCAGGTTTGTCTCTCTCTGCTGCAGATTAGCCTCGATGAGGGCCTTCACAGCAGCCTCTATTTTGTCGTGGGACACGGGTTGTAATACCACTGGTTTGATGTATGACAACCGTGCCCAAAAATGCAAACCAAAAAATATTTTGGCATTCACGCCAGCCTCAATGCTCTTGCCCGTATCCTCCACCAATTTAGGACCCGGTCTGGAACGTGGGGAGTAGTCACCCACCCAACACTTACTCCCAGTAAGAGCTGTCCCGAATCAGCTTTTACAGCTATACTAAATGGCAAGGTGTCAAACAGTAACTGCTGATGACCAATGAAAACTGTCTCTTAGGCCTCATGCACACGGCCGTGTTCTGCGGCTGAGAGCGGACCGAGGAAACCCGGCCGGGATTCCTGCTGTAGTATAGTGTATTACTGTACAGCAGCGGCTGCATGAAGCGCACGGCATCATAGCAACCAATGATGCCGTGCGCTCATGCTGTCAGCAGGAATCCCGGCTGGGTTTCCATGGTCTGCTCTCGGCCGCAGAACACGGCTGTGTGCATGAGGCCTTAGGCCTCATGCACACGACCGTATTTTGTTTCCGTGTCTGATCAATTTTTTGGCGGATAGAATGCGGACCCATTCATTTCAATGGGTCCGCAGAAAACGTGGACAGCATACTGTGTGCTGTCCGCATCAGTATGTCCGTTCCGTTAAAAAAAAATGCATGTCCTATTTTTTCCTAATTTGCGGACAAGGATAGGCATTATTACAATGGATCCGCAAAAAAAAAAAGGATGCCATACGGAAAACACATACGGTCATGTGCATGTAGCCTTACTTCACCGAGGCCAGGAACCTCGGTGACACATACCTTCTGTCAAAGACGGTCCCTTGCGTCGTTCTATACTCCCCAAAAAAAGGAATAAAAAGCAATCAAAGGGTCATATGTTCCACAAAATCGCACCAATATAAACTCTCAGCTCTATTAATTGAAAAATAAAAAATGTTATTTGTCCCAAAATATGCCACAAATATTTTTTTTCAAAAAGGTACATTTACTGTGCAAAGGTAGTAAAACATACTACTAGTAAAAAATATAAATTTGTTAACATGATAACATTCTATTTATGCCACACAGTAAATTCAGAAAATGTATAATGCAAAAAACATTTAATAATTTAAATGTACCTCAAAATGGTGCCATAAAAAAATGTCATCCTGAAAAAAAATAAAACAAGCCCTGATACAGCTACATCAAGAAGTGATTAGTGTTGAGGCATCCAAAGTCAAATTCGATCCGAAGTATAAGAATAATTTGATTTGCAACTAATCCGAATTTCCTGGCGCTTCATTGTAACAAATTGATTTTTTCCTAAAACGGCAGTGACTTATGTGTTATAAAGTTAAAGTAAAATGTCTGGGAACAAGAGATCACCCATAATGCAGTGCAGCCAGCCAATCAGCAGCTAGCTAGCCCTTGTGATGTCACAGCCCTATAAAAATCCTAATCCTGCCTGGTCTCAGCCATTTTACAGTGAAATGAGCATAGAGAAAGATGTGACAAGGAACAGTGTTTAAGAAAGCTGTAATTGTAGAATCTTGGATAGGGAGACTACAGAGACAGTGTAGGAAGACCATAGATAGAGTTTTTATACACTGTAGGGACAGTGCAGGCTGTGAAGCTAGAAGCTGAAAGGATCCATAGGAGACAGCTCAGTTTGTGTCAATCCCTGCACAGATATATCTAAATGAACAGTATCCACATTGTTTAATAGATAGGTAATTCTATTACTCCTTGCTTCTCAGATTGGGTAAATAAGCAGTCTAATTGAAATATAATTGGGGTGTCCATTGTTTAATAGATACACAATTCTATTATGCCTTGATTCTCAAATTGGGGTGAATAAGTAGTGTAACCTAACCATTATTGGGGTGTCCCCTTTGTTTAATAGATATGCAGATCTATTATGCCTTGATTCTCAAATTGGGTGAATACGCTATCTATTTTTACTGTTATTGCTGTGCCCACCTTGTTTATTAGATAAGCAGGTCTATTACGCCTTGATTCTCACATTGGGGTGAATAAATAGTGTAACTTAACTGTTATTGCAGTGCCCACCTTGTTAAATAGATAAGTAATTCCATTAGGCCTTGATTCTCAAATTGGTGTGAATAAGCTGTCTAATACAACTGTTATTGGGGTGTCCACATTGACACTGAATAACTTATTTTACATATACATTTACTGTTATAGTACAGTATGTCTAACAGACAGGTTCCAGGGCCCTCTGAGGGAACGGGCAGTGGCAAAAATGTTGCTGGAGATGGTAGAAGTAGCAGCAAAATAAGAAAGGAGTGGTAGCAGGAGCCACAGCAACAGGCCACAGCTGCCACTGTCATCTAGGAGTCATGTTTCGACAAGCAATCTAGCTGTCATTGAATGGTTGACTTGGTCTTCAACATCATCTTAACTGACATCAGACACTTATAGCCAGGAGTCATGGGTTCCTCTGATTCCACACTTAGTTGGTATGGCCCAAGGCATGACAGTGAGACAGTGGCAGGATGGCAGTGTGCAGCTGAGCCAAACGTGCCTGGGATAGATTGTCTGCTACTCAGGAGCCTACCTGTCTGGAAACAAATAGTGGTGCATGGGTTCATAGAGGCATCCGCAGCCAGTCGGCACGCAATGAGGGTTAAAATGCCATACTAGCCGACGTGGTAAATTTTCAATTGCTGCATCTCCCAGAAACTCAATTGATTACTGAGGCAATTGCAAAAAGACAACAGTGTGTGTGCACTCATCCAACGGCGCAGAAGCTGAATGTGCTCCTGGCCAAGTTGCTGGTAATACAGTGCCCCTCTTTCCATGTGGTTGACTCTGCGTATTTAAAAAAAAACTGATGGCTTGTGCCGAGCCAAGGTGGAGAGTCCAAAGCCGTCATTAAGTCTCTAAAAACTGTACCAGCCCAGCACACGTATGTGGAGCAGAAGGTGGGCCAGTCTTTGAACCTGTCAATGCCTGGGACAGTTCAGCACCGACATGTGGAGCATTAACTATGGACAAGGACAATATATGTCCTTTACACCCACTGGGTATATGTAGTTCCTGCCAAGGAACACCAGCAACTTGGCCAGGTGATGGCAATGCCGCCTATATGATTCTGGCACCAATGTCCTGCTCTGCTTCCTCATCCTCCACCTTGTCCTCAGCTTCCACTGTAGGCACAGTTCTGAGTGGTCCTTCAGTATACCAACTATGCAAAGCATGGCGGTGTCACTCTGTTCTACACCTGGCCACCCTGGGTGAACAGAGTCACACCAGTGAGGAACTGCTCCATATCATCAACCAAGAAATCGAATCCTGGCTGTCTCCTCACCAACTGAATATAGCAACCATGGTCACCAATAACAAGAAGAACATTCTATCGGTGCTGCATCAGCTAGACTTAACCACCCTGGTCAGCTAGACTTAACCACTTTTTACTTTGCTTTGTGAATGCTAACTATGAGGCAAACATCTAATAAGGGACGCGGTCGTGGTGGTGGTGTTGGTGGAGCCTCTGGTGCAGGGAGAGGACGTGGGCGTTCTGCCACAGCTACACGTCCTACTGAAACTACTACCTCAGGTCCCAGTAGCCGCCAGAATCTACAGCGATATTTGGTCGGACCTAATGCCGTTCTAAGGATGGTAAGGCCTGAGCAAGTACAGGCACTAGTCAATTGGGTGGCCGACAGTGGATCCAGCACATTCACATTATCTCCCACCCAGTCTTCTTTAGAAAGGGCACAGGTGGTGCCTGAAGCCCATGCCCATCAGTCTGTCACATCACCCCCATGCATATCGAGGCACCTGTCTGAGCCTCAAGTCATGCAGCAATCTCTTATGCTGTTTGAAGACTCTGCTGGCAGGGTTTCCCAAGGGCATCCACCTAGCCCTTCCCCAGGGGTGGAAGAGATAGAATGCACTGACGCACAACCACTTATGTTTCCTGATGAGGACATGGGAATACCACCTCAGCATGTCTCTGATGATGACAAAACACAGGTGCCAACTGCTGCGGTCAGGGAGGAAGACTGGGTGGAAGATGATGCAGGGGACGATGAGGTCCTAGACCCCACATGGAATGAAGGTTGTGCCACTGACTTTCAGAGTTCGGAGGAAGAGGCAGTGGTGAGACCGAGCCAACAGCGTAGCAAAAGTGGGAGCAGGGTGAAAAAGCAGAGCAGCCGTCGCCAAAACAGTTTGCCTGCTACTTGCCACTGTCACCAGGGACCGAGCACACCAAAGGCAGCTTCAAGGAGTTCCCTGGCATGGCACTTCTTCACACAATGTGCTGACGACAAGACCGGAGTGGTTTGCACACTGTGCCATCAGAGCCAGAAGTGAGGCATTAACGTTCTGAACCTTAGCACAACCTGCATGACCAGGGTTCTACATGCGAGACACGTGCTGCAGTGGAGTAAGCACCTTCAAAACCAAGAAAGGGCTCAGGCCTCTCCTGCTCCCTCTTCTGCCTCGGCCTCTTCCTTCGCCTCTGGAGGAAAGTTGGCACCTGCCGCCCAGCAAGCAGAGGATGTGCCACCAACAACACCACCTCCATCACCAAGGATCTCCACCATGTCACACGAAAGAGTTCAGCTCTCCATCTCACAAACCTTTGATAGAAAGTGTAAATTCCCACCTAGCCACCCTTGATCCCTGGCCCTGAATGCCAGCATTTCTAAACTACTGGCTTTTGAAATGCTGTCATTCAGGCTGGTGGAGACGGACAGCTTCAAACAGCTCATGTCGCTTGCTGTCCCACAGTACGTCGTTCCCAGCCGCCACTACTTCTCCAGGAGAGCTGTGCCCTCCCTGCACAACCAAGTATCGTATAAAATCAAGTGTGCACTGCGCAACGCCATCTGTGGCAAGGTCAACCTAACCACAGATATGTGGACCAGTAAGCACGGCTAGGGATGCTACATCTCCCTAACTGCACACTGGGTAAATGTAGTGGTGGCTGGGCCCCAGGCGGAGAACTGTTTGGCGCATGTCCTTCCACCGCCAAGGATCACAGGGCATCACTCTTTGCCTCCTGTTGCCTCCTCCTCCTACTCGGCTTCCTCCTCCTCTTCTACCACCTCCTCATCCGGTCAGCGACAGACCTTCACCACCAAATTCAGCACTGTCACCGCCAGACATCTGAGAAGCTCTGACAGACGTTCTTCAGAACCTCCTGCTTGAGGTTCTTTTGTTTTGCTTTCGTTTTGTCATCTTGTTTCCCTCTCTCAGCTGTCATCTAGTTGCACTGATTGCATCCCTTTAAATCCCCTCCCATACTGCATCACTTTGCGGTTTATACAACTTCCTGGAGTGTCTACATGCTGGATGCTACAACTGAAGCTTCTACAGATAAGTCTGTTCATTGATTTGTGTTTTCCTGTTTGCTCGATCCTAGGTGACCCTGACTCCTTCCGTATTAATTGTAGGGAGCCGGTGTTCATGTCCCCTCACTATTATAGGGTGTTCAGGTGTCATACAGTCGAGGCACGAGGGCATGCAATTTTCTATCATAGAGATCTTTGCATGGGCTGAGAAGACAAGGAGAGTTTCAGGGCTTAAATAGGGGTCACCCTTTTGTTCCTTAGTTGGGATCAAGCCAGTCGGATCCTTATTTGTAACGTCTTGTTTTCTGTTACACCATCCATGACATTATAAACCGCCAAAACCGTCTTAAGCATGAATCCGGTTTCAACATTGATTGACTGCATGCAGGGCCTTTCACTGGAGGTAGCAGATCTCCGGAAAACTGTCTCTCAGTTTGAGGTGACTGTTTCTGCTTGCGTTCATGGAATTTGTTCTGAGCCTAAAATCTCGCTTCCGGATACGTTCTCCGGGGGTAGTGAGAATTTTGTTCATTTTAGAGAGGCTTGCAAACTCCATTTTCGCCTACTTCCCCATTCCTCTGGTGATGAGGAGCAGAGGGTGGGGATCATCATCTCGCTGCTCAGGGATAACGCTCAGTCTTGGGCCTTTTCGCTGCCGGTAGGGGCACGTTCAGTGGATGAATTTTTTTTTAGCCCTGGGTCAGATATATGATGATGAGTCTAGACTACGTCTTTTATGCCAGGGTAAACAGTCCGCAGAGTTATACTGTTCAGAATTTCGGAGATGGGCAGCTGATACTGATTGGAATGATGCTGCACTCCGAAGTCAATTTTGCCATGGTCTTTCAGAGGGATTGAAAGATGCATTTGCCTTTCATGAGAGACCTAACTCCTTGGACTCTGCCATGTCTCGGGCTGTTCGTATTGACAGGCGTCTTAGAGAGAGAGGAGAGATCTCTCCTTCCTGTCATACTCAGTCCAAGGACAGTGCGGCGGCCTCATTCAGTGCGCAGGGGTCCCAGTCTCTCTCAATCCCTTCTGAGCAGGAGCCCATGCAGCTGGGTTTGCTTGCCTCTGACAATAGAAGATTCAGCTCTCGGAGGAGGGTTTGTTTCTGTTGTGGAGGTATAAATCATTTGGCAAATGTTTGTCCCTCTAGGAGATTCAGGCAGTTTTTTGAGAGTAATAAAGAAACAAAAAGAAAAAAATCCTCTAAAATCCTCTGTTACTATTGGCAAGGTTGATGCGGAAATTGAAGGTTTTCCGTTTGCTTGTAGTTCCTGTTTTGTCCTACCTGCCAGGGTGGCGCTAGAGAGCAAGAACATTTTTTGTGAGATTTTTGTAGATAGTGGAGCAGCTGTCAATCTCATTGATAATCAATTTGCTATAACACATGGTTTCCAGGTAGGTACTTTGGGAAAGGATATACCTGTTTTTGCTATTGATTCCGCTCCACTTTCTCAGAAATCGTTAAAGGGCATAGTTCACAATATCCGTTTGATTGTGAGTGATACTCATGTTAAGGATGAGTCATGTTTCGTCCTAAGCAGGTTGCCTACTCCTCTAGTGTTGGGGCTACCCTGGCTCACTAAACATAACCCCACCATTGAATGGCAAGCGAGGCAAATAAATGGTTGGAGTGACTTTTGCAGAGAGAATTGCCTCACGACATCTGTGTCAGAGGTTTCTACTAAGACTGTACCATCTTTTTTCGGATGTGTTTTCTGAGAGTGGTGTTCAGTAGGGATGAGCGAACTCGAACTGTATAGTTCGGGTTCGTACCGAATTTTGGGGTGTCCGTGACACGGACCCGAACCCGGACATTTTCGTAAAAGTCCGGGTTCGGGTTCGGTGTTCGTCGCTTTCTTCGCGCTTTTGTGACGCTTTCTTGGCGCTTTTTGAAAGGCTGCAAAGCAGCCAATCAACAAGCGTCATACTACTTGCCCCAAGAGGCCATCACAGCCATGCCTACTATTGGCATGGCTGTGATTGGCCAGAGCACCATGTGACCCAGCCTCTATTTAAGCTGGAGTCACATAGCGCCGCCCGTCACTCTGCTCTGATTAGCGTAGGGAGAGGTTGCGGCTGCGACAGTAGGGCGAGATTAGGCAGATTAACTCCTCCAAAGGACTTGATTAACTGATCGATCTGCAGCTGTGGATCATTGAGCTGCTGATCCTCAATTGCTCACTGTTTTTAGGCTGCCCAGACCGTTTGTCAGTCACATTTTTCTGGGGTGATCGGCGGCCATTTTGTGTCTTGTGGTGCGCCAGCACAAGCTGCGACCAAGTGCATTTAACCCTCAATGGTGTGGTTGTTTTTTGGCTAAAGCCTACATCAGGGTGAAGCTGTCACACCAAGTGCATTTAACCAGCAATAGTCTGTTCATTTTTTGGCCATATACAAAATCAGGGGCAAGCTGCGCCTGTCACCAAGTGCATTTAACCCTCAATGGTGTGGTTGTTTTTTGGCTAAAGCCTACATCAGGGTGAAGCTGTCACACCAAGTGCATTTAACCAGCAATAGTCTGTTCATTTTTTGGCCATATACTAAATCAGGGGCAAGCTGCGCCTGTCACCAAGTGCATTTAACCCTCAATGGTGTGGTTGTTTTTTGGCTAAAGCCTACATCAGGGTGAAGCTGTCACACCAAGTGCATTTAACCAGCAATAGTCTGTTTATTTTTTGGCCATATCCCAGTCTAATTCTGTCACTAAATCCATACCGGTCACCCAGCGCCTAAATACTAGGCCTCAAATTTATATCCCGCTAAATCTGTCCTTAGTGCTGTAGCTGGGCGAGTTATTTAGTGTCCGTTCAAGCACATTTCTTGTTCTGGGTTGAAATACAATTCCCAATTTAGCAATTTCATAATTTAGTGGTTTCTGCTATATCAGAGCTATTTGAAATCTATCCCTAAAAGGGTATATAATATTCAAGGTGCACATTGGGTCATTCAGAATAACTTCACACACACCCGCTACTGTGTATTTCCAAGTCTAATTCTGGCACTAAACCCATACCTGTCACCCAGCGCCTAAATACTAGGCCTCAAATTTATATCCAGCTAAATCTGTCCCTAGTGCTGTAGCTGGGCGAGTTATTTAGTGTCCGTTCAAGCACATTTCTTGTTCTGGGTTGAAATACAATTCCCAATTTAGCAATTTCATAATTTAGTGGTTTCTGCTATATCAGAGCTATTTGAAATCTATCCCTAAAAGGGTATATAATATTCAAGGTGCACATTGGGTCATTCAGAATAACTTCACACACACCCGCTACTGTGTATTTCCAAGTCTAATTCTGGCACTAAACCCATACCTGTCACCCAGCGCCTAAATACTAGGCCTCAAATTTATATCCCGCTAAATCTGTCCTTAGTGCTGTAGCTGGGCGAGTTATTTAGTGTCCGTTCAAGCACATTTCTTGTTCTGGGTTGAAATACAATTCCCAATTTAGCAATTTCATAATTTAGTGGTTTCTGCTATATCAGAGCTATTTGAAATCTATCCCTAAAAGGGTATATAATATTCAAGGTGCACATTGGGTCATTCAGAATAACTTCACACACACCCGCTACTGTGTATTTCCAAGTCTAATTCTGGCACTAAACCCATACCTGTCACCCAGCGCCTAAATACTAGGCCTCAAATTTATATCCCGCTAAATCTGTCCTTAGTGCTGTAGCTGGGCGAGTTATTTAGTGTCCGTTCAAGCACATTTCTTGTTCTGGGTTGAAATACAATTCCCAATTTAGCAATTTCATAATTTAGTGGTTTCTGCTATATCAGAGCTATTTGAAATCTATCCCTAAAAGGGTATATAATATTCAAGGTGCACATTGGGTCATTCAGAATAACTTCACACACACCCGCTACTGTGTATTTCCAAGTCTAATTCTGGCACTAAACCCATACCTGTCACCCAGCGCCTAAATACTAGGCCTCAAATTTATATCCAGCTAAATCTGTCCCTAGTGCTGTAGCTGGGCGAGTTATTTAGTGTCCGTTCAAGCACATTTCTTGTTCTGGGTTGAAATACAATTCCCAATTTAGCAATTTCATAATTTAGTGGTTTCTGCTATATCAGAGCTATTTGAAATCTATCCCTAAAAGGGTATATAATATTCAAGGTGCACATTGGGTCATTCAGAATAACTTCACACACACCCGCTACTGTGTATTTCCAAGTCTAATTCTGGCACTAAACCCATACCTGTCACCCAGCGCCTAAATACTAGGCCTCAAATTTATATCCCGCTAAATCTGTCCTTAGTGCTGTAGCTGGGCGAGTTATTTAGTGTCCGTTCAAGCACATTTCTTGTTCTGGGTTGAAATACAATTCCCAATTTAGCAATTTCATAATTTAGTGGTTTCTGCTATATCAGAGCTATTTGAAATCTATCCCTAAAAGGGTATATAATATTCAAGGTGCACATTGGGTCATTCAGAATAACTTCACACACACCCGCTACTGTGTATTTCCAAGTCTAATTCTGGCACTAAACCCATACCTGTCACCCAGCGCCTAAATACTAGGCCTCAAATTTATATCCCGCTAAATCTGTCCCTAGTGCTGTAGCTGGGCGAGTTATTTAGTGTCCGTTCAAGCACATTTCTTGTTCTGGGTTGAAATACAATTCCCAATTTAGCAATTTCATAATTTAGTGGTTTCTGCTATATCAGAGCTATTTGAAATCTATCCCTAAAAGGGTATATAATATTCAAGGTGCACATTGGGTCATTCAGAATAACTTCACACACACCCGCTACTGTGTATTTCCAAGTCTAATTCTGGCACTAAACCCATACCTGTCACCCAGCGCCTAAATACTAGGCCTCAAATTTATATCCAGCTAAATCTGTCCCTAGTGCTGTAGCTGGGCGAGTTATTTAGTGTCCGTTCAAGCACATTTCTTGTTCTGGGTTGAAATACAATTCCCAATTTAGCAATTTCATAATTTAGTGGTTTCTGCTATATCAGAGCTATTTGAAATCTATCCCTAAAAGGGTATATAATATTCAAGGTGCACATTGGGTCATTCAGAATAACTTCACACACACCCGCTACTGTGTATTTCCAAGTCTAATTCTGGCACTAAACCCATACCTGTCACCCAGCGCCTAAATACTAGGCCTCAAATTTATATCCCGCTAAATCTGTCCTTAGTGCTGTAGCTGGGCGAGTTATTTAGTGTCCGTTCAAGCACATTTCTTGTTCTGGGTTGAAATACAATTCCCAATTTAGCAATTTCATAATTTAGTGGTTTCTGCTATATCAGAGCTATTTGAAATCTATCCCTAAAAGGGTATATAATATTCAAGGTGCACATTGGGTCATTCAGAATAACTTCACACACACCCGCTACTGTGTATTTCCAAGTCTAATTCTGGCACTAAACCCATACCTGTCACCCAGCGCCTAAATACTAGGCCTCAAATTTATATCCCGCTAAATCTGTCCCTAGTGCTGTAGCTGGGCGAGTTATTTAGTGTCCGTTCAAGCACATTTCTTGTTCTGGGTTGAAATACAATTCCCAATTTAGCAATTTCATAATTTAGTGGTTTCTGCTATATCAGAGCTATTTGAAATCTATCCCTAAAAGGGTATATAATATTCAAGGTGCACATAGGGTCATTCAGAATAACTTCACACACCCGCTACTGTGCATTTCCAAATCTAATTCTGTCACTAAACCCATACCTGTCACCCAGCGCCTAAATACTAGGCCTCAAATTTATATCCCGCTAAATCTCTCGTTACCGCTGTCCTGTTGTGGCTGGGAAAGTTATTTAGTGTCCGTCAAAGCACATTTTTTGTTCTGGGTTGAAATACAATTCCCAATTTAGCAATTTCATAATTTAGTCGTTTCTGCTATATCAGAGCTATTTGAAATCTATCCCTAAAAGGGTAGATCATATTGAAGGTGCACATAGGGTCATTCAGAATAACTTCACACACACGCTTCTGTGCATTTCCAAGTCTAATTCTGTCACTAAATCCATACCGGTCACCCAGCGCCTAAATACTAGGCCTCAAATTTATATCCCGCTGAATTTGAATACAATACATTGGGCCAAATAATATATTTGTTGTTGTGGTGAACCATAACAATGAGAAAAACATCTAGTAAGGGACGCGGACGTGGACATGGTCGTGGTGGTGTTAGTGGACCCTCTGGTGCTGGGAGAGGACGTGGCCGTTCTGCCACATCCACACGTCCTAGTGTACCAACTACCTCAGGTCCCAGTAGCCGCCAGAATTTACAGCGATATATGGTGGGGCCCAATGCCGTTCTAAGGATGGTAAGGCCTGAGCAGGTACAGGCATTAGTCAATTGGGTGGCCGACAGTGGATCCAGCACGTTCACATTATCTCCCACCCAGTCTTCTGCAGAAAGCGCACAGATGGCGCCTGAAAACCAACCCCATCAGTCTGTCACATCACCCCCATGCATACCAGGGAAACTGTCTCAGCCTCAAGTTATGCAGCAGTCTCTTATGCTGTTTGAAGACTCCGCTGGCAGGGTTTCCCAAGGGCATCCACCTAGCCCTTCCCCAGCGGTGAAAGACATAGAATGCACTGACGCACAACCACTTATGTTTCCTGATGATGAGGACATGGGAATACCACCTCAGCATGTCTCTGATGATGACGAAACACAGGTGCCAACTGCTGCGTCTTTCTGCAGTGTGCAGACTGAACAGGAGGTCAGGGATCAAGACTGGGTGGAAGACGATGCAGGGGACGATGAGGTCCTAGACCCCACATGGAATGAAGGTCGTGCCACTGACTTTCACAGTTCGGAGGAAGAGGCAGTGGTGAGACCGAGCCAACAGCGTAGCAAAAGAGGGAGCAGTGGGCAAAAGCAGAACACCCGCCGCCAAGAGACTCCGCCTGCTACTGACCGCCGCCATCTGGGACCGAGCACCCCAAAGGCAGCTTCAAGGAGTTCCCTGGCATGGCACTTCTTCAAACAATGTGCTGACGACAAGACCCGAGTGGTTTGCACGCTGTGCCATCAGAGCCTGAAGCGAGGCATTAACGTTCTGAACCTGAGCACAACCTGCATGACCAGGCACCTGCATGCAAAGCATGAACTGCAGTGGAGTAAACACCTTAAAACCAAGGAAGTCACTCAGGCTCCCCCTGCTACCTCTTCTGCTGCTGCCGCCTCGGCCTATTCTGCTGCTGCCGCCTCGGCCTCTTCCTCCGCCTCTGGAGGAACGTTGGCACCTGCCGCCCAGCAAACAGGGGATGTACCACCAACACCACCACCACCACCTCCGTCACCAAGCGTCTCAACCATGTCACACGCCAGCGTTCAGCTCTCCATCTCACAAACATTTGATAGAAAGCGTAAATTCCCACCTAGCCACCCTCGATCCCTGGCCCTGAATGCCAGCATTTCTAAACTACTGGCCTATGAAATGCTGTCATTTAGGCTGGTGGACACAGACAGCTTCAAACAGCTCATGTCGCTTGCTGTCCCACAGTATGTTGTTCCCAGCCGGCACTACTTCTCCAAGAGAGCCGTGCCTTCCCTGCACAACCAAGTATCCGATAAAATCAAGTGTGCACTGCGCAACGCCATCTGTGGCAAGGTCCACCTAACCACAGATACGTGGACCAGTAAGCACGGCCAGGGACGCTATATCTCCCTAACTGCACACTGGGTAAATGTAGTGGCAGCTGGGCCCCAGGCGGAGAGCTGTTTGGCGCACGTCCTTCCGCCGCCAAGGATCGCAGGGCAACATTCTTTGCCTCCTGTTGCCACCTCCTCCTTCTCGGCTTCCTCCTCCTCTTCTTCCACCTGCTCATCCAGTCAGCCACACACCTTCACCACCAACTTCAGCACAGCCCGGGGTAAACGTCAGCAGGCCATTCTGAAACTCATATGTTTGGGGGACAGGCCCCACACCGCACAGGAGTTGTGGCGGGGTATAGAACAACAGACCGACGAGTGGTTGCTGCCGGTGAGCCTCAAGCCCGGCCTGGTGGTGTGTGATAATGGGCGAAATCTCGTTGCAGCTCTGGGACTAGCCAATTTGACGCACATCCCTTGCTTGGCGCATGTGCTGAATTTGGTGGTGCAGAAGTTCATTCACAACTACCCCGACATGTCAGAGCTGCTGCATAAAGTGCGGGCCGTCTGTTCGCGCTTCCGGCGTTCACATCCTGCTGCTGCTCGCCTGTCTGCGCTACAGCGTAACTTCGGCCTTCCCGCTCACCGCCTCATATGCGACGTGCCCACCAGGTGGAACTCCACCTTGCACATGCTGGACAGACTGTGCGAGCAGCAGCAGGCCATAGTGGAGTTTCAGCTGCAGCACGCACGGGTCAGTCGCACTACAGAACAGCACCACTTCACCACCAATGACTGGGCCTCCATGCGAGACCTGTGTGCCCTGTTGCGCTGTTTCGAGTACTCCACCAACATGGCCAGTGGCGATGACACCGTTATCAGCGTTACAATACCACTTCTATGTCTCCTTGAGAAAACACTTAGGGCGATGATGGAAGAGGAGGTGGCCCAGGAGGAGGAGGAGGAGGAGGAGGAAGAGGGGTCATTTTTAGCACTTTCAGGCCAGTCTCTTCGAAGTGACTCAGAGGGAGGTTTTTGGCAACAGCAGAGGCCAGGTACAAATGTGGCCAGCCAGGGCCCACTACTGGAGGACGAGGAGGACGAGGATGAGGAGGAGGTGGAGGAGGATGAGGATGAAGCATGGTCACAGCGGGGTGGCACCCAACGCAGCTCGGGTCCATCACTGGTGCGTGGCTGGGGGGAAAGGCAGGACGATGACGATACGCCTCCCACAGAGGACAGCTTGTCCTTACCCCTGGGCAGCCTGGCACACATGAGCGACTACATGCTGCAGTGCCTGCGCAACGACAGCAGAGTTGCCCACATTTTAACCTGTGCGGACTACTGGGTTGCCACCCTGCTGGATCCACGCTACAAAGACAATGTGCCCACCTTACTTCCTGCACTGGAGCGTGATAGGAAGATGCGCGAGTACAAGCGCACGTTGGTAGACGCGCTACTGAGAGCATTCCCAAATGTCACAGGGGAACAAGTGGAAGCCCAAGGCCAAGGCAGAGGAGGAGCAAGAGGTCGCCAAGGCAGCTGTGTCACGGCCAGCTCCTCTGAGGGCAGGGTTAGCATGGCAGAGATGTGGAAAACTTTTGTCAACACGCCACAGCTAACTGCACCACCACCTGATACGCAACGTGTTAGCAGGAGGCAACATTTCACTAACATGGTGGAACAGTACGTGTGCACACCCCTCCACGTACTGACTGATGGTTCGGCCCCATTCAACTTCTGGGTCTCTAAATTGTCCACGTGGCCAGAGCTAGCCTTTTATGCCTTGGAGGTGCTGGCCTGCCCGGCAGCCAGCGTTTTGTCTGAACGTGTATTCAGCACGGCAGGGGGCGTCATTACAGACAAACGCAGCCGCCTGTCTACAGCCAATGTGGACAAGCTGACGTTCATAAAAATGAACCAGGCATGGATCCCACAGGACCTGTCCGTCCCTTGTCCAGATTAGACATTAACTACCTCCCCATAACCATATATTATTGGACTCCAGGGCACTTCCTCATTCAATCCTATTTTTATTTTCATTTTACCATTATATTGCGAGGCTACCCAAAGTTGAATGAACCTCTCCTCTGCCTGTGTGCTAGGCCTAAATATATGCCAATGGACTGTTGCAGTGGTGGCTGACGTGAAGCCTCATTCTCTGCTATGACATGCAGACTGATTCTCTGCTGACATGAAGACAGATTCTCTGTTACGGGACCTCCCTCCTCTGCCTGGGTGCTGGGCCTAAATATATGCCAATGGACTGTTGCAGTGGTGGCTGACATGAAGCCTGATTCTCTGCTATGACATGCAGACTAATTCTCTGCTGACATGAAGCCAGATTGTCTGTTACGGGACCTCTCTCCTCTGCCTGGGTGCTGGGCCTAAATTTATGACAATGGACTGTTGCAGTGGTGGCTGACGTGAAGCCTGATTCTCTGCTATGACATGCAGACTGATTCTCTGCTGACATGAAGCCAGATTGTCTGTTACGGGACCTCTCTGCTCTGCCTGTGTGCTAGGCCTAAATATATGCCAATGGACTGTTGCAGTGGTGGCTGACGTGAAGCCTCATTCTCTGCTATGACATGCAGACTGATTCTCTGCTGACATGAAGCCAGATTGTCTGTTACGGGACCTCTCTGCTCTGCCTGTGTGCTAGGCCTAAATATATGCCAATGGACTGTTGCAGTGGTGGCTGACGTGAAGCCTGATTCTCTGCTATGACATGCAGACTGATTCTCTGCTGACATGAAGCCAGATTGTCTGTTACGGGACCTCTCTGCTCTGCCTGTGTGCTAGGCCTAAATATATGCCAATGGACTGTTGCAGTGGTGGGTGACGTGAAGCCTCATTCTCTGCTATGACATGCAGACTGATTCTCTGCTGACATGAAGACAGATTCTCTGTTACGGGACCTCCCTCCTCTGCCTGGGTGCTGGGCCTAAATATATGCCAATGGACTGTTGCAGTGGTGGCTGACATGAAGCCTGATTCTCTGCTATGACATGCAGACTAATTCTCTGCTGACATGAAGCCAGATTGTCTGTTACGGGACCTCTCTCCTCTGCCTGGGTGCTGGGCCTAAATTTATGACAATGGACTGTTGCAGTGGTGGCTGACGTGAAGCCTGATTCTCTGCTATGACATGCAGACTGATTCTCTGCTGACATGAAGCCAGATTGTCTGTTACGGGACCTCTCTGCTCTGCCTGTGTGCTAGGCCTAAATATATGCCAATGGACTGTTGCAGTGGTGGCTGACGTGAAGCCTCATTCTCTGCTATGACATGCAGACTGATTCTCTGCTGACATGAAGCCAGATTGTCTGTTACGGGACCTCTCTGCTCTGCCTGTGTGCTAGGCCTAAATATATGCCAATGGACTGTTGCAGTGGTGGGTGACGTGAAGCCTCATTCTCTGCTATGACATGCAGACTGATTCTCTGCTGACATGAAGCCAGATTCTCTGTTACGGGACCTCTCTCCTCTGCCTGTGTGTGTGCTGGGCCTAAATATATGCCAATGGACTGTTGCAGTGGTGGCTGACGTGAAGCCTGATTCTCTGCTATGACATGCAGACTGATTCTCTGCTGACATGAAGCCAGATTGTCTGTTACGGGACCTCTCTCCTCTGCCTGTGTGTGTGCTGGGCCTAAATATATGCCAATGGACTGTTGCAGTGGTGGCTGACGTGAAGCCTCATTCTCTGCTATGACATGCAGACTAATTCTCTGCTGACATGAAGACAGATTCTCTGTTACGGGACCTCTCTCCTCTGCCTGGGTGCCGGGGCCTAAATATCTGAGAATGGACTGTTCCAGTGGTGGGTGATGGGAAGCCAGATTCTCTGCTATGGAACCTCTCTCCAATTGATTTTGGTTAATTTTTATTTATTTAATTTTTATTTTAATTCATTTCCCTATCCACATTTGTTTGCAGGGGATTTACCTACATGTTGCTGCCTTTTGCAGCCCTCTAGCTCTTTCCTGGGCTGTTTTACAGCCTTTTTAGTGCCGAAAAGTTCGGGTCCCCATTGACTTCAATGGGGTTCGGGTTCGGGACGAAGTTCGGATCGGGTTCGGATCCCGAACCCGAACATTTCCGGGATGTTCGGCCGAACTTCTCGAACCCGAACATCCAGGTGTTCGCTCAACTCTAGTGTTCAGGAGTTGCACAGGGAGTATGATTGCCCTATTAATCTCATCCCAGGCGCCAAGCTGCCTAAATCTCGTTTATACACTCTCTCCCAACCTAAAAGGGTCGCTATGCGTGCTTATATCTCTGAGAGCCTGAGAAAGTCTGGATTTCAGGGAGCTGAACAGTATCACAATTCGTGACCGTTATCCGTTTCCTCTGATCCCGGACCTGTTTAACCAGGTTGTTGGGGCTAAAGTTTTTTTCCAAGTTGGATCTAAGAGGGGTATACAACCTGGTCAGGGTCAGAGAAGGAGACGAATGGAAGACGGCCTTCAATACCCCTGAGGGCCATTTTGAGAACTTGGCTATGCCTTTTGGTTTGATGAATGCTCCAGCCGTCTTTCAGCATTTTGTGAACAGCATTTTTTTTATTATTTAATGGGGTAATTTGTACTAGTGTATCTAGATGACATTTAGATTTTTTTCTACTGATTTCAAGGCTCATAAGGACCACCTACGTCAGGTCTTGCTCATCCTGCGGGAGAATAAATTGTACGCTAAACTGGAAAAATGTGTGTTTGCGGTTCCAGAAATTCAATTTCTGGGGTTTCTTCTCTCCGCTTCTGGTTTTCGCATGCACCCCGAGAAGGTCTGCGCTGTGCTTGAGTGGGAGCTTCCTGAGAATCAGAAGGCGCTGATGCGTTTTTGGGGTTTTGCCAATTATTACAGGAAGTTTATTTTGAATTATTCCTCTTTTGTCCTTCCCGTCCTTGGACACATCTGTCCATGGACTTCATTACGGACCTGCCTTGTTCCTCGGGGAAGACTGTGATTCTGGTGGTGGTGGACTGTTTTAGCAAAATTTCATTCCTTTTTCCTGGGTTGCCCAATGCTAAGACGCTGGTGCAGGCATTTATTGATCACATTGTCAAATTGCATGGTATTCCTTCAGACATAGTCTCTGATAGGGGCACGCAGTTTGTTTTCAGATTCTGGAAGGCTTTCTGTTCTCGCTTGGGGGTTCGGTTGTCATTCTCTTCTGCTTTCCACCCGCAGTCGCATGGCCAGACAAAGCACGTCAATCAGAATCTGGAGACATATCTGCGCTGTTTTGTGGCGGAGAATCAGGAGGATCGGTGTTCTTTTTTGTCCCTTGCTGAGTTTGCATTAAATAACCGTCGTCAGGAGTCCTCTGATAAGTCACCATTTTTTGGTGCATATGGGTTTCATCTGCAGTTTGGGAAATTCTCTGCAGAGGGGTCTTCTGGTTTACCTGATGAGGAGAGATTCTCCTCGTCTTTGTCATCTATTTGGCAAAAGATTCAGGATAATCTAAAGAGCATGAGTGAGAAATATAAGCGTGTGGCGGATAAGAGACGTGTGCCTGGTCTGGACCTGAATGTTGGTGATCTGGTGTGGTTGTCTACTAAGAATATCAAATTGAAGGTTCCCTCCAGGAAGTTGGGTCCTAAGTTTATTGGGCCTTACAAAATCTTGTCCGTCATCAATCCTGTTGTCTACCGTCTTGATCTTCCTCAGACTTGGAAGATCCATAATGTTTTTCATAAGTCCCTATTAAAACCTTATGTCCAACCCATTGTACCCTCCTCTTTGCCTCTTCCTCCGATTGTGGTTGATGGTAATCTTTAATTTCAGGTCTCTAGGATTGTGGATTCTCGTGTTGGTTCTCTCCAGTACCTCGTTCATTGGGGGGGTTATGGTCCTGAGGAGAGGATGTGGGTCCCAGTGACGGACATTACGGCCACTCGTCTCATCAGGGCTTTCTATAGGTCCCATCCTGAGAAGGTGGGCTCTGAGTGTCCGGAGTCCACTCGTAGAAGGAGGGGTACTGTCACCGCCAGACATCTGAGAAGCTCTGACAGACGTTTTTCAGAACCTCCTGCTTGAGGTTCTTTTGTTTTGCTTTTGTTTTGTCATCTTGTTTCCCTCTCTCAGCTGTCATCTAGTTGCACTGATTGCATCCCTTTAAATCCCCTCCCATACTGCATCACTTTGCGGTTTATACAACTTCCTGGAGTGTGTACATGCTGGATGCTACAACTGAAGCTTCTACAGATAAGTCTGTTCATTGATTTGTGTTTTCCTGTTTGCTTGATCCTAGGTGACCCTGACTTCCTCCGTATTAAGTGTGTTTCCTGTTTGCTTGATCCTAGGTGACCCTGACTCCCTCCGTATTAAGTGCAGTGTCGTGTCCCCTCACTATTATAGGGTGTTCAGGTGTCATACAGTCGAGGAACGAGGGCATGCAATTTTCTATCATAGAGATCTTTGCATAGGCTGAGAAGACAGGTAGAGTTTCAGGGCTTAAATAGGGGGTCACCCTTTTGTTCCTTAGTTTCGGATTAAGCCAGTCGGATCCTTAATTGTAACTTCTTGTTTTCTGTTACACCATCCATGACAAGCACAGCCAGGGGAAAACGTCAGCAGGCCGTTCTGAAACTGATGTGTTTGGGAGACATGCCCCACACCGCGCAGGAATTGTGGTGGGGTATAGAACAACAGACCGACGAGTGGTTGCTGCCAGTGAGCCTCAAGCCTGGCCTGATGGTGTGCGATAATGGGCGAAATCTCGTTGCAGCTCTGGGACTAGCCAGTTTGACGCACACCCCTTGCCTGGCGCATGTGCTGAATTTGGTGGTGCAGAAATTCATTCACAACTACCCGTACTTGTCAGAGCTGCTGCATAAAGTGCGGGCCGTCTGTGCGCGCTTCTGGCATTCTCATCCTGCCGCCGCTCGGCTGTCTGCTCTACAGCGTAACTTCGGCCTTCTGCTCACCGCCTCATATGCGACATGCCCACCAGGTGGAACTCCACCTTGCACATGCTGGAGAGACTGTGCGAGCAGCAGCAGGCCATAGTGGAGTTTCAGCTGCAGTACACACAGTCAGTCGCACTGCGGAACAGCACCACTTCACCACCAATGACTAGGCCTCCATGCAAAACCTGTGTGCCCCATTGCACTGTTTAGAGTACTCCACCAAAATGGCCAGTGGCAATGACGCCGTTATCAGCGTTACAATACCACTAGAGTTGAGCGAACACCTGGATGTTCGGATTCGAGAAGTTCGGCCGAACTTCCCAGTAAATGTTCGGGTTCGGGATCCGAACCCGACCCGAACTTCGTCCCGAACCCGAACCCCATTGAAGTCAATGGGGACCCAAACTTTTCAGCACTAAAAAGGCTGTAAAACAGCCCAGGAAAGAGCTAGAGGGCTGCAAAAGGCAGCAACATGTAGGTAAGTCCCCTGCAAACAAATGTGGATAGGGAAATGAATTAAAATAAAAATAAAATAAATAAAAATTAACCAATATCAATTGGAGAGAGGTCCCATAGCAGAGAATCTGGCTTCACATCACCCACCACTGTAACAGTCCATTGTCAGATATTTAGGCCCAGGCACCCAGGCAGAGAAGAGAGGTCCCGTAACAGAGAATCTGGCTTCATGTCAGCAGAGAATCAGTCTTCATGTCATAGCAGAGAATCAGGCTTCACGTCACCCACCACTGTAACAGTCCATTGTCATATATTTAGGCCCCGGCACCCAGGCAGAGGAGAGAGGTCCCATAACAGAATCTGGCTTCATGTCAGCAGAGAATCTGTCTGCATGTCATAGCAGAGAATCAGGCTTCACGTCATCCAACACTGGAACAGTCCATTGTCATATATTTAGGCCCAGGCAGAGGAGAGAGGTCCCGTAACAGAGAATCTGGCTTCATGTCAGCAGAGAATCAGTCTTCATGTCATAGCAGAGATTCATGCTTCACGTCACCCACCACTGTAACAGTCCATTGTCATATATTTAGGCCCCGGCACCCAGGCAGAGGAGAGAGGTCCCATAACAGAGAATCTGGCTTCATGTCAGCAGAGAATCAGTCTGCATGTCATAGCAGAGAATCAGGCTTCACATCACCCAACACTGGAACAGTCCATTGTCAGATATTTAGGCCCAGGCAGAGGAGAGAGGTCCCGTAACAGAGAATATGGCTTCATGTCAGCAGAGAATCAGTCTGCATGTCATAGCAGAGAATCAAGCTTCACGTCACCCAACACTGGAACAGTCCATTGTCATATATTTAGGCCCAGGCACCCAGGCAGAGGAGAGAGGTTCCGTAACGGAGAATCTGGCTTCATGTCAGCAGAGAATCAGTCTGCATATCATAGCAGAGAATCAGGCTTCACGTCGCCCAACACTGGAGCAGTCCATTGTCATATATTTAGGCCCAGGCACCCAGGCAGAGGAGAGGTTCATTCAACTTTGGGTTGCCTCGCAATATAATGGTAAAATGAAAAAAAAAATAGGATTGAATGAGAAAGTGCCCTGGAGTACAATAATATATGGTTAAGGGGAGGTAGTTAATGTCTAATCTGCACAAGGGATGGACAGGTCCTGTGGGATCCATGCCTGGTTCATTTTTATGAACGTCAGCTTGTCCACATTGGCTGTAGACAGGCGGCTGCGTTTGTCTGTAATGACGCCCCCTGCCATGCTGAATACACGTTCAGACAAAACGCTGGCCGTCGGGCAGGCCAGCACCTCCAAGGCATAAAAGGCTAGCTCTGGCCACGTGCACAATTTACAGACCCAGAAGTTGAATGGGGCCGAACCATCAGTCAGTACGTGGAGGGGTGTGCACACGTACTGTTCCACCATGTTAGTGAAATGTTGCCTCCTGCTAACACGTTGCGTATCAGGTGGTGGTGCAGTTAGCTGTGGCGTGTTGACAAAACTTTTCCACATCTCTGCCATGCTAACCCTGCCCTCAGAGGAGCTGGCCATGACACAGCTGCCTTGGCGACCTCTTGCTCCTCCTCTGCCTTGGCCTTGGGCTTCCACTTGTTCCCCTGTGACATTTGGGAATGCTCTCAGTAGCACGTCTACCAACGTGCGCTTGTACTCGCGCATCTTCCTATCACGCTCCAGTGCAGGAAGTAAGGTGGGCACATTGTCTTTGTACCGTGGATCCAGCAGGGTGGCAACCCAGTAGTCCGCACACATTAAAATGTGGGCAACTCTGCTGTCGTTGCGCAGGCACTGCAGCATGTAGTCGCTCATGTGTGCCAGGCTGCCCAGGGGTAAGGACAAGCTGTCCTCTGTGGGAGGCGTATCGTCATCGTCCTGCGTTTCCCCCCAGCCACGCACCAGTGATGGGCCCGAGCTGCGTTGGGTGCCACCCCGCTGTGACCATGCTTCATCCTCATCCTCCTCCACCTCCTCCTCATCCTCGTCCTCCTCGTCCTCCAGTAGTGGGCCCTGGCTGGCCACATTTGTACCTGGCCTCTGCTGTTGCCAAAAACCTCCCTCTGAGTCACTTCGAAGAGACTGGCCTGAAAGTGCTAAAAATGACCCCTCTTCCTCCTCCTCCTCCTCCTCCTGGGCCACCTCCTCTTCCATCATCGCCCTAAGTGTGTTCTCAAGGAGACATAGAAGTGGTATTGTAACGCTGATAACGGCGTCATCGCCACTGATCATGTTGGTGGAGTACTCGAAACAGCGCAACAGGGCACACAGGTCTTGCATGGAGGCCCAGTCATTGGTGGTGAAGTGGTGCTGTTCTGTAGTGCGACTGACCCGTGCGTGCTGCAACTGAAACTCCACTATGGCCTGCTGCTGCTCGCACAGTCTGTCCAGCATGTGCAAGGTGGAGTTCCACCTGGTGGGCACATCGCATATGAGGCGGTGAGCGGGAAGGCCGAAGTTACGCTGTAGCGCAGACAGGCGAGCAGCAGCAGGATGTAAACGCCGGAAGCGCGAACAGACGGCCCGCACTTTATGCAGCAGCTCTCACATGTCGGGGTAGTTGTGAATGAACTTCTGCACCACCAAATTCAGCACATGCGCCAAGCAAGGGATGTGCGTCAAACTGGCTAGTCCCAGAGCTGCAACGAGATTTCGCCCATTATCACACACCACCAGGCCGGGCTTGAGGCTCACCGGCAGCAACCACTCGTCGGTCTGTTGTTCTATACCCTGCCACAACTCCTGTGCGGTGTGGGGCCTGTCCCCCAAACATATGAGTTTCAGAATGGCCTGCTGACGTTTACCCCGGGCTGTGCTGAAGTTGGTGGTGAAGGTGTGTGGCTGACTAGATGAGCAGTTGGAAGAAGAGGAGGAGGAAGTCGAGTAGGAGGAGGTGGCAACAGGAGGCAAAGAATGTTGCCCTGCGATCCTTGGCGGCGGAAGGACGTGCGCCAAACAACTCTCCGCCTGGGGCCCAGCTGCCACTACATTTACCCAGTGTGCAGTTAGGGAGATATAGCGTCCCTGGCCGTGCTTACTAGTCCACGTATCTGTGGTTAGGTGGACCTTGCCACAGATGGCGTTGCGCAGTGCACACTTGATTTTATCGGATACTTGGTTGTGCAGGGAAGGCACGGCTCTCTTGGAGAAGTAGTGCCGGCTGGGAACAACATACTGTGGGACAGCAAGCGACATGAACTGTTTGAAGCTGTCTGTGTCCACCAGCCTAAATGACAGCATTTCATAGGCCAGTAGTTCAGAAATGCTGGCATTCAGGGCCAGAAATCGAGGGTGGCTAGGTGGGAATTTACGCTTTCTCTCAAATGTTTGTGAGATGGAGAGCTGAACGCTGCCGTGTGACATGGTTGAGACGCTTGGTGACGGAGCTGGTGGTGGTGTTGGTGGTACATCCCCTGTTTGCTGGGCGGCAGGTGCCAACGTTCCTCCAGAGGCGGAGGAAGAGGCCGAGGCGGCAGCAGCAGAAGAGGCCGAGGCGGCAGCAGCAGAAGAGGTAGCAGGGGGAGCCTGAGTGACTTCCTTGGTTTTAAGGTGTTTACTCCACTGCAGTTCATGCTTTGCATGCAGGTGCCTGGTCATGCAGGTTGTGCTAAGGTTCAGAACGTTAATGCCTCGCTTCAGGCTCTGATGGCACAGCGTGCAAACCACTCGGGTCTTGTCCTCAGCACATTGTTTGAAGAAGTGCCATGCCAGGGAACTCCTTGAAGCTGCCTTTGGGGTGCTCGGTCCCAGATGGCGGCGGTCAGTAGCAGGCGGAGTCTCTTGGCGGCGGGTGTTCTGCTTTTGCCCACTGCTCCCTCTTTTGCTACGCTGTTGGCTCGGTCTCACCACTGCCTCTTCCTCGGAACTGTGAAAGTCAGTGGCACGGCCTTCATTCCATGTGTTCTAGGACCTCATCGTCCCCTGCATCGTCTTCCACCTAGTCTTGATCCCTGACCTCCTGTTCAGTCTGCACACTGCAGAAAGACGCAGCAGTTGGCACCTGTGTTTCGTCATCAGAGACGTGCTGAGGTGGTATTCCCATGTCCTCATCATCAGGAAACATAAGTGGTTGTGCGTCAGTGCATTCTATGTCTTTCACCGCTGGGGAAGGGCTAGATGGATGCCCTTGGGAAACCCTGCCAGCGGAGTCTTCAAACAGCATAAGAGACTGCTGCATAACTTGAGGCTCAGACAGTTTCCCTGGTATGCATGGGGGTGATGTGACAGACTGATGGGCTTGGTTTTCAGGCACCATCTGTGCGCTTTCTGCAGAAGACTGGGTGGGATATAATGTGAACGTGCTGGATCCACTGTCGGCCACCCAATTGACTAATGCCTGTACCAGCTCAGGCCTTACCATCCTTAGAACGACATTGGGCCCCACCAAATATCGCAGTAAATTATGGCGGCTACTGGGACCTGAGGTAGTTGGTACACTAGGACGTGTTGCTGTGGCAGAACGGCCACGTCCTCTCCCAGCACCAGAGGGTCCACTAACACCACCACGACCATGTCCGCGTCCGCGTCCTTTACTAGATGTTTTCCTCATTGTTATCATTCACCACAACAACAAAAATATTATTTGGCCCAATGTATTGAAATCAAATTCAGGCCTTTTTTTACAGACACCTAACATTATCTGAAAATATAAGGTACAATTCCTGTTCAGATATTTTACCCTCTAGCGCTGCAAAATCCAGGACACAAGTGAGTAGAAATAGTCCACACAATGAAATAGGAAAAAAAGGATTGCGCTGCAGGAGAGTATGCTTAAAAGTCCAAAAATTATATATGTGTTCTATTGTCTATGGAAATCTTCAGTCAAATAGGTTCATCCATACACATCAAACACAGCTGCGGTGTGGAAATCTGAAATAAAATAGAAACCGCACTATGGTGTAGTAACTTCTCAAAAGGAGTGTCACCTGATAACAGGTTATACTCACAAGACTCAGATGGTATTAGGCGTAAAAAGCAGGCTCAGCGCTGTCATCCACCCAGGAACTGCACACCTTGGGTGTCGTTCACTAGACCACACGGACGGACAGGGTGCTTTACTGCTTATGTGAAATCTTGCACAAGCAGGATCCCAAAATGAGCACCACTTTGGCAGGATATCTCCAAACTCCACACTCTTCAAGGTCTCGGAGAAAAGATGTCAACCAATAGTGAAGTACGTACCACAGTGTTGAATAAAAAGGATTTATTATACTCACAAAGAACGCAAGTTTTGGAGCAAGTTAAAACAAGTACACAAAGCCCAACCCGGGTTTCGCCATGATGCTTCGCCTGGGGCGTGTATTCCTAAGTGGATACAGCTGAAAATAAAGGATCCAGGGATCCTCCCCTGTTGGGCGTCATGAGACTTTTCAAATAACAGTTTCTTCTAAAAAATATATATATACACACATACATACTATCCTGCCCCGCACGCAGACGGGCTAGAAAAGTGAATAAATAGTTACTAAAATAAGATCTAAAACCTAGTACAATCGTATTTGGGACCTACATCTCCCTATCATAGACAGCGCAGACCTATTATTCAAACATCAGTTAAAGGATTTTTTATTATTATTTTTTTTTATTTTATACTATGCAGGCATTCACATCACATTCAATATTAAGTCCCTGGGGTTGAATGGTGGTTAATAAAAACATCCACTCCACCTCCCTTTTATTTAATATTGAAATAAAATCCCCTCCCCACATATTGGAGGCCACACGGGCACTCCAATAAATAAATGACACCCACATTATTACATGACAGATTGCCTTTTATTTTAAAATTAGTACCTGCTCTTTTTTTAGATGCTACAGAGTCCACCTAATAAAAAAAATAAAAAAAAAAGAGCAGATACTAATTTTAAAATAAAAGGCAATCTGTCATGTAATAATGTGGGTGTCATTTATTTATTGGAGTGCCCGTGTGGCCTCCAATATGTGGGGAGAACCACACGTAGTTTGAAGACCTGAGTGCAAGAACATATTTGCAACATCAAAAAAGGACTGGAGACCCATAGCGTCTCCCTTCATTTCAAAATTCACCACCAAAAAAATCCCAGGGGGCTCCTCTTCACTGGTATTGAGTTGGTCCGCATACCTATACGGGGAGGGGATTTTATTTCAATATTAAATAAAAGGGAGGTGGAGTGGATGTTTTTATTAAACACCATTGAACCCCAGGGACTTAATATTGAATGTGATGTGAATGCCTGCATAGTATAAAAAAATAAATAAAATAAAAATCCTTTAAATGATGTTTGAATAATAGGTCTGCGCTGTCTATGATAGGGAGATGTAGGTCCCAAATACGATTGTACTAGGTTTTAGATCTTATTTTAGGTAACTATTTATTCACTTTTCTAGCCCGTCTGTGTGCGGGGGAGGATAGTATGTATGTGTGAATATATATATATTTTAGAAGAAACTGTTATTTGAAAAGTCTCATGACGCCCAACAGGGGAGGATCCCTGGATCCTTTATTTTCAGCTGTATCCACTTAGGAATACACGCCCCAGACGAAGCATCATGGCGAAACCCGGGTCGGGCTTTGTGTACTTGTTTTAACTTGCTCCAAAACTTGCGTTCTTTGTGAGTATAATAAATCCTTTTTATTCAACACTGTGGTACGTACTTCACTATTGGTTGACATCTTTTCTCCGAGACCTTGAAGAGTGTGGAGTTTGGTGATATCCTGCCAAAGTGGTGCTCATTTTGGGATCCTGCTTGTGCTTGTGCAAGATTTCACATAAGCAGTAAAGCACCCTGTCCGTCCGTGTGGTCTAGTGAACGACATCCAAGGTGTGCAGTTCCTGGGTGGATGACAGCGCTGAGCCTGCTTTTTACGCCTAATACCATCTGAGTCTTGTGAGTATAACCTGTTATCAGGTGACACTCCTTTTGAGAAGTTACTACACCATAGTGCGGTTTCTATTTTATTTCAGATTTCCACACCGCAGCTGTGTTCGATGTGTATGGATGAACCTATTTGACTGAAGATTTCCATAGACAATAGAACACATATATAATTTTTTGACTTTTAATCATACTCTCCTGCAGCGCAATCCTTTTTTTCCCACCTAACACTCTCTGGCTATCTATTTAGGTACCGTATTACACTAAAACAGGCACAGCAGTAACCATAGATTTAGCTGAATATAAATTTGAGGCCTATTATTTAGGCGCGGGGTGACAGGTATACGTTTACAGACAGAATTAGACTAGGATATGCACAGTAGCGTGTGTGTGTGTGTGAAGTTATTGAGAATGACCCTATCTGCACCTTGAATCTAATATACCCTTTTAGGGATAAATTTAAAGTAGGCCTGATACAGCAGAAACCACTAATTTAGAGAATTGCTAAATTGGGAATTGTATTTCAACCCAGAACAAAAACTGTGCTTTGACGGACACAAAATAACTTGCCCAGCCACAGCAATAACCACAGATTTAGCGGACTATAAATTTGAGGCCTATTATTTAGGCGCTGGGTGACAGGTATAGGTTTACAGACAGAATTAGACTGGGATATGGCCAAAAAATAACCACACTATTGATGGTTAAATGCACTTGGTGTGACAGCTTGACCAACCACACTATTGAGGGTTAAATGCACTTGGTGACAGGCTCAGCTTGCCCCTGATGTAGTATATGGCCAAAAAATAACCACACTATTGATGGTTAAATGCACTTGGTGTCACAGCTTGACCAACCACACTATTGAGGGTTAAATGCACTTGGTGACAGGCTTAGCTTGCCCCTGATGTAGTATATGGCCAAAAAATAACCACACTATTGATGGTTAAATGCACTTGGTGTGACAGCTTGACCAACCACACTATTGAGGGTTAAATGCACTTGGTGACAGGCTCAGCTTGCCCCTGATGTAGTATATGGCCAAAAAATAACCACACTATTGATGGTTAAATGCACTTGGTGTGACAGCTTGACCCTGATGTAGGATTTAGCCTAAAAACAACCACACTATTGAGGGTTAAATGCACTTGATGGCAGCTTGTGCTGGCGCACCACAAGACACAAAATGGCCGCCAATCACCCCAGAAAAAAGTGAATGAAAAACGCTCTGGGCAGCCTAAAAACAGTGAGCAGTTGAATAGCAGCAGTTCAATGATCCACAGCTGCAGATCGATCACTGAATGAAGTCTTTTGGATGAGTTAATCACTGCCTAATCTCGCCCTAACGTCGCAGTTGCAACCTCTCCCTACACTGATCAGAGCAGAGTGACGGGCGGCGCTACGTGACTCCAGCTTAAATAGAGGCTGGGTCACATGCTGCACTGGCCAATCACAGCCATGCCAATAGTAGGCATGGCTGTGACGGCCTCTTGGGGCAAGTAGTATGACGCTTGTTGATTGGCTGCTTTGCAGCCTTTCAAAAAGCGCCAAGAAAGCGACGAAAATGTTCGGGTCCGTGTCATGGACACCCCAAAATTCGGTACGAACCCGAACTATACAGTTCGGGTTCGCTCATCTCTAAATACCACTTCTATGTCTCCTTGAGAAAACACTTAGGGCGATGATGAAAGAGGGTGTGACCCAGGACGAGGAAGAGGGGTCATCTCTAACACTTTCAGGCCAGTCTTTTAGAAGTGGCTCAGAAAGAGGATTTTTGCAACAGCAGAGCCCAGGTACAAATTTGTCCAGCCAGGGCCCACTACTGGAGGAGGAGGAGGATGAGGAGGATGGGGATGAAGCATGTTCACAGCGGAGTGGCATCCAACGCAGCTCGTGCCCATCACTGGTGCGTGGCTGGGGGGATGCAGAGGATGCAGCCGATACGCCTCCCACAGTGGACAGCTTGTCCTTACCTCTTGGCAGCCTGGCACACATGAGAGACTACATGCTGCAGTACCTGCTGTGGTGTCTCACAGGGTGAAGTAATTGAGGGTATATACGTGTCTCCCAGGTTCTTAGCATATGCTGAAGAAAGTTGTTTAGGAAAGGGTTAAGAAAAACCTAAGCCTGGGTCCTGATGAGCTGCACCTGGGGAGTTGCTAGAAAACTGGGCTGTGAACACACTTGCTCAGAACTCCCTGGGTGTGAGAGAAGCCACATCTCACTGAGGGACCCTGAAGGTCCAGAGCCTGCAAACTGCAAGTATCACAGGTTGCTGTACAGACAGCATGCTTATTTTGCGTGGACTGAGGTTAGCTCATCCACGTCCTAGAGAGGGACCTATTGTTTAGTTAGAGCCTGGATAAGGCTAGGTGTTCCGTTTATGTTTTGTGTTTTAAATGCAACCTGTGAAATAAAGCTGGCAGGATGCCAGTGGAAATGCACTTCTGTCTCCTGAGGTTTCCTTCAGCGAAATAATCTGACTAATCCCCCTACCTTTTCACCGCTGGAAGGGCGAGCTAAATAACTGACTGTCACACTGCGCAACGACAGCAGAGTTGCCCACATTTTAACGTGTGCTGACTATTGGGTGGCCACCCTGCTGGATCCACAAAGACAATGTGCCGTCCTTAATTCCCTCACTGAAGCGTGATCGGAAGATGCACGACTACAGGTGCGCGCTGGTAGAC
This sequence comes from Bufo gargarizans, assembly GCF_014858855.1. Lineage (NCBI taxonomy): Eukaryota > Metazoa > Chordata > Amphibia > Anura > Bufonidae > Bufo > Bufo gargarizans. Next base: position 120,969,550 of record NC_058088.1, read on the forward strand.
GCGCTTCTGAGAGCATTCCCAACTGACGCTGGGGGACAAGTGGAAGCACAAGGCGAAGGCAGGGGAGGAGGAAGAGGTCACCATCAGGTGCACTGGGTGGGGTCATTAGTTTAAGTAGCACACTGCCCAGTGCCCTGAGTGGATTATACTGTTCATTTTGGTCTGGGAAGCTTGGAGGGAAGGTTGGCTCTCAGTTCCTGCTCTCAGAGATAAGTGTAATTTCTAGTTCTGTTGTTTGTGTCTTCTATTCCATCCAGGTTCTGTGCGAGCAGACTGCTCCTATCTCCCCACTTCACCATCTTAGGGAGTTCAGGGTTTTGTCAGCCCAGGCTGGAGGACACAAGCACACCTACCTTCAACGTCTGCTGTGGGCTAAGCAGTGCAGGTAAAGAGATCAGGGAGAAGCTAGGAGGTGACCCTTCGCCTGTCTCTCGTCCAGAGCCTGGTTGGTGTGTTATCTTTTGTACAGAGTGCACGTCCGTCGTGACAGCACCTCAGAAGGCAGGGTTAGCATGGCCGACATATGGAAAAGCTTTGTCACCTCGCCGCAACAACCGGCCTCAACTGCTGTTGTAGAAATATTAATAGTTGTAATCCGCTCTCCAATATCTTTGTGTAAGAAAATGTAAACCTCCTTTCCCTCCAATATCTTTGTTTAAGGAAATGTAAACCTCCTTTCCCTCAGCCACAGTCAGAGCCAGACCCAGGTGTTACCACCTTGAATTCTGAGCAACTCCTCCTTCCCCCTGCCAAGTCTGTTTCTTTTATTTACTCACAAAAGATGTAAAAGGGGCTGGCCCATAACAAGGATGCAGGAAGTGATGACATACAGGAAGTGATGACATAGGAAGATGAGAACATAGCCAGCTCACAAACACATGTATACAATAACCTACCATTACCACTGGAGCTAATTTTATCCAGCCTTGCTCAGTGATCAATGCCAGATAAAATTACTATGATCGTTATGCATGTTTATTAAAGGACAACGTCATTATCTCCAGCGGCCGATCAGGCGCACTAGAGACAACAAACACACACGTTCCTTTCATTATATTGTTCTCTTAACAAATGCATCCACGTCAATCTAATGAATCTGCGTCTTGCGCGGGGGCCCTAGCCGGCGTCCATACATCAGCCAACAAAACACTGCTCTGCTGAACACATCAGTCTCCCACCCACAGCCCAGTGCTTAGCACATGGACCATTCGCCGGCGGAGACCTCTGCGCCGAGCAGCTGTAACAGGACATACACGGGAAGATATCCACTCCAATGGTTTACCCTGACACTGAGAGACATGATGACAATACATAATATATTAAATACACATCCTAATAAAATTTCCACAACACTGCTGATATGGAGCGTGTTAGCAGGAGGCAGCATTTGAATAATATGGTGGAACAGAACCTGTGCACACGACTACACGTACTGACTGATGGTTCTGCCCCATTCAACTTCTGGGTCTCCAAATTGTCCACATGGCCAGAGCTTGCCCTGTATGCCTTGGAGGTGCTGGCCTGCCCTGCAGCCAGTGTACTCTCTGAACGTGTAATTAGCACGGCAGGAGGCGTCATTACAGACAGACGCAGCCGCCTGTCCACAGCCAACCTGGACAAGCTCACATTCATTAAAATGAACCAGGCGTGGATCCCTCAGGACTTGTCTGTACCTTGTGCAGAATACACAGTTCTAACAGCCTCAACCATCCATCCTAGCACTTATTCCTTTTATTTTATTTTTCTTTATATGTCCCAATAGTTTGGGGATACCCCTATGTAAAAATGCAAAATAACACACATCTGTGTTGGCTACCTATTCCTCCTTCACCGCCGCTTCAACCTAGACCGCCACGTGAGCCTACACGGCCACATCCACCCATTCACCCCCTCCTCAACCTCTTCCTCCTACATCATTAAAAACAATTTTTTAAGGTCTTTTATGTTTTTTAAATTAATTTCCCTATCCACATTTGTTTGAAGAGCATTTGACATGCTCTTAAGCACATTTTGCTGCCTTTTGCAGCCCTCTAGCTCTTTCCATGACATTTTTACAGCCATTTTAGTGCTCAAAAGTTTGGGTCCCCATTGACTTCAATAGGGTTCGGGTTCAAATTTTTTTTTTCAAGTTCAGCCGAACCTGCCGAACCCGAACATCCAGGTGTCCACTTAACTCTAGACACTGGGTTAACCCCTTCACGACTGCAATACGTTTATATACGTGATATTTGCACATGCCCGTGCAGCTATCACGTCTATAAACGTCAAACTAGCTCTGTAATCCAAGTGCTGCAAAGCACTTGGATTAAAGCTTCTGCCCCTGCACTGCTGCCGTCACGGACAGCATACAGTGCAGTAATGCCGGCAAGGGACCAATCAGAGTGGCCCCTTGTCGGCAATTGATCCGATTGGTTAGTCTGTGAAGACTAACCAATCGGATCGCGGCAGTGTTAAAATGCCGGTTTCAGGCTCTGATCTGCGCTCTACAGATCAGAGCCTGAAATCAGATAGTTTCCTCGTGCCCTCCCTATCTGTGCCCCCTGATCTGTGCGCCAAGCCCCCCTTGTGTCCACCTGCCACTCATCTCCTGCTCTCCTGCGCTCATCTCCTGATGCGGTCCTCCGCCCCCTCCCCGCCCCTCCTGTCCCTGCCCCAGCCTTCCTCAATGTTGCTGGTGTTCTGCCAGATCGGTCGTACATCCCCCCGCCACCCCCTTTCCAGCGCTGCCCCCGGTCCCCCTGCTGTGTGTGATGGTGGCGGCTCCATTCCTGAGCCGCCGCCATCAGCAGAGTGTCAGCTCTATGCTGACACTCTGCTGTAACCCCATAGATGCCGCGGTTGCGGCATCCATGGGGTTAATAGAGGGAGGGAGCTCCCTCTCTCAACCATCAGGGCTGCCGCACTGCGATCTAATAGTATTATACTTTGCAATGCAAGAGCATTGCAAAGTATATTACAGCTATCAGTCCCACTGGATCTTCATGATCCAAGAGGGACTTAGAAAGTGAAAATAATAAAAATGAAAAAAAAATGTAAATTAAAAAAAGAAATGGCTTTTTTCTATAAAAAAAAATGATATACATATTAGGTGTCACCGCGTCCGTAACGACCGTCTCTATTAATATATCACATGATAGACCCCGTCCGATAAACCCCATAAAAAAACATTGCCAAAAAAGCTATTTTTGGACGGGGTCTATCATGTGATATATTTATATTACATTGCATTATATATATATATATATATATATATATATAGTGACAGTCAGTTATTTAGCTTGCCCTTTCAGCAGTGATTAGTCAGATTATTTCGCTGAAGGAGACCTCAGGAGACAGAAGTGCATTTCCATTGGCGTCCTGCCAGCTTTATTTCACAGGTTGCATTTAAAACACAAAACATAAACGGAACACCTAGCCTTATCCAGGCTCTGACTAAACAATAGGTCCCTCTCTAGGACGTGGATGAGCTAACCTCAGTCCACGCAAAATAAGCACGCTGTCTGTACAGCAACCTGTGATACTTGCAGTTTGCAGGCTCTGGACCTTCAGGATCCCTCAGTGAGATGTGGCTTCTCTCACTCCCAGGGAGTTCTGAGCAAGTGTGTTGACAGCCCAGTTTTCTAGCAACTCCCCAGGTGCAGCTCATCAGGACCCAGGCTTAGGTTTTTCTTAACCCTTTCCTAAACAACTTTCTTCAGCATATGCTAAGAACCTGGGAGACACGTATATACCCTCAATTACTTCACCCTGTGAGACACCACATTTCCCCCCCTTTTGCACTAACCTATGGGTTGGGGCACCCTGGCTTGACAAACAGTAAGTACGAGACAAACCATCTACATTTCCCTGGAGGCTGCCTGCTCGGTGCTGTACTGTGAACCTAAAAGGCTGGAGGGACAGAAACCACCTGGTAACCCTACTATTCTTTTCCTTGTTATTCTGCATCCACTTTAGGGGTGCATGGTCTGTGATGAGGGTGAATTCTCTGCCCAGTAGGTAGTATTTGAGAGCGTCCAAGGCCCATTTAATGGCCAAAGCCTCTTTCTCTACAGTGGCATACCTCTTTTCATGGTCATTCAGTTTCCGACTTATGTATAAGACAGGGTGTTCTTCCCCATCAATTATTTGTGATAACACTGCTCCTAACCCAGCCTCCGAAGCATCGGTTTGCAGGGAGAAGGGTTTATGAAAATCCGGACATACCAGTACCGGCTGGGAGCACAGGGCTTGTTTCAAGGATTGGAACGCCCTCTCGGCCTCTGGGGTCCATTTTATCATCACAGAATTTTTCCCTTTTGTAAGATCGGTTAAGGGAACCACCATAGATGCAAAATTAGGGATAAACCTTCTGTAATACCCTGCAATTCCCCAAAACGATCTCACTTGTTTCTTGTTTAGGGGTCTAGGCCAGTTTTGTATTGAGTCTATTTTGTTTAGCTGGGGTTTGATCAGACCTCGCCCAATGGTGTATCTCAAATACTTGGCTTCTTCCAAGCCGATGGCACACTTTTTAGGGTTTGCGGTGAGACCCGCCTGTCTTAGTGAATCCACGACCACCTGCACTTTTGGTAGGTGAGGCTCCCAGTCGCTACTGTAAATTATTACATCATCCAGATATGCTGATGTATAACCAATATGTGGCCTTAGGATCCTATCCATCATACGCTGAAAAGTCGCCGGGGCCCCATGGAGGCCAAATGGCAAACTAGTGTATTGGAAATGACCACTGGGTGCAGAAAAAGCCATCTTTTCCTTGGCCCTTTCAGTTAGTGGAATTTGCCAGTACCCTTTAGTTAAGTCCAATGTTGTTAAGTACCGAGCACTACCAAGTTTGTCTATTAGTTTGTCTACTCTCGCCATTGGGTAGGCGTCAAACTTTGAGACCAAGTTTAACTGGCGATAGTCATTACAGAACCTTATGGACCCATCAGATTTGGGAATTAAAACGATGGGACTAGACCACTCACTTACGGACTCTTCTATTACCCCTAGGTCTAACATCTTGTTAATCTCTTGGGTAATGACCTCGCGCCTCGCTTCGGGGACCCGGTAGGGCTTAATCTTCACCTTAACACTGGGTTCTGTGACAATATATTATCACATGAGTGAGGCCTGGGAGTTCTGAGAAGAAATCGTTATTTCTCATAACGAATTCCTGTGATTCCTGTTTCTGATGGGGAAACAGGGACTCAGCAATTCTAACCTCAGGTACGGTGTAGCTTCGTGGTGCTGAGTTTACCACCAGAGTTTCCCTATTTTTCCAGGGCTTTAGCAAGTTAATATGATAGTTCTGTTCGGGTTTTCTCTTCCCGGGCTGATGAACTAGATAGTTCACCTCGCTTATCTTTTTAACAATTGTGAAGGGCCCTTGCCATTTTGCTGAGAATTTGCTCTCTACTGTGGGTATTAACACAAGCACCCGGTCCCCTGGACTAAAATGACGCAGTTTCGCACCCCGGTTATATATTCTACTTTGGGCCTGTTGGGCTTGTTGCATATGTTCTCAAACCAAGGGCATGACTGCCTTGATCCGGCCCTGCATCTGTGACACATGCTCAATTACACTGTGGTACGGGGTAGATTCGTGCTCCCACGTCTCTTTAGCTATGTCGAGTAGCCCTCGGGGCTGCCTGCCATACAGAAGTTCAAAGGGTGAAAACCCTGTAGACGATTGCGGTACTTCTCGTATGGCAAACAGTAAATAGGGAAGTAGGCAATCCCAATCCCTGCCATCTTTGGCAATCACCTTTCTCAACATGTTTTTCAGGGTTTTATTGAATCTTTCCACCAATCCATCCGTTTGCGGATGGTAGACTGAGGTTCGGATATGCTTCACCCTGAATAGCCGACATAATTCTTTGGTCACCCTGGACATAAATGGGGTGCCCTGATCCGTTAAGATCTCTTTAGGGATCCCAACCCTACTGAACACCAGGACCAACTCCTTGGCTATGGTCTTTGCCATCATATTTCTTAATGGAATAGCTTCTGGATATCTGGTGGCGTAGTCTAGGATCACCAGTATGTACTGATGTCCGCGATCTGATTTCACTATAGGGCCTACCAGATCCATAGCTATTCGTTCGAATGGCACTTCCACAATGGGTAAGGGTACCAATGGGCTTCGAAAGTTAGGGGGCGGAGACGTATATTGGCACTCGGGACAAGATGCACAGTAATCTCGTACCTCTGCTACTAGCCCTGGCCAAAAGAAACGCATTAAAATTAGTTCTTTTGTCTTTTCCATCCCCAGGTGTCCCCCCAACAAATGACCATGTGCTAGATCCAAGACCATCTTCCTAAATGGCTTGGGAACTATCAGTTGTTCTACGATGTCTTCACCTTGCTTGTCTACCTGATATAGTAAGTTATTTTGCATCGCGATATGGGCATAAGCAAGCGTGACATCTGGGTAAACCAGGACACCATTTATTATTTTTACATTTTCCCGGGCCCGAGCCAAAGTAGGGTCATTCAGCTGTGCTGTGGCAAAATTGTCGCGTGAAACCTTTATATCTGCTAAGACATTTTCAACCCTCTCCTCTGGCTCCCCACTTACATCAGTGGTTTCAGTGTCCCCCGACATTACATCAAAAGGAAACACGGCCTTATCAGGAGATGACAGAACCTCATGAAGAAGCTCAGGTTCTGTGACTCCTGTTGCCCTTTCTCCAGAGACCGTAACCACTGTTGGCTCTTTAACCCTTTTTTCCCACAATTCCCAGAAAGAAGGAAAATCCCTCCCCAGTATTACGTCATACATGAGAGTGGGTATTATCGCTACTTGACAGGGTACCCGGTTGAGCACAGTTCCTATGTTAACACGTGCCGTATTATACTCGCGAGTTTCCCCATGAATACAGGTGACCCCTACTGTCTGGGTCTGTAAGCTATCAGAGTTTACCAAACTGGCTTTGATTAACGTGATCATACTGCCAGTATCCAGGAGAGCCTGCACCTCTCTCCCCTCCACTGAAACAGGACACAGATGTTTATCGACCTTTTCAGGGGTCCCAATAGAACAAACCCCTTGGGCAAACATCGATTTCGTATTTGGCATAGCACTCATATCACACTGCATGGGCTCTGAGTTTAACGGACAGTTAGCAGCAATATGTCCTGGTCCCCTACACCGGAAGCATTTGATAGGTTCTGGTCTCAGAAAGTCAGACCTGGCCCTTTCGGGGCGTTCCGGCCAGAGTTCAGCTTTGGACCTTGTGTCCCTGTTAGGGGCCCCACCCCTCGCAGGAGCACCCCCCTGTCGGGTACTTTCCTGGGTTAGGCGGGGCTTTTGCACCAGGTCCTTTGCCGCAGCATATCTTTCTACCAGAGAGACCAACTCATCTGCGCTGTTAGGGTCACCGTGGGTAACCCACTTGCATATTTCAGGTGGGAGGGCTCTAAGATATCTGTCCACTACCACAAATTGGACAACCTCTGGAGCCGATAGAACATCTGGTTGTAACCACTTCTTGGTTAAGTGTACCAGGTCGTACATTTGGGAGCGAGCTGGTTTGTCTGCCTGAAAAGCCCAATGGTGCACTCTTTGGGCCCGCACCGACAAAGTGACTCCCAGACGGGCCAAAATCTCCGCTTTCAGCTTACAGTAATCCTGAGCGTCGGCAGGATCCAAATCATAATAAGACTTCTGAGCCTCTCCACTCAGAAATGGGGCTATCAACCCCGTCCACTGATCTAGTGGCCATCTTTCACGCTCAGCGGTGCGCTCAAAGGTCATCAAATAAGCCTCCACATCATCCATGGCAGCCATCTTTTGTAGGTAGTTCCCAGCACATATGTCCTTCTTCCCCATGGGACCAATTTCAGTCGACCAAGGGGTCTGGTCTGCAAAGCGCTGCACCACCTCAGTCAAAGCAACACAATCTTTGTTTTGCATCTCGGTTAGAGTGGTAAGTTGCATTGCCATAGACCGCGCCAGATCCTCTGTCTGCTGATTAGCTTCTTGCTGCACTTTGTTTGCATGTTGCTGGGCTGCGGTGGCTTGCAGCAAAGCCTTTAACATATCCTCCATGTCAGGAGTCTTTCTCTGCAGAAATGTAGCAGGTTTTACCCAGGACATATACCTGTTCCCAAGTCCAGAAACAATTTGTATTCAGGCGTTACTCTTAGCAACCAGCTGTTCAAGGACCAGAAAAATTTCCAGCAACACCAGTTCCACTGAGCAAACGGGCTTCTGGCCCTTTAAATTCCCACACAGCACTGCAGCATTCAGCTTTTCTGAGGTGTCGTTCCCCTTAGCATCCTCCACCAATTGTGACAGTCAGTTATTTAGCTCGCCCTTCCAGCGGTGAAAAGGTAGGGGGATTAGTCAGATTATTTCGCTGAAGGAGACCTCAGGAGACAGAAGTGCATTTCCATTGGCATCCTGCCAGCTTTATTTCACAGGTTGCATTTAAAACACAAAACATAAACGGAACACCTAGCCTTATCCAGGCTCTAACTAAACAGTAGGTCCCTCTCTAGGACGTGGATCAGCTAACCTCAGTCCACGCAAAATAAGCACGCTGTCTGTACAGCAACCTGTGATACTTGCAGTTTGCAGGCTCTGGACCTTCAGGGTCCCTCAGTGAGATGTGGCTTCTCTCACTCCCAGGGAGTTCTGAGCAAGTGTGTTGACAGCCCAGTTTTCTAGCAACTCCCCAGGTGCAGCTCATCAGGACCCAGGCTTAGGTTTTTCTTAACCCTTTCCTAAACAACTTTCTTCAGCATATGCTAAGAACCTGGGAGACACGTATATACCCTCAATTACTTCACCCTGTGAGACACCACAATATATATATATATATCTATATATATATATATATATATATATATTTTAATTCTCTGGAACAAGTCCTACTATTCTGCAACATTATAGATGCTTCCCCCCCCCCCCATCCCTTTCCTTCCCTCTGACCTTCCTATGTCCCTTCCTCTTTTTGTTTGTTATTCTGTGATTTGATTTTTCCCATTTGATTGTACTGTATCCGATGTATTCTTATATTGGCGCCCTTGTAGGGCAAGCAAATAATGTACGACCTTACTGTTGTAAAACCAATAAAAATAATTTTAAAACAAACAAAAACAGTATGGCATGGCATTCCTTTCCTTCTGCGCCCTGCCGTGTGCCCGTACAGCAGTTTACGACCACATGTGGGGTGTTTCTGTAAACCGCGGAATCAGGGTAATAAATATTGAGTTTTTTTTGCTGTTAACCCTCAATGTGTTAAAGAAAAAAAATGTAATAAAATTAAAAATCTGCCAAATTTCATCTCCATTTTCCTTTAATTCTTGTGGAACACCTAATGGGTTAACAAAGTTTGTAAAATCAGTTTTGAGTAACTTGAGGGGTGTAGTTTCTACAATGGGGTCATTTATGAGGGTATCTACTATGTAGGCCCCACAAAGTGACTTCAGACCTGAACTGGTCCTTAAAAAGTGTGTTTTGGAAATTTCCGTAAAAATTTTAAGAATTGCTTCTAAACTTCTAAGCCTCCTAACATCCTAAAAAAATAAAATGACATTTCCAAAATGATGCCAACGTAAAGTAGAAATATGGGGAATGTTAAGTAATAAATATTTTATTAGGTATCACTTTCTGTTTTAGAAGCAGAGAAATTTAAATTTGGAAAATTGTGAATTTTTCAAGATTTTGGGTACATTTTGAATTTTTTCATAAATAAAGGTGAAATATATTGACTCAAATATATGACTATCATGAAGTACAATGTGTCACGAGAAAACAATCTCAGAATGGCTTGGAAAAGTAAAAGTGTTCCAAAGCTATTACCACATAAAGTGACGCATGTCAGATTTGTAAATTTTGACCTGACCTGGACACTAGGGCATCAATGACCCTTGGTCATGAAAAGGGTTAACAACTTCAATAATATTGTATGGTCCAATAAAACGCGGAGAGAATTTCCTAGAACACAGTTTCAAGATTCTTAGTCGACAACCACACCTTATCGCTGAGTACCAAATTTACCCCCTTGGAACGTCTCTTATTGGCATGTTTACACTGCGTTTCCTAGGCCTTTTCCAGGTTCGTTTGAACCTGCGCCCAGACTGTGCATAGTCTAGAGGTAAAATAATCTGCCTGCGGGTTGAGTGAGGATACAGAAGAACTAGAACAAAAGCGAGAATGCAAACCACTGTTATAAAAAAAGGAGACACCCCCGTGGAAGAATTAACTCGATCGTTAATTGCGAATTCTGCCAACGGGAGGTATCTCACCCATAAGAGTTTGTCATGTGATACATAGCACCTTAGAAAAAGCTCCACAGCCTGATTTAACCATTTCATCTGCCCATTGGTCTGTGGATGGAAAGCAGACGAAAAGGATAAAGAGATGTCGCATCTTCGACAAAAAGCCCTCCAGAAACCAGAAACAAACTGAACAGAGACGATATTCTCAGGGACACCATGCAGACGTACCACATGTTCAATGAACAAGGATGCTAAGGTCTTCGCATCAGGGAGCTTACTTAAAGGAACAAAGTGCAACATCTTGCTAAAACGGTCAACCACTACCCACATTTCCCCTCAGAAGGGGGCAGATCAGAAATAAAATCCATGGAAATGTGAAACCATGGCTTGCAGGGAATGGGTAGTGGTTGTAGTTCACCAGCGGGAAGTGTTCTCGGGGTCTTAGAACTGGCACAAACATCGCAAGTCAAAACATACAGTCATGTGAAAAAATTAGGACACCCTTTGAAAGCATGTGGTTTTTTGTAACATTTTTAATAAAAGGTTATTTCATCTCCGTTTCAACAATACAGAGAGATTAAAGTAATCCAACTAAACAAAGAAAACTGAAGAAAAGTATTTTCAAGATCTTCTGTAAATGTCATTCTACAAAAATGCCTATTCTAACTGAGGAAAAAGATAGGACACCCTTGCCCCTAATAGCGAGTGTTACCTCCTTTGGCTGAAATAACTGCAGTGAGACGGTTCTTGTAGCCATCTACCAGTCTTCGACATCGGTCTGAGGAAATTTTACCCCACTCCTCAATGCAGAACTTTTTCAGCTGTGAGATGTTTGAGGGGTTTCTTGCACGTACAGCCCTTTTCAAGTCACCCCACAGCATCTCAATGGGATTCAAATCTGGACTTTGACTTGGCCATTCCAGGACTCTCCATTTCTTCTTTTTCAGCCAATCTTTGGTTGATTTACTAGTATGTTTTGGGTCATTGTCATGTTGCATGGTCCAGTTCCGCTTCAGCTTTAATTTTCTAACTGATGGTCTCACATGTTCTTCAAGCACCTTCTGATACACAGTAGAATTCATCGTGGATTCTATGATGGTGAGCTGACCAGGTCCTGCTGCAGCAAAGCAGCCCCAAACCATGACACTTCCACCTCCATGCTTCACAGTTGGTATGAGGTTCTTTTCTTGGAATGCTGTGTTTGGTTTACGCCAAACATGTCCTCTGCTGTTGTGTCCAAATAATTCAATTTTGGACTCATCTGTCCAAAGAACATTATTCCAGAAGTCCTGGTCTTTGTCAACTTTATCTCTGGCAAATGTCAGTCTGGCCTCGATGTTTCTCTTGGAAAGCAAAGGTTTCCTCCTTGCACACCTCCCATGCAAGTTAAACTTGTACAGTCTCTTTCTGATTGTAGAGGCATGTACTTCTACATCAACAGTAGCCAGAGCCTGCTGTAGTTCTCGAGATGACACTTTAGGGTTTTTGGAGACCTCTTTTAGCATCTTGCGGTCTGCTCTTGGGGTGAACTTGCTGGGGCGACCAGTCCTGGGCATGTTGGCAGTTGTTTTGAAAGCCCTCCACTTGTAGACTATCTTCCGGACAGTGGAATGGCTGATTTCAAAATCTTTTGAGATCTTTTTAAATCCCTTCCCAGACTCATAGGCTGCTACAATCTTTTTTCTGAAGTCCTCTGACAGCTCTTTTGCTCTCACCATGGTGCTCACTCTCACTTCAACAGTCAGGAGCACACCAAACTAAATGTCTGAGGTTTAAATAGGGCAAGCCTCATTCAACATGCAGAGTAACGATCTACTAATTATGTGCACCTGGTGTGATATACCTGTGTGAGATCTGAGCCAATTTAAGAGGGAATACATGTGAGGGTGTCCTATCTTTTTCCTCAGTTAGAATAGGCATTTTTGTAGAATGACATTTACAGAAGATCTTGAAAAGACTTTTCTTCAGTTTTCTTTGTTTAGTTGGATTACTTTAATCTCTCTGTATTGTTGAAACGGAGATGAAATAACCTTTTATTAAAAATGTTACAAAAAACCACATGCTTTCAAAGGGTGTCCTAATTTTTTCACATGACTGTAAGACCGTACATCCTTAGAAAAAGTGGGCCACCAGAAAGACCTCAGCAGCAATTCCTTAGTGGCAGCAATACCTGGATGACCAGAGAGCACGGAGTCATGACATTCACCCAATAATTTAAACCGAAAGCACTCAGGAACAAATAACTTATCTGCTGTGGTTGTGGAGGAGCAAGTTGCTGAGCCCGTTGAATCTCAGAGGAAAGATCTGCAGAAATTGCTGCCACAAAGATGCTTGCCGGCAAGATGGGTTCCAAGGGGGGGGGGGGGGTGTCAGGAGGTGTGACAGCATTAGAAATCCGGGATAAGACATCTGCCTTAATATTTTTACAACCTGGTCTGAAAGTAACAGAAAAATTTAAACAAGTAAAAAACAGGGCCCACCTGGCTTGTTTAGGATTAAGGCGTTTGGTCGCCTCAAGAAACACTAAGTTCTTATGATCGGTGGGGACAGTAATATGGTGTCTAGCCCCTTCTAAGAAATGCCTCCATTCCTCAAATGCCCATTCTATGGAGAGAACTTGTGAAAGAAGAAGGCGCATGGCCTTAAATTAGTGAGGTTAGAAGACCCCTTAGAAAGGATGGCCCCCACACCATCCTCTGAGGCATCAACCTGCACCACAAAAGGTTCCTCGGTATCGGGCTGAACCAAGACTGGAGCCATCTGAAAACAATTTTTACGGGTATCAAAGGCCCAACAGGCCTCCAACGACCAGTTAACCAGATCAGAACCTTTTTTAGTTACGTCAGTAAGAGGCTTGGCAATAACAGAAAAATTCTTTATGAATTTACGGTAAAAATTGGCGAATCCTAAAAAGCGTTGGAGTGCCTTTAAGGAGGATGGTCTTACCCAGTCTTGGATAGCCTGAACCTTACTGGGATCCATTTTAAATGAATGAGGAGTAAGAATATAGCCGAGATAAGGAATCTCTTGATTCTCCCTGAGGATTTTAAGAACTAATCTGATGTGAGACACATGAGAATCCCAGTCAGGTGAAAAGACAAGAATATCATTGAGATAAACAATCATAACTTTGCCGATGAGTTCTCTAAAAATGTTGTTCATGAAATTCTGAAACACAGCTGGGGCATTGCAAATACTGAATGGCATAACAAGATACTCAAAGTGTCCCTCTGGAGTATTAAAAGCAGTTTTCCACTCATCTCCCTCCTTAATACGAACTAGGTTATACGCTCCTCTCAAATCAAATTTAGAAAACCACGAAGCACCCAAAATTTGGTTAAACAAATCAGGAATCCACGGGTTGGAATACTGATTCCTAATAGTGATTTTATTAAAATTTCTATAGTCAATGCAGGGACTGAGACCACAGTCCTTCTTTTTAACAAAAAAGAATCCTGCTCCTAGGGGAGAGATGGAGGGCCTAATATGTCACTTCTTGAGACTCTCCTGGATATAGTCTTTCATGGCCGTGCGCTCAGGACCGGAAAGATTATAAATCCGTCCTTTAGGAAATTTGGACTCGGGTACCAAGTCGATAACACCTATGGGGAGGGAGAGTATCTGTCTCAGTGGTGGAAAAAACATCTGAATAATCAGAAATAAAATGAGGAATAATATCTGATGAAACCCCAGCTTGAACTACGGTTAAGCAAGAACTACAGCTAGGCCCCCATCTCTCTAACTTGCCCGAACTCCAGTTAATGACTGGATTGTGTTGCTGAAGCCAGGGCATACCAAGGACTACCTGAACAGGAAGATTCTCTAAAACAAAGAAAGAGCATTTCTCTGAGTGGCAGACCCCCACAGACAGGGTAACCTCTAGAGTACAGAGTTTTACCGTGCCCCCTAGAATAGGGATTCCCATTTGTTCAACAAATTTGTAATCGATAAAACTAAAAGCTGACTCTGAATCCACAAAGGCATTTCCTGACCCCTTTAAGACTCCAAAAGCAATAGAAACTAGCAACAATAATTTACTTCTTACCACCTCCGGGAGTACCTTGTCCTTGGATAACTTTCCAGAAGGCGGGACACTGACTGATCGCCCACAATAAAAACAAGAGCCCCGACGACGGCGTAGCTCTCTTCGCGTCATCCCGAGTTGCATGGGCTCGTCCGAGTGGGCCTCCATCTTGGGTTCAATGGGGGAAACCTCAGGTTGAAGAAGGGTATGAGGAGAAAATGAATGCTCTCGCTGTCTCTCTCTGATCCGTCTATCTAGTCTGATGGCTAGCATCATGGTTTCCTCTAAAGAGTCAGGATAGGAATAACAAACCAACATGTCTTTTAACTTCTCAGTCAAGCCTGCCCTAAATTGACATTTGAGCGCTGGTTCGTTCCAACCCGAGGGAACGTACCACTTGCGGTACTGGCTACAATAATCCTCCACGGGACAATTCTCCTGAGTGAGAGCCTTAACCCCTTAAGGACCAGGCTCATTTTCACCTTAAGGACCAGGCCATTTTTTGCAAATCTGACCAGTGTCACTTTAAGTGCTGATAACTTTAAAACGCTTTTACTTATACAGGCCATTCTGAGATTGTTTTTTCGTCACATATTGTACTTCATGACACTGGTAAAATAAAGTCAAAAAAATTAATTTTTTTGCATAATAAAATACCTAATTTACCAAAAATTAGGAAAAATTAGCAAATTTCAAAGTTTCAGTTTCTCTACTTCTGTAATACATAGTAATACCCCCAAAAATTTTGATGACTTAACATTCCCCATATGTCTACTTCATGTTTGAATTATTTTGGGAATGATATTTTATTTTTTGGGGATGTTACAAGGCTTAGAAGTTTAGAAGCAAATCTTGAAATTTTTCAGAAATTTACAAAAACCCAATTTTTAGGGACCACTACAGCTCTGAAGTCACTTTGCGAGGCTTACATAATAGAAACCGCCCAAAAATGACCCCATTCTATAAACTACACCCCTCAAGGTATTCAAAACTGATTTTACAAACTCTGTTAACCCTTTAGGTGTTGCACAGGAGTTATTGGCAAATGGGGATGAAATTTGAGAATTTCATTTTTTTGCCTAATTTTCCATTTTAACCCATTTTTTCCACTAACAAAGCAAGGGTTAACAGCCAAATAAGACTGTATCTTTATTGCCCTGACTCTGCCGTTTACAGAAACACCCCATATGTGGCCGTAAACTACTGTACGGCCACACAGCGGCGCGTAGAGGGAAAGGTGCGCCGTATGGTTTTTGGAAGCCAGATTTTGCTGGACAGTTTTTTTGACACCATGTCCCATTTGAAGCCCCCTGATGCACCCCTAGAGTAGAAACTCCATAAAAGTGACCCCATCTAAGAAACTACACCTCTCAAGGTATTCAAAACTGATTTTACAAACTTCGTTAACCCTTTAGGTGTTGCACAAGAGTTATTGGCAAATGGGGATGAAATTTGAGAATTTCATTTTTTTGCCTAATTTTCCATTTTAACCCATTTTTTCCACTAACAAAGCAAGGGTTAACAGCCAAACAAGACTGTATCTTTATTGCCCTGACTCTGTCGTTTACAGAAACACCCCAAATGTGGCCGTAAACTACTGTACGGCCACACAGCGGGGCGTAGAGTGAAAGGTGCGCCATATGGTTTTTGGAAGCCAGATTTTGCTGGACAGTTTTTTTGACACCATGTCCCATTTGAAGCCCCCCTGATGCACCCCTAGAGTAGAAACTCCATAAAAGTGACCCCATCTAAGAAACTACACCCCTCAAGGTATTCAAAACTGATTTTTACAAACTTTGTTAACCCTTTAGGTGTTGCACAAGATTTAATGGAAAATAGAGATACAATTTCAAAATTTCACTTTTTTGGCAGATTTTCCATTTTAATATTTTTTTTCCAGTTACAAAGCAAGGGTTAACAGCCAAACAAAACTCATTATTTATGGCCCTGATTCTGTACTTTACAAAAACACCTCATATGTGGTTGTAGACTGCTGTACGGGCACACGGCAGGGCGCAGAAGGAAAGGAATGCCACATGGTTTTTGGAAGGCAGATTTTGCTGGACTGGTTTTTTGACACCATGTCCCATTTGAAGCCCCCCTGTTGCACCCCTAGATTAGAAACTCCAAAAAAGTGACCCCATTTTAGAAAGTATGGAATAGGGTGGCAGTATTGTTGGTACTAGTTCAGGGTAGATATGATTTTTGGTTGCTCTATATTACACTTTTTGTGCGGCAAGGTAACAAGAAATAGCTTTTTTGGCACGTTTTTTTTTTTGTTATTTACAACATTCATCTGACAGGTTAGATCACGTGGTAATTTTATAGAGCAGGTTGTCACGGACGCAGCGATATCTAATATGTATACAATTTTTTTTATTTATGTAAGTTTTATACAATAACTTCATTTTTAAAACCAAAAAATTGTTTAGTGTCTCCATAGTCTGAGAGCCATAGTTTTTTCAGTTTTTGGGCGATTATCTTGAGTAGGGTCTAATTTTTTGCGGGATGAGATGATGGTTTGATTGGCACTATTTTGGGGTGCATATGACTTTTTGATCGCTTGCTATTACACTTTTTGTGACGTAAGATGGCAAAAAATTGCTTTTTTTACACAGTTTTTTTTTTTTTTTTTTTACGGTGGTCACCTGAGGGGTTAGGTCATGTGATATTTATATAGAGCCGGTCGATACGGACGCGGCAATACCTAATATGTATACTTTATTTTTATTTATGTAGGTTTTACACAATGATTTTATTTTTGAAACAAAAAAAATGATGTTTTAGTGTTTCCATAGTCTAAGAGCCATAGTTTTTTCAGTTTTTGGGCGATTATCTTGAGTAGGGTCTCATTTTTTGCGGGATGAGATGACGGTTTGATTGGTACTATTTTGGCGTACATGCGACTTTTTTGATCACTTTTATTACCTTTTTTGGGAAGTAAGGTGGGCAAAATTTCAATTTTCTCATAGTTTTTATTTTTTTATTTTTATGGCGTTCACTGTGCGGGGAAAGTAACATGACCGTTTTATAGATCAGGTCGTTACGGACGCGGCGATACCTAATATGTGTAGTTTATTTTATTTTTTTAATTTTTATTCAGTGATAAATGTTTTTTTTTTTTATCTTAACTTTTTGCACTTATTTTTTTTATTTTTTGACCCAGACCCACTTGGTTCTTGAAGATCCAGTGGGTCTGATGTCTGTAAAATACAGTACAGAACCTATATAGGGTTCTGCACTGTATTTTACTTACACTAAACAGATCTATGCTTTCAGCACAGATCTGTTCAGCACCATGGACAGCAGGACGCCTGAGCAGGCGTCCTGTTGCCATGGGAACCTTCCCCGTCTGCTCAGTTATGGTCAGAACTGCGCAGACGGGGAAGGGTAAGGACGGGGCTCTGGGGGGGCTGTCTGGGGGCTCTCTCCCTCTCCCATCGGGGGGCTGCAAAGGCACAGCAGCCCTCCGATCGGAGAGGGAGGGAGCTCCCTCTTACTGTTAACCTTTTCCATACAGCGGTCCGTACGGACCGCTGTATGGAAAGGGTTAAACGGCTGACATCGCATCAACGATGTCAGCCGTTTATACCAGGGTGCCAGCAATGTGCTGGCACCCTGGTATACCCACTGTACACCAACGATTACGCAATAGGAGGCGGGCGGGGGATCGCGATCCCGCCTGCCGCACCGCCCGCCTCCCGCAACGCCCCCACCGCCTGCGACACCCCCCCTGCACCACCCGCCGCCATCAAATCATGCAGGGGTGCAGGGGGGGGGTGTACTATATTGATTTTAGGCACTCTAAAGTTTCTGATCGCCGCGGTCAGGGACCGCGGGGATCAGAAACTGCAAAAAGCGCAGCAAACCGCAGGTCTGAATTGACCTGCGGTTTGCTGCGATCGCCGACACGGGGGGGTCACATGACCCCCCCTGGCGTTTTAACAGGATGCCGGCTGAATGATTTCAGCCGGCATCCTGTTCAAATTAACCCCTGCGGCGCCGGAATGCCGATTTTAAAGTCAGGACGTACCGGTACGTCCTTGGTCCTTAAGGACTCGGGAAATAGGGCGTACCGGTACGTCCTATGTCCTTAAGGGGTTAAGATTGGATTCTGCCACAGAGGCTTTGTCTGGTTCATCATAAAGAACCCCTAACGCCTGGAAAAAGAGGTCCACAGAATTAAGACAAGGGGAATCCGGAGGCAAAGAAAAGGCCCATTCCTGGGGGTCCCCTTGAAGCAGGGAGATGATAATACCAACCCTCTGTGGATCAGGATCAGAGGAGTGAGGACGTAGTCGAAAATAAAGTTTACAGCTTTCCTTGAAAGCTAACAAACTTTGGCGGTCACCCGAAAACGGATTGGGTAATTTAATGTGTGGTTCTTCCTGAACGGTGGCGGTAGCAAGAATGGGGGGAGTTCGGACGGTCTCCTGAACCTGTAGTCTCTCCCCAAGTTCCTGTACTATTTGAGCAAGACCCTGCACATGTTCAATGATGCTCTGAAGAGGGTCCATGCTAAATTAAGGCCTGTGATTCTGTCACGAGGTAGAGTCTATAAAGATAGAGCGAAGGTGCACCCCCTGAGCTGCCACCCGGTCCCCTGTCCCGCCCTACTTGCACCACCCGCCCTAGGTGACGGGGCGCAACTCGGTGACAGTCCCTGACCTGAGTAAGTGCAAGCAGAGAGATAGAGACAGCAGGGAAGCGGACAGCCAAAGAGAGGTAGCACTAGAGTGTACAGAGAGGTGGAACAAGCAAAGTACCACCAAAAAGGGCGGGACGGGTCAACTAGCCGGGGTCAATCCAGGAGGTCACGTCAGTACAAGAGAAGAGGCAAAGACAAAATCCAAAAGCAAGCCGAGGTCAAAATCCGAGAGGTAGCGTCAAGGTTCAGGGAGCAGGCAGAAGAGGTGTCAGGAAGCAGATCAAGGGTCAAATCCAAAGGTAAGCTAAATAACAATAATAGTACACAGCCTAAAGGACAAAATCACAGGCAACCTGTAGCCAGCAGGTTGCCTGTATTTATAGTGGAGAGTGAGGGTCATGTGACGTGGCCAGAGTCACATGACTGACAGACAAACAAGTCGAGCACCAAGTGATCAGCTCGGCGCTCAAGCCAGACCTAAGAGCAGGGAGCCTCCCAGCTAGCAAAAGTCTCCCTGGGAACGAGGCCAAACACAGATCCTCGCTCCCGATGCAGCAGGTCTGTGTCACGTCTGCAAATTTTCCAACAGTGGATCTCAACTGCGGAGAAAATAGGATCAATCAGATATGAATCTCAGGCGTCACTCACAACCTCAACGGTGAGTTTGAGATTCTACCATCACGTGATCACAGGCGAAACAACTCAGGTCGGCACAGTACTATTGCTTCATAGACTGCGGGTAGGTGTTAGAATACTAGAATGCGGTAGCTGCCGCAGGGTTAACAGGGGGTACTCAGTATGAGTCATACACAGTTATCTCAGCCCGCATGTAGGTAAAGGAGAGGTGCTCTCTCACAGATTGGGTACTTGCGATTGGCAGCAGCTATGCGATGGCTGAGACTCCCAGGAGACTGCAGTATCAGGACAGAGCGGATCCGTCTTCCAGATGGTAGCAGGGAAATGAGAAGGGTCCGGTTACTGAGCGGATCCGTCTTCCAGATGGCAGCGGGGGAAATTGGAAGGGTCCAGTTACGGAGCGGATCCGTCTCCCAAATGACAGCAGGGAAAATGTGGAGGGTCCGGTTTGTGGTGTTCCGACACACAGGTGGTGAGGCAGCAGGCGTTCTGACAACAATCACAGCACGCCATGCTGCCTCACCAGTGCCCTTAAATGGAACCAGGAAGTGAATAGGGATTTCTGATTGGGCCGGACGACTTCCGCGTTCCACCGTGGAACGCAGCCGCCGCGTCACAAGCCGGAGTTCGTGCGACTTCCGCGTTCCACCGTGGAACGCAGAGGACCGCGGCAGACGAACAAAAGGCCGTCCCGTCGGCGGCATTACAGTCTGCGGCTGATGGGAGACCGAGTGCGCCTTCGGCGCCCCGTTACACATAAGCAGGACTGAGTCCAAAACACAGAAGACATGCAAATATTTCCTTCACGTGTCATCTTTGTTTTGGATTCACTCCTGTTTTTGCCTTACCAATACTGATCAATTACTGACCAAATATTGACCATGTGAAGTAAAAAAAAACAGGATCCTTTTTAGGGGGGGGGGGGGGAATTATTCTTCAGACAGATCAGAAGAAGGGAAAAATAAACACTACTGTCAACACAAAATTACTGCTGACACCCTGTAATGGCGCCACTATTTGTATCAGTAGGTAACAGAATAGGTTCTCTGTCAATTTATGTGGAAACAGCAGATGGTGTAAAATGAGACCGCTCTTTCACTCTATAGTAGAATCTTGGGCCACTGTATGGTTAAATTATTTGGTCAGTTAATTCCAGCAGTTAGGGCTGTTTCACGTGAGCGGATGCCGTGCGTGACATCCGGTGCGTGAATTACAGCCAAGACCCGATGCGGACAGCAGAAGCACGGAGCAGTAACATGACTGATAATGCTCCGTGCCTCTCTGTGATCTCTTTACTACGAAATCACAGTAAGATAAAGTTGTCACCGTGATTTCGTAGTAAAGAGAATTATCAATCATGTTACTGCTCCGTGCTTCTGCTGTCCCCATCGGGTCTTGGCTGTCATTCACGCACCGGATGTCACGCACGGCATCCGCTCGTGTGAAACAGCCCTTAGTGTATGGTGAGACGAAATCAGGAGCCAATCCTACTTGCAGATAACATATCATGAAATTATCTGCAGATGTTCTTTGTTTTGAAACCATGACTGACCAAATAAGTGAAGTTTGAACGGAGCCTAATAGTGACGCATGCTGATGTCCTCATCCATATACTGTATGTGCAGTGTCCCAGGGGGGTCAGTAGTGTATGCTGGGCTTTGTAGTGCAGAGTAACCCACTAACCTGGGATCCACTGTCGTCTTCAATCTGGGCAGATACTGGAACAGGCAGGTATTTAATGTTCGTGACGCCAGTGTCAATTAAACGGTGACACGCCGTGTAAAGTAATGTGGAATAACGGAACAACCACGGGATAGCCAACCAAAACTGGAACTTTACTGAATGTCAGTGAGAATCATACATGGACGCAGTTGGAAGCGCAGTTCCATGGAAGACAGTTGGTTTCTATTTGAATACAGTTGGTTCTTAGAAGTACAGACTGGCCGGTTTTAGCAATGTTCTTTACAGAGTGTTGATTACAGGAGATGCAGTACAGGCGGCTTGCACACTATTCCTGACTGGTCCTGAAACATGTGACTTATTCTCCAAGGTCTAATGCCCTATATCTGGCGTATCCTTGAAGCTGTCCTTATCTAGTACCTCCTCTGTTATCTTGAGTACCTCTTGCTTTATCAGATTGGCCTCTGTTGTATTCTGTGTCCCGGCTGGTTGCTTATGATGTTTCAGCTAAAACGGATGATGACTCAGGAGGGGAACCTTTTCCTTGGATCCGGAACCCGGTTACAGGGCCTTTACTACCCTCTCCTAGTCGGCAGGCTTCAGGCCTGCTCTACTCTCACAGGCCCATGGCCTGGGCTTGACTCAGACACAGGATCATCTCTGACTCCTTTCTCCCACTGTCTGCCTGCTTACTACTTCCTGACTGGGCCTTATATAAACTAGGGTTCCCTAGCTCCCTCTAGTGACTCAGAGCTGGAATGACACCCTAGCCGGCCTGCACATGCACATTTCACAGTAACAGGAAGTACATAGCATTACATTAACAAGATATTTTATACCAACCTCCCCATAAATACAGGGGGAACGACAGTACCCAAGTGACCCTTCTGTAGTGACGGGGTATTACTCTCCCGTACACTACATATGTCACCTGCCTGTCATACTGACGCACAGTAAGTGTTTCATTACTAGATATGCATGTTGCTGCAGTGCACAGTGATGTACACTGAGATACACTCTACCTGCAGGCTGGGATATAGTTGATTTAATGTGCTTTGTGACAAATTAATTCGTAATGAATAAAATTTTTGGGGAAAATGCATCCGAATTTAATAGCTTTTTCCTAAAGGCCCAAAGGCTGATCCTGAAGGGATTAAACTACATAAAATAGTGTGAAATTTAGCTTTATTTATCTTGTACTGATACAGTATACCAACACAGATGACTGTTTGTATTATAGGATGATATAAAAGTACAATATATTTTAATGGATTTTTAAGTCCATACAAATTATCGTTATTGAAAGTCTTCCTGTTTGAACTGAGAACTAGTGACCTTTGCTCTCAGACGTCCCTGTGACCCCGACCCACACTTACTGACCTCATGCCTGTTTTTGGGTTAATGTTCTACAGATTGGCATACAGCAAGATCCACCAGAAAGTCTCCCAGGTGGAGATAACACTTATCATATCCAAATAAGAGGCAGAAAATCCCACAGACGCTGCACTCCTGCTGTCACTGATTACCAGAGGAAGCTCACATTCCTCTGCTTTGATTTTGCTCCCTGATGCTTCATTGTAGACAAGCTTATTAGGGAATGTGAACTCAAAAACACATTTACTTATGTCTGGAAAAACAAAACTGAAAATCACTGACAACCCATGTGCACAGAACCAGTGATGTGAGATATAAGATCTTCAAATTTTCAGCTAAATTCTCTCAATTGAGATTTTTTGGTGTAACCGATACATAGGACCTTCACCTATCAGGAGAACAGAGTTAATGACTTTCTTCTTTGCATAAGGCCTCTTTCACACTACAGTTTTTTGCGTTCTGTATACGGTCCGTTTTTTGCGTTCCGTATACGGTCCGTATACGGAACCATTCATTTCAATGGTTCCGCAAAAAAACGGAATGTGTTCCGTATGCATTCCGTTTCCGTATTTCCGTTTTTCCGTTCCGTTGAAAAGATAGAACATGTCCTATATTTGGCCGCAAATCACAGTCCGTGGCTCCATTCAAGTCAATGGGTCCGCAAAAAAAACGGAACACATACGGAAATGCATCCGTATGTCTTCCGTTTCCGTTCCGTTTTTTGCGGAACCATCTATTGAAAATGTTATGCCCAGCCCAATTTTTTATATGAAATTACTGTATACTGTATTTGCCATACGGAAAAACGGAACGGAACAACGGAACGGAAACGGAACCACAACGGAAGCAAAAAACGGAACAACGGATCCGTGAAAAACGGAACGCAAAACACTGAATTCAACATACTGTAGTGTGAAAGAGGCCTAACTCTCATAGACTTCAAAGAAGAGGGCTTTATAATTAGTGATCAGCAGCAGGGGCTATATTCGAATTCGCGATATTTCACAAATATTTGGGCAAATATTCTTCATATATTCGTGAATATATATGAAGAATTTTTTTCTTGATTGCGAAAAAAATCAACAATGTAATATTCACGTAGAGCGCGCGAAATACAACCGTGGGTCACTTTTGCTAGATTGTACAAGCTGCTAGAAGTTTCCTGAGACTGGAAAAAATGGTTGGCATGTCAGAACATTAAAAACGGCTTTATCTGCAGTTAGAGTGCTCCAATATATTCACAATTGCGCTAATCAGCACTAATGATGCAAATATTTGGGCGCAATACACATTTTAGAGGCTCTGCATGTATGTATGGACAGCAGAACCTGCTTACACACTGTACTCCAACTACACTGTATCAGGATCTAACCTACACTGACTATCTCCCACTATCTGTATTTTATATATATGTATATATATATATATATATATATATATATATAAGCTATCTAACTATCTAAGGCTACTTTCACACTTGCGTTCGGAGCGGATCTGTCTGGTGTCTGCACAGACGGATCCGCTCATATAATGCAGACGATGGATCCGTTCAGAACGGATCCGTCCAGACTTTACATTGAAAGTCAATGGGGGACGGATCCGTTTGAAAATTGAGCCATATTGTGTCAACTTCAAACTGATCCGCCCCCATTACCTTCCATTGTAAGTCTGGACGGATCCGTTTGCCTCCGCACGGCCAGGCGGACACCCGAACGCTGCAAGCAGGGTTCAGGTGTCCGCCTGTTGAGCGAAGCGGAGCCCAAACGCTGCCAGACTGATGCATTCTGAGCGGATCCGCATCCACTCAGAATGCATTAGGGCTGGACGGATGCGTTCGGGGCCGCTTGTGAGAGCCTTTAAACGGAACTCACAAGCGGAGCCCCGAACGCAAATGTGAAAGTAGCCTAAGTGTGAAAGTTGCTCAGACGGATCCGTCCAGACTTTACATTGAAAGTCAATGGGGAACGGATCAGTTTGAAATTGAGCGATATTGTGTGAACTTCAAAGGGATCCGTCCCCATTCACTTACATTGTAAGTCTGGACGGATCCGTTTGGCTCCGCACGGCCAGGCGGACACCCGAACTCTGCAAGCAGTGTTCGGGTGTCCGCCTGCTGAGTGGAGCGGAGGCCAAACGGTACCAGACTGAGGCATTCTGAGCGGATCGGCATCCACTCAGAATGCATTAGGGCAGTACGGATGCGTTCGGGGCCGCTTGTGAGAGCCTTCAAACGGAACTCACAAGCGGAACCCCGAACGCAAGTGTGAAAGTAGCCTAATGTAGCGTGGAAAGCACAGAGCACAGCAATGACACTGCTCTCTCTCTCTCTCTCGCTCCTATTGGTTGCTACGGATGTTGCTAAGCTCAGACAAAGACATTGCAGCCTTCCCATCGGCCCACATGCAAGAAGAGAGGTTACTGAAAATCTAGAATATTTGAAATTATGAATATATATCACTATATTCTATATTTATTTTTTATTTTTCAGTTCACATAGCTATATGAGGACTTTTTTTGTGCGGGACAAGATGCATTTTTTTTTATGCCACCATTTAATTTACCATGTCTTGTATTAGAAAAAAGGAAAAAAAAATATTTGTGTGGCAAAATAAAAAAAATAAAAAAAAGGATTTCCACCAAGGTTTTGGGGTTTTGACATCACAACGTTTACTATGCACTAAAATTGACCTGACATTTTTATTTTGCGGCTCAATACAAATGCGGCAATACCAAACTTGAATTTTTTTTTTTTAAGATTTACTACTTTTTAAAAAATTCAAACATCTCTATATTCTGACAGCCATAACTTTTTTATATTGCTGTCTACAGAGCCTTCTAAGGGCTTGTTTTTTGCATAACGAACTGTAGTTTTCAATGATGCCATTTTTGTAGTATATACAACGTTTTGATCACCGTTATTCAACTTTGTGGGGGGACAAAATGACAAAAAATGGGAAATCGCATGTTTTTTTTTTTTTCTGTTACTGCGTTCACCGCAGAAGAATTAAAAAAATATATATTTTAATAGATCAGACATTTTCGGGTGTGGCGATACCCAATATGTTATTATTTTTTATTGGTTCTGTATTTTTATATGTAAAATTGGGAAAGGGGGGTGATTCAAACTTTTAATATATTTTGGTGTTTTTTTTTTTACTTTATTAAAAATTTTTTTAGAACAATTAGCATCCATAGGGGATCTTTTAATCCCCTCTCCTATTCACTATAATAGAGATCTATTACGGTGAATAGGATTTTTACACTCTCCATTCAGCACTATGCATTGTGCATAGCTCAGTATGGAGAAAGCCATGGCAGGTCTGGATCGCTTCAGCAGTGTCCAAACTGCCATGGCAACCGATCGGAGCCCCGCGATTTCACTGCGGGGGTTCTAATCGGAAGGAAGATGGAGCCGCATCACTTCACAGGTGCCGCGATCAGCCTTGATTGCGGCACCTGAGGGGTTAAATGGCAGGGGCGGCGCAATCTCCGCTTCCTGTCAGTGCGGCCGGATGCTGGCTGTATCATACAGCTGGCAGATCGCGTGTATAGAGCTGGCTCACTGCAGAGGCACGCTCCATACATTCCCTGACATGCAATGACGTACCTGTACGTCATAATGCGTGAAGGTGTTATATATAAGACAGAGCCAACACATATCACGCATTTATGACATGCTGAGATATTCCATAAATGTAAATATGTGAAGGTCTTTTTAACTATAGTTTTTTATTCCCTTAAGATATACCTAATGTAACAGACTACCCTATAAAAGTGGCTGAAATAAATGAACATATGTACGGTACTAAAGTTTGCATTTAATTTTCAGTCTGTGCTAGGCATATATATATATATATTTGTGATCGGGGCTATATGTGACAGAACCTAGCACCTCCTTACTCATAATAGATGTTAACGGTCTGAGTTGTGCCATAACCGCTACCGTCAAGAGTACACCTGAAAGAGGGCATACCCTGTGGGAGAGTAAAGAGAAAGGGCGGGCTGGGAGGGGAATGCTTCTGCCGTCCGTACAACTACTGAGAGAGGTGAGCAGCTGATATAAGGCAGGGCGCCCCTCCCACAAATTCAGGCCAATATCTTGGCCTTTATACTTGTGATCGGGGCTATATGTGACAGAACCTAGCACCTCCTTACTCATAATAGATGTTAACGGTCTGAGTTGTGCCATAACCGCTACCGTCGAGAGTACCCCTGAAAGAGGCCAAAATACCAGCATAAAGTTCAAAACATATTTATTTACATATTACAACACCAAAGTCTGAAAGGCACATAGGGTTGGGAACATACCGATTAAAACAAGACGAGCGCCACCGGCCCAATTTACGAATAATGTGTGCCGGGACTTGATTCTTGGAAGCAGCTGATGCCGCACCAATCCTAAAGGAATGTCCTGATACAGTGAGTGGGTCTAAACCTAAATTGACCTCCAGGATACGCACATGTGAGATGAACTGGGAGGTGGACAATGCTGCTGCCCCAAAGGGTAACAGAGGAGTGTTGGAGCCGAGGTCGCCCAAAGCCCGTGACAAATCCTGTAAAACGTGGACTGGACACCATTTGTGCGTCGTACGGAAGAATTTAATCCAGGTAGGGGGGCCTGACTGGGAAGTCTTAGTCACGGGTAACGATAGGACAAAGCCCTCTGAGCTAGGGACCAACTGCCGATGGCCTACTGGTCGACGAAGAGGAGAATTCTCCTGGCCTCATGAAGCCGTAAAAGGCCAAATAGATGGGAGCTTTGACTACCAAGCTTTGCAGTACCCCGAAAGGCCTTAAATCTAATAGGCCGGACATATCTCTGAATACTGGGCCGGAAATGGTCTGTCTACGGGAGTTTACCCCGGGGGTACTGTTCTGTAAGCCTTTCAATGTGGCCTTGACCACGTGACTGGAAAATAACGATATTCTCTCTGGATGAGATAGGGATAAATGATGTTGAACCCCTGACAAGTAAGTCCTCACTGTGCCATGTGAAAGGTGCTAGTGCATATGACAGTACCCGATAAAAGACAGTATGCGGTCAATATGACCAAGACCGTCTTGTGCGTGTTCCTGTTGGAATTTACAGTACAACCAGCAGCCGGTGTTGTACGCTCTGGTGGTATTGGCCAAGAGAGACCTGGAAAACAGCCCATGGGCAGAGGCTAAGTACTTGTTTAGTGAAGAATTAGCGAGGCCAGATGAGGAGACGGAGTCCTTGACGCATCGGCTTCGGGGCAGACCTGAGAAAACAGAGAGTAATTGTGCTTAGCTAGGGCGTCAACTGCTACCATCTGCGCATCATGTATTAGGGAGCCGCAGAACAGGAATTTGTGCTTGAGTGACAACTGCACCAGACGCCTCAGAAAGGACATGGCCAATTGAGACCTAGTTTTGCCACTATCAAGGATAGTGACGATGGAGGAACTATCAGATGTAAAGATCACGGTACGGCCTGTCCAAAGGCTCCCCCAAACACAAGCTGCTGCCACCATGGGATACAAGTCCCTCTCCTTGGCTGATTGACAAACTCCCATGGCCTCGAACATTCCCTTGGCCAAGTCCCGTTTTAGCCAATGGGGGCCAAAAATTGCAGTGAAACCAGTGTTCACCGCTCCGCTGGAGAATATAATGGAGGAGTTATCTCAGACTGCTGGAATAAACATGGACACGCCATTCCAATGACTTAAAAAGTGGTCCCACATCCCTAAATCTGCTAGCGCCTGACTATCCAGGAACACTGGACTATCCTGACAGGGGGCCTCTGAAAGGAGTGGTAATAACCTAGCTACAAAAGATCTACCTTGAGGAATAACGTGCATCGCAAAATTGAGCATGCCTAACAATGATTGTAGCTCTACCTTTGTGGTAACCCTGCCCACTGTGAATTTGTGAATAACTTCCTGGACCCTGACCAACTTGTCTACTGGTAGCCTAGCGGACATGCTTCCCATGTCCAACACAATGCCCAGGAAAGTAATGACGGTAACAGGACCATCCACCTTTTTTGGGGAAACAGTGATCCCTAACTGCGCGAAACATGCTAAGAGACTTTGGAGATCACCTCGCGGGCCCTGTGGAGATTCAATCAGCAGGAAGTTGTCTAGGTAATGTATAACATGTTCGCAATCAAACTTATTCTCAAGGATCCAATGTAAGGCTTTCGCCAGCTGATCAAAAATCCAAGGGCTGCTACGGGACCCAAAAGTCAATTTCGTGGCAAAATAATAACGAGTATTCCACTTGATCCCATGCCATTGCCAAAGCTCTGGCCTGATCGGGATTAACTTAAAAGCGTCCGATATGTCCGCTTTGGATAGAATGGCCCCCGGGACCTGTCGCTAAGATGAGCGTGATTGCCTAATCGATGGAGGCGTATACCATGCTGACCTCCTCAGCCGGTATGAGAGAATTGAGACTGGGTGCATGTGCACCGTAAGGTGCCAATAGATCGAATATCAGTCTCTCTTTGTTACTGAATTTACCCGTGATGACCTCTATGGGGCTGTTCCTCCACCGTTCGAACAGGGATGTTGTAAAGGGCCCGATGACGTAACCCTTGTCTAACTCCAACTGTGAGAGTCTATATATAGACCCGGGGTTAAGTAACGCGGACTGCAAGTTTCTACACTCATGAGTGTCATCTGGCAATGCTACTAGGCCTGTGTGGAAACCACTAGTAAAACCAGACACCAGAAAATCGCAAAAACAAGTATCCTCGTGTCCTTGCAGGTAAAAATTCAGGAGATCCACATTTACGACGCTCAAGCAATGTTTATCTGACTTTAATGAGCAGGTAATCTTTGGGTGAGCCCAGAAACAGTTAACACAAATGTGCAACAGGCGGCATTGACTATAATTGCAAGCTGAAAAATTATAGTTGTTGCAGATTTGTGACCTGCCCAGGTAATTGGTAGAATGGCCGAGTTTGTCTACAGTTGCCTCCTGCTGGGCAACAACCGACGGACCTGGGATAGGAGCAGAAGGATTGGACCTCAGTGTACTTGCTGCATTATGACACCATTCTCTTGTGTGGTAGATGGACTGGCATGATGAACATGCCGGAGCTTTTAGCCCAGCGAAGTGCCTTCAAAAAATTTCTGTATCGATGTTTGCCCAGTTGGTGGTTTGCCCAGTTGGTTGGAGTGCTGCTGCAGCCTTCGCGGAAAACAAGCAATGATAGTCATAGAAGCCAAAGCTGCCGTATTTGTAGCCTAGTTCCGTGACCCTAAACAAGTATAGGTCCAATTCTTGCCTCCTATCCAGCCGTACTGAACAAATGATATCTCGGTACAAACTAAAAGCAAGTACAAATTCTGGTATAGTCAATTTCCTACTCAGTCTAAGGTCGCAACCCTTCAGGACGACAGAGACATCGCCACAAGCGATGACCCTATTGTCCGATAGGTCACGAGTGGCAATTAGCAGGGAAGCTAGGTTCATGTTCCTCCCATCGAGGATGTCCTTTTTGATGTTGGCTGGGATAAAATGGGCTGGCGTGACATTGGGCACTGAAACAAAGTTACCTGAAGTACTAGCCACCGGTGTAGTTACGACCGGTAACAGTGCAGCAGGTGTAGATAAGCCAGAAACTTTATCTCACTGTGATTTCGTAGTAAAGAGATCACAGAGAGGCACTGAGCATTATCAATCATGTTACTGCTCTGTGCGTCTGCTTTCTGCATTGGGTCTTGGCTGTCATTCACACAGCGGATATCACGCACGGCATCCGCTCGTGTGAAACAGCCCTAAAGGAGTGTGCGGAAACCTGCAGCTGAAGCCAGGAGGGATCCGTGTTGCGTGGCTAAAAGCCGGACCCATGGACTTACTTCAACAAGGAGAAAAAGGTGACATTACTCCTGGCTTTAAATAGACTTTGCTTTATGTGACGGAAACAGGCCTCAAGTAGCCTGCAGCAGGGACTTGCTGTGTTTGAACTATTATTTTGCTGTTGTGTGTGACCACCCTCCCTATGAACTACACCGTCTTTCACTGTATGTACCGTGTGAATAAACAAAGCATTGTGTTTTACACCAAGACCGGTCTGTGTTGCCTCTATACTGCACTCGCTACCACTGCCTACCAGAGCGGATCCCCACAATTGGTGGAGGATGCGTGCATACTGCAGTGAGGCTGGCCAAGAATATTTATCCAGGTGGTGCACGGCTGCATGTCATACATTAAACAGCCAGCTTGGTCATCCTGGACAAAATGGAGGAGCTGGTTAAGCAGTTGGTGCAGAGCAATGCACAACAGCAACAAACAAACCGTTTCCTGGTACAACAAATGGCGCTTTTGCGAGAGGCTCTGTGTGCGTCCCAGCAAGAGACCCCACCGGCAGTGATTCCATCGCCGTCGGCTCCCAGGGATAAAGTCCGTTCAGCATTAAAGGATAACTGTCACACTTACACCCAAATTTCAATTTTTATATTTGTGGTCGTGGCATCCAAGAGAATGCACCCCGTCCCACCTGAGACTACCCTGCCCCTAAGCGGTTAGAGTTATGCCGCAACCGCGCCGTAGTAGGGACACCTGAAAGAGGGCATCCCCTTTAAGAGTAGTGGATAGTAAGGGTGGGTGGGTGGGGAAACGCTGTAACGATGTACAGAGTGAGAGGGATGCTGGCCGTTGAAGTAGGCAGCCATGCCCCTCCCACAAATACAGGCCAATGAATCGGCCTTACACTTATGGTCGTGGCAACCAAGAGAATGCACCCCGTCCCACCTGAGACTACCCTGCCCCTAAGCGGTGAGAGTTATGCCGCAACCGCGCCATAGTAGGGACACCTGAAAGAGGGCAAAATACATACTGAGTAGCAGGAGTAATTATTACAGCATAGATCACAAAACCAGACTTTGGAAAGCCATTGACATCTTAGTTTTGGGGTAAGGTATATAGCGGCTAAAACACGAGGAGCGCCAACGACCCAACTTCTCGATGGCATGCGCTGGTACCTGATTCTTGTAGGCTGGTGAGAAGCGAGCGGTACCACCCCGAATGGCAATAGTGGACTATCTGGCCTGAACCCAGCTAAGGCTTTCTGCAGCTGATGAAGAACTCTGACAGGGCACCATCGATGAGACATAGGAAACTAGGACGTTGGGACTGGGGGACCTGTCTGCGAGGTCTTGGATGTCCTCAGCAGCAGCACGTAACCCTCGGGACCCTGGACCAACTGGCTGACTGTGAGGAACTTGCTACTATAGGGGAACAAGTAAACTCCCCAGGCCTCAAGAAACCATAGAAGGCTAAATAAACAGCGGATTTAAGCACCAGGCTGGGCAAAACCCCGAAAGAGTTCCTATCCAGGATGTCAGATAGGTTACGAAAAGCAGTCCAGTAACAGCTTGTCTGCATACTTGGCCTCCTGGTCCACATCTGCTCAAACCCCTCAACGTAACTTTGACAGCATGCATAGAGAATGCCGATGCCCGTTCAGGATGACTGACAGAGAGGAAATGCTGCCCCCCCCCCCCCCCGACAAGTACGACTTCACCGTGTTGGCGATCGCAGCAAACCACAGGTCAATTCAGACCTGCGGTTTGCTGCGTTTCCGGGTTATTCGGGTCTCTGTGGATCCGATAACCCGGAACAGGATGGTGACCGGTGGTGTGATAATACACCCCCATCTGTGTCCCAGCACCCCCAAGGTATTTAGGAAAAGGTTAGGGACAGGTTAGGTTAGGCAGGGATATTCAAGGAAAGTTTTTATAGTTTTTGTTGCATCACCCTAAATCGGTGTCTGGGGTCCACAGCACAGCTGTGTGACCCTAGACCCCCCCCCAGGGAAGCTGCAGCTTGCCCCCCTGCCCCCTCCCCACAACTTTTTTTTGGGCGCAAGCAGTTTTTTTTTCTGCGTGCGCTGACTGTGACCGACACTCTTTGCGTTCGCCACTGTTAGCTCACCCCACCACTGATCAACTTCGGACGGTTGATCATCGAGTTTGAATTTTTTAGTTTTCAATTTATTTATTTTTTTACATTTTTTTGTCTGTTAGGTTCAGGGTACGTTCGTGAACACCCTTGCCCCCACACACACGCACATCAAATAAAGTTTAACACGCACGCACACACACACTCCCCTATGGCCCGATGGATGTTCTCGGCCGAGGAGGCATATGCCCAGCTTGCCTCTGAGTCTGAGAGCTCCAGTGAGGATGAGGATGACCCCACTTTCCTTTTGTCATCCGCATCCTCCTCATCATCTAGCGATGATGATGAGCTCCCAAGGCGGCGGAGACGCCGCCAGGGGAGCAAGAGGACCGCCATGCTAGAGACCCTGTGACCCACACTAGTACGAGCAGCTCTGGGCCTCATACTAGTTTTCCGGCCCACCAGTTAAGTCTACCTGAGCCCCATGTCGGTGAACCCCAGAGCATTTTGAGCCCACGATTCCTGATTTTGTAAGCCAACCAGGAATCCAGATTTCCACAGTGAATATGACTATTTTAATCTTTTTTTCAGTGACCACTTTGTAAATCTGATGGTGGAGCAAACAAAACTGTACGCCCAACAGTTTGTTACGCAACACCTGTGCTCCTTATTGGCTAGGGCCGGTGGCCGAGGGCGTTTTTGGGCCTCATGCTGCACATGGGCCTAGTAAAAAAAACTAGTGTCAGGCATTACTGGAGTTGGAACGTCCTCTACCAGACCCCAGTATGTTTCTCTAAGCGGGCGAGGTATGGCGTGAGGCTGTACAAACTTTGTGAGAGTATCTCAGGGTACACTTACAAGTTTCGTGTGTATGAGGGGCGATATTCAACCCCCAGAATGTCCCCCCACTCTGGGTGTTAGCGGGAAACTTGTGTAGGACTTTATGCACCCACTGCTAGAAGGGTTACCTACTGTAGTTGGATAACTTTTATACTAGTATCCCTTTGTTCCAGTCCCTCACCGCCAGATCAACGTCCGCTTTTGGGACCGTGTGGAAAAATCAACGCGGCCTCCCTACCCACCCCCTCCAGGTACCTATCCCCAGGGGGAACCCATGCCCTTACCAGTGGAAACCTATTGCTGGTCAGATATAAGGACAGGGATGTCCTTGTACTGTCCACAATTCATGGTAACAGCATCACCCATGTGCCTGTGCGAGGTACCGCGGCAACGGTCCTCAAGCCAGATTGTATCGTCGACTACAATCAGTATATGGGAGTTAAGTTGATCTCTCTGATCAAGTCCTCAAGCCATATAATGCCATGCACAAAACCCAGGCATGGAAAAAAAAAGTCTACTTGGTGCAGGTTGCCTTGTACAACTCTTTTGTGCTGTCCTGGAGCGCTGGCAACACAGGAAAATTCCTTCAGTTCTATGAGGCAGTCCTCAAGGACCTGATCTTTTCTGACTGGGAAAGAGCAGGCCGGAGTACCTTGGGAACTGGAGGTGCCCGGATAGTCCCTGGCCAACACTTTCCAGGTGTGGTTCCCCCATACTGGAAAGAAGGGACGGACCCAAAAGGTGCAGAGTTTGTCACAGGAGGGGGATACGGAAGGACACCACTACTCAGGGAGTACCACACTTCAATGAAGTACTAAATTTATATTCCCCTTCCCCAATTTAGCCACTGACAATTGGATAAAAAAAACTATGGTTCTCAGACTTCAGACACTAAAACTAAAAAAAAAAATCCCAAAAATATTAGTAAAGCTAAAATAAATGAAAAAAGTAGGCATATTAGGTATCGTCGCGTCCGTAAGAATCAGCTCTATAAAAATACCCCATGAACTAACCCCTCAGATAAACATGGTCACAAAAATAAAATACATCACAAAAATTGTAATAGCAAGCGATCAAAAAGTCATATGCCCCACAAAATAGTGCCAATAAAACTGTCCTCTCATCCCACAAAAAATGAGCCCCTAACTAAGATAATCGGCTAAAAACAAAAAAAAAAAATTACTCTTAGACTATGGAGATACTAAAATGTTTTTTTTATTTATAAAAAGATAATATAGTGTAAAACATAAATACATTTAAAAAAGTTGACATATTAGGTATTGCCGTGTCCGTAAGAATCTGCTCTATAAAAAATATCCCATGATCTAACCCCTCAGATTAACACTTTCAAAAAAAAAAAAACTGTGCCAAAACAGAAATTTTTGGGCAAATTTTAAATCCATTTTAATCTATTTTTTTTTTTTCCCAGTAACAGAGCAAGGGTTAACAGACAAACAAAACTTAATATTTATTACCCTGATTCTGAAGTTTACAGAAACACCCCATATGTGGTCGTAAACTGCTGTATGACCTAACGGCAGGGCACAGATTTTGATGGCCTTTTTTTTTTTGGCACCATGTCCCATTTGAATCCCCCCTAATGCACCCCTAGAGTAGAAACTCCATAAAAGTGACCCCATCTAAGAAACTACACCCCTCAAGGTATTCAAAACTGATTTTACAAACTGTATTACCCCTTTAGGTGTTCCTCAACAGTTTATGGCAAATGGAGATGAAATTTCAGAATTTCTATTTTTGGTAACCTTGCCTCACAAAAATGTAATATAGATAAACCAAAAATCATATGTACCCTAAAAATCATCCCAACAAAACTGCCACCTTATCCTGTAGTTTCCAAAATGGGGTCTATTTTATGGAGTTTCTACTCTAGGGGTGCATCAGGGGGGCTTCAAATGGGACATGGTGTAAATAAACCAATCCAGCAAAATCTGCCTTCCAAAATCCACACGGCGCACCTTTCCCTCTACGCCCTACTGTGTGCTCGTACAGTAGTTTACGGCCAGATATGGGGTGTCTCTGCAAACTACAGAATCGGGGCAATAAATATAGCATTTTGTTTGGCTGTTAACCCTTGCTTTGTTACTGGAAAAAATTTAAAATTCACCCAAAAATTTTAATTATCAAATTTCATCTTCATTTGCCAATAACTCTGATACAACACCTAAAGGGTTAACTAAAGTTTGTAAATCAGTTTTGAATACCTTGAGGGTTGTAGTTTCTTAGATGGGGTCACTTTTATGGAGTTTCTACTGTAGGGGTGCATCAGGGGGGCTTCAAATGGGACATGGTGTATATAAACCAGTCCAGCAAAATCTGCCTTCCAAAAACCACATGGCGCACCATTCTCTCTACGCCCTATCGTGTGCCTGTAAAGTAGTTTACTGCCACATATGGGGTGTTTCTTCAAATTACAGCATTGGGGCAATAAATATAGCATTTTGTTTGACTGTTAACCCTTGATTTGTTACTAGAAAAAATGGATTAAAATGGAAAATTTAGCCAAAAAATCTAAATTCTGAAATTTTAGCTCCATTTGCCATTAACTCTTGTGGAACACCTAAAGGGTTAACAACGTTTGTAAAATCAGTTTTGAATACCTTGAGGGGTGTAGTTTCTAGAATGGGGTAATTTGGGGGTGGTTTCTATTATGTAAGCCTCACAAAGTGACTTCAAACCTGAACTGGTCCCTAAAAATTGGGTTTTAGAAAATTTCTGAAACATTTCAAGATTTGCTTCTAAACATCTAAGCCTTGTAACGTCCCCAAAAACTAAAATGTAATTCCCAAAATTATCCAAACATGAATTAGACATATGGGGAATGTAAAGTAGTAACTATTTTTGTAGGTATTACTATGTATTAAAGAAGTAGAGAAATTGAAACTTGGAAATTTTTATAAATAAAAATGATATATTTTTTTACTTCATTTTACCTGTGTCATGAAGTACAATATGTGACGAAAAAACAGTCTCAGATTGGCCTGGGTAAGTCAAAGCGTTTTAAAGATATTACCACATATAGTGACACTGGTCAGATTTGAAAAAAATGGCCTGGTCCTTAAGGTGAAAATGAGCCCGGTCCCTAAGGGGTTAACTGTGCCTCTGTTAATTATGGAAAAAGAACTTACAATTTTGCTACTATTTAATCAATGTAGGAAACCTGTGAATTGGCATTGTTGAACTAGGCCTCATAATGCCTCGTCATTTGTGAGTGAGAATATGGATGGCTGTAGTACTGCAAACAGCAGTAGTACCACCAGCCATCCGGACAGTAGTAGTAGAAGTAGCAGCAGGTGCCACAAAAAGGATGACATTGTGGAATGGATGGGTCACTTCTCCTCTCAGTCACAGTAGGATGATGTCAATGCCACCTCTGAGTCTGACAACATTGCTTGGAGCCAGTGCTCGGCCCATTCCTCCTGCTCTTTCTTCTTACGGCCCCAGAGAAGCCTTTCACTTGCTTCTTCTCTGTCTTCAGCTTTTGTATTCCTAAGAAGAGGCAAAAACCCATGTGCTATGGAATTTACTCAATGTGAGTTGTGTAAGAACAGTCAACATTTGGACTGGTAGGAAAAAGAAGTTCAGGCGGAGACAAGGAACTTCATGCATAGCTGTGTTGTTGGTGGCAATAGTGGCACTTGTAACCATGGTATTAGCAGCAGGGGCAGTGCTAGCCAGGGAGACAGTGGCACTTGGGGGAAATACAGAGGAAGAAAACACGAGGGAGTCAAGTTGCCTACGATGACAGATCACAGTCTGATAAAAGTGGTTGGGAGGGTGAGAACTATGATTGTATGTACAGGAACTGGGAACCAAATAAGGGTGCTGAGAAGCAGGTGCCATCAGAGGAGGAGGAGGTTGGTAGCGGTTGCAACAATAAAGAACAGAGACAGTGTATGGCCAAAACCTCTGAAAAAACTTCTAGGGCCAGATCTGCTTCTATTGTGGTCAGTTCGGGAACTCGTGATGCTGCTGATACTGTGGGCACAGGCTCATAAAGTGCCATACCTAGGCAAAGCCTGGCTTCTACTAGCTCTGTATAAGTATCTCCTGTCTGGCAATTTTTTCCACAGTGCTGGCAGACAGAGGCACTACCGTGTGCAAGATCTTCAGGATTAAAATAAGCTGTGGTTATTCACAACACAAGCATATGCACCGCGACTCCATTGCAGCACATGAGGTGGCATCATGGCAGGTGCTCAAGAAAGGTCTGTTGTTCGTCCCCACATCTGCATTCAACCTCTTCAATTGGGTCAAGGATTTGACCCTATTTGTAAGAAAGTTGAAATGGAGGAAACTGTGTGTGGAATTGGGCATTGACCCAGATGAGCTGCAGGATGTACACCTCTTGGTGGATTTGATGGAGGAGGGGGAGAGATCTGAAAGTCCCATCCACCAAGAACCAACCTATGGGGGACAATACGCCAATGGATATATTCCTAAAGGTTGTTACAGATCAGTTACAGGGGTTGGAAGGTCAAAGATTAGGAGGATACAATCTGTCTCGAACAGAGATGGAGGCTGTGTTATCCCTCGAGTGCGAGCACTCCATTGTCATTAAACCAGGGGACAAGGGGGAAAATATTGTGATCATGGGCTGGGAACAATACAGGGAGATGTGTCTCAGCATTTTAAAGGATATCCAGTGTTACAGTATCTTCGACACCAACCCTACCGATAGATTCCAATTGAAACTGAAGAATATTCTATTATGGCCTATGAGAACAAGCTCATTAGCCAGATGGAATTTTCCTTCTTGCTCCCTAAACATCTGGTGGTCCCATGCTTCTATAGTCTTCCGAAGATCCATAAGGAGCTTGCCCCCCTCAAGGGCATTAGCACATATGTGGACATAATCTTGCAGCCATTTGTGTTGGCTCTCCCATCCTATGTTAGCAATTCGATGGATGTGATCAAAAAGTTAGAGGGCATCCAAATCGATGATCATACCATACTGGCCAGTCTGGATGTGGAGGCGCTGTACAGCTCCATACCCCAAGAAAAAGGGTCCGAGGTTGTAGCAACATTTTTGCATGAACGGGGTACGCATCTGTGGCAACACAATGAATTTGTACTGGAACTACTTAATTTCATCATGGAACATAATATGTTCCTTTTCGACTGCCGTATGTACCACCAGCTCAGGGGTTGGAAATGGGGAGCCCTTGTGCACCTACCTTTGCCAACCTTTACCTGAGCTGGTGGGAGCGGGAGGAAGTTTTCGCGGATGAGGTTATTGGATGGGCCGGACATATTTATTTATGTTTACGGCACATCAACAACGTGCTGATTCTATGTTCAGGGAGTACTGTTGAATTTGACAGTTTTTATCAAGGATCTTAATAAAAATCATCTGGGGCTGTATTTTACATCGGAGATTCACAAGGCCCAGATTGCTTTCTTATACTTGACCATTTTCCGGGATCTGGAGGGGAACCTATGTACACGACTGTTCTGTAAAGAGACCGCCACCAACAGTCTCATACACTGGGACTGCTACCACCCTATAGCCCTGTTGTGGAAATGTTATTATGCGGACATTTTATTTTAGGATGTGTGTGTGTTTTTATAGATTGTCATCTGTCTCCCTGTGTCGGATTTAGCCAAACAGCGCTCTAGCAGAGGGTACTTTGGCTGAATCGGGACCAGTGGTAAAACCGTCAGTATGAAAACATTCTCATGAGCTTGGAGACGTGTTCTCAGTGTGTAGGGGGGCGTTTGCCGGTTTGTGAGCACTAAGTGCAAGCGCTGGGCTTCTTTCCTTCAAATGTCTATACACATTAGAGAAGTGAAGTCTGCATAATGAGAGATACATATTATACCTCTGCTGCGGCTTTGCTATCCCTTTCTGGATACATATCTGCTCTTAAGACATGCATATCTGCCTTGTCGGTATACTCGTACCGTATACTGACAATAGCCGTAGCAATGTCTCGCAGATTATCTCAAACCTATGAGAACCAGTAGAATGATCTTTATTAGATACTGATCACTTTTGAGCAGTATTGAATGAGATCCATGCTGACAGTGATGGGGGGTGGGCGGCCACCTGGCTGGTCAGACAATGGACATGACTCATCCTTCCTTATACAGGGATGGGGTGTGTGCATTGTCTGTCCAGCCACATTGAATGCCCCTCCCTGTCCTTTGACATGTCATCACTTCCTGCCCCACTACTATATTTTGTTCCCTGATCCTCTTACCCTGATGAGCATTATGCTCTAGAGATGCCGACGCTGTGCTGTTCCTCTTGTTTCTATAAAATCGCCACAATATCCCTGCAGTAATCAATAGGAGTGTTTTGACACTCCCTGAACGATCGCTCCATTGAGTATGCGGATGTGGAGGGCCATAGGCGTGGGCAGCCTATTGCATTAGGGTGTGCACCCTAAAGCACAAGCACACACACTGCGCGTGTGTGTATGTATGTAGATATATATAGCCTTTTTGCCATTAGCCCCCATTATCAGCCCTTATGCCTCATTAGCCCCCATTATGACTCTCATTAGCCCCCATTATGTCTCATTAGCCCCATTATGCCTCATTAGCCCCCATCATCAGCCCTCATGCCTCATTAGCCCCCAATATGACTCTCATTGGTCCCCATTATGCCTCATTAGCCCCCATTATGCCTCATCAGTCCCCATCATCAGCCCTTATGCCTTATTATCCCCCATTATCAGCCCTTATGCCTCATTCGAACCCATTATGCCTCATTAGCCCCCATATGCCTCATTAGCCACCATTATGCCTCTCATTAGCTTCCATTATGCCCCCAGCAGCCTCATTTTTTATAAAATAAAAAACACTTACCTCTCTCTCCTGAACGCAGCCCACGATCTTCTTCCTCCTGCTATTGTTTGTGCTCTGAACTGGCAAGCACAGCGTGACGTCAAAAAGCGTCTCACGCTGTGCACAGTCCTGCACAGCCGACAGTCGAGGACCAGGAAGTGGTAAGTACATAGCGTTCACCGCTTCCTGTTCCTCTGCTACTATTGAGCGCTTCCAAAATGGAAGCGCTCATTAGTATTCGCCGGCCAGCAGGCTATCTGGAGGGGGGCTGCGCACAGCAAGGTATACTTATACTAGCAAGGTATAAGTGTCTGAGCACTTGGAGGGGGAATAGACCACTGATAAATTGGTGCACTGCTCACATTGGAGCCCCCGACCCCTGGCTCAGTACACTCCGGCAAATAGTGTTCATAGGCTTAATAGCACAGAGTAGCTACTGGTACTCCACCTGTCAATAAGGATTACAGCTGACAGGATATGATGTAGGGCCGGTCACATAGCTACAGTGTACATTTGCATGCAGCGTATAAAAAAATATATATCTAGGCTGCAGTCTACAACATCTAGCAGCCACTGGTCCCTCATCTGTCATAAAGCACCACAGCAGGCAGTTTGAGTTGTAGGACCAATGGGTTCTGCTATTTTGTGCAGCTGTTTTTAGGTCATTAGCAACACTTTTTCTTTCCACTTGGTGTATGATAAAAAAGTCCCTCAGGATTTTCATTAATATATATTGTGTGGTTTCGCTCTGGTAGACAGGATTAGCGGACGCAGTATAGAGGAAACAACAAGCTCTTTGGATCAAACAGTTCAGTGTTTTAGTCACATTTTAGGCAAGTGACAAAACAAGCAGTCATAATCAAACAAAAAGTCACCTTGCGGTGTTGGTGTTAAATCACACCATGTAGTAATTCTGCCTCAAAGAGTCTTTGACCATAGAAGCACCAACCTGTTTTCACACCAAACATGTAGCAAGCCTTTATCGAGACACAAGGCTCCCAAATCCCAACACAGAGACCTCGCTTCTGAGCTCAGCTGCCTATTTAAGGAGAGCCAGGTGCTGCCAAAACCCGGACCGGCGCTTAAAATACGGTCCGGTATTTGACCTCACCTGGCTGTAAATCAGCCCAGCAGCACATGTTGGGAGGAAAATACCTGTTTTCCCAGACAAAACCTCTCACTGAGGGGGTGAACACATGCCAGACAGTGTACCCGGGACAGGGCATCCGCGTTTCCCTGTAACCGGCCTGCCCTGTGTTCCACCGAAAACTTAAAGTTTTGTAGGGAGTGAAACCATCGGGTGACCCGGGCATTTCTGTCCTTGGCCTGGCTCATCCACTTGAGAGGGGAGTGGTCAGTCACCAGGCTGAATTTTCTCCCCAATAAATAATAGCGGAGAGATTCTAGTGCCCACTTGATAGCCTTGCACTCTCTCTCTCCACTATACTATACTGGGTCTCGGCTGGGGTGAGCTTACGGCTGAGGAGGACAACGGGATGCGCCTACTTCGGAGGCATCGGTCTGTACTGGGTAGATGACTTTCCCAGTCGGTACTGTGGATGACAATATCGTCCAGGTAAGGCGTCATTGTGGACAAAGCACAATGTCCATTAGTCGCTGAAAAGTGGCAGGGGCGCCATGCAGACCAAAGGGCAAGAGCTTATATTGATACAGCCCCTTAGGTGTGATGAAGGTAGTTTTCTCTTTGGCAGCCTCCATTAAGGGCACCTAACAGTACCTTTCATGAGGTCCAGAACAGAGAAATACCAGGCTGGTTCTAACCTCTCGATGAGCTCATCCACCCGGGGCAAGGGATACGAATTAAATTTGGAAACCTCGTTAATTTTTCAAAAGTCGTTACAAAACCGCAACGTCCTATCCGGCTTGGGTAACAATACTATAGGACTGGCCCACTCACTTGTTGACTCCTCAATGACATCTAGCTGAAACATTAGCTGCACCTCCTCCAATATGGCTTGTCGCCAAGCCTCGGGTACCCAGTATGGTTTTAATCAGACTTTTGCCTGAGGCTCAGTGACAATGTCATGCTCGATTATGGAAGTGCATCCAGGGAGGTCCGAGAACACACATCCATGTTCCGACTAACAAACTCCCTGGCCTCCTGAGTCTGTTTAGAGGAGAGGGTGTCACCAATTTCTACTGTAGAGAAAAAGGTTTCTGATCAGGCGCAAAACAAACAGGATCCAATCCGTCTCTTATAGGTGAATCTTCTTTAATTGCATAGAGAAGTAGAACAACGCGTTTCGGGGCTCAAAGTGTCCCCTTCATCAGGTTAACAGTAGTCACAGTAAATAATGTAAGTACAGGTATATAAAGATTAAAAAAACGCCAAAAAACGGATTACCTGAGAGCTGCCCACAGATAGGAGGGGCTAGCTGCAGGTAATGTGTCACAAATAAACATATAACTATTCAAAACATAAATGTAATCACAGTGTGTAATTGCAACCAATAATTAATGATAGTACAGGGGGTGATGCGCAGTGATGCGGTCATGTGACCGGAGCAGAGCGACTCCTGTGTACGGCGCCCGGCGCCTGCGCTCTGCTTATGATTCCTTCTTGTTCGGGGACCCGGTCATGTGATCGCAAGCCTCGCGATCACATGGCCAGTGTCCATGGCTACAGAGACGCTGCTCTGTAGAGGATATGCGCTCTCACTATTCACACATAGGGCGGCTGTTTTAGATGGGTGCAGGATCGCAATCGATGCTCATTATCTACTCAACTAATAGGAATGGTAGTAGGGATGGAAAGTATAAAGCAATGGGCTTGTTATAATAATATGATGATACTGTGCTGAGAGTTTTGTCCATAATTAATAAAAAAGGTATATATATTAACCAGATCAATATAAATACAGATACATATATGGATAAAAATAAAAATAATAATGATAAAAAATATAATAAAAAATAATAAGGATAAAAATAAAAGAGCAGAAATCGATGCACCTATATGAAGAATAAATAGAATAAAAATGTATATATACTGGATAAAACTGCAAAAAAGATTGCTAAAAAAGAGATGATAATGGCCATGAGGCACGTTTTTTTGTCCCTATGGTATATAGGTGAAAATATATAGAAATATGAAAATACATCTGCATATGAGAGCTTTTAAGTATATGAACTCCTCCATCCTATTTGGGGCGAGGGTTGGGATGAGTATATATCAACGTCCTAAACAATATACATTGAAATATATATATAATATAATATATAAAAAAATATATAAAAAATATATATATGTAAAAAAAATATATATATATATATAATATATATATATATATATATATATAAATTATATAAAAAATATAAAAAATATATATATAAAAATAAGTAGAAATATAGTTATAAATGTGAATAATAATAAAAAAAATAATAATAAAATTAATAAAAATAAAATAAAAAATACATATATATATAAAAATATATCTCTCGGAAACTAGATACATATATTGATCTAAAACTTTCTATAAATTGATCTCAAAAGCTTCGTTGAGGCCGTACAGATGCAGACTATTCAACTTGAAGATCCAGTACATTTCTCTACGTCGAAATGTACTGGATCTTCAAGTTGAATAGTCTGCATCCGTACGGCCTCAACAAAGCTTTTGAGATCAATTTATAGAAATTTTTAGATCAATATATGTATCTAGTTTCCGAGAGATATATTTTTATATATATGGTTTTTATTTTTTTATTATTTTTTTTATTTTTTTATTATTATTCACATTTATAACTATATTTCTACTTATTTTTATATATATTTTTTATATATATATATATATTTTTTTTTATATATATATTTTTTTTTAACATATATATATATTTTTTATATATTTTTTTATATATTATGCGTTAATTTCTTAACGATAATTTGTTTTCCCTTAGTCCTAACAGCAGCACATGTGGGGTTTATCCGCCCCAGTGAAACTGGTAGGACAGACGGAATGTTTAATGAAGTAAAGTAATCAAATAAATCCACGCCCCCATTACCTCACTATAAGAGGCCACACCCCCCATACATCAGTGTGTCATAACAAGAAACTCTCAAAAAACAAAGGGAGGGATATTTGTGTGCTGCTGTTAGGACTAAGGGAAAACAAATTATCGTTAAGAAATTAACGCTTCCCTTACGTCCTAACCAGCAGCACATGTGGGGACTTAGCAAGAAGTTAGCCTAAAGGGTAGGGACTTCAATGCTGAATGGAATTCAAAACAGACCGCCCAAAGGCAGTGTCTTCTGATCCCCTGAGGTTGAGTCTATAATGGCTCACAAAGGTAGAATGTGAGCTCCAGGAGGCCGCG
Organism: Bufo gargarizans; assembly: GCF_014858855.1. Classification (NCBI taxonomy): domain Eukaryota; kingdom Metazoa; phylum Chordata; class Amphibia; order Anura; family Bufonidae; genus Bufo; species Bufo gargarizans. The sequence continues at coordinate 121,013,976 of NC_058088.1, forward strand.
GAACAGATCTGTTCCAGTGGAATAAGAGACCTTTCGGCCCAACTAGTAGAGACTGCTCGGGTGGAGTGAGCAGTGACAAAAGGCAGGAGGAGGTCTATTCTGGGAAGCGAAAGATTCTCTGATGGCCTCTCTGATCCATCTACTTAGAGTAGGCTTAGAGGCCTTCTTCCCTTTATTCCTGCCAAAGAACAGGACAAGAAGATTCTCTGACCTTCTGAACTCCCGGGATCTCTCAATGTAGATTCTCAAACATCTGGCCACATCCAGAGTATGGAGGGAAGTTTCTTCTGCAGAGGAAGAAGAGGAACATAACACAGGCAAAGACACAACTTGATTAATGTTGTGCACAGAGGGCACCTTAGGCAAAAAGGTGGGTAAAAAACGTAAAAGGACTCTGTCCGGTAAAAATAAAGTGTATGGCTCATACGTCGAAAAAGCCTGAAGCTCTGAAATGCGTTTGGCCGAAGTTACGGCCAACAAAAAGGTTACCTTCCAGGATAAATACTTAAAGTCCACTTCTTCCAAGGGTCCAAAGGGAGGACCACTCAACCCCTTAAGCACCACTGAGAGATCCCACTGCGGTATAGGTCTTGAAATGCTAGGCTTAAGACGTACGGCTCCTTTAAGGAACCTCTTAATCAGAGGGTCTTGATGTAAAGATCTGCCAAAGGCGGCTGACAGAGCAGAGATCTGTACCTTGAGTGTAGAAGGGCTGAGGCCCTTATCTAGTTCATCCTGCATGAACTGAAGAATAGCTGATACTGGAGGATCCTGAGATGGTACTTGATGAGATGCACACCATAGAAGAAAAATGCGCTTTACCCTGGCGTAGGCCTTGACAGTCGCAGGAGCTCTGGAATGAGACATCGTTCTTAAGACCGCTGCTGATAGCCCTTCAGGCTCTAGAAGGGACTCATCAATCTCCAGGCTGTCAGATTGAGTCTGGATGGATCCAGGCAGAGCTGAGTGCCCCGGGACACCAGGTTCTGCATTGGGGGAAGCTTCCAATATTGCCCTCGGCTCATCTGCATGAGCAGGGTAAACCAAGACCTCCTGGGCCAGAATGGAATCACGGCTATTACTGAGGCTTGGTCCTGCCGAATCTTCATCAATACCCTGGGTATCATGGCGATGGGAGGAAAGATGTAGGCCAGCCTGAACTCCCATGGAATTGACAGAGCATCTACTGCCAAGGGATTGTCCTCCCGATACAGGGAACAGAACGTTTCCACTTTGGCATTGAATCTTGTCGCCATGAGATCTATGTCCGGGCGACCCCACCGGAGAGTGATCTGATGAAAGATCTCCTGATTCAGAGACATCTCTCCCAGAGCTGGGACTCCTCTGCTGAGCTGGTCCGCAACCACATTCAGGGACCCCCGAATGTGGACTGCTGAGAGGTGGGAAAGATTCTGCTCTGCCCAAGACAGAATTAGACCTACTTCTGAGAGTAGACTCTGAGACCTGGTGCCTCCCTGTTTGTTGATGTAAGATACCGCAGTAGAATTGTCTGAGCGAACCCTTACAGCCTTGTTTCTGATAAGGGGGAAAAAATGAAAGAGAGCCATCCAGATTGCTCTGAGTTCTCTCAGATTGGATGACATCAAACGCTCTTGAGGGCTCCAGGATCCTTGAACTTGAAGTTCCTCTAGATGGGCACCCCAGCCTAGAAGGGATGCATCTGTCGTCAACAGGATCCAACAAGGTTGGATCAAGGACCTCCCATCTTTGACCTGTTTCCACCACTTCAGTGAGCGGCGAGCTTGAGATGACAGGGAGCACTTTGTCTCTAGCCCTCTGGGAGTTCGATCCCATAGACTCAGAACTTCCGTTTGAAGAGGGCGAATATGCCACAAGGCCCAAGGAACCGCATCCACGGCTGCTGACATTAGGCCTAACATCCTCATCAATACTCTGATAGTTACCCTGTGGGGAACCATGAGTTGATCTGCAGTCTTGGAAATGCGTAACTTCCTTTCCGGAGAAAGGTAGAGCGTCATGTTGGCAGAATCTATTATGAACCCCAGAAACCTCCTGGTAGTGGAGGGAGAAATCTCTGACTTCTGCCAATTGATAATCCAGCCCAAGCGCTGGAGGAAGGACTGAGCCTGCAGAAGATGAAGATGAAGCGTCTCTACCGAGTGGGCTTTTAGAAGCCAATCGTCCAGATATGGAATGATCTCCAGGCCTCTCAATCTGAGGGGAGCTACTACAGCTATCACCACTTTGGTGAAGATGTAGGGCGCGGTTGTGATGCCGAAGGGAAGCGCGGCAAACTGAAAATGTTTCACCGTCCCTCTGAGACTCACTGCCACTCGTAGATACTTCCTGTGGGCCTGGCACACAGGGATGTGGAGATAGGCATCCCTTAGATCCAGTGTGACCATCAGGTCCCCTGGGCTCAGGATGCTGATTACTGATTTGATGGTTTCCATCCGGAACCACCTTTTCTTTATGAATCGGTTGAGGTAGCGGAGATCTATGATCATGCGCCAACCTCCTGTGGCTTTGGGAACAAGGAAAACTGGCGAATAGACGCCGGATCCAATCTCTTCTGGAGGAACCTCCTCCAAGGCCCCTTTCCGCCTGTATTCCAGTATAGACTCCTCCAACACCGTTTGCTTCTCGCGTGGAAGTAATCTTGTCAAAACAAATTTTTCTGGGGGAACAGATAAAAATTCTATCCTGTACCCTGTCCTTATTATATTCAGGACCCAGGGATCTGGAACAAACTCTGTCCAGGTATTTAGAAAAAAAGTTAAACGGCCTCCGACTGGGAGGTCTGAAAGAATAGGAGTCAAATTTATGACTGGATCTGACGGAAGGGGAGGGCCGTCACTGGTCGGCTTTATTGTTTTTGTTCCCACCGGAACGATATGATCCTCCCCTCCTGGACCCACGGCCTCGCTGAGGCCTGGATTGGCCCTGAAAGGATCTGGACCCTCTACCCTGCCTACCCCTACCCTTAGGGGTTTGAGGAAGGCATTTGCCCTTTTTATCGGCAAGACCCTCCATAATGCGGTCCAGTTCAGTCCCAAAAAGCCTTCCTGGCTCGTAAGGGAGGCTGCATAAATTATACTTGGAGGCATTATCTGCCACCCAAGGTTTTAGCCATAGTGGCCTCCTACCCGCTGCAGAGAGGGCCATAGCTTTAGAGGCTAATTTTAACTGTTGTGGGCCAGAGTCACACAGAAATTCCACGGCAAGTAGAATGGAGCTAAACTGCGCCAGGATGTCATCACGGGATATGCCAGAGTCGATATCCGACTGCGCCTGTCGGAGGCGTCTTTGGAGGAAGACGGCTACCTCCGTAGAGGATATGGCCACAGATGCAGCAGCAGCAGCAGTGGAGTAAGACCTTCTCAAGGTGCATTCTACCCGCCTGTCCATCGGGTCCTGTAAGTTGGAGCCGTCATCAGCCGGGACAAGAGTCCTCTTAGACAATTTTGCAATTGCCAAATCAACTTTGGGCACAGTGCCCCACTGGTCAAATTGGGAAGTCACAATCGGGAACATGGACTTGAAGCGCTTTGAGATGACCGGTGCCTTCTCAGGATGTTTCCATTCTAGCTTCATTAATCGAGACAGAGTCTCGTCCACTTTGAAGGCCCTTGGCCCCCTAGAGGTGGACTCTGAAGCTTCCCCGGGATCAACATCCTGGTCCCCCGACCGGATGGATCTAAGTAACCTCTGGGTCTTCTCTACAGGAAAGGCGTACCTTCCAGCCTCTTCTTCCTCCCCGCTAGACTCAGAGGAATTGACTTCGTCCACGGTATGGTAGGCTTCCTCCTGCATAGGAGGGGGTCTCAGAGGAGATCGGACACTGGGTCTTCTGGATGACACGGAATCCCTTAGGGTGTTCATTGAGGACTCCACAAAGTCCTTTACCCAGACTACTACGTCCCGTATGGTAGGCTCCGTATCAGGAGGCAGAGGAGGAGGACGGCAAGAGGGACACCTATTAAATTCATAGGAGTCCGCTAGAGGGGTGTCACAATCCCTACACGCCAAATGCTTGCGCTTGGATGACGACTTGCGCCCAGTCCGATCCCCATCACCGGCAGAGGACATTATCTGCAGAGAAAGAGTTAAAAATGAATGAACAATGTCTATTCATTAGCTAACCAAGGAAGCAGCAAACCTACCAGACACAGGAAAGCTGGTAACTAAAGTAGTCTGCCTCAGAAACCAACCCAAGGCTGCAAACAGCACAGCCTGGAAGGACTGGAGGCTTTATATATTCAAATTTGGCGCCCAAAATGACGTCAGACGCCAGGTTTGAACAAACTTTAATCATTGTTGTTCAGCAACAAACCACCAGAGGGCGCTGGCACACAATGTGTGTAAGCCAAACAGGAAGCTGAAGGCAGGAGCTCCGTGCCTCCAACATGCCGGCAGTATCAGCTTCCATCAGATAAGCTGCAACCCTGAAAGAGAAACACAAGGTTAGTATGAAATCTAAGAGCATGGCAGCCAAATGGCTGCCCCGTCTGTCCTGCAGTCCCAAGGACAGAAAAAAACACACTGATGTATGGGGGGTGTGGCCTCTTATAGTGAGGTAATGGGGGCGTGGATTTATTTGATTACTTTACTTCATTAAACATTCCGTCTGTCCTACCAGTTTCACTGGGGCGGATAAACCCCACATGTGCTGCTGGTTAGGACGTAAGGGAAATATATATTTCAATGTATATTGTTTAGGACGTTGATATGTACTCATCCCAACCCTCGCCCCAAATAGGATGGAGGAGTTCATATACTTAAAAGCTCTCATATGCAGATGTATTTTCATATTTCTATATATTTTCACCTATATACCATAGGGACAAAAAAACGTGCCTCATGGCCATTATCATCTCTTTTTTAGCAATAATACGCATATCTTTTTTGCAGTTTTATCCAGTATATATACATTTTTATTCTATTTATTCTTCATATAGGTGCATCGATTTCTGCTCTTTTTACATATATATCCATTTTTATCCTTATTATTTTTTATTATATTTTTTATCATTATTATTTTTATCCATATATGTATCTGTATTTATATTGATCTGGTTAATATATGTACCTTCTTTATTAATTGTGGACAAAACTCTCAGCACAGTATCATCATATTATTAGAACAAGCCCATTGCTTTATACTTTCCACCCCTACTACCATTCCTATTAGTTGAGTAGATAATGAGCATCGATTGCGATCCTGCACCCATCTAAAACAGCAGCCCTATGTGTGAATAGTGAGAGCGCATATCCTCTACAGAGCAGCGTCTCTGTAGCCATGGACACTGGCCATGTGATCACGAGGCTTGCGATCACATGACCGGGTCCCCGAACAAGAAGGAATCATAAGCAGAGCGCAGGCGCCGGGCGCCGTACACAGGAGTCGCTCTGCTCCGGTCACATGACCGCATCACTGCGGTCATGTGACTCCAGTCCTCCGTCCTTATTTATAATAATATCAAAAGACAATCGCCGATTATTTGAAGTACACCCCCCTGTACTATCATTAATTATTGGTTGCAATTACACACTGTGATTACATTTATGTTTTGAATAGTTATATGTTTATTTGTGACACATTACCTGCAGCTAGCCCCTCCTATCTGTGGGCAGCTCTCAGGTAATCCGTTTTTTGGCGTTTTTTTAATCTTTATATACCTGTACTTACATTATTTACTGTGACTACTGTTAACCTGATGAAGGGGACACTTTGACCCCCGAAACGCGTTGTTCTACTTCTCTATGCAATTAAAGAAGATTCACCAATAAGAGACGGATTGGATCCTGTTTGTTTTGCGCCTGATCAGAAACCTTTTTCTCTACAAGCATCCTTTGGGGGATTGGGCCTCCGATCCCAAAGATACCTCTTCTGCGGCTGCATCTACAGATCCGGAAAATCTCTCTTTTACTTACATTTCTACAATAGAGTTGTGTCTATTATTGCACAACCGAAAAAGGTGAGCACCTTTAGCTTGTTTAACAATTAAGTTTGTATTGAACCTACTACCCTATTGTGCGCCCCCCATACCCCCTCTTTTGTCTCTGTGTTCCCCTCCTGACCGAGGGGTACTCTAGACTCGCCCGTGGTTACCAAGACCAATTTTTACTGTGGCAGCCGCCTCTCTTGCATCAGACGGAGGGGCTGGTACCTCTTCTCCTAGAAAACCTGGCTGCGGGCTGTCTTCTGTACAGGTTTCCCTATTTCCACGGTTTGAGTAAATTCACATGGTAAACCTGCTCCGGCTTTCAACGCCCTGGTTGGTGTACCTTGTAGTTTACATCTCCAAAATTCTCGAGTACCTCATAGGGCCCATACCCCCTAGCCAGGAACTTACTGTCCACGGTCGGCACCAGAACCAAAACCTGATCACCAGGGTTAAAAATCCGGACCTGAGCCTGCCGATGATATACCCAACTCTGAGTTCGCTGAGCTGCCTCCATATGCTCCCTAACAAGAGACAACACTGTCTCTATCCGATCTTGCATCTGGGTAACGTACTCAATGACACTTTTATGTGGAGTGTGTTGTTGTTCCCACGCCTCTGGCCACATCCAAGAGATCGCAAGGGTGTCTGCCATATAGCAGTTCAAAGGTCGAGAACCCAGTAGAGGCCTGGGGTACCTCTCGCACAGCGAACATAAGATAGGGCAGAAGGAGGTCCCACCCTATTCCTTCTTTAGCCATCACCCTTTTAACATATTTTGTAATGTTTGGTTAAACCTTTCGGATGGTAAACAGACGTCCGTAGCTGTTTTATGTGCAGCAACTTACAGAGTTCCCTCATCACCTTGGACATAAAAGGGGTCCCTTGGTCGGTCAGAACCTCTTTAGGTAGTCCTACTCAGGAAAACATCTCCATTAATTCCTTAGCTATTAGTTTGGCCAAGGTATGTCGCAGTGGCACCGCCGCCGGGTACCGAGTGGCATAGTCTAGAATAACTAAGATGTGTCTCTCCCTATTATGAGTTCATAATGTAGATTTGTGGCGACAGCCACCTCGTGGGTCCATCTAACGGCCACCGTAGTTAGACACCAGCGTGGTGGGGTAGTCTTTTAAGTCTCTGTGGATGCACATCACCCCGACTTTCCGGCCAGTATACTCAGAGGACCGCACCAGGGTAGCCCTTACTAGGGTCACCAGACTCCCTGAGTCCAGCAGAGCCTCCGCTGGAGTGTCTCCAACTTCTACCTGGCACAAATGATCTAGAGCATGGATGTCAAACTCATGGCCCTCCAGATGTTGCAAAACTACAACTTCCAGCATTCCCTGATAGCTGCAGTATGCCCAGGCATGATGGGAGTTGTAGTTTTGCAACAGCTGGAGGGCCACGAGTTTGACATCCCTGATCTAGAGACTCTGGGGTACCTGTTGCACACAGCCTGCTGGCATAATAGACTGATGGTAGCCATAGTTAGTGTCCATGGGCTCAACCCGATGGGGACAGTCAGCCCTTACATGGCCAGGCTCCTGACACAGCCAGCAGACTATCGGAGCTAGGTCTGCCGTGGGTACATTCCGGGCGGGTTTTATCGGCTCAAATCTCTAGGCCTGGGGTGGATATTTCCGGAGTTTGTCGACCCACCTCCCGACAGAACCCTCCTTTAGATTCCTGGTAGCGTCATAACATTCCACCAGGTCCACTATCTCAAAGGCATTGCCAGGAGACACCTGACCGATCCAGTGCTGGAGAGAGTATGGCAAAGCCCTCCAGAACATATCGGCTAACATACGATCCAGCATAGCAGTGGGACTCAGTACGTCAGGCTCTAGCCATTTTTGCAAGAGGTGAAATAAGTTATAATACTGGGGTCTTGCAGGATCAGCCGGGTTGAAGGTTTCAATGTTGTCTGCAGGGGTTATCTTAGGAATCGTGGCACGGACTGCTTTCCGAGCATCATGGACACTTGGGGTGCTACTTCTGTCTGCAAAGCCATCATGTGTTGTAGCAGCAACTGCAGTGGTGTAGCTAGAAATGAATGGGCCCCACAGTCAAATTTGTAAATGGGGGCCCCCTCCCCCAGTACATTTTTCGCAACCCTTTCCTTTCATGCCGCCCCCATTCCTGTGGCTAGTAAAAATCGCTCTCTCAGACCAGAGCCGGCAGCTGTTCCATCCGTTTTCTACACTGTCTATACTGTCACTCTATATAATTTTATTGTGTAATACTGTTGAGGGGGCCCTAACCAAATCTTTTAGTCCTCCTCCTCCTGAATGGGCCCCCTTCTGGGTCAGGGCCCCAAAGCAGCTGCTTCCCCTATAGTTACGCCCCTGAGCAACTGGTTAGTCTCCTGCTGCTGGTTATTAGTCTTATCCTCCATGAGGGCCTTCACAATAGCCTCCATTTTGTCGTGGGGCACTGGTTGTAATACAGCTGGTTTAATGTATGACATACAACTGAGCCTGAAAAATACAGAAACCCCAAAAATCTGTGTTTACGCCAGCCTCACTGCTCATGCCCCCATCCTCCACCAATTGTGGAAACAGGTTTAGCGGACGTTAATTCACACCAATGCGGCAATTCTGCCTCAAAGAGTCCTTGACCATAGCAGCACTAACCTGTTTTCATAACAAACAGGTAGCAACCTTTCATCCAGACACAAGGCTCTCAAATCCCAACACAGAGACCTGGCTTCTGAGCCCAGCTGCCTATTAAAGGACAGCCAGATGCTGCCAAAACCCGAACTGGCACTTAAAATCCGGTCCGATATTTGACCTTACCTGGCTGTAAATCAGCCCAGCAGCACATACAGGGAGGAAAATGACATATTTTCCCCCGATGAGACGCACCCCCCTCCCCCCCAAAAAAAGTGGGGGGAAATGACAGTGCGTCTTATGTGGCGAATGCTGCCATTTAACACTAATACATCGCTGGCCGTGATGCTACACAGAGTGGCCGGGGATGTATCAGCAGGGAGGGAGGAGGGGCTGGGGGTTGGCGACTGATATTGGAATGGCAGTGGGGCCTGGTGCAGTCACTGTATTCTATTACACCGGGCCCTGCTCACTGTAGTATTTATATGTAACCTGTAGGCATGGGAGCTTTGTTAAACTATAGAAATCCTCTGAAGCAGTATCGCAATCCACGTAGTACTCACTCAAAACTCTAGTAGATCCCCCATAATAGTGCCATCCACAGATCCCCCATAACAGTGCCATCCACAGATCCCCATAACAGTGCCATCCACAGATCCCCCATAACAGTGCCATCCACAGATCCCCCATAAAAGTGCCATCCACAGATCCCCCATAACAGTGCCATCCACAGATCCCCCATAACAGTGCCATCCACAGATCCCTTCCATAACAGTGCCATCCTCAAAAAACCTAGTTGCATCTTATGGGCCGGTGCATTTTATAGGGGGAGAAATACGGTACCTGTTTTCCCAGACAAAACCTCTCACTCTGTTACAATCTCTTATATGTATAAAAATGAGTTTCTGTCTGTCGGTCTGTATAGACATCTGTCTGGACGTTCTTTATGCGCGACCAAATGACTGGACTGATCTTTACCATTTTTGGCACACAGGTACATCAGGTGATAGCGAAGTGATAGCGCTCCACAACTTGCACAGTAAGGAGCACATTAGAGTAGCAGAGAGCCAGCATATACCGCGGCGCAGCAACTGTTCCCTGAGTGAGAAAGCAAAGACACCTCAGCAGAGCCATAGAATGTGTGCATTAGTCAAACTGCAGCCGACTCTTAAAGTGGCAGAACGGCAAAGACAAAATATTTAGAGAAAGAGTGCCAACCCTCCTGCGATCCCTAGAAAGAGACGCATGGTGGGAGGCCAAAGTCCAGAGCTAGAGTGCCCGCACCGCTATCCATGGAGAAACCACGTACTGCAGCCAGCTAGTTTCCCTCCACTAGGCCCAAAGCCTGCAGCAGTGTATCCAAGCCAGCACATCGCAAGTCTGCTTAGAGCATTGCAAGTCTGCTTAGAGCATTGCAAGTCATCGCAGAGCATCGAAAGTCATCGCAGAGCATCGAAAGTCAGGGCAGAGCATCGAAAGTCAGGGCAGAGAATTGCAAGTCAGCGCAGAGCATTGCATCATCAAGAAAAGACATGTGTAACGGGGCGGCAAAGGTGCACTCGGTCTCCCATCAGCTGCTGCTTAGCTTCGAGAGCGGGGATCTGTATTTGGCCTCGTTCCCAGGGCTGCTTTGCTAGCTGGGAGGCTCCCTGCTTCTAGGTCTGCCTTGAGCGCTGAGCTGATCACTCAGTGCTCAACTTGTCTGTCTGTCGGTCATGTGACGCTGGCCACATCACATGACCCTCACTCCCCACTATAAATACAGGCAGCCTGCTGGCTACAGGTTGCCTGTGATTTTTGTCTCTAGGGCTTTGTGTACTATTATTATTGCTTCCTACTTAACCTCTAGTATTGACCTTGTTTGTTTCCTGATCTTGCTTTGCCCGCTCCCTTGGTACCTACGCTATCTCTCAGATTTGACCTCGGCTTGTTCTCGGATTTCGTCTCCTGCCTCATCCCTTGTATTGACGTGACCCCCCGGACCGACCTCAGCTAGTTGACCCGCCATTGCCTTTCCAATCACTGGGTACTGTTGTCTTATCTACCTCCCTGTCTATCCATTTGCCTTAGTTTTGTGTACCGCCTTCTGCCTTGGCTGTCTGTTCCTCTCTTTCTCTGTTCGCTCTGCTCTACACTTATGTAGGTCAGGGACCGTCACCCAGTTGCGCCTCGTCACCTAGGGCGGGTGGTGAAAGTAGGCAGGGACAGGGTTGAGGGTGGCAGTTTAGAGGGTGCACTTCCTCTCTACCTTCCTTGACCATGACAACACGTCTCCTTTAAGACAGACATTTGTTCCTGCTCTACAGAATAAGGTCAGAGCTTTCCTTATTGCTTATCATTGCATATACGTTTTGGTATAAAGTGACATTTTCGTGTTCAGGAATAAAAGTCAAAGGACAGTTTGTAATACACGGACTCTGTTACATTTAAAGTGAAAGTCATTTATTTCTGCATTTTGCCAGTAATGCAATTAAAGGGAAAGTAATTTATTTCTGTATTTGTCAGTATTGCATTTAAAGTAAAATGTCCGAGCCTAGTATTACCAAGCCACTGTTAGAGGATACAAAGATAGATAGGGTAGAAGGGGAAGAGCAAGAGAACCTGTCTGAGTTAGAAGAGTCTAATGCAGCACTAGTGTTGCCTCAAACAAATCTAGCCCAAAGAAATGAACTAAGATGTTCATAACGTGCCAGAAAACCGACCCCAAAAATGCTGGAAATTTTGGAGCAAGAAGCAGCACTGAAAGAGAAAAAGTTTGCCCGGATGTATGATAGGTGGAAATCATACATTAAAGACATTTGTAGAAAGCTAAAGCAAGAAAGTTTAAAAAGGAACTTAAGTGACAAGTGATAGAAGAATCTGAATCAGAGATTATGGCAGCACATATCAACCTGCGGTCATCTACAGCACCTTCCCAGGATATTGCAAGGAACATGGACACATGTACTGTGGTCACTAAAGATTTAGTAAAGCTCATTAAAGAAATTTCATCTGTAGCAAACTATGATGAAGTTAAAGCAAGAAAGAGAATGAACAAGCTTTATGAGACACTATGCTAGGTCCTTAGGGGGAAACCACAATCTCAAGTGTGACTTCCTTCGCTAGCACAAAGGAACTTCATGGTGCTGTGCCTGCCACACATACAGGTCTTACGGATGCTACACAGACAGGATCTGTTGTGCATCTCATTTTCCTTTCTTCTGACATATCAGAAGAAGGGTCAGATAAATGATGATGTCAGCCAGGCCGAAAGGCAAAATAGTGGCTCAGTCATGAAGTGGGGAGAGTGGAAACAGAGTTGCCCTATGAAATAGTGGTGAGGTGGAAGCAGCATGATGAGGCCCCAGAGTGGCACAATGACAGAGTGTGGAGGTGGCTGCAGCATTAGGAGGCCACAGAGTGGCAAGGAGACATAGTGTGGAGGAAGCAGCAGCATCAGGAGACCACAGAGTGGCAAGGTGACATATTGTGGAGGTGGCAGCAGCATGAGGAGATCAAAGAGTGGCAAGGTGGCATAGTGTGGATATGGCAACAGCATGAGGAGACCACAGAGTGGCAAGGTGACATAGTGTGGAGGAGACAGAGAGGGGAGGTGGGTGGCAAAACCAGTACCAGCTGAAGATGTTGGGTGAAAGAAGGAGCACTTGACATCAGATTTGTGGCATCAGTCGGGTGGCAGCATCAGAATAGTAGCTGTGGCAGATAGCCAGAAGAAACTGGTCTTTTTTGTCAAAGTGTTGGTGTGGCACCATGGATGGTCTAGTCTGGTGGGTGTAAATCCTGGCTGATCCACGCCTGATTCATCTTGACAATGTCAGTGTCTCCACATTTTGGGTGGACATGCAAATTCTTCTTGGGGTAACTATGGACCCCGCCGCACTAAACACCCACTCTGATGCCACACTACTGGCCGGGCAGGACAGCTTTTCCAGGGGAAACACAGGCAGTTACAGCCACAAATTCAGTTTGGCTGCCCAGTAGATCTTCAATGACGGCTGGCTGGCTGCTGCTGATGGAGCTGGTACTGCTTCTGCCACTCCACCCCTCCTCAGAAGACATGGCAGTGGAACGTGAGCGCTGAGGGCCCCCCCGGTCAGACATGTGAGTGGATGGACGATGGTGCAGATAGGCAACGGCCAACTGACTACATAGGATGTCTCTATAGTAGTTCAGTCTTTCCTCCCTCTCAGCAGGTGAAAAAAAGGCCCCCCATTTTGAACCGGTAGAGCGGGTCCAGTAAGGTGGAGATCTAGAGGTCAGCCCTCTGCCGAAAGGTGACAATTCAGCTGTCAGTACACAAGCAAGTGCGCATGCATCTGGCCATTCTTGCAAGTGACTCGGATGTACTCCCTGCCTCCATCTCCACTGCATACTGCCACGGTGTGTCTGGTTCCTCTGCCTCGTCTTCCTCATCGCCCTGGAGCTCCTCTAGCTGCTCCTGCTCCTCCTCTCCTGTCACCTGTGTGTAAAAACCACCCATTTCGCTACACATTGCTTGTGCTCCAATGTCCTCCAGTTCAGCCCCCCAGGATTCGATTTCTTGATGAAGGACACAGTTGTTTCTATCCTGTGTGACTCCGTTCACCCAGGCAAACGAGATGTAGAACAGCTTGACACCGCCGTGTCCTGCACATGTGGTATGCTGACGAAGCACTGTGAATTGTCCCTGCAGTGGAGGCTGAGGACATGGTGGAGGATGAGGAGGTAGAGGCGGACATTGACGCAGGACCAACGGCGTGAGAACATGGAGGCGGAGGCCGCGTGACCTGTCCAATTTGCTAATGTGGTTGTGCAGGAACCACATTCACCCAGTGGGCCATAATGGACATATATTGTTCTTGATCATAGTTACAGCTACCGACCAATTTTCCCAAAAAGGGTGGTATCACAAACAAATTTAACCACTGAATGGCTAATCGACGTAATTCGGTTCATACAGAAGAAAGTCAACAATCACCCATCTGTTTTCCCCATAAAGGCTGTTTCACAAAAAAATTTCACCAATGAATGGCTAATCTACGTAATTCAGTTCATACAGAAGAAAGTCGACAATCACCCATCAATTTTCCCGTATTCTTTTTCCTATTAATACACCCCCAAATAAATAAATATAACAATCACAATACACTACAGAACGGCTAATAGAACGTACGTATCTTTCCAATAATACACCCTGTAAATGGCTGTAGTACAATGGAGCTGTATAATGGCAATTTGGGTCCCCAGTCAGTGCAGCAAAGTCTAATAGGATTGTTCCTATTACCCAGGCTGTAACCTCCCTTACTGAACCGTGTTTAACATAAATGCTGTGGGATGATTCCTCCTCATCCTTACCCTACACCTTGAATAATCTTTCCCCGAACTTGAAAATATTTTTTTTAGCACAATTAGGTTTTTTCTAGCACTGTACCTAGCTCCTGCTGACGTCTCTCCCTGCACTAAGTACACTGGAAAATGGCAGAATCCAAGATGACTGAGGCCATTTATAGGGCTGTGACATCACAGGGATGGCTGGCTGGCTGCTGATTGGCTGCATGCATGGCATTATGGGTGATCCCACATTCCCAGATTTCTTTGCTCCATGTCCTAACGCGTGCAGCAACCACGAAGCGTGAAGAAATTTGAATTCTGTGCAAATTGAATTTTTCCTGAAATTCGGATCAAATTCCACTTCATCAACTTCGATTCACTCATCTCTACTCATAACACACTGTGGCACTGTAGAGGTTAACTCCCTACCAACTACACCGGGACACTTTCAATAAGTAGCTGCCTAATGGCTCCCCTGAAAACCAAACCCTTATACTGTATACAGATTAAAGGGTGAAAACCATTGGACTGCCAGGATAACGTCCTCAGGAATAGCCCAAAGTCAACCCAGTTAGTTGTCATAGTGGTTCCACAACCATTATTCTTAATAGATACCTATTTAATTAGGTGGTATACAACAGGCTTAGTAAGCAACAGCTGGTCTTTATGTGTTCACAAGAGCAATTTGGCCTCATAACTGTACTTGGAACCTAGAATGTGTGCAATGTCCATAAATAATCTTTTTTAAATTGACTGCATTATTATTATACATGTTGATAATGTGGTTCACTACAGGCCCCTGTGAGGAGAACCTTCCAGCTCCACTAAGAGGCCCCATTGCGGGAAAGATGTATGGACCAGAATGTTAAATAATAAAACCAAGCGTAAATGCTGGATAAGCTCTGTTGATAAGACATTGTTTTCCTTATGGTCATTTCTATGCCAAAATTTAGTTGCTATGCAGTGAAAATAATAGGTCCCCTGCCAATAGCCTTTTACAAGCACCTCGGTTGTAACATATCCTAAGCAAGGTAAGTATTTACAGAGTTATTACTGTTATTACAGGCTGAGTTGCATTGATGTGTCATAGAATATTCAAAGCTATTTTAATATACACCATTAATTTTCCACATCTCTATATATTTAGCACTTTCATACAGCCAAGGTCTGACCCATCCTCCCGATGGACAGTGTGAACTTTGGAACTCACCATGTCAACAACCACTATAACATTACAAACAAGGATTTGGAAACTCACCCTAGGCTTGCTAGAATTTAATTCAGTCTAAGCAAAGCCAGAAAAAAAAGTTTCAGTTTAGTGTCCAAACACCCTGGCCAAGGGACAGTTTCTTGTCCTCCATCTGGAACCCTTCTTTTGTACACAGGATGTGATAATAGGTGTGACGGTATCACTGTATCTCACCGCCTTGTAATTCCTTAATTCCAATTAGTTGAAGAATCCCCCATTCGCCAAATAAGAAATCGCTGGTAGCGCTGAATAATTCCACATATGAGCCAAAGCTGGATACTGGAACAAGACTTTACTGGAAGCACGCCACATTCAAAAATACAATTTCTTTTATCCCCTGCTCCCATGCAAGGGAGACACCCACAACAAATATACATTAACCCATAACACAAAGGTTAAGACCCACATAACATCCTCCCGTCTGCCTGTGATATAATTATGGTACAATGGTTAACATAATTATCCCAGGCAGGACAATACACAATGTCCTCTTGTCCTGGAGACAACCGAGGTGTAATTCCATTATCTCAAAGGGAAATTGCCAATACACACAGGGAGACAATAGGACAGACATCACTTACTCAAATATACAATGTCCCACCCTTTACAATACATATAGACATGTAACATATCCCAACCTGGCACGAATTAGACCAGGGTTCAAAAGTTAGTAAAAGTCTCCTTTAAGCAGGGAGAGGAAAACATGCGGACAACCATAGAAGGGCATCCTTCACAATGGCCCCCCTTTTTCTCCCTGCTCCGGCAGACACGGTTAGACCTTTCCTGGTCTAGTAGGGGCTGGCGGTGCTTCAGGCTCAGTCAGATAGAAAGTCAGTTTGCCTTGACAGCCCGTCCGCATTGCCATTTTGCTTGCCAGGGCGGTAATGGATGGTGAAATCATAGGGTTGGAGGGCCAGGCTCCACCGCAATAAATGAGCATTGTCTCCAGAGACCCAGTTGAGCCAGACCAAGGGGTTGTGGTCAGTCATGAGAGTAAAGGCACGGACATACAGATGGAGGGGTGAGTTTTTTGACGGCCCAGACCAGCGCCAGGCACTCTTCCTCAATGGCCACATAAGTGACTTCTCTTGGCAACAATTTCCGACTCACCGGGTGCTCCCCTCCATCCTCACCGACCTGGCTTAATACTGCCCCCAGTCCAAACCTTGAGGCATCTGTGTGAACCATAAACCTTTTGTTAGGATCTGGGGCAGCCAACACAGGAGCATTAATTAGAGCATTTTTCAAACCTTTGAAAGCCACCTCACACTCCGGGGACCACAGGACTTGTCGGGGTAATTTCTTTTTTGTGAGGTCAGTCAGGGGTTTGGCTAGGGTGCTGTAGTTGGGTACGAAACGTCGGTAGTAGCCGTCTGTCCCCAGAAAGGCCATGACTTGTGTCTTGGTACGGGGAGTGGGCCAATTAGCAACGGCCTCGATTTTAGCCGATTCCGGTCATTGCTTACCACAACCTACTCGATGGCCCAAGTATTGTACCTCCGCCATACCGAAGTGACACTTGTCTGGCTTCAAGGTTAAACCGGCCCCCCTAATCCTATCCAATACTTCCCTTACATGTTCTAAGTGTGCCTTCCAGGTATCGCTATGGATGGCGATATCATCCAGGTAGGCACATGCATAATCCTGGAGATCCTCTAATAGGCGATCCACCATCCGCTGGAATGTGGCCGGGGCGTTCTTCATCCCGAACGGTTTAACCCGGAATCGATCGTGGTCAGATAACTCCCTGTGGATATGCGGTCCAGCAATTCGTCCATCTGAGGCATGGGATAAGCATCTGTGACCGTCTTGTCATTGAGTCGCCTGTAGTCTACACAGAAGCGGGTTGTACCATCCCGCTTCGGTACTAGAACTACAGGGGAGGCCCAAGGACTTTCTGAGTGCTCTATTACCCCTAGCCGGAGCATTTCTTCTATTTCTTTCTGCATCCCATCTCTGACAGCTTCAGGGATGCGGTAAGGGGGTTGCCTTAGTGGCGTCTGCCCTGGAGTTTCCACTTTGTGGACAGTCAGTGGGGTATACCCGGGTTCTTGGGAGAATGTGGCCCTTTTGGACTCGAGTAAGCGGACTGCCTGAGTTTTCTCCTGGGGTGCTAGTTGTTCCCCTAACCAGACTAACTTTATCGTTCTTGTTTCTCGGGTACCCCCTAACATGTCGGGTAATGGTAGTGCCTCTGTGTCCTCGCCGGCAGGGGCGCAGATGGCAGTTACCTCTTCCATTCTTTCCTGATATGCTTTGAGCATGTTGATGTGAAACGTCACCTCGGCAGTGAACTGTGTGCCCTGGTCTGATAGAATCTCTTTAGGAAATCCCACTCGAGAGAATATCTTGACCAGGGCATCCGCCACTGTCTCGGCCTGAATATTTGGGAGGGCTACGGCCTCCGGATAACGGGTGGTGTAGTCTACTACGGTAAGTATATAGCGCTTACCGGAGTGACTAGGCTTTGCTAGGGGTCCTACAATGTCCACTGCAACTCTCGCAAAGGGCTTCTCTATTATAGGAAGGGGAATCAATTTAGCCTTCGGGTGATCCCCTCTCTTACCTACCCGTTGGCATACTTCACAGGTTTGACAGTACGCCCGGATGTCGTTGGATACCCCAGGCCAAAAGAAGTTCTGGGTTATCCGGTGTAACGTCTTGCGTCTTCCTAAATGCCCAGCTAACGGGACATCATGCGCTACTCGCAATAGCTCTTGCCGGTATTTGCTCGGTATTACCAGCTGGCGCTTTTGCTGGGGCCTGGGTGCATTGACCCGAGTCTCAGTAAAACGATACAAGCGACCTTCCTCCCATACTAGCTGCTCCTTTTCTAACCCCCCATGCCCTCCCTTAGCTTTTTCCCTGTAATGGCTGAGGGTGGGATCCCCCCCGGGTGGGATCCCCCCCCCACTTCCTTCCCAAAATCCTCTGGAGTATCCCAGGGAAGGGGGGCTACAGTCAAGGGTATAGTCAGTTTGCTTACCTGGGTCTCGGTTGGTTGTGGGTGGCTCTCGTTAGCACGACTTTGGGCTCGGGTTGTCACGGCTTGTACTTCTTGCGGAGAAATGGCTGCAAAAGCGGAACCCAAAGGGCCAATATCATTGCCCAACACTACCTCGGCGGGCAACTCTTTCATTACCCCAACCTGTACGTTGCCTGCTCCGGCAACCCAGTCCAGATGTACCTGAGCGGTAGGAATCCGGTACACTGCCCCCCTGCCACTCGCACAGCAATCGATTTCCCTGGTCTCTCTTTGTTGTCAATAAGGTGCCTTTGTTCCAGGGTTATGGTAGCGCCACTGTCTAGTAGTCCGCGGGCAGTTTTCCCATTAATCATCACCAGCTGACAATGATGTTTGCGGTTGTCAGTGATGGTGGATTGAACACTAAGGGCTTCATACAAGTAACCCAGGGGTTCTTCCCGGCTTAATTCTTTGGCATCCCACACAGAGGGTACTTGTTAATCCACTAAGTGAACGGCCGCCTGGGGTTGAGGGAAACCGGGTCGGGTCCAGCTGGTTCTGGGGGGCTCAAATAGACAGTTTTTCCGCATATGCCCCACTTGGCAACACCAATGACAAGTGATGTCGTTGTTGGGTGGCCGGGAATAGCGAGGTGTAGCTGTCAATGGCCTGCTGGGCTGTTGGTACCTGGGGGCCGCTGAAGCTGTGGGTACTGTGGGACGTGGAGGTTGGGTTCTTGGAGTAGGTGCTGTAGTTTTCCGAGTATCTGCATACTCATCTGCCAATTTGGCAGCCTCTGGTAGGGAAAGGGGCTTGCGGTCTCTTACCCACTCTTTCACCTCTGCTTGGATGTGGTCGTAGAACTGCTCCAGTAGTACCAACTGCAGGACGTCATCCAGGGTTGTAGCTTTGCAGCTGGTGATCCAATGGGTAGCTGATTGTTGCAGACGACAGACCCATTCTGCATAAGATTCCTTTTCCAGCTTCCGTAAATCCCTGAATTTTTGCTGATATGCCTCTGGAGTTATTGCATACCGTGCGAGGAGTGCTTCCTTAACGCAGTCATAGCTGTGAATGTCCTCCCAGGGTACCGCTCGGAAGGCATCTGCTGCTTTGCCAGATAGCTTCCCTGCAAGTATGGAAACCCAGTCTTCTGCTAGTACTCGATGTAGGATACACTGGCGCTCAAAGTCTGCCAGGTACCCATCAATTTCACGGTCCTTTTTGTCAAATGCTTTAAATGCACTGAAGGGAACCTTTCTGGAGTCCCCAGTGCTGCTGGTTCCGCTTGGGGAACTTACAGCTGCTTGCTGTGTCTCTGACAGTTTTAACTGTAGCTCCAGCTGTGCTTTCTGCGTATTTTCTTTTGCTATGATTTTCATCACCTGCATGATGATCTCCGGCGTTGGGTTCGGTCCAAACCATGCCAGTCTCTCTCGCATCTCCCGGTTCATGTGAGATTCAGTTTCCCGAACCGTCGGTATATCCATCTCCCGAACGGCCGGTATTTCGGTTTCCTGACCGATCATTACTGCCTCAGCCAAGATGCCTCGGTCTAGCTCCATCAATTCGGCTATAATGACCCGCTTAGCCTTGCCGCCTGCACTTTTCCCACGAACTTCCAATAGTTCCTTTAAAGTGCTGCGCTTGAGCTGTGTGTACCAGCTTTCCATTCGCTGTACCCCCGCTTCCTTTGGATTATTCGTTTAGGGAAAAAATGGAAAATCCCGCTGCTGCCAACCAGTTGTGACGGTATCACTGTATCTCACCGCCTTGTAATTCCTTAATTCCAATTAGTTGAAGAATCCCCCATTCGCCAAATAAGAAATCGCTGGTAGCGCTGAATAATTCCACATATGAGCCAAAGCTGGATACTGGAACAAGACTTTACTGGAAGCACCCCACATTCAAAAATACAATTTCTTTTATCCCCTGCTCCAATGCAAGGGAGACACCCACAACAAATATACTGTAGGGGATTAGCTCTTTTCAAGGGGTTGCAAACACACACTTCTTCACAGACACCAGGATTTAGGGGCCAAACTGTGCTTTATTGTGGCACACGGCATAAAGAAAAACACACAAAGCCAAAATAAAATACCTTGCCCGTCTGGGCCCTATCTAAACACATAGGTTTCCCTGACTCACCTAAAGCGTAACACAGTTCACACCTGTGATGAGATGCGGCTTTCCCAGCCCAACCTTCAGCAGCCTCCAGGCTGCTCCCACACTAGGGTCTCTTGGGGGATAGTGGTCTCTCAGCCCTTCTGGCTCAGACCACACAGAGCCACTCCAGCCTTCTGTGTGCAAGTCCCCCAAAGTCCAGGCTATTGCATAGCCTCGTGGCCCCTCAGCCTGGCTTATCTGAGACCACACTGACAGAGCCTCACCAGGCCTCTGTCTGCACACTCTCCAGAGTGAGACACACCCAAGATCCAGTAGCAGGATTAAATAGGATCCCTGGACATGAGCATGCCCTAAGTCCCGGACTGGAACCTGGGGAAAACACTTCAATGTTCACACTGCTACAATACATTAACCCATAACACAAAGGTTACAACCCACATAACATCCTCCCGTCTGCCTGTGATATAATTATGGTTAACATAATTATCCCAGGCAGGACAATACACAATGTCCTCTTGTCCTGGAGACAACCGAGGTGTAATTCCATTATCTCTAAGGACAAAGGGAAATCGCCAATACACACGGGGAGACAATAGGACAGACATCACTTACTCAAATATACAATGTCCCACCCTTTACAATACACATAGACATGTAACATATCCCAACCTGGCACGAATTAGACCAGGGTTCAAAAGTTAGTAAGTCTCCTTTAAGCAGGGAGAGGAAAACATGCGGACAACCATAGAAGGGCATCCTTCACAATAGGGGAAAATGTGATGAAAGGAAACAGGTGAGCCAGGGTCTATAGGGATTCCTGGTTTGATTTTTTTTCTGTTATTAACCCCCTCTCCACCCTGGTATAGAAGTATATGTATATACAGTTGCAAGAAAAAGTATGTGAACCCTTTGGAATTATATAGATTTCTGCACAAATTGGTCATAAAATGTGATCTGATCTTCATCTAAGTCACAACAATAGACAATCACAGTCTGCTTAAACTAATAACACACAAAGAATTAAATGTTACCATGTTTTTATTGAACACACCATGTAAACATTCACAGTGCAGGTGAAAAAAGTATGTGAACCCCTAGACTAATTACATCTTCAGGAGCTAATTGGAGTGAGGTGTCAGCCAACTGGAGTCCAATCAATGGGATGAGATTGGAGGTGTTGGTTACAGCTGCCCTGCCCTATAACAAACACACACCAGTTCTAGGTTTGCTGTTCACAAGAAGCATTGCCTGATGTGAATGATGCCTTGCACAAAAGAGCTCTCAGAAGACCTATGATTAAGAATTGTTGACTTGCATAAAGCTGGAAAAGGTTATAAAAGTATCTCCAAAAGCCTTGCTGTACATCAGTCCACAGTAAGACAAATAGTCTATAAATGGAGAAAGTTTGGCACTGCTGCTACTCTCCCTAGGAGTGGCCGTCCTGTAAAGATGACTGCAAGAGCACAGCACAGACTGCTCAATGAGGTGAAGAAGAATCCTAGAGTGTCAGCTAAAGACTTACAAAAGTCTTTGGCATATGCTAACATCCCTGTTAGCGAATCTACGATACGTAAAAAACTAAACAAGAATGGATTTCATGGGAGGATACCACAATGGAAGCCACTGCTGTCCAAAAAAAACATTGTTGCACGTTTACAGTTTGCACAAGAGCACCTGGATGTTCCACAGCAGTACTGGCAAAATATTCTGTGGACAGATGAAACCAAAGTTGAGTTGTTTGGAAGAAACACACAACACTATGTGTGGAGAAAAAGAGGCACAGCACACCAACATCAAAACCTCATCCCAACTGTGAAGTATGGTGGTGGGGGCATCATGGTTTGGGGCTGCTTTGCAGCGTCAGGGCCTGGACGGATTGCTATCATCGAAGTAAAAATTAATTCTCAAGTTTATCAAGACATTTTACAGGAGAACGTAAGGCCATCTGTCCACCAGCTGAAGCTAAACAGAAGATGGGTGTTGCAACAGGACAGCAACCCAAAGCATAGAAGTAAATCAACAACAGAATGGCTTAAACAGAAGAAAATACGCCTTCTTGCATGGCCCAGTCAGAGTCCTGACCTCAACCCGATTGAGATGCTGTGTCATGACCTCAAGAAAGCGATTTACACCAGACATCCCAAGAATATTGCTGAACTGAAACAGTTCTGTAAAGAGGAATGGTCAAGAATTACTCCTGATCGTTGTGCACGTCTGATCTGCAACTACAGGAAACGTTTGGTTGAAGTTATTGCTGCCAAAGGAGGTTCAACCAGTTATTAAATCCAAGGGTTCACATACTTTTTCCACCTGCACTGTGAATGTTTACATGGTGTGTTCAATAAAAACATGGTAACATTTAATTCTTTGTGTGTTATTAGTTTAAGCAGACTATGATTGTCTATTGTTGTGACTTAGATGAAGATCAGATCACATTTTATGACCAATTTGTGCAAAAATCCATATCATTCCAAAGGGTTCACATACTTTTTCTTGCAACTGTATAGACTAGCAGAAGGACACAGCTTTGCACAGGTATATTTCATCTATTTCATTTAATGTTTGTGTGTGTCGTTAAAAGATATCAACAGTATCCCCCATAACAGTGACCTCTACAGAACCCCACCTCTTTAACAGTAACCACCTCCACAGTGCCCGCCCCTTAACACTGACCCCCACAGTGCCCCACCACATCCCATCCCCTTAACCTTGACAGCAGCCCGCCCCTTTAACAGTGAGTTTCAGAGCACCCTACTCTCTTGAAAATCACCTCCACAGGGGCCTGCCCCTTTAACAGTGACCTCCACAGTACCCCGCTGCCTTAACAGTGGCCTCACGGTACCCTGCTGCCTTAATAGTGACCTCCACAACATTTGCCCCTTTAATAGTGGCCCCTGCCCCCTTAACAGTGACTTTCACAGTGCCCACCCCTTTAACAGTGACCTGCACAGCACCCGCTCCTTTAAAAATGACCTCTAAAGCTCCCACCCCTTTTAAAAGTGACCTCCACAGCACCAACCCCTCTAACTCCACAGTGCCTGCCCCTTTAACTGTTCCTTATGCGTGACCAAACGACTGAACCGATCTTCACCAAATTTGGCACATGGGTACATCAGGTGTCCGGGAAGGTTTTAGACGTACCATTCCTGAGATATTGCCAAAAAATTACCTGCATTAGCCAGGGAAAGGCCTGCAAGTCTTTCCCCTCAAATCCCAACTGCCATACACACAGTTTTACTCCAGGTTTTTATAACAACTGTGGGGATCCGCTCTGGTAGGCAGTGGTAGTGAGTGCAGTATAGAGGCAACACAGTCCGGTCTTGGTGTAAAACACAATGCTTTGTTTATTGACACGGTACATACAAGTGAAAGACGGTGCAGTTCTATTTAAGTCTATTTAAAGCCAGGAGTAATGTCACTTTTTTCTCCTTGGTGAAGTAAGTCCATGGGTCCAGCCTCTAGCCACAGAATACGGATCCCTCTTGGCTTCAGCTGAGGGTTTCCGCACACTCCTTTACTTGCCCGGCTCATCCACTAGAGAGGGGAATGGTTGTTCGCCAGACGGAACCTTCTCCCTAACAGATAGTACCTAAGGGACTCGAGGGCCCACTTAATGGCCAGGCATTCTCTCTCTACCACGCTGTACCTGGTTTCCGCTGGGGTGAGTTTGCGACTCAGGAAGACAACGTTGTGTTCATCCCCACTGATTTCCTCAGAGAGTACTGCCCCTAGGCCCACTCCAGAGGCGTCCGTGTGAACGACAAATTCCTGTGTGAAGTCGGGTGGAGGGCTGAGCCCCTGATGGAAGTAGGGCTCTCCCTGCCCCGATTCATAATGCCAGGGAGCTGCACTGCTCCCCACGCGGCAGAAGCGACCAGCCGGCGGTGGGTCAGCCCCTGGCTGATGGGGGGCACCCCTGCACTGGTGCACTCTGCCAGGGAGCAGCATGAGCTCCCCACGCGGCACACAAATTTTGCTGATGGTGGGCGGGGGCCACGGTGTATGAAGGGCTCCCCCTGGCCCGGTTCATGGTGCCAGGAAGTTGAGCGGCTCCCCACGCGGCAGGAGTGTCCAGCCGGCGGTGGGTCGGCCCCTGGCTGATGGGGGTTCCCCCGCACTGGTGCACTCTGCCAGGGAGCTGCGCGGGTCCCCACGCGGTTAACGTGTAGGGACTCAGGGGACACCGTGGCCCCGCTCCTTATCTTCGTTAAAGTCTGGCACGGGCCGCCGTGCCGTTAGTGAGGCAGGGATCAGGGATGAGAGAACCAGGCCGTTCAGGGGGAGCAGGTCATAGCCGGTGGCTAGCTTCCTTCTGCCGGCTGCACACAAGGTCGCCAAGAGGGTCATTTAGGCATGGGGGATTAATTAGTCCATACAGGTGAGTACTAGGTCTCCGTGGCGGGGTGGGTTACAGAGTACTGCACGGTCTACAGACCTGGTCCACCGTAGTAAATCCTAGCTGGGATTGCTGGTCAGGAGCCGAGGTTCACTCGTCTCAGTGTCAAGCCAGTACAGGGGCTTAGTAGGCGCAGCTTGCGGTGGTAGCTCCCCCCCCCCAGGTTAGGCAATTGTTATTGGCAAGTGTTAATGGTTAATGGTAAATATCTTCTTTTTTTTTTTTTTTTTACTTGTTTGCGTGGTTCTTTACGACGGATGCACAATCCAGGGTTAATGTCTTGATTGCTTTGCTTCTAGTTCCTAACTTGTCTCGGCTACACCCTGATTTGTGGCTTATCAGCTCAGCAAGGTACTAGGGGTACATGTCAGGGGGGGGAGGAGAGGAGTCACAAGCTTGGTTTTCAATAAAGTCTGGCACGGGCCGCCATGCTGTTAGGCAGGCAGGTTTCAGGGGTGGGAGAACTAAGCTTGGTTAGGGTGAGCACGTTATAGATGGTGGCTGCCTTCCTTCTGCCAGCCGTACATAAGGTTTCCCAGGGGGTTATTTAGATACAGGGTGTTATGAGTCCATGCAAGTGATTTATTTTAATTTGCAAAGGGTTGATTTCATTTTAAAAAAAAATTATTAAAAAAAAATAAAAAAATGCCCGCACGTCTTGCACTCTGCCATGGAGCAGCGGGAATTCCGTAAAAGTACAAGGGACAGCATGTCCCCGCTCCTTGTCTTCAACAAAGTCTGGCACGGCCCGCCGTGCCATTAGTTAGGCAGGGATCGTGGCTGGGAGAACTAGGCTCGGGCAGGGGGAACAGCTCATAGGCGGTGGCTGGCTTCCTTCTGCTGCCCGTACATAAGGTTTCCCAGGGGGTTATTTAGGTACAGGGTGTTATTGAATCCATGCAGGTGATTACCAGGGATCTTAGACAGGTGTGTTGGGTCTGGTTTAGTAGGGACGGGTTTAAAAAAAAAAAAAAGGGAATTCATAGTTGGCGAAGCAAGGTCTCCGGGGAAGAGCGGGTTACAGAGTACCGCATGGTCTACAGGCCTGGTCCGCTGTGAGCAATCCTAGCCGAGGCTGCAGGTCAGGGGCCTAGGTTCACTGGTGTCAGTGTTAAGCCAGTACGGGGGCTTAGTAGAAGCAGCTTGCCGCAGTATTTTACCCTCCCTAGGTTTCCAGGTTAAGTAAATTTTAATTGGTAAAGGGTTAATTTGTAAAAAAATAAATAAAAAAATGCTGCTCTTGTTCCATCATTCGCAGGGTTTCCTCACGACATGTGCACAATCCAGTGTTGATGCCTTAATTGTTTTGTTTCTAGGTCCAAACCTTGTCTCAAGTTACATCCTGAAATTTGGCTCATCGGCAAGGTAGTAGGGGTACACGTCGGGGAGGGGGGAGGAAGCTTGGTTTGTGTCTCATGCACCGTCTCACGTCCAGGTCGTGCTGTGTTACTACCATTCTGCGGTTGTCAGTCCGTAGGTATTCTGAGCAGGTAAGTGCATGGTCACCCTCTGGGTGTTACTTTCTGGGTGTCTGTTCTTGAAACCGAGTTGGAGAAGGGTTTTGATCGGTCCTTTTGAAGTGCCCCCCTTTCAGCGGTGGAGAGTTAGTCCTGATGGGGTGGTCATAGGTAAGTTTAGCAAGAGGGAGAGACTTATCATCGACCTGTCAGCCCCACATGGTTCCCACGTCCCTAGTCTTAACTCCCTCATTCCTTCAGAGGAAGTGGGCATGAGGTATTCTTCTATTGATAAGTGGAAGGTCCGATACTACTTTTCCACCAAACTCACTTTCTGTTCTAGGAGCAGCCTGTGGCTCCTTGATCAGTTGGCTCAGGCCTCCATTGGGTTTTAGAATATAAGGTATGCTCTGAATTTGTTATTCATTATTTAGATGACTTCCTGCTGATCTAGAGGCCAGGGGTCAGCCCCCTTAGGGCTGGGGAGATTGTTGAGCTGTTTTCCCAGTTAGGCATCCCAGTCTCCCCCAAGAGACCTGCTAGCTCAGGTTTTGCTGCTATTTTGGCACCCACTTGGTTGCAGGCGAGTGGCCTGCTGAGGTGAGACAAATCCCAGGTTTCCTGCAAACCTCAGCACTTTTTGAGCTGTACCCCATTGTGGTGGCCGCCCGTGTTTGGGGCGGCAGCTGGTTAAATCGCACTGTTTTGTTTGTAACCGACAACGCTGCGGTGGTAGATATCTTAACCAATGGGTTGCCTAAGTCGTCTTATGTCATATGTCTCTTGAGACGTCTAGTTCAACTCTCCTTGCGACATCATTTTTGTGTTAGTAGTACGCATGTGCCAGGTTCTCAAAATGTGGCAGCTGATGCTTTATCGAGGGCTAATTTCTCCCTTTTCGCAGGTCATGCCATAGGCGGATGTTGTGGGCGCTACCGTCCCCCTTCACGAGTCACTAATACTGGTTTAAATGGTCACCTAGAGACGGCCCACTCCTTACTAGCCAAGCCCCTTTCGCCGCATACAACTAGGGCGTATCGCACTGGGTGGAGGGCATTTGCAGGTTTTAGGGAATATGCCCTCAAAGGGAGTCCAGTTTTGTTGAATACATCCTTGTCTTCATTGGCTACTGCCACTCGGAGCTCAAGGGGGTCACAGTACCGGTACGTCATGTGTCCTTAAATACCGGGCAACATGCCGTACGGGTACGTCATGTGTCCAGATTAGCTTAAACACCCCTCTTCTATGAACACACTGCATACTGTTATTGACAATTTATATTGGTAGTTTGATGCTGCCCAATGCCTTGAATTAAACCAGTATATTAATGCAATAGTATATTCAGTTGCATTTTAACTGGTATATAAATGCAACAGTATAATGTGTTAAATGTAACTGGTATATTAACACAGTTAACTGTATTTGAACTGCTTTACTAAATCAACTGTATAATTAATTGAATTTAACTGGCATATCAACCCCTTAGCGCAGAACGCCGTGCATGTACGGCGGGGAAAACTGTGCCAGAACGCACAACGCC
Organism: Bufo gargarizans; assembly: GCF_014858855.1. Lineage (NCBI taxonomy): Eukaryota > Metazoa > Chordata > Amphibia > Anura > Bufonidae > Bufo > Bufo gargarizans. The sequence goes on from NC_058088.1 coordinate 121,041,557, forward strand.
GTACATGCACGGCGTTCATTTAAATGCTCCCCTGCCGAGATCGCGCACCTGATGCGCATATTACCATGCTGTATCGGGGACCAAACATCTCCCCCTTGACAGCCAGGGACCGATCAGCTGTGGTCCCGGCCGCAGATCACCGCCGCAGATCCCGTTGGTTCATATGAGCGATCTCACGCATGCGCACACATCTCCTCCTCTTCAGGCACCCGGCTGTCGCTGAAATGAGAGGATCGGAGATGAGAAATAGCTGTCTGAACATAATTCATTGTGATTGGTCCTGACTGTGGACCAATCACAATGCGTTATGTGCAGGACGCTATCTCTCACCTTCGATCCTGTCATTTCAGTCAGAGAAGTTGGAGGCAGTGCAGTTAGACCTGTTAGACCTGTGATAAAACACACACTCACCAAAAGTGCCCCTCATCTGTCCCCTGTGATCCTCATCACCCCTCATTTGTCTCCTGTGCCCTTCATCACCCCACTTATTAGTCCCCTGTGACCCTGTGCCTGTGTGCTGTCTGCCAATAGTGACAGTACATCAGCACCCCAGTCCCTGTCATCCATACCTGTTTTTGGCAAATCATTAGGGTTAGTTAGGGAGTTATTAGGGTTAGAGCTCTTGTTTTAGGGTAAGTTAGACGTTTAGTGGAAAAAATTAATAAATGAATAAATATAATAATAAAAAAATAATAAAAAAATATTGGGGACGTCCGTACTTGTCCCCGATTATAAATACTCTGTTTCAACCCCCCCCCCCCCCCATACCTCCGAACCTCTATCTTCTACCAGTGATATAATGCTCCATAATTTTATTTTTCCATTTTTTTCTGAATATATATATATATATATATATATATATATACATTTTACAAAATGTCTCAACGGGTGTACAGCGCCGAGGAGGCTTATGAAATACTTGCCTCAGAGTCTGACGCTGACAGTGGAGAAGAAGAATCTTTTCTTGTGTATAGCTCTTCTTCTGATTCATCAATTGACGAACCCTCTCACAGACGCAGTAGAGTTAGCAGCGCATCAGCTTCTACAAATGACCCCAGCTGGACTTCTGCTACTAACTTTGTACCTCAGTTGCCGGACTTTACGGCCACTACAGGCATTCATGTGAACACTGCAGGGTTCACGGAAGCTGATTTTTTCCACCTTTTTTTTTCTGATGAATTGATAGACATGATGGTGGAGCAAACTAATATTTATGCCAATCAATTTTTAGCCGCCCACCCCAACCCATACTATGCAAGACCCCTTCAGTGGACTCCCACGACCCCTTTGGAGATGAAATTTTTTTGGGGTCTAATATTTAATATGGGGATAATTAAAAAACCATCACTACGATCATATTGGAGTAATGACCTTCTACATCACACACAACTATACCGCACCATTATGTCCAGGACCCGATTCGAAAGTCTCCTGAAATTTCTACATTATAACAATAATGCAGATTGTCCACCCCCTAATGATCCTAGATACGATCGTTTATACAAAATTCGTCCCATTAAAGATCATTATAATCTCAAGTTTGCCCAGGTCTACACCCCCCAAAAGCATCTGTCCATTGATGAATCCCTTGTGCACTTCAAGGGCAGACTGCATTTTCGCCAATACCTGCCCAACAAACGGGCCAGATATGGCATCAAACTCTACAAACTATGTGAAAGCCAAAGTGGCTATACACATAAATTTAGAGTTTACAAGGGAAAAGATTCAAAAATTGAACCCCCAGAGTGCCCCCCTCTCCTTGGAATAGCAGGAAAAATAGTATGGGACTTGATTCACCCCCTGCTAGGTCAAGGGTACAACTTGTGCCTTGACAACTTCTACACAAGTGTCCCACTACTGAAATGTTTTCCAGAGACACTGTTGCATGCGGTACTATCCGACGAAACCAAAAACATCTGCCTAAAAATTTTATAGATCAAAGCATAAGAGTGAGGGAAAGCAGGGCAGTTTGCAATGATAACATGATGCTTGTTAAGTACAAAGACAAGCGTGACGTAATTTACTCTGTTACCCCTCTTGAAAATAAATAATGTGGGCCTAAAGAGACATTTTCTTGCAAAAAATTAAGATTTTCCTTTTTACAGCCAAATATTTCTAAATTCTATGAAACGCTTGTTGGGTCAAAGTGCTCTCTACATGCCTTGAAAAATTCCTTGGGGGTGTAGTTTCCAAAATGGGTTCACTTCTTGGGGTTTTCCACTGTGGAGGTACCTCAGGGTGTCTTCAAATGTGACATGGCACCTGAAAATTATTCCAGCGAAATCTGCCCTTCAAAAGCCATATAGCGGTCCTTTCCTTCTGCGCCCTGCCGTGTTACCATACAGTAGTTTACGGCCACGTATGGGGTGTTTGTGTAAACGGCAGAGTCAGGGCAATAAAGATACAGTCTTGTTTGGCTGTTAACCCTTGCTTTGTTAGTGGAAAAAATGGGTTAAAATGGAAAATTAGGCAAAAATTCTCAAATTTCATCCCCATTTGCCAATAACTCTTGTGCAACACGAAAAGGGTTAACGAAGTTTGTAAAATCAGTTTTGAATACCTTGAGGGGTGTAGTTTCTTAGATGGGGTCACTTTTATGGAGTTTCTACTCTAGGAGTGCATCAGGGGGGCTTCAATTGGGACATGGTGTAAACAAACCAGTCCAGCAAAATCTGCCTTCCAAAAACCAAACGGCACACCTTTCACTCTACGCCCCGCTACAGTAGTTTACAGCCACATATTGGGTGTTTCTGTAAACTGCAGAGTCAGGGCAATAAAGATACAGTCTTGTTTGGCTGTTAACCCTTGCTAGTGGAAAAAATGGGTTAAAATGGAAAATTAGGCAAAAAAATTAAATTCTCAAATTTCATCCCCAATATTAAGGTGATAGTATAATTCGATAAATTTAACTGGTATGATAAAGCAATAGTATAATGTGTTGAACTGCTTTATTAATACAACGGCATAATGCTTTGAATGTAACTGTTTTATTTAAGCAACAATATAAAGCATTCCATTTAACTGATATATTAACATATTGTGTTGAATTTATCTGGTATATTAAAGCAACAATATAAGGCTACTTTCACACTGGCGTTTCTGGGTCCGCTTGTGAGATCCGTTTCAGGACTCTCACAAGCGGCTCATAATGGATCAGTTCAGCCCCAATGCATTCTGAATGGGTAAGGAGCCATTCACAATGCATCAGTTTGGCTGCGTTTGGTCTCCGTTCCGCTTTTCCGCTGCTTTCAGAGTTTTGGTGTCTGCCTGACGATGCAAACGGATCTGTCCTGACTTACTATGTAAGTCAATGGGGACGGATCCGTTTTAACTGACACAATATGGTGCAATTGAAAACGGATCCGTCCCCCATTGACTTTCAATGTAAGTCAGGACGGATCCGTTATTTTAAGAATAATGCAAACGGATCCATTCTGAACGGATACAAGCATTTGCATTATCGGTGCGGATCCGTCTGTGCAGATAAAAGACGGATCCGCAACGAACGCAGGTGTGAAAGTAGCCTTATGTGTTTGTTATGGGCAGTGCGTATGGAACCACTGTGCCAACCAACTGGTTTAAGTTTGTTCTAGTCCTGATGGCACTATCCTTGTGGTCCACTTATTTTCACCCTTTAACCCCTATACCAGGCATGCTCAACCTGCGGCCCTCCAGCTGTTGTAAAACTACAACTCCCACAATGCCCTGCTGTAGACTGATAGCTGTAGGCTGTTCGGGCATGCTGGGAGTTGTAGTTTTGCAACATCTGGAGGACCGCAGGTTGAGCATGCCTGTCCTATACAGTGATCTGGCCTTTACTGCAGGGATAGCGGGGTGGCAGTGGGCACGGAATGTTGCATGACAGAATTGAATTTAACGCAACATAATTTGTTGAACTGGTACATTAACACAGTAGCACAGTGCTTTCAATTGAACTAGTATATTAGCGCAGTAGTAAAATGTCTTGAACTGCACAATTATAAATGATACCAAAATTACAGCTGGTTTTTAGAAAGAAAAAGTCACAATTGAGCAGCGTAGCCAGCTAAATCTATGCTGTAGTGCTGGAATTGCCTTGGAATATGCATATACTTATGAACTGTAGATGCTTAAAAAAAATTTAAAGGCTGGCTGCTAAAAAATAATGATGCTTCTACACTGCAAGATTTCGGTTACTGCAGTAGCTTTCCACTTGCCACCAGCTTCCCTCAGTATAAAACACACACACACACACATTGAACTCTGAGTGACCCTATGCTTTCATTGTCTGATAAAAACCTGACTTTTCTACCTATTGATTCAATCTGCCTAACTAAATATGTCTCTAAACTGTCCCTACATCACCCTCCAGATTTCTGGCTTGTGTCTGAAAATTATTTTAGCCAGACATATCTAACAAGTCTTCTCACATCGCTAGCTAAGCTTAGAATGGCATCTGTGGCTTCTGAGCAAGCCCAAGACTCAAGAACCTGCCAAAATCCTGCCACCTGATTGGATCACAGGCAAGCCCCCCCTCTCCTGTAGGTTCATGTGATCCTTCATCTTCATTCTCCTTGCCCTTCTTCGCTCCAATTCTCAAAGTAAAATGGCGCACGTGATATTTTGCGCAATTCATTCAAAGGGGATCACCCAAACTTTAGTTTTATTTGGCACCAGAATTTTTTTGAAATTCGTAACAAATCTGATTAATTTAGAATCTATTCGCTCATTTCTACTTTAGAGCTAAAATCTCCCCCACATTTTTGCTGGATCCACTTCTGATGTAGGAAAAAGTATCTTTCGGCACTATATAGGTTAGAGGTATGTCTGTCAATAAGCTTGTTAAAGGTAGACATACTCCAAAATGATTATGTTATCCATATCATTACATTACATGTAGAAGCTCAGCAAATGAACAATGAACTCTCCTGCAAAATATGCTATAATCATAAAACCTAAGGACATTATTAGGCACATACTTGACGATACTCACAGGTTGTGAGATTAATTTTTTACAGAAAAGCACATTAAAGGGAGTCTGTCAGCACATTTACCCCTTTTTAACAGTTCGCATACCGCTGTAGCCGCAACACAGATGATTAAAACGGTACCTTTACATGCTTTGGTGGACTTTTAAAACTGCCAAAAATGAACTTTGATGCGTATGTAAATGAGGGCTCGCAAGTGCCCAGGGCGGCGTCCACCGCGTTGGAGCCCAAGCAGCTCTGCCTCTTCGACTCTTATCTCCGCCCAGCCTCTTCCTCTGCCCGCCCATCTGTTTTCTCTCCCCCTCAGCGAGATCCCGCACCAACGCGATAACTTCCTTGGCCGGGGCATGCGCACTGCGATGCCCATTGCTGGCACGGCATCGCAGTAGCTTATGCTCATGCCCGACCAAGGAAGTAATCGCGTCGGCGCGGGATCTCGCTGAGGGGGAGAGAAAACAGATGGGCGGGCAGAGGAAGAGGCTGGGCGGAGATAAGAGCCGAAGAGGCAGAGCTGCCTGGGCTCCAACGCGGTGGACGCCGCCCTGGGCACTTGCGAGCCCTCATTTACATACGCATCAAAGTTCATTTTTGGCAGTTTTAAAAGTCCACCAAAGCATGTAAAGGTACCGTTTTAATCATCTGTGTTGCGGCTACAGCGGTATGCGAACTGTTAAAAAGGGGTAAATGTGCTGACAGACTCCCTTTAAAGATTAAGCTTTACACATAACAATGTGTGGAAAGTATTTTCATGCTCTTTTTACATTCAGGATGCGCTGCAATGAACAGGTAATTTGCTTTAACATATGAATTATAGAACATGCTGCATCGTAAAATATGCAATGCAGTAGAAAGATTTTACAACACAATAGTGTGATCTCAGTGGCAGGATTACGGTAATTGCTTCTATATTAAAGTGCATTTCAGCGTTCAGTAAAACATGAGCACATAAAAGCCAGGGAGGTGTGAATGAGGTTATATGGGCATTTGGACCACATAGGACCCAACAATTGGTGACTCTGTGGCTGGGTTCTAGAAGGTATATATGGGGTGATTTATCAAACTGGCTTAGTTGCCCAAAGCAACCAATCAGCTTCCATCTTTAATTTATGACAGCTCCTTTAGAAGATGAAAGGTGGCATCTGTTTGGTTGCTATGGGCAACTAAGCCAATTCTACTTTACACCAGTTTGATAAATACTCCCAATAGTTCCCACACAGTATAACTTACTCTCCCAATATGTTACTCAACTTTTCCTGTTCAATGGGAATCCAAGAGAAGGTCCCTGGTGTGACACAGTCAATGGATTTCTGTGGTGCTCAGGACAGACATTACTATGGTGGGTTTTACCTTGCAGCAACCCCAGCTACTCTTGTGATGGATCCAGCAGTGACGTCATTTTAGTAATTATAATAGAATAGAAAACAGAAATTATGTTAAATTAGCCTAAATTTATATAAAAACATATATTTCAGAAGAGCATCATTTTTGGAGTGCCTTTTTTTTGGTCAGGTGTTTCTACTCTGTTGATAATACACACAATTCAAGTGTGTAGTTTCAGCCTCTTTTTGCTGTAAAGAGAAAACCACAAACAAATTTAAAAATAGAAAAAATAATGAACCATAAAAGCTGACAATGGAGCAGAAAATGCATAAAACTCAATTGAGGTGCAAAGAGGTCAAACAGGCAGTCAAAATTTGGAGTCAATGAAGCAGAAAATGAATAAACTCCAATCAAGGTACAGAAGGGTCAAACACAGGTAATAGCAAGTACAAAAAAGCACAAATAAAATAAAATAAAAAAGAAATAAAGCTAGATACCGGGCATACATAGCTATAACTGGCCCTATATTGTGGCTAACCGAGCATCCTGGCCTCCTCAGGCATGACAGCAGAGTAGTGGCAACCCAGACATCAGGATGTGGCTGGAGTTTAACTTTATTACATTATAGCTGGAGCAGGGCCTGGACAGACACAAGGATGTCCTTTTGAACAGCTCACTCTAAGACAGCAGCACTGTGCTGTCTGAGTGTAAGCTGCAGGGAGAAAGTCACCCTCCCTCCAACCCCTGAAGCTGACACAAGTTGATTTTTACCTTCATTTTTTCAATCCTCTCCCCTGACGAGTGAAAGGGGTGTGTCCTAACTGATTCAGGGGCGTGGCTTAGCAGAACCTGGAGGCGGGGGGTTTTAAGTTAATCTTTTGAGGGTGGACACATTATGGCAGGGGGCGTGCCTGGACTCCTTCTTGCAAGAGTGACGCCCCTCTGAGCACTTTACTGGCTCATTTGCATACCAAATAAACTGGATTTTCAGAGGATAAAAACATCTATTGCTGGAACAAAGGCACATCTTGAAATAAGGTACTAAGTGCTATTAGGCCATTGTTTTACTTCAATAGCGATTATCCTGGTGACAAATTTCCTTTAAAGCTCACCCACAGCAGTGAAGAAAAATTTCTGGCTTCTTATGGGAACCTGGAGTAAAACTGTGTATGTGGAGGCTAACGGACTGCAAGCTTCTTTTGGCTGATAAGGGTCATGTGACCAAGCTTCTATTGGCTAATGCATTTTTGGGGAATATCTCAGGAATGGTACGTCCTAGAGAGCTGAGACCTGGTCTAAAACCTTCCCGGACACGCTTTTAATCGACAATTACATGACATTTATGCAAAAAATCAGTATTTGCAGTGTTGACCCTTCTTTTTCAGGACCTCTGTAATTTGACTGGGCATGCTCTCAGTCAACTTCTGGGCCAATTCCTAACTGATAGCAACCCATTCTTTCATAATCACTTCTTGGAGTTTGTCAGAATTAGTAGGTTTTTGTTTGTCCCCCCGCCTCTTGAGGGTTGACCACAAGTTCTCAATGGGATTAAGATTTGGGGAGTTTCCAGGCCATGGACCCAAAATGACAACGTTTTGGTCCCCGAGCCACTTAGTTATCACTTTTGCCTTATGGCACGGTGCTTCATCATGCTGGAAAATGCATTGTTCTTCACCAAAATGTTGTTGGATTGTTGGAAGAAGTTGCTGTTGGAGGGTGTTTTGGTACCATTCTTTATTCATGGCTGTGTTTTTGGGCAAAATTGTGAGTGAGTAAACTCCCTTGGATGAGAAGCAACCCCACACATGAATGGTCTCAGGATGCTTTACTGTTGGCATGACACAGGACTGATGGTAGCGCTCACCTTTTCTTCTCCGGACAAGGCTTTTTCCTGATTCCACAAACAATCGGAAAGAGGCTTCATCGGAGAATGACTTTGCCCCAGTCCTCAGCAGTCCATTTACCATATTTTCTGCAGAAGATCAATCTGTCCCTGATTTTTTTTTTGGAGAGAAGTGGCTTCTTTGTTGCCCTTCTAGACACCAGGCCATCTTCCAAAAGTCTTCGCCTCACTGTGCGTGCAGATGCGCTCACACCTGCCCGCTGCCATTCCTGAGCAAGCTCTGCACTCTTGGCACTCCGATCCCGCAGCTGAATCCTCTTTAGGAGACGATCCTGGCGCTTGCTGGACTTTCTTGGACGCCCTGAAGCCTTCTTAACAAGAATTGAACCTCTTTCCCTGAAGTTCTTGATGATCCTATAAATTGTTGATTGAGGTGCAATCTTAGTAGCCACAATATCCTTGCCTGTGAAGCCATTTTTACGCAATGCAATGATGGCTGCACGTGTTTCTTTGCAGGTCACCATGGTTAACAATGGAAGAACAATGATTTCAAGTATCGCCCTCCTTTTAACAGGTCAAGTCTGCCATTTTAACCCAATCAGCCTGACATAATGATCTCCAGCCTTGTGCTCATCAACATTCTCACCTGAGTTAACAAGACGATTACTGAAATGATCTCAGCAGGTACTTTAATGACAGCAATGAAATGCAGTGGAAAGTTTTTTTGGGGATTAAGTTAATTTTCATGGCAAAAAAGGACTATGCAATTCATCTGATCACTATTCATAACATTCTGGAGTATATGCAAATTGCTGTTATAAAAACTTAAAGAGGACCTTTCACTGATTATGACACTGTGAACCAAGTATACAGACATGTAGCGCGGCGCCCGAGGATCTCACTGCACTTACTATTATCCCTGGGCGCCGCTCCGTTCTCCTGCTATGCCCTCCGGTATCTCCGGCCACTAAGTTATAGTAGGCGGTGATTTCAGTCACTAAGTTATGGTAGGCGGAATCTGCCCTTGTTCTGCTCTAGCGCTGGCCAATCGCAGCGCAGAGCTCACAGCCTGAGAGGTTATTTTCTCCCAGGCTGTGAGCTCTGCAATGCGATTAGCCAGCGCTACAGAAGAACAAGGGCAGACTCCGCCTACCATAACTTTGTGACCGGAGATACCGGAGGGCATAGCAGGAGAACGGAGCGGCGCCCAGGGATAATAGTAAGTGCAGTGAGATCCCCGGGCGCCGCTCTCCGTGTCTGTATAGTTAGTTCACAGTGTAATAATCGGTGAAAGGTCCTCTTTAAGCAGCAACTTTTCCAATTTCCAATATTTATGTAATTCTAAAAACTTTTGGCCACGACTGTACACAAGATAATTATTATTTATCAGTTATCAAACTGATTGCTATTGTTTGCTATATAAGTATCAAGTGTCTGACATTAATATTTATAATACATACTGTAGTTTTCTATATCTATCATATATTGTATGGCATATGTACAAGTATTATGCTTGTGGAAAGCACCTCAGATACTTGCCATGATTTTTTAAACCATCATTAGCGCTCTTTCACACTTGCGTTGTCCGGATCCGGCGTGTACTCCACTTGCAGGAATTACATGCCGGATCCGGAAAAACGCAAGTGAACTGAAAGCATTTGAAGACGGATCTGATTCAAAATGCGTTCAGTGTTACTATGGCAGCCAGGACGCTATCAAAGTCCTGGTTGCCATAGTAGTAGTGGGGAGCGGGGGAGCAGTATACTTACAGTTCGTGCGGCTCCCGGGGTGCTCCAGAATGACGTCAGAGCGCCCCATGCGCATGGATGACGTGCCATGCGATCACGTCATCCATGCGCGTGGGGCGCCCTGACGTCACTCTGGAGCGCCCCGGGAGCCGCACGGACGGTAAGTATACTGCTCCCCACTCCAATTTACCATGGCTGCCAGGACTTTAGCATCCCGGCAGCCATGCTAACCATTCAGAAAAATCTAAACGTCGGATCCGGCAATGCGCCGAAACGACGTTTAGCTTAAGGCCGGATCCGGATTAATACCTTTCAATGGGCATTAATTCCGGATCCGGCCTTGCGGCAAGTCTTCAGGATTTTTGGCCGGAGCAAAAAGCGCAGCATGCTGCAGTATTTTCTCCGGCCAAAAAACGTTCCGGTCCGGAACTGAAGATATCCTGATGCATCCTGAACGGATTTCTCTCCATTCAGAATGCATTAGGATAAAACTGATCAGGATTCTTCCGGCATAGAGCCCCGACGACAGAACTCTATGCCGGAAGAAAAGAACGCAGGTGTGAAAGAGCCCTTAGTCTGTGGTTTGAGAAATTTTTGTGTACCTCGTTCACCACTTGAAAAAACAAATCCCTGTTAACAATTTTAAAGAGACCTTGTCAGCAGGATCAACCGTATTAAACCAGGCATACAGCCTGGTAGGGTTGATACAGATGATTAAAAGGATACCTGGATGGTGAAAATATGAAAATCCATGTTGTTGTTCCATAGAAAACAAAGTTTTCTTCTATAAGTAAATGAGGTCTTTAGTGTACTCAGGGATGGGCCCTAGCTGCTCAGGGAACCTCAGCTCCTTCATTTTCCCTGCCTTTGACTGACAGAGCCAGGCATCAATGTCCTCTTGTCTGGCCCACTTGAAGCGCACTAGCACCATACTCCACAATTTAAACATCCGTTAAGCCGATCCTCCGCCAGTGTAAAAGGGTCCTAAGTTCTGTATAAGGGTACATTCACACGACCGTATAATTTTATCTGCATTGCATCGACATTGATCACGAGATCATGTGTTCGCACCAGAAAGTGAACGCAAGCTGAGCCACAAACACATCCAGTCTATGCGGTCACATAATAGCAAACCTTGGAAATGATAAGAATAATTCCCAAAATGGTAACATGGCTGCAAGAATATTATATACCACACTTTATATTGTAAAGTGAAAAGGTGATGACTCTGTCACGGTCCCGGGCTGCTGGCGGGGTCCTAGGGCGGCTGCCTCCAGTGCGTAGCCTGGATCATCGATCACAGGCCATGCTGCTGAATAAGCCTTTAGCTGTGAGGCTTGGCTACACACGGGGGTAGTGTCACACAGCCCAGGGCAGACTTCACCAGAAAGAGTCTGACAGACACCGGGGAGCACCTACACTGTCATCCAGCAGAGCGAAGTTTGTAGTCTGTTTTCAATACACCATGTGTTCTCGAGTTGCATCGAACAGCCGGTAATCTTACCCCACAAAACAATGCAGCTTTGCTTCATCTTTGTGGAGTTGACATAGAAAATCAGATTCTGTAGGTTCAAGAAAAACATGCAGTAATCTGGTCCTATACAATGCAGATCTCTGGAGGAGGAATTCAAAATAAATTGTCTTTTTCAATGACAAAACACACAGACAATAATCCCTCCCTAGTACAAGAAACCCCAAAACAGTAACACTAAAACACAAAGATTTTTTTTAAAGTTTTTTTTCACAGACAAAAGATGCAGACAATAATCCCTCCCTAACAGACGAAACCCTAAAACTGTTACATTTAAACACAGGCAAACATTTTTTTGTTTTTTGTTTTTTCATAGAGAAAAGACGCAGACAATCCTAGCACACAAAAACCTAAACAGACAGCAAAAGGCTACACTATACTATATCTAACCTACACTACACCCTGCACTAAACCCTATCAGCTACACTATTAACTAACTAACCTACACTATCTCACACTAACTATCTGGATTAAATATATGACTGAGCTAACTAACTAATGTACCTAACACCCTACACTGGAACCTAATCAGCTAACCTATTCCCTAACTAACCTAAAATATCTACCACTAAATATCTGGATTATATACGGTACAGACCAAAAGTTTGGACACACCTTCTAATTCAATGAGTTTTCTTTATTTTCATGACTATGAAAATTGTAGATTCACACTGAAGGCATCAAAACTATGAATTAAAACATGTGGAATTATATACTTATCAAAAAAGTATGAAACAACTGAAAATGTAATATTCTAGGTTCTTCAAAGTAGCCACCTTTTGCTCTGATTACTGTTTGGACACTCTTGGCATTCCCTTGATGAGCTTCAAGAGGTAGTCACTTGAAATGGTCTTCCAACAGTCTTGAAGGAGTTCCCAGAGATGCTTAGCACTTGTTGGCCCTTTTGCCTTCACTCTGCGGTCCAGCTCACCCCAAACCATCTCGATTGGGTTCAGGTCTGGTGACTGTGGAGGCCAGGTCATCTAGCGCAGCACCCCATTACTCTCCTTCATGGTCAAATAGCCCTTACACAGCCTGGAGGTGTGTTTGGGGTCATTGTCCTGTTGAAAAATAAATGATGATCCAACTAAACGCAAACCGGATGGAATAGCATGCCGCTGCAAGATGCTGTGGTAGCCATGCTGGTTCAGTATGCCTTCAATTTTGAATAAATCCCCCAAAATGTCACCAGCAAAGCACCCCCACGCCATCACACCTCCTCCTCCATGCTTCACAGTGGGAACCAGGCATGTAGAGTCCATCCATTCACCTTTTCTGCATCGCACAAAGACACGGGGTTGGAACCAAAGATCTCAAATTTGGACTCATCAGACCAAAGCACAGATTTCCACTGGTCTAATGTCCATTCCTTGTGTTCTTTAGCCCAAACAAGTCTCTTCTGCTTGTTGCCTGTCCGTAGCAGTGGTTTCCTAGCAGACATTCTACCATGAAGGCCTGATTCACACAGTCTCCTCTTAACAGTTGTTCTAGAGATGTGTCTGCTGCTAGAACTCTGTGTGGCATTGACCTGGTCTCTAATCTGAGCTGCTGTTAACCTGCGATTTCTGAGGCTGGTGACTCAGATGAACTTATCCTCCGCAGCAGAGGTGACTCTTGGTCTTCCTTTCCTGGGGCGGTCCGCATGTGAGCCAGTTTCTTTGTAGTGCTTGATGTTTTTTGTGACTGCACTTGGGGACACTTTCAAAGTTTTCCCAATTTTTCGGACTGATTGACCTTCTGTCATGGTCTTACCTCCTTGCTGTTCCCTTCGTTTGACATGTGCTGGCGGCCATCTTGGTTTCTGGGTTTTCTTGTAGCCTCCCACCCTGCGGCTCCTCCTTCCCACTGGGAGGAGCTGGATGCCTAGCTCATATATATAGGAGGTCTGTGGCTTCAGTTCCTTGCTTGGTCCTCCTGTGTTCACATGCTTCCAAGACTGCTGCTGCTTCTGGTTCCTGATCCTGGCCTCGTCTGACTACCCCGTTGGTTCCTGATCCCGGCTTCGTCTGACTACCCCGTTGGTTCCTGATCCTGGCTTCGTCTGACTACCCTTCTGGTTCCTGACCTCTGTCTCCGCAAGACCCTGCTTCGGTTTAGCCATCCGTTTGGACTTTGCTTACGGCTTGCTCTTCAATAAAACCTTCTTATTTTCCACTTATCTCTTGTTGTACGTCTGGTTCATGGTTCCATGACATTAGGACCAAGCCATGAATTCTGACGGTACAGGGCCATCCTTGCTACCTTCGCTGGTTGCCAGACTTGATCAGCAGGATCACCTGTTGGGTCGGTTCGCTGTGGCGTTGCAAACCCTGCTTGAACGCACGGCTCATTTAGCTTCCGTTGCCGATGGGTCGGTTGTCGCTCCTGGGCCCGCTCCTACTGCCGCTCCGGTTGTTGCGCCAGAGTCTACCCTGACACCTGTTGCTGCGCCTGTGGTGTTTCGGGGTATGACCGGTTCTGCCCCCCTTCCACAGCGCTTTGGGGGAGAGCCAACTCAGTGCCGAGGTTTCCTTAACCAGGTGGGCATTTACTTCGAGTTGCTGCCACATGCCTTTCCTACTGAGAGATCAAAGGTGGGCTTCTTGATCTCGCTGCTCTCGGACAAGGCCTTGGCCTGGGCCAGCCCTTTATGGGAGAACAACAATCCGGTGGTTGCCGAGTTTTCCGGTTTTGTTGCTTCTCTTCGGAAGGTATTCGATGTGCCGGCTCGTGCTGCCTCTGCTGCGAAGCTCCTTATGTCCATCAGACAGGGTTCACGATCCGTAGCTGAATACGCCATTGAGTTTCGTACCCTGGCAGCAGAGGTGGGCTGGAATAATGAGGCTCTGGTCGCTGCTTTCTCTCATGGTCTCTCGGATGCCTTGAAGGATGAGGTTGCAGCTAAGGACCTACCAGTGGAGCTCGAGTCTCTTATTTCTTTCCTGATTTTGATTGACACCAGACTCAGGGAGAGACCTTCCTTTAAGGAGAGCCTGCGGAGGCCTTCTAACAGATTGGCGCCTACGTTTGCTGTCCCACCCGTGCCTCCCTCTCCTCCCACGCCTCCTGGGGATGACTTGTCTGGGGGTGAACCCATGCAGCTGGGGTTTGCTCGCCTGTCCGAGGGGGAGAGGGTACTCCGGAGACGCGAGGGCCGATGCATGTACTGTGGTCTCGGTGGGCATTTTCGGTTGGCATGCCCGAACCGTCCGGGAAACGCTCGCACCTGAGATCCTGTCGGGGGCAGATCTTGGGTGGAGTCTCCTCGTCCCCGGTTTCCCGTGTTGACAAACCACTGATTACTGTTGTCCTCTCCTGGGTCGGGGGCTCGGTGACGACCCAGGCGTTGGTGGACTCTGGTGCTGGTGGTTTGTTCATTGATAGTGTGTTCGCTGCCGCCAATTCCATTCCTCTGCAGCCTCGAGGTTCCCCACTGGCTCTTGAGGCGATAGACGGCAGACCCCTTCTGCCGCCACACGTGACTCATGAGACCCTTCCAGTGGGGATGGCCATTGGTGCCGTTCACAGAGAGTCGGTCTGTCTCCAGGTTATTTCGTCTCCACACTACTCTGTGGTCTTGGGGTACCCCTGGCTCCAGAAGCATAATCCGACTTTCGATTGGAAATCGGCCGAGATCCTCTCGTGGTCACCGCAGTGTGGGGCTAGTTGCATCCATGGGCCTGTCAAGTTGCTGAGTACTTCCTCG
The DNA here is from genome assembly GCF_014858855.1 of Bufo gargarizans. NCBI lineage: Eukaryota > Metazoa > Chordata > Amphibia > Anura > Bufonidae > Bufo > Bufo gargarizans. The sequence continues at coordinate 121,056,651 of NC_058088.1, forward strand.
GACTCTCTGTTGCCTCCTGAATACGAGGAGTACCGGGATGTATTCGATAAGGTGCGTGCGGTTGCCCTACCTCCGCACCGCCCATACGATTGTGCCATAGAGTTACAATCTGGTGCCGTTCCTCCTCGTGGCAAAGTCTATCCACTGTCGGTAGCGGAGAATGAGGCCATGGAGGAGTACGTGAGGGAGGCGCTTTCACGCGGACACATTCGCAAATCCTCGTCCCCGGCAGGGGCTGGATTTTTCTTTGTGAAAAAGAAGGGCGGTGAATTGAGGCCTTGCATCGATTACAGGGGTCTCAATCGCATCACGATAAAGAACGCTTACCCGATACCCTTGATTTCCGAGCTGTTCGATCGCCTCAAAGGGGCCACGGTCTTTACCAAACTCGACCTGAGGGCGGCATATAACCTGGTAAGGATCAAGGCGGGCGATGAGTGGAAGACCGCGTTTAACACCAGGACCGGTCATTATGAATCCTTGGTTATGCCCGTTGGGTTGTGCAATGCGCCCGCAGTCTTCCAGGAATTCATCAACGATGTTTTCCGTGACCTGTTGCAGCAGTGTGTGGTGGTCTATTTGGATGACATCTTGGTATATTCTGAATCCATGGAGGCCCACGTTCTGGATGTCAGACGAGTGTTGCAACGGTTACGAGAGAACAAGCTGTTCGGTAAGCTTGAGAAATGCGAATTTCACCGATCCCAGGTAACCTTCTTAGGTTACATCATTTCCGCTGAGGGGTTCTCCATGGATCCTGAGAAGGTTTCGGCTGTCTTACAGTGGCCCCAGCCCAGTGGTCTTCGTGCCCTGCAGCGCTTTTTGGGCTTCGCCAATTATTATCGGAAGTTCATCAGGGACTTTTCCATGCTAGCCAAGCCTCTCACGGATCTGACCAGGAAGGGCAGCAATCCCCAGGTCTGGCCGCCCGAGGCCATCCGAGCTTTTGAGGCTCTAAAGTCCGCCTTTGTGTTGGCTCCGATTCTGTCGCATCCCAACCCTGGGTTGCCGTTTGTCCTTGAGGTGGACGCGTCTGAGACGGGAGTAGGCGCCCTCCTGTCTCACCGTAGAACACCGGAGGGTCCTCTGCTTCCTTGTGGGTTTTACTCCCGGAAACTGTCTTCCGCGGAGTGCAACTATCAGATTGGTGACAGGGAGTTATTGGCCATCGTGCAGGCCCTTAAAGAATGGAGGCACTTGCTCGAGGGCTCGGTGGTTCCGGTTCTCATCCTGACGGACCACAAGAATCTGACCTACCTCTCTGAGGCCAAGAGATTGACACCACGTCAGGCCAGATGGGCTCTGTTCTTGTCACGTTTTAATTACGTGGTCTCCTACCTACCCGGTTCCAAGAACATCAGAGCGGATGCCTTATCACGGCAGTACTCCGAGCTGTCCGGGGAGGAGTCGATTCCGACTTCGGTCATACCTCCGAATCAGATCCTGGCCGCCATTCGCACCAGCCTGACCTCTCCCCTGGGTGAGCAGATTTTGGCGGCTCAATCTGGTGCTCCCTCTGGGAGACCCAACGGCAGGTGTTTTGTGCCTGAGGAGTTGCGCACTCGGTTGTTGCGAACCTACCATAACTCCAAGGCCGCGGGGCATCCTGGAAAGAATCAGCTGTCCTGGGCTGTTTCACGTCTGTTCTGGTGGCCTTCCCTACGTTCCGACATCGCCGCATATGTAGCGGCATGCTCCGTTTGTGCCCAGAGTAAGTCCCCTCGGCACCTTCCGTTGGGCCTTTTGCAACCCATAGCCACCGGGGAGCGTCCATGGTCACACCTGGGGATGGATTTCATTGTGGACCTCCCTGCATCCCGAGGCCATACGGTCATTCTCATGATAGTGGATCGGTTTTCCAAAATGTGCCACTGTGTTCCTCTCAAGAAGTTACCCTCTGCACAAGAGTTGGCCTCGATTTTTGCCAGGGAGGTCTTCCGGTTGCACGGTTTGCCCAAGGAGATTGTGTCGGATCGGGGGAGTCAGTTTGTGTCCAGGTTCTGGCGCGCCTTTTGCTCCCAGTTGGGGATTCATCTCTCTTTCTCCTCGGCCTACCACCCTCAGTCCAATGGGGCCGCAGAACGATCCAATCAGGCCTTGGAGCAATTCCTTCGTTGCTATGTCTCCGATCACCAAGACAATTGGGTTGACCTCCTGCCTTGGGCTGAGTTTGCCAGGAACACGGCGGTGAACTCTTCCTCTGGGACGTCTCCCTTCATGGCCAATTATGGGTTCCAACCTGCCGTGTTACCGGAGGTATTCTCTCCCCAGGATATTCCGGCTGTGGAGGATCACCTTTCCGTCCTACGTGCTTCTTGGGTACAGATCCAGAGGTCCCTTGAGGTCTCTGCGCAGCGCCAGAAACTCCAGGCTGATCGCAGACGAGCGCCCGCTCCTTCCTACCAGGTCGGAGACCGCGTATGGTTGTCCACCCGCAACCTCAACCTTCGAGTGCCCACTCCCAAGCTGGCGCCTCGCTTTGTTGGTCCCTTCCGAGTGCTTCGCAGGGTAAACCCGGTAGCCTATGCCCTTGCGCTTCCTCCTGGCATGCGGATCTCCAACGTGTTTCATGTCTCCCTGTTGAAGCCACTGGTGTGTAATCGTTTCACTTCCTCGATTCCTCGGCCTCGTCCGGTCCAAGTGGGCAATCGTGAGGAGTATGAGGTGAGCAATATCCTGGACTCACGCCTGGTCCGCGGCCGGGTGCAGTTTTTGGTCCATTGGCATGGTTATGGTCCAGAGGAGCGTTCCTGGGTTCCCTCCGCAGATGTCCATGCTCCTGTCTTGCTCCGAGCCTTCCACGCACGCTTCCCTCAGAAACCGTTCCTTACTCCGCGGAGGAGGGGCCCTTGAGGGGGAGGTACTGTCATGGTCTTACCTCCTTGCTGTTCCCTTCGTTTGACATGTGCTGGCGGCCATCTTGGTTTCTGGGTTTTCTTGTAGCCTCCCACCCTGCGGCTCCTCCTTCCCACTGGGAGGAGCTGGATGCCTAGCTCATATATATAGGAGGTCTGTGGCTTCAGTTCCTTGCTTGGTCCTCCTGTGTTCACATGCTTCCAAGACTGCTGCTGCTTCTGGTTCCTGATCCTGGCCTCGTCTGACTACCCCGTTGGTTCCTGATCCCGGCTTCGTCTGACTACCCCGTTGGTTCCTGATCCTGGCTTCGTCTGACTACCCTTCTGGTTCCTGACCTCTGTCTCCGCAAGACCCTGCTTCGGTTTAGCTATCCGTTTGGACTTTGCTTACGGCTTGCTCTTCAATAAAACCTTCTTATTTTCCACTTATCTCTTGTTGTACGTCTGGTTCATGGTTCCATGACACCTTCATTTCTTAAAGTAATGATGGCCACTCGTTTTTCTTTACTTAGCTGCTTTTTTCTTGCCATAATACAAATTCTAACAGTCTATTCAGTAGGACTATCAGCTGTGTATCCACCTGACTTCTCCACAACGCAACTGATGGTCCCAACCCCATTTATAAGGCAAGAAATCCCACTTATTAAACCTGACAGGGCACACCTGTGAAGTGAAAACCATTTCAGGTGACTACCTCTTGAAGCTCATCAAGAGAATGCCAAGAGTGTGCAAAGCAGTAATCAAAGCAAAAGGTGGCTACTTTGAAGAACCTAGAATATGACATATTTTCAGTTGTTTCACACTTTTTTGTTATGTATATAATTCCACATGTGTTAATTCATAGTTTTGATGCCTTCAGTGTGAATCTACAATTTTCATAGTCATGAAAATAAAGAAAACTCTTTGAATGAGGTGTGTCCAAACTTTTAGTCTGTACTGTATAAGGTATCAGAAGTATTATAAAACAGCAATTCAGCACAGCACAATGATCACACTCCTCTCTCTCTCAGAACTGCATGAAGCATCACAAAATGGCTGCTGGAAATTTTCTTATATAGTAAGGGGTAGGCAACTTTCCTATTGGTTGCTAGGGATGTTGCTAAGCTATGGCAGAGATATTGCAGCATTCTCATTGGCCAACAAGCTAGAAGTAGGGAGGGATCATGTGTACTGTGAAAAAAAATAATCTAGAAAATTCGAAATTACGAATATATATCACTATATTCTAAATATTCGCAAATTCTCTAAGTGCCAATATTCGCGATTAAAATGTGCAATTCGAATTTTCACGCTCAACACTAGGTAATAGGAGTGATTCTATTATACCTGACTGCACTAACTGTGGATCCAAATTGCTGTTATACTGCTGCTCTTATGTTTGCACTATATGACAGCTCAGTAATTCCAGCAAACCTTTCTTGTTATTGGGGTGCAAGTGCTGTGTTATACAGCCATTTACGGGGTGTATTAATAGGAAATATACGAACGTCTTATTAGCCGTTTTGCGGTGAGTTTACATTGCTATACAGCCATTTACGGTGTGTATTAATAGGAAATATACATACGTCTTATTAACCATTCTGCTGTGAATTCACATTGCTATACAGCCATTTACGGGGTGTATTAATAGGTAATATACTTACGTCTTATTAGCCGTTCTGCGGTGAATTTACATTGTTCTACAGTTTTTTAGGGGTGTATTAATAGGGGAAAAAGTACGTCTTATTAGCAATTCTGCGGTGAAGTTACATTGTTCTACAGCCTTTTTTGGGCTGTATTATTAGGAACAAAAGTAAGTCTTTTTTGCCGTTCTGCAGTAAAGTTATATTGTTCTACAGTTTTTTTGGGAGTGTATTAATAGTAAAAAAAAGTATGTCTTATTAGCCATTCTGCAGTGACATTACATTGTACTTCAGCCTTTTTGGCGGTATATTAATTTACTTTTAATTTAATTATTTTATCTTACAGTATTTCAGACAGACAAGTGACAGGCCTTTCAAAGGGAACGAGAAGTGGCCAAAATGTTTCTGTCGCACACAGAAGTAGCAGCAGAAAAAGGGGGGTGGCAGCAGGAGTCGCAGCGAGAGGCCTGAGCTCCCAGTGTCATATAGTAGTGGTCTCTTGACCAGCAACCCAGCGGTGCTTGAATGGTTTACTCGGTCTTTGACTTCCTCACAAGTGACATCAGACACCCCCAGCCAAGAGTCGGTGGGTTCCTCTGACATGACGCTTAGTTGGCATGGCCCCGGAGCTGGCCCTGTCCCCCCAACTTTCCTCAACCTGCCTCTGTCATTTTCTGGTCCCTCAGCGTGAGAAGTATTATATTCCGTAGGTTTGGCTTCACTTTTCAGTGAGGACGAGCTCCTAGAGGACAGTCAGCAGCTACTGACCAGCCAAGATCTGGAGTAGACATCCCCCCTCTTCATCCAGTAGGCGGGCAAGTAGTGATGATGAGAGACACGTGGGAGCTGGTGTTGCGAGCGGTCAGGCTCCTGGCCCTGAGACCATTGAGGGGGAGGGGACATCAGTGACGTGCAGACCATAGCGGATGATGATGATGTAGCCTATCGCACTTGGGAGCCGAGTGAAGAAGGGGCTTCATCATCATCAGGAGAAGAGGGGGGCAGCTTGTGCGTGAGGCAGCGACTGAGCCAGCAAGGTGGTAGCATGGCCTTGAGTCAGCAGGGTGTCAGCAGAGAGAGATCGGGAGCCAAATGTGCCCGGGGTAGACCGCCCATCTCGCAGGAGCCTACCTGCCCGGGAATGTAGTGGTGCAGGGGTTCGCGGAAGCAGCGGTAGCAGAAAGTCAGCATGGAGTGTGGGGGGAAAATGTCATACTCAGAGGTCTGGCAGTTTTTTGTCAAGCCGCCGGAGGAGGTAAACATGGCCATATGTAGAATATGTGGGCAGAAGGTGAAGCGTGGCCAGGGTGCCAACGTTGGCACCATGACCCTGTGTTAACATATACAGCGTTACCATAAAGTGGCCTGGCAGAACCGTGGTGCTAATGTAGTGGTCCAGCCCGCTGCAGCAACCGCTACATCATCCGGTGGATCGCACCCCTTTTTCAACAGGTCAAGGCTCCACCACCTCAGCCGAAGGAAGCTGTCTGTCCTTCCCATCATCTACTGGTCCTGATGCTCCTGCTCCTCGTCAGTCATTTCATCAGCAGTCGATCACCGAAGCGATTGCCAAGAGACAACAGTATGCGTGCACTCATCCAACGGCACAGAAGCTGAATGTGCTCCTGGCCAAGTTGCTAATGCTGCAGTCGCCTCCCATTTCAAGTGGTGGACTCTGCACCTTTTAGTGAACTGATGACTTGCACCGAGCCAGGGTGGAAAGTCCCAAGCCGTAATTTATTTGCGAAAAAGGCAGTACCAGCCCTGCACACCTATGTTGAACAGAAAGTGGGCCGGTCCTTGAGCCTGTTAGTGTACTCCAAACTGCAAGGCAGCGCCAACGTGTGGAGCAGTAACTACAGTCAAGGACAATACATGCCCTTTACCACCCAATGGGTAAATGTGGTTCCTGCCCAACCACACCAGTAACTTGGTCAGGTGAGGCCGCTGCCGCCTCCACATTCTCACGCCATTGGTCCTGCGACAATGTCCGCCTCTGCCTCCACATCCTCCCCCATGTCCATAGCCGCCACTACAGGGACATTTCACAGTGCTCCTGCAGCATACCACATAAGCAGGGCACGGCGGTACCATGCTGTTCTGCACCTAGTTTGCCTGGGTTAACGTAGTCACATAGGGGAGAAACTGCTTTGTGTCCTTCATCAAGAAATCGAATCCTGGCTTTCTCCTTCGACAACTCAAAATCGAAACCATGGTCACTGACAACGGGATGAAAGCGTTGTTGTCGCTGCATCAAGGAAGCCATGCGCATGTGTTCAATCTGGTTGTAAAGCAGTTCCTGAAGTCTTCATTCAAGACATCCTGAAAATGGCCAGGAAACTATACATGCACTTCAGCCACCCTTACACTGCAAAGCATATCCTCCTTGAGCTGCAAAGGCAGAATGGCATTCCCCAACATCGGTCCTCCATATGTTGGACCAACTATATGAGCAGAGTAAGGCCTTAAACGATTTCTTGATGATACAGAGAGACAGAGGTACTCCACTGTGTAACTTCGATATTAACCAGTGGCAGCTCATGCATGACACCTGCTGTTTGCTCGGGCCCTTTGAGGAGGCCACTTTATTTGTCAGTCGCCAGGACTACGGGATGAACATTATTCCACTGCTTTATGTCCTGGAACAGATGCTGCTAAATCTGTCTGGCCAGTGGACAAGGAGACGTAGCGATTATATCTCATGGACACATGAGCCCTTTGGGGGCTGAACTAGAGGAAATTCGAGCAGAAGCATCACGTAGAGAAAGGGGTGGTTTTTCTACACAGGTGACAGGACAGGAGGAGCAGGAGCAGCCAGAGGAGCTACAGGGCAATCAGTAAGATGAGGCAGATGACTCAGACACACCGTGGCAGTTTGCAGTAGAGATGGAGGCAGGGAGTCCCTCCAGGTCGCTTGTGCAAATGGCCCGATGCATGCTTAGTTGCTTGTGTAATTACAGCCGAATTGTCGCCATTTGGCAGAGGGATGACTACTGGCTCTCCACAATGTTAGACCCTCGTTACCAGTCCAAAATGGGGGCCTTTTTTCCACCCGCTGAGAGGGAGGACAAACTAAACTACTATCTAGGTATCCTATTTATTCAGTTGGCCGCTGCCTATGTGTGCCATTGCTTATCCCCATGCAGGTCTGACCGGGGGGGCCTTCTGCGCTCACGTTACACTGCAATGGATGCTGGGGGGGGGGGTTGGAGGGGCAGGAGCTTCACATTTGTGAGGATGAATTAGGCATGGATCAACCAGGATTTTCAAACACCAGTGCCTGATGATTAGACTAGATCATCCAACGTACCACACCAACACTTTGACAAAAGAGACCTGTTTCTTCTGGCTAGCTGCTTCAGTTACTATTCTATGGCTGCCACCCGCCTGATGCCACACCTGCTGCCAGGTGCTTCTACTGCCGGCCACCATCTTCAGACTGTACTGGTATTGCCTTCTACCTCGTCACTCTGTCACTGGGCCACTCTGTAGTCTCCTCATGCTGCTGCCACCTCACAACTATGTGGTCTTCTCATGCTGCTGCCACCTCAACACTCTGTCACTAGGCCACTCTGTGGTCTCTTCATGATGCTGCTACCTCACCACTCTGTCACTGGGCCACTTTGTGGTCTCCTCATGTGCTGCCAATTCACCACTCTGTGATCTCATTATGCTGCTGTCACCTCACAACTCTGTGGTCTCGTCATGCTGCTGCCACCTCTCCACTCTGTAGTCGCCTCATGTAGCTGCTACCTCACCATTCTGTCACAGGGCCACTCTGTGGTCTCCTCATGCTGCTGCCAATTCACCACTCTGTGGTCTTGTGATGCTGCTGCGACCTCACCACTCTGTGGTCTTCTCATGCTGCTGCCACCTCACCACTCTGTCACTGGGCCACTTTGTGGTCTCCTAATGCTGCTGCCCCCTAACCACTCTGTGGTCTCCTCATGCTACTGCCACCTCACCACTCTGTCACTAGCCCACTCTGTGGTCTCAATGCTGCTGTCACCTCACCACTCTGTGGTCTCCTCATGCTGCTGCCATCTCACCACTCTGTCACTGGGCCATTCTGTTTTCTCCTCATGCTGTTGCCAGCTCACCACTCTGTATTCTCTGCATGCTACTGCCACCTCACCACTTCACATACTTCTGTTACCTAAAAAACTCTGTGGTCTTGACATGCTGCTGCCACCTCTCCACCATGTAGTCTGCTCATGCTGCTGCTACCTCACACATCTGTTACTAGGCCACTCTGTGGTCTCCACATGCTACTGCCACCTCACCACTCTGTCACTGGGTGACTCTATGGTCTCATGCAGCTGCCTCCTCAAAACTATGCCACTGGTACACTCTCTGGTCTCCTCATTCTGCTGCCAATTCACTATTCTGTGATCTCATCATGCTGCTGTTACCTCACAACTCTGTGGTCTCATCATGCTGCTGCCACCTCACCACTCTATGGTCTCATGCAGCTGCCTCCTCAAAACTATGCCACTGGGACACTCTCTGGTCTCCTCATTCTGCTGCCAATTCACTATTCTGTGATCTCATCATGCTGCTGTTACCTCACAACTCTGTGGTCTCATCATGCTGCTGCCACCTCACCACTCTGTGGTCTCGTGATGCTGCTGCCAGCTCACCACTCAGTGGTCTTCTCATGCTGCTGCCACCTCACCACTTTGTCACTGGGCCACTCTGTGTTCTCCTCATGCTGCTGCCACCTCACCACTCTTTGGTCCCCACAAGCTGCTGCCACCTCAACTCTATGTCACTTGTCCACTCTGTTGACGACTCATGCAATTCTGACCTTTACCACTCTGTTACTGAACCACTGTGTTGAAGACTCATACGATTCTGACCCTCACCACTCTGTGATTGGGCCACTGTGTTGACGACACATGCATTTTATTATGTGATTCCCACTCTCACTACTCTGTGACTGGGCCACTGTGTTGACGGCTCATGCGATTCCTACCCTCACCAATCTGTGACTGGGTCACTGTGTTGACAACACATGCAATTCTAACCCTCACAACTCTGTGATTGGGCCACTATGTTGACGACTCCAATGATTTCTCATGCGATTCCCACCCTCACCACTGTGACTGGGCCACTGTGTTGACGACACATGCAATTCTCACTCTCACCACTATGTGACTGGGCTACTGTGTTGACGACACAAGTGATTCCTCATATAAGTCCCACCCTCACAACTTTGTGACTGGACCATTGTGTTGACGACTCATGTGATTCCTCATGTAATTCCCACCTTTACCACTCTGTGACTGGGCCACTATGTTGACGACACATGCGATTCCTCATGCGATTCCCACCCTCACCACTCTGTGACTGAGCCACTGTATTAAAGGGGTATTCTCATCTTAATGATCACTGTTAAATCTGTTAATGATTTGACAGTGTTCATTTTTCTAAATACTATGTATTACCTAATTCCCACCCTTTTAAAAAAAAAAAAAGTCCCCTCTTACCTGATGTTGTCTTTGGTCTCCCCTGGTTCCGGCCACCTCTCCTGTCGGATGCCGCCGGGCCGCGCTTGCGCAGAAGACTGAAGATTCTCTCCCTTCCAGGCCTCTCAATGTCCTGAATGCGCACCCCGCCCGCATGCGCCATGATGACTTCTTCCTGGCCAGTATAGTACAGAGCTGCGAACACGCACGCAGGCTCTTTACTATACAGGCCATGAATAAGTCACCATGGCGCATGCGCGGCGGCGTGCGCATTCAGGACATTGCCCAGCCGGGAGAAAATCTTCAGTCTTCTGCGCAAGCGCGGCCCGGCCGGGAGAAGAATCCAGGAAGTGAACGTCGCGCTCAAGGAAGGTAAGTATGAAAAGGGAAGATGAGAATACCCCTTTAACTCCTCATGCTGTTGCCACCTCACCACTCGGTCGTGGTGGCACTACTTGTTTCAGCGTGTAACAGAACAGGTTCTGTGGAAATCAATATGGAATCAGCTGACGACGGTGTAAAAGGAGTGCGGTTGTACTTGACACTAACACTAACCTGTTAGGCTTAGTTCACACTTGACTTATTTGGTCAGTTTTGGTCTCATAACTGATCAAGTAAGTGAAGTGTGAAGTGATTCTAACAGTAATGCCTATCATCTGCTTGTCATACTGACTCACAGTACTGTTTCACTAGCAAAGCGGGCTCTCTATGGATGTTTCTGCAATGCACAGTGTTCTACACTACCATGCAGGCTCTCAGCAGCCAGAAAATAGCTGGTTTTTAATGTGATTCGTCAAAAATAAATTTGGATCTAATCGAATCTTTTTGGAAAATTCGACGAACCGCCAAATCGAATTTTTGAGAAATTTGCTGATCTCTAAGTCTGACCCTTCTGGAACATGAAGGAGAACAGAAAATGATAAAATGCTGTAGTGTAAAAAGCTTATGCAGATACGAGAAGCAGACACTTTATGACCTAATGACTTGGCAAGGATTACATGGAAGGCCTGTTATATGACTGATGATTTTGTGGCATTATGCTTCATGCTTACTCTTTCATGTCCTGTAGCACTGACTCACCTTGTTCACATACTGTAGTAAATTTTGCACGGACTTGTGGAAACCCTAGGGCTCAATGCAGGAGTGGATTCTGCTATGTTTTTATTTTTACTAGCAAACAACCTTTCATTCATTACCAATTTCTAATTTAAATGTAATAATTATACAGCTCATGGTGCTGCCTGTAATTTAGAAGAGATTAGCTTCATGGTTCAATTACATTTCCAATATTAATAGTTTTTTTAGGCTACTTTCACACTAGCATTTTTTGCGGATCAGTCATGGAGCTACAAAAAATGTTTCTGTTACAATAAAACAACCACATGCATGTGTCATGAACGGATCCGTTTGTATTATATTTAACCCCTTAAGGACCGGGCTCATTTTCACCTTAAGGACCAGGCCATTTTTTGCAAATCTGACCAGTGTCACTTTAAGTGCTGATAACTTTAAAACGCTTTGACTTATCCAGGCCATTCTGAGATTGTTTTTTCGTCACATATTGTACTTCATGACACTGGTAAAATAAAGTAAAAAAAATTAATTTTTTTGCATAATAAAATACCTAATTTACCAAAAATTTTGAAAAATTAGCAAGTTTCAAAGTTTCAGTTTCTCTACTTCTGTAATACATAGTAATACCCCCAAAAATTGTGATGACTTAACATTCCCCATATGTCTACTTCATGTTTGAATTATTTTGGGAATGATATTTTATTTTTTGGGGATGTTACAAGGCTTAGAAGTTTAGAAGCAAATCTTGAAATTTTTCAGAAATTTACAAAAACCCAATTTTTAGGGACCACTACAGCTCTGAAGTCACTTTGCGAGGCTTACATAATAGAAACCGCCCAAAAATGACCCCATTCTATAAACTACACCCCTCAAGGTATTCAAAACTGATTTTAGAAACTCCGTTAACCCTTTAGGTGTTGCACAAGAGTTATTGGCAAATTGGGATGAAATTTGAGAATTTCATTTTTTTGCCTAATTTTCCATTTTAACCCATTTTTTCCACTAACAAAGCAAGGGTTAACAGCCAAACAAGACTGTATCTTTATTGCCCTGACTCTGCTGTTTACAGAAACACCCAATATGTGTCCGTAAACTACTGTACGGCCACACAGCGGGGCGTAGAGTGAAAGGTGCGCCGTATGGTTTTTGGAAGCCAGATTTTGCTGGACAGTTTTTTTGACACCATGTCCCATTTGAAGCCCCCTGATGCACCCCTAGAGTAGAAACTCCATAAAGTGACCCCATCTAAGAAACTATACCCCTCAAGGTATTCAAAACTGATTTTACAAACTTCGTTAACCCTTTAGGTGTTGCACAAGAGTTATTGGCAAATTGGGATGAAATTTGAGAATTTCATTTTTTTGCCTAATTTTCCATTTTAACCCATTTTTTCCACTAACAAAGCAAGGGTTAACAGCCAAACAAGACTGTATCTTTATTGCCCTGACTCTGCTGTTTACAGAAACACCCCAAATGTGGCCGTAAACTACTGTACGGCCACACAGCGGGGCGTAGAGTGAAAGGTGCGCCGTATGGTTTTTGGAAGCCAGATTTTGCTGGACAGTTTTTTTGACACCATGTCCCATTTGAAGCCCCCCTGATGCACCCCTAGAGTAGAAACTCCAAAAAAGTGACCCCATCTAAGAAACTACACCCCTCAAGGTATTCAAAACTGATTTTACAAACTTTGTCAACCCTTTAGGTGTTGCACAAGATTTAATGGAAAATAGAGATACAATTTCAAAATTTCACTTTTTTGGCAGATTTTCCATTTTAATATTTTTTTTCCAGTTACAAAGCAAGGGTTAACAGCCAAACAAAACTCATTATTTATGGCCCTGATTCTGTAGTTTACAGAAACACCCCATATGTGGTCGTAAATTGCTGTACGGGCACACAGTAGGGCGCAGAAGGAAAGGAATGCCATACGGTTTTTGGAAGGCAGATTTTGCTGGACAGTTTTTTTGACACCATGTCCCATTTGAAGCCCCCCTGATGCACCCCTAGAGTAGAAACTCCAAAAAAGTGACCCCATCTAAGAAACTACACCCCTCAAGGTATTCAAAACTGATTTTACAAACTTCGTTAACCCTTTAGGTGTTGCACAAGAGTTATTGGCAAATTGGGATGAAATTTGAGAATTTCATTTTTTTGCCTAATTTTCCATTTTAACCCATTTTTTCCACTAACAAAGCAAGGGTTAACAGCCAAACAAGACTGTATCTTTATTGCCCTAACTCTGCTGTTTACAGAAACACCCCAAATGTGGCCGTAAACTACTGTACGGCCACACAGCGGGGCGTAGAGTGAAAGGTGCGCCGTATGGTTTTTGGAAGCCAGATTTTGCTGGACAGTTTTTTTGACACCATGTCCCATTTGAAGCCCCCCTGATGCACCCCTAGAGTAGAAACTCCAAAAAAATGACCCCATCTAAGAAACTACACCCCTCAAGGTATTCAAAACTGATTTTACAAACTTTGTCAACCCTTTAGGTGTTGCACAAGATTTAATGGAAAATAGAGATACAATTTCAAAATTTCACTTTTTTGGCAGATTTTCCATTTTAATATTTTTTTTCCAGTTACAAAGCAAGGGTTAACAGCCAAACAAAACATTATTTATGGCCCTGATTCTGTAGTTTACAGAAACACCCCATATGTGGTCGTAAACTGCTGTACGGGCACACGGCAGGGCACAGAAGGAAAGGAATGCCATACGGTTTTTGGAAGGCAGATTTTGCTGGACAGTTTTTTTGACACCATGTCCCATTTGAAGCCCCCCTGATGCACCCCTAGAGTAGAAACTCCAAAAAAGTGACCCCATTTTAGAAAGTACGGAATAGGGTGGCAGTATTGTTGGTACTAGTTTAGGGTACATATGATTTTTGGTTGCTCTATATTACACTTTTTGTGCGGCAAGGTAACAAGAAATAGCTTTTTTGGCACGTTTTTTTTTTTGTTATTTACAACATTCATCTGACAGGTTAGATCATGTGGTAATTTTATAGAGCAGGTTGTCACGGACGCGGCGATACCTAATATGTATACAATTTTTTTTATTTATGTAAGTTTTATACAATAACTTCATTTTTAAAACCAAAAAATTGTTTAGTGTCTCCATAGTCTAAGAGCCATAGTTTTTACAGTTTTTGGGCGATTATCTTGAGTAGGGTCTAATTTTTTGCGGGATGAGATGACGGTTTGATTGGCACTATTTTGGGGTGCATATGACTTTTTGATCGCTTGCTATTACACTTTTTGTGACGTAAGATGGCAAAAAATTGCTTTTTTTACACTTTTTTTTTCTTTTTTTTTTACGGTGCTCACCTGAGGGGTTAGGTCATGTGATAATTTTATAGAGCCGGTCGATACGGACGCGGCGATACCTAATATGTATACTTTATTTTTATTTATAAAAGTTTTACACAATTATTTTATTTTTGAAACAAAAAAAATCATGTTTTAGTGTTTCCATAGTCTAAGAGCCATAGTTTTTTCAGTTTTTGGGCGATTATCTTGAGTAGGGTCTCATTTTTTGCGGGATGAGATGACGGTTTTATTGGTACTATTTTGGCGTACATGCGACTTTTTTGATCACTTTTATTACCTTTTTTGGGAAGTAAGGTGGGCAAAATTTCAATTTTCTCATAGTTTTTATTTTTTTATTTTTATGGCGTTCACCGTGCGGGGAAAGTAACATGACCGTTTTATAGATCAGGTCGTTACGGACGCGGCGATACCTAATATGTGTAGTGCATTTTTTTATTTTTATTTTTATTCAGTGATAAATGTTTTTTTATTTTATCTTAACTTTTTTCACTTTTTTAAAAAAAAATTGGACCCAGACCCACTTGGTTCTTGAAGATCCAGTGGGTCTGATGTCTGTAAAATACAGTACAGAAACTATATAGGTTTCTGCACTGTATTTTACTTACACTGAACAGATCTATGCTTTCAGCACAGATCTGTTCAGCACCATGGACAGCAGGACGCCTGAGCAGGCGTCCTGTTGCCATGGGAACCTTCCCCGTCTGTCACAACTTCGCAGACGGGGAAGGGTGAGGACGGGGCTTCGGGGGGCTCTCTGGGGGCTCTCTCCCTCTCCCATCGGGGGGCTGCAAAGGCACAGCAGCCCCCCGATCGGAGAGGGAGGGAGCTCCTTGCGCTGTTAACCTTTTCCATACAGCGGTCCGTACGGACCGCTGCATGGAAAGGGTTAAACGGCTGACATCGCATCACCGATGTCAGCCGTTTATACCAGGGTGCCAGCAATGTGCTGGCACCCTGGTATAACCCACTAGACGCCAACGATTATGCAATGGGAGGCGGGCGGGGGATCGCGATCCCGCCTGCCGCACCGCCCGCCTCCCGCAACGCTTCCACTGCCTGCGACACCCCCCCTGCACCACCCGCCGCCATCAAATCATGCAGGGGTGCAGGGGGGGGTGCGCAATATTGATTTTAGGCACTCTGAAGTTTCTGATCCCCGCGGTCAGGGACCGCGGGGATCAGAAACTGCAAAAAGCGCAGCAAACCGCAGGTCTGAATTGACCTGCGGTTTGCTGCGATCGCCGACACGGGGGGGTCAAATGACCCCCCCCTGCATTGTTACGGGATGCCGGCTGAATGATTTCAGCCGGCGTCCCGTTCCGATTAACTCCCGCGGCGCCGGAATGCAGATTTTAAGTCAGGACGTACCGGTACGTCCTCGGTCCTTAAGGACTCGGGAAATAGGGCGTACCGGTACGTCCTCGGTCCTTAAGGGGTTAACATAGCCAAGACAGCTCCATCATGAACTCCATTGAAAGTCAATGGGGGACGGATCTGTTTTCTATTATGCCAGATTGTGTAAGATTTCGTTTGGCTCAGTTTCGTCAAGCGGACAGCAAAATGCTGCAGGCAGCGTTTTGGTGTACGCCTTCAGAGCGGAATGGTGACGGATTGGAGGCAAACTGATGCATTCTGTGCGGATCCTTTTCCATTCAGAATGCATTAGAATGCAAACTGATCCATTCTGGACCGCTTGTGAGAGCCCTGAACAGATCTCACAAACGGAAAGCCAAAACGCCAGTGTGAAAGTAGCCTTACCTGGTTTCCACATCTTCATAGAGACATAGGTTAAGTTCTGCAGCTGTTGCCCAGTCCCCAAATGGGAAGAGTTGTTCCTACATTCACACGACAATGGAAAATAGCCGTAGGACGGGCATTTTTTTGCATTCCTGTCAGCTGACATTTTATGTGGAGCCTTATCTTTGATCTCTTGACTAGGGATGAGCGAACTCGAACTGTATAGTTCGGGTTCGTACCGAATTTTGGGGTGTCTGTGACACGGACCCGAACCCGGACATTTTCGTAAAAGTCCGGGTTCGGGTTCGGTGTTCGTCGCTTTCTTGGCGCTTTTGTGACGCTTTCTTGGCGCTTTTTGAAAGGCTGCAAAGCAGCCAATCAACAAGCGTCATACTACTTGCCCCAAGAGGCCGTCACAGCCATGCCTACTATTGGCATGGCTGTGATTGGCCAGAGCACCATGTGACCCAGCCTCTATTTAAGCTGGAGTCACATAGCGCCGCCCGTCACTCTGCTCTGATTAGCGTAGGGAGAGGTTGCGGCTGCGACAGTAGGGCGAGATTAGGCTGATTAACTCCTCCAAAGCACTTGATTAATTGATCGATCTGCAGCTGTGGATCATTGAGCTGCTGATACTCAATTGCTCACTGTTTTTAGGCTGCCCAGACCGTTTGTCAGTCACTTTTTTCTGGGGTGATCGGCGGCCATTTTGTGTCTTGTGCGGTGCTGCGACCAAGTGCATCCAAGCTGCGACCAAGTGCATTTAACCCTCAATGGTGTGGTTGTTTTTTGGCTAAAGCCTACATCAGGGTGAAGCTGTCACACCAAGTGCATTTAACCAGCAATAGTCTGTTTATTTTTTGGCCATATACTACATCAGGGGCAAGCTGCGCCCGTCACCAAGTGCATTTAACCCTCAGTAGTGTGGTTGGTCAAGCTATCACACCAAGTGCATTTAACCAGCAATAGTCTGTTCATTTTTTGGCCATATACTAAATCAGGGGCAAGCTGCGCCCGTCACCAAGTGCATTTAACCAGCAATAGTCTGTTCATTTTTTGGCCATATACTACATCAGGGTCAAGCTGCACCCGTCACCAAGTGCATTTTACCCTCAGTAGTGTGGTTGGTCAAGCTGTGACACCAAGTGCATTTAACCAGCAATAGTCTGTTCATTTTTTGGCCATATACTACATCAGGGGCAAGCTGCGCCCGTCACCAAGTGCATTTAACCCTCAGTAGTGTGGTTGGTCAAGCTGTGACACCAAGTGCATTTAACCAGCAATAGTCTGTTCATTTTTTGGCCATATACTACATCAGGGGCAAGCTGCGCCCGTCACCAAGTGCATTTAACCCTCAGTAGTGTGGTTGGTCAAGCTGTCACACCAAGTGCATTTAACCAGCAATAGTCTGTTAATTTTTTGGCCATATACTACATCAGGGGCAAGCTGCACCTGTCACCAAGTGCATTTAACCCTCAATGGTGTGGTTGTTTTTGGGCTAAAGCCTACATCAGGGTGAAGCTGTCACACCAAGTGCATTTAACCAGCAATAGTCTGTTCATTTTTTGGCCATATACTAAATCAGGGGCAAGCTGCGCCCGTCACCAAGTGCATTTAACCAGCAATAGTCTGTTCATTTTTTGGCCATATACTACATCAGGGGCAAGCTGCACCTGTCACCAAGTGCATTTAACCCTCAATGGTGTGGTTGTTTTTTGGCTAAAGCCTACATCAGGGTGAAGCTGTCACACCAAGTGCATTTAACCAGCAATTGTCTGTTCATTTTTTGGCCATATATATACTACATCAGGGGCAAGCTGCGCCCGTCACCAAGTGCATTTAACCCTCAGTAGTGTGGTTGGTCAAGCTGTCACACCAAGTGCATTTAACCAGCAATAGTGTGGTTATTTTTTGGCCATATCCCAGTCTAATTCTGTCACTAAATCCATACCGGTCACCCAGCGCCTAAATACTAGGCCTCAAATTTATATCCCGCTAAATCTGTCATTACCGCTGTACTGTTGTGGCTGGGCAAGTTATTTAGTGTCCGTCAAAGCACATTTTTTGTTCAGGGTTGAAATACAATTCCCAATTTAGCAATTTCATAATTTAGTGGTTTCTGCTATATCAGAGCTATTTGAAATCTATCCCTAAAAGGGTATATAATATTCAAGGTGCACATAGGGTCATTCAGAATAACTTCACACACACGCTACTGTGCATTTCCAAGTCTAATTCTGTTAGTAAATCCATACCGGTCACCCAGCGCCTAAATACTAGGCCTCAAATTTATATCCCGCCAAATCTCTCGTTACCGCTGTCCTGTTGTGGCTGGGAAAGTTATTTAGTGTCCGTCAAAGCACATTTTTTGTTCTGGGTTGAAATACAATTCCCAATTTAGCAATTTCATAATTTAGTGGTTTCTGCTATATCAGAGCTATTTGAAATCTATCCCTAAAAGGGTATATAATATTCAAGGTGCACATAGGGTCATTCAGAATAACTTCACACACACGCTACTGTGCATTTCCAAGTCTAATTCTGTCACTAAATCCATACCGGTCACCCAGCGCCTAAATACTAGGCCTCAAATTTATATCCCGCTGAATTTGAATACAATACATTGGGCCAAATAATATTTTTGTTGTTGTGGTGAACCATAACAATGAGGAAAACATCTAGTAAGGGACGCGGACGTGGACATGGTCGTGGTGGTGTTAGTGGACCCTCTGGTGCTGGGAGAGGACGTGGCCGTTCTGCAACATCCACACGTCCTAGTGTACCAACTACCTCAGGTCCCAGTAGCCGCCAGAATTTACAGCGATATATGGTGGGGCCCAATGCCGTTCTAAGGATGGTAAGGCCTGAGCAGGTACAGGCATTAGTCAATTGGGTGGCCGACAGTGGATCCTGCACGTTCACATTATCTCCCACCCAGTCTTCTGCAGAAAGCGCACAGATGGCGCCTGAAAACCAACCCCATCAGTCTGTCACATCACCCCCATGCATACCAGGGAAACTGTCTCAGCCTCAAGTTATGCAGCAGTCTCTTATGCTGTTTGAAGACTCCGCTGGCAGGGTTTCCCAAGGGCATCCACCTAGCCCTTCCCCAGTGGTGAAAGACATAGAATGCACTGATGCACAACCACTTATGTTTCCTGATGATGAGGACATGGGAATACCACCTCAGCATGTCTCTGATGATGACGAAACACAGGTGCCAACTGCTGCGTCTTTCTGCAGTGTGCAGACTGAACAGGAGGTCAGGGATCAAGACTGGGTGGAAGACGATGCAGGGGACGATGAGGTCCTAGACCCCACATGGAATGAAGGTCGTGCCACTGACTTTCACAGTTCGGAGGAAGAGGCAGTGGTGAGACCGAGCCAACAGCGTAGCAAAAGAGGGAGCAGTGGGCAAAAGCAGAACACCCGCCGCCAAGAGACTCCGCCTGCTACTGACCGCCGCCATCTGGGACCGAGCACCCCAAAGGCAGCTTCAAGGAGTTCCCTGGCATGGCACTTCTTCAAACAATGTGCTGAGGACAAGACCCGAGTGGTTTGCACGCTGTGCCATCAGAGCCTGAAGCGAGGCATTAACGTTCTGAACCTGAGCACAACCTGCATGACCAGGCACCTGCATGCAAAGCATGAACTGCAGTGGAGTAAACACCTTAAAACCAAGGAAGTCACTCAGGCTCCCCCTGCTACCTCTTCTGCTGCTGCCGCCTCGGCCTCTTCCTCTGCCTCTGGAGGAACGTTGGCACCTGCCGCCCAGCAAACAGGGGATGTACCACCAACACCACCACCACCTCCGTCACCAAGCGTTTCAACCATGTCACACGGCAGCGTTCAGCTCTCCATCTCACAAACATTTGAGAGAAAGCGTAAATTCCCACCTAGCCACCCTCGATCCCTGGCCCTGAATGCCAGCATTTCTAAACTACTGGCCTATGAAATGCTGTCATTTAGGCTGGTGGACACAGACAGCTTCAAACAGCTCATGTCGCTTGCTGTCCCACAGTATGTTGTTCCCAGCCGCCACTACTTCTCCAAGAGAGCCGTGCCTTCCCTGCACAACCAAGTATCCGATAAAATCAAGTGTGCACTGCGCAACGCCATCTGTAGCAAGGTCCACCTAACCACAGATATGTGGACCAGTAAGCACGGCCAGGGGCGCTATATCTCCCTAACTGCACACTGGGTAAATGTAGTGGCAGCTGGGCCCCAGGCGGAGAGCTGTTTAGCGCACGTCCTTCCGCCGCCAAGGATCGCAGGGCAACATTCTTTGCCTCCTGTTGCCACCTCCTCCTTCTCGGCTTCCTCCTCCTCTTCTTCCACCTGCTCATCCAGTCAGCCACACACCTTCACCACCAACTTCAGCACAGCCCGGGGTAAACGTCAGCAGGCCATTCTGAAACTCATATGTTTGGGGGACAGGCCCCACACCGCACAGGAGTTGTGGCGGGGTATAGAACAACAGACCGACGAGTGGTTGCTGCCGGTGAGCCTCAAGCCCGGCCTGGTGGTGTGTGATAATGGGCGAAATCTCGTTGCAGCTCTGGGACTAGCCAATTTGACGCACATCCCTTGCTTGGCGCATGTGCTGAATTTGGTGGTGCAGAAGTTCATTCACAACTACCCCGACATGTGAGAGCTGCTGCATAAAGTGCGGGCCGTCTGTTCGCGCTTCCGGCGTTCACATCCTGCTGCTGCTCGCCTGTCTGCGCTACAGCGTAACTTCGGCCTTCCCGCTCACCGCCTCATATGCGACGTGCCCACCAGGTGGAACTCCACCTTGCACATGCTGGACAGACTGTGCGAGCAGCAGCAGGCCATAGTGGAGTTTCAGCTGCAGCACGCACGGGTTAGTCGCACTACAGAACAGCACCACTTCACCACCAATGACTGGGCCTCCATGCGAGACCTGTGTGCCCTGTTGCGCTGTTTCGAGTACTCCACCAACATGGCCAGTGGCGATGACGCCGTTGAAATTAGGCAATAAATAAAATGAGCACTCACCACCTGGTATACTGTCAATAGTTTATCTCTACAAAATTTTGTTAAAATTATATTAGTAACATATATAACATTAAAACATAATTGCACAAATATATCTGATGGATATAACTGATGATTCTAGCTATTAGCTAAAGTTAATCAATCTCGCTGATCTCTTAATGTCTGGAATAACCTGCCTCAGGTATATCTAATACATTATCACCTTATGTACAGATAAATATAAGAAAAATGTGTAAGAGTATCAAAAGGTCAAAATATCAAAAGATAATTCCAAAAAGTGTCCATAGTGTGGATGAACTAGTTAGATAAGTTCCAAAAATTAGTGTCAAAGTAAAAGTAAAAATACTGAAACAAAGTGTCAAAGTATTATTCAATGTGATAAGAATCCTCGTGCGGTAAAAAAATATATCCGGACAAGCAGATTGAAGACTTAGGATAGATATTTGAATCTCCCAATATCCGTCAGTATTTCCAATATTGGCAGTCAATATAGCATGGAGGTTAAATATTAGTAGTTGGGGTTAGGTATTAGTATATAGGGATTGCGTCTGGGGCGTCCCCCTGATGCTCACCCTCTTACCTTCCCCTGCGTGATGTTCACTGCTTTTGGGTGGTCAACTTCGGTGCGACTCGCTGTATATCGCCGCTAGATATGGTGAAGACGATGTTTGCTTTCAGCGTTGTTTGTTAGTCTCGTGGCCTTCCTCTGACGTCATCAAACCTCGTCTGGTTTGCGTGTCATTCACCCGGCAACTCTCGTGTTCGCTCACGATAGATTCGAGACCTCCTTCTGATTGTGGATAAGTGTCTGTGTCGATCCGTATAAGGAACGATTTGATCAGATACACTTTCTTTAGATTTTCTCCTAGGTCTAGATGGGTAGTTGGTCCTCTCCAAATCAGGCCAGACGCGTTTCGAGGGTTAATCCTCTTCCTCAGTGGTTATCAGCGTTACAATACCACTTCTATGTCTCCTTGAGAAAACACTTAGGGCGATGATGGAAGAGGAGGTGGCCCAGGAGGAGGAGGAGGAGGAAGAGGGGTCATTTTTAGCACTTTCAGGCCAGTCTCTTCGAAGTGACTCAGAGGGAGGTTTTTGGCAACAGCAGAGGCCAGGTACAAATGTGGCCAGACAGGGCCCACTACTGGAGGACGAGGAGGACGAGGATGAGGAGGAGGTGGAGGAGGATGAGGATGAAGCATGGTCACAGCGGGGTGGCACCCAACGCAGCTCGGGTCCATCACTGGTGCGTGGCTGGGGGGAAAGGCAGGACAATGACGATACGCCTCCCACAGAGGACAGCTTGTCCTTACCCCTGGGCAGCCTGGCACACATGAGCGACTACATGCTGCAGTGCCTGCGCAACGACAGCAGAGTTGCCCACATTTTAACCTGTGCGGACTACTGGGTTGCCACCCTGCTGGATCCACGCTACAAAGACAATGTGCCCACCTTACTTCCTGCACTGGAGCGTGATAGGAAGATGCGCGAGTACAAGCGCACGTTGGTAGACGCGCTACTGAGAGCATTCCCAAATGTCACAGGGGAACAAGTGGAAGCCCAAGGCCAAGGCAGAGGAGGAGCAAGAGGTCGCCAAGGCAGCTGTGTCACGGCCAGCTCCTCTGAGGGCAGGGTTAGCATGGCAGAGATGTGGAAAAGTTTTGTCAACACGCCACAGCTAACTGCACCACCACCTGATACGCAACGTGTTAGCAGGAGGCAACATTTCACTAACATGGTGGAACAGTACGTGTGCACACCCCTCCACGTACTGACTGATGGTTCGGCCCCATTCAACTTCTGGGTCTCTAAATTGTCCACGTGGCCAGAGCTAGCCTTTTATGCCTTGGAGGTGCTGGCCTGCCCGGCGGCCAGCGTTTTGTCTGAACGTGTATTCAGCACGGCAGGGGGCGTCATTACAGACAAACGCAGCCGCCTGTCTACAGCCAATGTGGACAAGCTGACGTTCATAAAAATGAACCAGGCATGGATCCCACAGGACCTGTCCGTCCCTTGTCCAGATTAAACATTAACTACCTCCCCTTAACCATATATTATTGGACTCCAGGGCACTTCCACATTCAATCCTATTTTTATTTTCATTTTACCATTATATTGCGAGGCTACCCAAAGTTGAATGAACCTCTCCTCTGTCTGGGTGCCGGGGCCTAAATATATGCCAATGGACTGTTCCAATGTTGGGTGACGTGAAGCCTGATTCTCTGCTATGACATGCAGACTAATTCTCTGCTGACATGAAGACAGATTCTCTGTTACGGGACCTCTCTCCTCTTCCTGGGTGCTGGGCCTAAATATCTGCCAATGGACTGTTGCAGTGGTGGCTGACGTGAAGCCTCATTCTCTGCTATGACATGCAGACTAATTCTCTGCTGACGTGAAGCCAGATTGTTTGTTACGGGACCTCTCTCCTCTGCCTGTGTGCTGGGCCTAAATATATGCCAATGGACTGTTGCAGTGGTGGCTGACATGAAGCCTCATTCTCTGCTATGACATGCAGACTAATTCTCTGCTGACGTGAAGCCAGATTGTCTGTTACGGGACCTCTCTCCTCTGCCTGTGTGCTGGGCCTAAATATATGCCAATGGACTGTTGCAGTGGTGGCTGACGTGAAGCCTCATTCTCTGCTATGACATGCAGACTAATTCTCTGCTGACATGAAGCCAGATTGTCTGTTACGGGACCTCTCTTCTCTGCCTGGGTGCTGGGCCTAAATATATGCCAATGGACTGTTGCAGTGGTGGCTGACGTGAAGCCTCATTCTCTGCTATGACATGCAGACTAATTCTCTGCTGACATGAAGCCAGATCCTCTGTTACGGGACCTCTCTCCTCTGCCTGTGTGCTGGGCCTAAATATATGCCAATGGACTGTTGCACTGGTGGCTGACGTGAAGCCTGATTCTCTGCTATGATATGAAGACTGATTCTCTGCTGACATGAAGCCAGATTGTCTGTTACGGGACCTCTCTCCTCTGCCTGGGTGCTGGGCCTAAATATATGCCAATGGACTGTTGCACTGGTGGCTGACGTGAAGCCTCATTCTCTGCTATGACATGCAGACTAATTCTCTGCTGACATGAAGCCAGATTGTCTGTTACGGGACCTCTCTCCTCTGCCTGGGTGCTGGGCCTAAATATATGCCAATGGACTGTTGCAGTGGTGGCTGACGTGAAGCCTCATTCTCTGCTATGACATGCAGACTAATTCTCTGCTGACATGAAGCCAGATCCTCTGTTATGGGACCTCTCTCCTCTGCCTGTGTGCTGGGCCTAAATATATGCCAATGGACTGTTGCACTGGTGGCTGACGTGAAGCCTGATTCTCTGCTATGATATGAAGACTGATTCTCTGCTGACATGAAGCCAGATTCTCTGTTACGGGACCTCTCTCCTCTGCCTGGGTGCCGGGGCCTAAATATCTGAGAATGGACTGTTCCAGTGGTGGGTGACGGGAAGCCAGATTCTCTGCTATGGGACCTCTCTCCAATAGATTTTGGTTAATTTTTATTTATTAAATTTTTATTTTAATTCATTTCCCTATCCACATTTGTTTGCAGGGGATTTACCTACATGTTGCTGCATTTTGCAGCCCTCTAGCCCTTTCCTGGGCTGTTTTACAGCCGTTTTAGTGCCGAAAAGTTCGGGTCCCCATTGACTTCAATGGGGTTCGGGTTCGGGACGAAGTTCGGATCGGGTTCGGATCCCGAACCCGAACATTTCCGGGAAGTTCGGCCGAACTTCTCGAACCCGAACATCCAGGTGTTCGCTCAACTCTACTCTTGACCTCATAGGTTCGATTTCTGCGTGCAGTTTTGGAATCCAAAACCAGGAGTGAATAAAAGAGGAGAAGGAAGTCATATCTGCCTTTTACATGATCCAATCCTTTTATGATCCATTTCTGTTGCTGTACTCTTAGCAAGAACTAACTAGATTTATATTATTGGAATAAGTTATTGTGGATAGCTCACCACCCTCCTTCGTATGGCAAGGGTGCTCTAGTTGAAAACTGATCACCCAATCAGTACAAGTGAATAAAAAATGGATAGAAAGACAACTGGCACTCACTATGTGGGTCACATCAACAGCATTTAATAGCCACTAGCTAAGCAATGGAGTGTAAGCTGCAAAAATAATACAACATATAATAAAACGATCTAATAAAATACAATATCCAGAAATATCAATCACATAAAGAAACCTTACAAATATAAAATATAGACAGCAGTCCACTGGTGGTAGAACCCTATATGTAAAGAGTCCTTTATATATTGCACGGCTTGATAGATAGGATATCCTATAGCCTAAATGTAATTCCAATATTGCACCTGTGTGATCTTTATAAACAGATTCTGTGGTAGCGATAACCGCAATGTCCCTTTAGATGCAAGATATGGACATCCACTTGATGTTTAGGGCAATGTCCCTTTAAATACAGGTAATACTATCGCAGAGTTCGTCTGTAAATTACCCTTTCACCGCAAAGAATACAATTCAGACCTTGTGGAGTATTGAGGGCCTTAATATCTTCAGGTGCACAATGCTGTGGGGAAATTCGCTTACCGGTATATGACCAGAGTTTCCGGCAATCCCGTTATTCAGCTTACCGCACCGCTCGGCTGTATTCGCTTCCGGCGTCCTCACTCCTCGATGTCTGTCACGTGATCTCTCCCGAAGTATCGCGGGACTTAGTATCTTTGTTGCGGTCTTCCAGTGAGATGATACTCGCACTCATTGCAAGTACTGTTGATAGCAATATGATGAAGATACAGAAAAAACGCATCTGTTGCGAAAAAACCACATGAAAAACGCATTAAAATCGCAACACATGAAAAAGATATTCCAGTCCAGGTTTTGAAAAGTACCTGTGGCAATATAAAAGGAAGTGATGTGGCAGCAGGGATATAGCCACTGAGGAAGGGGAGTGAAGTCCCTGAAACGCGTCTGGCGTTATACCCCTGCGTTAAGTTAATCTGGATATGAGTGAGATCATTTAAATCATCGCATCAAATTTGGAGCGCTCCATTTTTTCATCTAAGTGTGAGTATCATCTCACTGGAAGACGGCAACAAAGATACCAAGTCCCGCGATACTTCGGGAGAGATCAGGTGACAGACATCGAGGAGTGAGGACGCCGGAAGCGAATACAGCCGAGAGGTGCGGTAAGCTGAATAACGGGATTGCCGGAAACTCTGGTCATATACCGGTAAGGGAATTTCCCCACAGCATTGTGCACCTGAAGATATTAAGGTCCTCAATACTCCACAAGGTCTGAATTGTATTCTTTGCAGTGAAAGGGTAGTTTACAGACGAACTCTGCGATAGTATTACCTGCATTTAAAGGGACATTGCCCTAAACATCAAGTGGATGTCCATATCTTGCATCTAAAGGGACATTGCGGTTATCACTACCTCAGAATCTGTTTATAAAGATCACACAGGTGCAATATTGGAATTACATTTAGGCTATAGGATATCCTATCTATCAAGCCGTGCAATATATAAAGGACTCTTTACATATAGGGTTCTACCACCAGTGGACTGCTGTCTATATTTTATATTTTTAAGTTTTTTTTATGTGATTGATATTTCCGGATATTGCTTTTTTTTTAGATCATTTTATTATATGTTGTATTATTTTTGCCGCTTACATTCCATTGCTTAGCTAGTGGCTATTAAATGCTGTTGATGTGACCCACATAGTGAGTGCCAGTTGTCTTTCTATCTAGATTTATATTATGTAAGAACATGAACAAATGCTAAGTATTTTGGGATATCTTTTATCCTGATTTCTCCAGGATTGTTTGATGATCTTATGTGTATTTGGGACTCTCAATATTTGTTTTCAGGAAAATTAGGGATTGGACATTTTAGATTTGAACATGCTCAATCCTTTGTTCAGGTGAGATTCTTCATTCTATCCTCCCCATTGAATTAAATACATTTAAGGTGGAGTCTGAAACTGTTGGCCAAGTGGATAATGGATAATAATTTTATTAACAGGTTATTTTAAAAGGTGCAATGTCATATGGAGCAATGCATTTCTATTACATTTTCTCAAGGTTGTTATTGATAAAGCAGTAAAGTACAAAATATTATTAGAATATTTTAATGTATAATTATATTAGAATTTAAATTCTGCATAATGTATATCCTCTTTACATATAATAATATGTTTCTTCTAACCAGTAGTTAATTCACAATCATGTTATGAAACCTGGACGGATGCCTAGTTTCCTGTAGGTGTAACCTGCTACCATGCATACATTATAGACATAATTATAAGGTACAGGCTTTATTAACCAGAGTAGGTTCAATAATTTTTGTGCAGCTGGTATGAGCTGAACACCTCCCAGAACATAGCTACCAGCATGTCTGCAGGTTTCTCTTTCCTGTTATTGTAATAAGGGACATTAATAACACCCATGTCTGCTTTCTAGATAAATCTGTAATTATACAAGTAGAAGTTTTACTCAACTTTCCAATGAAGAACGCTGAGGAGATGCTGAAATAGCTGCTGCAGGCAACAGTAGATTGCATTCAAGTGCACAGCAAATGTGAATTTAATATCAACTATCGCTGCTTCTTTCCAAGTATGGAAATGTTTATACATACTGGGAGATCATACAGCCTCTATGAAAATGTTCCCGTGTGTATATACGTATGTAGGCGTTGAGATTGTACGCTCCAATGATACATTAATTGGTGTACAACTATGTAAAGCAATAATGCATCATTTGTAAATGAATATGGAGGTTATTGTAGGAACTTTATATAACAAAATGTATAGTATAAAAAAATAAACTAACAATATTGTAAGATCAAATTATTGTGGGGCATAATCAATATGTAATGACAGCAAATCTGCAGACTAGCAGGTGACTACAGCAAGCAGGGTGACCATCATGTTCACCGGCAGATAACTCCATATCCCCATGTATATAATAAACGGTAAAAAGAAGAAAGGCAGCACAAGTAAGACTTTTAGCAATGCTTAAAAACAAGTCTGGCTAAATTGTGGCAATATTTGATTAAATAGATTTCTTGCATCACTGATACAAGTGCTGCCTTTCCTGTGTTGCTCCTAAAAACCCCATAAAAATGCACTGTAAAAAAACGCATAATAAAACACATTTTATTAAAGCAATTGCATGTTTTAAAGTAAAATATGTTACATCGTCTTTCACCTGTAAAAACTGCATAGACAATTACCTCATTCATTTTACGTGTTTTAGGCTCCTTTCACACCTGCGTTCAGGTGTCCGCTCATGAGCTCCGTTTGAAGGGGCTCACAAGCGGCCCTGAACGCAGCCGTCTGGCCCTAATGCATTCTCAGTGGAGGCGGATCCACTGAGAATGCATCCGCCTGCCAGCGCTCAGCCTCCGCTCCGCTCAGTGAGCGGACACCTGAACGCTGCAAGCAGCGTTCGGGTGTCCGTCTGTCCGTGCGGAGGCGAGCGGATCCGTTCCGACTTACAATGTAAGTCAATGGGGACGGATCTGCTTGAAGATGACACCATATGGCTCAATCTTCAAGCGGATCCGTCCCCCATTGACTTTCAATGTAAAGTCGGAACGGATCCGCTCAGGCTACTTTCAGACTTAGAAAATTTTTCTAAGTTCTAATGCAGACGGATCCGTTCTGAACGGAGCCACCGTCTGCATTAATATGAGCGGATCCGTTCAGAACGGATCCGATCGAACGCAGGTGTGAAAGTAGCCTTACCTGTGAAAATAAACAGAAAAAACAAATGTATTTTTTAATGTTCTAAAATTTGTTTTTAAACACCAACAAAACAGCAACATGTATACCCACTCAAAGGCCAGGTTAACATGTTGCATTTGTGTTGCTGTTGTACCATAGTGGCTAGTAAAGTACTGGAGGGGGTGTATATTTGACTGAGAATGCTTAGATGGGTGGGGTCAAAAGAATCCAGGAAAGCTGGGCTGTTTCAGTAAGGCCGAATGCACACGGCCGTGTTCCGCGGCCGAGAGCGGTCCGTGGTAACACGGCCTGGCATCCTGTTGAGAGCAGGAGCGCACGGCGTCATTGGTTGCTATGACGCCGTGCGCTTCAAGCCGCTGCTGGACTACAGTAATACACTCGTAAAGATCATACCAGTGTATTACTGTAGTCCAGCGGTGGCATGAAGCGCACAGCATCATAGCAACCAATGACACCGTGCGCTCCTGCTCTCAACAGGATGCCAGGCCGTGTTACCACGGACCGCTCTCGGCCGCGGAACACGGCCGTGTGCATTCGGCCTAAAGTGTAGTTTTCTGAGGCACTTTTCTCTAAAGTGTTTGATGGGCGTTTTTTGGGGGGGAATGACAGCGAAGCAGCCAAATCAAATATTTGATAACTTCCGTCAACACTATCTTCACCCTATAAAAGTGTCATACAGCATGTGGCACGTAGGATCATATAGCTACAGCCATGCCTTTTGTAAAGGAGCAGCTCCTAAGAGCCCACAATTCTCAGAGTAGAACTTAGAATCGATCTTCAAAAGTTAGGAGTTTTAATATAGGGGACACCGTCCTTATCTTAGTGTCCACTGTGGAAAGTAAGTTCTTGGCAAAGTGACAGGGCCATTATGAGATTATACAAAAGGTGTGTGAAGTGAATTACAAGGTGCACCAACCAGATATAAGAAAGCTCTTTTAGATTTATCATTTGTTAAAGGGCTGTCTTAATGTATTGTGATTGTCCATATTGCTTCCTTCGCTGGCTAGATTCATTTTTCCTTCACATACACTGCTTGTTTGCATGGTTATGACAACCCTGAAATCCACTAGTGGTGGTTGTGCTTGCACACTATAGAAAAAGCATTGGCCTCTCTGGTGATAGCTCACACAGGTTAGTGCTTTTTCCTATAGTGTGCAAGCATGACCACCACTGATGGATTGCAGGTTGGTTATAACCATGGAAACAAGCAGTGTATAATGTGATGGAAGAATGAATTCAGCCAGCAAAGGAAGCAATATGAATAATAACAATAGTTCCTTTGTCAAAATAGTTGTGTTACTTTCAGTGCAGAAGCAGCTAAAGTAGTTCCTTCAGAGAAACGGGTACATTTTCTGATCTTCCAGGCCGTACACACCTAATAAAAAATCTAATAAAGATGGAGACTAATAGTAAGTAAGCCTTAAGCTGTACAGGATGTCACAGGCACGCAGAGAGGCGGTGTCCTCTGAGGTCAAGCGCATGCATGATTTGGGGGTTATTGAAGAATCTACCAGTGAGTGATCTAGCCCAATTGTACTAATCACAAAGCTTAACAGCATCTGAAGAAAACTGAACAAGGTTTCAGAACTTGATGTGTAACCCATGCCCACGGTAGGTGAACTTATTGCGAGGCTGGTTAATGTAAGTTATGTCACAACTCTTGATCCTACAAAGTGTTACTGACAGATAATACTATCAGAGGAGGCAAGGAAAGAACTATACATTCTCCACTCCAGAGTGGTTGCTTCTTTGATCTTTCTGGAGCTGATTGTTGGCTGAGTCCTTGCCATTTTGGCTATTCTTCTATCTATTCAAATGGTAGTTTTTCGCTTTCTACCACGTCTTTCAGGTTTTGGTTGCCATTTTAAAGCATCTGCGATCATTTCAGCTGAGCAGCCTATCATTTTCTGCACATATGTTTTCCCCACTCCAATCAACTTTTTAATCAAGGTACACTGTTCTTCTGAAAAATGTCTGGAACGACCCATTTTCCTCAGAATTTCAGAGAGAAATGCACTGCAACCAGCATGTACAACATTTGCTGCCTTCCTTCCTTAACCACCTCAGCTCCCCCTAGCATAAACACCCTTAATGACCAGACCACTTTTTACAATTCTGCACTACACTACTTTCACGGTTTATTGCTCGGTCATGCAACTTACCTCCCAAATTAATTTTACCTCCTTTTCTTCTCACTAATAGAGCTTTCATTTGGTGGTATTTCATTGCTGCTGATATTTTTACTTTTTTGTTATTAATCGAAATTTACCAAAATTTTTGCAAAAAAATGAAATTTTTCACTTTCAGTTGTAAAATTTAGTTTAAAAAAACTAAATTTCTATATAACATTTTCTCTAAATTTATTGTTCTACATGTCTTTGATGAAAAAAAAATGTTTGGGTAAAAAAAATGGTTTGGGTAAAAGTTATAGCGTTTACAAACTATGGTACAAAAATGTGAATTTCCGCTTTTTGAAGCAGCTCTGACTTTCTGAGCACCTGTCATGTTTCCTGAGGTTCTACAATGCCCAGACAGTAGAAAAACCCAACAAATGACCCCATTTCTGAAAGTAGACACCCTAAGGTATTCGCTGATGGGCATAGTGAGTTCATAGAACTTTTTATTTTTTTGTCACAAGTTAGCGGAAAATGATGATTTTTATTAATTTTTTTTTCCTTACAAGTCTCATATTCCACTAAATTGTAACAAAAAATAAAAACTTCCATGAACTCACTATGCCCATCACGAAATACCTTGGGGTATCTTCTTTCCAAAATGGGGTCACTTGTGGGGTAGTTATACTGCCCTGGCATTTTAGGGGCCCTAATGCGTGAGAAGTAGTTGACATAAAAAGCTGACATATTAGGTATCGCCGCGTCCATATCGACCGGCTCTATAAACATATCACATGACCTAACCCCTCGGATGAACACCGTAAAAAATAAAAAAAATAAAAACTGTGCTAAATAAACCATTTTTTGTCACCTTACATCACAAAAAGTACAACAGCAAGCAATCAAAGAGGCGTATGCCCACCAAAATAGTGCCAATCAAACCGTCATCTCATCCTGCAAAAATCATACCCTACCCAAGATAATCGCCTAAAAATAAAAATAAACTATGGCTCTCAGACTATGGTAACAGTAAAACATGAATTAATTTCTTTCAAAAATGAAATCATTGTGTAAAACTTACATATAAAAAAAATGTATGCATATTAGGTGTTGCCGCATCCATAATAACTTGCTCTATAAAAATATCACATAATTTAACCTGATGAATGTTGTAAATAACAAAAAAACGGTGCCAAAACAGCTATTTCTTGTTACCTTGCCTCACAAAAAGTGTAATATAGAGCAACCAAAAATCATATGTACCCTAAACTAGTACCAGCAAAACTGCCACCATATCCTGTAGTTTCTAAAATGGGGTCACTTTTTGGGAGTTTCTACTCTAGTGGTGCATCAGGGGGGCTTAAAATATGACATGGTGTCAAAAAACCAGTCCAGCAAAATCTGCCTTCCAAAAACCATATGGCATTCCTTTCCTTCTGTGCCCTGCAGTGTGCCCGTACAGCAGTTTACGACCATATATGGGGTGTTTCTGTAAACTACAGAATCAGGGCCAGAAATATTGAGTCTTGTTTGGCTGTTAACCCTTGTTTTGTAACTGGAAAAATATTATTAAAATGGAAAATCTGCCAAAAAAGTTAATTTGGGAAATTGTATCTCTATTTTCCATTAATTCTTGTGGAACACCTAAATGGTTAACAAAGTTTGTAAAATCAGTTTTGAATACCTTGAGGGGTGTAGTTTCTAGAATGGGGTCATTTATGGGTGGTCTGAGCGTTTTAAGGTTATAACCACATAAGGTGACACTGGTCAGATTTGCAAAAAATGGCCTGGTCCTTAAGGTGAAAATAAGCCCGATCCCTAAGGGGTTAAAGATAGCCCCATAACCAAAGGGTGCCCACTGTTTCATTCAACAGACACCCATGGCTAATGTCCGCGATTGGCGGTAATGCCAAACAGGAACATTTAACCCCTCAGATGCCATGGTCAAATGTGACCACGGCATCTGAGAGGGCTAAAAACCCAGAAGCATGGACTTCTGGCCATGAGCGCTTACCCTCATCGGAGATCGTTTTATGAATGTAAAGAGCCTAAGCCTGAACTAGGATTCCAGACTAATTACTTGTATATAAAAAAAAAATATATAATAATAATTAAATCACTGCCTTTTCCCCAAAATCTAAATAAATACACATTTTTAAAAAATAACATGGGCATCCCCACATGTAAAAACACCCATACTATTAAAATATAAAAAAATGTATGCCATATGGTGATTGGCTGAAAAAAAATGCCAATTTGCAGTTTTTTCATCACTTTACTTCTCAAAAAAAAATGCATAGAAAGCGATCAAAAAGCATACACAACCCAAAATAGTATTAGCAAAAACTACAGATCGTCCCACAAAAAATGAGCCTTCACATATCTCCAAAGACACCACTATGAAAAAGTAATGGACCGGAGTGGACCGGTGGTGTTCGTGTGTGGTATACTAGGTTGGTTGGTCAGTATTTTCTAGTCGTGCTCTATTTTTAGTTGCTCTATTGCCTCAGTCAGCCCTTGTGGTGTGTATTATCACCCACATGCTTTGTTGTCTGTTGTACAAATATGCATATGGGTTTTATTGTACTATGTATTTTTAAGCCATAGTGGTTTGGTGTAATATACCTTTCTACTAGTGACCAATCATAATTATTACACTTGCACTTTTTAAATATATACCAACAGTCCACCATCAGTCCCCTTGGGTTTTAATACTTTTATGTATTGTGACCTGTGTTAAATGTGTTTTGTGACTTGCGACAATCGTGTCCTTTTGTGATTCTCAATAAAATTATGTTATTTTTCTTATTACCTCAGTATTATAAATGTTTTTGTACCTAATTGACCCATTCCTTTTGGTTGTTTTTTATGAAAAAGTAATGTGGGTGAGAATACAGCACTGACAAGAAAAAAATAAATTAAAAGATTAATTTTCAGTATTACAACGTGGGAAATACTATACAAGTGTGGTGTCACCATAATCGTACTGACCAGAAGAATGAAGAGCACAAGTCAGTTTTACCGCATAGTGAACGGCCTAACAACTGTGGCGGAATAGTGTGTTTTCCAATTCTGCCACATTTGGAGCTTTTTTCCAGCTTCCATCTACATTGTATGCCATATTAAATGGTGGCATTAGAAAGCACAACTTGTCCTGCGAAAAACAAGCCCTCATATGGCTATGTGAATAGAAAAAAAACAACATTATGGTCCCGGAAAGTCAAGGAGCAAAAAAAAACGCATGAACAGGAAATCGCTGCTTCAGGAAGGGGTTAAAATTTTGGATTGGATGGATTTTTATGGAATGGCAGATGTTGGTAGTTGAACTTGCCATTTCCTTCCCACTCCAGTACATTACTTTCCCCTAGCTTGAAGCAATTCCAGGTGTAGCTGCTGGGCTCATTACTGTGGGGATAAATACAGGACTGAAATGATAATTTAGTGTCTGGAAGCAAGACCCACTTGCTGGCAAAGCTGATCTAATGTTGCTGCTGAGAGATTGTGAGGAAAGCTCATGTATAGTTAGTGCCCAGACAGGCATGTGCTTTTTTTTTACTGTTGTGGTTAATGTTGCTGTGGGTTCAACCAAGTGAATGTTGGACTTGGGTGCCACTGTGTTGCTTGGAAGATAAATAAATGATATTTGGACTTTTTACCATTGGAGCCTGTGAAGTCTGTCATCACTGGCCCAGCCCCCATGCCCATATGCCCGTGTGTCTTCTGCAATTTGCGGAATAGAATGGACGGCCCATTATAGAAATGCCTATTCTTGTCTGCAAAACAGACAAGAATAGGACATGATCTACAATTTTTGCGGGGCCACGGAACGGAGCAACGGATTTTGACAGCACACAGAGTGCTGTCCGCATATTTTGCGGCCCCATTGAAGTGATGCAGAACCAAACCACGGTAGTGTGAATGTGTTTCATGTCTAAAACTGCACAGGCACTTAGCACATTGACTTGACTTGTTTTCATTGTAAAAATATGCATTTGTTTGATTAATTTGATCAAATTTATCTACCGTATTTTTCGCTTTAAAGGACGCTCCTGATGATGGGACACAGCAGATTTTAGAGGAGGAAAATAAGACCCCCATATCAGGACATCAGACCCACATATCAGGACATCAGATAAGACCCCCATACCAGAATATCAGATCAGACTCCTATATCAGGACCTCACATGCGACCCCTATATGAGGACCTCCATGTCAGACACCCATATCAGACTTCTGTGTCAGATCCCCACATCAGGACTAAAGGAGGACCATGCCAGACCCCCATCAGACCTCACAAAATAAATAACTTCACTTATCTCTCCGCTGCTCCTCTCCAGGTCTGGCAATCGCTTCTCCATTTGCACTCCCTTGTCTTCTCTGGTCCGCGCTACACTGACTGTGTGCAGGTCATAATGTGTACGTCCTGAATCAGTCAGGACAGTGCAGTGCGGCCCCAGAGAAGAAGACCAGGGAAGAGGGGTGAGTACCAGCAGTGCTTCTTCTCCCTGCACCGAAGCATACTCGTGAGCTCTTCCATAATGGAGGCGCTCATTAGTATTTGCCTTATAAGACGCATTGCCATCCCCCCCCCCCCTTTTTGAGGAAAAAAATGTGTCTTATAAGGTGAAAAACACAGTATTTTAGATATTTCTATAATGCAACAGAAAAGCGCCTTGTAAAACTTTCCAAATTGTGGCTGGCGACCATGACTGTTGCCACAGGTGTTTTGTTTTGTGATAACCAGTTCACGCAACTCTTTCATTTAGAAAATGAAGGGCTGTATTTTAGAGATTCAACAATTATTTGGATTTATTCTGTTGCTTTTTATAGTTTCCCCTTCTGTCTGTATGGAAAATGCTTGCATGCTTATGGACAGATGTTCTTTTTGATATGCCGTCCTCTATGTAGTGTCTATGGTGAACGCAACTTGAGTTTTTCTTTTGTCTTGATGAATATAAGGATTCCAGGGTCTGTGCTTACCCAAGCAGTGCTATCACATGGAACAAAGATGTTTTTATCGTATTATGTGTTTACTGAGCTGTATCAAAAAATTTACGTCTCTTTAAAAAGCAGAATACAATGTCACTCATGCAAAAATTCCAACCTTTGTCTATCCCGGTGACCTGATGGCAAACATGGAGAATATGATGATAAGGAAAACTAGATAATGCAGAATGTTATCTCTCTCTCACCTGTCTGTCCTGTTTCATCCATGACAAACATTTGTCCTGTGGTGTAAACATGTGTACAGCTAGAAATCACCAAGTATTATTGTCCTGATAAGAGAGTCATAAAGCTAACTCAGCCTGACAGACAAAGAACAGAATGAGTCCCCTCTGCTTGTGATGTAATGATTCACTGGACCACAAAATACAACAGCCTAAGTGTATTGGACATCTGGAGTAGGACGTTGTGATCTTAAACGTTAATTCACCAGAAACATGTTATTGATATATACTAGACCATTAAAATATCCCTTACTCTGCAGATTATATACACAATCCAGTTATGTAAAGTGGAAGATGACAGCCCAGGACCCTCAGCTCCAGACAGCAACACAAATTCAAACTTTTTTTCCAGAGATTATCCAGAGATTATTAACCAAAACGTGCATAGACAAACTCAAACATGGTCTTATTCTCTTTCTTGTATGCAGTTGTTTGGAATGTACCTGCCAAAGAGCTACTAGAAGGAACAAACTGGATTCTAATAAATGTGTGAATGTAGAATAAGGATAAGATAATAACTCCTTTCTGTAGGAGTTGGGGACTTCTTTTGGCTGGAGAACAAATGCTAAACGACTGCTAATAAAAGTAGGACTTCTTCCAGGTAAATTTCGAGTTAAAATGGGAGCCTCATTCCAGTTTAGTGAGTCTGCCATAATGTTCTTCTATTTCCCCAAGTCTAAATTGGGGGTCAGTTTGGCTAATGTGTCACACGTGAGTGGATATTTAGTTAAGCACTGAGCTTCAACCACTGTTGTCATTAATACTTAAAAGTCTGTATTGCCTGATAATCAAAAACTACCCAACTCAAAAATGTGGATGCTAAGAAAGGAAGTCAACACTATAGTTAAAATTCGTTACAACTTTCTATAAATCAAGTCAACCTAACTATGCTAGGTCAACCTTAACCCTGCTATTATTGCCAGGAGGTTGCAGTCATGTGATATGCAACAGCATTCCTCTCTGGTTAGTAGAGAAGGGTCCAGAGTGGGGGACATTCATATATCCTAACAGAACAAATGTGAACAGGTTGTCGCCGGATCCCCATTCAATGTAATGGGATATTGGTAGGGATCCGGCTGCATTCCGACATATATGCTGGCTTTAGGCCTGAGAAAAAAATGGCTTGTGTAGCATTTTTTTGTCCGGCTGAAAACCAGCATATACACTGGATACAGTGACCATATTACAGTGCCGAAGATCAATGCAGATGTGAACCCGGCCTTATACACATGAATGCATGAATACACACAAATCAGTGTTTTGAATGGGGAGAGATAAGAAAGCAACTGCCAGACACCTCTGGAAGAACAAAAGGATTTAGCTTTGAAATTCAACTTGCGTGATCCTTTTCTCAACATCATATGTCAAGAGAGAGTAGGAAACTCCCCACATGCATTAGATTGTCGCCCATTGCCACCAAAAACATGGGTTCATCTAATAACAGTCCATTATGTATGAGGGTCGTTTAATGAGACAATCCTTTAAGAATGATCTTCTCTACCCTTGCAGTCCATCAAATCAACATAATTCTGCGAAACCAATAGCATATCTAAAGGTGTTCATATCAATACTGATCTGTTCGGAATATCTTTGGCCCAGTTCAAATTTGTTAAAGGGGTTGTGCAGGTGATATATATTGATGACTTATCCTCAGGATAGGTTATTGATAACTTATCGGCGGGGGTTAGACACACAGCACCCTACTGATCAGCTGTTTGAAGAGGAGGCGCTCCATGCAACATCTTCTTGATTACAGTGCCTGTCGCCTCAGAAGTAAAGTGTAATTACAAGTAATTGCTCCATTCATTTAAATGAGTGAGTACTTGTAATTACAGTACACCACCGTTCCAGAGGACACGATGTGCAATGTAAAAAAGAGGAAGCAGGCAGGGGGCGTGGCCAAGCAGCCGAGTGAGATGGCAGCCTGAATCTGAGCTCCTGCTCCACTGAAGTGTCCCAGACCTGCTAATCTATTAGAGAGGCAGAAAAAGCTTGAAGCAGCAGGGAAAACTGGACTTTTTCTTTGCCCACGAGAAGACCAAAGATGGCGCCGGAGGAGACGGCACATGGAGCACGCCGGGCTCCAGCCCTTCCTCATCAACGGGCTCGCGTTCACCAGCTTGCCTCTTGCAAAACAAGTCTCCCTCTAACGCTTCTTCAGCGGAGTCTCCTCCTGCAGCGACTTCACACAGACTTCAGCGGATGGCAGAGGAGTCCCTTCCCGCGCACCCTGGGAGTGCCAACATCCAGGCCTCACCGACAGCCAGTCCAGACAAGCAGCGACCAAGACACCATGGTCCCCGTGAACCCGGTAAGTGCACAGCTTCCCCCAGGCGCCAGCCTGGTATACCCTCCATATATGATGCGCTACAAGGCCTGCAAATGACTTACCAACCAGCCTCAGGGACCCTGTTAAAAGACATGCTGCTGGCGTTTCACCACTCCATAACGGCGCAGATCTCGAAGTCGATCATGCCGATCCAGGCTACTGTTAAGGAGTTGGGAGATAAAATGGAGCATGTGGAGACCAAAATGGGAGAATTTGCTACCTCCCATAATACACTCATAGATTCCCATGAGCTCCTCTCTGAAGAGGTCACCCAGTATAAGGCAAAGATCGCAGATCTGGAGGATCGTTCCCGCCGGAACAACCTCAAATTGCGGGGGGTCCCGGAAGATGTTACTGCATCTGAGCTGGCAGTCTATATTCAGAATCTGATACAGCTGCTTCTGCCCAAATGTGCTGAGCGTGACCTTATAATCGATAGGGCACACAGAATTGTCAAGCCCAAACACCTACCGGATGACGTCCCAAGAGATGTACTGGCTAGGGTGCACTTCTTCCACATTAAGGAGCAACTGCTCACAGCCACAAGGAAAATGGAGACTCTACCGGCCCCATATGCGGGGGTTAAGATTTTTGTGGACCTTTCAGCGGCGACATTACAGCTCCGGAAGTCTCTTGCCCCTATTACCACAGCTCTGAGAGCGCACTCCATTGCTTATAGATGGGGCTTCCCCGTCAAGCTTTTGATTCACAAGGATGGCTCTTTTGTGGTGATTCGCTCAGTCGCTGAAGGCAAAGCGACCCTCGCATCTTGGAACATTACTGTGGAATCCATACAAGACCCTGATGCTCCTAGACGTCACCATACATCTGGAGAATGGCAGTTGGTGGAAAATAGGCCAACGAAAGAAAACGCACTAAGGGGGACACATCCGTTACTACCTCCATGGAGCAGTAGTCCTACTATTCTCCATTATGGCAGTTGGCAGGACTCTTCCCCTATCAGTTGCCGAGGCGCAAACATGTGCCTTACTTATCCCCTTTTCCCCATCTTGTCCTCCCACTAGGGCAATGTTTGATGTGACTCCTCAGTCACTGCTTGCATTTTTTACTCTTCAGTTCTGGTTCTCTACGTATTTTTGGCAGAGCATTATCTTTCATTGCACTTACATTGTGTGTATCCATCGGTGCTGGGACAGCGCCTCCCTCCGCTTCAAGGCACTTCTTGCGTTCATAGCAATACAGATTAATGATGGTACTGAAGCTTAGCTCTTTAAACGTCAGAGGGCTAAATAGCCCTTACAAACGCAACCTGATGTGGAGGGAGGCCCTCTCTCTACAGTGTGATATTTTTTGTGCTCAGGAGACGCATATAATTGCTGCGGATGCTAACTGCATCAAACATAGATGTTTCCCAGTTATTCTCCAGGCTCACTGTACCAAAAAGAAATGGGGAGTGTTGCTGGCAATCAAGAATACTGTAGCTTACACTGCTGTATCATCCATCGTCGACTCCGGAGGGCGGTATATCATACATGTCTGTTATCTAAACAACATTCTCTATACCTTAATAGGGCTATACGCACTCCCAACGTTTCCTCCAAAACCTTTTCAATAAAGTCCAGCCTGTACAACAAGGAAGGGTCCTCATCTGTGGTGATTTTAATATGGTCCCAGATGCACCCATGGACTCCTCCTCCTCCGTGAGAAGGAACCCCCACACATTGATGAGTCTTCTCTCCAAAATGTCCCTATATGACATCTGGCGCTTACATCATGCCATGGAACGAGACTATACTTATTTCTCCCCCTCTTATCTAACATATTCTCGTATAGATCTCGTGTTAGTGGATAGAGCTTCCCTCTCAACCATCACAAGCTCTGAAATAGGTACAAAATCATGGTCAGACCATGCTCCTGTCTCGGTAAAGATTTCAGAACAGTACAACCGCCCTCCGAACCCGACATGGAGGGTAAACAAATATTTACTTGCAGATTTAGATTGTCAAATGGAGGTAAAAGATGCTTTGTCTGAATATTTCCTGAACAATGTGAACACAGTAAATAATCCATCTATTGTTTGGGCAGCACACAAGGCCTATATCAGAGGTATTTTCATTAAGCTAGGGCATAGGGCCAAAAAGAAGAGAGAGTACCTCACTACGTATTTGCTGAACAAAATTCGAGCATTAGAAATTCTGAATAAGGCTTTATTCAGAAGAGCTCTGCTCCCTCACGGCACAGCTAGGGGAGCACATGCTGCATAGATACGAACTGTTTTTGAAAAAAGCCAAAGCCATGTATTATTCCCAAGCAAATAAAGCAGGAAAGCTATTGGCAAACAGAATTAAGTGCAAGATCCAAAATTCCCGGATTGCTTTTCTCTGGGACTCCACTAAAACCCATAACATTTATGACCCAAAAGAGATTG
Source organism: Bufo gargarizans (assembly GCF_014858855.1). Lineage (NCBI taxonomy): Eukaryota > Metazoa > Chordata > Amphibia > Anura > Bufonidae > Bufo > Bufo gargarizans. The sequence goes on from NC_058088.1 coordinate 121,097,556, forward strand.
CGAATAGGTTTATGTCCTTCTACTCAAAGTTATACAATCTAGCCGATAATAAAGAGGTGGTTCAACCTTCTGACCACGACATTAGCAATTTCCTTAATTCCCTCTCACTACCTTCCATGTCTGAAGAACACAAAGTAAGGTTATGCTAGCCCATTACACTAGATGAGATAATAGGCATTATTAAAAGGCTGCCTCATCACAAAAGCCCCGGACCGGATGGTCTGTCTAATTCCTATTACAAACTTTTTTCTAAGATTCTGGGCCCTCATCTCCACTCGTCCTTAGCGAGGATCATGACTGATGGGCACATGCCTAGGGAAATGTTGGAAGCTACTATAGTCACCTTGCCAAAGCCCGGCAAAGAACCAACTACTCCCCAAAACTTTCGACCTATCTCCCTCCTCAACACTGACCTGAAGATCTATGCCAAGTTACTGGGGGATAGATTGGCGGCGATTATACCGACCTTGGTTGCTCCTGACCAAGTGGGATTTGTCCTGGGTAGGCAGATTACAGACAACTCCAGGAGAGTATTTAACCTACTAGATAGAGTCAATAGGCTAAGATTGCCCGCGGTGTTCCTTACCCTGGACGTTGAGAAGGCATTCGACCGGGTGAATTGGTTGTTTGCCTTCTCGGTACTCAAAAAAATGGGCTTCCCTGACGCTCTTATTAGAGCTATAGAAGCATTATATAAGGGCCCTGCTGCCCTAGTTTTGACTAATGGTGTTCTGTCTGACCCCTTTAACCTCTCAAACGGTACTAGGCAGGGCTGCCCCCTGTCCCCTCTAATATTCATACTGTCCCTAGAGCCGTTAGCGCAGGCTAACAGACAAACAGAGAACATCTCAGGGATTCAGATTGGCAACAGGCAGCACACTCTCTCCTTATATGTGGACGACATAATCCTTTCCCTAACCAACCCTGCCCTGTCGCTACATGAAGTTAGAAAGGTTATTCGTACTTATGGCTCCTTATCATTTTACAAACTTAATGAAAGTAAATCTCAAGCCCTCCCTCTCTTTGTCCCCAACCAAACGCTAGAGCATCTAAAAGAGCTTTACCCCTGGGACTGGCAGACCACAGGAGTCCAATATCTTGGGGTTCAACTTACCCCCACTATTCAAAAACTGTATGATGCGAATTTTCCTCGATTTCTCCTAGACCTTCAAAAGGAATTGGGAAACATAGCGAAAATGGAGATATTGTGGCTAGGCAGATTGGCAGCCTTCCAGCAGCATGTGCTCCCTAAGCTTCTCTATCTGTTCAGAATCCTCCCACTGGAACTACCCAGTTCCTTTTTTAATGCTGTTAATAAACTGCTTAATAGGTTCATTTGGAAAAAGGGTCCCCTCCCCCCCCCCTCCAGATTTAAGAATGTAGGTGGATTAAACCTCCCAATTATTTGTGATTATTACCTAGCTACTAGGGTACACCAACTTAAGGAATAGTGGACCGATGATAATCCCAAACACTGGGTCCACATTGAGCAGACACTTGCCCCAGCCCACAACTTAAAGGCAATAATGCTGGCTTCCCTCTTTAAGGAAGTACCATCGCAATCCCTCCCATACCTACTTTCCACCTCTTCGAAGGCTTGGAAACAGTATCACAGTGGTGGCCACGGAACAATTGCTTCTATAGCAAAATATACCCCAATAGAGGCATTGCATTACCTCATTCCTGACCTCTCTCTGGAGGGGTGGAGAGATGGTGGCGCAGTAATGGTCAATTACGCGACTAAAAGACTGAAATGCGTGTCACATCTTGAATCTTACTCGAAAACACTACTCAGATGGTATTTCACCCCCCCTGAGTCGCATTTACCCAGGCTCTGGGCCGCTGTGCTGGAGGGGATGCGGCGGCAGAGGGTCCCTTTTACATATATTTGGGGTTGCCCCTTGTTAAAAGAATTGTGGTCTAGCATTTTTCAACTAGTCGAAGGGGCATCGGGCAGCGAGCTAATAAGAGATCCAGCTCTGGCCTTGCTCTTTATTGATATTACAGAAATCCCTTATAAATTCAGGACCATTTCTATGCATCTGTTTTTAGCCACGAAACTGGCCATAACTAGGTACTGGAAAAGCTCAGTGTCCCGACTGTACAGGAAATTTCAAGATCCGTAGACACTACTAGATCATTTGAAAAGATGGTGGCACACAAAAGTTTCACGCTGCGTAGATTTGAAATGGAATGGGCGCAATGGACCAACCTATCCCCTGGCAGATAACCTGGGAAACGCTAGTTCTGATTAAGGTCCCTTTCACACGAGCGTGATTTCCGCGCGGGTGCAATGCGTGACGTGAATGCATAGCACCCGCACTGAATCCTGACCCATTCATTTTAATGGGGCTGTGTACATGAGCATTGTTTTTCACGCACAAAATCGCAGCATGTTCTATATTCTGTGTTTTTCACGCAGCCCTGGCCCCATAGAAGTGAATGGGGCTGCGTGAAAAACGCATTGCATCCGCAAGCAAGTGCGGGTGCGATGCGTTTTTCACTGATGGTTGCTAAGAGATATTGTTTGTAAACCTTAATTTTTTGATCACGCGCGTGAAAAACGCATCAAAACGCATTGCACCCCCGCGGAAAAAACTGAACAACTAAACGCAACCGCAGACAAAACTGACTGAACTTGCTTGCAAAATAGTGCGAGTTTCACCGAACGCACTCTGAACGCATCCGGCCCCAATCTGCAACGCCTGTGTGAAACCAGCCTAACTATGTATGTTATATATATGACACACTAATGCCTGTGATGCACATTATGATGTCTTGATCTATGTATAACTCTCTGCCTTTTTTCTTTCTGTTGTTCTTGTTATTCTCCATGTTTTCTAACCTACCAGATATTGACACCTAAACTGTACTAAAGCTACGTCATGTAGTTTTCTACAATGCAATAATTGGAGTACACTTTACTGTTTTACTCCTGCTTACCCATGCATAGTAACTTCTGTATACTAATGTAACGCGCTATGATGTACGGATATTTTTGTACTGATCCTTTGTATACTGGTTAATCTGGATAAATGAAAAAAATTTCAATAAAGACATATTGAACGATAAAAAAGAGGAAGCAACGCTCGCATGGAGCGCCCCCACCTCTTCAAACAGCTGATCGGTGGGGGTATTGAATCCCCGATGATCAGATATTGATGACCTTTCCTGAGGATAGGTCATTAATATATAAATATACTGCCTGCAAAATCCCAGTAACCTCAGTTCTGATGTGTCACATATCTCTATTTTAAATTAAAAATAGTAAAACAAAAAACTCCAGCATTTTGAAACGCCACTAGTTCCACTGGTAAACTGGTGAGTGAATAAATAATACTGGAGTCACCAAGTTTCAGGTGGGACTTCCATTTGTTAGCTAGTGGATGGTTTCTTATAAACACAGACCCCTACTTAGCCACACATCTATCTTGAAGTATAGCTGAACTATAAACAAGACCTTTTCCTGGACTAACAATTTCCAGGCTAAAGGTATCAGCTTCTTGGATGTGCCCTTACAATGAACTTTTCCATCTCCTAGGTATGATGTATATCATAGCATTTAAGATTATATATTACCTTAAAAGATTTGAAATGTTGGACAGTGGACTTTATAAGAAAGACTAAACATATTGGATATTGTCCAGAAATGTTTTTTTTTTTTTGTTTAGATTTCTAACATCAAGATCTTTGTTGTCAATTACATAACATGCACTTGCATGGCTAGCAGTAGGGTAGTGTATTTTTAGGATCCAAGCGATACATATAGGCCAATTTTATGATAAAGCTCAACATATAAGATGTTCTTAAAAAAATATGTAAGTGGGTGATTCTGCTATTTGAGGGGGTCTCTGCACAATAGCTCCCACAGTATCACAACAGCATTCTGCAAGGTACCAGGGCTGCAGGGGTGGATTGGCCATAGACCTTACAGGGAAATTTCCTGGTGGGCCAATGCTTAGGGGGCCGCCTGAGCCCTCCTCATGCCTGGCCAGTGGAAGTTTTTGGGGATTTATTTTGTGCTGCTGGCAGAATTTTGTGATGGACTGTGGTATTTGGCTCTCTTGGGGTGGTACAATGTGCCACAATATGGTATTGCTGGCTATGCTATCCGTCAATTTGGACCCGACTACAAAACGGGTCCACTTTTACTATTTTTTCCAGGACCACTTTAAGTTTCCAGTCCGCCTCTGTAGGGCTGTGTCCATCTAGTCTGCCCACAGTCTGTCAGGCTCAGGGAGCCTATGTTTTGCACACTGCACACATCTACTATCAGTGCAATTTATAATGGCAATCAGTGGGTAGAAGAGCATCCACTTACCAGGGGATCTTATTCTTAGTTAAAGGGGTCTGTCTTGGTGAGAGAGCTCTCTGTAATAAAGATTAATTCAACTTTCTAATACAGTTTTATGTTTCAATTCCTGACTATATTCAAATGTCTACTTGCTGACAGTGAATAGAGGTGTAATTTACATTTAGAGGGTAGAAATCGGGTAAGGTAATTTACAGATGTAATTTATGTAAGGAATATTAGGGGCACACTGCTCTAATGCAACTACATAGGAGTGGATAATGAGAATGATCATACTAAACAGAGAGGGACTTGTATTAATATAGTGAATATGAATGCTTTTTTCCTTACATTTTTATTTCATGGATGCAGTGAAGGGAGGCAACCAGAGGCACTGTCCCCAGATGCAGTCAGGTAGACATGTGGAGAGGGTTGAAGAATGCGGGTAACTGGAAGTTCTGCCTCACCCCTCCCTCTCGGCAGCAGGAGCTTCTTGGCAGCTGTTGTAACTTAATGTAAGCAGCAGCGCTGTCAAGATGGACAGAAGAGAAAGGGGAAAGGAACACACAAAGCTACTGAGGCAGGAAGCAGGCTTTGATCACCATGGCACCTCTCCACTTCTACGGTAGTGACAGTGATCTGCAGGGGAGGTATATACAGTATGTGTAATGTGTGTAAGTATATGTACAGTGGATATAAAAAGATTACACACCCCTGTTAAAATGTCAGGTTTCTTTGCTGTAAAAAAATTTGACGAAGATAAATCATTTCAGAACTTTTTCCACCTTTAATGTGACCTATAAACTGAATTGAAAAACAAATTGAAATCTTTTAGGTGGAGGGAAAAAAACTAAAAAATAAAAATAATGTGGTTGCATAAGTGTGCACACACTCATATAACTGGGGATGTAGCTGTGTTCAGATTTAAGAAATCACATTCAAAGTCACGTTAAATAGGAGTCAGCATACACCTGCCATCATTTAAAGTGCCTCTGATTAACCCCAAATAAAGTTCAGCTGCTCTAGTTGGTCTTTCCTGAAATGTTCTTAGTCGCATCCCACAGCAAAAGCCATGGTCCACAGAGAGCTTCCAAAGCATCAGAGGGATCTCATTGTTAAAAGGTATCAGTCAGGAGAAGGGTACAAAAGAATTTCCAAGGCATTAGATATACCATGGAACACAGTGAAGACAGTCATCATCAAGTGGAGAAAATATGGCACAACAGTGACATTACCAAGAACTGGACGTCCCTCCAAAATTAATGAAAAGACTAGAAGAAAACTGGTCTGGGAGGCTACCAATAGGCCTACAGCAACATTAAAGGAGCTGCAGGAATATCTGGCAAGTACTGGCTGTGTGGTACATGTGACAACAATCTCCCGTATTCTTCATATGTCTGGGCTATGGGGTAGAGTGGCAAGATGAAAGCCTTTTCTTACGAAGAAAAACATCCAAGCCAGGCTACATTTTGCAAAAACACATCTGAAGTTTCCCAAAAGCATGTGGGAAAAGGTGTTATGGTCTGATGAAACCAAGGTTGAACTTTCTGGCCATAATTCCAAAAGATATGTTTGGCCCAAAAACAACACTGCACATCACCAAAAGAACACCATCCCCACAGTGAAGCATGGTGGTGGCAGCATCATGCTTTGGGGTTATTTTTCTTCAGCTGAAACTGGAGACTTAATTAAGTTAGAGGGAATTATGAACAGTTCCAAATACCAGTCAATATTGGCACAAAACCTTCAGGCTTCTGCTAGAAAGCTGAACATGAAGAGGAACTTCATCTTTCAGCATGACAACGACCCAAAGCATACATCCAAATCAACAAAGGAATGGCTTCACCAGAAGAAGATTAAAGTTTTGGAATGGCCCAGCCAGAGCTCAGACCGGAATCCGATTGAAAATCTGTGGGGTGATCTGAAGAGGGCTGTGCACAGGAGATGCCCTCACAATCTGACAGATTTGGACAGTGGTCTAATCTTGCCAAGTCAAAATGTGGCATGCTGATAGACTCATACCCCAAAAGACTGAGTTCTGTAATAAAATAAAAAGGTGCTTCAACAAAGTATTAGTTTAAGGGTGTGCACACTTATGCAACCATATTATTTTATTTTTATATGTGTATGAAATGTGTATATGTGCATCAGATAGCATTACTATATATACCCTCCAACCCTGAAATTGCAGGATGAGCCATAAGGTTATGCAAATCAAGGAAAGAGCAGGTGTCACTAAGATCTGCAAATGATCAAGTTATCAAGCACCTAGCTCCAATCTGTGGCATGTAGGAGAGGCATAAAATCCAGATTGAAAGCAAAGTTTTTTAGCCACGTGAAACCTCACAAATCAGATCAAATCATGTGGGATTTGTGTCCGATGCCTATTTGTTGATGCGCCAGTTATCGCCACTTATTGCAAACTGGGAAGGATAGAATCCTTGGTGGTTGGGAGAACAATGATGAACTGGAATGACAGAAAGAGGTGCAGAGAGCAGAACCTCTGCACGGACAGATCGTCTGATTAGAAGAATACCGTGTAGTGATCCATTCTGTACTGCAAGTGAAATTGAACATCACATCCCAAGCCTAGGCCAGCAAACAGGCGTTTGCACAACATTGGGCTACGAGCCAGAAGTCCAGCTCCAGGTGTTCCAATGACCTCATGCCACCTCAAAGACTATCATGGTACACAGTAAGATGGCAATGGAAGCTGAAATGGGGGTCTTCACCGATGAGTCACACATTTCTCTTAGATGCAATGATAGCTGAAGATCAATCTGAAGACCACAACTTCATAAAGAGACCTTCACAAAGGAATGTTACACAAGTCCTAGTGCTGGGATCATGGTGTGGGGTGGTTGTTTTATATTTCAGTGAATCTTAGTATTACATTGATTTGGTTGAGAAATCAGTGGTGCAGCCATTACACTGCACTGTCACTGCAGGAGATGACACGCAGGTAAACTTTAACCCCTTTCCAACCAGTGCTGTACTAGTACAGTGCTGGCCAGATCTAGCAAGATGGCTCCTGCTCCTGAGCGGAGTGTGCTCCATAGCAGTTCAGATGCTGCACTTCGGGGTATGCTCTGGCTCCCTCCAGGCATTCAGAGGAGCCAGAGCTTGTATGCAACAACCCTTGTCATAGAGAATAACAAGAGGCTGCTGCATAGTGTTTCCTATGTAGCCCTTGTCTGTAGCAGGGCTCCATACAAAACTAGTACATAGAGTCTATGCATTAGAGATTATAAGAATAGCAATCTAATGATTGCTTGTTACCTATGAGAACTATAAAAAAAAGAAAAAGAAAAAAGAAAGAATAATAAAAAAAAATTATCAACTCACCCTCCATTCCCCCAAATAAAATAAAAATATTCTGCCATGTGTGAAAACGCGCATACTATAAAAATATTTTCCCCACACGGCAAATGGCAAAATGGAAAAAAATGGGAAAAGTAGCTGATTCACAGTTTTTGGTTACTTCATTTCCCACCAAAAAATGTAATAAACAGTGAATAAAAAGTCGTACACACCCCAATGGTATCAATGAAAAGTACAGATCGCCCTGCAAAAAAAGAATGCTCAAATAGCTCCATACACATAACTACAAAAAAGTTTTAGGGGTCAGAATATGGTACCAAAAAATAAATAGATTTTTTTCAAAGTATCAAAACGCAAGAAAAACTATACATATAAGGTATTGCAGGATTCTTATTGACCTGTAGAATGAACTGGTTTTAACACACATTGAACACTGTAAATAACAAAACACGTGAAACTGTGGTGCAATTGCTTTTTTTTCCAATTCAACTCCATTTAGAATTTTTTTCCTGCTTCCATCTACAGCATATACAATATTAAATGGTGACATTGGAAATAACAACTTGTCCCACAAAAAACAAGTACTTATATGTCTATATGAACGGAAAAATAAAAAAGTTATGGCTCTGGGAAGACAGGGAACACAAAACGAAAATGCAAATATGAAAAAACCTCCGGGGTATAAAGGGTTGAACAGGAAGCAGTGCTTGCATGAGTGCTATAACCTGTCAAAAAATGGCTGATGCTGGGAGTCATACCACTGCTGATCTGATGTTGATAATCAGGGGCAGATTGACCATAGACCTTACAGGGAAATTTCCTGGTGGGCCGATATCCAGTGGGCTGGCCAGTGGAAGTTTTTGGGGATTTATTTTGTGCTGCTGGCAGTATTTTGTGATGGACAGTGGTATTTGGCTCTGGTGGGGTGGTATAATGTGCCACAATATGGTATTGCTGGCCCTGTCTTCCATCAATTTGGATCCAACTACAAAACAGGGCCACTTTTCATATTTTTTCAGGGGCTACTTTAAGTTCCCAGTCCGCCTCTATCCTGAGGATAGGTCATCAGTATTGGGGCTGTATTAGACCTGCCAATGGTCAGCCAGATCATCGCTAACAAGCCTTTGTAGGAACGCTCATTAGTGATGATCTGGCTGTGTAATACAGACCTAAAAGCATAGCTAATTACCCAATGAGCAAGCAAACACTTGTTCATTGGGCAATCACGATTTTAAGCATGTTTAAGAATCTTCATTTGCCGGCAGCAGATTGTGCTGTCTAATCACTATCTGCTGCCATAAACAATGAGTCTGTGTAGGGACGAACGGTGGCATTAGCGATCTCTCCTCTCCATACTGTGGAGGAGATTGTTGCATGTAATAGCAGAGGTCTCCTTCACTGACAAGCAGGTGATTTCCGGGAATAAATCACTGTGTGCATGAGGCCTAAATCTGTTATTTATTATCAGAAATCCAATTGATGTGTGTATGGTAGCTGGACCCTCAAGTCTTCATTTCAGTGCACAGCTCAGCATTACAATGATTTTGTCAAGGAACCAGTGGTACAGCCACTACACTGCACCGCCACCGCAGGAGATGACACGCAGGTAAAGATGCAAGCGCTTGCACGGACACCATGACCCATCAAACAGCTGATCGTCAGGGATGGTGGGAGTCATACCCCCGCTGATCTGCTATTAATAACTATCCTGCACTGCACATCCCCCTTAATCTGTGATTTATTATCATAGATCCATATTACCTAAACTGATTTATAAATGTCACAAAACTTTAATCTGAAGATCTATAAACAGAAACCCCCCCATGATTCCATGTGAAAATTATATCATTTTCTCTCCCATCATTTACCATAATCATAGTAAATTTGGATGCCCATTCACAAGGAGCCATGTCTGCAAGATGCCAGAACTTCCCCCTTGATCTGCCATCATGTGATCAGAATAAAAGCAAGGGAGAGGGGTGTGAGAATGAATGAATTACTTAATCCCATCCCTTAGATTCTTTTTCTCCTTAGCAGATGTAACTTTTTGTCTTAATGGTTCCAATTATCAGAGCTAATTACTGTTAATTGCTCCCAGAAGAGCTTGTAAGAGATACAAATGGTGCTGTTAGAAGGAAGAGTTTGACATGAAACAGAACATGTTACTAGACAAACGCCCAGGAGCCCCTAATATATACCTGATAACGCTTTGCAAATGGAAAGCCTTTATTGGCACATTTTCCATTCTACCTTTCATCTATTAATTGAGAAATCCATGAGTAGATTATAATTATTATAAAGGACTGAAAATTATACATAAAGCTGTCAGGTCATTTATTCACAAAGCTCTTTGTTCTAATTATAATAGAATACGCCACTTGCTCTGACCTGTTGCAGATGTAAGCATTCTTATAGTGATATCCATCTTATATAATGCTACAAAGAAGGCACTTATAACCATTAACATAATCTACGTTTTATGACAAGGAAACGCAAGGGTTCAGAAGCAGAACCACTGGGATGCAGACCATGATAGTTAAGTCTCCATACTCTTGTTTTAAAGATAACCTTTCACCAATCCCGACATGTCTGTTTTAATAGCTTCATGCATTCCCCACATACTAACAATTCTGGAGCATCCATTCGTATGTCTGTATGTTGTCCCATTCCTCTATTATTTGCTAGCAGTCTGTAGTAAGGGTACAGAGGGGTGGTAACCAGTTGGGGGGTGTACCTGCACAGTCTGACAATGGTGGCACTGATTGGATAGAGTGAATCTGTGCAGGTACACCCCCCAACTGGTTACCTCCCCTCTGTACCCTTACTGAAGGCTAATAGTAATTAATTGATAACTTCTAATATAAATAATAAAGGAATGGCACAACATAGAGCCATAAGAATAGATGCTCCAGAATTGTTATTACTTGGGAAATGCATGTAGCTATTAAAACAGGCATGTCGGGAGAGGTGACAGGTCCTCTTTAAGTGCAGGTCCTTTAGATCAAATGACCAAATGTGGCACTGTCTCATAAATGGTCCAGATTCTCAGTTTTGGGCTTCTGCTAGAAGGGAGTCTTTAGAGCAATGCTGCTTGAGAAAATGTATATGTATAGTTGTTACACTGACGTATAAGGCAGGGAACCACAGGTGGCACTAGAATTTTTCCTCCTTCTGGAGAACTACTTTGCATACATGTGGAAACCAAGGAAATACAGTGTCATCACTGCTAAATATCTCTTCTACTACTCCAATACATTTACACTCATTTAACCACTTAAGTACCAGACAAGTACATAGAACACTGAATGTTTGGGCATCCATTTGGCAAATGAGATTCAATGTGGAGAAGTGTGAAGTTAAGCATCTGGGTAGTAATTTACAATCGGGGCAGTAATGGCGAACCTTTTGGAGACAGAGAACCCAAACTGCAACCTAAAACCCACTTATTTATCACAAAATGCCAACACGGTAATTTAACCTGAATACTACAGTCCAGTATAGTATATCTTCCATGTACTTTATCATTTAGTTATAACAACCTGCCATAGCATGCGCTGCGCTGATGAATTGCAGGAAAAGTCTAAGGAATATTGATACCATAGACTTTTTACAGGGCGCCAAAGCTTCGCCACCACTGCCCTAGAGAAAGTAACACTGGGGGGGGTCACTTATAGAGAAGGATTTGGGTGTCCTTAGAGATTATAGATTAAATAACAGTATACAATGTCAATCAGCTGCTTCTAAGGCTACCAGGATATTGCCATGTATTAGGCAAGGCATGGACTTGTGGGGCAGGGATGTAATACTACCACTTTACAAAGCATTGGTGCGGCCTCATCTGGAATATGCAGTTCAGTTCTGGGCACCAGTCCAAAGAAAGGATGTCCTGGAGCTGAAAAAAGTACAGAGGAGAGCGACTAAACTGATAAGGGGCATAGAGGGTCTTAATTATAAGAAAAGATTAAAATAACTGCATGTATTTATTCTTGACAAGAGGCATCTAAAGGTGGTGGCATGATTAACCTATACAAATATATCAATGGCCCAAATAAAAACTGCCTCCGACTGGAGAAGATAAAGTTCAGTCTCCAGAGGTGACAAGGCTTCTCTACCATAAGGACTGTGAATCTGTGTAATAGTCTACCTCCAGACATGGTCACAGCAGGATGAGTGGGTAGTGTTAAAAAAGGCTTAAATTAATTCTTAGAATTAAATAACATTAATACTTATAAAAATGAATGTTATGGGGGGATCTGTGGACGACACTGATGGGGGATCTGTGGATGACACTGATGGGGGATCTGTGGAGGACACATGTCATCCACAGATCCCCATAAGTGTCATCTAAAGATCCCCCATCAGATGCATCAGTGTGGAGGGAGGAAGCGGAGACACTCATGGCGGGGCCCGATGCAGTGACTCTAATACACCGGGCCCCACAACTGTTAAATACATTCAATCCGATCTATATCTAAATGTATACCGCACTGTTCGGTACTTACTGTAGTACCGTAAGTATAGCATTAAGACGGCGCAGACCGGCAGCTCCTTCGGTCATGCGCCACCTGCCCCGCCTGCCACAGCTCCCTCCTCATGCGCCACCTTCCTGCTTATCTCACTTTATGATGAACAGGCAGGCGAGGCAGGCGGTGCATGACCGAGGGAGCTGCGGCAGATGGGCAGGTGGCGCATGAGGAGGGAGCTGTGGCAGGCGGCGCATGACCGAAGGAGCTGCCGGTCTGCGCCGTCTTAATGCAATACTTACGATACTACAGTAAGTACCGAACAGTGCGGTATACATTTAGATATAGATCGGATTTAACAGTTGGGGGCCCGGTGTATTAGAGTAGAGTCACTGCAGCGGCCCCGCCATGAGTGTCCCTGCCTCCTCCCTCCACACTGATACTTCGCTTGGCCGCGCTGTGCAGCATAGCAGCCAGCGAAGTATCCGCTTTATAAGACGCACGGCCATTTTCCCCCCACTTTTGGGGGGGAAAAGTGCGTCTTATAAAGCGAAAAATACGGTAAATCTTTTTTCAAATGTTCTATTTATGCAAACTATTGTATTACTTATCAAGCACTAGTCTGTATTACAGCTCAGACCTGCAGTGACAATTCTGCAGGATGCAGAGCTGAAATATTCCAGTGTTTTAGCTCAATATCCCCACAAAGCTTGCTTTAATGGTTTCCCTTTTCTTAAACAGGACCTGGTGGTTCCTCTACTCTAAAATATCTGTATATAAATAAGACTACATGCACACAACCGTGGTGTGTTTTGCAGTCCGCAAATCGCGGATCCACAAAACACAGATGGCGTCCGTGTGCGTTCCGCAATTTGCGGAACGGCACGGACAGCCATTGATATAACTGCCTATTCTTGTCCGCAAAACGGACAAGAATAGGACAGGCTATATTTTTTTATACAGAACAGGCTATACAGAACGGAGCGACGGATGCGGACAGCAAACGGAGTGCTGTCTGCATCTTTTGCGGCCCCATTGAAGTGAACAGGTCCGCATCCGAGCCGCCAAAACTGCGGCTCGGATGCGGACCAAAACAACGGCTGTGTGCATAAGGCCTAAATTGACAACTTGGTGTTTTAGTTGGGTTTGTGTCTTTGAAAAGTCTGAGACTGGCTAATCAGAGCTGATTCTTTAGAGACAAGTCCCTTTCAAAAGGGGAATGGTAACATCCTGTTGTCCATGTATTAAAAATTCTCGGAGTAACAGAGGAACCACACAATGCAGAGCTTGTAGAAACCATTCTCCAGAATTCTTGGTTTACAGGGAATACAAGCACAGGTCCTCTTTAACTGTAAAAATCCCACCACACATTGTACAGTAATCTCCAGTAGGAAAAACTAGAGGTCAAGTCTCAATGACAACCAGCAGAACGGTTTATTCAGCTCTGCATATAGGCTGTCTCTCAGGATCTCTGCAATTACTACAATTTGATAATGTATAAGCACACTCAGGCAGATAATGCTATTGGAGGGGTCGGGCTATCACAATGATTCCCCATGCAGAAGGGGACTTGGGGCATGTAGAGAACACACAAACTATTTCAATCCCATTTTATGGGAAAGGTAAATCCATCCAGAACAGCTGAGCTTATAATCAGTGCTGAGTCGTAAAATAATGCCAACATTGTTCACACCATTTATATGACAATGGACACTGCCAGTGGATTAACCCCTTATATGCTGCACTCAACACTGACTGCAGCCTATAGGAGGATGGCAGAAGGAGGGGGCTTCCTCTGCAGCTCCATCAGCCCCCCGCACTGCGGTGACAGGGAGACGATGGCTGCCATGGCAAGTGTTTCATAAAAAATAAACTGTTTATTTTAAAAGTAAAAAAAAAAATATGATATTGCCGCCTCTGTAACGAGTGGCTTTATAAACATATCACATGACCTACCCCCTCAGGTGATCTCTGTAAGAAAAATTAAATCTGTGCCAAAACAGAAGGTTTTTTTTTTTCAACTTGCTCTAAAAAAGTGTAATATTAAAAATCTAAAAACCTTATGTACCCCAAATTAGTACCAATTATAACATCTTTTTCAAAAATACTTTTTTATTGTGTAAAACTGAAATAAATAAACAAAAAATTGACATATTAGATACTGCTGCATCCGTAACAACTAGCTCTATTAAAATATCACATGATCTTCCCCTTCACATGAATGCCATAAAAATATATAAAAACTGGAAAAACTAAATTTTTGGGTCACCTTGCCCCAAAAAAGTGTAATATTGAACAATCAAGTGGTACCAATAAAAATGTCAACTCTTTCCTTAAAAAACGAGCCCCTACACAAGATGATCGGCAGAAAAATAAAACATATGGATTTCAGAAAATGGAGACACAAAAACGATGTTTTTTTTAATATGCTTTATTATGTAAAACTGAAACAAACAAATAAAGATAGACATAGTTGGAATTGTCGCGTCTGTAACAACCTGCTCTATAAAAATAATTATCTAGCCTGTCAGGTGAATGCTGTAAAAAAAACAGCAGTTTACAACTATATATGGGGTGTTTCTGTAAACTGCAGAATCAGGGTAATAAATATTGAGTTTTGTTTTGTTGCTGCCTTTAAAATGGAAAATCTGCAAAAAGAAGTGAAATTTTGAAATGCTTCCTCTATTTTACTTTAATTTTGTAGGACACCTAAAGAGTTAACAAAGTTAGTAAAATCATATATGAATAACTTGTCGTTTCTAAAATGGGGTCATTTATGAGTAGTAGTAAGGACCTCAAAGTGACTTCAGAAATGAATTGGTCCTTTAAAAATTCAAATTTATTTATTTATTTTATTTAATCCATCTAACATCCCCAAAAATTAAAATGACATTTACAAAATGATACCAACATAAAAGTAGACATATGGGAAATATAAAGTAATAACTATTTTATGAGGTATCACTATATCTCTTAAAATCAGAGAAATTGAAATTTAGAAAATTGCGAATTTTTCCAAATTTTCAGTCAAGTTCTGTAGATTTTTTTAAAATAAATAATAGTGAAATATATTGACTCAAATTTACCAATGTCATGAAGTACAAGAAAACAATCTCTGAATGGCTTGGATAAGGCCTCCTGCACATGAACGTGTGTGCCCTGTGGCCATGCCGTGGCTCGCAAATTGCGGGCCGCAATGCACGAACACCGACCGTGGGGCATCCACAGCGGATCGCGGACCCATTCTCTTTAATGGGTCCGCAATCTGCCCGTTCAGCAAAAAGATAGGACATCTTCTATCTTTTTGCGGAACGGAAGTACGGGACGAAATCCCACGGAAGCACTCTGTAGTACTTCCATGGGTTTCCATTCCGTGCTTTAGTTCCACACCATTCCGCATCTCCGGATTTCCGGACCTATTCAAGCGATTCTGTGATGCGGGCCCACGGAACGGCGCCCATGTATTGCTGATCCGCAAATGTGGTCCGCAATATAGCAATGGGCAGCAGTTCATGTGCAGGCCTAAGTTAAAGCGTTCCAAAGTTATTAACACATAAAGCAGCCATGTCAGATTTCCAATATTTGGCCTGGTCCTTAAGATGAAAAATAGCTTGGTCCTGGAGGGGTTAAAGTAGTTTTCTGCAACTCCAGTTATCTGCTATTTCACTAATTTGCCTTATTAAACAGCATGAGGCAAAGAGGCCCTCTCTCTGTGCTCATCTTATTTGATATCCATTAAGTATATAGCACCAAAATAATCAACAGTCCTGTACACAGATTGCAACGGGCTAAATACTGAATCTCCGAGGAAGCCAATTAATGGGACATTCCACACAAATTTAGCCCCGGTTGGATTTGTACTCAGGACCATGCGGTGTATCCACTGGTATCAAATACCTTCTTGAATTGTTTCTTTAACATTATTAGGATGTATACAGTCTTCAGTAAGAAATTTCAGCAGATTTGACTAACTGTACAGGCGTCCCCTTACACATCTGCTGGTCATTAATGATGTAGCGCACCATTCTGGAATAGAAGTATGCTTGTGTAATATGGGCTTTATGAACAAGATCCTCAAATACCTCTGGGCAGGAAAACTACCATCCAGTTAATTGCAATGTAATATCCCCATTGTCTGTCTACTACAGGATCAATAGATCAGGTTAAGCATCTCCAAGACCTGCCTGTCTACATGAAAGATCAATCAAAGCCCACAAAGAGATTTGGTGCCTCTTAAAGACAGAGAAAATCTCCTAATTGACACCTATTTAACTCTTTCAAGTGATTTTCTAATCCTAAATCATAACC
This sequence comes from Bufo gargarizans, assembly GCF_014858855.1. Lineage (NCBI taxonomy): Eukaryota > Metazoa > Chordata > Amphibia > Anura > Bufonidae > Bufo > Bufo gargarizans. Next base: position 121,113,939 of record NC_058088.1, read on the forward strand.
TGATTGCTTTTTTACACCGTACTATAGTGTTCTTCACACATTCACATTCATATGCCTATACTGTATAAACATATATACCTATATAACATACCTGCCCAATAACATACCTATATAGAAAAAACTGTATTTACCACCTCACAAACTTTGGGGGTGTTGGTTGATACATTTAGAAGATATTATGCTGCAGCCACCAGTAATCTTTTACTCTGCCGTCAGCGAAATGATGCATCCAAACTGCTGAACTGAACCTGGTTTCTATTGCGCTATACATGTGTTTTTAACATACTTTTGGCATCCATTTGGCCAGAGGCATAGCTAGTTTTTTTTTTAGGCTACATGCACACGAGCGTATGTTTTTTGCGGATCCGTTTTTTGGGCGGATCTATTGTAATAGAGGGGTCCGCATCCTATCATGTGCATGTAGCCTTACCTTGGGGCAACAATTTAGTTCATTGCCTTAGCCCTGCAATCGAAATCCCCTGCCAAAGCACCCAGGATCTGGGGACATGACCTGTCAGCACCTTCATCACCCAGTAGCACCTCTGTAGTTGGAACCCATGTAACTGTTTTTTGTTTTTACTATGCAAATATATTCTTCTGAAAGAGACCTTACACAGAGGATATACATAGTGACAAGCATGTTAGAAACTTAAAATAGTTGACTGCCCTGGGCTGAAAACTTCATCCACAAATGATAACATTATGTTTAATAATTCTGTATTGTTTATGCTTTATTGATGATGCTTTTATTCTTGATTGCAGTATAGTCTCTCCAAGTATCAACTGGTGACGTGATAACTAAGCTCTGCCAAGCGTTCACATTTTCATAAAGTGCAGGATGGAAATGATGGATCTTGAGGATTTATTACTTAGTCCTCAAAGTATTTATACATCACTGTTCACACGTAGGTGTGAAGGGGAACATTCACAATGAAGCTGAATAGTGGTGTCATTTAGTGCTTAATGGAGCTGCACTGTTTGCACTGGCTATCACTTTATTGAGAATTATGGGGCTATAGTTAATCAACAGCTGAGTATTCCAACTTACTTCCTATGTGAAATGTGTTAACGGTATTTGCCATCTGACAAAACCAGCAGCATTAGGCCTCTTTCACACTAACGTTTTTTCTTCCGTTTTTCAGGCTGTTTTTTGCATTCCGTATACGGTCTGTATACGGAACCATTAATTTCAATGGTTCCGAAAAAAATACAGAATGTACTCTGTATGCATTCCATTTCCGTGTTTCCGTTTTTCCGTTCCGTTGAAAGATAGAACATGTACTATTATTGCCTGCAAATCACGTTCCGTGGCTCCATTCAAGTCAATAGGTCTGCCAAAAAAACAGAACACATATGGAAATGCATCCGTATGCCTTTATCTGTTCCGTTTTTGCGGAACCATCTATTGAAAATGTTATGCCCAGCCCAATTATTTCTATGTAATTACTGTATACTGTATATGCCATACGGAAAATCGGAACAGAAACAAAAAACGGAACAAAGGATCCGTGAAAAACGGACTGCAAAACACTGAAATAGGCATACGGTAGTGTGAAAGAGGCCTAATTCAAATACTTAGGGAATGAACATTGAAGACGCCTGTGAAGAATGCAGCAGAAACAGACTCTGAGTGTGTGATTTATGAGCGGAGATTAGCCTCATCTTCACACCATTGATAACAGGACAGTTGTTTGGATTTTAAAGCTCATGTATTAAGAATATGTAACATTTTTACAGACCCAGTTTAACAATAGAAAGCCCTCCCCACTTACCCCTGTACTAATCTGGTGGATTTGCCTGTCACGGCCACTTAACTTATATCAGGTTCTAGTGTTCTAGCGTCCTCACGCTGCTGATTTCCATAAAGAATCAGTATACAATGTACTAATATCAAATAATAACATCAAAATAATAATAAAATAATGCTTTTACTACTAATAATGTATTAACCTTTTTCCTTTTCAATATAATATCTCTGATTTTTGCTGCTTACAAACCAAATGTGACATTTTGAGCTCAGAATCTAGTCAGGATATAGTAAAGTCTTAGTGAAGGTGAATTTACACTTCAAAGGCCATGGATACTTTTGACATGGAAAAATATATTTACATATATTTGCAGTTACCTTGAATTAAGGTTTCAGTAGTTATGCTTCCTTAGTGCCCCTTTACAGTAGAATGCCCTCTTAGAGTCCTCACACAGTAGTTATACCCCCTTAGTGCACCCACATAGTAACTATGCCCCCTCAGTGCCCACACACAGTAGGTATGCACCCTTAGTGCCCCCATACAGAAGAATGTCCCCTTGAATAATCCCTCACAATAGTGATGCCTCCTTAGTGCCCCCTCACAATAGTGATGCCTCCTTAGTGCCCCCTCACAATAGTGATGCCTTAGTTCCCTCTCACAATAGTGCTGCCTTGGTGCCCTCTCACAATAATGCTGCCTCCTTAGTGCCCTCTCACAATAAAGCCACCTTAGTGCCCTCACAATAGTGCCACCTTAGTGCACTCTCACAATAGTGCTGCCTCCTTAGTGCCCTCTCACAATAGTGCCACCTTAGTGCCCTCTCACAATAGTGCTGCCTCCTTAGTGCCCTCTCACAATAGTGATGGGATCGTGGGTACTGATGAAAATAAAATCTAGAGTATTCGCGATTACGAAGATATAGCACTATATTCTAGATATTCTCAAATTCTTGAAGTGCCAATATTCGCAATCAACACTACTCCTTAGTACTTCCCCACAATAGTGCTGCCCCATCAGTGCTCTCCTCACAATAGTGGTGCCCCCTCATAACAGTAAATCCCTTGTAGTTATAATAAAATACAAATGAATAGTCACCTAGCACTGCTTCCCCCTCCATAGAATAGAGCACCTCATCTCCTGGCTTGTGCTCTCTCCTGCTCAGCACAGCAGGCGCCATGATGTCGCTGCATTGTGCCAGCTGCTGGAGTGCACACAAAGTGGTGAATGGCAGAGCAATGAACTGACAGCTCCCTGCTTCACCATTGTATTCCCGAGGACGCAGATACAGTTGAAATTGGCCATGCCACATCTCCTGGGACTGCAGGACTGTTAGGAAGTATGCTACAGGAACCCTAGGTGACTGGGCTTTAAATGCTGGGGAACATATCTTGTCTGCTATCACTATGGATATGCTTCAAGTTTCCCATTGACATTAGTCTATAAATGCTCATATACCTCATAAAAGTAGTTTTTTGTCAGGCTGAAGGTGTCAGCTAGCCTGTCACCTGCTCATCCATTAGCTGAATGGGCACATTATTATTATTGGTATGACACTCCAGTGACAGGTTTTATTAAGTGATAGTAGAAACCAGAATAGTAGAAGGAAACAAATGTTTCTGAAAAACATAGGAAAACTTTTATTTTGGAATCATTCATATCCCAGCAGAACAAACTTTACAATAAAGCCATAAACAACTATCCACACGTGAAAATAAATGTCTGTTGTTGGAATATTGTCCACTAGATGGCAGTGCAGACCAAGTTTAGCATGTGAATCATGCCTAAGGTCTGTTCGGTGACCAGCAGCTCTGGTGATGTTTGGGAAAGTGCTTGCTGTTTATTAGACCCCTAAACCTTTCTGTAAAACAAAATGTCAACCTACATATGAAATATAAGCGCTCATTAATGCGATATATTGTCGTTTATTTAAGTGTCAACCATTGCAAAATCTGAAGTATATAGATAAATGACTGCACAGCCTTACACATGTGGAAAAATATGGTAGGGAGTCAGAAAACAAGGTTCCCTTTTTTAGGGCTATCCTTCCGGCTGCTATATGATTCCTCCTTAGAGCAGTGTGTAATGCTCCTAGGGAGGCTTACCTCTGCAGTATGCTGTCTGATGGAATATGTCGCAATTGCTTTTTCACTGACTCCATCTGAATGAACGTGAAATCCTCATTTGGTCTTCATATAAAGTACAGCGGTACAGTACACAAAGCTGTAAGAGGGCCATGTACATGAGTATGTTGGTGCAGCAGTTATATATCAATCACTAAACTCCATTCACTAGTGTAGGCGATCCTGTAATAGACATTCCTTGCCAATCAGCTGAGAGAATCAGCACTGTCACAGCATGTGGTTTAATGTGCACTTTCTTAGGCCGTTACTACCTAATAGTCCAGTAGAAAGTGATAATTACTTGCATGTTTACATTTATCTTTACAGCTATACTTGTAGGCAGTCAAACTGATGCGGAAAAATCTGGGGTTTTCCAGAAGTCTTATGTGTCAAAAGCTTATGCTCTCTCCTATCAAAGTTAATATGTGATTGTGCCAGTGCTTGTCAAACCTTGTGTGCAAGACTAAGGCTGGGTTCACGCGGGCGTGTCCGGATTAGGTCCGGATGCGTCCCGGTGTATTGCTGCAAACCCGCGCGAGTAGGAACGCAATTGCAGTCAGTTTTGACTGCGATTGCGTTCCGATGTTCAGTTTTGCACGCGCGTGATAAAAAAACGACTGTGGTATCCAGACCCGAACTTCTTCACAGAAGTTCAGGTTTGGGTTCGGTGTTGTGTAGATGTTATTATTTTCCCTTATAACATGGTTATAAGGGAAAATAATAGCATTCTGAATACAGAATGCTTAGTGGGTGGTCAATTGAGGATTAAAAAAAATATATAACTTACTCACCTTCTCCTCTTGATCGCGTAGCTGCCGGTCTCTTCTTACTCCTTTAATGATGAGCTGCCGGCTAAAGGACCTGTGGTGACGTCAGATCACATGCTCCAATCACATGGTCCATCTCCGTTCTGAATACAAATTGTACTTAGACTTTTTTAGTAAAACATAATGCAGACGGTTCCGTCTGAACGGATACCATCGTTTGCATTATAGGAGCGGATCCGTCTGTACAAATACCAGACTGATCCGCTCCAAACGCAAGTGTGAAAGTAGCCTTAGGTGTTCTATTCATTTTATTATTTTCCCTTATAACATGGTTATAAAGAAAAATAATAGAAGATGTGCACAGTGACATCATCAATGGTCCTTTAGCCAGGTCCTGAAAAAGTAGAAAGAAGATGAGATCCACTACGCCACCAAGTGGATGGGGTGAGTTAAATTTGTTTATTATTTTTAACCCCTCAATGGACATTTTACTAAGCATTCTGTATTAAGAATGCTATTATTTTCCCTTATAACCATGCTATAAGGTAAAATAATAAAATCTACACAACACCGATCCCAAACCCGAACTTCTTTAAAGAAGTCTGGGTTCGGGTCTGGGTACCAAACATGCCGATTTTTCTCACGCGCATGCAAAACGCATTAAAACACTTTGCAATTGAGCGGAAAAATTGTGCATTTTCCCGCAACGCCCCGCATCTTGTCCAGCCTTCCCACGTGCCAACCGCGTGAAAACGGCCTTAGGCGTCTTGCACAGGAAAAAAAAAATTCAGTTTACGTTCCGTTTTTTGCGTTCCGTATATGGAACCATTCATTTCAATGGGTCTGCAAAAAAACAGAATGTACTCCGTATGCATTCCGTTTCCGTTTTTCCGTTCCATTCAAAGATAGAACATGTCCTATTATTGCCCGCAAATCACGTTCCTTGGCTCCATTCAAGTCAAAGGGGCAGTAAAAAAAATGCAACGGATACAGAATGTATCCGTATGTCTTCTGTATCCATTCCATTTTTGCGGAACCATCTATTGAAAATATTATGCCCAACCTAATTTTTCTATGTAATTACTGTATACTGTATATGCCATGCTTCCGTTTCTGTTTGCGATCCACAAAAAAGGAAGCCAAACGGAAAAACGGAACAGAATGGAAACACTACTGAAACAAAACACGGAAAAACTGATCTGTTTAAAACGGACCTCAAAACACTGAAAAAGCCATACGGTTGTGTGCAAGGGGCCTTAGTCTGGAAACAGGAATAAAGATCCTCAACATGCTGGTAAAGGGCTCATGCACACGACTGTAGGTATTTTGCGGTCCACAAAAAAACGGATCTGCAAAAAATATGGATGACGTCCATCCGTGTGCTATCCGTATTTTGCGAAATGGAACAGCTGGCCTCTAATAGAACAGTACTATCCTTGTCCGTAATGTAAACAATAATAGGACATGTTCTATTTTTTGTGGAACGGAAATAAGGCCATATGGAAACGGAATACACACGGAGTAACTTCAGGGTTTTTTTGCGGACCCATTGAAATTAATGGTTCCGCATACGGTCAGCATATGGATAGAAAATACATTTGTGTGCATGAGCCCAAAGAATGCATTTATACACGCAGCAAACATATTTTGTTCCTTTATATGACGAATTGCACGCAAACTATGATGACTCTGAGGCTGTTTTCAATTTAAGAATGCAGTGGTCCCAGTCTATTATTAGGTCCAACTGGGACCAAGGATTTGAAAAGTTTTCACAAGTATTGTGGTAAATCAGATACTTGTGAAAACTTTAATAGTATATAATAGTATCTCTAACTTTAATATTATTGCTCCAAGACCTGTCCTCACCATTGGTGACTGCTTTCGAGCCACTAGACCTCCTCCTAAAATGCGTTATGGCCATTGGCAACTCATAATGGGCAGATGAAAATTCTGCTATTTATCATTCCAAATGGTCCCTGTGAGATCCTGTTATCTATATGGCCCTGCAAATGTAAGGCAAATGAGGATATAATGCTGGGGATATTTTTCTGTTGAAGAATACACATACAGGGGTGCAGGTGAGGAGGGAAACTTTACAATCATCACTTTCTCATGCTGCTGCAGATATTTTTTGAGTAGGATACTGCAAAGTGGGAGAAGCTGTCAGTGCAGGGTATTACCTCCATTTGTGACTCTGCTTGGTCCATCTCTTGTTTATATAGAAAAGAGGCTGATGTGGAGCTGTATGGAAGAGCGCTGGAGGTATTGTTTGGCAGGACATCTCTACCATGTGCATCAGCGTCTTGGGACTGGAGTGGTCATCTTGCTTTGCAGTAGACCACAGAAGAGCAATAGCAGAGCAAACATTGATCTTGGACCGCTTTTTATTCTTCATTGCTCCATTAAAGCACCATTACTTGAATGTGTGGTGTAAAATTCTCCATTTTAAGGTGGAAAATCCCTTGACAAAACAAGCATATGGTATAAGCTATAGCTGCAATTTAGATACCATCCTTGACACATTCGGACTACCCTGACAGACACTGACATCTGCTCAATTGCTATAGCTTTCTACATATTATTGATCCTTTTATTGAGTTCTGTGCTTTTACAATATAGTGCCCTTGAGGTAGAAAACAGAATTGGGTGCAATTTACTCATAAACACACCATCCAATTCTGCCTGTGGGGTCAATAATGCTGCAGAAGTCTTGGATGTCTAGTTTAAGTAGTGCTCACTTATGTGTAGAAGGGCCTATTCTATAACACAAATGCTCTAGCACTTCATAGAGGCACCTTATGGGTATGATATGCAGCACATGCTCTTCTACTGCCACCCTCTGTAACTGGTAAGCAGAATTTGTAAGGGTTGTAAAGCAGTTGTACCATTTTAGTAACATGTAGGACCCTTAGCTGCATCCTGGTTGAAGATACATTCAAGATGATATTAGGTTTAACAATAGCATAATATAATGTTCATATGAAAAGCATTTCATGATGCAGGGATGTTGGTCCTATGACATTTTTGTCACTTGCCACATAGAACTGACAACAGGCTTCCATTTACAGCAGCATGTGAGCTGACATAAAGCCAAGGACAGATGACGACAGCATATGTAACATAGTAACATAGTATATAAGGCCGAAAAAAGACATTTGTCCATCCAGTTCGGCTTTTTATCCTGCAAGTTGATCCAGAGGAAGGCAAAAAAACAAAAACAACTGTGAGGTAGAAGCCAATTTTCCCCACTTAAGGGGGGAAAATTCCTTCCCGACTCCAATCAGGCAATCAGAATAACTTCCTGGATCAACGACCCCTCTCTAGTAGCTATAGCCTATAATATTATTACGCTCCAGAAATACATCCAGGCCCCTCTTGAATTCCTTTATTGTACCTACCATCACCACCTCCTCAGGCAGAGAGTTCCATAGTCTCACTGCTCTTACCGTAAAGAATCCTCTTCTATGTTTGTGTACAAACCTTCTTTCCTCCAGACGCAGAGGATGTCCCCTCGTCACAGTCACAGTCCTGGGGATAAATAGCTGATGGGAGAGATCTCTGTACTGACCCCTGATATATTTATAAATAGTTATTATACAGTTGCAAGAAAAAGTATGTGAACTCTTTGGAATTATATGGATTTCTGCACAAATTGGTCATAAAATGTGATCTGATCTTCATCTAAGTCACAACAATAGACAATCACAGTTGGCTTAAACTAATAACACACAAAGAATTAAATGTTACCATGTTTTTATTGAACACACCATCTGAACATTCACAGTGTAGGTGGAAAAAGTATGTGAACCCCTAGACCCTAATGACATCTCCAAGAGCTAATTGGAGTGAGGTGTCAGTCAACTGGAGTCCAATCAATGAGAGGAGATTGGAAGTGTTGGTTACAGATGCCCTGCCCTATAAAAAAACACACCAGTTCTGGGTTTGCTTTTCACAAGAAGTATTACCTGATGTGAATGATGCCTCGCACAAAAGAGCTCTCAGAAGACCTACGATTAAGAAATGGTGACTTGCATAAAGCTGGAAAGGGTTATAAGAGTATCTCCAAAAGTCTTGCTGTTCAACAGTCCACGTTAAGACAAATTGTCTATAAATGGAGAAAGTTCAGCACTGCTGCTACTCTCCCTAGGAGTGGCTGTCCTGTAAAGATGACTGCAAGAGCACAATTCAGACTGCTCAATGAGGTGAAGAAGAATCCTAGAGTGTCAGCTAAAGACTTACAAAAGTCTCTGGCATATGCTAACATCCCTGTTAGCGAATCTACTATACATAAAACACTAAACAAGAATGGATTTCATGGGAGGATACCACAGAGGAAGTCACTGCTGTCCACGTTTACAGTTTACACAAGAGCACCTGGATGTTCCACAGCAGTACTGGCAAAATATTCTGTGGAAGGATGAAACCAAAGTTGAGTTGTTTGGAAGAAACACACAACACTATGTGTGGAGAAAAAGAGGCACAGCACACCAACATCAAAACCTCATCCCAACTGTGAAGTATGGTGGTGGGGGGATCATGGTTTGGGGTTGCTTTCCTGCGTCAGGGACTGGACGGATTGCTATCGAAGGAAAAATGAATTCCCAAGTTTATCAAGACATTTTGCAGGAGAACTTAAGGCCATCTATCCACCAGCTGAAGCTCAACAGATGATGGGTGTTGCAACAGGACAACGACCCAAAGCATAGAAGTAAATCAACAACAGAATGGCTTAAACAGAAGAAAATACGCCTTCTGGAGTGGCCCAGTCAGAGTCCTGACCTCAACCCGATTGAGATGCTGTGGCATGACCTCAAGAAAGCGATTCACACCGGACATCCCAAGAATATTGCTGAACTGAAACAGTTCTGTAAAGGGGAATGGTCAAGAATTACTCCTGACCGTTGTGCACGTCTGATCTGCAACTACAGGAAACGTTTGGTTGAAGTTTTTGCTGCCAAAGGAGGTTCAACCAGTTATTAAATCCAAGGGTTCACATACTTTTTCCACCTGCACTGTGAATGTTTACACGGTGTGTTCAATAAAAATATGGTAACATTTAATTCTTTGTGTGTTAATAGTTTAAGCAGACAGTGATTGTCTATTGCTGTGACTTAGATAAGGATAAGATCACATTTTATGACCAATTTGAAAATCCATATGATTCCAAAGGGTTCAGATACTTTTTCTTGCAACTGTATCTCCACTTAGTGGTCTTTTTTCTAAGGTGAATAAGCCTAATGTTGATAATCTTTCAAGGTACTGTAGTCCCCCTATTCCACTTATTACTTTAGTTGCCCTCCTCTGGACCCTCTCCAGCTCTGCTATGTCTGCCTTGTTCACAGGAGCCCAGAACTGTACACAGTACTCCATGTGTGGTCTGACTAGTGATTTGTAAAGTGGCAGGATGCAACATAAGATGCAACCCATTATCTTACGTGCCTTGGCAGCAGCTGCCTGACACTGGTTTCTACAGCTTTGTTTGTTGTTCACTAAATTTCCTTGTCAGTGTTACCCAGTGTTTTACCATTTAGTATGTACTGGGGGCTTGTAGTATTCCTCCCCATGTGCATAACCTTACATTTGTCAGTGTTAAACCTCATTTGCCACATCTCTGCCCAAGCCTCCAATCTATTCAGATCCCTCTGTAGCAATATACTGTCCTCTTACGTGTTACTTTACACAGTTTAGTGTCATCTGTGAAAATTTATATTTTACTGTAAAAGCCTTCTACAAGATGATTACTAAATATATTGAAGAGAATAGGGACCAATACTGACCCCTGAGGTACCCCACTAGTGACAGTGACCCAATCTGAGTGTGTACCATTAATAACCACCCTCTGTTTTCTATCATGGAGCCAGTTACTTACCCACATACAGACATTTTCTCCCAGACACGTTCTTAAAGAGATTCATCTTATTGCGTGATATATCTATGCTACCAGTTATTTTACTACTGGTCTCCTATGCAGCCTCTCCTGTGCTGTAATAAAGACCATCCTGTCTGTGAGGAGTTGCAGGATACAAACCACATATCTGGTTTCCTGTCTGTAAGTAAATATTTAGAGGGAGACTAAATCCATGACACTCTCCTTAAGTTCATATGGTTTTAGGGTTAACATCCTGCAGTCATTTATAGCTCTTGCCTCCCGTGACACGGGGACAAAAACTAGGTCACCAGCAGACGTGGCCATAACAGTTATTTCAAGTGGAAAAAATAAAAAGCTGCAAATACGTATCAAAGATTCTGCATGGAAACAGCATTGAATAATGTTTAAATAGTTTAATCTAATAGTGAATAAAGAATAATAATATTACTAGCATAAATCCTAATTCGGGTTTCACTGTATTGTGGTTTCAGAGTCTAAAGTAACTAGAGATGAGCGAATCAAAGCTGACGAAGTGGAATTCAATCTGAATTTCAGGAAAAATTTGATTTGCAACAAATGCGAATTTCCTTGTGCCTCGTGGTAACGAATTGCGATTTTTACTAAAATGGCGGCTACAATGGTGGCTACACGTGTGAGGACATGGGGCAAGAAACTCTGGGAAGGCGGGCTGACCCATAATGCCATGCATGCAGCCAATCAGCAGCCAGCCAGCCCTGTGATGTCACAGCCCTATAAATACCCACAGCCATCTTGGATTCAGACATTTTCCAGCAATATGAGTGCAGGGACAGACGTTGCAGGCACTAGGGAGAGTTATACTGAAACCCTCATTGTGAAAAAAAAAAAACGATATATAAGTGCAGGGAAACAATAGTTAAGAATCATTTCACAGCATCTTAGTGCAGGGAGAGACATCTGAAGTTGCTATCGACGGTGCTAGAAAAACCTCATTGTGAAAAAAAAAAAGCAATTTACAAGTGCAGGGAAACATTATTTGGGGATTCAAATAGCCATTATACAGCTCTGGCATTCTAGAAATTTGTTCTTGTTATTGGGGTGCAAGTGCTATGTTGAAAAGCCTTTAGTGGCTTATATCTGTGAAAAAATAATATATATACGCATTTCACTTCTGCAGTTATTTGTGTTGAAAGCGTTCAGTGTCCTATTTCAGTACAAAAAGGGAAAAAATTATACACACTTCACTGTTGCATTTATTTGTGGTGAAAGACTTTAGTGGCCTATTTCAGTACAAAACAAAAAATATATACACATTTCACTTCTGCAGCTATATGTGGTCAAAGCATTCAGTGTCCTATTTCAGTACAAAAAGGAAAAAAATATACACACTTCACTGTTGCACTTATTTGTGGTAAAAGACTTTAGTGGCCTATTTCAGTACAAAACGAAAAATACATACACATTTCACTTTTGCATTTATTTGTGGTGAAAGACTTTAGAGGCCTATTTCAGTATAAATACAAAAAATATATGCACATTTTACTTCTGCAGTTATATGTGGTGAAGATGTTCAGTGTCCTATTTCAGTACAAAAAGGAAAAATATATATGCACTTCACTGTTGCATTTATTTGTGGTAAAAGACTTTGGTGGCCTATTTCAGTACAACATAAAAAATATATATACATTTCACTTCTGCAGTTATATGTAGTGAAAGCATTTAGTGTCCTATTTCAGTACAAAAAGGGAAAAATATACGCACTTTACTGTTGCATTTATTTGTGGTGAAAGAGTTTGTGGCCTATTGCAGTACAAAAACAAAATATATTCAGTGTTCACTTTTGCAGTTGTATGTGGTAAAACCTTTAGTGACGTATTTCGGTCAAAAAACACAATATATTCAGCGTTCAGCGCTGCAGTAATATTTGTGGTAAAGCCTTTAGTTGCGTATTTCAGTAGAAAACGAAAAATGTATTCTTATAAAATGTTATCCTTATTAATTAGGGGTCCACGGTTTCATGGAAGCAGCGGCGGTAGCAGTCAGTCAGTGCGTAGTGTTGTCGGTAAAATCACTTACTGTGGTGTGGCAGTTTTTTGTACAGCCTCCATATTTAGAACCTGTGGGCAGAAGGTGAAGCGTGGCCAGTGTGCCAATGTTGGCACCATGGCCCTGCGTCAATATATGCAGCATCACCATAAAGTGGCCTGGGAGAACTGTGGCTTCGATGTGGTGGTCCAGCCTGCCACAGCAACCGCTGCATCACCCACTCCAGCATCCCTGGGCGAAGGAAGCTGTCTGTCATTCCCAACGTCTGCTGGTCTTGATGCTCCTGCCCCTCCTACTCCTCATCAGTCATTCCATCAGCAATCAATCACCAAAGCGATTGCCAAGAGACAACAGTATTCATGTATGCATCCAACGGCGCAGAAACTGAGCGTGCTACTGTCTAAGCTGCTGGTGTTGCAGTCCCTCCCTTTCCAAGCGGTGGACTGTGCACCTTTCAGAGAACTGATGGCTTGTGGCGAGCCGAGGTGGAGAGTCCCAAACCTTTAGTGACTTATTTCAGTAGCAAAAAAATTTTTATTCAGCGCTGCAGTTATATGTGGTAAAATCTTTATTGACGTATTTTGGTCAAAAAACTAAATTTATTCAGCATTCAGCGCTGCAGTTACATGTGGTAAAACCTCTTGGGATGTATTTCAGTTGAAAAACAAATTTTATTCAGCGTTCAGCGCTAAAGTTATATGTGGTAAAGTCTTTATTGATGTATTTCCGTCGAAAAACTAATGTTATTCAGCGTTCAGCACTGCAGTTATATGTGGTAAAATCTTTATTGACGTATTTCGGTCAAAAAACAAACTTTATTCAGCATTCAGTGCTACGGTCATATGTGGTAAAACCTTTTGTGGCTTAGTTCAGTAGAATTTTTTTTTTATTCAGCGTTCAGCGCTGCAGTTATATGTGGTAAAATCCTTATTGACAGGTTTTGGTCGAAAAACTAATTTTATTCAGCGTTCAACGCTGCAGTTATATGTGGTAAAAATTTTATTGACGTATTTCGGTCAAAAAACGAATTTTATTCAGCGTTCAGCGCTGTAGTTATATGTGGTAAAATCTTTATTGACGTATTTTGGTCGAAAAACGAATTTTATTCAGCATTCAGTGCTGAAGTTATATGTGGTAAAATCTTTACTGATGCATTTCGGCTGAAAAACTAAATTTGTTCAGTGCTGCAGTTATATGTGGTAAAACTTTTTGGGACGTATTTCGGTCTAAAAACTCATTTTATTCCACGTTCAGCGCTGTAGTTATATGCGGTAAAATCTTTAGTGACGTATTTCGGTCGAAAAACTAAATTTATCCAGCCTTCACTGTTGCCGTTATATGTGATAAAATCTTTAGTGATGTATTTTGGTCGAAAAACAAACTCTATTCATCATTCAGCACTGCAGTTCTATGTGGTAAAATCTTTATTGAGGTATTTCGGTCGAAAAACTAATTTTATTCAGCATTCAGCACCGTAGTTATGTGTGGTGTAGGAAGGAACAAGGGGCAAGGGGTTGTCATTAATGGACGGTATGTGTCACCGAGGTTCCTGGCCTCGGTGAGGTAAGAGACATTTTTTTCCTGAAATGTCATCGCTGAAGTCTGACACTTCAGCTGGTTAGTATGGCTTTAAATCTCATCCGGGATGGCTCTTACTGGGAGTAGCCAAAGTGCTGGGTGGGAGGCTTCTCCCCATGTTCCAGGCTGGGTCTTGGGAGGCTTATATAAAGCAGTCAGCTGTCACAACCAGACAGCTGAGAAGCTCTGACAGAAGCCTTTCAGAACCTCCTCCTTGAGTTTTCTTTGTTTTTGGTTTTCAGTTCCTCATCTCGTTAGCCTCTCTCAGCTGTCTTGTAGTTGGACTGATTGCATCCCTTTAAATTCCTCCCCATAATGCATTAGTGTGCGGTTTATAGTGTGTGTGCATGCTGATCCTATCAGTCTTCTACAAGTTAAGTGTTTTACATTCATTTGTGATTTTCTGTTTGCTGGATCCCAGGTGACCCTGACACCCTCCGTGTCTAGTGTAGGGAGCCGGTGGTCATGTCCCTTCACTATTGTATGGTGTTCAGGTGTTATATAGTCGAGGTACGAGGATATGCGATCATCCACCATTGGGATTATTGCATAGGCTGAGCAGTAAGGGAGAGAGCCAGGTCTGATGCAGGGGTCTCCCTTTTTGTTCCTTAGTTTTGGATCCAGTGAGTCATATATTCATTTTGCATTGTCTTGTTTCCTGTACACCTTCCGTGACATCAGCACTGTCAGGTGGGGTGGATTATCCTCCATCTCACAGTGAAGCTGTGGTGTCTCTGTGTTTTGGGATCTGAATATTTGTATCGTGCTAAAGGCCTGAGAGCCGCATGCTGGAAAACAGGCCCCTAAAGCCTGCTGTGGACCGCTGATGAAAAACTGCTAACAAGGTGAATGTTTTGTTCTGTGGACTTTCCATGGTGTGAACGAACACCAAGACTGCGATCTGTCATTTTGTTTTGCCTTCTGTGTGAATAAACACTGAACTGTTTATGTTAAAGACTTTCTGGTTGCCTCTATACTGCGTCTGCTAACCTGCCTACCAGAGCGAATCCCAACAGCAGTAAAATCTCCATGATGTCTTCATGATAAATCTGCAGGGTGGGGGCCCCGTGTGGCTTCTACACACTTTCAAAATAATCCTTTAGTGGGGCGAATAGATGCCGGATGACCAAGGCGCTCGTTGACCTTCCCAGGAGCTGCTGTCGGGAACAGCGGTTCATTTCTGAGATGTCCGTATAGTGCAGAGGGAATCCAAAGACCCTCTCCATCACCGTGTATCACAGGATGTCCTCCTTCCCATCCATGATGACTGGGAACCACATCATCGAATAAACAGAAGACTGGCAGATTCTCTCCTGTCTTAGGCAACACTAAAATTTTAATTATTACATTTATTAAATATATTTATTATTAAATTGAACCAAAACGTGATTAAAATTATAATAAAGTAAACTTAAATTCGCCAATATATTATCCAAATATTCGAGGGAAATTCACAGACAATCAATTTACCAAGCCTTTTGTGCCAGAGAACGTCTTTTAAGCAGCACTTTATAGAGTTGATATATTTTAACCTTTTGTTCTGTCCCATATTCACTGTAAATGAATAGACAAAGTGGCCACTCTGTGGCCTTCTCATGCTGTTGCCACCTCCGTAATCTTTCGTCATCGTGCCACTCTGTGGCCTCCTCATGCTGCTGCCACCTCTGCAATCTCTCGTTGTCGTGCCACTCTGTGGCCTCCTCATGCTGTGGCCTACTCATGCTGCTGCCACCTCCACACTATGTCACCTTGCCACTCTGTGGCCTCCTGATGCTGCCGCCACCTTCACACTTAGTCATTGTGCCACCCTGTGGCCTCCTCCTGATGCTGCTGCCACCACCACCTCCACACTCTGTCATTGTGCCACTCTGTGGCCTCCTCATGATGCTGCTGCTGCCGCCCCCTCCACACTCTGTCATCCTCATGATGCCGCCACCTTCAGACTCTGTCATTGTGCCACTCTGTGGCCTGCTCATGCTGCTTCCACCTCTACACTCTGTCATTGTGCCACTCTGTGGCCTCCTCCTAATGCTGCTGCCACCACATCCAGACTGTGTCATTGTGCCACTCTGTGGCCTCCTCATGCTGCCGCCACCTCTACACTCTGTCATTGTGCCACTCTGTGGCCTTCTCATGCTGCCACCACCTCCAGACTCTGTCATTGTGCCACTCGGTGGCTTTCTCGTGATGCTTCTACTGCTGCCACCTCCAGACTCTGTCATTATGTCACTCGGTGGCTTCCTCATACTGCTGCCACCTCCACACTCTGTCATTATGCCACTCGGTGGCCTCCTCATACTGCTGCTACCTCCACACTCTGTCATTGTGCCATTCAGTGGCCTTCTCCTGATGCTGCTACTGCTGCTGTCACCACCTGCAGACTCTGCCATTGTGCAACTCAGTGGCTACCTCATACTGCTGCCACCTCCACAGTCGGTCATTGTGCCACTCTGTGGCTTCCTCATACTGCTGCTACCTCCACACTCTGTCATTGTGCCACTCAGTGGCCTTCTCCTGATGCTGCTACTGCTGCTGCCATCACCTACAGATTCTGTGATTGTGCAACTATGTGCCTCCTTATGCTGCCACCACCTCTAGACACTGTCATTGGTTCACTCTGTGGTCTCCTTATTCTGTTCCCACCCTTCCCACTTCATGACTGGGACACTATATTGCCTTTCGATTAGGCTGACATCATCATTTGTTTGACCCCCTCTTCTGATCTGTCAGAAGGAAGGAAAAATGAGACACACAACGGATCCTGTCTGTGTAGCAGCTGTAAGGCCTGAGGCCTGTAGGGTCCCATCAGAATTGGCTTATGATTTGGTAGCCAAAAGCAGGAGTGAGTACAAAACACCGAAGACATGCAAATATTCCATTCACGTGTCATCTCTGTTTTAGATCCACTCCTGTTTTTTTTTTTTTTGCATTAGCAATACTGATGGTTTATTGAGCAAATGCTGCATCCTCCTGTGTATTCCATCTGCCAGTGGGGGTCACCCTTGTGGTCATAAGTTTATGTGTGATGTTTACTTGATGTTTTCCTTTGTTGTTCGGTGCAGCTATGGATCTGGGTTCCTGTGTGTGGATGTGTGTGTGCTGAGTTCATTTTGTATTGTGTGGACTTCAGCTTGCCAGCAGAGGGATCCAGTCAGCAAGGCTGTGGCAGGTGGCTGGAACTAGTGCAGTTCACCTGCCATATCCATAGGACTGTTTGTGTTCCCCTTTTCCCTGCAGCTTGGTCAGTGAGACTCCCGTTCCTCCGTGTCCAGAAGGAACAGGTCGTCTTACCCTACTCCTAGTTCAGGGACCGGCGGAGGGTGAGTAGGGATCCGAGGTTCCTGAGCATGGGCCCTCCTACCTTCAAGGTCGGCTCATGCAGCTAGGAGTTAGGGTCGGATTAGAGATGCGTTAGGAGGTGACCTGCTCCCTAATTCTCTCGTCCTGGCCGAGCAGCCGTTAACATCTTCTGGCATCGCACGGCTGAGGGTTTTCCCCATCCTCAGCCATGACAAATACAAAAGGAAGTCCGTCCATCCATTCCAAAGCCAAGAGGTGGACGTCCTTGAAAAATATCAATCAACAAGTCGGCTCATCTGAAGGTCTATCAGTTCTGGCAAACATGGCAGTGGAGGTGGTTTGTATGCTTCGTAATAGTGAGATCATAGATGTCCATGCAGCACCGTGCAATGCACATTACACAAGTCTGGATAAGTGGCCTGAAAAAAGGTGAAGAAGCCTCAACTTCAATATTGTCATAAAAGCGCTGGCTCAAGTTTGCAAAAAAAGTATGAAAAGTGGAAAGTAGAAGATTGGAAATTGGTGATTTGGAGCGATGAGACGAAAGTCAGTAGACTGGTCTTTAATGAGTGCAAATGGGTCTGGAAGAAACAAGGGAAAAGAGGGATAACATATGGAGAAATTGAAGGAACTGTCAAGTTTGATGGAGGAAGTCTGATGATATTGGGTTGTTTCATAGCCAAAGGTGTTGGATACTTGACCAGGATCGATGGTGATCTCAATGCTGAGCTATATATGAGTATTCTATGAGATGAGTTACTTCTTACACTCAAGTACTGTGGGTATGAAAAGGACGACATAGTGTTCCAGCAGGACAAGTATATGTTGAGATTGGCAAAATAAATGGTTCAATAACAATGAAGTAGAGGTGTTGGCTTGGCTCTCACAGTCCCCAGACCTCAACCTAATTGAACACTTGTGGGTAGAGTTGAAGAAAAAGCTGTATTTGTACCCAAGTGAGTCAACCAATATGCACCAACATTGAGTTGAGACATGCTTGAATCTGATCGAGAACATGCCCAGAAGGATTTAGGCAGTGTTGAAAGCCAAAGGTGGATTTACAAAATAATTAAATTTAGAATTTTAGAAGCTAAACAGTAACAATGCAGTTAAATGACAAGAATCTGCATAACTAATCATATTCAAAATAGTTCAATTTATGTATGAGATATCTAAGATGATTGTCTATAAAATCATGGTAGTCTCACATTTGAAGCTTTAGTGGATGGTGAGTTATAGAGCCTGAAAGGCAAAAGTTTAAACCATCGTTACCCTTTTGCTCTTCTTTGTACTGTAGGCAGAAGTCAAGGCAGCTGGAGTTCAGGAAGATCACTGAGCCAAAAACTGACTGGGTTTGCCAGCAGGTTGATGCTATAAGGAGCATTGTACTGAGAAAACATTTAAAGGAAATGTGTCATCCAGGGGCGTCGCTAGGTCAAAACATTCGGGACTGGAGCCCCGGATGTTTTGTCCAGTGCCCCTACTGTTTATGCTGGTGGGATTTTTTTATTTTATTAGGTTATTCCTAGCAGTCTGGGCAATCCCACAAATCATCCCCCAACCCCCCTTGTACTTGTTCCGCTACTTGCAGGCTGCGCGGGCATGAGTTCAGAACTTCAGTCACTTCGGTGTCCAATTCTGTTCTGCAGTGCATGATCCCGTGATACCTGCCACGGGAGGTCACGGGTCTCGCAGGATTGTGTACTGCAGAACAGAATTGCGGACCAAAGTGACTGAAGTTCTGAACTCATGCCTGCGCAGCCTGCAAGTAGCGGAACAAGTACAAGGGGGGTTGATGGGTTCCAACTTCCTATACTTGTTGATGGGTTCCTTCACAGATTACAACTGGGCATCCCAGCAGCACAATTTGTGATTAGTGTATAGTTGAAGGGTTTGCTTAATTTTAAATTAGACTGATCATAGGTTAGGATGATCTGTGGGGCTGCCCAGATGGCTAGGCCCTTCACTGTAGTTATTAACTCCTTTCAGCAGTCCCCCATTCACCTGGGTGGTGATGAGAGCATGGCTTCATGGGGTGGGGCGTGGCTCAACGGTGGCTCCTGCCCTGGATGTCTTCAGACCCTAAGCCACTCCCCTGATGTCATCAGAAAATTACCTATACATAATGCATTTAGATTTTTTTTATTTTTTTCATGTCACTATTCATATTTAATAATATATCTAGACTTTTTGTTTCATACAGGTAACTTTTCGGTAGCTATCTCATTATCACCATAGGCAGAATCACAATGACAAGTAACACCTCTGTATAGATAAAACAGGAACCACCATTCACAATATGTGATTGTGAAAGCCTATCTACCCATTCCCATCTGCACAGGTCACAGAGAATGCCTACAAATGTCTCTTATAGAAGTCAATAAGTTCCCCTCCTGTCCATTGTATCTATGGCCTATGTGGCTGCTCTCAAGTACTAGAAGTCTTGACATTGAAACTGATTTGAAACTGCATGGTTTTAAGATTTTTTTAAAACTATAGATAGTGAGAAGGAAAGTTAAACAAATTACCAAAAATTATTAAAAGAATGTTTAACATAAAAACTTGATTTAGACAATAGATCATTTTCTGATGACACATTTTCTTTAAAGGGAATGTGTCATCAGAAAATGACCTGCTGTTTAAATCACTTTTTTATGTTTAACATATTTTTAAAGCTTTTTTTATTTTGTGTTTTATTTTCCATATATTCCATATATTTAAACAAAATAGATAAAAATCCTGCAATTTTTGGACTGGCCACTGTGTCTAATAATTGGCAACACTTCTTGGTTTATACAGATGACTTTAATGCAGTTAACTCCTTCTAATCCTGCCTGTATTTATATCACATCTGTGTACAGATAAGACAGGATCCACCATTCACAATAGATGATTGTCAGAGTTTATGTATTCTTTCTTTGTACAATGACCTCTGTACCGGTCACAGAGCATGCCTAGAAAACTCTCCTACAGAAGTCATTTATCAATGCGTCTATGGCCCATCGGGCTGCCATAAAGCAATTAATGCTTTCTAAATGCTGTTAAGAACAGCTCAGGCAAGATGGCTGCCCCCATAATAATGTTCAGGAAAAAGAATTTAAAAATCTACAATCAAAAAATAAAAACAGATTAGAAAAAAAGGATGTGTATTATATCTGATTTTAGTTGGCAGGTAAAATCTTTGGTGACATATTTCCTTTAAGGACTGGCATAGTGAAATTCTAGTGGAAGGTCCTGGGACAGACCATTTAAGAGGTATTCTCAACACTCTATTTCGTATGTACCTGCTCCCGGCGTGCTGTCCACTTCCTGGTTTACAGCAGGGGACGGGCTCCATCTTGATTGAAGTCCTCTCCCGGCCGGGCCGCGCGCTGTACTGAACGCGCACGCCGAGGCCACGCATGCGCCCTGGGGACTTCTTTCTGGAAAATATACTATACTGGCCAGGAAGAAATCACCATAGTGCATGCGCGGCCTCGGCATGCAGGTTCAGTACAGCGCACGGCCGGCCGGGAGAAGAGAAGAAGTCGTCTGCGCACGCGCGGCCACCGCAATTCCCAAGGGCCGTAACCAGGGGAGACAGAAGACAACAGTCAGGTAAGTATCTGTTTATTTTCTTCTAAGGGGTGGGAATTTGTTAATTAAATATATTTAGAAAAATGATCACTGTTAAATCATTAACAGATTTAACAGTGATCATTAAGATGGGAATACCCCTTTAAGATCCAACAGATAGCATAGAGCAGTGATGGCGAACCTTCCAGAGACTGAGTGCCCAAACCCACTTATTTATTTTGAAGTGCCAACACCACAATTTAACCTGACTACCAATATAGTGTTTCTTACATGTACTTTATCATTTAGCTATAATAGCCTTCCTTCATTCATTCAATGCGCTGCCTGTGATGTTCATAGTGTGCCCTGCGCTGATGAATAGCAGCAAAGGTCTAAAGCATATTGGTACACCATAGACTTTTTCCAGGGTGCGGGTGCACACAGAGAGGGCTCTGAGTGCCGCCTCTAGCACCCGTGCCATAGTTTCGACATCATGGCATAGAGTGTATGCATGTCTATAGACATAGGTAAGTCAGTGGTCAGAAGCAGTGGCGTTCCATGGGTGCCCTCCCTCAGGGGGTGCCAGAAGCAATGAGCGCTTCCATGAATACAGATGCAAGCGCTCATTGCTAGAGCTCCGGGGAGCTGCGGTCCTGTCACTCACTGACCGCTCAGCTCCCTGTGCTCCTTCTCTTCTTCAGGCCGGTGCACTGAATGCTGAAGCATGAAGCCCTCTGCTTCCTGCTCCACCATTCAGCCTGCAGCCCGGCCTGTGTGGAAGGAGCCTGCAGCCCGAGAATCTGCCTGTGCTCCTCCCACAGTGCTGCAGGAGAGATCTGGATCTGAGCATCAGGAGTTACTGTTTATTTAACACAGAGGGCTTTACTACTAGGAAGGGGGCACAATGGGCATTACTACTGTGAAGGTGGCACAATGGGAATTATTACTATGAAAAAGGCACAATTGGCTTTACTACTATGAAAAAGGCACAATTGGCTTTACTACTATGAAGTGGGTACAATGGGCATGACTACTATGAAGGGCGCACAATGGGCATAATTACTATGAATGGGCACAATGGGCATAATTATTATGAAGGGGCACAGAGGGCATTACTGCTATGAAGGGGACACAATGGGCATTACTACTATGAAGGGGGCACAATGAGCATTATTACTACAAAGGGGGCACAGAGGGCATTACTCTTATGAAGGGGGCACAATGGCCATTATTACTATGACGGGGCACAATGGGCATTATTACAATGAAGGGGGCACAAAGGGCATTATTGGTATGAAGGGGTCACAATGGGGATTATTACTATGAAGGGGGCGCAGAGGGCATGACTACTATGAAGGGGACATAATGGGCATTACTACTGTGAAAGGAGCACAGAGGGCATTACTAATATGAAGGGACATAACTGTTATGAGGGCACAGTGAGGGCATAACTGCTGTGAAGGGGCACAGAGTGCATAACTGCTGTGAAAGGGGCACAAAGAGGGCACAGATAGAGCACTGCTGCTGTGAGTGGGGCACAATGAGGACATAACTACTGTGAAGGGGGCACAATGTGGGCATAAGTACTGTGAAAGTTGTACAATAAATATTGTCAGGGGGCACTTATCTGGGCAAAACTACTGTAAAGGTTGTACAATGAGGGCAATACTACTGTGAAGGGGGGGGGGGGGGTTTGGATATGCCAGAGAAAGGACCCACCCCGGGTGCCAAACACCTTAGACACGCCACTGGTCAGAAGTGAAGGTCATGAAAATAAATGCCAGCTGCTGAAAAAAGTTAAGCACCTCATGTGGGTTATGATAGTAACAATATATTCGCAGACACAACATGTAGCACATTACTATTAATGACATCAGTTCCCAAGAGAGTATCTGTGAGCTGCATAACCAGACTGCAGCCACAGCATGAAGGAGGATGAAGATGAGAAAGAGGAGTAGTAGCCGCATACTGTAAACAGGGAAGATAGTTTAAATAACTTTTACAGGCCCTGTGGTGACTTCATGATCGACCTTTCACCTCCATCGGGTCAGTTTGCTCCCAGATTTGTACATTCTGTCTAAACAATGTGAAGGGGGTAAAGCTTTTAATGAATCACTCTCCCTGGGCTGCCTTCTGCTTCCCATCCATCAATTTAATGCAGGGCATTCCATGAAAAGTAGGTGGGAATTGAGGAGAGAGTGATGTTGTGGCCTGTAAATGCTGCGTTCCAAGAGAAGGTGCAATCCATCATACCTGCCATGCACCTCTGTCTGCTGGTGTGTAAAACGGTATTCCCCCAACACAGCAGCTCTGTCAATGGCACAGTATAAGAACCGTATACAGCGCAGCCTTCCAGCTAACTGGCTGTGCACACTAACACCTACAATCTGCCAATGTGCACATTAAAAGCACAGCGTGGGAGTAAAATAGTCACTGACACAACCCAGATATTATGATTCGTTTTTTATTCTGTACGAATACCAGAAAGTACCAAAGTGAACAGATGGAATGTAATATTGGGGATATTTTGTATATTGCTCAGGTCCTTCTGCTCTAGTACAAGCTGCTCTGCATTTTCATGGTGACAGGTTCCCTTGATGCGATTGTTGAGTTGATCCACACACTGGACCCATTTATTAAAACGTTTTTGGAGATGATAAGAAATGGCACACACTGTATATGTCAAGCACTGAGCTCACAAAAGTATTGTAGAGATGTATATAAAACTGTGGCGATAATCCTAAAATGTATGACTAGTCTGACTTGGCATGGGCTGGTGTAATAAATATCACACACATTTTTGGTGCACAAGGAAAATAAATATAAAAAATCTGAAAAAGAAAAAATGCAGACATATGGTTAAGGGTCCATTCACACATCCGTTGTTTCTTTCCTGATCTGTTCCGTTTTTTGCAGAACAGATCTGGACCAGTTCTGTACCCATTCATTTTCAATGAGTCCTGAAAAAAATCGGACAGCACAATTGAAAATGAATGGGTACAGAACTGGTCCAGATCTGTTCCGCAAAAAACGGAACAGATCAGGAAAGAAACAACGGACGTGTGACTGGACCCTAACAAGTGCAAAAGTGTGTGTGTGTGTGTGTGTGAGAAAGAGACTTTCCTAATACTTCCCTGTCAACCTCTGGGATGGAGAAGTCTGGCATAGTGCTGGTGGGGTATCACCAATTTGGCCTGACAGTAGTTTCTATGGGATAGTCAATCACTACCCTCACTGTTGGCACCAGAAGTATGTGGCTCCTTGGCAACAGATTCAATGTAGGGACTGTGTCCAGCCCACCCTGGAAATAGTAAAGCACTGTTATCCAGATAGCCATAGGCTCTTAAAGTCCAGTGGACTCTGGCATTTGCCTAGACTACAGTGCACTGGTGTCCAGAGTAGCTATGCTGTTCCAGAATAACCCTTATGGGTAGTATTCTGGCTACCTGGGCTGGCTATCCGACTTTGTGCCTGAGGGTGCCCAGATACTGTAAAAGTATGTGATCTGTGCTGTATTTAAAGAGGCATATAGGGTAAGTACAAAGAGGGCATAGCATGTCTGGGTAAAATATTATAATACGACTGTCAGAGGCCCTAGTCCAAAGTTGACTTTGGGTCGCTTTAGGGACTCTTGTTATGCTACTGATAGCCCCTAAAACGTGGTGCCATTCTAAGCACTGGTTCAATTTTATTCTGATGCTGCAAACACAGGGGGTCATTTATCAAACAGAAATATGCCTATATTAGGCATATTTCTGGTGCAGATTGTTGCGCAGTGGTCCTTTGCGCAGTAACCTGTGACCTTTCTCTGCTCACCTCAGGTCTAAAAAAAGTGGGCATGGTCGGGGAGCGGTCCGTCTCATTTAAACTAGGAAGTTGTCTTACATTTGGAAGTGGCGGAGGATCTGCCGAAGTTATGTAGAGGCCAGTGCCTCTCCATAACTTCAGCAGATCCACCGCCAGTGCAGGGCTTTATAAAAACCGGCATCTAAAATGCCCCATAGTATTTATTTATTTACAGGGGGTCATAAAAACCTACCATTGGATATGGGTAAAGGCAATCAGTCTCTGACATGTCATTGCCAATTTTAAGTGGTTGCCTGGGGGGCTCAGGATGCTGAAAGTTAAGACATTTGTTTCTTGGTGAAAATCTGACAGGTCTGTTCTACTCCTTATCTGTGGCAGAAGATCAGTTAACTGGTTAGCTGCTGGTGGAATGTATAGATTGGGATATAGTTGCATCAAATCCAGAAAAGATCAGCCTTAGGCCTCATGCACACAACTTTTTTTTTCACGGTCCGCACAGTATTTTTTCACGGTCCGCAAAAACGGGGTCTGTAGGTCCGTGATCCGTGACCGTTTTTTTTCGTCCGTGGGTCTTCCTTGATTTTTGGAGGATCCACGGACATGAAAAAAAAGTCGTTTTGGTGTCCGCCTGGCCGTGTGGAGCCAAACGGATCCGTCCTGAATTACAATGCAAGTCAATGGGGACGGATCCGTTTGACGTTGACACAATATGGTGCCATTTCAAACAGATCCGTCCCCATTGACTTTCAATGTAAAGTCTGGAGTCCCTTTTATACCATCGGATCGGAGTTTTCTCCAATCCGATGGTATATTTTAACTTGAAGCGTCCCCATCACCATGGGAACGCCTCTATGTTAGAATATACTGTCGGATATGAGTTAGATTGTGAAAACTCATTTCCGACAGTATATTCTAACACAGAGGCGTTCCCATGGTGATGGGGACGCTTCTAGTTAGAATATACTACAACTGTGTACATGACTGCCCCCTGCTGCCTGGCAGCACCCGATCTCTTACAGGGGGCCGTGATCAGCACAATTAACCCCTCAGGTGCCGCACCTGAAGGGGTTAATTGTACTATCATATCCCCCTGTAAGAGATCAGGACTGCCAGGCAGCAGGGGGCAGACCCCTCCCCCCCTCCCCAGTTTGAATATCGTTGGTGGCGAGTGCGGCCCCCCTCCCTCCCTCTATTGTAATAATAGGTTGGTGGCACAGTGTGCGGCCCCCCGCCCCCCCCCCCCCTCTATTGTAATAATTCGTTGGTGGCACAGTGTGCGCCCCCCCCCATCTTCCTCCCTCTATTGTAATAATTCATTGGTGGCACAGTGTGCACCCCCCATCGGCCCCCCCCTCCCTCTATAGCATTAACAACATTGGTGGCCAGTGTGCGGCCTCCCATATCCCCCCCCCCCCCCGATCATTGGTGGCAGCGGAGTTCCGATCGGAGTCCCAGATTAATCGCTGGGGCTCCGATCGGTAACCATGGCAACCAGGAAGCTACTGCAGCCCTGGTTGCCATGGTTACTTAGCAATAGTACAATAGTAGAAGATTCATACTTAACTGCTGGCTGCTGCAATGTCCTGTGTCCGACCGGGAGCTCCTCCTACTGGTAAGTGACAGTTCATTTAGCAATGCGCTGCACAGACCTGTCACTTACCAGTAGGTGGAGCTCCCGGCCTGACACAAACATCGCAGCAGCCAGCAGGTAAGTATGAATCTTCTACTATTGTACTATTGCTAAGTAACCATGGCAAGGTTGCCATGGTTATCGATCAGAGCCCCAGCGATTAAACTGGGACTCCGATCGGAACTCCGCTGCCACCAATGATGGGGGGGGAGGGGGGGAGATGGGAGGCCGCACACTGGCCACCAATGTTGTTAATGCTATAGAGGGAGGGGGGCCGATGGGGGGCGCACACTGTGCCACCAACGAATTATTACAATAGAGGGAGGAAGGAGGGGGGCGGGTGGGCGCCAGGGGTGCACACTGTGCCACCAACAAATTATTACAATAGAGGGAGGGAGGGAGGGGGGGCCACACTGGCCACCAATGATATTCAAACTGGGGAGGGGGGGTCTGCCCCCTGCTGCCTGGCAGTCCTGATCTCTTATAGGGGGATATGATAGTACAATTAACCCCTTCAGGTGCGGCACCTGAGGGGTTAATTGTGCTGATCACGGCCCCCTGTAAGAGATCGGGTGCTGCCAGGCAGCAGGGGGCAGTCTTGTACACAGTTTGTAGTGTATTCTAACTAGAAGCGTCCCCATCACCATGGGAACGCTTCTGTGTTAGAATATACTGTCGGATATGAGTTTTCACGAAGTGAAAACTTAGATCTGAAAAAGCTTTTATGCAGACGGATCTTCGGATCCGTCTGTATGAAAGTAACCTACGGCCACGGATCACAGACACGGATGCCAATCTTGTGTGCATCCGTGTTCTTTCACGGACCCATTGACTTGAATGGGTCCGTGAACCGTTGTCCGTCAAAAAAATAGGACAGGTCATATTTTTTTGAAGGACAGGATACACGGATCACAGTCTCGGCTGCAAAACGGTGCATTTTCCAATTTTTCCACGGACCCATTGAAAGTCAATGGGTCAGCGAAAAAAAACGGAAAACGGCACAACGGCCACGGATACACACAACGGTCGTGTGCATGAGGCCTTATGTATATGTTTGGGGCACATTCTTGACCATTCTTTCTTTTATTGCAATAAAAAATTGGTAAAATTAAAGCTTGAATTTGAAGATTTCAACAAAATCAAGATAGTTAAATTCTATTACACAAAGAAAACATGAAAATTAAAGTGATCAAAGACAAAAAATAATAATAAATGGAGATTCATAACACCCATGGTATGTTCCCATGAGAGGAGTCTGCAGCAGAAAATGTATAGGACATGTGACGGAAATCCGTCGGGGCAAAATCGGCACCAAATCATGTGGATTTTGTTCTGGATTTTGCTCTGGATTTCATTGAAGAATGATGCAAATAAATTGATCTGCTGCCAATTTCAAATCCACATAAGGTTAGTTTATGTGAGTTGGGATTTTTTAAAAATCTAATCCAGTTTAGGGCCATTTCACACGAGCGGATGCCGTGCGTGACATCCGCTGCGTGAATGACAGCCAAGACCCGATGTGGACAGCAGAAGCACGGACCAGTAACATGACTGATAATGCTCCGTGCCTCTCTGTGATCTCTTTACTACGAAATCACAGTGACAACTTTATCTCACCGTGATTTCGTAGTAAAGAGATCACAGAGAGGCACGGAGCATTATCAGTCATGTTACTGCTCCGTGCTTCTGCTGTCCACATCGGGTCTTGGCTGTCATTCATGCAGCGGATGTCAGGCACGGCATCCGCTCGTGTGAAACAGCCCTTAGTATGCAATGTGCAGTATGTGGCAACGCAACCTAATTGCAGGGATGTTGCGCAATAAAGCAGATCTTTGCAAACTACTGAGCAAAATCTCAGAAAAATCTAAAAGTCTTTTATAGTGGAACATATAGTCTCTTTCCATGGGGTCATCACACATTTACCCTGCCATACAAGCTTATAGAATAGGGGGGTGGGAGTGGGACTACCCTCTAAGATGTCAATATGCCTTAACAGAGCAAATGGACAGTGTTTGCCTTCATGAGCCAATCCCTTCAAAGGAATTTTCAGATACAGCCGTTGATAGACTATCAGTGTAGTTCAAGACGTCAGTGTTTTACAAGAAAAGCCTTAAGTTATTCTATATCTATAGCATAAGTCACAGACACTGAATTAAGGACCTGCCCCTGATACATTATTAGGCTACTTTCACACTAGCGTTTTGGTTTCCGTTTGTGAGATCGGTCATGGTCTCTCACAAGCGGTCCGAAACGGATCAGTTTTGCCCTAATGCATTCTGAATGGAAAAGGATCTGCTCAGAATGCATCAGTTTGCCTCTGATCAGTCACCATTCCGCTTTGGAGGCGGACACCTGCCTGCAGCGTTTTGATGAAACTGAGCCAAATGGCACACAATGTAAGTCAATGGGGACAGATCCGTTTTCTATGACACAATCTGGCACAATAGAAAATGGATCCGTCCTCCATTGACTTTAAATGGTGTTCAAGACGGATCAGTCTTGGCTATGTTAGGGTGGGTTCACACTAGCGTTGGGGATTCCGTTATTGCTTTCCATTATTGCAGGGTTATAACGGAACATAACGGAATCCATAGGATGGAATGCAAAACGGAAGCCTTTAAGAGGCATTCCTTTTTTCTCTGTCCTAATAGAAGTCTATGAGAAAACATAACGGATCCGTCTGGGTCCCGTTATGCAAGACGGAAAACAAAGTTCTGTCGTCAGGACGGAGCAAAACGGAATGCCTTTTAAAGGCATCCGTTTTGCATTCCGTTATAATGCAAGTCTATGGGCAGAAGTACGGATTTGCCCTTCGGTCTTATGGATTCCGTTATGTTCCGTTATAACCCTGTTATAACGGAAAGCCATAACGGAATCCCTAATGCTAGTGTGAACCCACCCTTAAAGATAATACAAATGGATCCGTTCTGAATGGATGCAGACGGTTGTATTATCTGAACCAGGGGTGTATCTATCACAAGGCAAACAAGGCATTTGCCTAGGGCGGCATTTGCCAATGGGGCAGCAAAATGCCTTGTTTGCTTAGTGATAGTTACACAATATGCTAAATATTTTGTTTGCCTCTTGTCCGATTCAATCCTTCACTATGCGTGCGGCATCGCCGTCGACTCATAGTGAAGGAGTTGAAAGACTTACTTCCTCCGCCTCCTAACTTCCTCCCAACCGCCCCCTGCCTTTTGACGTCACACGGAGGTGGAGTCATGGGCTGGCAACGCTAGGGTGAGCCTTATCACCTTCAAGTGCAGAACGGATCCTGCACACGGTCACCATGAACACTGAGGCCAGGCTCCGGCCACCAATGCACTTATCCCTGAGCCTGCTGTCTTCAAAAACTGTACTTAAGTACTTAAATTACAGTAATTCACAAAAAATCTATTACTTAGTTGTTTTATAGGGTAAGGGGTTTGGGACCCGTTGGGTGGTTAGTGGGGGGAGAATTAGGGAGGGGTTAATACTGTACTATCTCTAGCTGCAAATTGTTAAAAAAAAAAAAAAGTAATCTGTAAAATACATTTGTGTTAGAAGTTGTGCTTTTTTAATTTTTAGACTAATGATACTTTTATTTATATTTATTGTATTTGTATCATGTAGACTGACCACATGCTAATTCAAACAATTTGAGTGTCTGTGATCAATATAGTATAGTTGACCAGGATGACTGACCTTTTTAAAGTGGTTGAATGTACACTTTATATTATTATATGTAAAGATTCTCTTAAAATAATAGATGCAACATTTGGTACAGAAAACACAAAATATTGGCCTTCGTTATTCACTTTTAAATACAGAAAGGAAGATGTGAAGCTCTAACAGGAAAGGGTGGAGCCTAAAGAAGAAGGGGTGGGGGGTTACAGATGAAGGGGTTTGGCCTTGACAGGAAGGGGTGGGTAAAATTTATATTAGGGGGGTGCCCGAGTTTAGTCTCGCCTAGGGCAGCACAAAACCAAGATACACCACTGATCTGAACGGATCCGTCTGTGCAGATCCATGACGGATCCGCACTAAACGCGAGTGTGAAAGTAGCCTTAAAGGGGTTTTCCAACATTTCAGAAAATTTAGGTAAAGGCAATGAATGTTATCAAATAACAAAAGAAGCCTTAATTAACAGGGTTGAAGTCATTGGGGGGGTGAGTAAGGGTACCTTCACACTAACGTTATTCTTTTCCGGGAATTGAAATCCGGTAAAGGGTCTCAAAACCAGAAGAAAAAACGCATCCATTTTATACTAATGCATTCTGAATGGAAAGCAATCCGTTCAGTATGCATCAGGATGTCTTCTGTTCCTTCCCTCGTACGGTATTTGACCGTACGCAGATTGCTGCGGTATTTTTTCCGGTCAAAATCCCAGAACTACTATACCGCACTTGCCGGATCCTGCATTAATTTCCATAGAGATGCATTAATGCCGGATCCAGTACCAAGTGTTCCGGAAATTTCAGAATTGCCGGATCCGGTTTTCCAGTCTGCACATGCGCCAAGATATAGGAGGAGTGGGTTTCTCTTTTGATCTTTGAAAAAAGTGTAAATACCAGATCCGTTATTCCGGGTGATACCGTCTAACGGATCCGGAAAGAAGAGCTTTCCGTTTGTATACGGTTTGCTGGATCTGGCAGGCAGCTCCGTTGCCGGAACTGCCTGCCAGATTCTAGCAATGCTAGTGTGAAAGTACCCTAAGGTCTATTTCACATTGGCGTCGCATGTGAGGGCCGGATAGGATGCGGTTGCGTCGCTAAAAAATGCGCAATTTTTCCGCACGAGTGCATAGCGTTTTAATGCGTTTTGCACATGTGTGATAAAAATCGGCATGTTTGGTACCCAGACCAGAACCCGGACTTCTTCACAGAAGTTTGGGTTTGAGATTGGTGTTATAAGGGAAAATAATAGCATTCTTAATACAGAATGCTTAGTAAAATAGGGATGGAGGGGTTAAAAAAAAAATTTGTATTAAACTCACCTCATCCACTTGTTCACGCCCGCCTTCTCTTCTTTCTTCTTCTTTGAGGACCTGGGAGAAAAGGACCGTTGGTGACGTCACTGCGCTCATCACATGGTCCATCACATGAGATCCGTTTGTATTATCTTTAACTT
Source organism: Bufo gargarizans (assembly GCF_014858855.1). Taxonomy (NCBI): domain Eukaryota; kingdom Metazoa; phylum Chordata; class Amphibia; order Anura; family Bufonidae; genus Bufo; species Bufo gargarizans. Next base: position 121,145,447 of record NC_058088.1, read on the forward strand.
AGCCAAAACAAATCCGTCTTGAACACCATTGAAAGTCAAAGGGGGCGGATCCATTTTCTATTGTGCCATATTGTGTCAGTGAAAACGGATCCGTCCCCATTGACTTGGATCCATTTGGCTCAGTTTCGTCAGACAGAGACCCAAACGCTGAAAGCAGCATTTTGGTGTCCGCCTCCAGAGCGGAATGGAGATGGAACAGAGCAAAACTTATGCATTCTGATAGGATCCTTATCCATTCAGAATGCATTAAGGGCAAAACTGATCCGTTTTGGACTGCTTGTGAGAGCCCTGAAAGGATCTCACAAACGGAAACCAAAACGCAAGTGTGAAAGTAGCCTTACTTTTAGGCCTCATGCACCCAACCGTTGTGTGCATCCGTGGCCGTTGTGCTGTTTTCCGTTTATTTTGCGGACCCATTGACTTTCAATGGGTCCGTGGAAAAATCGGAAAATGCATCGTTTGGCAGCCGCATCCGTGATCCGTTTTTCCTGGCCGTGAAAAAAATATGACCTGTCCAATTTTTTTCACGGCCAACGGTTCACGGACCCATTCAAGTCAATGGGTCCGTGAAAAAACACGGATGCACACAAGATTGTCATCCGCGTCCGTGATCCGTGTATCATTTCAATGGCAAACTTGACTTAGATTTTTTTTTTCATTTTTCATGTCCGTGGATCCTCCAAAAATCAAGGAAGACCCACGGACGAAAAAACGGTCACGGATCACGGACCTACGGACCACGTTTTTGCGGACCTTTTAAAAAAACGGTCATGTGCATGAGGCCTTAATGTGCATAGAACAGCTCAGTGCTCACTTAGCATGTTCATGCATTTGTGGTGTTGCCGTATATAGCTGCACATTTTTGTAACAATCCTGTTCATGTTGTGACACAGTCTGTTTGCCATGTGGCCACCATAACAGGCGACATAACAAGCTCAGCTAGTTTTCCAGTAACATGTTTCCTACTATAACATTGCCGCGCATGTAGCAGCCCCTGAGGAAACTGTAATGGTGGCCATATTGGTTGTTACCATGCTTTCCTACAAACAGATATACCAATACAAAAGTCTGAATACTGCTTTATTTAACTTGAAATAATTAGATAAATATATTTATTAAAGCAGTTTTCCCTATTTTTGGTAATTCAATGAATCAATTTCATTTCTTGCAGTTTTTCAGCCACAATAGTTCAGGGAAACAGTATATGGAGGAGCCATAAACCTGAACTTTCCAGTGGATGTAAATGAAAGCAGTCATTGTACTGTGCGCTTGTAGTAAATGTTTGAGACAAATTCATGAATTTTAACTCCTTTATAATGAATTTTTAAATAATAAAGACTTAATGAGTCTCCTGCTCCAGGACATTTTTTGGATATGTTAATTACAAGTATTTACAGACTTCCACAATCACAGCCAGTGTAATAGCATTGTAATGAGCTCAGCCTAGCTGTAAATGTATAGCAGGGACTTACGTGTCACATCTATTGTGCAGTCTATGGAATGGACGGAGAGGAACCCTATGTTTCCCTGTTCAGGGGCAATAAACTGTGATCCATAAAGGAAGTGTAATATGCTGGCTGCCTTTTATTCCTGTAGCTCCCTCCTGAGAACACTATTTTAAAGCCTTTTGCACACTCAACTATTTTAATTTGCTGTAGGAGGGACAGACTTGATGGGCCATATCTCCTGTCTTTGTCTGCACAGAGCAGCCCCTGGATCTCTGTTACCCTGTGGAGTGACAGACAGACTTAACAGGTTATACTGGTGCCTGTCTCTTATCACACCATAACATAATGGCACCAAATATGTTCTTGTCACCCACGGTGTAAGGGCACATAAGTCCTTTCTCTCTCCATGAATATAGGTCGTTGATCAGAGTTATTAATCATGTCATAATGAAGGGCAGGGGGGTTCTGCATCAGAGCAAATCAATGGGGGTCTTATTATTACCTATTTCCTGCTGTTGACTAATAACAGGGGAAATTCAGCATTTGAGGTTCAGCCCCAGGGTAGTCTAAGGCTCCAACTCTTCAGTTTATTTCTACATAAACAAATAAATTGGCTGTTGAAAGAGGGTGAGAGTTGGGTGGGATGAGGGCAGAGGCCAGTCACGAAGGAAGAAATCTAATCTCACGAACACCTAAAGGTATATTATATTGAGAGTTATGATGATTAGGCCTAATCCCTGGGGTTATGCCACAAATGGCATTGCATACAAAAATATTAGGAGAATTTGTAGGGTTCTTTTGTTGTAGTAGCAATTGACTCCTGAGTACCGCATCTGTATAGTTTATCAAAGTTTTTTTTTTTAAAGGCAAGAAAAAATATCTAAAATGTTCAAAATATGCTAGATAATAAATAAATGATAACAATGGATAAAACACTTACAATGAGACAAAGGAATAGAGGGCATTACTATTAAGGTTTACGGTCCAAGGTAGATAACAGGTGGGTACCACAATAGGTACAAAGTGGTGGTTTTGTTCAATGAACCAGCAGATTTAATACAACGGGGAAGGGGGGAAGGATAAATGAAGCAGTAGCTGTTTTCTATCTAGTATCTGTGCCAGCCAAAATAGACATAAAGTGCCCTGATATGTAAAAAGTAAGGGTAGTTTGAGGACAGCAGAGTTGGATGGAGGGCAGGATCTGAGGGGTCCATCCTCCACCCTACGTTGGTAACATGACTGTAATGTGATTGGTCTTCTTCATTGTGTAGTGTATTGCAATAAATGTGTATGTACTATTTTTAAAATTGTGTATACATTTGAAACAAATCATTAAGGATACAAACTAATGTATGTGAGAACTTTTCAAGTAGTGTGAATTTCTGTTCATAAATGGTGCATATGTAATACACATACCTCTGTTATACCTAAAACACCACAGTGTCCGACTAGGGTTCCTTACACACCCTCCATTTATACGGAACATGAGCCCGACCACCTCCTCCCTCTGCTCTGAGTGAAAGGTATCAGGGTATCAAATCAGGAGACTGCTAATGCTATAACTTGGAGCAGAGTGGGAAGGATGTGAAGCGTTCAGTCCAAAGAGCCCAGGGCAGGGAACATGAAGGGACTGGCTCCTGGGCATTTGCGGTGGTCGCAGGGCTGGAAGGATTAAAACTTTGATTTATCTGTCATGCAACTGTAAATCACTCGTGGAATTTTCAGCTTGGCTTGCCCCATCACTATTACAGTTCTTTCAGCAGTTTTCAGGGGTCAAAGGGTCTAAAGGGTTATTTTTTTAATCAACTCATGTAACAGAATTAACTGGAAAGTGATTGGCTCCAAAGTCAGCTTCCAATGGGGTTGTCTATTGTTGGACCTTTGGGGTCCATTATTGTGTCAGAGCCTGGGCGCAACAGACCATAGAGGACTCTGCTGGGCAACGTCAAACCTAATAGAGGGGTATACATAACATATAATATTATGTGACAATAGCAAGCTTAAAAAAATTAAGACATGCATAAAACTTTGGATTTAAGGTATGAGTCTATAGCTCACTGACCAAAAAGAGGACACGAGTGATAGACAGACCAGCACGAGAATAGAAATGTAGGCTCTTAGGTTAAAGGGTAATTACTATTTCAGATATTTAATGCAGAGCCACAGGATATGCCGTCAATTTCTGATAGACGCAGATTCCATCTCTTGGACCTCAAACTATATCTAGAACAAGACGTCTGACCACTCCTCAACTGGATGTGGCAGCCAGAGGTGGTTGGGTGTATGGAGAGAACCGAGAGGGCTGTTCTATGCTGTTTCCATAATTCTCATTCACTTGTATGGGAGTTACAAAAATAGTCCCAGCCACCTAAAGCTGTCCCATCCAAGTCACATGTATTTGAGTGGTCCTGTTCTAGAGATTTAAGAGGTGGGACCCACATCTATTAGACATTTATGACAGAATATGGCAGAATGCACATGGCCGTGAGCGGTCCGTGGCATCCCGGCCTGGCATCCTGCTGACAGCAGGAGCGCACGGCGTCATTGGTTGCTATGACGCCGTGCACTTCATGCCGCCGCTGCACTACAGTGATACACTCGTATAGATCATACAAGTGTATTACTGTAGTGCAGCGGTGGCATAAAGCGCACAGCGTCATAGCAACCAATGACGCCGTGCGCTCCTGCTGTCAGCAGGATGCCAGGCCGGGACACCACGGACCGCTCACGGCCGTGTGCATTTGGCCATATTCTGTCATAAATGTCTGAGAAGGAAATACCTCTTAAGCATCTGTTTTCAGACAATTTTGCATACAGAATGTGATACAGCATATAGGACAGGCAAAAACTATCCTTTTCAGCATGATACCAGGCACAGTATTTAACCCCTAGAGAACACTCTTGCAGGTGCTTTTACTGGGGGGGGGGGGGTTTATCATGGCAACGGAATCAGAGGATACACTATATGGGCAAACGAATTAGGACACGCCTCTTAATAATCAATTTCAGGTGTTTCATTCAGTTCTATTGCCACAAGTGTATACAGTCCAGCCCCTATCCATGCAGTCTGCCTTCACAAACATTTGTGAAAGAAATGGAAGATCTGAAGAGCTCACTGAATGCCAGTGTGGTACTGTAATAAGATGCTACGATAGCAACGAGTCAGTTAGGAAACGTCTTCCCTCTACGATCCACAATCCTCTGTGAGTGGTATTATTGCAAAGTGGAAGTGGTTAGGAACCACAGCAATTCAGCCACGCAGTATTATAGAGAAGGGTCAATGAGTGCTGATATGAAGCTGACAATCAGGGTGATATTCAGCAATGTGATCCATCAGATATAAGATGAATGTTATATTGTTGATTTTAAAGGTTGCTTTACATGTCCAGATAATCAAGCAAATTATCGGGAATGGATGTTAATGTGAACACTCGTTCCCGACAATCTGCCCATGTAAAGGTGCAGCAGATCACCTGATGAACAAACGTAACACTCGTTCATCGGGTGATCCTGTCGTTCAGGCAGGCACCTAATTTATCATTTGTAGATTACTGCCCAAAAATAATGCAGCTGCATGCGGATGAATGATAGCAATCGCCATCCCTCGTCCTCATACCGTGGAGGTGATCACTGCATGTAAATGCAGTGGTCTCCTTCACTGAACGAGCAGCCGACTGTTAGGAAGGAACCGTTCTTTTCCAACAATCTGCTGCTCATTGGTACCTGCAAATCCACCTTAAGACAGCATTGATGGAGTTTTAACTAGATGACACAAACAGCTCAGCACAGTGACACAAATCTGATTCAGCCATAGGTGATCCTGTGAATGTAGATTTTTCATAATGCAATATGACTGCAGCTGCTGTACACAGCAAAACATCCCATTGACTGTACCAAATTAGGAATGACTACACTATTATTCCTTTGTACTCCCTACTGGATGAAACATACATAGTAATAAATCATTCTGCACATTATTTCAATCGTTATATCCACAGTATTAAAGGAAAAAGTGACCTGAGCAGCAGTGGCGGATACACCGTCCTCACACTGACAACTGAAGAGCCATTGAAATCTCTGAATTTAGAAACATCTCTTCACTCCGTCATCTGATCCAAGTCTGTCCTGCCAGGTGGCGGGAGACAGATTGCTTTCATTTCTAAATGCAATTATACTTTATTATGTTTTATTTCCCCTATCCTCTGAGGATACGCTCATAACCTCATATCCTCTCTCACATCCACGTGGGCCATACTCAGCTCTGTTTGCTTTGTCTTCCTGACAACAGGCCAGTTTAATTAAAATCTAATTTGTTGCCTGTGACAACTAGTCGCAGACATTTCACTCATGTATCCATGCTTAGCTCATTATCTGGAGCAATGGCTTGGCATTAGGTTTTAGGCTGGTTAAAGGTATCCCTCTAAAAAGCCAGGCCTCAGTCTCTGCTGTGCCTGGACCAAGTTGGTGTTACTGAATGGAATAATTGTAACGCAATTCCCTGTCACTAGACATTCAGGATTTGTTGAATGAGAAGTACACTCTGTTGAGAGAAATCCATTAATATGACTTAAACAGGCCTTGCTGCGAGTGAATCTTATTTCAAGTGTGGCCTTGTGACTGAATGTCTCCTGCTCCGTAACATCACCGACTGCCAAAAGTCTGCAGGTCATTACATACATTATTCTAAGTCCCTTACCAAAAGGCCTGTTAGCTGCATTATTACAACCCTGTAACTATGGGGGAGATTTATCAAAACTTGTGTAAAGTAACCAATCGGATTCTACCATTCATTTTCAGAATCAGAGGTCCTTCATTTTCCAAAGGACCTCTGAAAGATGAAAAGTGGAATCTGATAGGTTGCTATGGGCAACTAAGACAGTTTTCCTTTACACCGGTTTTGATAAGGCCGAATGCACACGGCCGTTTTTTCACAGCCGTGAGCAGTCCGTGGAACTACGGGCTGGATTCCTGCTGAGAGCAGGAGCGCACGGCATCATTGGTTGCTATGACGCCGTGCGCTCCCTGCTGCCGCCACAGTACAGTAATACACTGGTATAGATCACACCAGTGTATTACTGTATTGCGGCGGCAGCAGGGAGCGCACAGCGTCATAGCAACCGATGACGCCGTGCGCTTCTGCTCTCAGCAGGAATCCAGCCCGTGGTTCCACGGACCGCTCACGGCTGTGAAAAACGGCCATGTGCATTTGGCCTAAATCTTCATCTATGTGTGGTTTCCTTTTCTGACACTAGCAGGGTTACCAACGTCTATTCATTGTTCTCTAGGCCCCCAGCTTTGTCTTATCTTCCACGTACTGGTCTTCCAAAGATTTGTCTAATGCATTCATAAAGGAGACATTTTGCTGAAAGTGAATGAATGCCAACTATGATGCAAACACGGACTAGTACATGTTAAAGGATGTCCATTACATCTTCACAATCATTCAGGTGCCTAGAGGACATGGACAGAGCACCGTGACTGGGGCAGGGGTTTGTACCTTGTTTGGTGGAGATGAAGTAGTCAGGGGTGCAGTCATGTGGTTTAGGTGATTTTGAGAGGTGTATAAACAGGAGCACAAAGTTTCTTAAATTATTTATTTGTATCTTTAATTACCTTGAAAATTGAGCGCAGGACCATGACCCATCATCACCAGAACAGTGAGGCCACTGAAGTTTCTTACAGTGTATTGCTGAGCAGGCAGTGATCATTGAAGATCATTGCCTCCTGATCATTGCCTGTTTGGCAGAGGTGAGAGCGGCAATTACCTCCACTATGGGGACAAGGGATCACTACTGCAATCGCTTTCACCATTCAGATTCATTGTTTCTAGACAGCAGATTCTGTTTCCACAGCACAATCTGCTGCCCAGAAACAACGATTTTGGTAAAATTACCAGATGTTTATTCAGTTACATATTTATTCCCAGAGAATTCTTGTACAGTCACTCAGAATTGAGAAAGCTCGTTGGATGAACGAGTGAAACGTTTTCAAGAAATCTACAGTACGTCCAGTTGCCTTGATTGCCTATTCTTTACCGTGACCTGGATAAATGAGAATCTTCACAGACAATGATTTTGGTAACTGCATAAACGATTGTTTCACCTAATGAAGAAGCGATTGTTTGTTCATTAAGTGAACAGCAGCCCTTGTTATACAGGCCACTTATAGGGGACAAGCATTCATACGAATGTTCATTTATAATAATATACCCGATAATAATCCCATTTAAAGGCACCTTTAGAGAATATAACCTCAATGAAGAAAATTTTCACACAGAAACTGAATGAACTGTCATAATAGCGTAAAAGAAAAATATCATTAGGTACATACTGTACAGTACACAGATTCCTTTGTCAATTATTTTATTAAATAAAAATTATTACATTTATTCAATTCTAGCATATAGAATATATGTGATATACTCTAGGTTATCTAATAATTGCTGCTTTAATATTTATGCTGTCATAATTAACATTTCCATCTGACTCATGAACCACTCAGCATCTGCCCACCCAGATGAAAAGGAACAGGAAAAGGGTGACATGCCCTTTCTGCCTTTGAGAGGAGGTTTTTTTTTATTCACTGGGCCTCAGAAGGCCTCGGGGCCTCACGCTCCATTAAAATCTGACAGAATATGCAGAGTAAGTGGCAGTAGCCTGCCGTATCAACCAAAACAGTTGTATGAAATCCAAACAAAATTAGGCATTCTTAATTTTACAACTGACAGGTTTGATGGCTTAGAAGACTGACAGGTAATTATATATGTAACATACATATTACTATAAGAATGACTTCATATGACCATATTTCTAACTGCTGCATATTAGATATCCACACCAAGATTCACAGACATCATATATTTAGTTTTCTTACTCATCACCAAGCAATGTTTTAAGAAAGAACTCAATTATTTAATGGGGTTGTCCAGGGGTGGATTGGGAACTTAAAGTGGCCCTGGCAAAAATACTAAAAGTGGCCTTGTTTTGTAGTCGGGCCCAAACTGGAAAGCAGGGCCAGCAATACCATATTGTGGCACATTATACAACCCCAACAGAGCCAAATACCACAGTCCATCCCAAAATTCTGCCATCAGCACAAAATACATCCCAAAAAACTTCCTCTGGCCGGCCGTGAGGAGGGCCCAGGTGGCCACCTGGGCATCGGCCCACCAGGGAATTTCCCTGTAAGGTCTATGGACAAATCGGTCCCTGGGGTTGTCTCATGAGATACCCTCTTCTGGGTGATCAGCTGATTACTGTGGGTCCAAGTGAAGAGCAGATATATTAGATGATGGAGGTAATTTTTTATTTTTCTATCCATATTTTTACCTTTTTAGGCTACTTTCACACTTGCGTTCGGGGTTCCGCTTGTGAGCTCCGTTTGAAGGCTCTCACAAGTGGCCCCGAACGCATCCGTCCAGCCCTAATGCATTCTGAGTGGATGCAGATCCGCTCAGAATGCCTCAGTCTGGCACCGTTTGTCCTCCGCTCTGCTCAGCAGGTGGACACCCGAACGCCTGGCCGTGCGGAGCCAAACGGATCCGTCCAGACTTACAATGTAAGTCAATGGTGACGGATCCGTTTGAAGTTGACACAATATGGCTCAATTTCAAACTCACCCGTCCCCCATTGACTTTCAATATAAAGTCTGGGCGGATCCGTCTGAAATATAATGCAGACGGATCCGTTCTAAACGGATCCCATCGTTTGCATTATAGGAGCGGATCCGTCTGTGCAGACACCAGACGGATCCACTCCAAACGCAAGTGTGAAAGTAGCCTTATCTATTTCCTGTGGCTTATATATCACCTACAGTTTCCACACACACATATACATTAACACATAATGAATTAATAGGAAGCCAAATAACCTATCTGGACTACGTGGAGGAAACACACGCAAGATGAATATGCAGACTCCATGCAGAAGTTGCCCTTGGTTGGATTTGGACTGTATACTGAAATAATGCTGTAATGTTTTGTCCATGGATGATCATTTTTTATCAATATATCAATATAGGAGGCATGGTCTTTCCAAAGTTTATCTACTGCTATAGTATGGCGTTACGAAGGGCCACACTTGATGGCTGTTCCACACACATCTTATGCTGGATGTCAGTTGTATGAAGAGATGTATGCCTTCTTTTTTTATCTCATCAGTCATCAGCTTATGCCCACCAAACACTTAAAATGTAATCTCTGTGCAAATGTTGTCTTTGGTTGGCTTTGAACTTGAAGCCCAAGTGACAGTGTTAACCATTGAATGGGTAAGGGAATTTTCATTTTTGATTGATGTTGCTGTTTATACAGTGTAATTTGTATTAAATATTCATATATATTTAGAGCATATTTACAATAAATTATAAAGCACACAAACTCATGTTGTAAGAACTTTTCAGCTGATAACGGATTCAATTTGTATTCATAAATGATACTGTCTATGGCCTATACCTTCTTTATGTGTAAGAGATAGTCTCAATTTATGTCAATTGCAAAGTTTGCAGTTTAATGATGTTTTAGGTGAAGGAACAAACCTAAAGCACAGAAGCTTCCAGTTACACATCTCCTCTCTGTAGGCTGAATTCCCTGGCCATAATGCTGAGAAATAAACATCCACACAACATGTGACTGCACAGTGTATATGAACGCCAAGCTTTCCTGGGGCTGTCAGTACAGCTGCACATGTTCATGTGACATTACTGCAGAATCTGTCAGCTTCTCTAACAGCACATTGGGTAGTAGCTCCAGTGAGAGCAGAGGCATGTGCAGCTTCTGGAATACTGCTGTCTGCTGTATACAATCCTTTGAAGGTAAAAACACACGAGCAACAAATAAAATAGACTTAACAACAAAGTGAAATAAAATATATACATGATACCAAATTCATAATGTAAGTATATAGATACAATCACATCACAACCTTACATAGTTACTGTAAGATCCTCACCTGCTTTGCACTCCAGGGGAACCAAGAGGGGTCCTCGTGGAGTTGCAGGACAGGTTATGCGTGTCTCTGATGCACCAGCGCTGACCCCTTTGCGAGCCAGTGCGGAGATGCGTTTGCGTGGACATCGGAGGGGAGGACCGTCGGAGTCCCGGGGACAGAGTGGCCAGGCGAGTGACAAGACGCCGCGGCCAGGGTTGTCTCCGGTGTCTCCTGCGACTTCCGTTTCCGCATCTGGGTCCACGTGCTCGCATACTCGCGCTGAGTCAATCATGCGTCCGTGCGTACGCACGAGGGCAGGTTCGCAAAGGGATACGCGGTCGCGAGTACGCGCTTCTTATGCACTTCGTCGACCAGTGGCGCATATTATACTGACTCACAAGAGCAAAGTGGATTAGAGAGCCAGCCATGGGTTAATCAACTTGTGATTGCCTTAGGCCTTGTACTCAGGTGCAGGGCAATTTGTTCACTTATGGTAGTGGACACTTGGCACCCTGGGATTGGTCAGCAGGCATTTAAAAGGAGGTCTCTCAGGGTGATCAGTGCCCACTGTTATTTTCCCTCAACCAGGTATAGGTCACAACTCCTAGGAACTTTGTCCTTTACAGCGGACCCAAGATCTGAAGTGACTCGACTGCCAAGTGCACAGCATCATTCAGCACTGGTTGGGACTATTCCTGGAATCTCCTTGCCTGGTTTTTTGTTATTATTCCTTGTTACCAGCAAGTATCCTGGACGTTTATGTTTCTGGTGAATAAACACCTTTTTGCTTTCATCACTGGTCTGTTTGTTGGTGCCTTGCATTACAGTTACATAGTTAATATGGTTGAAAAAAGGCATAAGTCCATCAAGTTCAACCAAGGGATAGGTGGGGATGTGAATCCCACAAGGAAACAAAACTAAGATTTCTACACATTTTCATAAGCATAAATGTTATTTACTTTTACGAATTCATCTAAACCCTTTTTAAAACTGTCCACTGTTCCTGCTGTGACCACGTCCTGAGGAAGTCTATTCCACAGCTTCTGAGGGCATTTTACATGGAACAGTTTTTCACCGTATTTTTCGTATGGCCCATTTATATATTTGTATAGGTTAATCATGTTCCCCCTAAGACTAAATAAATTCAATTCTTTTAATCTTTGTTTCATAACTGAGACCCTCCGTGCCCCTTATCAGTTTAGTCGCTCTCATCTATACTTTTTCCAGCTGTAGATCGTCCTTTTCTATGGACTGGTGCCCAGAACTGAACTGTATATTCTAGATGAGGCCGCACCAACCCTTTGTAAAGTGGTAATATTACATCCCTGTCCCGCGAGTCCATGCCTCGTTTAATGCATGACAATATCCTGGTGGCCTTAGAAGCAGCTGATTGACATTGTATGCTGTTACTTGATCTACCATCTACAAGGACACCCAAATCCTCCTCTATAAGTGACCGCCCCAGTGTTACATCACCTAGGATATATGAAGCATGGAGATTATTACTACCAAGATGCATAACTTTACATTTATCCACATGGAACCTCATTTGCCAAGTTGATGCCCAATCACTAAGGCTACTTTCACATTTGCGTTCGGGGCTCCGCTTGTGAGTTCCGTTTGAAGGCTCTCACAAGCGGCCCCGAACGGATCCGTCCAGCCCTAATGCATTCTGAGTGGATGCGGATCCGCTCAGAATGCATCAGTCTGGCACCGTTTGTCCTCCGCTCCGCTCAGCAGGTGGACACCCGAACACTGCTTGCAGGCAAACGGATCCGTCCAGACTTACAATGTAAGTCAATGGGGACGGATCCGTTTGAAGTTGACACAGTATGGCTCAATTTATATATTTTTTTTTTTGTTCATGGTAATGAACGGATCTAAGCGTTTGCATTATAGGTGCGGATCCGTCTGTGCAGACACCAGGCGGATCCGCTCCGAACACAAGTGTGAAAGTAGCCTTAGAGTGTTCAAGTCAGCTACATAGCTTAGTGTCATCTGAAAAAATAGAAATGGTGCTATTAATCCCGTCCTCAATATCATTAATAAATAAATTAAATTATAGAGAACCCAGCACTGAACCTTGGGGTACACCACTTATAACCTGGGACCATTCTGAATAGGAATCATTGACCACAACTCTCTGGACACGGACCTTCAACCAGTTTTCAATCCAATTACAAACTATACTTTCCAAGCCTATAGACCTTACTTTACCTATAAATTGTCTATGAGGGACAGTATCAACAGCCTTTGCAAAATCCAGAAACACTACATCCACAGCTGCCACTCTGTCCAAGCTACTACTCACCTCCTCATAAAAAGAAATCAGGTTAGTCTGACAACTTCTGTCCTTGGTAAACCCATGTTGGTTATCACTTAGAATATTATTTACAGTCCCATACTCCTGTATATTGTCCCTTAAGAGTCCTTCAAACATTTTTCCCACAACAGAAGTTAAACTAACTGGTCTATAATTACCAGTGAAGGACCTAGATAATTTTTTTTATATGGGCACAACACATTTGCCTTGCGCCAATCACTTGGCACTGTACCAGTGCCTACAGAATCTTTAAAAATTATAAACAGGTGCACAGCAATGACTGAACTGAGCTCTTTAAGCACTCTTGGGTGTAATCCATCTGGACCCGGAGCCTTGTTCACATTTACCTTAGTACAGAGCCTACAGAAGTCTATGGGGTGCCTATGGTGCCATTGTACAGAACTGCAGGATATTTATGTCTCTGTACAAAATTCTAAGCATTATATATGACCCGCAAATACTAGAACCAGAAGGAAACAGGTATAATGAATGGTACATATATAGATGGAACATAGTACTCATCCTCTTGTCTAAGGCTTCTCTGATTTCCAAAACTTTTTCTTATTTTTCCCTCTTTAACCACCCGCATAATTTTTCTTTTATCATTGTTATAATATTTTAAATGAACCAAAGTATTACTTTAATGTATTGTGACCCACAACTTAATTGTGTTTTTTGGATCTTGCTTTGTCCATCTGTCCAGCACCTGGAAGTGTGAGCTCATCCCACACAACAAAGATGTGAACAGACCCCCCAGAAGAGGGTGAGCAGGGCAATAGGGGAAGCTGGAGACAAGGGAAATACAGTATAATCAGGGCATTAATCCAAAGAACAGTACATTAGTCCAAAAAGTCACTGTCCCTGGTCTTCAGCATCTGCCTGTTGTTTAGACAGGGAGTGTGTGGGAGCCATGTAAACATGGGACACACTGAGCTAAACAGGATGCAAGAGACATATTGTGTCTCTCAGTCCTATAGGGATAATACACCCCCAGTGTCAGAAGGGTAAGTGCATCCTCTAATACTTTGTATACTTTGATTCTTAAGATAAGAGTAAACATTTTATTAGTGCATTACAAGCAGCTGTACTGAACAACAATGCCCCCAAACTAATGTCATCACTCTATTGTATACTTCTAATGTACTGTATCCTCTCCTCCTCAGCACATAAGAAATGTATTAGGCAGTTGTGTGTACATACACATTATATAACCCTCAATTTGTCAATGAAGTGATTAACAATTTAAACAGAAGAATTGGATATGTCATACATCATGAGTACATAAAATAAGCCAGACGCAAAAGGCAGCTAATATGAAAAACTGACAGTAATTGTATATGGATGGGACTGTCCCATCTCAAATGACAATGTTACTTCTGTCTCCCACTAGTATAACAATTCTACAATGCATCTTAACTTTCTTACATCCTAGTGTAAAAAATGTTGGCTTCAAATCAACGACAGATTAGATCGCAAAGTCCTCAAAGCCGCGACTCCTTACAGCTGTGATTCCCTGTGTATACTGGCAGCTCTGTGAAAAAATAACTCCCCACCCTGGAAGATCAAGGAGGAGAGTCATCCCCTTGTATCCTGTGCTCCTGCTGTACAGGATAACGGAAGAGTCTTCCATAGGAAAACGCTGAACAGTATTGTGTTTGGATGTTCCCACTTGTAATGGTGTTGCCTGCCGAGCACTCTGCATGCTATCCCTCTCCCATTTCACCATGTCCTCCTGAAACCTTACAACATACTGTATACCTGCATGAATTATTTCCGCCTGGTAATAAACTAGTCTTAGGGTAACCAACCCAAACTGCATTAGAAGCACTGCAATTTATTGCTGACAGAACAAGGATTATTACTAATGTAGACACAAATCGCTGCATTTTCTGAAAGGTCGTCTTAAACAACAGGTACGGTTTAATGCTCTGCTATATCCCCATTAAGAAAAGGGTAAATTAAATATGAGTTAAAGATTGAAATTGTTAGATGCCCCTGAGAGGGTCCTACTCAAAAACAACAATATCTGCCTCCTAAAATTGCCAACTAGGGGCTATAAACTATATATGGCGTAGGCCGGGTTCTCTGCGTTGTGAACTACAACACTCTGTTCCTGCCACTGTATCTGGCATATATGCAGGACACCAGCCGGACCCCTGCTGGATCCCATCATAGTGAATGGGAATGCCAGCTATGCCGGACACAGTGAACTCCGCCAGACTGCCAGAGTTCACAACGCAAATATGAATGCGGCCCTATAGGTGATGAGGTAATGTGGTGCAACAAGTAAATTAGAATTTAATGCAAGTGCACATTGTAGGTAAATGGCATTTTAGTGGGTACACATAGTATATTTGTCTACTACTTAACCCCTTTAGGACACAGCCTTATTTCACCTTAAGGACCAGTCCATTTTTTTGCAAATCTGACCAGTGTCACTTTAAGTGGTGATAACTTTAAAACACTTTGACATATCCAGGCCATTCTGAGATTGTTTTTTCGTCACATATTGTACTTCATGACACTGGTAAAATGAAGTTAAAAAAAAAAACATTTATAAAAAAATACAAAATTTACCCAAAAATTTAAAAAAATGCAAATTTCCAAGTTTCAATTTCTCTACTTCTATAATACATAGTAATACCTTCAAAATAGTTATTGCTTTACATTCCCCATATGTCTACTTCATGTTTGGATCATTTTGGGAATGATATTTAATTTTTTGGGGATTTTACAAGGCTTAGAAGTTTAGAAGCAAATCTTGAACTTTTTCTGAAATTTTCAAAAATCCAATTTTTAGGGACCAGTTCAGGTCTGAAGTCACTTTGCGAGGCTTACATAATAGATACCACCCAAAAATGACCCCATCCTAGAAACTATACCCCCTAAGGTATTCAAAACGGATTTTACAAACTTTATTAACCCTTTAGGTGTTCCACAAGAATTAATGGAAAATAGAGATACAATTTCAAAATTTCACTGTTTTGCCAGATTTTCCATTTTAATATTTGTTTTACTTTTACAAAGCAAGGGTTAACAGCCAAACAAACCTCTATATTTATGGCCCTGATTCTGTAGTTTGCAGAAACACCCCATATGTGGTCGTAAACTACTGTACGGGCACACGGCAGGGCGCAGAAGGAAAGGAATGCCATACGGTTTTTGGAAGGCAGATTTAGCTGGACTGTTTTTATTTACACCATGTCCCATTTGAAGCCCCCCTGATGCAACCCTAGAGTAGAAACGCCATAAAAGTGACCCCATCTAAGAAACTACACCCCTCAAGGTATTCAAAACTGATTTTACAAACGCCGTTAACCCTTTAGGTGTTCCACAAGAGTTATTGGCAAATGGAGATGAAATTTCAGAATCAACATTTTTGGGCAAATTTTCAATTTTAATCAATTTTTTACAGTAACAAAGCAAGGGTTAACAGCCAAACAAAACTCAATATTTATTGCCCTGATTCTGAAGTTTACAGAAACACCTTATATGTGGTCGTAAAATGCTGTACGGGCACATAGTAGGGCGCAGAAGGAAAGGAATGCCATACGGTTTTTGGAAGCAGAGTTTGCTGGACAGTTTTTTTTTACACCATGTCCCATTTGAAGCCCCTCTGATGCACCCCTAGAGTAGAAACTCCAAAAAAAGTAACCCCATTTTAGAAACTACGGGATAGGGTGGCAGTTTTGTTGGTACTAGTTTAGGGTACATATGATTTTTGGTTGTGAGGCAAGGTAACAAGAAATTCCTGTTTGGCATCGTTTTTATTTTTTGTTATTTACAACATTCATCTGACAGGTTAGGTCATGTGGTATTTTTATAGACCAGGTTGTCACGGATGCGGCGATACCTAATATGTATACTTTTTTTATTTATGTAAGTTTTAAACAATGATTTCTTTTTTTAAACAAAAAAAATCATGTTTTAGTGTTTCCATAGTCTGAGAGACATAATTTTTTCAGTTTTTGGGCGATTACCTTGGGTAGGGTAAAATTTTTGCGGGATGAGATGACGGTGTAATTGGCACTATTTTGGGGTGCGTGTGACTTTTTGATCACTTGCTATTACACTTTTTGTGATGTAAGGTGACAAAAAATAGTTTATTTAGCACAGTTTTTATTTTACATTTTTTACGGTGTTAATCTGAGTGGTTAGGTCATGTGATATTTTTATAGAGCCGGTCGATACAGACGCGGCGATACATAATATGTATACTTTTTATTTATTTATGTAAGTTTTACACAATAACAGCTTATTTAAAACAAAAAAAAATGATGTTTTAGTGTCTCCATTTAGTGTCACCATGTTTTAGTGTCTCCATATTTTTTTATTTTTTGGGAGATTGTCTCAGGTAGGGGCTAATTTTTTGCGGGATGAGGTGGATTGGTACTATTTTGGTGTGCAAACGCCTTTTTGATCGCTTGCTGTTGTACTTTTTGTGATGTAAGGTGACAAAAAAATTGTTTATTTAGCACAGTTTTTATTTTTTACAGCGTTCATCAGAGGGGTTAGGTCATGTGACATGTTTATAGAGCCGGTCGATACGGACGCGGTGATACCTAATATGTATACTTTTTTTTTTCCCTATTTTGTTTTTTCCTTTATTTGGGGAAAATTAAGTTTTTGTTTATTTTTACTTTATTTTACTAATCCCTTTACAATGCATTCCAATACTTCTGTATTGGAATGCATTGGCTGTATGAGTAATACAGTGAGTATTACTCATACAGCTTCCGGCCTGTGAGATCCAGGGGGCTGGATCTCACAGGCTCGTCACCGGAAGGCAGCGCGATGCCTTCCTTAGGCATCGCGCTGCCTTCCATGCCATCGGGTCACCCCTACAGTCGCATGGGGACCCGAAGGCACCGCCGCCAGCCGTTGCAACCGCAGGTAAAAGCTGCAAACTGCAGGTCTGAATTGACCTGCGGTTTGCGGCGATCGCCGACACGGGGGGGTCACAGGACCCCCCCCGCGCGCATTTAGCGGCGGTGACCAGAAATTCACATGACGTACCGGTATGTCATGAGTCCTTAAGTACCAGGACAACATGCCGTACCGGTACGTCATGTGTCCTAAAGAGGTTAAAGTGGTTATAAGAAACTAGGGCTCCTATCCATCTCTATCTGTAATATCAGGCATAAACAGGGGTGTGGCTGTGTCATGGTCTTACCTTCTTGCTGTTCTCCTTCGTTTGACATGTGCTGGCGGCCATCTTGGTTTCTGGGTTTCTTGTAGCCTCCCACCCTGCGGCTTCTCCTTCCCACTGGGAGGAGCTGGATGCCTAGCTCATATATATAGGAGGTCTGTGGCTTCCATTCCTTGCTTGGTCCTCCTGTGTTCACATGCTTCTAAGACTGCTGCTGCTTCTGGTTCCTGATCCTGGCTTCGTCTGACTACCCTGCTGGTTCCTGATCCAGGCTTCGTCTGACTACCCTGCTGGTTCCTGATCCAGGCTTCGTCTGACTACCCTTCTGGTTCCTGATCTCTGGCTTCGCAAGACCCTGCTTCGGTTAGCCGTCCGTTTGGACTTTTGCCTTACAGCTTGATTTTCAATAAAGCCTTCTATTTCCACTTATCTCTTGTTGTACGTCTGGTTCATGGTTCCATGACATTAGGACCAAGCCATGAATTCTGACGGTACAGGGCCATCCTCGCTACCTACGCTGGTTGCCAGACTTGATCAGCAGGATCACCTGTTGGGTCGGTTCGCTGTGGCGTTGCAAACCCTGCTTGAACGCACGGCTCATTTAGCTTCCGCTGCCGATGGGTCGGTTGTCGCTCCTGGGCCCGCTCCTACTGCCGCTCCGGTTGTTGCGCCAGAGTCTACCCCGACACCTGTTGCTGCGCCTGCGGTGTTTCGGGGTATGACCGGTTCTGCCCCCCTTCCACAGCTCTTTGGGGGAGAGCCAACTCAGTGCCGAGGTTTCCTTAACCAGGTGGGCATTTATTTCGAGTTGCTGCCACATGCCTTTCCTACTGAGAGATCAAAGGTGGGCTTCTTGATCTCGCTGCTCTCGGACAAGGCCTTGGCCTGGGCCAGCCCTTTATGGGAGAACAACAATCCGGTGGTTGCCGAGTTTTCCGGTTTTGTTGCTTCTCTTCGGAAGGTATTCGATGTGCCGGCTCGTGCTGCCTCTGCTGCGAAGCTCCTTATGTCCATCAGACAGGGTTCACGATCCGTAGCTGAATACGCCATTGAGTTTCGTACCCTGGCAGCAGAGGTGGGCTGGAATAATGAGGCTCTGGTCGCTGCTTTCTCTCATGGTCTCTCGGATGCCTTGAAGGATGAGGTTGCAGCTAAGGACCTACCAGTGGAGCTCGAGTCTCTTATTTCTTTCCTGATTTTGATTGACACCAGACTCAGGGAGAGACCTTCCTTTAAGGAGAGCCTGCGGAGGTCTTCTAACAGATTGGCGCCTACGTTTGCTGTCCCACCCGTGCCTCCCTCTCCTCCCACGCCTTCTGGGGATGACTTGTCTGGGGGTGAACCCATGCAGCTGGGGTTTGCTCGCCTGTCCGAGGGGGAGAGGGCACTCCGGAGACGCGAGGGCCGATGCATGTACTGTGGTCTCAGTGGGCATTTTCGGTTGGCATGCCCGAACCGTCCGGGAAACGCTCGCACCTGAGATCCTGTCGGGGGCAGATCTTGGGTGGAGTCTCCTCGTCCCCGGTTTCCCGTGTTGACAAACCACTGATTACTGTTGTCCTCTCCTTGGTCGGGGGCTCGGTGACGACCCAGGCGTTGGTGGACTCTGGTGCTGGTGGTTTGTTCATTGATAGTGTGTTCGCTGCCGCCAATTCCATTCCTCTGCAGCCTCGAGGTTCCCCACTGGCTCTTGAGGCGATAGACGGCAGACCCCTTCTGCCGCCACACGTGACTCATGAGACCTTTCCAGTGGGGATGGCCATTGGTGCCGTTCACAGAGAGTCGGTCTGTCTCCAGGTTATTTCGTCTCCACACTACTCGGTGGTCTTGGGGTACCCCTGGCTCCAGAAGCATAATCCGACTTTCGATTGGAGATCGGCCGAGATCCTCTCGTGGTCACCGCAGTGTGGGGCTAGTTGCATCCATGGGTCCGTCAAGTTGCTGTGTACTTCCTCGGACTCTCTGTTGCCTCCTGAATACGAGGAGTACCGGGATGTATTCGATAAGGTGCGTGCGGTTGCCCTACCTCCGCACCGCCCATACGATTGTGCCATAGAGTTACAATCTGGTGCCGTTCCTCCTCGTGGCAAAGTCTATCCACTGTCGGTAGCGGAGAATGAGGCCATGGAGGAGTATGTGAGGGAGGCGCTTTCACGCGGACACATTCGCAAATCCTCATCCCTGGCAGGGGCTGGATTTTTCTTTGTGAAAAAGAAGGGCGGTGAGTTGAGGCCTTGCATCGATTACAGGGGTCTCAATCGCATCACGATCAAGAACGCTTACCCGATACCCTTGATTTCCGAGCTGTTCGATCGCCTCAAAGGGGCCACGGTCTTTACCAAACTCGACCTGAGGGCGGCATATAACCTGGTAAGGATCAAGGCGGGCGATGAGTGGAAGACCGCGTTTAACACCAGGACCGGTCATTATTAATCCTTGGTTATGCCCTTTGGGTTGTGCAATGCGCCCGCAGTCTTCCAGGAATTCATCAACGATGTTTTCCGTGACCTGTTGCAGCAGTGTGTGGTGGTCTATTTGGATGACATCTTGGTATATTCTGAATCCATGGAGGCCCACATTCTGGATGTCAGACGAGTGTTGCAACGGTTACGAGAGAACAAGCTGTTCGGTAAGCTTGAGAAATGCGAATTTCACCGATCCCAGGTAACCTTCTTAGGTTACATCATTTCCGCTGAGGGGTTCTCCATGGATCCTGAGAAGGTTTCGGCTGTCTTACAGTGGCCCCAGCCCAGTGGTCTTCGTGCCCTGCAGCGCTTTTTGGGCTTCGCCAATTATTATCGGAAGTTCATCAGGGACTTTTCCATGCTAGCCAAGCCTCTCACGGATCTGACCAGGAAGGGCAGTAATCCCCAGGTCTGGCCGCTCGAGGCCATCCGAGCTTTTGAGGCTCTAAAGTCCGCCTTTGTTTCGGCTCCGATTCTGTCGCATCCCAACCCTGGGTTGCCTTTTGTCCTCGAGGTGGACGCGTCTGAGACGGGAGTAGGCGCCCTTCTGTCTCAGCGTAGAACACCAGAGGGTCCTCTGCTTCCTTGTGGGTTTTACTCCCGGAAACTGTCTTCCGCGGAGTGCAACTATCAGATTGGTGACAGGGAGTTATTGGCCATCGTGCAGGCCCTTAAAGAATGGAGGCACTTGCTCGAGGGCTCGGTGGTTCCGGTTCTCATCCTGACGGACCACAAGAATCTGACCTACCTCTCTGAGGCCAAGAGATTGACACCACGTCAGGCCAGATGGGCTCTGTTCTTGTCACGTTTTAATTACGTGGTCTCCTACCTACCCGGTTCCAAGAACATCAGAGCGGATGCCTTATCACGGCAGTACTCCGAGCTGTCCGGGGAGGAGTCGATTCCGACTTCGGTCATACCTCCGAATCAGATCCTGGCCGCCATTCGCACCAGCCTGACCTCTCCCCTGGGTGAGCAGATTTTGGCGGCTCAGTCTGGTGCTCCCTCTGGGAGACCCAACGGCAGATGTTTTGTGCCTGAGGAGTTGCGCACTCGTTTGTTGCGAACCTACCATAACTCCAAGGCCGCGGGGCATCCTGGAAAGAATCAGCTGTCCTGGGCTGTTTCACGTCTGTTCTGGTGGCCTTCTCTACGTTCCGACATCGCCGCATATGTAGCGGCATGCTCCGTTTGTGCCCAGAGTAAGTCCCCTCGGCACCGTCCGTTGGGCCTTTTGCAACCCATAGCCACCGGGGAGCGTCCATGGTCACACCTGGGGATGGATTTCATTGTGGACCTCCCTGCATCCCGAGGCCATACGGTCATTCTCATGATTGTGGATCGGTTTTCCAAAATGTGCCACTGTGTTCCTCTCAAGAAGTTACCCTCTGCACAAGAGTTGGCCACGATTTTTGCCAGGGAGGTCTTCCGGTTGCACGGTTTGCCCAAGGCGATTGTGTCGGATCGGGGGAGTCAGTTTGTGTCCAGGTTCTGGCGCTCCTTTTGCTCCTAGTTGGGGATTCATCTCTCTTTCTCCTCGGCCTACCACCCTCAGTCCAATGGGGCCGCAGAACGATCCAATCAGGCCTTGGAGCAATTCCTTCGTTGCTATGTCTCCGATCACCAAGACAATTGGGTTGACCTCCTGCCTTGGGCTGAGTTTGCCAGGAACACGGCGGTGAACTCTTCCTCTGGGACGTCTCGCCTCGTCCGGTCCAAGTGGGCAACCGTGAGGAGTATGAGGTGAGCAATATCCTGGACTCACGCCTGGTCCGCGGTCGGGTGCAGTTTTTGGTCCATTGGCGTGGTTATGGTCCAGAGGAGCGTTCCTGGGTTCCCTCCGCAGATGTCCATGCTCCTGCCTTGCTCCGAGCCTTCCACGCACGCTTCCCTCAGAAACCGTTCTTTACTCCGCGGAGGAGGGGCCCTTGAGGGGGAGGTACTGTCATGGTCTTACCTTCTTGCTGTTCTCCTTCGTTTGACATGTGCTGGCGGCCATCTTGGTTTCTGGGTTTCTTGTAGCCTCCCACCCTGCGGCTTCTCCTTCCCACTGGGAGGAGCTGGATGCCTAGCTCATATATATAGGAGGTCTGTGGCTTCCATTCCTTGCTTGGTCCTCCTGTGTTCACATGCTTCTAAGACTGCTGCTGCTTCTGGTTCCTGATCCTGGCTTCGTCTGACTACCCTGCTGGTTCCTGATCCAGGCTTCGTCTGACTACCCTGCTGGTTCCTGATCCAGGCTTCGTCTGACTACCCTTCTGGTTCCTGATCTCTGGCTTCGCAAGACCCTGCTTCGGTTTAGCCATCCGTTTGGACTTTTGCCTTACAGCTTGATTTTCAATAAAGCCTTCTATTTCCACTTATCTCTTGTTGTACGTCTGGTTCATGGTTCCATGACAGGCTGGTCCAAAAATATATATATATATATATATTTTTAAGGAGGTCTAAAAATAAAACAATGGCAACAATTCACAGCACACTTGTTCAGACAGGTTCATGCACAAGAAACAGATTTTATATGGCTTGAATGATCTTAGCATGTTCACTTCATATCTACTGTATAAAGGTATCTCTATTAGGGGAGTTTCCTGAAATAAAATTATACTGATTTACTGATTACTTTCTAGTGATTGACAAACTAGGCTTACATCTCGCTCAACAGACCAGGCACTCAATTCTGCCCGACAGTGGGCTCAATGAACAACTCTTCAATGCCAAATCAGAGGGTGCTACTCTCAAAGATATAAGCTCCGGAGGTAGGTTGTTATGACCAGTGATGCTAGATCACTGAGTTTGTGGTAGCTGGAGTTTGGGTCCGGGATTTAGAAGTGACTGAAGAGCTTGGATGGGAAGGTCACTATTATACTCCATCCCGTGTGTTCCTACCTCAACCAGGTGGAAAACTAATTAAAAGGCACGTTGCCAGAGAGCCGTGTGTGTGTTGGTCTGAGAGGAAGACCCATGGACAAGACCACTATGCAAAGTGGAATCTCTAGGCATTTTTTGTTACTTCTATGAACAGTTTTTTTCTTTGCTAAAGCAAGCCTGTATCGTTTTGCTGTGTATGCCCAATAGAGATGTCCTGAACTATTCGCCGGCGAACATAGCTTGTTCGCGTTCGCTGCGGCGGGCTAACATATGCAATGTTTGGTCCGCCCCTATTCATCATCATTGAATAAACTTTGACCCTGTACCTCACAGTCAGCAGACACATTCCAGCCAATCAGCAGCAGACCCTCCCTCCCAGACCCTCCCACCTCCTGGACAGCATCCATTTTAGATTCATTTGGAAGCTGCATTCTTAGTGAGAGGAGGGACAATGCTGCTGATTTAATAGGGAAATCGATAGCTAGGCTAGTGTATTCAGTTTCCACTCCAGTCCTGAAAGACTCATCTATTATCTGCTGTAAGGACAGCACCCCAAAAAGCCCTTTTTAGTGCTAGAACATCAGTCTGCCTTTTTTTTTTTTTTTTCCTGTGTAATCAAATTGCAGTTGCCTGCCAGCATGTGTGTCAGGCTCACAGCCCTGCAACTGCATAGTGTCACCAGCACAACTCATATCTGGTGTCACTTTCGATTACATTTAAAGAAAAACAAATATTTTGACTATGAATAACTAGCAGTCAGTTCCACACACGTGTTTGTGTGTCTAAGGCCCAGTGCAGTGCATAGTGTCACTTCAGCACCATTCATATCTGGTGTCACATTCGATTACATTTAAAGAAAAACAACAATTTTGACTGTGAATAACTAGCAGTCAGTTGCACACACGTGTTTGTGTGTCTAAGGCCCAGTGCCAGTGCATAGTGTCACTTCAGTGCCATTCATATCTGGTGTCACAGTAGCTTGCACGCATAGTACAACTTAACTAATGTAAAAACAATGACAGGCAGAGGCAGGCCACCCCGCAGGGGCCGTGGTGCTGTGATTCCCTTTGGTCCTAGAATAATGCCCAGTGTTCAGAGGCCATGTACCCTGAACTCGAAAAGTTCTGAGGACATAGTTGACTGGCTAACACAGAACACCCAATCGTCTACAGCTTCCGCTCAGAACCTTGGACGCACCATTCTCCTCCATCTCAGCTTCGGGCACCTCTCAAGTTACCACTCGGCCGCCTGCCGCCACCACCAACACTAGCACCACAGCCGCTTCACTTGATCTGTCAGAGGAGTTATTTACACATCAGTTGTAAGAAATGAGTGATGCGCAACCATTATTGCCAGAGGATGTAGATAACAGGGAAGTCAGGCAGCATTACACAGATGGATGTATGGTGTGATGATGATGATGTTGTACCCGCTGCTGCTTCCTTTGCTGAGTTGTCAGATACAAGTGAAGCGGTTGATGATGACGATGTGTCTGTGGATGTCACGTGGGTGCCCGCTCGAAGAGAAGAAGAACAGGGGGAAAGTTCAGATGGGGAGACAGAGAGAAGGAGGAGACGAGTTGGAAGCTGGGGGAGGTCGTCGCAAGGAGCTAGTGGCACAGTCAGACAGCATGTATCGGCACCCGGGGTCAGCCAGACAGCACGCCAATCAACGCATGCTGTTGCCACCACCAGAATGCCGTCATTGCAAAGCTCAGCAGTGTGGCATTCTTTTTGTGTGTCTGCCTCTGATAACAGCGATGCCATTTGAAACCTGCGCCAAAAGAAACTGAGTCGTGGGAAGTCCAACACCCAACTAGGTACAACTGCTTTGCGAAGGCACATGATCTCACATCACAAACGCCTATGAGATCAACACATGAGTAAAAGCAGCACACAAACTCAAAGCCACCATCCTCCTCCTGGTCCAGCATCTTCAGCCATGTCAACCACTGCCAAGGACATGTTTGAGCGTAAGAAGCCAATGTCACAAATTCCCCCCTTTGCCCGGCATCTGACAACTGGCTTGTCTAAACTCTTAGCCCGCCAGCTTTTACCATACAAGCTGGTGGAGTCTGAGGCCTTCAAAAAATTTGTAGCTATTGGGACACCGCAGTGGAAGGTACCCGGCCGAAATTTCTTTGCACAAAAGGCAATTCCCAACCTGTAATCGATTGTGCAAAAGGAAGTCATGGCATGTCTGGCACACAGTGTCGGGGCAAGGGTCCATCTGACCACTGATACCTGGTCTGCAAAGCACGGTCATGGTAGGTATATCACCTACACTGCGAATTGGGTAAACCTGCTCACGGCTGCCAAG
Organism: Bufo gargarizans; assembly: GCF_014858855.1. NCBI lineage: Eukaryota > Metazoa > Chordata > Amphibia > Anura > Bufonidae > Bufo > Bufo gargarizans. The sequence goes on from NC_058088.1 coordinate 121,170,943, forward strand.
CATGGAATGCGTGGCTCTGCAGAGGAGTTGGAGACACCGCCACGACTTGCAGGCAGGCCTGATGCCACCTCCTCTACTCCTCCTAGTCCATCCTCTTCCATTTACTCCTCGGCTGAGTCCTCTTCTGCTGCTGCGTCTTTCTCCACATAAACGGCACTGGGGAGCTGGGGGGGGGGAATTGGCTTTGAGGAGGAGGAGAAAGACCAACCACAACAGGCATCCCAGGGTGCTCGTTGTCACCTATCTGGTACCCGTGGTGTTGTACGGGGCTGGGGGGAAGAACATACCTTCAGTGAGATCACTGAGGACGAGAAACGGGACCCGAGTAGCTCGGCATCCAACCTTGTGCAAATGGGGTCTTTCATGCTGTCGTGCCTGTTGAGGGACCCTCGTATAAAAAGGCTGAAGGAGAACGATCTGTACTGGGTGGCCACGCTACTAGACCCCCGGTATAAGCAGAAAGTGCCTGAAATGTTACCGAATTACCGGAAGTCAGAAAGGATGCAGCAGTTCCAAAATAAATTAAAAAGTATGCTTTACACAGCCCTACGGGGTCCACCATCAGAGAACGACTCGACCGACAGGTAGCAGACTACCTCACCTTAACTGCAGATATCGACACTCTGAGGAGCGATGAACCCCTTGACTGGGTGTGCAGGCTTGACCTGTGGCCTGAGCTATCGCAATTTGCTATAGAAATTCTGGCCTGCCCCGCTTCAAGTGTCCTGTCAGAAAGGACCTTTAGGAGGTATTTTCACTGAGAAGAGAAGTGGCCTAGGTCAAAAAAGTCTAGATTACCTCACCTTTATTAAGATGAATGAGGGATGGATCCCAAAAGGACTGACAGTGGGCGATACATTCGACTAAAAAAGGCCTGATTACTGAGATGAGCTGCCTTGGGCTAAAAATGGTCCACACGTTGCCGTATTTTATCTCTGAATGCCGGATGACTTGCGTGACTTATCCGCCACCAACTAGGGTTCAAGCCGCAATGTTTTAGGCCACTTTCTGCCTGGGAAACATCAATTTTTCTGGCCGCTGCTACAGTAGCGGCTGCAACAATACCTAATTTTTCAGGCATGTGTACATGCCTAATTTTTCTGGCCTCTGGTGCTGCACTGTGGCTGCAAAAACCAAACAAAAAAAAGCCACATACTTGTGTCAATTCCCCTTCGTGATCGTTACCTTGTTGTGGTGAAGGGGCTTGCATATCACAATGAAGCGACCACCTCTATGAGTGTGTTGGCAATGGCAATGTTGGCACACCCCAGATGATAAGGTCGTTGCTTCATTGTGAACAGACCAAAAGCGATCGGCTGGACAATTTTGCATAGAAAAATCATTAATTTTCTTTGTGATCATCTAAGGTGATCATTAAAGCCTACTAGGCTAACAATGGGACCACACTGCAGAATCATTGTTTTCTGGGTCACTTAACTGTCACTGAACTACCTCAGCACGACCATAGGCTTTGAAAAAAAACCATCGCCTGCAATCTCCCAAACGTGCGCACGAGCACAGTCATCACTACACCAAGATTGACACATAGAGGTATAAAATTTATGTCATGAGTGTGTCAACTATTGACAACTCTTTGCGGTTGTCTAAAATCTATTCCATACACGTCCCCTGATAGGGGACATAACAAGAATTAAACTGATAGGAATAGTACTACTTAACACACCTTTTAATAATAATAATACTAGTGAATGTAACAGGGATTAAACTGATAGGAATAGTACTACTTAACACACCACACATATTGGGATTGCACAGTACATTACACAGCGCAGTGCCCCAAATTGGAATCTCCCGGTTCCTAAAATCGATTCCATATACACGTCCCCTGATAGGGGACGTAACAGGAATTAAACTGATATGAATAGTACTACTTAACACACCACTCATATCTGGTGGCACATTAGATTGCACGCGCAGTGCCCCAAATTGGAAGTAGGAGGACCGACCAAGCATTTTTTTCCATCTCCCAGTTCCTAAAATCGATTCCATATACACGTCCCCTGATAGAGGATGTAACAGGGATTAAACTGATAGGAATAGTACTACTTAACACACCTTATAATAATAATAATAATAATAATAATAATAATAATAATACTAGTGGACATAACAGGGATTAAACTGATAAGAATAGTACTACTTAACACACCACTCCTATCTGGTGGCACAGTATATTGCACGCGCAGTGCCCCAAATTGGAAGTAGAAGGATCAACCAAGCATCTTTTTCCATCTCCCGGTTCCTAAAATCTAATCCATACACATCCCCTGATAGGGGACGTAACAGGGATTAAACTGATAGGAATAATAGTACTTAACACACCTTATAATAATGCAGAGAGAGGCAATGCAGAGAGAGAAGTCTGAAGAAGAGGAGTCAGAGGAGGAAGGTGGAAGACCAAACACAGCAGGCGTCCCAGGGGGCTTGTTGTCACCTTTCGGGGACCCTTGGTGTTGTACGTGGCTTGGTGGAGGAAGAGACCTTCAATGACATCAATGAGGACAAGGAACGGGACATGGCTAGCTTGGTATCCAACCTTGTGCAAATGGGGAGTTTGCGGTTGTGCAAATGGACTGTTTGCGGTGGGTTAAACCGGGAGTTTGGTCTGTCATAGTTTAGTCTGTCACTGTGAAGCGGGTGTAACCGTTACACTACCTGATCGATACAACATCATACCTTATATTTTAAAGCACGTTATTCCAAACAATTTAGGACTGTTAGGTGATTTATACCCTTTATGGATTAAAACCCGACTCTGCGTCAACTACGTAATTTTTCATGGGAGTTTTGCCATGGATCCCCCTCCGGCATGCCACAGTCCAGGTGTTAGTCCCCTTGAAACAACCTTTCCATCATTATTGTGGCCAGAAAGAGTCCCTGTGGGTTTTAAAATTCGCCTGCCTATTGAAGTCAATGGTGGTTCGCCCGGTTCGCCCGTTCGCGAACATTTGCGGGAACTCGCGTTCGCCGTTCACAAACAGAAAATTTTATGTTTTGTGACATCTCTAATGCCCAATAAACCCTGGAAAAAGAGACTGTCTGAATGGTCCCGTCTCACAATATATATATGTATATATATATATATATATATATATATATACAGTACAGACCAAAAGTTTGGACACACCTTCTCATTCAAAGAGTTTTCTTTATTTTCATGACTATGAAAATTGTAGATTCACACTGAAGGCATCAAAACTATGAATTAACACACGTGGAATTATATACATAACAAAAAAGTGTGAAACAACTGAAAATATGTCATATTCTAGGTTCTTCAAAGTAGCCACCTTTTGCTTTGATTACTGCTTTGCACACTCTTGGCATTCTCTTGATGAGCTTCAAGAGGTAGTCACCTGAAATGGTCTTCCAACAGTCTTGAAGGAGTTCCCAGAGATGCTTAGCACTTGTTGGCTCTTTTGCCTTCACTCTGCGGTCCAGCTCACCCCAAACCATCTCGATTGGGTTCAGGTCCGGTGACTGTGGAGGCCAGGTCATCTAGCGCAGCACTCCATCACTCTCCTTCATGGTCAAATAGCCCTTACACAGCCTGGAGGTGTGTTTGGGGTCATTGTCCTGTTGAAAAATAAATGATAGTCCAACTAAACGCAAATCGGATGGAATAGCATGCCGCTGCAAGATGCTGTGGTAGCCATGCTGCCTTCAATTTTGAATAAATCCCCAACAGTGTCACCAGCAAAGCACCCCCACACCATCACACCTCCTCCTCCATGCTTCACGGTGGGAACCAGGCATGTAGAGTCCATCCGTTCACCTTTTCTGCGTCGCACAAAGACGCAGGTTGGAACCAAAGATCTCAAATTTTGACTCGTCAGACCAAAGCACAGATTTCAACTGGTCTAATGTCCATTCCTTGTGTTCTTTAGCCCAAACAAGTCTCTTCTGCTTGTTGCCTGTCCTTAGCAGTGGTTTCCTAGCAGATATTCTACCATGAAAGCCTGATTCACACAGTCTCCTCTTAACAGTTGTTCTAGAGATGTGTCTGCTGCTAGAACTCTGTGTGGCATTGACCTGGTCTCTAATCTGAGCTGCTGTTAACCTGCGATTTCTGAGGCTGGTGACTCGGATTAACTTATCCTCCGCAGCAGAGGTGACTCTTGGTCTTCCTTTCCTGGGGCGGTCCGCATGTGAGCCAGTTTCTTTGTAGCGCTTGATGGTTTTTGTGACTGCACTTGGGGACACTTTCAAAGTTTTCCCAATTTTTTTTCGGACTCTTTTTTCATTTCTTAAAATAATGATGGTTTTTCTTTTTTTTCACTCGTTTTTCTTTACTTAGCTGCTTTTTTCTTGCCATAATACAAATTCTAACAGTCTATTCAGTAGGACTATCAGCTGTGTATCCACCTGACTTCTCCACAACGCAACTGGTGGTCCCAACCCCATTTATAAGGCAAGAAATCCCACTTATTAAACCTGGCAGGGCACACCTGTGAAGTGAAAACCATTTCAGGTGACTACCTCTTGAAGCTCATCAAGAGAATGCCAAGAGTGTGCAAAGCAGTAATCAAAGCAAAATGTGGCTACTTTGAAGAACCTAGAATATGACATATTTTCAGTTGTTTCATACTTTTTTGATAAGTATATAATTCCACATGTGTTAATTCATAGTTTTGATGCCTTCAGTGTGAATCTACAATTTTCAGAGTCATGAAAATAAAGAAAACTCTTTGAATGAGAAGGTGTGTCCAAACTTTTGGTCTGTACTGTGTATATATATATATATATATATATATATATATCCCAGAAAATCCACAGCACTTCCTTTAGAAAAACGTGTAGTTTTATTCACCAATAGCAACGTTTCGGTTTACACACTGGAACCTATTTCAAGCAGTGATACAAAAAGGGAGTGCACACAGCATATATATAGCATATTCAGTGTCAATTATTCAATAAACATAATTAAGTGAAAATATTATAAAATTCATAAAAGCATACATCAAAATCCAATTGTACATGATTCAAAACCCATGTGAAACCCACATATAACAGATAAGTGGCATAGATAAATGCATCCTCAAAAATACATATACATAAGAGACTGTAAGTCATATTTTATACTAATTAGGCCACTCATTAAAACCCAGGTGATACAATAAATAAAATCACTAAAAACAATAGTTGAGCATTTGTAACCTGATTCGGATCCGAGCGACACATGGAGATCTGGCGTGGTGTGGAGACAACTGCGCCTGCGCAACGCTGCTTCCACAATCCTTCCGGTGTGAGCAGTCTTCTATGAGCGAATGTGTCACCTGATCAGCAGGTCAGATGACCGGAATGCTAGAATCACATGGGGCATGTTTGTACACGTTGCTATAGAAGCCATTACATGACTTAGGTCCTGCACTTTCTAAAGATTAATTCGCAGGATCTATGTTTCCATTTATTTGAAAGGAAAATAAAGATAACCTCTATCACCCTAATGTAGTAATCTTTTTCCACATCTGTAGCTCCAGGATAATGAAAAAAATACATCCCATAATAAGCGAACATTAGTATTGACTAACAAAGTAAGTGGCAGATTAAATTCCTGCATCTGTGGGGTCATCAACATCTGCTGACATCTGTTAATGCCACCAGTTGCATCCAAAGGCAGCACCAGCCACACTGCATTTGCCCTCAAACACAGAGTCTTGCCATGCCCACCAGCCCTCCACCACAGCAGAGTAAAACTGTATCAACAGAGATGATTGCCCCCCCTAAGCTGCTCCAAGTAATACTTAAGGCGACTATAGGATAACCCCATCCTTCACTGTCAAAAAAGGGGGACCATTAGGAATATGCAGGGCTCCCATTCCTAGGGGCTCCAGCATTCTCTGTATCCCATTGGTTTGCCCTACTGATCATCTGCCACTCACCTATGTCAAGATAAAGGTACAAGATGTACCAGACTAAATCCAAGAACTACCACTGAGGAGAGAGAACAAATATAAAGAGAGAGGTAACCCCATGTTAATGATTAATCTCTTATCCATAATTCTCAATCTGCATTTATTCTCCATGATTATCTAGCGTCCTCATGTGTAGCACGGATCCGAACCAATTCCTCTTATTTTCCAAATGCTCAAAAGTGAGACCATTAGAAACAAATCAATCGCACCCCACATATAACTAGCAGTTTGACATAGCAGGATTAAAGTCACACACACTGGAGACACCATCTAAGTACAAATCCAAGGTCTGAATTCAACATTCAATCCCAACGGTTTTAAGGTATTCAGTTTCATAATCCAAAGAATTTCTCTTTTTTTAACATTTAGCCTCTATTCCCACCTCTTCGTGACAATAGGACATGATCAATGAGCATCCATTTTATATCTGTCTCACCATGACCCATTTCTATACAGTGTTTCGATACCGATAAATCCATCCGCTTCTTGGTGTAGCGGTGCTGGTTAAAGTTTACCAAATAAATATTTTGGTGCAAAATATCCCCAGTTGTTCCACAGGAATCAGTAGTAGATAACGTTATCAAGAGTTAATCCATTGTCTGCAGCTCAGTTCTTGCCTTTCAGAAAGAAAGACGTTCTCAGCAGGTGGCAGGGAACAGATAAACAAAGCCATGTCCCAGACAATGGTATGTGAGGAAAATCCAAAATCCACAATTGCTGAATACAATCTTCATATTTTCCAAGAAACACAAGGCTTACAGAGAGAAGCAGTTATTTATGGACTACAGGACATGCATGGTGTGGGGCTTCTGTACATGTGACTCTGTGCCTGTGTTTCCTTGCAGCTAAAAACCCTACAATTATGCTTAATCTATGCTCCTCCTTCATCATTTCAGGATGCCAAAGCCTCATTTTTGTGGATCGTGAACATACTCCAGCTTCGTTATGGCCATTATGAAGAAATAAATACTAGAAACCATCCCTGTGCTGGCATACATGTATTATTTGGACAGTGGACATTATGCTGTAGACATCATGAAGGGTTTTGTAGAAAAGTCAAATTTTTTAAATGTGCTCTTTTTGACTTGTAAAAATCTTTCCTGAGAGAATAGCACAACGTGATTCAGTTCTGTACAATTCTCCTGCTTTGGGTTGAAGGGCAACATGTTGATTATTCCTTTGTGACTAATAAAAAACAGTAAAAGTTGCTACTTCCTCTCTGAATTTGAACATGGCTTACAAAACACAAACCAATTACTGTTTAGGATAATAAACTGCTGCTGATTCCAGAGGTGCCAAGCAGCTATTACTTTGCCAAGGCCATTGTTGCTGGCTGCGGTCTCTTTAGAGATTGAAAGGACGGGTCCTTAATAGATAGCATGTCATCCAAAGATGTGCAGGTTCCATGGTCATGACTGATACAGGGCAAATTGTTTACCTTCAGATCTCTGGAATGGTTAGAGGAGGGTGGTAGAGTTTTCTGTTACACAGACTGGAAAGATATTTGAAGTGGGGCAAACACACATTCGTGTTCAGCTGGTACCGTAAGGATATGTGGTCCTTGTAATGACATATGTGGATGGTTCATTACTGGGCAGATCATTAGTTGAAGCTTCTTGTTACTGATTTAGTGGGATCAAAAAGAAAAATGTGAACCTGCAAATGATCATATAGTAAGAAATCATGGTGGTAGTTGGAAAAAAGACACAGATTCAGAATCTTTTTGTACTCACTTTAATTTCCCTGAGTACCAGTAAGCCCACAAAGAGCCTGTGCGATGTATGCTAATGCTTCCTGAGTAGTGTTAATTGAGCACCAAAGTGCTTGGGTGTTCGGGTGCTCAGGTCGAACACCTCAGGATGCTCAGGTTAGCATGGGGAGGAAGTCTGGCGCAGCACTATGAAGTGCCTTTTGCACTGTGGCATTAGAAGAATTTTGATATCTCTAACTTTTTAGTCTAACCAGACGGTCTATTTCTCTGTAATTCCTCTAGCGCTGTTCTATGGAAACAGTAGGTTTAAAGAGCACACCAAATGCTTGAAAATAACTTCTTTATAACATCAAGTTTTCTTCATTTAACACTGCCGCCTCCGCAGCAGATAGTCCATGTACAAAACACGTGGTGTATAAAGATTCCTAAAACGGCGGTATGCATAAGATGGTGGTTCAACTGTTCAATCTTGTCATTCAACATTAAATGGTGGATATATTTCTCTTTTCAGTATCTATACTCTCACTTTAAGTTATTTAAGCACTTTATGAGCTCTCTGAAAGGTATATCTGAGGTTAACCAATAGTTCACTTGCTGAATTTGGTCGCAATTTGCAGTATGCAGTTAGCAGTAACAAATTTGCAGATTGGTTTAGTATGATCTGGTATGGTTGTATGCAATTTGGATTGCAATATGGTATTAGAATTTGGATTGTGAACTTTGTAGTTTGCAATTGGTGTAACTGTAAGTAAACACACATATAACTGGTTCTGTATACAGTTCTAATCACTATATTAACAGTAGGAACATTATATAACTGTTTTAAATACCTATTTTGGCCTCTCTGCTTCCATAAAGCATAGCTCTTAGTGGAGTGAATGTCTGTTCAGCTTCTCTCCTCTGCTGTAATGATTCTAGCAGCTCCTGCTAGGGGAATTTCCCACACAGACTGTGTGTGAGGCTGGCTGTGATTGGTCAAAACTCTTGCTATATGTGAGACTGGCTGTGATTAGTCAAAACTCCTGCCCAGCAACAACAGTTTAACTCTATGCTTTTTGTTGTGCTGCTTACATTATATAATGAATCGTAAAGGCATATTATCTTTTCTGCTTCTCTGAACACAATATATAACAGTTTTATGACATCCAAACATGGTCACTGTAAATAACTCTGCTTTTGTCTTTATCACACAAACATAAGAACTGTATTAAGGTTATTGGCAGGTTTAGCTGTATAAACATATAAGCTATATTAGCAACCTAGGACAGGTCTTAGCTGGCCAGCTACAATGTCTGGATACATCTTGGACTACCAGGTCGCTGCTGGGAACAATGTTGTCCGAGTAGTACGCCACTTTTAGAGACTGATATATACAATAATACGCATGAAACCGAAGATAAAATCAATTTTAGAGGAAAAATTGTTAGGAAACATTATTTCCTCTATATTTACTTGTATATAGTGCAAATGCTGCCAAAAATTACAAGGAAGAGGCACTCCGATACAACCTGTATATCACATAATGTAGGGCCTCATTCACATTGTGGTACAATTGTTCAGGTAGTGGGACTCCTACACTCATAAAGCCTATGCACTATGCAAGTGAAAGGGCTTTCAAAAATTACAAGTAACCGGCACTCCAATACACCCTTTATTACACATAAAGGAGGGCATCATATACCCTTTAAGAATTAAGATTGATGGCCTGCTGGTGACCCTCAATACCACATCATCATCTAGCCCAGGGATAGATGTTTTTTGCTTTCTCTCCAGGATTTATAGATGTGCACTGGAACCCAACGAATTGTGGTAGGACATATGGTTCCTAATTTGGTGGCGCTGAGCACCTGATTTAGTGCCGCCAAGCACTTGTTATTGCCTACTACATCTATGCTTTTAGCTTAACTTTAATAATTTAATAAATTTTCATTTTGAGGGATATCTTTTCCATTCACACGTCCGCAAAATGGGTCCGCATTCCATTTCCATTTTCCATTTTCAATGGGGCCGGAATGTGCTATCCGCATCCACATTTGCGGATCCGCACTTCCGCACCCGTGCTTCCGTTTCCGCCAAAAAATAGAACATTGCAGACAAGATTAGGCATTTTCTATTATAGTGCCGGCGATGTGCGGCCCGCAAATTGCGGAATGCACATTGCCGTTGTCTGTGTTTTGCGGATCCGCAAAACACTTACGGACGTGTGAATGGACCCTCATAGTAACATTATTAAAGGTTACGTTTTATCTTTATGTATATTCTAATGGATTGCCTTCCTTTTACAATGTTATAATATACTTTCTATGTTAGAAGTATATTATAGTGCATTTGTATTGTGCGGCAGTTGTGTGCAGTTCTGCTTCGATACTGCAGCAATATAGAGGGACAAGCATTATTGGAAAAAATAATTTCTACTGGTGTGATATACCAGTCGCCCCCCCAAAAAAACTGATTGAAGCGGGGTGTTATATACCAATATACTTTATATTGCATTTGGGTACTGTATAGTTCATTTTCGCATGTGCGTACGCAAAAATTATATTGCCGATATTTCACATTGAAAAAAATAATGAATGGAGATCGCAAATTCTAATAATACATCTGGTATGTCACTGTCCATATTGTGGGACTATTTGTGCACTTCTAGTAATTATTTCTTGGCTGTAAATATGAGCTTAAGGTTTTTCAGGTTCGCCTGCCGGCAGATGTTCGTCCATCACTACTGGTCACAAGTTCATCAACATAGTCAAATCGATGTACCTCTAGAGAATTATCTAATGAAGGACACGATCACTATAGTGCCAGGATTAGCAGAGAGCACGCAGAGTAATACATGATACAGTCAGGTCCATAAATATTGGGACATTGACACAATTGTAGCATTTTTGGCTCTATACACCACAACAATGGATTTGAAATGAAAAGAACAAGATGTGCTTTGACTGCAGACTGTCAGCTTTAATTTGAAAGTATTTACATCCAAATCATGTGAACGGTGTAGGAATTACAACAGTTTGCATATGTGCCTCCCACTTGTTAAGGAACCAAAAGTAATGGGACGATTGGCTTCTCAGCTGTTCCATGGCCAGGTGTGTGCTATTCCCTCATTATCCCAATTACAATTAGAGCATAAAAGGTCCAGAGTTCATTTCAAGTGTGCTATTTGCATTTGGAATCTGTTGCTGTCAACTCTCGAGATGAGATCCAAAGAGCTGTCACTATCAGTGTAGCAAGCCATCATCAGGCTGAAAAAACAAAACAAGCCCATCAGAGAGATAGCTAAAACATTAGGCGTGGCCAAAACAACTGTTTGGAACATTTTCAAAAAGAAGGAATGCACCGGTGAGCTCAGCAACACCAAAAGGACCAGAAGACCACGGAAAACAACTGTGGTAGATGACCGAAGAATTCTTTCACTGGTGAAGAAAACACCCTTTACAACAGTTGGCCAGATCAAGAACACTCTCCAGGAGGTAGGTGTATGTGTGTCAAAGTAAACAATCAAGAGAAGACTTCACCAGAGTGAATACAGAGGGTTTACCACCAAATGTAAACCATTGGTGAGACTCAAAAACAGGAAGGCCAGAAGGAAATGAACTGCTTATGATCCTAGGCATACAACCTCATCATTGAAGCATGGTGGTGGTAGTGTCATGGCATGGGCATGTATAGCTGCCAATGGAACTGGTTCTCTTGTATTTATTGATGATGTGACTGCTGACAAAAGCAGCAGGATGAATTCTGAAGTGTTTCGGGCAATATTATCTGCTCATATTCAGCCAAATGCTTCAGAACTCATTGGACGGTGCTTCACAGTGCAGATGGATAATGACCCAAAGCATACTGCAAAAGCAACCAAAGAGTAGGAAAGAAGTGTAATGTTATGCAATAGCCAAGTCAATTACCTGACCTGAATCCGATTGAGCAAGCATTTACTTGCTAAAGACAAAACTGAAGGGAAAATGCCCCTAGAATGAAGACAGTTGCAGTAGAGACCTGGCAGAGCATCACCGGGGATAAAACCCACCGTCTGGGGATGTCTATGCATTCCAAACTTCAGGCTGTAATTGACTGCAAAGGATCTGCAACCAAGTATTAAAAAGCGAAAGTTTGATTTATGATTATTATTCTATCCTATTACTTTTGGTTCCCTAACAAGTGGGAGGCACATATGCAAACTGTTGTAATTCCTACACCATTCACCTGATTTGGATGTAAATACCCTCACATTAAAGCTGACAGTCTGCAGTTAAAGCACATCTTGTTTGTTTCTTTTTCAAATACATTGTGGTGGTGTATAGAGCCAAAAATGTTAGAATTGTGTTGATGTCCCAATATTTATGGACCTGACTGTATATAAAGTAATGTGTATAGAATAAGGAATAATGAATAAGGTATAAGATCTTAAATGCGGCGTACATACCTCAAATTGAATGCTGCCCGGAAGAAGGGTGACGTTGCGCTAGGCTGTTTGCGCATGTCCGGTATAAGAGGCATTCGCGATAGTACGAGGTATGTATGACCTCATAGATATGTGCGCATGCGCAGTATTGCTCTGCGTGCTGTAAGTAAAACTAAAGCACGCCCATCAGAGCCAGTGACATCACCGAATACACTGCCAGACAAAAGCCTCAACCCGACAGTGTGTTGTTGTAAACAAAAGACCCCGTGCACTGCGCGATCTAGAATGCTCCGATGCTAGAATCAGGGGGGCTGCCCGGGTGAAAATATGGGTATGTCTGGGTTCAGCTCTGAACCCGGACAACCCCTCTAAGTACGGCATGTTGAAGCTTCCCCACTGCAGTGCTACACTGCTTCCAGCTACCAACTGGTGCTGCAAGAGGATAATTCTGAGGTAGAAGTGGAGGAGGAAAAGTGGGGGTTGGAACCACTAACATAGATGGTGGCGCAAACCCTGATGGAATTAGGGCCCGCAATCCTTGGCGTCGGTAGCACCTGTGCCATCCCAGGGTATGACTCGATCCCAGCCTCCACAACGTTCACCCAGTATGCCGTCAGGGAAATGTAGCATCGCTGGCCGAATGCACTTGTCCATGTGTCAGTGGTTAAGTGGACCGTCCCAGTAACTGCGTTGGTCAGGGCACGTGTGATGTTACGGGACACATGCTGGTGTAAAGCGGGCATGGCACACCTTGGGACTGCATAGCAAGGGACGACTGCCAACATCAGGCTGCGGAAGGCCTCAGCATCCACAAGCCTAAATGGCAACATTTCCAGGGCCAGTAATTTGGAAAGTCGTGCATTTAGTACTATGGCCTGTGGGTAGGTGGCTGGGTATTTGCGCTTGCGTTCAAACGCCTGGGGTAAGGACATTTGTATGCTGCGCTGAGAGACGGAAGTGGATGTGGTCACTGATGGTGCTTGCAAAGTTCCAGGTGCAGGGCGGGAGGCATCCGGGCCTGCGCCTTCGACAGGGGATTTGCCAGCACGTAACACATGGGAAGATGTGGCAGTGGTGTGACCCGCAGACACAGATTGTGGACCTAGGAGTTCGGCCCACCTATTACGATGCTTTGTTGCCATGTGGCAGATCATGCTGGTGTTGGTGAGGTTGCTAGTGTTCACACCCCTGATAATTTTTGTATGGCAAAGGCTGCAAATTACAATTCTTTTGTCGTCCGCACTTTCCTGAAAAAAGACTGCAGAACACCTACCCTTTGGCAAGGGAGATTTACGCAAGGGTGTGCTCCAGGTGTCATGGAACCATGAACCAGACGTACAACAAGAGATAAGTGGAAATAAGAAGGCTTTATTGAAAATCAAGCTGTAAGGAAAAAGTCCAAACGGATGGCTAAACCGAAGCAGGGTCTTGCGAAGCCAGAGGTCAGGAACCAGAAGGGTAGTCAGACGAAGCCTGGATCAGGAACCAGCAGGGTAGTCAGACGAAGCCAGGATCAGGAACCAGCAGGGTAGTCAGACGAAGCCAGGATCAGAAACCAGAAGCAGCAGCAGTCTTAGAAGCATGTGAACACAGGAGGACCAAGCAAGGAACTGAAGCCACAGACCTCCTATATATATGAGCTAGGCATCCAGCTCCTCCCAGTGGGAAGGAGAAGCCGCAGGGTGGGAGGCTACAAGAAACCCAGAAACCAAGATGGCCGCCAGCACATGTCAAACGAAGGAGAACAGCAAGAAGGTAAGACCATGACAGTACCTCCCCCTCAAGGGCCCCTCCTCCACGGAGTAAAGAACGGTTTCTGAGGGAAGCGTGCGTGGAAGGCTCGGAGCAAGGCAGGAGCATGGACATCTGCGGAGGGAACCCAGGAACGCTCCTCTGGACCATAACCACGCCAATGGACCAAAAACTGCACCCGACCGCGGACCAGGCGTGAGTCCAGGATATTGCTCACCTCATACTCCTCACGATTGCCCACTTGGACCGGACGAGGCCGAGGAACCGAGGAAGTGAAACGATTACACACCAGTGGCTTCAACAGGGAGACATGAAACACGTTGGAGATCCGCATGCCAGGAGGAAGCGCAAGGGCATAGGCTACCGGGTTTACCCTGCGAAGCACTCGGAAGGGACCAACAAAGCGAGGCGCCAGCTTGGGAGTGGGCACTCGAAGGTTGAGGTTGCGGGTGGACAACCATACGCAGTCTCCGACCTGGTAGGAAGGAGCGGGCGCTCGTCTGCGATCAGCCTGGAGTCTCTGGCGCTGCGCAGAGACCTCAAGGGACCTCTGGATCTGTACCCAAGAAGCACGTAGGATGGAAAGGTGATCCTCCACAGCCGGAATATCCTGGGGAGAGAATACCTCCGGTAACACGGCAGGTTGGAACCCATAATTGGCCATGAAGGGAGACGTCCCAGAGGAAGAGTTCACCGCCGTGTTCCTGGCAAACTCAGCCCAAGGCAGGAGGTCAACCCAATTGTCTTGGTGATCGGAGACATAGCAACGAAGGAATTGCTCCAAGGCCTGATTGGATCGTTCTGCGGCCCCATTGGACTGAGGGTGGTAGGCCGAGGAGAAAGAGGGATGAATCCCCAACTGGGAGCAAAAGGAGCGCCAGAACCTGGACACAAACTGACTCCCCCGATCCGACACAATCGCCTTGGGGAAACCGTGCAACCGGAAGACCTCCCTGGCAAAAATCGTGGCCAACTCTTGTGCAGAGGGTAACTTCTTGAGAGGAACACAGTGGCACATTTTGGAAAACCGATCCACAATCATGAGAATGACCGTATGGCCTCGGGATGCAGGGAGGTCCACAATGAAATCCATCCCCAGGTGTGACCATGGACGCTCCCCGGTGGCTATGGGTTGCAAAAGGCCCAACGGACGGTGCCGAGGGGACTTACTCTGGGCACAAACGGAGCATGCCGCTACATATGCGGCGATGTCGGAACGTAGAGAAGGCCACCAGAACAGACGTGAAACAGCCCAGGACAGCTGATTCTTTCCAGGATGCCCCGCGGCCTTGGAGTTATGGTAGGTTCGCAACAACCGAGTGCGCAACTCCTCAGGCACAAAACATCTGCCGTTGGGTCTCCCAGAGGGAGCACCAGATTGAGCCGCCAAAATCTGCTCACCCAGGGGAGAGGTCAGGCTGGTGCGAATGGCGGCCAGCATCTGATTCGGAGGTATGACCGAAGTCGGAATCGACTCCTCCCCGGACAGCTCGGAGTACTGCCGTGATAAGGCATCCGCTCTGATGTTCTTGGAACCGGGTAGGTAGGAGACCACGTAATTAAAACGTGACAAGAACAGAGCCCATCTGGCCTGACGTGGTGTCAATCTCTTGGCCTCAGAGAGGTAGGTCAGATTCTTGTGGTCCGTCAGGATGAGAACCGGAACCACCGAGCCCTCGAGCAAGTGCCTCCATTCTTTAAGGGCCTGCACGATGGCCAATAACTCCCTGTCACCAATCTGATAGTTGCACTCCGCGGAAGACAGTTTCCGGGAGTAAAACCCACAAGGAAGCAGAGGACCCTCTGGTGTTCTACGCTGAGACAGAAGGGCGCCTACTCCCGTCTCAGACGCGTCCACCTCGAGGACAAAAGGCAACCCAGGGTTGGGATGTGACAGAATCGGAGCCGACACAAAGGCGGACTTTAGAGCCTCAAAAGCTCGGATGGCCTCGAGCGGCCAGACCTGGGGATTACTGCCCTTCCTGGTCAGATCCGTGAGAGGCTTGGCTAGCATGGAAAAGTCCCTGATGAACTTCCGATAATAATTGGCGAAGCCCAAAAAGCGCTGCAGGGCACGAAGACCATTGGGCTGGGGCCACTGTAAGACAGTCAAAACCTTCTCAGGATCCATGGAGAACCCCTCAGCGGAAATGATGTAACCTAAGAAGGTTACCTGGGATCGGTGAAATTCGCATTTCTCAAGCTTACCGAACAGCTTGTTCTCTCGTAACCGTTGCAACACTCGTCTGACATCCAGAATGTGGGCCTCCATGGATTCAGAATATACCAAGATGTCATCCAAATAGACCACCACACACTGCTGTAACAGGTCACGGAAAACATCGTTGATGAATTCCTGGAAGACTGCGGGCGCATTGCACAACCCAAAGGGCATAACCAAGGATTCATAATGACCGGTCCTGGTGTTAAACGCGGTCTTCCACTCATCGCCCGCCTTGATCCTTACCAGGTTATATGCCGCCCTCAGGTCGAGTTTGGTAAAGACCGTGGCCCCTTTGAGGCGATCGAACAGCTCGGAAATCAAGGGTATCGGGTAAGCGTTCTTGATCGTGATGCGATTGAGACCCCTGTAATCGATGCAAGGCCTCAACTCACCGCCCTTCTTTTTCACAAAGAAAAATCCAGCCCCTGCCGGGGACGAGGATTTGCGAATGTGTCCGCGTGAAAGCGCCTCCCTCACGTACTCCTCCATGGCCTCATTCTCCGCTACCGACAGTGGATAGACTTTGCCACGAGGAGGAACGGCACCAGATTGTAACTCTATGGCACAATCGTATGGGCGGTGCGGAGGTAGGGCAACCGCACGCACCTTATCGAATACATCCCGGTACTCCTCGTATTCAGGAGGCAACAGAGAGTCCGAGGAAGTACACAGCAACTTGACAGACCCATGGATGCAACTAGCCCCACACTGCGGTGACCACGAGAGGATCTCGGCCGATCTCCAATCGAAAGTCGGATTATGCTTCTGGAGCCAGGGGTACCCCAAGACCACCGAGTAGTGTGGAGACGAAATAACCTGGAGACAGACCGACTCTCTGTGAACGGCACCAATGGCCATCCCCACTGGAAGGGTCTCATGAGTCACGTGTGGCGGCAGAAGGGGTCTGCCGTCTATCGCCTCAAGAGCCAGTGGGGAACCTCGAGGCTGCAGAGGAATGGAATTGGCGGCAGCGAACACACTATCAATGAACAAACCACCAGCACCAGAGTCCACCAACGCCTGGGTCGTCACCGAGCCCCCGACCCAGGAGAGGACAACAGTAATCAGTGGTTTGTCAACACGGGAAACCGGGGACGAGGAGACTCCACCCAAGATCTGCCCCCGACAGGATCTCAGGTGCGAGCGTTTCCCGGACGGTTCGGGCATGCCAACCGAAAATGCCCACCGAGACCACAGTACATGCATCGGCCCTCGCGTCTCTGGAGTGCCCTCTCCCCCTCGGACAGGCGAGCAAACCCCAGCTGCATGGGTTCACCCCCAGACAAGTCATCCCCAGGAGGCGTGGGAGGAGAGGGAGGCACGGGTGGGACAGCAAACGTAGGCGCCAATCTGTTAGAAGGCCTCCGCAGGCTCTCCTTAAAGGAAGGTCTCTCCCTGAGTCTGGTGTCAATCAAAATCAGGAAAGAAATAAGAGACTCGAGCTCCACTGGTAGGTCCTTAGCTGCAACCTCATCCTTCAAGGCATCCGAGAGACCATGAGAGAAAGCAGCGACCAGAGCCTCATTATTCCAGCCCACCTCTGCTGCCAGGGTACGAAACTCAATGGCGTATTCAGCTACGGATCGTGAACCCTGTCTGATGGACATAAGGAGCTTCGCAGCAGAGGCAGCACGAGCCGGCACATCGAATACCTTCCGAAGAGAAGCAACAAAACCGGAAAACTCGGCAACCACCGGATTGTTGTTCTCCCATAAAGGGCTGGCCCAGGCCAAGGCCTTGTCCGAGAGCAGCGAGATCAAGAAGCCCACCTTTGATCTCTCAGTAGGAAAGGCATGTGGCAGCAACTCAAAATAAATGCCCACCTGGTTAAAGAAACTTCGGCACTGAGTTGGCTCTCCCCCAAAGCGCTGTGGAAGGGGGGCAGAACCGGTCATACCCCGAAACACCGCAGGCGCAGCAACAGGTGTCGGGGTAGACTCTGGCGCAACAACCGGAGCGGCAGTAGGAGCGGGCCCAGGAGCGACAACCGACCCATCGGCAACGGAAGCTAAATGAGCCGTGCGTTCAAGCAGGGTTTGCAACGCCACAGCGAACCGACCCAACAGGTGATCCTGCTGATCAAGTCTGGCAACCAGCATAGGTAGCGAGGATGGCCCTGTACCGTCAGAATTCATGGCTTGGTCCTAATGTCATGGAACCATGAACCAGACGTACAACAATAGATAAGTGGAAATAAGAAGGCTTTATTGAAAATCAAGCTGTAAGGCAAAAGTCCAAACGGATGGCTAAACTGAAGCAGGGTCTTGCGAAGCCAGAGGTCAGGAACCAGAAGGGTAGTCAGACGAAGCCTGGATCAGGAACCAGCAGGGTAGTCAGACGAAGCCAGGATCAGGAACCAGCAGGGTAGTCAGACGAAGCCAGGATCAGGAACCAGAAGCAGCAGCAGTCTTAGAAGCATGTGAACACAGGAGGACCAAGCAAGGAACTGAAGCCACAGACCTCCTATATATATGAGCTAGGCATCCAGCTCCTCCCAGTGGGAAGGAGAAGCCGCAGGGTGGGAGGCTACAAGAAACCCAGAAACCAAGATGGCCGCCAGCACATGTCAAACGAAGGAGAACAGCAAGAAGGTAAGACCATGACACCAGGGAACAGTTGGGGGCCTGTTTGGTGTGTCCCGCCTTCTCCCTTTTGCCACCCCACTGCCTCTTCCAGCCTGTTGCGTTGCTGCGGATCCCTCCCCCTCTGTACTTCTGTCCTTGCTTGGCTTGTCACCTTCCCAGGTTGGGTCAATGACTTCATCGTCCAGCACCTCCTCTTCCACTTCTTCAATCTGCTCATCCTTCTGACTTGTTGACCTAACAACATTCTCAGTTATTGACAACTGCGTCTCATCCTCATTATCAACCTCTTGAGACACTAATTGCCGTTGACTTATTGGCAACTGTGTCTCATCATCATCATCCACCTCGTGAAACACTAATTGCCGTTCCCCATCATCATCTTCTTGTGACTGTGGATGCGCAAGAGTTTGGGAATCAGGGCACAAGATCTCATGTCCCTCTTGAAGCTGGCTTGTCGAGAGGCCTAAATGAAGGAATGGCGCTGAAAAGAGCTGCAAACAGGGCAGCCCAGGGCCACGGCCTCTGCGTGCACCATCAGCATCACAGCCACTTCCCTGTTTCTTACTGCTCACCTTCTTCATATTAAATTTTATAAATGCTTGAAAATGTGTCACACGTACAGTAGAGTAGGAGTTGCAAGTGTATGCACAAAAAAGATTTAAAAAGTTATTTGGGATGTGGAAATGTCACACAGGAGAAATACTGCAGATAATGTCGCTGATGTCACCAGCGGCTAATAAAAAATGACAGGGAATCTTACAGGTATTTGGGATGTGGAAACGTCACGCAGGAGATATACCGCAGATAATGTCAATGCTGTCACCAGCTGCTAATAAAAAATTACAGGGAATGTCACAGGTATTTAGGATGTTGAAACATTACACAGGAGAAATACTGCAGATAATGTCGCTGATGTCACTAGCGGCTAATAAAAAATTACAGGGACTGTTAAAGGTATTTGGGATGTGGAAACGTTACAAAGGAGATGTAGCACAGCTAATGTCACTGTCCGCAGCGGACACCGTCTACAGAAAAAGTACACTGGATGTCACAGATATTTTTGGGATGCGCACACGTTACACAGGAGATGTAGCGCAGATAATGACGCTGTCTGCAGCGGCCCAACTATTGCACGCTATTTAGCGCAGGATGCGCTAAAATAAGATATTGCTCCCACAGACAATAGTCCTTAAAAGGACTTTTGGGTGTGTAAAGTTTTAGCAATTTAGCGCAGGTTGCGCTAAAAATATATATTGCTGCTACAACACACAACAATAGTCCTTAAAAGGACTTTTGAGTCTCTGACAAGTTTTTCAAATAAAAAAAATAATAATTTCACTCCCTACACTCTTTCCCTTCCCTGACTAACAGTGAGCCGAACACGTGTCATTTCGTGCTATATACAGTCCTGATCAAAAGTTTAAGACCACTTGAAAAATGGCAAAAAATCATATTTAGCATGGCTGGATCTTAACAAGGTTCCAAGTGGAGCTTCAACATGCAACAAGAAGAAATGAGACTGAGACAAAACATTTTTTGAGCATTCAATTTAATGAAAACAACGAATGAACTGAAACAGGCAGTTTTTCAGCTGATCAAAAGTTTAGGACCACATGACTTTAAAAAGCCAAATCTGTGCGAAGATGTGGACTCATTGTCATTTTCTGTCAGGTAGTCACACGTTGTGATGGCAAAGGCAAAAAAACTCTCCCTTTTTTAACGTGGTTGGGTTGTTGAACTGCATAAGCAGGGTCGCTCACAATGCACCATCGCTGCTGAGGTGGGACGCAGTAAGACAGTCATTTGGAATTTCTTAAATTCTTAAATGATCCTGAGGGTTATGGAACAAAAAAGTCAAGTGGAAGACCCAACAAAAATTTCATCAGCACTGAGCTGGAGGATCCAATTGGCTGTCCGTCAAGACACTGGACGATCCTCGACCCAAATTAAGGCCCTTACTAGTGCTGACTGCAGCCCCATAACCATCAGACGGCATCTGAGACTGAAGGGCTTCAAAAACAAAAAACTTCTTCAAAGACCTCGTCTCCTTGAACGCCACAGAACTGCTCGTTTGGACTTTGCAAGATAGCACCAAACATGGGACATTCAAAGGTGGAAGAAAGTTTTATGTAACCTTGATGGTTTCCAACATTACTGGCATGACAAGCAGATCCCACCTGAGATGTTTTCTACGCGCCACAGTGGAGGGGGCACCATAATGGTCTGGGGTGTTTTTTCCTTCAGTGGAACAATGGAGCTTCAGGAAGTGGAGGGGCGTCAAACGGCCGCTGGCTATGTCCAGATGTTGCAGAGAGCATTCCTCATGACTGAGGGCCCTCGTCTGTGTGGTAACGACTGGGTTTTTCAACAGGACAACTCTACAGTACACAATGCCCACAGGACAAGAGACTTCTTCCAGGAGAATAACATCACTCTTTTGGCCCATCCTGCGTGTTCCCCTGATCTAAACCCAATTGAGAACCTTTGGGGATGGATGGCAAGGGAAGTTTACAAAAATGGACAACAGTTCCAGACAGTAGATGGCCTTCGTGCGGCCGTCTTCACCACTTGGAGAAATGTTCCCACTTACCTCATGGAAATACTTGCATCAAGCATGCCGAAATGAATTTTTGAAGTGATAAACAATAACGGCGAAGCTACTCATTACTGAGTTCATGTTTGGAAGTTGGATTTCTGTTTTGGGGGGTTTAGTTTTTTGGGGGGAGGTGTGGTCCTAAACTTTTGATCAGCTGAAAAACAGCCTGTTTCAGTTTATTCGTTGTTTTCATTAAATTGAATGCTCAAAAAATGTTTTGTCTCACTCTCATTTCTTCTTGTTGCATGTTGAAGCTCTACTTGGAACCTTGTTAAGATCCAGCCATGCTAAATATAATTTTTTGGGCCATTTTTCAAGTGGTCTTAAACTTTTCATCAGGACTGTAGCACCCGATGATGCATTCCGGCCAGCCAATCACTGTAATGCCAGCAGCCAACATGGCGACGGCATTACAGTGAGGGCAGTACTTACCTGAACGTTTATTGGCTGCATAGCAGCCAAGAAAAGTACGGGTGGAGACTCGAGCATTGCACTCAAGCACATTTGGTATTCGGCCAAATACCACCATGTGCCGAGCGTCGAGATGCTCGAGCTGAACTGGTGTTCGGCCGAGCATGCTCGATCAACACTAATCCTGGGGACTAATAACTTTTCATCTCATTTTATGCAGAAGACAATTAACGCCTGTATGACACATTCTGATTTTTCATTTTATAGTTACGCCCATTAGCAATCATCTGATAGTCTAAGGGACATTTTACTGTTCTGTCATAACAGGGTTATAACGGAATATAACAGAATTTAAGGATGGAATGCAAAATGGAATCCTTTTAGAGGCATTCTGTTTTGCTCTGTCCTAATACATTTCTATGGGCAAAAATAATGTTTCCATTTTATTCCGCTATGTATGATGGAAAAAAAAGTCCTGTTGACAGGACTCTGTTGTACATCGGGCAGTTCAAATCTTTTGACAGGTTAAAAAATCATTGTTTGCAGGCTACAGAACGTGGTGTCTAATAGTGTTGATCACGAATATTCGAATTGCGAATTTTAATCGCGAATATCGGCACTTCGAGAATTCGCGAATATTTCGAATATCGCAAAATATATTCGTAATTGCAAATATTCGATTTTTGTAAAAATATCAGTTCATGCGAATTTTTATGCGAAAATTTGTAAGCAAATTTTATGCAAATTTTCGCAATCAAGAAAATAATGCCTGGAGATCATGAATTCGCGAATTCTCGAATATATGACGAATATTCGCCCAAATATTCACGAAATATTGCGAATTCGAATATTGCCCCTGCCGCTCATCACTAGTGTCTAATCACGATCTTCTGCCAGCAAACAATGATTCACTATAGGGAAGAGCGATGGTATAACAATCGTTCTTCTCTGTACAGAGAAGGAGATCACTGCAGGTAATAGTGAGCAGACAATTTCCAGGAAGGAACACTTCCTCCCTGACAACCGCCTGTTATATCGCGCTGTCTAATAGAGCCTTAAGTGCTTCAGGGCACCAACACTTTATTGGTTGACAGCAGCGAATGCAAAAGAGTAAAAATTACATAGCAGTTATATGTAATTTAAATATCGCAATACAATACATGACATGACATATCCATCTACTGTATATAAGCTTTTTTTTTTACATAGTCATTTTAAATCAATGATCAGTGGGATTCCTCACCAATCACAAGGAGGAGAGTTCTGACTCCACCAAATGAAAGACATGGCAGGCAAGCGTGTGCAGTTCTTCTCCATTCATTTTCAATGGGACTATGGGAGATAGTTGGCATGGTGTGGTGTGGGAGGTAAACTCCACAATGAACACAGGAGGATGGGGGAAAGGTACTAGGCCTCAAAACTAGAGAAAGGGTGGTAGAAATGTTCATACGCTGGAACCTAGAGTCCTATCTGACCCTAAAGGGCCCTGGAAATAGTGTCAGGACAAAATATGACATGTTCCTTCCCAGCTGAAGGAACAGGAGACTCCCTCAGGCCTAATACCAAAAGATATGGGACTATGGCAAACTAGAAATAGGAAAAAAACACTTAAATCCGAAGTACGGGGACGAGCAGGAACTCAGAGGAGAACCAAACACTAGCACTTTTACAACCAGAAAGGATAGGTGAGACCAGACTAAATAGAGGAGTTGGAATGACCACTTAAGCTACACCTGAGACAAGAGGTGTGATCATAACCAGCAACAACACAGAAACAAGTCAAACCAAAGAGGCTGTCAGATCACATCACGTGCAGCCAGTCTCTTAGATCTTCTGACCACTGTCACGGGAGAGACCGTGACAATAGTTGAGAGAAACCTCACAAAGAATAAATGGAGAGACATTGCAAAGCTCCATTCATTTGGTTCAATTGGACCATACCGATCTCATGATCAGTGGGGGTCCCAGGCATCAGTTCCCCATGATCAGCTGCTTATTGTTTATTTTGTGGATAGGACCCAAACACTGGATTATTAACCAGTGCAGCAGTTTTATTGTATAGCCTAAGACACAATATCCACAAACGTTTTATATAACTGTCTGAAGATATGAAGGGTTGAACCCCTAATGAACATTCAGGAGTCACCATTTTATCTCATCAAGAAAATGTATTTTATGATTGAACCCGACCCAATGATGAATTGCTGTTGCATGAAAAATGAAATGCGTTACATGTTACATAGATGGGACCACTCGATTGACAGATGTTTTTTGCAAGATGGTTTCCAGTGTGTCTAATAGTATACAATAAGAAAGAGAAAAAAATCCAGCTCTCTCCGGTGAAAAAATGAGAAACTTTAATCCAGCAAGTTTAAAATCCATACAGGTGTACAAAAAACAGTCAATGCGTTTCAGACCTCAGAGAAATATGGGTCCTTCCTCATGACATGATAACGTTTGTCATGAGGAAGGACCCATATTTCTCTGAGGTCTGAAACGCGTTGACTGTTTTTTGTACACCTGTATGGATTTTAAACTTGCTGGATTAAAGTTTCTCATTTTTTCACCGGAGAGAGCTGGATTTTCTTCTCTTTCTTATTGTATATACCACACCCAGGAGCGGCATCCGTGCACCTCTGGTGATTCTACTATTTCAGGTGAGAGCTGCCTTACGTTTTTTTACTATGTCTAATAGTATAGGGTCCCAATGATGAGAAAACTAAATCAGTTCTACTTTACACCAGTTTGATATTGTAGATGACTCCATTTATTATTTTGGGTATAAATAATCCTAAAACGCATCATCATGCTCTTTTTTCAGTAAAAAGTAATCTAACAATATTACAATGAACAGTGTACCCTACACTTTTCTGTCTTTCTTGCCTCCCACCTTACATAAAAGTACTATGTACTATACAGTCCTCTACACACCTCTCCCTCTTTTCTCTGTGACATTGACTAAATCCAATGTTAACAGAGCTGTCATTCTGTTAAGTCTTCAAACACACATTTACAAAGAACAAGAACAATGTGCATCTTTGTTAAGACCTGTTAAAGGATCAATTTCTCAATGACACATAGTCAATGATTATGCATTCAGATACAATTTAAGCAGAGGACCTCAATATCATCCCCCTCTACAGAACGCCCTTTGCTCTTCTTCCAGCACAGCCTGTACCATGGAGAGAGGTTGTAATTTCTGCAGTAAGAGGCAGCAGTTACAAAATCATACTGTTGACCTTTCCAAACAGTGTAACACGAATGTACTAGACAATAATTAGGACACTGTTATCGAAACATTAACATAATTGGAAAAAGTGACACTGAAGCTTGTCTTATTAAGGGTACCTTCACATGCAGCAGATTTTGTTGCAGATATTTCTTTAACTGAAAATCAGTCCCATTCACCTGAATAGGGTTGTTTTGGAGACGAGCACATGGATTTCTGAATGTCCCATTCAGGTAAATGGGAACTGATTTTCAGTTAAACAAAATTTCTGCAACAAAATCTGCCACATGTAAACAAGACAAAACAACACCTACAAGAGCCGCTTATCATTAAAGGAGTATTCAGGTTGTGAGAAGTTATTCCCTATCCACAAGCTAACGCTACTTTCACACCTCCAGTTTGAATTCCGGCAGGCTGTTTCGGCAGGGAACAGCCTGCCAGTTGCGGACAGAGTGTCCGCCAGCCCATTAACTGGTCTGGTGGAGATCCGTACACACTCTGGCAGACAAGTGGAGAACCGGCCGGACACAAACTACTGCATGCTGCGGACCAGCCATGCCAGAGTTTCACACCGGATGTGTGAAAGACGCCTAAGGCATAACTATTAGACAGGTGGGAGTCCTACTGCTGGGTTCCCCACTAATCATGAGAACGGGAACCCTGTACCCCTCAGCAACCCTGAACTTAATGGAGCGGCAGGTTGGGCATGCACACTGACATTCTGTTAATCTCTATGGGAGTTCCTAGAAATATCAGAGTGCTGTACTCTAGAACTCATGTAGAGATAAATGCAGAGGCAGTGCGCATGCTTGACCTGCTGAGATTAGAGAGACTGGCAACTTGTGGGTTAAATTGACAAGTTCCCTGTGGATATTATTGTGTCTGTGTTTTGGTGAATGCCACACCCCTTGCTTCAGGTGTTACTTGTTGGTAATTTACCTTTCCCATAAGTAGCCACTTCTCACTCTTGGAGGTGTGGTTTAAAGATTTTCTTCCTGTCTTCTACTAGCTGGTCGGTTGTACTCTGTTGTGTTTCTGGAGTTGCCAGTTTTCTACTTTCGGCTAAGTCTTGTCTTTTCTTATTGTATTTGTTATATTCCCTGTTGTTTGTATCAGGGCCTGATACAGAGACTTCCATTCGTCCATCTGGGGAGGAATAGGTTGTCTCTGGTCCTAACCTCATTCCAGGGTCTTATAGGGATATAAGGGCCTAGGTATTCAGCTTATGAATACCCCCACCTTCAAGGTCTATTCATATTGATAGGTAGTTAGGGCTCGGATTAGGGTTGTTTAGGAGGTGACCTGTTCCTTCCCTAGTTTCCAAGCCCAATTACTGTTCCCCTTCCCTCCTGTTTTCATTGTGGCGTTCCCCCCCCCCCCCCCCCCCACTGATTGTGACATTATAAACTGCTGAATAACCGTCATTTTGTTGTCTGTATCTGTTCAGCCATGGATGTTATTGCTGCACTGACCGGACAGCTACAGGGGCTGTCTCTGGAGGTGGATGACCTACACACAACCGTCTCACAGATGCAGAGACCACTGTTGGCTGATTCTAGTAGTGGTTACCTGACCTGTCTTGAACCTAAAGTTGCTCTGCCGGATAGATTCTCGGGGAAGTGATAATTTTATTTGGTTTAGGGAAGTGTGCAAATGGTACTTTAAGCTGCATCCACACTCATCTGGGGACGAGAGCCAGAGAGTGGCTGGTGATTATTTCGTTGCTTAAAGGGGACACCCATACTTGGGTTTTTTCTCTGCCGACCGGATCAAAGTCTCTCCGATCAGTAGATGCATTTTTCTGAGCTTTAGGTCTCATCTATGATGACCCAGACCAAGCCTCCCTGGCCAAGACTAAATTACACGGCCTGCGGGAGAGAGTTCGGCGGAGATCTATTGTTCTGAATTTAGGAGGTGAGCTACGGATACTGAGTGGAACGATCCAGCTCTCAGTAGCAAGTTTTGTCCGGGATTATCTGAGAGGCTGAAGGACGCTTTGAGAATGAGAATCCTGAGTCTTTGGAAGCCGCTATGTCTTTGGCTGTACATATTGATAGACGCCCAAGAGAGAGATCTAAGGGCCTGCTCTCTCAGGACATTCTATTACTGTCACGCTGGACTGGATACAAGATACACAGAATACAACAAAACAAATGTTTAGCTGGGGATAAAGGTCACCTCCTGACAAATCCCAGCTCTCCCTAGACTTCTATGCCCACATTCAGACCCTGAAGGTGGGAATGAACATGTCCTCGTGCCTAGGCTGAAGATTCCCTAAAATCCCTAAGATGGTGAAAGGGCGGAAAGAGGCAGCCTGTTCCCTCAGAACCTGGAGGGGGCAGGCGTCTCTCTAACAGCCTAGACAGACAATCACAAGAAA
This sequence comes from Bufo gargarizans, assembly GCF_014858855.1. Taxonomy (NCBI): domain Eukaryota; kingdom Metazoa; phylum Chordata; class Amphibia; order Anura; family Bufonidae; genus Bufo; species Bufo gargarizans. The sequence goes on from NC_058088.1 coordinate 121,198,169, forward strand.
ACAAAACCAACTTATCTTGTACTGAGCAGGAACAGCAATCCTTCCTTCCTCTGAACAAGACAGAAGCTATAACCCGCACAGGACACTGGGAGTGGGCGTAATTTAAACTCATACCAACGACCCCACCCAGTGCACCTGAAGGGAGGCGGATATAGCTCAACTCCAAAACAATAACAAAAGGCTACACATGTGCTGCTAACCTAGCAAACCTCCGCACATCACCTGAGCAGGGCATGAAAATTACATAACGTACCGTATTCCTTTTACTCTTTTGGTGAAGAGACTCCTGAGCTTATCCCTGGGGATGAACCCATGCAATTAGGGGGAGCGACTCCTTGATCTGCTTGCAAAAGTAGAAGACGCAAGCAGGGAGTATGTTTTTGCTGTGGTAAAAGGGAACATTTTGTCACTATATGTCCAAGCATTCAGCCACAAAAAGAGAAACAAAAATCTGACTATCGGAGGTGTGAGTGGGGAGTCAGAGAATGTGCATTTGTCCTTTGCTGGTAGTTCCCGATTTCTCCTGACTGCCGAGGTGGTGCTAGAGTCAAAAACTGTGGGAATTGAAGTATTTATCGACAGCAGGGCCGGGGTGAACCTGATTGATGCTCAGTTTGTCCACATGCATGGGTTATCACCAAGTACAGAAAAAAAAGACATTCCTGTATGTTGTGCTATTGATTCTGCCCCTTACTTAGAGGTGCTTGTCACAAGTTTTGCATGATTAAGAGTGGGGGACTTTCATCAAGAATTTATCTTGTGTTTTGTCTTGGAAGGTCTCCCTGCACCTATTGGTTCTGGGTTTACCGTGGCTTACCAAGCATAATCCAACTATCGATTGGCAAGCTAGGCAGATTCTGGATTGGGGGGACTATTGCATTGAAAATTGTCTCAGTACATCCTTTTCTGTGGTTACTACTAAGGCTGTACCCTCTTTTATATCCGAGTTTGCCGATGTGTTTTCTGAGAGTGGATGTCAGGATTTACCTTCCCATCGGGAATATGATTGCCATGTCAATCTTATTCCTGGGGCTAAATTGCCTGGCATTACCCCTTCTTTTCTAGGAGGAAGTTACTTTAGCGTGAGCTGCAGATGAGCACACAGCTACAGAGTAGTGCTGCACAGGAAGCTGTCTTTCCCTTGTGGATTACAAAAGCAAAAGTGACAATTGATGTGCAAACCCCTGAAGGAAACAGATCTTACATAACGTATAACGGCTATCAACGAGGTTTGCAGAGAGATAGAGAACGACTTATACTGAGGCTACAGACATCTCTGCATGTAGTGGGAATAATAAGCTTCAGGCTTCCCATTATATCAAAAGGACAGCCAGAATCCACTGTTTAGAGACTGTACTCAGCTGAAGATACTATGGTATATATAAATATCTAGAGATATAGACAGTGTACCTCCGAGGTTGAAAGAGGAAAGATTGGACATTGTGAATAAAAAGGGAGAGAAACCGTCCTTCCATACATAGCCTTAGGGATTGCATATGCCAGCTGTAAAGAATGCATTTGATGTGCGCAGTGTCTGTATAATTAATCCGTTAACTGCTGCAGTACATCTGGCCTCATCATTGACTCAAGTTTCAGGGAATCCTGCCTTGCACCTCACAGCAACCACTAACACCAAGGGGACTCTTAAATGCCATCAGGCAGGAAAACCCCAAGAAACAGAGTGTTAGGCTTGGACCTTCTGCCATACCTCCTGCTGTCTCACCTGTCATATAGCCAGCATCTCCAGCCTTGCTGCCCACTCCTGTCTCCACCTGATGTGGCACCTGCCAGACATGTCCTCCAGCCATGCTGACTCCGTGCTCCATCCCATGCTGGCGTCCCATAGGGGCGCATGCCCGCTGCTTCTTGTTATTTGTGCTTCCAGTGGTGCATGCTTCCTGCCTCACAGCACAGCCCCTGGGCAGGGCTGCAAGGTTAATTAGCAGTTCCTCTTCCAGGAAGTTGCCTCAGTTTTTAATTCCTATCAGTAATAGCAAAGGTCTTCTGATCTCATCTACTGTGTTTGATCCAGCCTGTTTGACCATTCTGTTTGCATGCCACATGCATCGACTACTGGACCTGTCTGACCCTGAGCCTGGCTGATCCTCTGTACCAAGCAAAGATCGAATACCGGCTTCTGATTTCTGGCTTGTCTCTGACCACATTTCATCTTATGCCTCTGACAATGATCATTATCATCAGCTGCTGCCTTTACACCAGTCTTTTCTGCAATACCACTTCTCACCACCTTGTCTGCTACTGGACTCAGTTCACACTAACTGCAGTTCTTACCGCAACTTGAGCTATTGGAGCGTTACCTGTTGTCTGACTCAACCATATTAGCTAATCCTGTAGGTAGTGGTTCAGTTTCTCTCTTGCTGTGTTCTGTCCTGTCTTCTGTGAGAGTGCTGTATAACACCCTAGGAGTTAGTGGCTGCCATCCCTTGGTTGACACAGAGAATCCACATGCTCTGGTTTGACCAGTGGGACCCACCCACTAGTCATAACACAGGGAGTGCCCCAAAGAGTGTAAAAGGTGTGTCCTTCCTTATTACTGCACGGCCCAAGAAGCATCAGAACCATGAGTACTACTACTCCCAGCTGGAAACATGCTTGTGTATACCCCTGCGGCTCGCTGCACTATTGTGGCAAATTATGTACCATAATTATTGCAAATTATAGTACATAATTTGCAATAATTTGTGGATTTTCACTTATCAATTTTTAAAAGTGGCAAGAAAGGTGAGTGGAAGGGGCGTGGCCTCCTGTGACCTTCCAGATTTACTATCATTTACTCCAGAAACTGGCGTAAACGGTTCAAATCTACGCCAGCTCATGGCTGGTGTAAATTTGAAAGTTTGCCACAGGGACTACCTGTAAATACATCACAAGCCCCTAACACGAGCCTCTCTCTATCTACAAGTGTATGAAGCAGAATAGTAATTACCACACCAAGCTTACCCCTGAAAGCACATTCACCAGCCTGCTAAAGTTTGACCAGAAGCTGCACTTTGTGTACAAAATTATTCGGAAGAAAAATTCTCTCTTTATATCTCTTTGTACAGTTGCAAGAAAAAGTATGTGAACCCTTTGGAATGATATGGATTTCTGCACAAATTGGTCATAAAATGTGATATGATCTTCATCTAAGTCACAACAATAGACAATCACAGCCTGCTTAAACTAATAACACACAAATAGTTAAATGTTACCATGTTTTTATTGAACACACCATGTAAACATTCACAGTGCAGGTGGAAAAAGTATGTGAACCCCTAGACTAATTACATCTCCAAGAGCTAATTAAAGTGAGGTGTAAGCCAACTGGAGTCCAATCAATGAGATCAGATTGGAGGTGTTGGTTACAGCTGCCCTGCCCTATAAAAAACACACACCAGTTCTGGGTTTGCTTTTCACAATAAGCATTGCCTGATGTGAATGATGTCTCACACAAAAGAGACCTAATTAAGAATTGTTGACTTGCATAAAGCTGGAAAGGGTTATAAAAGTGTCTCCAAAAGCCTTGCTGTTCATCAGTCCACGGTAAGACAAATTGTCTATAAATGGAGAAAGTTCAGCACTGCTGCTACTCTCCCTAGGAGTGGCCGTCCTGTAAAGATGACTGCAAGAGCACAGCGCAGACTGCTCAATAAGGTGAAGAAGAATCCTAGAGTGTCAGCTAAAGACTTACAAAAGTCTCTGGCATATGCTAACATCCCTGTTAGCGAATCTATGATACGTAAAACGCTAAACAAGAATGGATTTCATGGGAGGATACCACAAAGGAAGCCACTGCTGTCCAAAAAAAAACATTGCTGCACGTTTACAGTTTGCACAAGAGCACCTGGATGTTCCACAGCAGTACTGGCAACAAATTCTGTGGACAGATGAAACTAAAGTTGAGTTGTTTGGAAAAAACACACAACACTATGTGTAAGTATGGTGGTGGTGGCATCATGGTTTGGGGCTGCTTTGCTGCGTCAGGGCCTGGATGGATTGCTATCATCGAAGGAAAAATGAATTCCAAAGTTTATCAAGACATTTTGGAGGAGAACTTAAGGCCATCTGTCCACCAGCTGAAGCTCAACAGAAGATGGGTGTTGCAACAGGACAATGACCCAAAGGATAGAAGTAAATCAAAAACAGAATGGCCTAAACAGAAAAAAATACGCCTTCTGGAGTGGCCCAGTCAGAGTCCTGACCTCAACCTGATTGAGATGCTGTGGCATGACCTCAAGAAAGAGATTCACACCAGACATCCCAAGAATATTGCTGAACTGAAACAGTTCTGTAAAGAGGAATGGTCAAGAAATACTCCTGACCGTTGTGCACGTCTGATCTGCAACTACAGGAAACGTTTGGTTGAAGTTATTTCTGCCAAAGGAGGTTCAACCAGTTATTAAATCCAAGGGTTCACATACTTTTTCCACCTGCACTGTGAATGTTTACATGGTGTGTTCAATAAAAAGCTTCTATTAGCTCATCAGGCACAGCGCTGTACATTATATAATGGCTGTGCTTGGTATCGCGCTCAGCCCCATTCACTTGGATGCGGCTGAGCTGCTCCTAGGGCGTGTGATACATGAACCTGTCGTCATTCAGCCTAGGAAAAGCAGAGAGAAGGCTGCAATGGTCACAGGTGATCTGCGGTGGTCGCGGGTGTTGGACCCCTATCAATAAGTTACTGGTGACCTATCCTGAGAATACTTCATCAGTATAAAAATCTCTGAAAACCCCTTTAAAACTAAATTGTAGTCTAAAAAGCCATTGAGAGTAAATGTGCTTGTCCTTTAAGCTAGATATGTATGCTACCAAACTATAACCAGATAAGGCATTTATTTTTTGAAACTTCCTTTTTGAGATATGTAGATGTCAATTCTGTCTCCAGACTTTCCAGTGGAGGTGTAATTAACATATATGAGTGTTATGGTTTCAGTAGATGCAAGAGTAAAGAAAGTAAAAGAGATGAAAGGCTTTCTAAGACTATACATAATGACAATAATAAATGAAACATGAGCTAAGTCCACATGTGAGCTAGCAGAGCATTGCCCGCCACGCCAACCCTAACAACGAGAGTGATGGACAATGAATTGGAATCTGGTACTGTTGTATGTCAGTCCAGGCAGATTATGGCTGTGCAGGATCTGTGGAGGTAGTTTTTTTTCTTCTTGTAATACATCAGGATCAGTCAGAGACAAAAGTTCAGAAGGAACTTGTTGGCAGATAAAAGGGACACACTTGTAACAAGGGAGCTCTGTTTATAAGTAAATGGTGTGTCTTAAGAGTAATTCTATGGATATGCAGGATAAGAGGTCAATATAAGAATAATGTTTAAATGTGCAACTGGACAGCATTCTCACCATAATGAGGTGGCTGAATGGAAAATGTAGGTCCCAGATAAGAACCAAAGCCGGACTTATGAGACTTTATGACACTCAGGTAATTCATTTTGGAGACAATAATTCTAAACATAAATTAGTGATATAGGTAAGCTCCGAAAAGATCTCTACAGTCCGGTATGGTATTCATTTAATTTCAGACTGCAGAAACAAGAATACGAGAGAGGATTATACAGTTGTGTTCAAAATAATGGCAGTGTGTTTAAAAAATAGCTTTTATTCCCATACACACAAATGCCTCTTACTTCCAATTTGGGGCACTGCGCGAGAGCCGTGCAATGTACTATGCAATCCCAATATGAGTGGTATGTTAAGTAGTACTATTCCTATCAGTTTAATCCCTGTTACGTTCCCTATCAGGGGACGTGTATGGAATAGATTTTAGGAACCGGGAGATGGAAAAAGATGCTTGGTTGGTCCTCCTACTTCCAATTTGGGGCACTGCGCGTGCAATGTACTGTGCCACCAGATATGAGTGGTGTGTTAAGTAGTACTATTCCTATCAGTTTAATCCCTGTTACGTCTCCTATCAGGGGACGTGTATAGAATAGATTTTAGACAACCGCGAAGAGTTGTCAATAGTTGACACACTCATGACTCATAAATTTTATTCCTCTATGCGTCAATCTTGGTGTAGTGATGACTGTGCTCGTGCGCACGTTTGGGAGATTGCAGGCGATGTTTTTTTTTCAAAGCCTATGGTCGTGCTCAGGTAGTTCAGTGACAGTTAAGTGACCCAGAAAACAATGCAGTGTGGGCCCACTGTTGGCATAGTAGGCTTTAATGATCACCTTAGATGATCACAAAGAAAATTAATGTTTTTTCTATGCAAAATTATCCAGCCGATCGCTTTTGGTCTGTTCACAATGAAGCAACGACCTTATCATCTGGGGTGTGCCAACATTGCCATTGTCAACACACTCATAGAGGTGGTCGCTTCATTGTGATACGCAAGCCCATTCACCACAACAAGGTAACGATCACGAAGGGGAACACATGTATGTGCCTTTTTTTTTGTTTTGTTTTTGCAGCCACAGTGCAGCACCAGAGGCCAGAAAAATTAGGCATGTACACATGCCTGAAAAATTAGGTATTGTTGCAGCCGCTGCTGTAGCAGAAAGTGTCCTAAAACATTGTGGCTTGAACCGTAGTTGGTGACGGATAAGTCACGCAAGTCATCCGGCATGCAGAAATAAAATACAGCAGCGTGTGGACCATTTTTAGCCCAAGGCAGCTCATCTCAGTCATCAGGCCTTTTTTAGTCAAATGTATCGCCCACTGTCAGTCCCTTCAGGATCCATGCCTCATTCAACTTAATAAAGGTGAGGTAAGCTAAACTTTTTTGACCTAGGCGACTTCTCTTCTCAGTGACAATACCTCCTGCTGCACTGAAGGTCCTTTCTGACAGGACACTTGAAGCGGGGCAGGCCAGAAGTTCTATCGCAAATTGGGATAGCTCAGGCCACAGGTCAAGCCTGCACACCCAGTAGTCAAGGGGTTCATCGCTCCTCAGAGTGTCGATATCTGCAGTTAAGGCGAGGTAGTCTGCTACCTGTCGGTCGAGTCGTTCTCTGAGGGTGGAACCCGAAGGGCTGTGGCGATGCATAGGACTTAAAAAGCTCTGCATGTCCTCCATCAACAACACGTCTGTAAAGCGTCCTGTCCTTGCTGTCGTGGTAGGAGGAAGATTACTTTCACCTCTTCCCCTGTTAGATTCCCGTTGTGTTGTGACATCACCCTTATACGCTGTGTAAAGTATACTTTTTAATTTATTTTGGAACTGCTGCATCCTTTCCGACTTCCGGTAATTCGGTAACATTTCAGGCACTTTCTGCTTATACCGGGGGTCTAGTAGCGTGGCCACCCAGTACAGGTCGTTCTCCTTCAGCCTTTTTATACAAGGGTCCCTCAACAGGCACGACAGCATGAAAGACCCAATTTGCACAAGGTTTGATGCCGAGCTACTCATGTCCTATTCCTCGTCCTCACTGATTTTACCAAAGGTCTGTTCTTCCCCCAGCCACGTACAACACCACGGGTACCAGATAACGAGCACCCTGGGATGCCTGCTGTGGTTGGTCTTCATCCTCGTCAAAGCCACATTCCTCCTCTGACTCCTCTTCCAGCGTTGCCGCAGGTCCAGCAAACGATGCTGATAAGGCTGTTTCTGGTGGTGATGGTGACCACAACTCTTCCTCTTCCTGCTCATCTATGGCCTGATCCAGCACTCTTCGCAGGGTTCACTCCAGGAAGAAAACAAATGGGATGATGTCGCTGATGGTGCCTTCAGTGCGACTGACTAGGTTTGTCACCTCCTCAAAAGGAAGCATGAGCCTACATGCATTGCGCATGAGCGTCCAGTAACGTGGCAAAAAAATTCCCAGCTCCGCAGAGGCTTTCCTTGCACCCCAGTCATACAAATACTCATTGACGGCTTTTTCTTGTTGGAGCAGGCGGTTGAACATTAGGAGTGTTGAATTCCAACATGTCGGGCTGTCGCAAATCAAGCGCCTCACTGGCATGTTGTTTCGCTGCTGAATATCTGAAAAGTGCGCCATGGCCGTGTAGGAACGCCTGAAATGGCCACACACCTTCCTGGCCTGCTTGAGGATGTCCTGTAAGTCTGGGTACTTATGCACAAAGCGTTGTACAATCAGATTACACACATGTGTCAACTTGCCCAAATTCAATGCCGCCAACAAATTGCTTCCGTTGTCACACACCACTTTGCCCATCTCCAGTTGGTGCGGAGTCAGCCACTGATCCACCTGTTCGTTCAGGGCGGACAGGAGTGCTGGTCCGGTGTGACTGTCTGCTTTCAGACAAGTCAACCCCAAGACGGCATGACACTGTCGTATCCGGGATGTGGAATAGCCCCTGGGGAGCTGGAGGTGTGCAGTTGATGTGGAGCAAGATGCAGCAGCAGAAGAGGACTCAGCAGAGGAGGTTAGCGAAGAGGATGGAATAGGAGCAGTAGAGGAGGTGGCAGCAGGCCTGCCTGCAAGTCGTGGCGGTGTCACCAACTCCTCTGCAGAGCCACGCATTCCATGCTTTGCAGCCGTCAGAAGGTTTACCCAATGCGATATACCTGCCCTGACTGTGCTTTGTAGACCAGGTATCAGTGGTCAGATGGACCCTTGCCCCAACACTGTGTGCCAGACATGCCATGACTTCCTTTTGCACAATAGAGTACAGGTTGGGGATTGCCTTTTGTGAAAAGAAATTTCAGCCGGGTACCTTCCACTGCGGTGTCCGAATAGCTAAAAAAAAAATTAAGGCCTCAGACTCCACCAGCTTGTATGGTAAGAGTTCCGACAAGCCAGCTGTCAGACGCCGGGCAAGGGGGTGACTCTGTGACATTGGCTTCTTATGCTCAAACATGTCCTTGACAGACACCTGACTGTGGGCAGATGAGCAGGAACTGCTCAAAGCGAGAGGCGGAGTGGTTGAGAGGGGGCAAGGAGGACAGCAGTGGTTGACATGGCTGAAGATGCTGGACGAGGAGGAGGATGGTGGCTTTGAGTTTGTGTGCTGCTTGTACTCATGTGTTGATCCCATAGGCGTTTGTGATGTGAGATCATGTGCCTTCGCAAAGCAGTTGTACCTAGGTGGGTGTTGGACTTCCTACGACTCAGTTTCTTTTGGCACAGGTTGCAAATGGCATTACTGTTATCGGAGGCAGACACACACAAAAAAATGCCACACTGCTGCGCTTTGCAATGACGGCATTCTGGTGGTGGCAACAGCATGCGTTGATTGGCGTGCTGTCTGGATGACCCCGGGTGCCGATACATGCTGTCTGACTGTGCCACTAGCTCCTTGTGACGACCTCACCCTGCTTCCAACTCGTCTCCTCCTCCTGTCTCCCCATCTGAACTCGAGCGGGCACCCACGTGACATCCACGGAGATATATTGTCATCATCAACTGCTTCACTTGTATCTGACAATTCAGCAAAGGAAGCAGCAGCGGGTACAACATCATCATCATCACACCGTACGTCCATGTGTGTAATGCTGCCTGACTGAGACATATCCCTGTTATCTACATCCTCTGGCAATAATGGTTGCGCATCACTCATTTCTTCCAACTGATGTGTAAATAACTCCTCTGGCAGATTAAGTGAAGCAGCTGTGGTGCTAGTGTTGGTGGTAGCGGCAGGCGGGCGAGTGGTAACTTGAGAGGTGCCCGAAGCTGAGCTGGAGGAGGATGGTGCGTCAAGGTTCTGAGCGGAAGCTGTAGAAGATTGGGTGTCCTGTGTTAGCCAGTCAACTATGTCCTCAAAACTTTTTTGAGTTCAGGGTACGTGGCCTCTGAACACTGGGCATTATTCTAGGGCCGAAGGGAATCACAGCACCACGACCACATGGCCCCTGCGGGGTGGCCTGCCTTTGCCTGTCATTTTTTTAGATTAGTTTAGTTGTACTATGCGTGCAAGCTACTGTGACACTAAATATGAGTGGCCTGACACACACGCTGGCAGGCAACTGCAATTAGATTACAGAGGGGGAAAAAAAACTGACTGATGTACTAGCCCTAAAAAGGGCTTTTTGGGGTGCTGTCAGGACCCTGTCCTTATAGCAGAGATCAGATGAGTCTTTCAGGACTGGAGTGGACACTGAATACACTAGCCTAGCTATCAATTTCCCTATTAAATCAGCAGCAGCTGCACTGTCCCTCCTCTCACTAAGAATGCAGCTTCCGAATGAATCTAAAATGGATGCTGTCCGGGAGGTGGGAGGGTCTGGGAGGAAGCGTATGCTGCTGATTGGCTGGAATGTGTCTGCTGACTGTGATGTAAAGGGTCAGTTTGCTCAAGAATAGGAGGCCGACCGAACATCGCATATGTTCGCCCGCCGCAGCGAACGCGAACAAGCGATGTTCGCCGGCGAATAGTTCGGGGACATCTCTATTAGTGATTCGATTACACAAAATCAGCAGCATGCATGTCATGACTGTTGGGTTTCTATTACTCTACTACACCTGCTAATAAATTATTTGCCATGTAGAAATATAATTTCTCCCAAAAACGGTGACAAATTTCATTTACAGGCAAAATGTGTTTGGTTGTGGTGAAAATCGGCAGCTTGACAATACAGAAAGGCACATTTGTCAATGGCAAGATGTAGACAGATAAATAGATAGGATAGACGGCTCTACCACTTAGGCAAATGTTAGAGGTGCAGAACTGCTTGATCTGACTCACCCAGTCAGAAGCATATAATCACAGGAAAAGCGAGGGTAAGCAGGCACACTCAAATTTGGGTACAAATCAATAATTTATTAATATATTAGTAATTGTATGATGGGTAAATATAGTGTTTTAATAGATTAGTGAAGATGTACTTGAAAGAGTAGTATTTAATATAATAGTGGGCGATCACCACTCGGTAGTGGGTACCCTAAAAACAACAAGATTATGTATCAAGAAAAAAATAAAAAATGTATAATAAAAAATCAAGTAAAAAAATCTGGAATAAAAATTCTAGAAAAAAAGAGTCTGTAAAGTCTTTCAAAAACTGTTTTCCATATAATAGTGGCCACTGTTTAAAGGATAAAGTGAATAAAATAGATAAAATTGATGAAGGTATCCTGAATGATGAGGTAGTCCTTTGTAGAGGTAAAATCAGTTCTGAGCAGAGAATGATAACGCCTAATCCAGGATATGTATTGCGCTATTTCAATATATTTAGTTGTAATTCTTTAGGCAGTCTAAACAGTATGCCAAGCTGTGGAGGGAAGCGGAGCTCTGTGCCTGAGTGCGGCGTCCCGCACTGTCTCTGGCTACAGAGATCACTTACCCTTCCTAGCGCTGGTTGTGTTTCGTGCTCCGGCAGTAGTCGGCAGTTCCTGGAAGGCTGTGTACTCGATAGCGTCCCTCGTGTTGCCTAGGACGCTGGGGGTGTGGTTCGCGCGTCTGGTAAGTGACGTCAGCGGTCCCGTGATCGCGATCCTATTCAGAGTTTTTCTCCGTATTCCTCCTGCTCTGTTTCAGGGCGACGATTGGTACAATAATCCTCGGCTGCTTAAACGCGTTTCGGGACGCAGTCCCTTCATCAGTAAGTGGAGGATTATGGTAGATGCTGTAGTATTTATAGGGCGGCAGTAATCAACTCCTTTATTGGCTGATTCTCTAAATGAGGTTGATGTATTCAATTGATTACTTTTATGCCCATCTTATTTGGCATGTTTAGTTTGTAAAGAGGTGAAAGTTGAAGTGATATAAATAATGAAATAAAGGTGAAAATTGAAGAATCACTAATATATATATACACATATATAGGTGTTGCGTGTAAGGGTGAGAATAATATAATATAAAAGCATAGATAGGGATGCTTGATTGGGATCAGTCTCTCATCCAATGCAGTGATTATTTATAGATCAATTGAGTGTATGAGTGTTCTGATTTTGTCTGTGTTTTGTCTGTCTCATAGGTCAAACATTTTTATTTTGGTGATGTTAGGGAATAGCTTATTTGGTTAGATGTGTCTCATCTAGATATTTGTTCATTGGTAGTGTCTATGGTATTTGTTCATAGATATTAAATAGGTGAAGGACTTGTTTTAATTCGGGATATAAAATCAGTCTATTTTTTAATTTTGGTTATACAGTGGTCCTGGTATATCATACTGGTGAACATGTAGTGGTCCTGATGTTTCTTAGTTATAGGTACACAATGGGATGGGCCCATTACACTGCTGGTCCGTTGAGTAGAAGACCCTGCTGGGGTCAACTTTCACCTCTTTACAAACTAAACATGCCAAATAAGATGGGCATAAAAGTAATCAATTGAATACATCAACCTCATTTAGAGAATCAGCCAATAAAGGAGTTGATTACTGCCGCCCTATAAATACTACAGCATCTACCATAATCCTCCACTTACTGATGAAGGGACTGCGTCCCGAAACGCGTTTAGGCAGCCGAGGATTATTGTACCAATCGTCGCCCTGAAACAGAGCAGGAGGAATACGAAGTACAAACTCTGAATAGGATCGCGATCACGGGACCGCTGACGTCACTTACCAGACGCGCGAACCACGCCCCCAGCGTCCTAGGCAACACGAGGGACGCTATCGAGTACACAGCCTTCCAGGAACTGCCGACTACTGCCGGAGCACGAAACACAACCAGCGCTAGGAAGGGTAAGTGATCTCTGTAGCCAGAGACAATGCGGGACGCCGCACTCAGGCACAGAGCTCCGCTTCCCTCCACAGCTTGGCATACTGTTTAGACTGCCTAAAGAATTACAACTAAATATATTGAAATAGCGCAATACATATCCTGGATTAGGCGTTATCATTCTCTGCTCAGAACTGATTTTACCTCTAAAGAATTACAACTATATACACATGCCTACTACTCTATGTGAAATATATTGAAATAGCGCAATACATATCCTGGATTAGGCGTTATCATTCTCTGCTCAGAACTGATTTTATCTCTACAAAGGACTACCTCATCATTCAGGATACCTTCATCAATTTTATCTATTTTATTCACTTTATCCTTTAAACAGTGGCCACTATTATATGGAAAACAGTTTTTGAAAGACTTTACAGACTCTTTTTTTCTAGAATTTTTTTATTAGATTTTTTATTATAATTTTTATTTTTTTTCTTGATACATAATCTTGTTGTTTTTAGGGTACCCACTACTGAGTGGTGATCGCCCACTATTATATTAAATACTACTCTTTCAAGTACATCTTCACTAATCTATTAAAACACTATATTTACCCATCATACAATTACTAATATATTAATAAATTATTGATTTGTACCCAAATTTTAGTGTGCCTGCTTACCCTCGCTTTTCCTAAGATGTAGACAGAATCTCACGTTAAAGGAAACAATTTTTAATTGCTTATTTCATTCTAAAACATGAAATTATTACCGGTTGGCTTTATTATATTTACTGTTCATAACCTTTTTTAATACATTTCCCAGAGGTTGCAGAAAACAAATCTCAATTATTGCAAATCATTATATTATTGACTGCTTGCTGCAAAATAACTTGTGCCATCGAATGTTTTGTCAGAAAATAATATTAAAGGGGTATTCTCATCTCAGACATTGGCATATCCTAGCGAGATGCCACCAATCAATGTCAGATACGTATGGGTCCAAGATCTCCAGAATGTCCGCCCCCTCTTTCCAAAAGAAGGAGAGCACACTACACAGACTCCATTAACCACAATGAGAGTTCTAAAAGTGCTATAGTCTGTGGCGAAACCAACCTCGCCACTGGGTTTTGGAGAGGGCTGTTTAAAAACCTCTTGCCTCAGGATTATGGCCCATAGTAACTTTAAAGGAGAAGACAGACCGGCCGCACAGCTTAAATCTGTCTGTAGAATTGTATTTTATGTTATTATGCGTTCGGTTAAATTGTATGTTATGTGAGGGCACCCAGATAGCTAATATTATTGTATTCGTGTATTCTGAGTGCCATTCACCTAATGATATGCACTCAGACTTGAGCTATCTGGGGATATGTTAAATGTCTGTGTTTGCTGTGGGGGTGTGCCATTGTGTGTTTAAATGGTGATGTCTGTCCTGTTGTCTCCACATGTGTATTGGTGATCTCCCTTTGTCCTGAGAGATAATTGGATTGCCTTCGGTTGTCTCTGGGACAGAGAGGAGGAAACCATGATGCATTGTGGGGATGTGTTGTATCTGTTCTGTATTTGCAAAACTGTAATAAAAACCAGGCTGGGTGTGCCAGAACATCAGACCACTGCTGACCCTCAAGACGGAGCCTTGTCTCGTTATTGGGGGGATTCCCTGTATGCTGTTGGAGACTGATTGCCAGGAGTGTAAGCTGACTGTACGCTTTTCCTGTTCGTCTGCTGACAGCTATTTGCGAGGTTCCAGTTTGGAGTGCTATTTTGTATCCAGTTCGGGAGGTTGGTGTTCTGCAGTAGCTGTGCCTGTCTCTCAGAAAGGGGCATATCGCCTAAACGGATTTTAACCCCTTGTCTGCTGAATCGGTCCGTTACATAGTCCTATATCGTTGAATGGAGATGTGACTGTGCATGCACAGTCTCCATTCACCACTATGGAAAGCAGGGCTGGATTGGCCATAGACCCTACAGGGAAATTTCCCAGTGGGCTAATGACCCAGGGGCCCATTCAAGTCCTCTTGTCTGCCGCTGACTGGGTACATAATGAGCTACAGTAATTAACGCTGAGAGAATCAGGTACTCAACCAGCGACCGTACATGTCTTCCTGAATTCAACTGCTGTGGCCTGCACCTCTCCTGCTAAGCGCCATGCTCCATAGACTGACTAGAGGAGGAGGACAGAAGATGGTAGCTATTGATGGCCACCACAGAGGGACAGCTTCTTTTTTTTTTTTTACTCGTTTTATTGAAGTTTAACAAGTAAGGCGTGATACTTCAGTGTAAAGTAGGGGTAAATCCCACGCAGGGGAAACATTGACACCATAATACAACTCAAAAATATTGCATCATGTCTGAAGAGGAATCATGTCTCGATCAAAAATAAGAAACAGTGGAAGTAATGAGGCACTAATCCAGGGCTCGAAATCCACACATCATACAGCAGGCATTTGATCGATATCGGCCACACAACACATACATCCATTATGCAGTGTCAAAGGGGATGAGCACCACTCCCCCCATACCTTGTGAAACTTTTGTGGACACTTTCTGTGAATAAATACAACTTTTTCCATACTCATAACGTGATTAACCAGTGATTTCCATTGACCTAATGTGGGAGCTCTATCAGCCATCTATCTCAGAGCAATGGCTTTTCTAGCAAAGAATAAAGTCTCACTCAAGAAAACCCTGTGGTGGTGACCCCAGACCTCTTCATCTAGAATTCCAAGAACACAGCTTTTAGGGCATAACGGTACTGCAGTGGGAACCATAGTTGACAGCACCTCTGTTACTGTTTTCCAAAAGCTTTTTAAATATGTGCAGTCCCACATGAGATGCCAAAAATCTGCACGATCCTGCAGGCATCTATGACATCTATTGTGTGGCAGCCTACCCATTTTGTGCAGTCTAGTAGTCGTGAGATAACTTCTGTGCAAGATAAACAGCTGAATCCGCCTGTTGTTAATTGTTGGAGAGACCCTTGTTGGAGCCATCAGGGCTTCATTCCAATCATCAGCCGTTAGGGAAGGCATTGGGCTTCTCCACTTCCCCCCGAGAGCAAGAGGGTTCATCAGCATTCGATTATTGAGCAGATGCATATAAAGCACAAAAATAATACCTCTCGGACCCTGTGAACACCTATTAAAGGGTATCTTGAAATTTTCAGATCACCTTCCCCAAACTGAACTGCTAGCACCTGTCTCAGTTGCAGATATCTAAAGAAGAGATTGCGAGGTAGTTCAAATTTCTCCTGCATTTGCAAAAAGGAGCATAGAGTGCCCCCATCATATAGGTCTCTCAAGGTGAGGACCCCGTGTGTCTTCCACAGATTCACCCCCTCCAATTCTTTCAAATGGGGAAAGATAGGGTAGTCCCATATCGGAATATCATTCGGAAGATCCTTGAACGATTGCATCTCGGCAGCATTCCATACCTGGTGGGCCAATTTGTGTATAGGAAGAAAGCGCGTAGGGACAGAACGTGATCCCTCCAGCACTAGCCATAGGGAGGTCAAGCTTAAATATTCCCTAAGATAGTATTCTGACGTTAAAACCCAGGAGATCAGGAATTTCAACTGACCAGCTAAATAGTACAGGAAAAAGTCAGGCAGGGCGGCACCCCCCTCTAGCTTGGATTTCTGCAGGACATTAAGGGAGAGTTTCTGTCTAGCCTCCCCCCAGATGAAATTAGCCACCAGCGAATGGATGCGACCAAAGAAAGCCTGAGGCACAGGAATGCAAGCATGCGCTAGGAGGTATAACTCTTTTTAGGTAATAATATCATTTTGACCAGGTTTAGTCTCCCAATGGTTGATAACGGTAGATTCCTCCATATTCTGAATTTATCAGTGAACAGGGGTTCCAGGGGTGCTATATTTAATGAATATGCCAATTGGGGGTCCCTGGTGATCACTATTCCCAAATACTTGAAGTGGTATACAACCGGCAAGTTACAGTATTGTGAGGGCCACGTATGTGTCCATAGGGGCATAAGCGCTGATTTCATCCGATTTATGTGCAAACCCGAGTATTCTCCGAACCTTTCAATTATGTCAATTGCTTTAGGGAGCGTAGTTTCAGGTTCATCCATAAAGAGAAGGAGATCATCTGCGTATAGTCCAACTTTATCTATTCTGTCTCCCATACACACCCCTTTAAAAACCTGATCCTGTCTGCCTCTTAGGGCAAGATGTTCTATTGCTATAGCGAACAAAAGCGGCGACAGGGGGTATCCTTACCTAGTGCCTCTATGAAGTTTGAAGGACTCTGAGAGCGATCCGTTCACCAGTATGTTAGCTTTGGGAAATTTATATAATATCTCTACCCATTTGACAAACTTAGGACCAAATCCAAAGCTCTGTAACACTTCTATTAAATACACCCACTCAACTGAATCAAAGGCTTTGGCTGTGTCCAGCGAATCCAAGGCCCAGTGCTTGCCTGTCGCCACACCTATCTGTGCAATGGCCTGAGCTCTCCTGATGTCGGATGTCGACCTACCCGGTATAAATCCTGACTGATCTGTACTATAGTGTGATTACCTTGTTTAATCTAGTGGCCAGCAGTCTTGTGAGTATTTTATAATCCAGGTTCAGGAGCGAGATGGGTCTATAAGATCCACACTCCAAAGGGTCTTTATCTGGCTTCAGGATCACCACTATAGTAGCATCATACATAGAATCTGGCAGCCTATGTCTTTGTTGAGCAGCAAGATATAGCTTAAGAAGTTCGGGCCCCAACGCATCAACATATTTAGAGTACACTTCTACCGGGATCCCATCAGGGCCTGGCGCTTTACTCGCTGGCAGCTCCGCTATTGCCATTTGAATTTCGTCTAGAGAAATGTCAGCCTCTAGTAGATTCCTATCCTCATCAATAAGTTGGGGATGTGTCACCTGCGCTAAATAAAGCTCCAGCTCCTGGGTGGTGTAGTAAGCCGTGGACTTGTAGAGAACCTGGTAGAACCCCTTAAAACTTCCCAGTATATTGCAGACTGATTCTACCACCGCGCCCTCAGAGTTCTTTATTCTAATGAACGGAGGGGACATACTATTGCTATGTACTATGTGAGCAAGCAATTTACCTGCCTGATTGCCCGATTCAAAGGATTGCTGCTTCAAAAAGAATAATTTACGCTCACTCTTTTCCCTAAGGTGCATCATGTAGAGCCCTCCTTTAACCGCCTCCGGACCGCCTAACGCAGATCTGCGGTCTGGAGGCGGCAGCTCTGCGCAGAGTGACGCATATACGCGTCATCTCGCGAGAGCCGAGACTTCCTGTGAACGCGCGCACACAGGCGCGCGCGTTCACAGGAACTGAAGGTAAGAGACAGGATCTCCAGCCTGCCAGCGGCAATCGTTCGCTGGCAGGCTGGAGATGTGATTTTTTTAACCCCTAACAGATCCCTTTTGTTTGGATCGACCACCAGAGGACACAGGTAGCTGTGTAAAGTACCACAAAACACTACACTACACCCCCCCCCTGTCACTTATTAATCCCTTATGAACCCCTGATCACCCCATATAGACTCCCTGATCACCCCCCTGTCAGGCTCCGTTCAGACGTCCGTATGATTTTTACGGATCCACGGATACATCGATCGGATCCGCAAAACACATACGGACGTCTGAATAGAGCCTTACAGGGAGGTGATCAATGACAGGCGGGTGATCACCCATATAGATTCCCTGATCACCCCCCTGTCATTGATCACCCCCCTGTAAGGCTCCATTCAGATGTCCGTATGATTTTTACAGATCCACGGATACATGGATCGGATCCGCAAAACACATACGGACGTCTGAATGGAGCCTTACATGGGGGTGATTAATGACAGGCGGGTGATCACCCACATAGATTCCCTGATCACCCCCTGTCATTGATCACCCCCCTGTCATTGATCACCCCCCTGTAAGGCTCCATTCAGATGTCCGTATGATTTTTACGGATCCACGGATACATGGATCGGATCCGCAAAACACATACGAACGTCTGAATGGAGCCTTACAGGGGGGTGATCAATGACAGGCGGGTGATCACCCATATAGATTCTCTGATCACCCCCTGTCATTGATCACCCCCCTGTAAGGCTCCATTCAGATGTCCGTATGATTTTTACGGATCCACGGATACATGGATCGGATCCACAAAACACATACAGACGTCTGAATGGAGCCTTACAGGGAGGTGATCAATGACAGGCGGGTGATCACCCATATAGATTCCCTGATCACCCCCCTGTCATTGATCACCCCCCTGTAAGGCTCCATTCAGACATCCGTATGATTTTTACGGATCCACGGATCGGATCCGCAAAACGCATACGGACGTCTGAATGGAGCCTTACAGGGAGGTGATCAATGACAGGGGGGTGATCACCTCATATACACTCCCTGATCACCCCCTGTCATTGATCACCCCCCTGTAAGGCTCCATTCAGACGTCCGTATGCGTTTTGCGGATCCGATCCATGTATCCGTAAAAATCATACAGACGTCTGAATGGAGCCTTACAGGGGGGTGATCAATGACAGGGGGGTGATCACCCCATATAGACTCCCTGATCACCCCCCTGTCATTGATCACCCCCTGTAAGGCTCCAGTCAGACATTTTTTTTTGGCCCAAGTTAGCGGAAATTGTTTTTTTTTTGTTTTGTTTTTTTCTTACTAAGTCTCATATTTCACTAACTTGTGTCAAAAAATCAAATCTCACATGAACTCACCATACCCCTCACGGAATCCAAATGCGTAACATTTTTTAGACATTTATATTCTAGACTTCTTCTCACGCTTTAGGGCCCCTAAAATTCCAGGGCAGTATAAATACCCCATTTCGGAAAGGAGACACCCCAAGGTATTCCGTGAGGGGCATATTGAGTCCATGAAAGATTGAAATTTTTGTCCCAAGTTAGCGGAAAGGGAGACTTTGTGAGAAAATACAAAAAAAAAATCAATTTCCGCTAACTTGTGCCAAAAAAAAAAAATTCGATGAACTCGCCATGCCCCTCATTGAATACCTTGGGGTGTCTTCTTTCCAAAATGGGGTCACATGTGGGGTATTTATACTGCCCTGGCTTTTTAGGGGCCCGAAAGCGTGAGAAAAAGTCTGGGATCCAAATGCCTAAAAATGCCCTCCTAAAAGGAATTTGGGCCGCTTTGCGCATCTAGGCTGCAAAAAAGTGTCACACATCTGGTATCGCCGTACTCAGGAGAAGTTGGGCAATGTGTTTTGGGGTGTCATTTTACATATTCCCATGCTGGGTAAGATAATATCTTGGTCAAATGCCAACTTTGTATAAAAAAATGGGAAAAGTTGTCTTTTGCCAAGATATTTCTCTCACCCAGCATGGGTATATGTAAAATGACACCCCAAAACACATTCCCCAACTTCTCCTGAGTACGGCGATACCACATGTGTGACACTTTTTTGCCGCCTAGGTGGGCAAAGGGGCACACATTCCAAAGAGCACCTTTAGGATTTCACAGGTCATTTTTTACACATTTTGATTTCAAACTACTTACCACACATTAGGGCCCCTAGAATGCCAGGGCAGTATAACTACCCCACAAGTGACCCCATTTTGGAAAGAAGACACCCCAAGGTATTTCGTGAGGGGCATGGTGAGTTCCTAGAATTTGTTATTTTCTGTCACAAGTTAGCGGAAAATGATGATTTATTTATTTTTATTTTTTATTACAAAGTGCACCTTTCGGATTTCGCAGGCCATTTTTTACACATTTTGATTGCAAACTACTTCTCACACATATGGGCCCCAAAATTGCCAGGGCAGTATAACTACGCCACAAGAGACCCCATTTTGGAAAGAAGACACCCCAAGGTATTTTGTGATGGGCATAGTGAGTTCATGGAAGTTTTTATTTTTTGTCACAAGTTAGTGGAATATGAGACTTTGTAAGAAGAAAAAAATCAAAAAAAATCATCTTTTTCCGCTAACTTGTGACAAAAAATAAAAAGGTCTATGAACTCACTATGCCCATCAGCGAATACCTTAGGGTGTCTACTTTCCGAAATGGGGTCATTTGTGGGGGTTTTCTACTGTCTGGGCATTGTAGAACCTCAGGAAACATGACAGGTGCTCAGAAAGTCAGAGCTGCTTCAAAAAGCGGAAATTCAAATTTTTTGTACCATAGTTTGTAAACGCTATAACTTTGACCCAAACAATTTTTTTTTTTTTGCCCAAACATTTTTTTTTATCGAAGACATGTAGAACAATAAATTTAGTGAAAAATTTATATATGGATGTCGTTTTTTTTTGCAAAATTTTACAGCTGAAAGTGAAAAATGTCATTTTTTTGCAAAAAAATCATTAAATTTTGATTAATAACAAAAAAAAAAAAATGTCAGCAGCAATGAAATACCACCAAATGAAAGCTCTATTAGTGAGAAGAAAAGGAGGTAAAATTCATTTGGGTGGTAAGTTGCATGACCGAGCAATAAACGGTGAAAGTAGTGTAGTGCAGAAGTGTAAAACGTGGCCTGGTCATTAAGGGGGTTTCAGCTAGCGGGGTTGAAGTGGTTAAGCATGGAGTCCTGCCTAATCACCTCAGAGGGATCAGACCTGAAGGAGTTCTCTGCATCCCTGCAATTAGCATGTAGTTCCAATTCTTTGCGTGCTGAATCTATTTTGATACAGGATATGGATGTTTTGAGGCATCCCCTCAAACAGGCTTTCAATGTCTCCCAGAGTAACAATTCGTCCGTCATCTCATCCTGCACTTCCAGAAATAACTGAAGCTGATCAGGAATTCTATCATTCGTGGTCATAAGAGATAACCAGAATGGATGAACACGCATTTTGGCACTCTGTTTGATACCATCACAAAGTCTAAGTTGAGTAAAAATCGGTGCATGGTCCGAGGGCACTGCCAAGAAGATAATCGATTCTGGACAGTGCGCCCCTGGCTGGAGTAAAGCAGGAGTACTCCCTCTGAAGTGGATGTCGCAGCCTCCACATATCTAACCAGCCAAGTTCTTTGGTCATTCTAGACAGGTTAGTGCCATGCTGAGTGTGTTCGCCCTCTCTAGCCACTGAGTGAAACCTATCCATGCCTTCATGCATCACTAAATTAAAATCCCCCATGCAGAGGAGTTTAGCATTGGGATATTGTGCAGCGAAGTTCATCACTACCTGAAATATGATTATGGTGGCGGGGGGGGGGGGGATTATATATATTAACCACAACATATGGAGCACAATTGATGAATGCATACACAAGAATATACTGCCCCTCAGGATCTACAACCGATTCCCATCTAATGTTCTTGTGAACAAGTATAGCTATTCCTCTGGAATGCGTCGATCCGAATGCATTTAGAGACCACTGGACCCATGGCTTCTTAATTCTATTCCCTGTTTCTGGCGTCAGGTGAGTCTCCTGCAACCCTAAGATATGGGGGTTGTATTGCCGGAGATGAGAGAACACAGCGATCCGTTTCCTAGGGCTGCCCAATCCCCTCACATTCCAAGATACAACATTTAAATCTGCCATTCGTGTTTCAACAGCCCATTCCCCCGCCAAATCAACACCCCACCTCCAGGCAGATCAGGACCCGTTTCCCCAGGCCTTCTTTTGCACACCCTCTGCGTTGCAATATTGTAATTAGTATACCATGCCTTTAACAGAATAAACGGTATATAACTTAACTGTAGAGTAACAGATAATTGAATGAACCAATAGATGATGACATCATTGCCATCCTGTACTATGGCTGAGTTACCGGAGACCTGCATAGTGCAATGTGATGTTAAACCTATGCAGGTGTCTGCTCAACCCCGTATCAATGGGATAATACTGGATAATGCGTGCACATGTAACAATAATGAAAAGGGAGAAAAAGGAATCTAGGAAGGGAGGAGAAGGAAAAAAAACAATGAGGGGCAGGATAAAGAAAAAGAAAGGGGCAATGGCGTCTCCACCAACACATTAATGCAAAATACTGTAAGCACAGTCACGTCTCCATCATTAGATGTGGGAATTCCTCTCTAGTCCCGGACAATGGTGTTAAAGTCAGCGGAACGCATCTATCAGGTAAATGTATCAGTGTGAACAGGATACTTGCGGCATCTGCAGTGACAAAAGTATCAGCGAGGTCCCGGACGGCTTGGCCTCTTGGAAATCCACTCTTCCGCCTCCTTAGGATCCGCATAGAAGACCGTCTTCTCTCCATCTATCACCCGGAGACGTGCCGGATAGGCCATGGAATATTGCAGATTCAGATCACGGAGTCGTCGTTTAGCAGAGATGAAGGTGGCGCTTTTCTTTTGCAGCTCAGCTGATGTCGCGCTTGTTCCTTGCTTGACTGATAAGGTCTCTATCTTTCCAATTAAGCATTTGCGCCAATAGGGGCCTTGGGGGGGCTCCAGAAGGGGGAGGTCTGGCGGGAACCCGGTACGCTCTTTCAACAGCGTAGGCGCCAGAAAAAGGCGCATCAGGAAATTGTGCCTTGAACCAAAGTTCCAGAAAAGTAGCCGGATCTGAGCCCTCCGCTCTCTCTGGCATCCCCAGGATTCTGACGTTGTTACGTCTGGCTCTATTCTCAAGGTCGTCACACTTTTGCTGCCATAAGTTCACAGACCTCTCAACATCATGCACTCTGCTTGCAAGAGGCCTAGTAAGGTCTTCTAGAGCCGAGACCCTGTCCTCTGTATGGCGAACACGCTCCCTGAGCTGCTGCACATCTTGCCTCAGGAGACCCGAATCCACCTTCACTTCCTCTAATTTACAGGTAAGCGATGTCTGACAGGTGGACATTGCTGTTAGGAGCTGGTGAGAGACAGCTTTTAGGGTTACCTCTGGCTCCCCCGATCCCTCCGCTTCTGTCTGCTGCGCAGCTTGACCTCGCATGACCGCCACTCGCTGTATAGCAGGGGCGGCGGCGCCATTTTGGGCCTCTTGCCTCACATATTCTTTGAGCTTTTCAGCCGCTGACTGCGCCTTGCTGGGGCCCATCATCAACTTCCCAGGTCTTCTCTTCCTCCTCTGCACCTGCCACTCCATGTTCGGAGTGGCCAGTATGTCAGGATATTGCAGGATTCAGTACGGGGTACGGAGCAGACTTCAAGTGCGTGCGCTCATGTCGGCCGCTAGCCACGCCCCCAGAGGGACAGCTTTTGGGGCAGTATATTGTGCTACACTGTGTTATTTGGTTCTGGTGGGATGGTATTTTGCACTATGGAATTGTTGACCCCGCCTACTTAAGTTGCCCTGCCTACAAAATGAGGCCACTTTTAGTTTTGTTTTTTTCCAGGGCCACTTTAAGTTCCCAGTCCCCCTGATGGAACGTCTGAAAATAGTCAAGGGCAGTCGCTCAGCTATTTTCAAAACTCTCCTTCACTTCAAAAGCCCCATCCTGTCGATAGTAGGGGATCTGACAATGGTGGCATATCCTAGTGATATACCACCAATTTCTGAGATGGGTATAACCCTTTAAATACTTTTCTAACTTATTTGCCAAGATTTATCATGTTTTCATTCAATTGTCTTCTTTGTCTCACTGGAACTCATGGGAATAAATAAAATGACCCAACTATAAGGCTACATGCCTATTAAAAACTGACATTTATAACGGACTATTATTTCACTTTTGCCTTTCTGAAAAAACGGACATTAAAAATGGACCCATTCAATTGTATGGGGGCAGTCTGTCAACATGTTCTATTTTTTTTACATCCATTTTTTACTGACAGTAAAAAGAACTGCCGTGTGATTAACCCCATAGACTACCGTTGGTCTTAAAACAGACGTGTGACGGCCGTTAAGAAAATGTACATCACATGTCCGTTTTTCACCGTCATGTGCATGTCATGTGTCTTAGCTCAATTACTGTCTTTGGGCCTAAAAACTGCTCCATACAAGTTCTGAATGTCAGACAAATTCTGGCAGTAAGAATCCCACCACATTTGTCTTAGTTTACTTTCCCCCATTGTGCATTTAAATAATCCTTCCACATCAATAATAATTCTTAGGAATGAACACATACAGGGATAGCCATCAATTCTTCCAACCTGGTCCTAAAAGAAAGAAAAGTAAAAGAAAACGAATAAGCAGAAACATAATTAAGTGAATATTAACGAATCCCTGTAATCAGTAGTAAAAGTATACCAGTAAAGCAGAGCGGTCGGGGGATAACTAAAATCCCCTGCGGGTAGAATACTTGTTGTTTACAGTCAAATTACATTCCATAGTGTCACATTCATGGACTATGGAATGACAATAACATCAGCATGGAGTCTGCTGGTGGATTTCCAGGGCAACAATGGTCAATGTGACATTGCCTGCAGACCTACTTACTGATCAATGGAGGGATCCTGGAGCAAAAGGACTGATCCTATTCATGACAATATCATAGGGATTTCTGCTTAGATGAATCTCAATAAATTCCAATACCTCATGTATGTCTTATAAATTGTTCCTTCTATGTATTTGCATAATGAGCACTTGTATCAGGTTGCTGCACTGACATACTGTTTTGGCTCATGGCACATTTAGACCACGCCTCCTTTCATACGAAGCCACACCTATTCCCAGAAAAGCCAGGAGGGGAGAAGTGAGGGAGAAAAAGTTTACAAAAGTGTGTAAATCAGTTGGTAAATGATTTGCAAAGCATGCGCACCAGTTTTTTGGCACCAAATAACGGATGCATTTTCAGTACTGAATGTGTCCCACTGTGCCTGGTTTAGGGAACTTTCACACTTGCGGCAGGACGGATCCGACAGGCTGCTCTCCCTGTCGGATCCGTCCTTCCACTATTTCGCCGCACCGCCAGACCGCCGCTCTGTCCCCATTGACTATAAGGCGGATGGGGTGGAGCTCCGGCGCAGTACACGGCAGTTCGCGGTGAAAGGCAGCCGGACTAAAAAGTCGGACATGCAGGACTTTTAGTCCGGCGGCCTTTCGCCGTGCACTGCCGTGCTGTGCCGGAGCTCCGCCCCCGTCCCCATTAGAGTCAATGGAGACGGAGCGGCGGCACGGCGAAATAGCGGAAGGACCTTCCGACAGGGTGAACAGCCTGTCGGATCCGTCCTGCTGCAAGTGTGAAAGTAGCCTTAACAGTGAATTTCATGGTGACAGGCTTTCTTTAAATTTATCTCACATTTTTATTGCATTTTGATGCCTGTTTTGCACTTTTTATGTAAAAACATTTCTCTCCAATTGCTATGTAATTACAAGCAAACCAAATCACTGTCAACTTTTATCTAGAGATTTGTCTGTATAATAAAATCCCATAAAAGATGACATGGGATAACAGCCACTGTAGTGATTTCTAATTAAATTAGTCCCTTTGAATGTGGCTACCCTTCCATATCACTGGGTAGCATACTGCCTGGGTCACTGGCTGCCCTCTGACCTTCCATATGTGTCATTCACATTCAGCAGGGACACAAAGCATGCCCCACAAGCAGCAACCACTGACATGATTCTTTACCTCCATCCAACAGACCTGGCCAATGAACTAGAACAGCAAGCCTGGCATACAATAGGGCTGAGAGTGTCATCTAATGTAATAGCACAGGTGTCAGGAACCAAAGGCTTAAATGAGGGACATTTACTGATTGAAATAGATGGACTGAGTGATCCGTGCTGTCACACATTGAACATATAGATGTAATTAAGACTAATGTCATTCCATCGAGATCAGCGTGAAGAATATATTGATGGAAACATAAGGACCAATCCTGCCTCCTGATTAGTATTCATTTAAACCAAACAGGTGGCTAAAGTGAATGAGCTCCGGCATCTGTGACATCACTGGAGTCATTTGGTTTCTGCGGTATGCGAACCTTTTAGTGCAATTATTTGGTTCCTGTTGTGCCATACTGTCAGCTGCCCTAATGGCAGTATAGCTGGGTGTGTTTACTTAGTATATTTTCAGTGAATTCTACTTTTTTTCGTTGTAGATTATTTCAGCCATATGTAGAATAGCTTACTGGACACCAAATGTACCTTAGACATAAGATAGGGAATAAGTATCTGATTGTGAGGGTCTGACTGCAGAATGAATGGAGCAGCAGTTGTGATCAGACCCCCACTCCTCAAATACTTATCCTCTATTCTGTGGATAACGGATAGGTTTGTATCTTGGGACACCTTTCAGATCATCGGTGCTGTGGGACTATGCACATATAAAGTAGTCAACAGTCTGTCTACCATTACATAGGAATAAATATACACATATCTACATAATGCATAAAACACAAGATTATGAAACATTGGTGGTGCAGACCTTACAGTGTACATCCGCCTCCAAATGAGACATGGAATTGGGTAACGCTATTCACTGGAGCTAATTTGAACATCTTGTTTCTGAACACAACTATACACTTGGAGGGATTACAACTTAAAGGGATTCTGTCACCAGGATTAACGCTATAGCGATATTTATATGTGCCCATCAGTCTCCTTGCTGTGTTTAAAATGATCCCACTGTTACTGCTCTGTGTGTGTTAGATTCTTATAAAAACCGATCTTATTGCTATGTAAATTACCTTGGTCAGGAGCCCAAGGGGTTGTCCCACATCTGTTGGAGCCCAGCCGCGCCCATCGATCCGGAGCCCAGCACCGCCTACCACTTAATTTATTCACTCCACTTGCCCTGATGTAATTTCTTCTCAGTGCCGTAGTCTTGCACAGGCGCAGTGGACACTGTAGTCTGCTCCTGTGCGGACTACTGGCACCGGCTTCGATGAGTCAACTGCACATGCGTCAGCTCCCTTTTCCGGTGCCAGCGTGGTGCGCAGGGAATAAACATATCAATAAGATCAATTTTTTATAAGAATCTAACACACACAGAGCAGTAACAGTGGGATCATTTTAAACACAGCAAGGAGACTGATGGGCACATACAGGGCCAGACTGGGACAAAAAATAGGCCTGGGCATTTTTGACTGAGCAGCCCAATCACATGACCCCCAACAGGCCCCACCCCCTTGCAGTATAGGGGCGGAGCCAAAACCAGAAGCACAATTGAGGGGCAGGGCCAGCCACCAGTAAGATAGGAAGGCTTCAGCCAACACACAAGCTTTGCAACAACCAACATACAGACCTGGCAACAATATAGGAAGCTACAGAAAAGTCTTATAATATCCTCAGTGGATCTCAACCTTCCCATCCTCCACACCCTGTACAGGTCAGTGCCCCCGAAATAGCACTCACAGTTCTCCAGCAACTCTGGCAAATACCACCAATTCCGTACACAGGGGAACCACAACACCACTTTATTAATTCAATGAACTTACTGTCCGATTGACACAGTCAGCAGGAGGATACAGGCTGAATAAATGGACCCCAGAAAGACTGGTAACAGGGTAGGGTTGGCTAGAGCAATCAGCAGCACTGTTCGTTCGTGCATAAGAAAAAAAAAATATGAATTTGACTACGCACTTTGCATAGTATACTACATACCATGCTTATCAGAGGCAGAGCAGACAGATGTAAACGAGCGCCGGTCTGTCAGGTACTAGTGCAGTATGCATCAGCCTGCTCAGATGACCAATGCTCGTTTACATCTGCCTGCTCGGCCTCTGAGCAGGACAATGAGAGGGAGGAGCTACCTCAACATGTGCATCGGGCATAACGGCCGTGCCCGGGAAATGGAATAGCGTCTGTGCCCAGGAATAGCGGCCGTGCCCGGCCGAACACAATCAGGATAACCAGGGGTCAAGTCCTGGGGAAAAAAAGTGTGGAACTCACCCAAGTGCCTCCGCGTGATGTCACAGCGTGCGGCATTCGCAAAATGCAGTGGAGGTCGGCTGGAACAAGCAAGTACTGTATTTTTTGCCCTATTAGACGCACCGGCCCATAAGACGCATCTAGGTTTTAGAGGGGGACAATAAGAAAAAAATATTAATTTCATTACACCTCAGGTCAGACCACCAATTAGACCCCCAATGTTAATCAGACCTCAGCTAACAGCCCCAATAAGATCCCCAATGTTAATAAGACCCCAATAAGACCTCAGATCAGACCCCAATATGAATGACCCCCAATCAGACCTCAGATAATAGCCCCATGCCTCATAGCAGCCCCCAGTGCCTCTCCATCAGCCCCCCTGTGCCTCTCATCAGCCCCCCAGCGCCTCTCATCAGCCCCACAGCGCCTCTCATCAGCCCCCCAGTGCCTCTCATCAGCCCCACAATGCCTCTGTGCTGTGAAGGCTGCGCACAGCGTGAAGTCACAGAGCGACTCACTCCTGTGCCGCTGTGCACAGCCTACAGAGCCGACAGCCGAGGACCAGTGTTGTGGAAATTTTATTAGGATGTGTATTTAATATATTGTGTATTGTCATCATGTCTCCGTCGGCGAATGGTCCATAACACCAGGAAGTGGTGAGTACAAAGCATTCACCGCTGCCTGGTCCTTTTGCCCTGAAACTTTGGGAACGGCGTTCCTGCCATGAAAAAAGTGCAGGAACGTCGTTCCCACCCATTCCCCCTCGACTCGAGCCCTGAGGCGGCCCGGCCCACCGGGCAAATGCCCGGTCTGCCCTATGGCCAGTCCGGCCCTGGGCACATATAAATATCGCTATAGTGTTAATCCTGGTGACAAAATCCCTTTAAAGAGGACCTGTCACCTCTCCCGACATGTCTGCTTTAATAGCTACATGCATTTCCCATGTAATAACTGAAGAATAATTCTGGAGCATCTATTCTTATGGTTCTATGTTGTGCCATTCCTTTATTATTTGCACTAGAAGTTATGAATTCATTACTATTAGCCTTCAGTAAGGGTACAGAGGGGAGGTAACCAGTTGGGGGGGTGTACCTGCACAGATTCACTCTATCCAATCAGTGCCACCATTTTCAGACTGTGCAGGTACACACCCTCCTCCCAACTGGTTAACACCCCTCTGTACCCTTACTGCAGACTGCTAGCAATTCATTCATAACTTCTAGTAGACATAATAGAGGAATGGCACAACATAGAGCTATATGAATAGATGTTCCAGAATTATTATTACATGGGGAAAGCATGAAGCTATTAAAACAGATATTTCAGTTGAGGTGAAATGTCCTCTTTAATTTTAAAGGTTAATCCAGGCTGCTGATGCCCTATCTTCATAAAGGTTATCAACATCAGAGGGTCGGGATCCGACTTCCAGCATCCCCACCAATCAGCTGTTTGAGGGGGCCGCGGTGCTTGTGTGATCACTGCATCCTCTTCAGTGTTTACCTGCATGCCATCTCTCTTTTAGTTACGGTGAAGTGTAATGACGCCTTTCTCTTGAGTGGCACGAACAGCTGTAATTAGACTGCACCACCGCTACAAGGGAGATGGCATGCAGGCAAACATTTAAGAGTATGCAGTGCTTGCACAAGCACATTGGCCTATTCAAACAGCTGAATGATGGTGGTACCAGGAGTTGGATCCTCAATATGATGTTGATGACCTATTCTGAAGATAGGTCATCAAAATCTGTAGCATGGACACCCCCTTTAATAGGACTGCCTGATTTAGAAAAGCAAATACCCTATGAGTAAAATGGGTCATTTAAAAAAAAAGAATGATTGTTGGCTTTCGGGCCAAGGGTGGTAGTATTTATGAAACTGAGCATTTTGTGAACTGTTGGTGTGCTGCTGTGATAAAAGTGTATCATTAATGGACTGTTGCAAATAAGCAAGTGGAAACCGCAGAGCATAAAGTGCCATAAATGTGAGAGGTTAACATTGCCTACGAAGATGCGCAAGTGGAGCAGCTCACTGCCGTAATGAAGCAGGGAGCGCCTAGATGTGTGCCTAAAACAACAGTTCAGCAAATCCTACTGTACAGGGAGTGCAGAATTATTAGGCAAGTTGTATTTTTGAGGATTAATTTTATTATTGAACTACAACCATATTCTCAATGAACCCAAAAAACTCATTAATATCAAAGCTGAATATTTTTGGAAGTAGTTTTTAGTTTGTTTTTAGTTTTAGCTATTTTAGGGGGATATCTGTGTGTGCAGGTGACTATTACTGTGCATAATTATTAGGCAACTTAACAAAAAACAAATATATACCCATTTCAATTATTTATTTTTACCAGTGAAACCAATATAACATCTCAACATTCACAAATATACATTTCTGACATTCAAAAACAAAACAAAAACAAATCAGTGACCTTTCTTTGCAAGGACACTCAAAAGCCTGCCATCCATGGATTCTGTCAGTGTTTTGATCTGTTCACCATCAACATTGCGTGCAGCAGCAACCACAGCCTCCCAGACACTGTTCAGAGAGGTGTACTGTTTTCCCTCCTTGTAAATCTCACATTTGATGATGGACCACAGGTTCTCAATGGGGTTCAGATCAGGTGAACAAGGAGGCCATGTCATTAGATTTTCTTCTTTTATACCCTTTCTTGCCAGCCACGCTGTGGAGTACTTGGACGCGTGTGATGGAGCATTGTCCTGCATGAAAATAATGTTTTTCTTGAAGGATGCAGACTTCTTCCTGTACCACTGCTTGAAGAAGGTGTCTTCCAGAAACTGGCAGTAGGACTGGGAGTTGAGCTTGACTCCATCCTCAACCCGAAAAGGCCCCACAAGCTCATCTTTGATGATACCAGCCCAAACCAGTACTCCACCTCCACCTTGCTGGCGTCTGAGTCGGACTGGAGCTCTCTGCCCTTTACCAATCCAGCCACGGGCCCATCCATCTGGCCCATCAAGACTCACTCTCATTTCATCAGTCCATAAAACCTTAGAAAAATCAGTCTTGAGATATTTCTTGGCCCAGTCTTGACGTTTCAGCTTGTGTGTCTTGTTCAGTGGTGGTCGTCTTTCAGCCTTTCTTACCTTGGCCAGTATTGCACACCTTGTGCTTTTGGGCACTCCAGTGATGTTGCAGCTCTGAAATATGGCCAAACTGGTGGCAAGTGGCATCTTGGCAGCTGCACGCTTGACTTTTCTCAGTTCATGGGCAGTTATTTTGCGCCTTGGTTTTTCCACACGCTTCTTGCGACCCTGTTGACTATTTTCAATGAAACGCTTGATTGTTCGATGATCACGCTTCAGAAGCTTTGCAATTTTAAGAGTGCTGCATCCCTCTGCAAGATATCTCACTATTTTTGACTTTTCTGAGCCTGTCAAGTCCTTCTTTTGACCCATTTTGCCAAAGGAAAGGAAGTTGCCTAATAATTATGCACACCTGATATAGGGTGTTGATGTCATTAGACCACACCCCTTCTCATTACAGAGATGCACATCACCTAATATGCTTAATTGGTAGTAGGCTTTCGAGCCTATACAGCTTGGAGTAAGACAACATGCAAAAAGAGGATGATGTGGTCAAAATACTCATTTGCCTACTAATTCTGCACTCCCTGTTTATGGGGCTCCAAAGCTGATGTTCATTTCACCTCAGCTAAAAAACATGCACATGAAGAAAAGACTTACATTTTCATGGCAGTATCGTATATGAAGATGATCTTATCTCTAGTCTAATATATGTCAATATTATTAATGAGTAATCTAAATTCTAAAAGATCCCCTCCAATGTTTGGGCCCCTCAAATAGATTATTCTTACTTGTCGCTGCCAGGTTGCCTGTAAGTATAATGGATACGAGGGGCCCGGGCATTGGAGGGGATCTTTTACAATTTGGATAACCACTTTAAGGGTGTAAACCACCCTTGTAATGAAGGCATTTTCATGATGTCCAGTTATCGATATTTATACTCTAGGATTTATTTTATGACGGCAGTGTTCACTCAGTTACTTATTGGTAATGTAAGAGACTTTTATTCAATGATTCAGACAAGGTGGCATGATTGTTTCTACTGTTATAATGGCAAATTTCCATGGCCACTTGAAGAGAAGCAAAGTAAATTACTGCAGAAATCACTCAATATGTATATAAGCCAAAATATGGATAATGGGTACGATGAAGAACAAGCCATAAGCGCTCTTATGTACAACATAAAAATCATTATGAGCCAGTTCGGTTCAATATAAACCTTCACTGTCTTGGGGCAGGGTTCTATATACAATATTGGATCTCCGTGACTTCTCCCCTTTGTTTTACATAGCTGTTCTAAATGCTTTCACATTAGGAGACACATTAGTTTAATGGCAAACATTGTGGTTTTGGCTCAGTACACACACCAGCTGAAGACAAGAGACAGAGAGAGGAGGAGGATACACATTAACTGCAAAGAATAAAAAAGGGACGTTACAGCAAAAACTATGGAAAATAGGCGCACACACGGACTCCTGATCAAATATCACAGAAGCATCCATGGTGCTAAACTTCCTCTCCACGCCTCATCTCTCCCTCCCTTCTCAGGTGTCCTTTATTCTGGAAAATAACATGGTTTTAGGTTTCCTAGTACTCTTTTTCTCTTCTTTACAACCCCCAGCTTCTGTCTGGCTATTTTGTTTGGTCCTGAGGGATAATCTGGATTTAAGTTAAGAAATGCAAATACCTTAATCTGGTTTAATGTGCCAGTAGGCAGAGGAACCTGGGGATTCCTAGGTGTTCACTGGACATATGAGTAGCCATACGTAACAGTATATCCAGAGATGGACAAAAACCTTTTAGAAATGTGCAGGGAAATGTGAAAAACCTTGTTGTTCAGAGGCATAAACAAGAAATAAACCTAATAAAAGGTGAATGTGGGAACATTTACAGGAGTGAGGTCAAACAGTCCAAGGCAAAACATGGACCTTCAGACAATCCAGAGACATGAAGAGAGTAGAGGTTAGCAGTGGTGGGCACTCTCTCCCATTTAGAGGGTTAGGAAAGACATCATAAACCAGATGTTAAATCTATCACAGTCGTCACCCATTTACCCCCTTATTCACTAGAACCACTACACTCTTTTTCATACTCTTCACAAACTTACTGTCAGGGCAGCTATGATGTGGCTTAGCCTTTCTCTTCTTATCTTCTCTTAAACAGAGGTTTATATCAATGGATACTATAAGAAATGATTACAGTAGCTTATTAGACACAAAAAATAATATGCACATATCTGATTTATTATCATACTGATATCTTTAGATTATGATCATATGCCCCTAACCGACCCCAGTGGCATAGCTTTGAAGTTTTTGGGCACTGTTTTAAAAGCTGAACCCCACCTCCTACCATAATAGGCATTCTTCTCAGTGTGTTGCAGTATGAATCCCTAAAATCTTCCTGTA
The DNA here is from genome assembly GCF_014858855.1 of Bufo gargarizans. Classification (NCBI taxonomy): domain Eukaryota; kingdom Metazoa; phylum Chordata; class Amphibia; order Anura; family Bufonidae; genus Bufo; species Bufo gargarizans. The sequence continues at coordinate 121,231,832 of NC_058088.1, forward strand.
TGTGATTAATGGATGCCAATAAGTGTCATCCATCTCCCATGTACTTTTTTACTAGAAGGTTCTGTATGGCGTAGAACCGTCTGCTGTAGCAAAAAAAAAAAAAAAAACAACACATAACCCCCATGGATACCCGTGTAAGGCTGCCGTTACAGTCTTCTGGCAGGCTGTTCTGGCATAGAATGCCATTAATCGGACAGCAAAAAACCCTGCGCACATCTGTATTTGTCCAGACGATTCTCTGCATATTTGCCGGATTGTGGATGGATCTTTGCCGGGCCCCGTTATAGTTATTTAGACTGGATGGCATTTCAGCAGTGTCTTGGCCAGAACAGCCTGCTGGATCTGTAAACGCTAGAGTGAAACTAGCCTAAAATATAGTCTCCAGCTGCATTTACATTTCTGCAGGATTCAGAAAAACATTTCTTGAATGCCATGGTAAACTGCATCCTTAAGTCCATCATGTACATTAGTGTATTCCCACCCGAAAATGGTGGGTTTGACCAACAGTTTAATATGTAAGGGGGAGAAGGAACAGGCAAAGTGAACATATTTCGGCCCAACCCAGGAGTTAAACTGCCACCAGATTGTCTGGCAGCGGCTTTCTCCCTATTAGATACACATACATACATGTTGGGTTGTAGATCGTTCGGTCACCAGCTATTGAGTGTGGATAACTGCCTTTAAAGTGGCCATTCCCATTAATGATAGATGAACGTTGATTGAACCTGGCAATTTCATCTATAGCTAAATATCTAATGAGTATACCCAGTTTAAGGGTCCATTCACACGTCCGTTTTTTCTTTCCTGATCTGTTCCGTTTTTTCAGGAACAGATCAGGACCAGATCTGGACCCATTCATTTTCAATGGGTCCTGGAAAAAATCGGACAGCACAATGTGTGCTGTCCGTTTCCGTTGTTCCGTTCCGCATGTCCGTTTAAATATAAAACATGTCCTATTCTTGTCCTGAAAAATCGGATCCTGGTACAATACAAAGTCAATGGATCCGCAAAAAACGGATGACATTCGGATGTCATTCCGTATGTCATCCGTTTTTTGCGGATTCCGTTCCTGGAAACACATAACAAATTTTTTTTTTTTTTCAAAGAAATCCAAACAACTTTATTTGATTATTGAAATGTATACATGTTCCCGTTTTTTGCGGATCCGCAAAAAACGGATGACATACGGATGACATACGGAAACATTTTCAGGAACAACGGATCCGCAAAAAAACGGACCGTTTTTCAGGATGAAAAAAAACAGGACGTGTGAATGGACCCTTAACAAGGTTTTCTGGTTTGCCTCAACATCCTTCAATATAATCCTTTATGAAGATAGCTGTAATTTTGCAATGTGCTTCTTTTACATTTAAAGGGAACCTGTCACCGGGATTTTGTGTATAGAGCTGAGGACATAGGTTGCTAGATGGCCACTAGCACAACCACAATACCCAGTCCCCATAGCTCTGTGTGCTTTTATTGCTTTAAAAAACCGATTTGATACATATCCAAATTAACCTGAGATGAGTCCTGTATGTGAGATGAGTCAGGGACAGGACTCATCTCAGGTTAATTTGCATATGTATCAAATAGGTTTTTTTACACAATAAAAGCACACAGAGCTATGGGGACTGGGTATTGTGGATGTGCTAGCGGCCATCTAGCAACCCATGTCCTCAGCTCTATACACAAAATCCCGGTGACAGATTCCCTTTAATGCTCCTATTTCACACGCTGGGCTGTGGTCACATGACTATGTCCATGCAGTGGGTGGAAGTCCTTTCTACAGCTGCAACCTATTTATTTCCTCTGACGTTATGTCCAGCGGTGACAAAAGTGTGAGCTATGTCAACACTTCTCTCTCCTCGTTCTAGCGATCGGCAGGGGTCTCACCACTTGGAAGCCCATAGATCAAGACATTGATACATTGCTATGGCATATCAAAAGTTTTCATAAAAAGATGTGAGCCCCACCTCTCTTCAGAATTGAGGTTCCACTATCCCAACCCTGCAGCTCCTGTGAATGGAGAGGTGATTCTGTATGTGTGACTCTCTCCACTCACTTATAGGAGCAGCTGAGCAAGTAAACCACTTCTCTGGGTATACCATAAATGTCTGACTATGAAAAACCAGCCCCTTCCATTCAATGCAGCCTGCGCATAACCTTGTCCATGCTTTGCACATAATGCTCATGACATATACTGTGCAGATAACTTTACATACAGAGTCCACAGATTAGAATTCTGGTGAAATCCACATGCGGTATGTAGCTTAATGTAGGTATGCCTTACAGTCTCCCCCTATTGCCAAGCACTGCCGCTCTCATCTCATGCTATCACATTCATGTAACCGTACTGGTTTGGCGTCATTAATTATTCATTTTGCATTTATCCCTTTGTTTGCACATCTGTGCAGATTTTCTGCTATTGAACAAACTTGGCAAAGCCGTTACCATTACACAATCTTATCTAGAAGCCCAGTAGCTGCATTATCTTTTATTTAGAAATACCTGGGTATTCAGGCATGAAGCCATTATTCCAAATTAAAATAAAGATATTTAAGACTGACATTCCTGCAAGCTTAGACTGGTTATTTATAATGTATGTCACCTGGGCATTTTGTGTGGAATAAGTCAAATATGTGCACTCAGACCTCTTACATTTGGGATGTATGATGTCTAGTCAGCACTTCATTACTATGCCATCCGTTCACTTTCATTGAGAGGTCCCATGTCCTAACCTGTGTTGCCCTCCCCCTTATTCTTAATGGATTGTTTTTCTGTTCAAAGGCACAAAATCCTGGGGACATGAAAACTCTGAAATTCATCACACATCTCTCTGGTTTCAACACCATTAATCAAGTCCTGATGAAGAAGTCACAGGTCTTGACCTCTGACCCTGTGGAAAACTTTACAATGCCCAAGGTGTGGCAGGACTACTTCATGCCACCAAAACATTCCACTTGTGTAATCTTGTTGGACTGAAATTCAAGTATCAAAAGCGACCACTTTGCGTAGCTTAGGATGTAACGTAGGATTTTAACTGAGAAAACAGGTTATCATGTCAAGAGTGTCCTCCAAATACTAAAAAAAAATCACCAAAAAAATGCAAATCAGTAAACTGTTCTCTTTTTCAAGCGAAACATTGTAATAAGCTGTTGGCGAGAACCAATATGTCCTATTACAGCTCACAGAGAAGCTGTGAGGCTACTTTCACACTCGCGTCGGTTTGAGATCTGCGCAGGGCTCTCACAAGCGGTCCAAAACGGATCAGTTTGCATTCTAACGCATTCTGAAGTAAAAGGATCCGCTGCATCAGTTCAGTCACCATTCCACTTTGGAGACGGACACCAAAACGCTGTGTCTGTCTAATGAAACTGAGCCAAACGATCCGTTTTCACTGACACAATCTTTGCAACTTATTTCTGGTGGCAACAGTTAATAAAGATATCACACAGCAGGTAAGGCCGAGTTCACATCATGATGCGTCAGAACAGAAAAATAAACAAAGAAATGCCGCTATTTGGGGTACAGGTATATGGGCATATGATGTTTACACTGCCTGGCCCTGTCAAAGTGCAGAGGGCACAGCAGTTGCAGAGAGAGCAGAGCCTCTAGGTGTCATGGCAACGCCCCCGTTGCTCCTAGATGCTCATTTGCAGATATGAAATCATTTTTCTCAGCAATGCGGGCACATATGAACATGGCACCAACACGGATGCCTTCAGCTGCCAAGCGCACATGTAACAGGTCAGAACCTATGAGAACGTGCTATGTTATGAGAGAAAGCTCTTCTGCTAAACACTGATACCTGTATGGTTGTCCAGATACTGGCTGTTCATAACAGGTTAACAATATAAGGCTACTTTCACACCTGCGGATCCGTCTGGTATCTGCACAGACGGATCCGCACCTATAATGCAAACGATTGCATCCGTTCAGAACGGATCCGTTTGCATTATGAAGAACAAAGTGAAAACAGATCCGTCCCCCATTGACTTTCAATGTAAGTCAGGACGGATCTGTTTTCAATTGCACCATACTGTGTCAGTGAAGACGGATCAGTTTGGCTCCGCATCGCCAGGTGGACATCAAAACGCTGCAGTGTTTTGGTGTCCGCATCCAGAGCGGAATGGATGCAGACTGAGCAGATCCTTATCCATTCAGAATGCATTAGGGAAAAACGGATCCGTTTTGAACCGATTGTGAGATCCCTGGAATTCAAAACAGCAGTGTGAAAGTAGCCTAACTAATTAGAAGTAATTAAGAAATTCCCCTTTCCCCTTTGTGTGCTAACCCTGGTGTTCGCGGCTCCTTCCACGCATTGTACAGAAATATCAGTATAGATTTGTCTATAAAGCGGCCACATGACCGAGTCTCATGACTGCTTCCTCCAATGGATCTGAAACTGTACAGGGCAGTTTTTGATGGGCCCTTATTAAAGGGATATTCCCCTCTGGAACATTTATGGAATACTGCTATAAATATCAGATAGGTGTAGGTCCCACCTCTGGAACCTGCTCGTATCTCCAGAACAGGGCCCCCTAAGTGAACGGAGAGCACTCTGCACATGTGTAGCATCCTCTGTATTCACTGCTAGAAGACTTCTGAAATTAGCCGAGGAAGAACACTTGGCTGTTTTCAGAAGTCCCATGGCAGTGAATGGAGGGAAAGCCACTAAAACACCCCTCTATCCACCAATATGAAAAATACTGAGTCAGCAATAAAGTGGTGAATGGAGGGCGGCTGTGCATGCGCTGCTTGCTCTCCCTCCACCTTGGGCTCTCATTCTGTAGACCTGCACCTATCAGACATGTATGGCATATACTAGAGATACAACCTCTTTAAATAAGCCAAGAGTGAATATATATGTCTGTATGTACACCCTATGTACGCCATTTCCCAGGGAGTGGCAGGCATTTCCCTGCTCTAATTGGCTGTGATTAATGACAGACTCAGCGATAAGTAGCAACTGGCAGACGGTGACACTGACAGAAGGACTCCTCCTGGCTATTTAGGGTGGGCAAGGCAAGGATAGGGTCATAAATGAACCAAGGAACAGAAGCCAATATTAAATTAAATATCACAAAAGTGTATGTTCAGAAAGACAGAAGGCGTCTTCACTACTGATTGGGACAGACTATAATGAGGGGATGACTATAACAAGTGGGGTGGAGGTGGTCCTTATACATATGTAACTGGTAATCTTTATACAACGTTTTGCCTAACTGGTTTCCAATGTATATTATTGGCTGCAGAGCTTTTTTTTACTTAAAAGACCACAATGAATACATTTCTAGCTATGGACAACCATCACCTCTTGTTCTGGAACAGACTGTACAGAGGAGGGGGTGAATGTTGGACTTCTATTTCCCAAACTACCTCGGAGGTCCACTGAGATCATCCAGGACCTTTGCATAGCATGCAGGGTATGACAGGGTTTCATGGGGTTACCTGCATGTGAAAAGAATTCACTGATACTATCTACTTTTCCTCATAAGCATAGTTGCCTCACGGGGGAGGGGATGTATTTCTGGGGGGAGTCAGAATCAGACAATCAGGAGAACATGAAATAACAGAACTAAAATGACTTCTTAAGCAATAACTAAAGACACAAGTCTTATGTGTAGCAGGCGGCTGAAGAACTGGGATTCCTGGTGGTGACGTGGCCACTAAAGATATGCCATGAAATACTCGGAAGGAACCGCATTAAATAGAACACTCTAGGATTATGTAATACTGATACTCCATAGGGGGGATTTATCATGAGGAGAATTTTTGAAGCCAGAGTTGGGATGGGGGCTTAGTTCAGTCTAGACCTGTTTTCTCACGCAACTCATCCTGCTACATGTTTAGTACAGGTTTTGTGTTTACTAGTATGACGGCAGCCATTTTAATTCACCAAATTATTGCCCCATAGACTAGACAAGCCCTTTTTTTTCTTAATTTCCAGAACTCCTTAGGTTTGCACTAGGCATAACATAATGTACTGTATGAACTATACAAAGGTTCCCTTCAAGGGGTTTCCCAGCGATTTGACGTTTTCCCCTATCCAGAGGGGACCAAATAAACTCCGTCAGTCTCATAGAGATGAATGGAGCGGCAGAGTGCATGCTTGACCTTCTGCTCTGGTTTTTATTTTTTTGGAGGGTTCAGTGGGGTATGGGTTCCCTTTTCTTGTGATCATGGGGCTTATCTCCTATCCTATGGAAATTACCTGAATACCTCTTTAGCTTTACTTACTGTATTTTCCGCCCTATAAGGTGCACTTGCCCATAAGATGCACCTCGGTTTTAGAGGAGGAAAATAAGAAAATAATATTTTTCATCAGACCGCAGCTCAGACCCCCAATGTTAATAAGACACCCATTCAGACCTCAGATCAGACCTCTAATGTTAAGAAGACCCCCATGTAAATCAGACCACAGATCAGACAAAAAAAAAAAAATCAACTCACCTGCTCCGGACTCTGCCGCCGCTCCTAAAAGGAGTCTTCCTGTTGCGCAGTAATCCGAAGTTGCACAGCATGAGGTCAAAGCGCAACAATGTCCTCATGCTCGCTGTGCGCAGGTCACAGCATGTGGAGCTCTGCAGGAAAAGACCAGGAAGCGGTGAGTAGACAGCCCGTACAGGGAGCGCTGCATTCACCGCTCCCTGGTCCTACTGTACTATTGAGCACTACCATCATGGAAGTAATCATTAGTATTCACCCCACTGACATTTCCCCCGACTTTGGGAGAAAAACTGTGTGCCTTATAGGGCAATAAATTGGGAACTTCTTAGAAATTTATAAGAACAATAAAAAGAAAGTCTATTAATGAACTGTGATCAAAGGGAAGGCAGAGCCCAGAGCACTTTCCTCAAAGGTATTTTATTAAAACATTGAAATAAATGAAATATGTCTAAGAATGACACATTTCAAGGACAGTCTGTCCCCTTTATCTGAAGGGGTGGACCATCCCCAAAACATGTCATACATTGACATATTTTATTTTAAGGTTTTGAGGACAGCACTTCCGAGTGAAGCACCAGGCGAGGAGGTGGCTGCAGTCTTTCCTAGTTCATCATACCTAACTACTGAGTAGTGCTGCTTTCTGGGGAGTGTGTTCCTGTTTAATACCATTGGTTTACACTATGGAGCGCCATGTGGTTTATGTCTTTTAGCGACCTGAGGAATTGTGGCTCTCCTAACCATGCCAAAGTTTAAGTTTGACCACTGGAAGCATTTCTGATTCTGAAGCCATGGCAGTGTACACTGAGTTTCCATTGAGTATGGAGTACATTACATGCAGAAGGACTTATATACGGTTCTTGTGTCAGTAATCTAGACAAATTCCTTTTAATAAATGACATCTAGTCAGGATCATAGACATGCCTATACAGTGGCAGTAATGGAAAATGGAGAAAGTAAATTACAATAATTGTGGTGGACAGAGAATTCAGTGCAAATGTAAGAGGAAAGTGCTTGAGGTAAGAAATCTCAGAAATGGGAGAGGCAGCCAGGTGAGAAGAGCTACAGACCACACAGAATCTGCAGACAGTGACTGCAATCAGATAACATATATGCTGACACGCACCCACACAGCAGCCAACCCTCCCTCCGCCCGAGGGGGCTCTGCGCTGCCAGGACAGGCACATCACAGGGGAACACAGCGCAAAAGAGATGGAGTGTGAAAATGGGAAGTGAAGACCATAGAAGAGGTCATGAATGGACGTGACCAGTACAAGTAGTTACCAGACTCCCTTTCTCCACCATCACGAGGGTCCCCCACATGACACAGCTTGCTGCTTTTCTTCACTAATCACCTACCCTAAATAACAGTGGGTACATGGCACTCATAGACATTGTCCAGGAGTATATCATTTATGAAAAACTGAAGTAAAATGTGCTTGTTCTGTATGGACCATGTTGTGTGGCCCCACACATTTACTACTCCATGTTGGCTGCACTCCACTTTGATGGACAGCCCATCCTGTAATGCCACATTCCAGGGCTTCAGATCTCCTAGCAGAAGATGGTGGGCAGCCTCCCTGTCACTTTATCCTCTGCTCTTTTTTAGTTAAAAAAAACCTCATTTTTTCTTTAAATAAAAACCTCAGGGTATGTTTACACTGTTAAAATTCGTCACAGAAAATGGCTGTTTTCTACCACTAAATCTGCAATCAAAACACCAACTATATCTTTTCCATTGACTGTCCACCACTAATTTGAGACCAGCTTCTGAAGTGGCAGGTTACTTCTTAAGGCCTCTTTCACACTGGCGTGTGTGGCCCGTTGCAAAATGCGGGCCACAATACACAGGCGCCATTCCGTGGGCATTCAGCATCACGGATGCGGACCCATTCACTTGAATGTGTCCGCAAATCCAGAGATGCGGAATGGAACCTTACGGAAGCACTACAGAGTGCTTCCGTGGGGTTTCGTCCCGTACTTCCGTTCCGCAAAAAGATAGAACATGTCCTATCTTTTTGCGCAACGGCCAGATCATGGACCCACTCAAGTGAATGGGTCTGCAATCCGCTGCGGCTGCCCCACATTGCGGTCCGCATTTGCAGGCCGCAGCACGATCACAGGCAACACACGCCAGTGTGAAAGAGGCCTAAGCCTCATTCACACGTCACTGTTTCACGGACGTGTGCTGTACGTAATCTCCACGGACAGCATACGTCCCAGTTCATTTTAATGTGTGTATTCACACGTCAGTGTTTTAGCACAGTCCGTGGGTCCGTGTTTTTAGCACAGATACATGCTCTATTTTGTCTGTGTTCACAGATCCATCACATCCATTATAGTCTATGGGTCCGTGAAAACCATGGATGCAACCCGGATGCGCGGTGTTGAACGAATCAATAAGAAGACATGCTTTGAAAAACATTTTTCAACTGGGCAGTGTCATGAAACACGGATGACACACGAACAGCAAAAAGCAGACCAAACACGCATCCTTCATGGATGCATCAATGACCACCTTCTCACGGATTTGAGCACTGACACGGACGTGCGATTGAGGCTTTAGGCTGGTATTACACCAGCAGATGCAGCTAACGATTGTCGGGAAGGAAGGAATTGTTCCTGAAAATGGCCTGCTCGTCAGCGGAGGAGACCACTGCTATTACATGCAGCAATCTCCTCCACAGTATGAGCAGGGCCGGTGCAAGGATTTTTGCCGCCCCCTCATGTCACTCACTCACTGACAGACACACACACACACAGACACTCACTGACAGACATACACCTACCCACTGTAACACACACACACACAGAAACTCACTGACAAACACACAGACACTTACTGACTGACAGACATCCTCACTCACTGACATACACACACACAGACACTCAGTGACAGACACACATACATTTACTGACAGACACTAACTCACTGACATACACACACACAGACACTCAGTGACAGACACACATACATTTACTGACATACACTCACTCACTGACATACACACACAGGCAGACACTCACTTAGTCAAACACTTAAACACTCACCTCCCTGGGGTCCAGTGTGGTGCAGCTCCTCAGTCCTCCAGCACGCCGTTTAGTATGCCGGGGCCGGAATGGCGTCATATTCCTGCATCACAGAGGACGCGCGAGGGAGGAGTGGGGAGCTGCTAGAACAGCCTCCCTTGCCGCCCGCCTCCTCTCCTCCGATAATTTACTGGCAGAGTAGGCACCTGCCATCAGGGTAAGCAGATGCCTGCTCTGCCATATTTCAGAAGGACCTCCACCTCCTGGCCCCCCTGTAATGGCGCTGGGGGTGGCTCAAGAGCCGCTCGCCCAGGGCTGCAGCCCCAGACAGAGGGAGCCCACCAGGGCGCCCCCAGCAGGCGGGCGCCCTAGGCGAACGCCTAATTCCCCTAATTGTGGCACCGGCCCTGAGTATGAGGAAGAGTAATCGCTAATGCCATCGCTCGTTTCCATACAAAAACATTATTTGCGGGCAGCAGATTATATTTAAACAGCACAAAAGGCCATTCCCCTACAGGTACATGTGCACTAGTTTCTAAATACATTTGTAGGGCTCACCCAACACACTCAGCTTCCCTATGGTCTTGAGGCTACATGGAAACCTTGGACCCGACAATCGTCGCTCAATCAAGGACTGCAGTGGGGCAGGGCAACCACGGCCATGAATGGGGTGGCAGCGTGACTCGCATGTTGGCAGCGTCTGAATTTTAAAAAAATACAGCAGGGTTGGATTTTTTTGTGATTGCAGTTGCAAGCAAACAAGAGCGTCACGCTGCAACCCCATTCGTGGCTATGGCTGCCCTACTGCACGGCGATCCTTGTCACACCCAAGATCGGCGTGTAGCCCTAGAACTCTTTTACATGAGCAATAGATTGTGTCAGGATCTGCTCAGGAAAAAAATGATGTTTTTGCACGCAAGTTCAGTCACTTTAGGGCCGCTTCACACGAGCGGATGCCGTGCGTGGCATCCGCTCCGTGAAAGAGTGCCAAGACCCGCTGCAGACTGCAGAGGCACAGAGCAGTAACATGACTGTTAATGCTCCGTGCCTCTCTGTTATCTTTTTACTTCGAAATCACAGTTGTCACTGTGATTTCGAAGTAAAGAGATCACAGAGAGGCACGGAGCATTAACAGTCATGTTACTGCTCCGTGCCTCCGCAGTCTGCAGCGGGTCTTGGCACTCTTTCACGGAGCGGATGCCACGCACGGCATCCGCTCGTGTGAAGCGGCCCTTAGTCTGCGGCTGCGTTCAGTGTTCACCTAGTGTTGAGCGTACAAGGCTCGGAGGTAGCAGAATACTACTACTGGGTTATATGAAAACACACATTTCGTGTCCAGATTGTGCAGAACACAACCGTACGAGAAGGTGAGGAGCTGAGTGGGAGACACAGAATATTGTGGAGCACTGTGCACATCCCATTTGTATCATGTTCCATTAACCCTTGCTTTCCCTCTTGCTGGACAACCAGGTTGACATACAGAAGCTGCCACATTCATATACAGCTGCAATGTACAGCGCAGTATACATTTTCGGCCACTACCCGGTGACATTCCCCTCACGCCGCCGCCGCTCTCCGCGATGTGACGTCACATTTCCGGTCTTGCTATGTGAGACGGTCCTGGAGAGCTGTCTCACTGCGGCAGTTCCTGCGGTTACCAGTAGGTGGAGCTGTTGTTCCACTAATAACAGAACGACTCTCCAGGCTCTCCGTCGAAGTGCCTGACGTCCCCGGTACCGGAGAGGAGCCTCAGCGGCTGATGTGACGCTGGAAATACACGCCGCAGGTCGCTTCCGATTCATTCCTGGTCGTTTATTTCAGTAATTTGCGGTAGAAGGTGCTTATGAGCATTAATTACATTACATGATCATAATTCATAGGCTGGAAGTTTTCCAGGATGTTGGTGAATGAGTCCCCAATAGACCCCTCACCTCTCCGGAGATGTCTTATTTAGGGCTCATTCACACGACACAACCATATCGGTTTTTGCAGAACATCCTTCTCTGTGATAGAAATTCCTATTCTTGTCCGCAAATATGTGCAAGAATAGGGCATGTTCTATCATCTTTTTGCAGGGCCACGGTCACGGACATACGGATGTGGACAGCACACAGTGTGCGGTCTGCGTCTTTTTCGGCCCTATTGAAATAGGATTGCATCCGATAAAACGAAAAATTGTGGAACGAATGCGGACAGAAATATACAGTAGTGTGACTGGGACCTTAGTAAATGCTTGTAATCCCCATGAAATAACATTCCATCTTCTATAGCTGTGTGATTGCTCTGTACGGCCGCTGTCAGTTTTCGGTCAGTGATTTCCATCAGTGATTTTGAGCTAAAACCAGGAGTGGAGGCCACACGAGTTAAGGTATAAGGGCTGATGTACACAAACTTATTTTCTTTCCGCTTCCATTCATTTTTTATTTTTTTTTGCGGACCGTATGCAGAACCATTTAATGGGTCCACAAAAACAACGGAAGGTACTCTGTGTGCATTCCGTTCCGTAAAAAAGTAGTGCATGTCCTATTATTGTTCGCAAATCACGGTCCGAGGCCCCATTCAAGTCAATGGATCCGCCAAAAATATGGAACGCACACGGAATACACATATGTTATCCGTATTGCATCCGTATTTTGCGGATCCATACTGTAGAAAATGAAATGCTATGCCCAGCCCATATTGCTCATGTGTTTGGTGATGAATAAGTTACTGTTTCCGTTTCCGATCCTCAAAACACGGATTGCATACAGAAACCATACGGATATGTTTTGTGGAATAACGGAAGAGGACTTAAATCAGAAAAGAAAAAAAACGGATATGGAACAACGGATCCGTGAAAAATGGACCGCAAAACAACAACAGTCATGTGCATGAGCCCAAATGGAAAGATTTCCTAGTTTTTGACCCACTGGTTTTGGCTCACAATCACTGATGAAAATCACTGATCAAACACTGACTGTGTAAAACGGTCCTTATACCTCCTGAATATTTAGGAATTCATTGGCAACTGGTTGTTCCCATTCCTTTGTCAAAGGGGGGTGTCCTTATTGCATAGTGAGCACTGATTAGACAATCTCACACTATGTGGGGACACACTCCCGAATGGTAACACCCATTTGTCTATTTATTCCTATATTTCTAGGAGGAATAGTAGGGGAATGACACAACATGAAATTCAAAGAAAAGTTGCTCCATCATTGTTATATCATGTTAGCGTTGACCGTTCTTGCTCCTTTTGCTCCAAGAATATAGTCCTAGATTTTTCCAAAAATAATACAGAGAAGACATGGAGAGTTTGATTTCCCTTCCTGCCGTATTATCTGCATTGCTCCTGATGCTGACACCATTATGTCAGGCCAGTCTCTGGTTCAATAACCCCATGGGTGTACCTATAGCGATTGCTATGGGGCTCAGTGGTTGGGGGAGGGGGGCTATGAGGTGCAGGAACATTGTAGGGAATAACAATAAGGTGTTTTTTTGCTATAAAGTTTGGTTTTCTGATATATAGTGCTATTATGCGTACCTTTATTATTTCTACATATGCTACTGTTTTAATTTTCTTACACTAGGTGGTGGGGGCCCCGTTTTATTTTGCTGTGGGGCCCTATGGATTATACTTATGCCCCGTTTGAACCCCATTTGGTCTGCAGAATACAGGACCATATAAGAGCCATCTCAGCTCCAGGGACTTTACAATGTTTCTTCCTCTGCCTCCACTCTGTGCGGATTTCCAAACCTGAGGCTAAGTTCACGCTGTAAAAAGCCATTGATTGCGTTTTGATGGTGGATTTCATGTCCGTTTTCCGCTATGAAATCTGCGGTGGATTTTATTCATATGAACATAACCTGTACCGCGCTTCTTTAATATTTGTCATTGGTGACATTTATTCATTAGGGATGAGCGAATTGACTTCAGGTGCTTCATCCAAAGTCAATTCGCATAAAACTTTGTTTGAATACTGTACACTATTAGAATGTACTGGCTCTGATGAGCCGAAGTTATAACTTTATGAAGTCTCGCAAGACTTCGGGTAATAACTTCATTAATTAATTTCTACAGTAAAAACCTTGGTATTGAACTCGAGTTCGGTACGAAGGTACCACCTGGAACCTCGGCTCATAGGAGCCAATACATTCTAATACTGTACGGAGCGCTCGCTCCGTACAGTATTCAAACAAAGTTTTATGCGAATCGACTTTGGATGAAGCATCCGAAGTCGATTCGCTCATCCCTAAACGCAATATATATTAATTTACACAAACATGTGCTTGCTGAATGGAGCTGTGCATTGAGCGGGTAGGTTTGAGGTCTGCTAATATGCAGAGGTTGTCGTTTCAGTGTAAACTGTCACAAATATTCACTGCAATAATGTCATGATGGAAACAGTCATCAATGCCGTACATGTGGTTCATTACTGACTAACCTGATGTATGGAATTGTGAACGATGCCCCGTACAAGACAATTCAGTGCTGAGCGTGATCGGTGTAAACAGAAGCCTTAGGCTGGGCATGCATGTCTCTATCGACATTTCTCTAATCTGCATGGCCTGCTATACAAAATGAACCAATATTGCTTTTAGACAATCGCTTATTACTTATTATACGTCCTATCTGATTTTCTATCTTTTCACTCCCAGGCTGCCATAGAGCAGGAACCGCATGGATTCCAGTGCAAGACCAAGCTTGGAGCCAAAGGAAAGAGCTGAGGGCATTTCTACGGAGCCGAGGGGACTGAGTGACATACAGTAGGTGCCTGGTGATCCCATGAGTCAGGAGTATAGAAGTAGATTGTCTAGAAGAAAATCAGTTCTGTTCATCTGAAAGGGGTTGTACTAGTGGCAAGCAGACAATATACAGATATACAATTCTAATAGCGATTATTCATGCCCATCTATTGTTATCCGGCCAGGTGAAAGGCCCTTTAAAGGTGCACCAGTCGACGCCTGATGGTGGCCGGGGGTGCCCTTTAAGTAAATGACAGTAAAGCAGTAGCTTTTTCATTGTTTGGCTCTTCATCACTGCTCTGTAATCTGCCTCCATGTGGCCAACAATCAGATTTAATCTGTATTTTACCTACAAAAACTGTCCTTTTATTGAGCTGTCGGCTTAACACCTCACAATGACCGCGTAGATCCTTATCTAAAAGCACTAGTGAAAAGATGGCTTGTAAATCAGATAAGTAACAGGAGGGGGTCCCTTCAATCAGCGCCTGCCATGGTCAGTGCCTGCAGTCATTGCCCTCCTTGCCTGAGGTGTCTTCACAAATGACAAGGGCCTGCTAATCTGTTTATTCAGACTTCTTAGCACTTTCTTCCTCCGCAGGAGACCTGAGTGCATTAGTGACCTGTGAGGGGACCCCTCCCATGTATTGTCCCCTGCCCTCTCAGTAACAAATGCTACAACTCTCACATCTCTTTTACTGTAATTTCAGCCCAAATATTTAGCTCTGTTTTCTGCCGCAGAGACCTGTGTGTAGCTGTCACCTCCTTTAGGGTGCAAATTGTTGTCACTTACAGCAATGAAATGACCGGTTTCTTTTCTCCTTCAAACGACGCTGATTACAGTTTCTGTAAAAAAAAAAACTGCCTAAAATAAAGGGTTGCCAATTTTATTAATTATAAAAGTAATTGGCTCATAATGAGGAGCGATTAACAGAAGTGGTGACATTGCTTTCACTAATCCTTACCTCCATGTTGTGCTATATCAGGGCAAACAATGAAAACTGCCTCAAAGAAGGCCTGTCTTTGTTGCCCATAGCAACCAATCACAGCGCAGCTTTTATTTCTTAAGAGCGGAATACAAAATGAAAGCTGTGCTGTGATTGGTTGCTATGGGCCAGGTCTATTTTTTTGACATTTTTGTAAATATCTCCCAAGTGTGCTCTTTCCACATAAAAACCATTTTTTTAATTATATCTTTTTCTGTGGGAAATAATGAATGCTTCCACAGAAATCTGTGCTTAGGCAATTTCTTTTTGGGATTCTAGGAAAGCTGAGTGACCATCACAAGCAGCTGTAATAAAGCACACGCCTTTCTTTACTTTGTAATTTGTTTCATTTTTTGAGGAGAAAATACTGTGTGAAGCCAGCCATGTACTGTTCAGGTAAAATAGTCCAACATTTTGTGGACGAGGTAGAAACGGCGTAAAGACGTAACGTCTGTTTGTAATAAAAATACTTTCACTCAAACAAAACCACACAAACAAAATCTGAAGAAATTTCAGGCACCTGGATTTCAGCTTATAAATCAGAGACATAAAACAGTCAGGCGGGCATCTTTTAATCCCCCTAATATGACCTAAAAATAAAGGGAGCCTTTAATGTGCCCATAAACTTGTCATTATTAACCAGTGCGGCTCAGACCTCACCTTGTGGCAGACGTGTTGCTGCGCTCTCAAACAGAAATCTAAAATCTCTTTCAGGGGCCGAAGAAATTCTGGGATCAGAATTGGCTCTACATTGTCATCGGTCTAGTCAGGTATTATACATGGCCCCCCTAAAAAATGTCTACATGGCGGCCACACAGCTCCATAAGACGGCACCTTACTGCCCTTCCTGCTTGTGCCACCGATGTCAGTCAGAGATACCTGTGAAGAGGAGTCTTGCCACGCTCTGCCAGAAGCCTTATGTATATAGGGAGGACCTGATAATGCCAATAACGAGTCTATAGATTGTAAGCCCCCGCGGGCAGGGTCCTCACCCCTACTGTACCAACGTGTAACACGTCTTGTTCATGCTTATTGTACTTGTCTGTATTATGTATGTGCACCCTTTTCATATGTGCAGCGCCATGGAATGAATGAATAATAATCATAGAAGAAGCGCCTGCTTAGTATTCACAAATAGACTGGTGACAGGTGAAAGAAAGTAAGATAGACCCGGTGCTGCAATGTCCCGAGGAACTAATACTGAAGATGAATGCTTTATTTGTAGGCTCTGACGCGTTTTGAAGTCGCACGGTTTTATAGGGACAGACAGACCTAACTATATATATATATATATATATATATATATAATTTATATTATTTTATTATTATAATTTTTTTAAAGGAGGAAACGTTTAACTGAAAGTGAAGTTCCAGCTTGACGTCTCCTTTAAGGCTTTGTCTCACTTCAGCAAACTGCATTTATTATGTAGAAAAAGTTAATACATGGAACTTACTAATAATGCAACCAAAAATTAGGAGACAATATGGACAGTCACAATACATTAGTAAGCGCCTTGTATTTAAGGGGTTTTACTGGATTTTGATACGTCAGAATTATCAAAATCCCAGAAAACCTTTCTTTTTGTCTACATGATAAATGCTGTTTGCTGAAGTGAGAAAACCCCTTTAAACCACGTATTACGTAATTGTGCCTGTCTTTGCCAGAATTGTCCGTATGCACAATGAACGTCGGGAGAAACAGCTGTCAGCCGAAGGCCAACACTTATCTCATATGCACAGCCAACTTAACGGTATAACCACAGGCGACTGTTCAATTCCTGTCCGCTTTCTGCAGAAACGGCCCCATTCAGAAGTATGCAACTGATTTTCTATCATTTCTGCAACAAATCTGCCGTGTGTGAATGCACCCTTAGGGTGGCTGCAATGGTGCAGATTTATGTGCGGAAAAGTGCACAAAAAAGCACGGAAATCTGGACTATTTATGACATTTTTGTGTGGTTTTTGGTGCAGATTTGATGCAGATTTTCCGCAGATCTCACTCTTCCATAGAAAATTTTAATACACACAGTCAAATTCTGCAGCTAATTTCCGTATCTGAGATTTGTCTATCCTCATACACTTTGCTGGTACTGTATTATGTTGCGGTTTTCCACACAAAATCTGCTCAGAACAACCGCACGTAATCTGCACCGTGTGCAGCCATCCTTAATGGTTAAAGGGGTTCGCCAAGATTTTAATAAAGTTGGCCTATCCTCAGGATAGATCCTCAATATCGAAATCTCAGGTAAACCGTTTAAAATGACCCCAAGCTGGTGGATGATAGTCTGAACAACATTGTGTATTTAAGACTAATGAGTATTGCTCCCCAAGTCATGATCCGCACACGTCGAGGCGTCAGCTCACATCCTAAGTGCAGGGCAGTCACTGGGTGGTTGGAATAAAATGTGAGAATTCTGGTTTCCTGGGAACTGTAAGGTGAGAGGACACATGAGAGAGATCACCGCTTGCCTGTTTAGGGTGTAGAATAACAAGAAGCTAAACTAACAAGTTTACTCAGAGCTGAAAAGAGCTTTCTCATTGTGCAAGAAGCAGAAAGGAGAGACTGAGGGGAGGGGACCATGTGCACAAGTCAGGAGATGACCTGGCCATTGTCTTCTTCTCACTGGGACCTCTGTGAGGGGGAACA
Source organism: Bufo gargarizans (assembly GCF_014858855.1). Classification (NCBI taxonomy): domain Eukaryota; kingdom Metazoa; phylum Chordata; class Amphibia; order Anura; family Bufonidae; genus Bufo; species Bufo gargarizans. The sequence continues at coordinate 121,249,664 of NC_058088.1, forward strand.
TGGCTGAAATAATGTAGTGTCAGTGAATAGAGACTACTTCATAAACAGAGGAGGACTCCCACCCCTCCCCACTGCCAGTGAATGCCCCAGTCCATAAATCAGATTGCCCCCCACAAGGCAGGCAGAGCTTGTGTGCACCATCTCTGTACACCGGTGACATTTTGGAGCACATAGTTGAGTATGGGGGCTCATGCACACGACCGTATTTTGCATCTGCGTCCGATGCACATTTTTGCGGATTGCACTTGGACCTCTTCATCTCTGAGTCATCCGCATGCTGTCGCAACCGTATATTTGTTCCGCAAATGATAAAACATGCCCTATTCTTGTCCATATTGTGTCATTTCTAGTGATAGGAGAGAAAAAACGCAGGCAGCACATGGTAGGTATGTGAGCCGCTGGGACAGGGTGTGTGCATGGGGCCTGATGAGAAATATTTGCCCAGCGATGCCCCATTTCTCACAGTTCTGCAGGGTAAATGTGAGGCGACCTCTCCACCCTGTGTGGGGTGACTATTCATACACAACCCCCAAAGTGACTGCAGCCATTGAAGTCTAGGCACTGGGTTGTCATTGATATTGTTCTGCCGTGAAGTGGGCGCTGAGGACTCGCGCTGTGATCCCGCGCTACACCCGCCGCACGGACTTACAGCTGCTCTCCAGCATTGAGTGAGCGCGGCTCCTTTAAGGGGCGTGTCTTAGCGCCAGTCACGCCTCTCACAAGGCACGGGGCGGGATTCGGCGAGGGAGCCTCATTACACTGTTGTCATTGGTTGACGCCGTGATTCTGCGGCCACGCCCCCGGGGTGATGCGAGCGGCGGGTGCTGAGTACCTCAGTCTGAGCCGGGCGGCTGCAGGAGTGAGCAGCAGCGTGTTCCTCGTCTGTCACCTCGAAGGCTCTGCCCCGGAGCTCGCATTGGACAGGACGCGGAGGACTGTGTGCTGAGCCCGCGCTGCTTGTTGTGTAGCAGCTGGAGATTACTGCGGCATGGAGCCGTGACCGGGGCTAGGGGATTACAATTCAGCGCTCCGACTCTAGGGGATGGGAAGCCTGGATACCTGACGGAGCTGTGGGCGGGTTCTGAGATTGGACGGGAAAAGTTCGGATTGTCCGCGACTGGCACGGTGACCCCAGCCGGGAGTTGGGATGGAGGGTCTCCGGCGGCTGCTCGGGCTCCTGCTCGCTCTGTGGCGGGTGTGCGCGGTGCTCGGCAAGAACCTGGAGGCGGTGACCTGGAACTCGCAAAACTCGCGGTAAGGCTGCTGCTCGGAGGGATCACCTGCTGCGCCCGCTCCACCGACCGGCTCCCCAGCGGGTGCCCGCTCCAACCTATACAGGTGGCAGTGACTGGATGAAGTGTGCCCGTGCTGAGCTGCCGGAGGCCGATGCCCGCACATCTCTGTTGGCATCCTGTGCAGCTAGCTGTATGGTGCTGGTCGCAGGGCATGGTATATGGTGCTTGGCACTCTTATTTCCACTGTAATATGGCGGGGTATGCAGGTAGTGCCTACTGTTGGTCCCAGTGAGTGTGGTTATGGGCAGCATTATTACTGCTCAGGTATATTCTGGTTAGGAACCTGGAATTGTTGTAAACTCTTTACTGCTGCCAGTGTGTGGTCTGGTACATGGTATTACTGGGCTCATATATCTGTACTGCTGGCATTGTGTGCTTTGTTACCTGACCACACACAGGGTGCCAGTATGTGGTATTATTGGGCACAGTATATATATCTCTGTGGTCAGTTACTTAGTATATGATTGGGCACAATACTGGTTGGTGTTGATGCCTCGTTTACCAGGCCTCCATCCTAGAACAATTTCCATAAATTTAAACTTTCTGAAGTTTCTCCATTTGTATCTGGGAAGGATTGTGGACAGAGATGGTGTCTGGTACGTTGTGTGGTTGTGGCATGGAGCAGGGCACAATGGCTTGTAGAGTCTATGTACATTTCCCTTTTGTGTTTCTTCACTCGTGGTCCCGGAGAAGCCGTAGAAGATATGTTGATGTCTATGTAGCACTGAATTTGTATATCTGCTGTACCATTGTGTGGCCAGGATCATGTATGGAGGAGGACATGCCGAGGGTTTCCATAGCTGGATCCTCATTGTCCATACATGCCATTATCACACTTTGTAAGAGTGGTCTTTGTAAAGCCATTGAGGATGTGATGGGTTTATTGGAAGACGAGCAGATAAGATCACCTTCCTCCCTTCATGTCAAGAGGCCTGTTCTTCATGCCCACTAAGTGACACTTCATTGCTATATACAGTCGATCCCCAGCCTTGCCTGTAGAATCCAGATGTATCCGAAATCCATAATTTCGGAACGTTTGCTGTTTGGAGGCAAGATTTTCTGTGCTTTTTTTGGGATCTAGATAAAGGAACATTCCTGACCATATAAAATTAATGCAAGTATGAAAGTTTTCTCTGTTAAGAACCTGCGATGCAGGAGCTCCATTCTCGCCAGTCGGTATGTTTTTAGCTTCTGTAGTCTTGTATTATTCATTAGGCTTAAGATGACTCTAGATGTGAGATTTACATTGCTCCATCTCATTGACCTTAACAATGTGGCACAGGTCTCACCACGTCAGTCTTTTCCCCTGTAGGAGATGGCTGCCTGGCGAGATGAAGAAGCCCCTATTCGCATGTCTGTGTATAACGTGCCATTGACCTCATCTGTGGTTTTTGTTGCTTCTCTCAGCTCCCCTGACTTGTAGTTGGGTCTTTGAGTGGCTACTAGTTTTTTTTTTTTTTCCATCTTTAAGTACATGTAGATATCTACAGGGTTTGTGCGGTAAGGCTGATCGATTAGAATTTGCATACCTCCATATTATTGTACTTGTCAGTCATGTCGGGAGGCTGCTGTGTGTATTCGGGGTGCGGCAGGGGTCTCTCCTTGAAAAGGGTCTTTGTAAATAGCCTGGTTCAAAACAAACCTTGTGCTGCCAGAGGGAGCTGTATCCAGCAGTAAAGGTGCCGTTCTCAGACAGCAATCTCTGGTGGTGGCTCACAAAGCTGAAGGATCTGGGTAGACACATTCTGGTTTGGGAGTTTGACACCAGGGGCATGAAAACTGGCAATGTATAGATGGGCACATGTTGGCTAGGCTTAGTAATAGACTAGCAGCTCTCTGACTCGTGTGCTTCAGAACTCTCAATCCCACCACACAATTTCTGTCACGAATTATACAGTAAAATGAATGACCGTCTCTTCTAGACGTATAAATGAGCAGAGACTTGTCTGCGATTCCCAGCAGATCGGTGTAGCCTGTATCTAGGGAGGAGCTGAAGGCTAAGAAATTCATCATTTGGGTTGTGATTCACGGATTAAAAATGGAGGCTTGCAGGTTAAACTTTGTCGCTTTAGAATTTTTTGGAATGGAAGTTTTAATTTTCAGATTCACCTGGCTAGTATTTTTCATCTGCATTATCTCAGGCAGTTTCATGTCCGCCTGGGAGAGGTAACGCATGTCTGACGTACCTAGTGTTGGCAATTGGTCAGGCCAGGACATGTCTGTTGCGTTATCTCATGGGTTTAATAGGCCGCTGCTCTTTGGTTTTATTGATAGCTGGGGTGTAATTACTATTGCAATTAAACCTATGTAGAGAACAGAACGTGACTTGTAATGTCTTTACCAGAACGGGTGTATCAACAGCACAGTTGTAGGCTGTCAAGGCCGGGTGGTGCTTTCCTCAATTCCCTCGTCTTCGGCGTTTTGACGCGTTAACTCTTTGCCTAGTTTTAGTTGTCCATGCTGTGACTGACTCCTGGCCTGCACCTCCTATACAGCCCATGGTCCCGTCTACAGTATCCCCTCTACCACAGTCATGTGTAATACAAAATCTCCTAAATCCCTCAGTTGTATCTGCTGTATAGGAAACCCAAATGTCTAATAGTAATAAAATTAGTAATAACTCCTGTAAGTCGCCAACAGTCTAGTGAGAACAATAGCGTAGTAATATCACTGGTCTGAGCCCTATATTGCTATTGAGAGTTTCGTTACACCTAATTAAAGTGAAGGGCTTTGACAGCAGGGGAATCTGCCACAATTATATCAGGGGTCCTTCAGAAACCGGGGCCCCCTTTCCCGTAGCTGAAGTGTGAAGGACGTCTGACTGATGTGTTCGCAAGCTATAGGAAATAAAACCTAAAGAGTAACTGCTGCTCAACATTTCTCAGAGTTCCTATCAATAAAACACTGTGCAGGAGATTATAGTTCTTTAAGTCTGGTTTTTACCTCTCTAAAATATCCCATCTATGGTAAACTTTATTTTTTTTTATTTTTTTGTGTGAGATGATCTTTTAACTTCTCCTTCCCAACCTGTTGAAAACCTTTTGTGTAGATCCTTGAGCGGTATTTTTCTTACTTCTGTTGTACGTTTGTAGAAATCCTTGTTTTACGTTGTCCCTTTTCTTGGTGTTCACGGTGTAGCTAATGTCTCATGCTCACGTCTTTCTCCTCTAGCATTATGGACCAGTGATGGTCGTGGTGGGGCTGGTCTAGAATGGGAATCGCTCCACTTTGTGCCTTACTGCTTGTGTCTGGCAGCTTTAATGTGTGGTTTCAGCACAGTTACATAGAACAAATACTTTATGTTCTGATCCATATTTTTTTTTTTTTTCCCCCTCTAAAACTTTTTAGGCGTGGCACATTAACCCTTTCTACCCAGCGGGCATCAAGCATTTGTCTTCAGTAATTGGATGACAGGGGCTAATGTGTAGCATGTGGTTTGGAGACGCAGTGACATTTCTGCTGCTCCACTGCTTTTCTTCCACTTGCGGTAAATAAGACAATAGTCGCCTGGTAATTACACTGCCGCGTTGGTGGATGTTCTCCTAACAAGCGACGGTTCACATATCCCTGTGCAGCCACCCCAGCCCTCATCCATTACAGAACAGGTTTAGACGATGCAGTCGGTTCCTCTAAATGCTTTGCAACAAAAAAATATACTGCTCTTCAGGACGGACAGATGCACAGTCGACATATTCCTCTTGCAGATACAATGCCCACCTTTCTCAGTAGACTGAATGCAGCGAAGCACCTCAGGGCATGACGTGCCCACCTCCTACAGAGTGGATGTGACAGGTTCTGCCAAGCAGACGGTGCATGTGGGTATGGTTCACTGGATCCCAAGGGGGCTATTATGTGTTTTAGGTTAACTGAGATGGTGGAATTGGAGTACATTCCTCAATATCTTGGGAGTTGTTGTTCTACCCCTTCACTTTGTAGACTGCTGTGCCATTGATGGTTAATAGGCGGAGGCCTTCCCTGTGCTGGCGGGTATTCTTGTAGTATTTTAGGTATTCCTCTATCTGTTTTACTTTCTGCTCTGCTGAGTAAGTAATTATACTGCTGGCAGTGTAGACTATTTGGTGTTCGTCTTTCGCTTCTTATTTCTATTGGGTATTATCTCCTCCGTGCCAGGGGGACAGGATCACTAGCTGAAATCAAAATTGGTGAAGCACCTTCTATTTAGAGAAATGCGGCCCAGCAAAAGGGAAGCAAAGACCTGTGCCCCCCTGTGTAAATGACTCCTGATGTCACTGTGCCGGGCTCCATAATCTCCTGTGAGAAGTTTGTACGTGCCCACGGGGCACCGTATGGTTGCATTATGCAGTAAATACTGTTTTTGCAGGGTCCCTCATTGCTTCACGGCTTAATCTTGTTCACTAAACTGCATTAAAGCCCCCTAAAAGCCTGGCTTTGCATGCCATGGTAGCCATTTTTCAGGCTGCTTTGTATGTGAACTTCCAGTGGAGCGTAAGGAATTGGCTCTTATGTGGGCACTGCTCTTAGGAATGTCAGTGTGCGTCTGGACCAGACATTACGTACAGGCAAATGACTCTTTTGGTTGTAGTCTTTGGTTAACCCTTTCCAGTGCTCTTGTAATGTGGCAGCTCACATCCCTTTAATTTTTGCGCCGCAGGCTGCGGTTTCTAATTCTGGCTTTTCTATTCTTTTTATAGGATTTTAGGATGTATGTTTTGTGCTGGTCTGCCGCATTTGCTATTACCGATGGGCTTTTTTGATGATGCTTGTATGTAACGTCACATTTTTAGAGTGAAATGATTCGCTTTCCTTTGGGAAATTCTTGTTTGAGAAGGTTTCACCCTTGTTAACCTAATGTCATAGTAGCATTTAAACAGTCATTTATCTTTGAAGGACCTACAGCCCTTATCAGCCGTGGAGTACTTGTCCAAACATTGCTTTGGATCCTGTCTTAATTCCTTTCAAACACTCTTATCGAGAATAATTTACAAATTAAAATCAATTTATCTGGATTCCTAATCTTTTTTACAGTATTAACCCTGCCACAGCTCAAAGTCCAAGTGCTGATCCCTCTTCTGTAACATTATTCCTGAGCATCAAGGAAGCTGAGATATATGGGGTGCTGTTTTATGGTCTCCAGTGTCCCAGCAAACATTTCCCTTCTCCCATTCTTGGTATAGGGCAGTTTTCTGTATGTAGAGTCTACAGAGAGATTGTAAATGAAAGCTAGTCATTGTAATGTCCACGCTGGAGCTTCCTCACCTGACTTGCTGTAGCGCCGCCTAGAAGCCCTCAATGCCATTTGGAAAGTCCATTAGGAACACAGAGCTTCTGCCAAGGCAGAAAACAATAAAACAAAGCAGCGACTTGTAAACGTGTTAATTAGTCTTGGGACACTCAAGCTGCACCATAGCAGATAATGAACTTTCCTGAAGGTTGTACAAGATGGTGAAGCTGTGGTGCTGAACCGGTTAAAATGCCTCTTTTGTTTAAGAGCCCAACACTAAGTGCATTTGTTCATCGGTGGTGCCAGAGGGACTGGAGCTGTCTTGTAATACAGTATTTGTCAAAGCGAAATATTAAACACATGAATGGAATCGGCTTTGCCCTCACATACCCTTCATATTGTTCGGCTGGACCAAAATCCAGAGCCTGTCTCCGAGTATAGTGTCCACTAAGGCAGGTTATACAAGTGCTGGGTGGTGCGCGGGCGTTCTGTAGAAAATAAGCCTATACCCTCGGAGACGCCTTGGTCTTCACATGGCCCCGTATGGAGAGCATTTGTTTTTCCTTCGGAATTAGTTTTACAGGAATTCCAGACTCCATTCATATAAACAGTTTACCGTTAAGTGAGACAAAAGTACCGGGAATAAACTGCTGCATAAAACCCTAAAAAAACAAAGTCTTAAAGTATATTATATATAAAATTTACATATTGATTTGTTCTATACAGTTTCCCAGTCGACATTGATAAAGTCCCAAATCCATCCTTATAAAGCTAAACCCTAAAAGGGTGGATCTGCCAGGGCAGTTTAATAAGCTGCGTGTAGTATTTCTGCTACTGGGTGGACAGGGGCGCACTTTATTTTCCCATTATGGACTACAACCCGCCAAGCACAGGCAGAGCAGATGGTAATCTACCTATAGTTGGATGTATCTGCTGGATATTGGAAAGCTGAGTACGCATTGGGTTGTATGAAATGCTGCTATGTCTGCAGGAATGATTCCATAGCAGGACGCTGAACTGTTCTCCTAAAATGCCCCTGATTGTTCATGGTAATTTGGTTGGAGATGATGTGCTGTCTTTGGTAATCCTGTTAAAACCTCATCATCTATCCCTGGTTAGGGATTGTACACTTAATCCTTTGCTGAAGAAGGAGCCAAATGGCCGTTTGCATTTGTCTGGTTCAGCTCTGACTACGTGTACAGCCAGGCACAGGAGCTTTAGGGTCTATTCACACGTCCGTTGTTTCTTTCCTGATCTGTTCCGTTTTTTGCTGAACAGATCTGGACCCATTCATTTTCAATGGGTCCTGAAAAAAAATCTGACATTGTGCTGTCCGTTTTTTGTCAGGACCCATTGAAAATGAATGGGTACAGAACTGGTCCAGATCTGTTCAGCAAAAAACGGAACAGATCAGGAAACAAATAACGGACGTGTGAATGGACCCTTATACCGTCCCGGTGGAACTTGTCCTGTACTGCATGGTGACAACGGCTTTTCTTCACATCCCTTACAAAGTAATTGCCTCTGGTACCTGGGAATTTCTGGAGAATCTTGGGTTTTGTCATAACGTGGAGCTGCTTTGGTCTGTGCTGATGTCGGAGAGGTTCAGAGTCTCGCTGGAATCCATTACAGGTTCCACCTTAGACATCTTTTGGGCCAGAACTTTTTATCATAACTTTATACTGTATGTACTTCAAACATATTCATTATGGATATGTTCACATGTAGCAGATATGCTGCTGATGTTGTGTCCAGGTTTGCGCAGTGGGTAAAATTTAACAAATCTTGTCCACCCATTGCTGGAAAAAAGGTTGAAACTGTCATGGGGGGGGGGGGGGTACATAAGGCACATTGGTGCATCTGAAACTGCATGCGTACTGTCAGTCTCCTGTTTTCAGTGGAGTCCACTTTAGATTTGAAGCCCATCACGTGAACTTACCCTGTTACTTTCCACTTTTAATAGATCGTGTATCTAATTTAGCTTTTTTTATGAGATAAGTGGCACCAGGGACCCTTTTTTATTCTGAATTACTCGGTTCCAGTACAGGTGACTGTCCCTACTCTTGAAGATTTCAGAATGGTGTTTTTTTTTTTTCACTCTGTTGGCATGTACGTGGTAAGACATCTGCCCAAAAGCCGAGGGGAAGAATGTGTCGCTAAATTCTGCCTAGTCCTTTACCACTTTACACAGCTGCCAGGTCACTTGTGGGCCACATGGGGTCCAGACTGTCACTAATAGGTGACATGTATCGCTGGAGAAGCAGCAGCTAGGTGGGCATCATAACAAGCTACTGATAATCGGTGGCCTTTATTTCAGTTGGGCTGGGTTATGAATGATGGGAAGGGGCAGATATTTTTGTGGACTTCTACACTGAGGAGGCGGTACAACCCTGCTCATCGGCGGACTGCTAGTAAGTAGTCCAACAGCTGGCTGGCACAGGGTTTATATGATTACTGTTAGTATGTTGCATGTTTGTTAAATTGGGGTCAGTGCTGTAATGGTACAAGAGCAGTCGTGGGATATTCCTCCTACTCCACAGCTACTGGGTTTAATCCTTCCCAAGACTCTGCAGATGTCAGAGAAAATCCCCTGCTTGAAAGTGGAAATTGATCTGATGATCGGTGCTGAAAACGACCTCTTAATCTTCGCCTCCCATCTCAGAATTATTTAGGTTGAAAACAAAGTGATTGTGCCTGTTCGGTGTGCAAACTGTGAACTGTGTGGCGGTATGGTGAGGCTTATGGGAAGGCTCTGTGCGTCCATATAGACGCTTCTATTATTTACAGGCCAGATTAATATGAAATGTAGCTCTCCGTAATGATCCTGTAGACGCTATAACGTTACTGGGAAGGGGGGTTGTCAGCTATCCAGTCCAGGAACGTCCAGCTCCACAGGCAGCTAAAATGTCCAATACTCTAATAACTTCACATGAAGTTTAAAATAATCTAACGACAAGAGAAGAGCAGCAACGCTTGCGCTTTTCAGTCATGACTATCATAGCAATGCAGGTCTGTTATATTAGAGGTAGATAACTTGCCACGTGGTGGTATCCTGCAGGAGGAATTCTTTCATAGCAGCTGATTGAGTTGCATGATATTGCGTCTTGATGAGTCTGTAATACGTTATAATGAAATGCAACTTGTCGATGAAGGTCAATATAGGGCACATCTATTCAGGACTTAGACGCTGTGGATTTGTCATCTGCAGCATTTTACAGTACTGGCAAAGCAGATGACATGTTTAAGAAATCTCATCCACTCTCTGATCAGAATCTGAAGCATCTTGGTGTGGGCTGTGGGTTTGTCCTTTACTATGCATGGAGTAAAATCTCTGACTTTCCGCGGCGGAAAATCCTCCTCGTGTGGTTGTATGGCACCCTTGAGGCACAGAAGTGTACAATGTGGCTTCAGTTTCATGAAAGTTGCATCCTTGGTCATATATTTAGTACTGTGGATCTCGGTCCGTTACCACCTTGGTACTAGCATATAGGGGGTCATTTATTAAGGCCAGTGTTTTACACGCTGGTCTTTATCTCCTATAGCTGGTTTTGGCCTCTACATAACTCCACCTGATCCACCACCGCTTCCTAGCTGTCTTACATTTAGACAATTTTCTACTCTGTGATGAGATGGACCTTCCGTCCTCTTCCCTGCCACTACCACTTTTTTAGACCTGGCGCGGGCAGGGAAAAGTTGCAGATTGTGGCGCCAAGGACCTGGCAATCTGCGCCAGAAATACGACTAATATAGGTGTGTTTCTGGTTAGTAAATGACCCCCATGGTTCCTGAAGAAAGTTTCTCGATTACCAGTTGGGTCCTCTTCTGTCCTTCATGACTTGTTGAGATTGCGATTGTGATTGATCAAGTGATTTTCATTGCCTTTCGGCTCATCTAAAGTTAAAGTACATTATATCAGATGATCTCTGAAGGTACATTTGCCTCCTTATGTCTTGTGTGCTCGCTGGATGCACAATTTCATTTTTAAAAGTGGTTGCAAGGCCACTAAATGGCAGATGTCCTCTGCTGCCGGATCCCAGCCTTTACCTCCTCTTGGGGTACTTTCACACTAGCGTTTTTGTTTCCGGTATTGAGTTCCGTCACAGGTGCTCAATACCGGAAAAGAACTGATCAGTTTTATCCTAATGCATTCTGATTGGAGAACATTCCGTTCAGGATGCATCTGTTCAGTCCCTCTTATGTTTTTGGACGGAGAAAATACCGCAGCATGCTGCAGTTTTCTCTCCGGCCAAAAATACTGATCACTTCCAGGGATGCCGGGTCTGGCATTAATTTACATTGAACTGTATTAGTGCCGGATCCGGCATTAAGTGTTCCGGCAATACGGATCCGGCTTTCCCGTCTGTGTGTGCGCAGACCTTTTAAGAATACAAAAATAAAATTAATACCGGATCCACATCCGTATTGCAGCAGAGGATTCCCGGCAGGCAGTTCTGTCGCAAGTGCGAAAGTACCCTTACTGACCATTAAACAGACTGTTCATTTATTCCCATGTCTTGTGTATGTTCCACTCCTAAAACATGTGACCAGTTTTTTTGTTTCATCTTACGGTTATTTGCCGCTGTCCATGAGCTGTGACAAGTGTTGAGCTTGTTTCCATTAATCCATTGTACCAACTGCCATTACTATACATCCTTATTTTGTGTGAGGTTTAATTGATTTATTGGCTCTTAATTTTCCTCTAATTGCCCTGATTCATTGCTTAGGTGGGATGTGATCTGTGGCTGTGAGACGACGGCAGTCATCTATCCCCAGCTGCGTGACATCACCGAGCTGACTGCTCTGTAGAAGGCTCATCTCCCCCATCTATTGTTTCGGTGCAGATTGCTCATTGTTACTGGGTTCTGGCAGTAGCATTGCTCAGGGCCTGTAGTTGTGGGAGGATCATTCTTTCGTTTTGTGATGCTGAAGCACCAGGTAACTGGGACACGCACCCAGAGAGAAATGTCAAATTACTGCTGGCATGCAATTATGTCTTGGGTAGATATGTAAACGATTACAGGTGTGCTCTAATTAGACACTGGGTCTTGCCACAAGATGGTATAAAAGTACTTTCCCCAGTGCCCTATAAAAAGGTTCTCAGAGGCTACTTTTGGGTAGTGTACCTCTTTGAGAGATGTTGGACATGTCTCTATAACGCACTCAGACATTTTGCCCAGTTGACAGACTTTGAAAGGTGGCCCATCGTTAGAGTAAGAGGAGCAGGATGGTATTTTTGACAAATCGACCACGACCTAGGTCATTCTTAACCAGCTGTTTGCATGTGTTGGGAACAGCATTTACATGAGGCAAACAGACCACTAGTAGAGCGGATTGTTTCATTGTCCACTATCCAGACCCTAGTGGCACCTTCATTACATACCTCCTGTCTCTGGCCTGACTTTTCCCAGGCACTTAACAGAAGGAAACTTAGTGTTGTGGCACCACATCATGTGTGCCACTATTGCCTTCATTTACAATGGTGTCGTGAGCGAGAAACCTGGACTGGAACTGTATTGTATTTAGCAAGGAATCCAGGTTCTGTTTGGTTTCTGATGATGGTTGGGTTTGAGTATGGAGGCCTCATGGTAAGCACTTTAAAGAGGACCTTTCACTAGTATACAAACTAAAAACGAACTCTATCTGTGGGCAGAGCGGAGCCCAGGGGTCCCCCTGCACTTACTAGTATGCCTGGGCGCCGCTCCGTTCGCCCGGTATATGCTCCGGTGTCTCAGCTCCGTCTGTAGTATTGGACTGATTTTTTTTTTTTTTTTGTAGGAGGCGTGTCCCTTGCTGCAGTGCTGGCCAATCGCAGCGCACAGCTCATAGCCTGGCTATGAGCTGTGCGCTCCGATTGGCCAGTGCTGCAGCAAGGGACACGCCTCCTACAAAAAATCAGTCCAGTACAACAGACGGAGCTGAGACACCGGAGCCTATACCGGGCGAACGGAGCGGCGCCCAGGCATACTAGTAAGTGCAGGGGGACCCCTGGGCGCCGCTCTGCCCACAGATAGTTAGTTTTTAGTTTGTATACTAGTGAAAGGTCCTCTTTAATCCTGCCTTTGGTGTGGAAAGACACATTGCCACAAACTGCAGGTGTAATGATGTGGGAAGTCACCACATACTACAGTAGTGAAACATCTGTGCGCAGGATACCATATGGAACATGCCCAACCATATCTCATCTTTATATTCCAGCAAGGGCTGGCCCAACAGTGTATAGAGATTCCTTTCAACTGTACAGTTTCCCTCATTAAACTTTTTTCTCTCTAATATGATCACTTACATTTCCCCAGAGAAAGTTATTTCTTATTTTGTCAATGGGTATGTTTTAGTGACTGGTCAAAGCAGGCCATACATATTAGGGTACTTTCACACTTGGGTTAGAGGGTTCTGGCAGGAAATCCATATGCAAACGGATAGCATTTTGTATCCGGATGCGCATCCGTCTGATAAATGCATTGAAATACCGGATCCGTCTCTCCGGTGTCATCCGGAAAAACAAATCCAGTATTTATATTCCCATTTTCAAAGGTCTGCGCGTGTGCAGTCTGGGAAACTGGATCTGGTTTTCTGGAAAACTTGGTACCATATCCGACATTAATACATTTCAATGGAAATTAATGCCGAATCCAGCATTCCGGCAAGTGTTCTGGAATTTTGGTCTGAGAAAATACCACAGCATGCTGCAGTATTTTCTCTGGCCAAATATCGTAAGAGTGAACTGATGCATACTGAACGGAATGCTCTCCATTCAGAATGTATTAGGATAAAACCGAAGCTGCTTTTTTTTTTTTTTCCAGTATAGAGCCCCTATGACCGAACTTAAAGGGGGTTTTCTCATCTCAGAAAATGGGGGCATATCGCTAGGATATGCCCCCATTGTCTTATAGGTGCAGGGTTCCACCACTGGGACCCGCACCTATATCGAGAAGAGAGCCCCGTAAGCGAAGGAGAGTGCACTGCGCATGCGCAGCCGCCCTCCATTAATTTCCACGGGGCCGCTGAAAATTGCAGAGCGCTGGCTTGGCTATTTCCGTCTGCCCCATAGAAATGACTAGGAAGCATGGGCCTCTAGCGCTTGGTGGTGGACGGACCTCAGGAAATCTGGGGTCCTCCAGCCACATCACTCCCCGTTCCTTTCTCAATATAGGTGTGGGTACTGCACCTATCAGACAATGGGGGCATATCCTAGCGATATGCCCCCATTGACCAAGATGGGAATACCCCCTTTTTAATACCGAAAAACTTTAAAGCTAGTGTGAAAGTGGCCTTAGATGCTTGTTGGCCAGACCCACAGATTTCATGCACGCCCATCGGAGGAGAAGGAGATCAGGAGAGCGTTTGGCCGGCTGTTGTCCCATGTAGAACGTATGAAGCAGCTTTTGGTTATTTATTACACAAGTTACTGCTGTCCGCACACTGCCATATAGAGCTGCCTTGTTCAACCTTCTAGTGAAACAAGTGTCTCCAAACTCTTAAGACTTGTGCCAGCACACGACAGGAAAAGTAACATGAAGACACCCTTGTGCTTCAAGTAGTAACACAGGATGGGAGGGAACGCACGGGAAGACTTGCACAACAATGGGTGAGCTTCTGCAGATTACGCCTTTCATCTTCTGACTCTTTCCGTGCTGGTTTGCCAGCAGGACAATCCATGTACAGAAAGGATCTAGAGCCTCATTCTGTAGCATCACTTTTTGGATAGAACTTTTAAGTAATTTATGTACTTAGACCAGAACTATGGAAGAGAATCTGTATTCCGGTTATACAAAGTTATCTCCTGTCCCCAGGTTGGGGGAATAGCTATTTGGTAGGAGCTCCAGAGAGAGCAGAGTACAGTACTGTCCAGTGGGCTGCTCTGTTCATCTCGGGTGGTTCTGCAAGCAATGGGGTCCGCATTCTCATGATTGATTGGGGGGGGGGGGGGGTCAGTGGTAGTTAGGAGAACTTTTTATAACCAGAATACCCCTTTAATGTTCATACTTGTGTACATACTGGGTTGTGAAATCTGTTTAACGCAATGTAGGGACACGTTACAGATAGCAATGGAGGCTTGTCAGGAGTTTGGCAGTCTCTATCCCCATAGTGTACACGAATATAGTGGCCTGGCCTACTGTGTGCAAATATCAGCTTTAGGAGTTGTTCACCGGAGGCCATATGCATCGCGTTAGGCTACTTTCACACCTGCGTTAGGTGCGGATCCGTCTGTGCAATCATGCAAACGCTTGTATCCCTTCAGAACTGATCCGTTTGCATTACCATGAACAAAAAATGTTTTGACTTACATTGAAAGTCAGTGGGAGGCGGATCAGTTTTCAATTGCACCATATTGTGTTAGGGAAAACTGATCTGTCACATTGTAAGTCAGGACGGATCCGTTTGGCTCCGCACCTGCCAGGCGGACACCAAGATGCTGCAAGCTGCGTTATGGTGTCCGCCTCCAGAGCAGAATGGAGGCTGAACGGACGCAAACTGATGCATTCTGAGCGGATACGTATCCATTCAGAATGCATTGGGGCTAAACTGATCCGTTTTGGGCCGCTTGTGAGAGCCCTGAAACAGATCTCGCAGGCGGACCCAGAAACGCCAGTGTGAAAGTAGCCTAAAACACATTGGTAATGCGATCTTGGATTTATGGTTACTAAAAGTAATTAATTTGAACCTGCAGGACTTGTGCCATGAGGGCTGGAAATGACACGTGCCAGCTGAAATCTGGGCTACCGATTGCGCTAGACATCCCTGACATGTTTTATGTGTCACAACAAAGCCTGCTCCATCAGTACAGACAGTGTGTTCCCCAAGTGATGGTCTATGGGCATATCTGTCTGGGCACTTGATCTGTGAACTGCCTGGGTTATTTTTAGGCGCTTTTGGTCTCGTGATCTGTAGACCACCATGTAAAAGTATTCTACCAAACTTGCTCTGCCCTTTCATCCCTGTGCAGCTTTAACCTCCATGTCCTCTCTTCTGTCTCGGACATGCTGGACTAAATGCTGCCACACTCATTGCTCCTGAGTTCCTTGCATTCTGTGGTTGTCTGAAGCGGTCCTATCTCCAGCATGAGGCACAAGTCCTGCGATCAGTGCTGGACATGGATTTCTGCCAGTTCTTCTCACTGCACAATGGACATGTTGTCCGTGATTTCTCCAGCAGAGGGCCGTCAAGACGTTTCTTCTCAAGCTTCTAAACCCAGCACAGAAATGACCAGGGAGTCGCAGCGCTGCTTTCACTTAGTCTTTTTGTTTTTCCTTTTTAATTTTTTAATTGTATTTATTTTTTTAACTTTCGATATTGCATTGTATTGCTAGTTTGGTCATTTTTCATCCTTTCAAGATGCCTTTCACTAGAATCGGCACTTTCTACATTTCAGCTCCTTTGTCCATATGTACCCTGCTTTGAAGTGGGATACAATACAGATCACTGGAATGTTCAGAGCAGTTGGAGATGGGTGTGCTGACCTTGTGGGAGGCAGTGACCTGTCTGGCCATGATTATATTAATGAAGGCATCTAGAGGGGTGCAGAGGAGCAAATGAGATCACAGGCAGACGAGAGCAGTGTCCTGGAAGAATTCTCACATGGATGCACGCAGCAGTGTTATGTCAAGCGCCTCTGCTCAATGGAGTGTAATGAGTGTTTTGTCCACTAGAGGGAGCCATGTTTACTCTGTCCATTCACCTACACACCTCAACACTCACATAATTATAAACTCCTCCTCGCTGGTCTATTTGTCTTGTTGTAACATTGCGTCCAGCCCTGGGAGAGGATCCAGGGAAGTGACAGCATGTTATGATGGTGTTAAAGACGGACTCCTTTCATGTTTCCAAATGGGCTTGTGCTCTGTTAAACTCATTACCACAGCCCCCCTCCCCCAGCTTCCCCTCCTTGCTGTCCTCTCCCATTGCATCCCTATATTTCTATTTTTATGACCCCTCTGCCTTCTTTTTCTCTTGCAACCATTCTCTGCTGAGTTGGAAATATTGTGCAGGTATCCAAAACCAGGGATATCAACGTCTTTTGGGAGTCTTCTGGTGTGGTCATTACAACACCCAGAGTGCTTTGCTTTATTTTTCATATCATTGCCCACAATGAAACAGAGGGGTGTGATTTAAATATGGAATGTGATATATAATATAATTTTATTTTTTTCCTTCTAGGTTTTAAACCATTGAGTGTTCCAGCGTGATGTCTTCAAGGTCCTCTCCTATGATCTGTTTAATTTTTGTTGTATGTTTCATGATTTCTTTTTTTGCTCTGTACCTCAGTACAGTCTTGGCCTAGCTGTGGTCCAGTTATGAAGGAAGTCTCCCTCTGGGTATGGGAGTGTCTTGGTCTTCCCAGGATTCATTCTTGGCCTTCTTTTATGTGTCTGGTAATCTATCCCAGCTGGGCTGCTGTGTGGAATCCAGCCTGCTGAGCCTCCTCGCCTTTCTCACTTTTGCCTCATTTCTTTGTTCCTTTGCTTGCTGTTGCCTGACTCTCAACAGCTGAGGGTTTTTTTGCTACAAAGAGGGGGAGTCATGTAACGGAGCACCCAAAGTGAACTTGCTTCTAAATTGCTCTGTCAAGCATTCAGAGGAAAATACAATGTGCTTTCTTATTTATCTTGGATCATCTGATGTTCTTAAATGTATCTCATGATTTAGATTAAAGTTAAAGATAAAGCAGCTGTAAATTAGTTGATAACTGTTCTGCATCACTGTCACGAGTTCAGGTGGTCTTCTATTATATTTGTCATCTGAACCCAAACATCGGACTACCTTGAGGGTCTCCCAGCTTTCCCTGGACAACAGATGAGGGTGGTATCTGAAAAATGTTACCATGACCTCCAGGATAAGTGTAAAATATATGTAGGTACTTGAACTCATGAACCTGACACAACAGGGTAATGGGCTACAGTGGCGTGTTCACTGCATACCAATAGACATTGAAGATCACTATGAAACATGTGAAGTTTAGCAGCAAATATACGGATCTGGATAGTCAAACAGAATGTTTGAAATAGAGTTCCCCTTTAAAGTTATTTGAATGTTGTTACATTGGCTGGGTGCCACTAATGGGTATCACCTGTTTCCACAGTAATTAGACAAGAATCTAATAAAGGTGGTGGCTAATGTAAGTGTCTTGAGAATGGCTCAGGACTTACATCCTAGGAGAACTTTTTTTTTTTTTTTTTTTTTTGGTGTAATTCAGGCTAATAAGTTATGTTGCAAGTACTCCTCATGTATAAAATCTTGGTGCAGGGCTTGTAATACGAGCCTGGCCTCATGAGATCTTTACCAAGTCAACCTTTAAACTCCGACCTTGGAATGGGCCTCGCTCCTGTGTCGACACAGGTGGGGATCGCTGAGTGACACGGTCTCCCTAGAAACCCAAGCCATCTAAAGGATCAAAGGAAAGGAATGTGTTTGTTGGGGTAGAGCAGGGAGTGTTGACCCTCATTGCTCCACACTCACGGTTAATGATCTAAATTGGACAGCCTGTAAAACAATCTTTTTTTTTTTTTTTTTTTTTTTCCAAGTGATCAGAGGCTGAAAATGTTCCATAACTTTGGTGTAAACTAGTCATTTGCACTTTTAATGCCTCATTTCTTTGTGTTTTCATTTCCAGTATAGCTGTTGTAGGACATTATGGTGGAGTAGATATGTTGCGTTGCATTGCATATGCCTTACTTCTCGGTTTGTAAAGATGAGGGGCGTTTATAATGTGTTACACTAGTTATTTGCTGTAAAATTGACATCTCTTGGCTTTTTTTTTTTTTTTTTTTTTTTTTTTTGTGTTGTACTTCCACACCAGGCAAACCTTTTTACTGATTTTAGGAGTGAACCACATCATACTTACTCCAAGTTTGACATTGTTCACCAATGTCATATTTTGGTATAAGCACGTACAGCAATACCAATCTAAAAACTAATCTCAAATGCACTTAAAATTATACATTGCATTTAAGAGTAAATTTACAGCCTATAGGCCTATTAATGCGTAAGGTGCACTCTGCAATCTTGGACATGAGCATATGTTGTTGGGGTTTGAGAAGTTCATTACTGACCATTGATTGTGGTTTTGGGGAAGGCTCAACAGTAAATCAAGAAGGGTCGTCGGTCAGATTTCGTCCATATATTTGACTATCCTGTGTGATCCATTGGGTATCTAGACGTTTCAGAATTTCTAGAACAGTTTACGGTGAAGATTACAAGTGTCTTAGAAACAATTGCACACATGGCATACATTGGACAATCTGTGCCACAAAACGGATGTCCAATCGGCAGTAAGGCGTCTTGCTCACTCCAGCATGCCTTAAGCGCATGATGGAAACGGTCTTGTTTGCTCACCTGGCCCTTTCAGTCAGGTGTTCATGCCTGTCTGCTACCAGTCAACACTCCAAGTAAGAAGGGACACTTACTTCTTCACTACAGGGTTCCTGTCTAATAGGTTAAGAGCATGCATTCAGTGCTTTACTTAAGACTGCTATTCTTCTTGGAGCTTGGTGGAAAATCCACCTCCAGTCAGTCTTCTCTCTGTTTACTGTGTTGAGTATCTCTTGGTGCCATTCAGCAGGCATTTTAGATCTCGCTACTTTATCTCTAGTTCTGAAAACCTCAAACTTCTACATATGATTTTGTAGCAGCTTTTTCTAGGGAGTTTCATTTATATTAAGTGCTGTATTTACTGGGAGTCTGTTGGCACTTTTGACCATGCAAAACTGCAGACTGCTATAGGAAGAGGTTGCGGAGAGCAGTACAAACATACTTTTTGCAGAGATTTTCTCATCGGGAGTAGTTGCCCGGTTCAGCTGTCTAGTGCTCAGTTAATTTTGCAGCCTTTATAGTACAGCCAAAGTGGATGAGATTTTAAAAAACGATCCACACCTTGCAGAGAACTCGCAGCGTAAGGCTACTTTCACACTAGCGTTCGGGGCTCCGCTTGTGAGTACTGTTCAAAGGCTCTCACAAGCGGCCCCGAACGCGTCCGTCCAGCCCTAATGCATTCTGAGTGGACGCGGATCTGCTCAGAATGCATGAGCCTGGCAGCGTTCAGCTCCGCTCAGCAGGCGGACATCTGAACGCAGCGTTCGGGTGTCCGCCTGGGCGTACGGAGGCAAACTGATCCGTCCAGACTTACAATGTAGGTCAAAGGGGACGGATACGTTTGAATATGACACAATATGGCTCAATTTTCAAACGGATCCGTCCCCCATTGACTTTCATTGTAAAGTCTGGACGGATCCGTCTGAGGCTACTTTGACGCTTAGACATTTTTTTTTACAATATAATGCAGACGGATCCGTTCTGAATGCAAGTGTGAAAGTAGCCTAAGCTGACTTGCTCTGTGGGTTTCCAGTCCACAGCATTACTTTTGTTGCTGGGGGTTGAAGCATTGCTGCAATCCCAGCAGTCAGTATGCAGCAGGCAAAGAAGTGGCCACTTTCACTCCTGCCCTGAAAACTTCCTGCCTGTGCCACTGCTCTAATTAGCTGGGTATTGGCACCTGCACCATTGCTGCTCTGAAGTGGAGCTTCTGCCCTTGCCTGACTAATTGGAGCAGCAATGGTCAGGGCTCGGCTAAGTCTGGCACTGTCAGTCTGGTGGCAGGTGGGCCCTCCATCTACAGGGACAGCACTACACAGGTGAAGTCTTGATGAGAAATCGGTTCACTCATCTCTAGGCCATACCCTTAAAGTAATTTTACATTTCCAGTTTCACTTGAGTACATGGAAACTAAGTCCTTACGGCAAACGGCTATCCATATTTTGTGCCCCACTCCAGCTGTGGGAATAGCATGCAGGGTGGAGGAAGTGACCAATTATATTTCTGCAAATTAAAACTAGCACAGCTGTTGCTCACGGTCCACCCTCCTCCCCGCTCATTATGTGACAGGTGCATGCTTCACACAAAGGGTTAATTAACAGGTGTCACTTCCTAGTTACACACTTGCTCGTCTTGAGGCCCAGAAATGTGCTTTCTCATGTAATTATGGGCATGTTGAACAACAGAACAGCAGATTTCATGAACGGTCTGTCACTAAGCTGGTTGTCCAGTATTGTGCAGACTGGTGCGTGTCTGTGGTTTTGCGTCCTGGCACTGGTGGTTTTTTCTTCCTCCTGTCCCATACATGCTTGCATTTGGCTCCTTAGACACTGGTCTTGCAGTTGACACGTCTGTGTCTTCTCGCCTTTGAATAATAAAGATAAAAGCTAAGATTTCAGATTCAGTTTTCTGAGGTTTATGATCACACAGGGAACTTTGTGTGAGTGTCTTTTGTTGTGGAGTCTTTTCTCCCCCAGCTGCAGGGAGTCTCCATGGTTGGGCCTTCTTCTATCCTTACTAATGTTACTTAAGGAAAAAAACGATGGCTCTGCCCAAGTGTTCATCCCACAAGTCTTGCATCAGTCACCCATAGATGAAGAAGCATCTCCCGTTGTACAATAGATGGACAATAATTGGATAAGTTACGCTTGCATTTTCCTTACACTGAAAGAAGATCATTCACCAAAAATGCTTTTGGACTTTGAAAAGATTGGGGTGGCTGGCTTTGGAGAGAAGCATGCTCATCTGTGTTATTAGTTATCATTAGTAATGGGGATTACACATCACAATCGTGTTGGTAAAATCTCTCGCCAGAACACGTAATAGATTGCTATATTCACCCTTTCCTTGCCCCTCACTTAGGGCCACTTGTGCGTGAGGTGCAGTGCCCTTCTTGAGCCGGAGTTTTCCAGGGGTTTGTGTATTGATGGCCTATCCTCAGGAGACGTCAGAAATATCTGACCAGTGGGTGTCCCAACTCCCAGCAACCCTGTTGATCAGCTATTTGAAGATACTGCGGCGGTCCAGTGAGCACCATGGACTCTTTCTAGGCCTTAGGCCTCATACACACGGCCGTATGTATTTTGCAGTCCGCAAGAATACAGATGACATCCGTGTGCATTCTGTGTTTTGCAAAACGGAACAGCTGGCCCCTAATAGAACAGTTCTAGTCTTGTCTGTAATGTTTGTGTGCATGAGCCCTTAGACATCACGTTGATTGGTCACATGGCCTAATGTACAGCTCTGTCCCATTCAAGTGAACGAGGCTGAGCCTCAATACCAAGCACAACCGCAATCCAATGGATGACTCTGAGGAGACCACACCCTCCTCAAACAGGTGCTCATCAGGGGTGCCTGATGGCCATCTCTTATGTACACGTGCTTCCCGCCAATCGTCTGTGGCATCAGGGTGTCTAATGCACCCTTCATACACAGTGGTAACAATCACTGACCTCTCCTCCTGTACTGATAGCTGTTCGCAGGAGGTGCAAATACACAAAGATAGAAATGTATAAATAACACGTTTTACTGAATCTTTTCCCACAAAACTCTGTATGAATCTGCTGTCAGATAGCACTGCATTTTGTGGTGACAGGTCCTCTTTAAGAATAAAAGGATCGCCTAACCTTCATCTCCTTGACCTCTCCCGACTCGCTTCCCCGATGAGACTCCCATCGACATTTGATATTTGTCTGGTCCTGCATACATCTAAGGTTACTTTCACACTGGCGTTTCAGGGTCCGCCTGTGAGATCTGTTTCAGGGCTCTCACAACTGGCCCCAAACAGATCAGTTTAGCTCCAATGCATTCTGAATAGATGCTGAACCCATTCAGAATGCATCCGTTTGGCTCCATTCCGCTCTGGAGGCGGACACCTAGTGTCCGCCTTACACCTAGTCAAAAAAAGTCTAAGTGTATGCAGACGGATCCCTACTGAACGGATACCATCGTTTGCATTTATAGGTGCGGATCCATCTGTGCAGATACCAGACGGATCCGCACCTAACGCAGGTGTGAAAGTAGCCTAATGTGTGATGCCAGCTTTATCTGTTAGACAGTGTAGTACTAAGAGCATCTTTTTCTGAAAGTCCTGACATCCATACACAATTGTCGTCTTAAAGATTTCAAGTAATCTGCGTAATACTCCATTTTCCCAGTGGTGGGACTGGAGTAGAATCCAACACTGCTGGACTTCTCCACTGATTACTGATCCCCACAGACCGTGATTAATCAGGTTATGTCCTGTCCGCTTATGCTCCAAGGAGTTTACTACAGAATAGGGCACCAGTCGCACGCTGCTTCAGTCAGCTCTGAGACTGTTGTAGATGGCAAAGTGCTGTATCTCTGGTAGCTCCATAGTCATGTGACTGGTGCTAGAAGAAAGCCCTTCATCAGGATGGGTTGTGACCAGGGAAAGCTGGCGCTACCATAGCAGCAGCCACTCATTGGATGCAACAGCGCATGTGACACCCCCACCCCCAAATTGGTGCTCTGGTCCCCACTTGTCAACTGATGTCAAGACCCCATTGGTGGGTCTCCACAGCCCAGTGAGGGGAGGGTAGTTGGGGGCAGGGAGGAGCTAAAAACCCTTCCAAAGCTGGACAGCCCCTTAAAGTGCAACAGAGACTAGTTATACACCTTTTATAATGGACAAGCTACAACAGTAAACAGTGCAGTATCTTCACACACCTTAAGAGCCCTATTTTGTTGGAATGTCAGGAGGATCTCCCTTCTTATAACTCTGATAGCTGTGACTTATCCCACTGTTTAACCATACAGTGGGTGTTTCTAATACTGTGATGTAATGTGTGTGTGTGTATATATATATATATATATATATATATATATATATATATATATATATATATATATATATATATATATATATATATATATATCATTTTATTTATTTGGCTTGTACGTCGGGATGTAGTTTTTTTTGCATCCCATCTAGTTTTTTACATAATGCAGATAGTTTTAACCATTTTCTTCATTGTTTTGCTAATGTTTCCATCTTAAAGGGAACCTCTCCCAGGGAGTTTGGGTATAGAGCTGAGGACATGGGTTGCTAGATGGCCACTAGAACATCCGTAATACCAGTCCCCATAGCTCTGTGTGCTTTTATTGCATAAAAAAAACGATTTGATACATATGCAAATTAGCAGAAGAGTCATATTTTCAAGCTCTGACTCATCTCAGGTTAATTTGCATATGTATCAAATTGTTTTATTTACACAATAAGGCTACTTTCACACTGAGCTCTGTTTGAAGGGGCTCACAAGCGGTCCCGAACGCATCTGTCCAGCCCTAATGCATTCGGAGTGGACGTGGATCCGCTCAGAATGCATCAGTCTGGCAGCGTTCAGCCTCCGCTCCGCTCAGCAGGCGGACACCTGAACGCTGCTTGCAGCGTTCCGGTGTCCGCCTGGCCATGTGGAGGCAAGCGGATCCGTCCAGACTTACAATGTAAGTCAATGGGGACGGATCCGTTTGAAGATGACACAATATGGCTCAATCTTCAAACGGATCCGTCCCCCATTGACTTTCAATGTAAAAGTCTGGATGGATCCGTTCAGGCTATTTTCACACTGAATGCAAGTGTGAAAGTAGCCTAAAGGCACACAGAGCTATGGGTACTGGGTATTGTGGATGTGCTAGTGGCCATCTAGCAACCCATGTCCTCAGCTCTATACCCAAAATCCAGGTGACGGGTTCCCTTTTAAGTCTTGCTCTTCATGTAATATCCAATACATTCCAAGTCAGTGATATAGTGGACGTCCATCACTAATGAAATTTCCAGAACTATGTAACCTTTAGTTTTATTCAGTTTTCTGTCTTGCTGTAACTTGCATAGAAGGAACCTGGAACGTATCTAGAACATTTAGATGTAGAATAATCTGGCTTGCCAAGGGAAAAATGCTCTCTAGTGGAGCACTGGCCCCATGTAGCCTTAGTTATTACTGTTGGGTTCCTTTCCTCAGGGATCCTGCTGAATGACCTTCTTCTAAAGGGAAGGTTTTACATGTGCAGTGGAGTTCATTACATTACACTTACAAACTGGAATCTCCAAAATACTGAAGGGATATAATGAGAATGGGGTGGGAGTAGACGCTCTTCTATGGGGAATTGTTTCATTATTGATCTTTTTTTATTACAGGTCATGACTTTATTGCTGCTGCTTTCATTCAGGTCAAGGGAAGATATTGTTTCTCAGAGCTTCGCTGACCTATTGTCTCACATATTAAATCTTCTCTTGATCTTCATGGTTCTTGGTTTTCTAGTAGATGAAGCGGCTGAGGAACATTGCTTCTTGCCAGTGAGGCCTGATTTCCTGGTGACCTCAACAGTTTTTTAGCAGGTAGCTGTTGCAGCAGACTGCTTACCAGAGTGATACATAATTTTCTTAACGATGGATATCTTTGGTTTTCAATGTCTGCAAAGTTAGATTATGTTTTAACTAAGGTCCTTTGCCTAAATCAGTCCTTGTTACGTGGCTTGTGATTAACTTCTTGCTCCATTAATTTGAGATTTTGCGGCTTTGCAAATGAACTCTCCCATACACTACTTAGCTGCCCTGGATCTAGCACCTCCCTTGCCTGATCCTTTTTCATCAACCCCCGTCTTGTTCTCTTGAGAGGCTCACTGAAGAAGGTGGGGGCTTTGTGAAATTTGTCATGGTCCCTGCACTTTATCCATCTTTTTGAAATAAAGAAATTGGAAGGGTACCGGGGGGGTGGATAATGCTTAGCTCCCTCCTCCTGTCACTCTTGTTCAGAGTCCTCTCACTCTCAATGAGTTTCTGAATAGAAATCTGCAGTAATTGGATGCAAATTATACAGAGGGAGCCCGAGGCTGCCTGGAATTCCTTTGCGGGACAGGAGGCGAGGGTATAATTAAGATGGCAGGAATTAGGAAGAAGAACTTGAAAGAGAGGTGGGACAAGCATTCATTTGGATTTTAATCCCCTTATTGTTTGAGAGGAAAAGAGTACTTTGTGGGCACTGGATATTTTTTATATATATTTTTTTTTCTACAAAGGGTTAAATTCTCAGTATAAGGTGTACACCTCTGATTGGCAGACAACTGATAAACGCCATGGGGAATGTATTAAGTCTGTACATCAGTTTTCTGGTGTTCAAGACTCCCAATTTTTTTATGCAGATGTTTTGCGCAAAAATTTGTGAGGCTAGTGTCACATCTGCAGCAGATTGTTCTGGAAGAGAACAGCCTGCCGGATGGTACCGCAATCCCCTCCGTCCTCATTAACTATAATGGAGTCGGCGGAGAACCTGGCAAATATACCTAGAATAGGTCGGACAGAAAGGTATTTGTCCACCCGGTTCCCATCATTCTATGCCGGAAGGCTGTAGCACACATGTAAAAGTAGGCAGACTTTGGCGTTTTACACCAGTCGTGACGCTTTTGAATGTTGGTTTAAAAGTGGCTGTGGTTTGGTATGTAAATTAGCTTCGCTATAGATTTATTGTCACTTTTTTTTTTTTTTTTTTTTTTTTGGGCTCAATTTTTCCAGTAGGGGGCTGGTGTAGGAAAGTAGAGTAGCATTTTTAGTCAGTTAAATATGCACCAAATTTAACATTGTACGACTTTTGATCAATTTGGCACACCTTTTGCCAACAGTAAAGGCAAAATGGAAAAAGTCCCATAATGAGTCGTTCCTCCCTACCTGTTTTGGAACTTAAGTTTATGGGTCTGAGCAATTCACATAATTTCTTTAAGACCCTGATTAATAAATTTCGGTTTGTTGGTTATTGTAAAGAAAAGTGCATTTTATTGTTTCCAAAATCTGTATGCAAAGGTTTCACATTGGAACAAGAAAAATGCAGTCAGGTTGTTTCTGAGCTGTTAACCCGAGGTCAAGTTATTCATTGCTGGTAATGACTGGACTAGAACATGGGTTTCTGGTGTTTTTTCCTCACATTAGATATTGCTCCATGGGCTTGCTAACAAGTAACATTTCTGGTCAAAGTTCTGTGGTCAGTATGAAGAGATGGGCTATTAGATATATCGTGGTCCTTCACTGTATTTCCGACTATATGCTGGTTACTTAGATATTGCATTATTCCATAATGGTGAATCGCAATGAATCTTTTCCGTCACAAATCCTTTAACAAGCAGAAGCCATGACTCCAGCATGGAGTGGAATATGGTGTCCTGTCCCCTTCTTGACGTTGGTACAATACTTAGTTACGTATATAATGACACTTTTATGAGGGCTATCATTTCCTTCATGTGAAAATGGCAAATTGTGGGTTTCTGTATGTCCTTTAGACTGGTGTGCTTGGTCTGATCTACCTACAGGTCTAGCAGTTTATAAATGTATTGAAAGGAATTGCCTTTGCGCCCAGGAGCCTTGCGCTCCTTCACTGCGGGACTTCATCTCCCATGCAGGGAATGAGGTAAGAGGGTGGGCCGCTACGTTCTTTTCATTGCATAGAAGGAGGGGGAGACAGGGGCAGAAAGAAGTTTACTTGACAGGAAATGACAGTAAAGGAACAAAAAAGCCCTGAACGATGTGACTGACAGGCCCGACTTTTAATTGGCACAGGAAAAGAGACAATGAACCTCGAGGTCTGTTGTCTGATGCAGGCAGGAGATCCTGACAGAAAAATGGGGCCTACTGGGCCTTAACCCTTTCAACTTTCTTGTTACATTTAACACCTTGTGGGCAGAATTACGGGCAGTTTATTAATCTTTCAATTTATACTCGCCTGTAGCATAGTATATTAGATGATTCTATGACCATTTCCTATTATCAGTACTGTTCCTCCATCCATTGTCTACATGGAGGCTTATGTCTTGCGGAGAAGGAGGGCTGTTCTCTCCAGTTTTCTATTTAATGGACAATGAGATGTAACCTGGTCCCTCAGATGCGTTTCACGTACACCTGGGCTTGCAGAGGTCTCCCAGTTGGCTAGTGTGAAGGGATTTTGCAGCTGTTTTCTGCTCTGCTCTGGCGTCAGAGGCTTTTCTGTGGGAGGTGTGTGTGTTTTATATTTTTCATCCCTTCTCAACTCTGAGGTGAGAAGCTACTGATCAGGAAGACATGTGGAGATGTTGGGAGAGGGGGGAAAGCGGGTAGAGTAGGGGGTGAAGGAGCAAAGGTTGCTATAGAAACTGGTTTCTGCCTCACTGGTGCATCTTGTAAATCCATTTAGAGACCAGAAAGTGGGAGTGTGGAAAGCACCTCAATAGAGGCCGGTGTGTGAAACAGAAGAGAGCTTAAGTGTGTCTGTAAGGGGGGAGCCCCGTGAATAAGCAGAAGGAATGGAGGCACAAAGAGCTCTGCCTGTCCCTTGTCTTGGACAGTCCATTAAGAGTCACCCTTTAACCTCAGACAATAGAGCTATACTTGTCTCAAGTATATAGGCTCGTTCATTTCCCCCATACTGGCCTCTGGGTGGAGTTTTTTTTAATTGGCAGGGATGGGGTTTGGTTCTCACAGCAAAGATGCTCTCCGCCCTGGCCGTGTACCTCCGCCACATTATGTGTGGATCCAGTGTCCACTCTTATTCTAGATCTTTTATGCCCCGTTTCTATAGCGGAGCTCTGTGTTTTAGCAGGGCACCCCTTGAACATGATCAGTATTACGTAATTCAGCCCTGGACTCATTAGGTGAGCTCTTCCCTTTCATTAACCTATGCAGTGCTGGAGGTGGTCTACTCCAGGGTACCATGGGATATAACTGCTCTAGCATGTGTATTGCCATGCAGGGAATCGTGGCTGCTATTTACGCTAAGCTAGAGAAATTAAAAGGTAACCTGTAAACAAAGGTTGCAAAGGCAGCACATTACTTCAGAGTGCCCTTCTCTAAATACAGCGGGGGACTCAATTTGGCAAATACGTTGCAGACCCCTAAACTTGTTCTACAGCAGCTCTGTGCCACACCAGCAATGGTAACCCACAATGGCTACCTCCTAAGCATCCATCTGTTGTGGACGAGTCCTCACATGAAGAGGAACACGTGGTGATGATGATGGTGAAGTATGAGCTATCATAATGGGTATTCGTAGGAGTCTCTCCCCTATGGATAGTAAAGGAGCCTTGCAGGCAAGGGCCCCATTATCTTAATCTTACATACCCTAACTGGGAATTTGTAAAGAAAACATCTAATGCACATAACCCTGTTAAAGGGTAGTGGCTGTTTGTGCAGCGTCTTGGTGATTCCCATTAAACGAAGCATTTTTGACAGTGGGGAATGCTGATGGTGAACGCTTAATTCCTCTACAACATAACAATCTCGTAAAATGTGTTAGGAGCTGCCCTGCACTTGTTTGTAGACAATTGTCAGAATTAGACCCTCGTTTTATGTCTCGGCGTCTGTCTGCAGAAGAGGGCATCTTGTGTATGCCATTATGCTTAGGTATTCTCCTTTAAATACCTTTTTAGTTGATGGAAATCGTGCATGCCTGGCACACCTTGCACAGGCTGCGTCCTGTCTTCACAAAGCTCATTAAACAATTTAATGATGCTTTTTCTCCTTCTCCCCGCCTTTCTACAGTAGATTTTTTCAGCACTAAAAACATGTCCTCTGCTTTCCTAGCTGACTATAGTTTATGAACTCCGATTCAGGCCACAGTCATATGGTCAGTATTTTGTGTTACTATTTGTAATTTAAAACCGGGAGCCTCCAGAGAAACTAATGGAAATATCTGTGCTTCGTTTCTGTTTTGGACCCATTCCTGGTTTGGCCTACAAATACTGACCAGCTACTGATGTGTGAAAGTGACCTTTTGATCAGAGAGAATATGCGTATCTGTATTTTATAACTCTCAGACCTTATGGACGCCGTATGTATTTTGCAGTTCGCAAAAAACGGATCCGCAAAACATACAGACGACATCCATGTGCATTCTGTATTTTGCAGAACTGAACACCTGGCCCTTCATAGAACTGTACTATCCCTGTTTGTAATGCGGACAATAAGACCTGTTCTATTTTGCGGAAAGAAAATACGGACATACGGAATGCACACGGCGTAACTTGAGTCACTTTCTTCAGAGATCACTTAGGCTGGGTTCACATAGCCGGATACCACCATGGACAACCGCATTCCCATTCACTGTAATGGGATCTCGCGGTAATTAGGCATATATGCAGACTTTTTTAACCAAATAACAAATGATGCATGTTGTGTTTTTTTTTTTCTTCTTTTTTTTTTTTTTTGTCCCTGTCAGTATGTACTATATGTGTGTATATATGTATACATATGTACAGTATGTGTAGTTGCTGGGTACAGTAACTGGATTACAGGGCCGGAGTTCACAACGCACATGTGAACCCGGCAAAGTTCTGCATGTAGTACTTTTTCTCCCATCAATTCTGACTACGGAAGTAACGTAAACTTGATGCTCAAAGACTGATCAGTTATTTTTTGTGCAAACTGATGCAGTCTGACCATAGCTGAGGCTCAAAATAACATCCGGTTTGTTTTGTTTGTTTTCTTGTTTTTCCTGTTCTGACAAATCAGAAAGCCGGAAAGGTAAAATTTTGTGTGAACTCGGCCTTGGGTAACATTTTTCGTGGCATGTTGGCCAACTGGTTACAGGGATTTGTCCAGCCAGCACATAGGGGATGTGAAAAGACGACCTATACAATTTATTTACTTTACTTTTTTTATGCTGTCTAAGGCTACTTTCACACCTGCGTTCGGTGCGGATCCATCTTGTATCTGCACAGACGGATCTGCACTAATAATGCAAAATCTTGTATCCGTTCATAACGGATCTGTTTGCATTATTCATAAAAAAAGTAAAAATGGATCAGTCTTGACTTACATTGAAAGTCAATGGGGGACGGATCCGTTTTCAATTGCACCATATTGTCAGTGAAAACGGATCTGTCCCCATTGACTTACATAGTAAGTCAGGACGTATCCATTTGGCTCTGCATCGTCAGGCGGACACCAAAACGCTGCAAGCTGCGTTTTAGTGTCCGCCTCAAAAGCGCAACGGAGACCAAACGCTGCCAAATTGATGGATTCTGAACGGATCCTTATCCATTCAGAATGCATTGGGGCTGAACTGATCTGTTTTGCGCCACTTGTGAAAGCCCTGGAACGGATCTCACAAACTGACCCAGAAACGCCAGTGTGAAAGTAACCTAATATTTCTTTAGTCTATAGTGAAATATAAAACGCAAAACAATATTTTTTTATTTTTGGTAACCTTTTTATTAATTTTGCCTTCAGAGTGCAGCGTGCACTAGTGGGATTGCCTTTTTTTTTTTCCTGGAGATTTTCCACTGGGCATTGAATAAGAAAAACGCCAGAAAACAAACAAACAAATGTAACAAGATAAAAAACGACTTAAATCAATAGGTTGGCATTTATTAAAATTGGCATCTGTTATGCCAGTATGAATAAAAAAGTGGTCTATGATGCAACAAAATTTGGCACATCTTTGGGAGGTCCACGTGCCACATAATGGAGTCTATGCCAGAAGACGCTGTTGTACATGTCCAGTGTAACTTGC
This sequence comes from Bufo gargarizans, assembly GCF_014858855.1. Classification (NCBI taxonomy): domain Eukaryota; kingdom Metazoa; phylum Chordata; class Amphibia; order Anura; family Bufonidae; genus Bufo; species Bufo gargarizans. The sequence continues at coordinate 121,280,458 of NC_058088.1, forward strand.
GCCAATTTTCTGGCACACACATTGCCCAATATGCTAGGCCATGGCGTTCCCTCCCGTGCCCTGCTCACCATTTCCAAAAGTGGACTTGCAGCACAATTTGTGACAACAGACATCGAACTTTATTAAATTCCTCTCATGGCATTTTATACCTGCAAAAAAAGCTGAACAGTGTATCAGGCCTCATGCATACGACCGTTGTTTGGGTCCGCAGCCGAGCCACAGATTTGGCGGCTCGGATGCAGACCCGTTAATTTCAATGGAGCCGCAAAAGATGCAGACAGCACTCTGTGTGCTGTCCGCTTCAATGGCTCCGTTCCGCGGCCCCGCAAAAAAAAGTATAACGTGTCCTATTGTCTGCGATTTTGCAGTCAAGAATAGGCATTTATATTGCAGGCACCTGTTCCGTTCTGCAAATTGCGGAAGGCAACACGGGTGCCTTCCATTTTTGCAGATCCGCGGTTTGCGGACCACAAAAAACGGCATGGTTCTGTGCATGAGGCCTAAAGGATCTTTAGAAATGTGGTAGTCTCAGGATTCTGCACTGTCGTGCCCAAATTGCTCCCTATCTTTACTGTATCCAGGGTGGAGAGGGATTCTTAAAACAAAGGATTAGATTGGCACAGTCAAGTGGCATTGTTGCATATTCTACCATACAGTGTGGCCCCGAGGAATTAGAGGCTGCGTTACTAAATACATTGATTGTAGGATCGGTGGCGTTTCCTTTGTTTTAATGTTCCGCTTGGTGATTTTACTCTCATGGGGATAATCAACAATAGTATTACTGCCGGGGGAATTTAGGGGCAGGATTTGAACATTTTTGTAATTTCAGGCGATTCTCCAGTTCCTACATATTCGGGGGATAATCAGATTGCTGTAGGCTTTACGAGCCGGTCAGACCACCCTAATCTGTATATACAGTTGTGTTCAAAATAGCAGTGTGTTTAAAAAAAGTGAATAAAGCTCAAAATCCTTCTAATGGCTTTTATTTCCATACACACAAATGCATTGGGAACACTACACATTCTATTCCAAATCACAACATGAAGAAATATATATAAAATTTTATATTGTTACTCAAAAGCAAATTGAAGAAAAGTGAATATTAGACTGTTAAAAATAAAAATTAAAATAGCAGTGTCTTTGATCTGCCTGTAGCTGATTCTTGCCATTTTGGCTATTCTTCTATCTATTCGAATGAAAGTTTTTCGCTTTCTTCCACATCTTTGAGGTTTTGGTTGCCGCTTTAAAGCATTTACAATCATTTTAGCTGAGCAGCCTATCATTTTCTGGACTTTATATTTTCTGGACTTTTTAATCAAGGTACGCTGTTCTTCTGAACAATGTCTGGAACAACCCAATTCCCCCAGAATTTCAGTGAGAAATGCACTGTAAACCAGCATGTGCAACATTTTCTGCCTTTCTTCCTTAAATGAGGGCAATAATTGCCACCTGTTTTTCAAAGCATGAATGACCCCTTATTGAACGCCACACTATTATTTTGAACATTCCCCTTTCAATAAGTGATTAAATTACAGAGAATCAGCAGCATGCATGACATGACTGTTGGGTCTGTTGGATTTGTATTACTCTACTACACCTGCTAGTATATTATTTCTACCAAAAAGTGATTGATCATGTTAGTGATGTCTGACTGCTATTTTGAACACAACTGTATATATATAGTCTCTTTTTAGTAGCAGAGGCAATGCGACCTTCAACAGAAATCTGTAGCGAGCATCCCAGGAGTGTATGCACTATATTGGGATGTATTCACACAGTGAGGTTAAAACGGCATAGAAAAGTCTCATGCGGTTTTTATACGTGAAACACATTTAACAGGTTTCATTTATTAAAAAACGAAGTGAAAATGGTCAATAAAAATGCTTTTTGCCTTTTTTATATTCAACTGCACCCATCTGTCTGTATACATCCTTGGCAAATTTCTGTGGGACTTGGCTCCTATGGACAATATAAAATATATTCATTATTACAAAGCTCCATGCCCTTCCATTATATAGTCATATGTGCCATCTGTGCTTTGGCAGAGTAAGTTTGATATCGCTAGAAACAATGGGGCAGGTTTACTAGTTCTGTTGATAGCATTACAGGCAATTATCGGGAAGGAACCCAATGATCACCTGAAGAATGAGCAAACGCCGGCTGGTTATTGGGAACGAGCCATAATTGGCCTAATGATCACGCCGTGTAAAAGGCCCATTAGACGGGTCGTCTAGACCTGCTCCAGATTTATCACGGGCTCATGCTGGATGATAAATCTGGTGCAAGGATAGACACCATCTCTAGACCAACTATTGGTTGGCTTTGTTTGAGACAGGGTTTCATGCCACAAGTATTGTCTTTTTTTGTGTGTAATGTTGCGTATTAAGCCCCCTTTTCAATAAAGTCTCACCCCCTGAAATATTTTTCATGTTTGCATGTAAGGTTTGTTTGTTACTGTTATTCTCTGAAGTTCTTTTTGGTACCTGATGAAGTGGAGTCAGGTGAAGCAGATGGGGTCGGTGAATGATCGCTCGCTATGAATTCTTCGAGATTTAGTGGGCTTTGTTCAGCTTCTCTTGCCCTGTTGCCAACTGGCTTCTCAGTCCCACCCCCTCTGTGCCAGTCTTTATGCGGCTGAATGGGCGAGGAATGTAAGCCGCATTACACAGCTTTGATCGTTAACTTCCCCACTTCATGAGGGTAAGGGGAGTTCTGGGGACTTGAGAGGGGGGCTTGTTTAGACTCTCTCATATGCAAATGACCGGTATTGAGAGCTGTGGAACGTAATGAGATAACACGGCTTTAGAGACCCCAGCACAATCGTGGAAATCCTAAAACAAAAGCCAAGCCGGGACGTGAAAGGGATTTGTCAGGCAGAGACTGGGGGGGTGTCCTTGTTCTCCCCCTCCCGGCACACACACAACAGATTTCTTTCCCACCCCCAGTGGAGCCAAAGACCCTAAGGATATGCAGATTTTCAATTTTAATTCATGAACTTGTCAGGCAGAGGTTCTTCCCTGGCAACTTACTTCTAACTTTCTTTTTATTTAATTCCGATTGGCACTAGACGGAGAAACGAGCGACTGCCTGAACCATGGCAGAACTTTCCGCTGTGAAATAGTCTGCTGTGGGCTACAATATGGGAGCGTGCAGATCTGTAGATGTCTTCATTGCAGCGTCACCCTTGAGCCTTCATCTTCCTTAGGGATGCTGTCAGCAGGCTCATTTCTCTCCGTGTTTTGCGCGCAGGTCCACGCATGTCAACATGCACACATTAAACACGCATTTATCACACAGCTTGTGAATCCGGCCTAGCAACAAAGCATTTCTTGTTTACCCAACTCGAAGGGATCATTTTTCAGACCTCACAAATCCCCTCTTCACCTTTCCCATCAGAAAACACCTCCCTGAACAATAAGAAAATTGGGGCCTGCCACCTGATAGCTCTCCCAAGGAACCGGGGAGAGAGGAATGTGCAGAGCTAACTGGCTCCTGTGAGACGCCCTTTGTGTTCTGTGTCTGAATTTGCCGGGGGACGCCCTGCCGAGGCTTTATGTCTTTCCCTGGAGACTGCAATATATATGTTTGTGTGTAGAAATATATCTTTTATATCGGCCCAGAAAGGCTGAGACCTTTGCTGTATGCTAATTACCTCAAACATTAACTGTTTCATACCCCTGAAGACTGTGGCTTTCATTGGTTGATGTATAGGGCAGAATTATCGTAGATTGTGATGTCCAGCCCTAAGCTAGTTGACTCTGCTTTGCATCTTTTCTTGTCTGAACATACTCCTGATTGGTTTATCTGGTTAAACATTGGATTATCTAGCACCCTCTTGTGATGCTCTGGGGTGGGCGCCCAAAATGAGTCATTGTGACCACACTGTTACACCAAGTTTTCATATCCATGTGAGGGGATGGATGGTCACTGCTAGTGCAAATTGGCATGCTGGGAGTTGTAGTTTTGCAACAGATGGCAGCACACTGGTTGGGAAACACTGGTCTAGAGGCCAATTGCATTAGCACTTTATACATTCAGGTCAAGGTTATTAGCGGAGTTGCGTGTCACTTGATGGCGCAGAGCTATTCTTCTGTGCCACCATAAGACCTGCAGTGTTTTTGCGGAGATACAATGTGCAACCATCTTTTAGAGGGGTTGTCCAGTTTTAGAAGGAAACCGAACAGCACGTGATCCACTTGCAATGAACGATAGATACTTAACCAACGGATCCTGTGTCGTCGACCAACATATGACCACTGCAGCCAATCCTTGCCCTCAGCAATGCCCTAAAGACGCCAGTGATTGGTTGCAGTGGTCACCTGTTGTTGACTTGGCATCGCAAGTAATGATCTATTCACTGCAGGTGAATCGCATATGCTGTCCAGTTTCCTCTTGAAACAGGCCAGCCCCTATAAAGTGAACTTGTCATCTTGGGTATGCCATTTAAACTGCCCACAGTACCTCGTTTGCTTATGGATCTCTGGAATGAGTTCTTGTTGGGGTCGTCTAACCAGTAACTGTGGTAATAATCCATCTTCTTCCTGCTGTGCACAAATCTGTCCAAGTCAAGGAGACCAGGGTAAAGGTTTCCCCCACCCGCCCCAAGTCTCCTGAATCTTGATCGACATTCTCTCGGGCACCTGCTGATGACTGACAGTCTTCTACCTACCTCTAGGAGAGAACTGCCAATCAGCAGGTGGGTGAGGAGAGCAGGAGATTATGAATAACCAGGACTCTTCTCAGGTAGATTTGACTCTTTTCCAGGCCTGGGCTGAAATGATTCTCGGCAACCACTTCATGATCATGGTTCTCGGCAACCACTTAGGCCTCTTTCACACGAGCGTGATGGGATTGACTCCGTATGCGATCAGGGTACATTCAGTCAGTTGTGTCTGAGATTGCGTTCAGTTGTTCAACATCTCCTAGCAACCATCTGAAAAAACGCATCGCATCTGCAGTTGCTTCCAGATGCAATGCGTTTTTCGCTGAGGCCCACACAATGCAAAACTGATGCATGGAAAAAAAATGCACATGTACACAGACACATTGAAATGAATGGGTCAGGATTCAGTGCGGGTGCTATGCGTTCACGTCACGCATTGCACCCGCGTGGAAAACTCACTCGTGTGAAAGGGGCCTTTTAGCTCATGAGTGACACACCGCTAAAATCAGCATTTCTGTCACTATTTTATGCTGCCCTCGGTGAGGTCAGCATAAAGTTGACGGGTTCCCTTTAAGGCAGAATTTGGCCTCCTTTATCTTTTACGCCACTCAAGTCACAAATGTCACAATTCCACACCAGGAAATCCTCAGGCGTACTTTTAAAGACATAAACCACATCGCACTTGCGTTAAAATCAGTCTTGCTGTACACCATTTCAAATAAATGCACCTGCAGAAACCAAAGAGGTCTAAAACTGGTGCAAAAAAATGCTGCAAATGATAAATTCCCCCAGTATGTTAAACTAAATGAACATGGTCTCTTGGAGGAGATGGTGTTTGCCGTATAAGTTGTAAGATGGGAGAAGGGAAGTGCCGTGTCGGAAACGTGCATGTGGCTGCTCCCTCCTGCAGGAAACTAATTCATGTACTTCTGCTGGATCCAGGGGACTCTGGCAATCATATGGTTAAATATTTAACAAGACCCTTTTCCTTGTAGACCTGTCTTTTATTGTGGTGTAAATAAGAGCGCATCCATGAGGCAGACAAACATGCTGATGTCTGGGTACAGCTGTCTGCACAGAAACGTAGATATTTTCTCCTACTCTCCCCATCAGGATTTCTTTGTATACCTATAAGCTCCCTTTAGTGTTAGGCCTCATTCACACGACCGTTGTTTTGGTCCGCATCGGAGCTGCAGTTTTTGCGGCTTGGATGCGGACCCATTCACTTCAATGGGGCCGCAGAAGATGCGGACAGCACTCAGTGTGCTGTGTGTGTATATGTGTATATATAGTTAGTTAGTGCAGTTATATCAATGGCTGTCCGCTGCGTTCCGCAATTTGGAAAACGTAAACTAACGCCATCCGTGTTTTGCAGATCCGCAAAACGCACAATGGTTGTGTGCATGAGGTCTTAAAGGGCTGTTCACACCATTTTTTTTTTTTTTTTGTTTTTTTTTTCGGCATAATTTAGCGTGGATGAAATTCCACCGTGGGCCGCATTATTTCTGCCTCCCGCTCTTTTCAGTGGGAGGCAGCACAGTAGAATATTGCCAAGTGGCGGTTTAAAGCTGCAGGCGCACCAAAATTTTGCAGGAAAATATGCAGTGTAAACAGCCCTGTATGGTCCCATCAATCCCAGGTCTATTCTTCTGGTAAGTGCCATCCGTATCAATCCGCTTCCTATTGTTTGCTCTATATATTGATTTACTGTAAGTTACAGGAGTTGGATAACGAAAGGCTTCTCCCTAATCTCATGTTTGCTCCATTAGTTGAGCATGCCTCAATCATTGATGGCAGTGCCCCTGGGGCATTAATGCATAAACCTTGGCCTTAAAGGGAATGTCACTGGAGACCTCACTATCCAACTGTTTGCCTAGACTCCCTCTTTGATTGACGGGGCCAGACAGAGGCAACACAGCCAGGGAGGGGCTGGTCACAAAGGATGGGAAGTTGGGTGCAACAAGAGCAATGGTGACTCCCTCATTAGTCTAATTTGCATATTAAAAAGTACCATAACTCCAGAACAGAGCCTTGAATCGACAAAGAAAAACAGCATTTTAATCAAGTGAGTCACAGCTATGTGGTTAGATAAAGAGATTGCTGGTGACTCCCTTTAAACTTCATTATGGTTGTGCATTTTCAGAGGTATTTTGGGTGATAATGCTCCTCCTGGGCATATGAAGTGTAGTAAATTCTTGGCGGTTCCTTACAGGTGTACCAGTTGCTGGACTGGGCTGTTATCTCCTGCGTGGAGCAGCCTGGGGGTTCAGACAGCCTTCAGTGATTCACACGTGTACTTGTCTGAACATATAGGCTTGGCCACCTGAGACTCCACACTCGTTCCTCATTCTTTTCTAAAATGTTATTTTATTCCCTGTTAACTTCTCACATGAGGTTGTGACTTTCTCTCCATTCAGTTTATGGGCTGTGCGTGTTCTGTGTGCAGGAAGGAAAGGCCAATAACTGGTATAATATATATCCAACCTTAAACTGGCCATACACGGTAGGTCTATATATCTGCAAGACCCAGCAGATTGGCCAACCACCTAATGTGTATGGGGTCTTCTGACTATCCTGTTGATGGAAGAGCTTTAGCACTTCAACATGTCTGATGTTGGTGAGATAAGAAGCTACTGAAAGTGCAACAGCCACCTACTCCTCTCCCCACCCATTACACATGGAGGGCTTGGCGTACCTGTGTACTGGGAAGATGGGACACGTGTCTGTTGGCAGATGTATGACCAGCCTCACCTGACCTACTTGGAGCAGCACAGGGGTGTCTCACTAATACTTTCAGTGCAATGCCAGCTGCCTCGGAGCCTGCGGCGCGCACACACACCCAGTCTCTCCACAGGTTTTGTTCATGTTGGGCGATATCCAAATGCCAAACCCCGTCTTACACTCCAGCAGTGGCTTGGCTTCTGTGCTCCCTGCTCCTACTTCCTTGCTGCAGGCACTTGATGTTTCCATTATGTATTTGATCTCAGCTTGGATGTTTCTTCACTCTGCACCTTCCTTCCTTTATGTGCCTTCATGAAAGGAAACCCATGTGTTTCAGGAGGCTGAAGGTTGGGTGGCGAGACATGTAATGAAAATGCAGGACGAAAGGTGTGATGCATGTGGGAAATGTCTGAAGGTGTGGTAACTGATGGAGCTTACAGGGTGGCTGATGAGGAAACTGCCATCAAGATGAATTTCTAATGTCAGCTTTTTTTTCTTGCAGGTTTCTACCTGGAAAAGGCTTGATTTTATACCCAGAGATTGGTGACCGTTTGGACATTATTTGCCCCAAGGGGGAGCCATCGCAGCCTTATGAATATTATAAATTGTACATGGTGCGCAAGGATCAGGCAGAGTCATGCAGTACAGTTATGGATCCCAATGTCTTGGTCACCTGCAACCAACCTGAGAAGGAATTTCGTTTCACCATCAAGTTCCAGGAATTTAGTCCAAACTACATGGGCCTAGAGTTCCGAAAAAACCAGGACTATTACATTACATGTAAGTCATTGCCTACATCGGGATGCCACCAGCTCAGTCGTGGGGCAGAAGTAATTCACAAGCATTGACCAGGATGGGGAATGTGGTGTAGACAGAGCAATGCTTTAGTCAGAGAGCTAGACTCCTAGAAGATCCATATTGGTTGCAAGCGAATCTACAAAGCGGCCAAACAAGTTTGAGTTCTGCTCTGTGTAGGAAATATGCATGCACAGCAGTATGAGCGCATCTCGCGCATTCCCTTTAGTGGGGCTTGTGGCCTATTAAGTAGAAGGGTTTCTGCAGTTTAGGGTCAGAGAGAGGTTTATTGCAGCCCAGGGCGCTCCAATAATTATACACTCTTCCCCACCCCTCGCAGTAGTAATTGTGTTCCTAAGACTGTGGGAACTGAATGAAAGGTGAATTTGTCAGTGTAATTTCTTTTTCGAGGTGTATTTATTTTTTCCAGCTAGTAAAAGTACTAAAAAATTCTTGTATCTTAATGTCTTGTACCGTGATCCTATTGTAGCCTGGGAAGGGCTACTTTTTCAGTGGCCCTTGATCCTTTAGGCTGCTTTCACACTTGCATTGTTTTTCCGGTATTGAGATCCAGCAGAAGATCCACACCAGAAAAAAAACGTTTCCGTTTAGTCCTCGTGAATAATGAATGTAGAGATCTGTTCAGGACGCATCATGATGTCTTCCGTTCTGGCAGCATTCCATTTTGTGAGAGTACACAAAACCGCTACAAGCTGCAGTTTGGTGTCCGGTCATGAAAACGGGGGGGGGGGGGAGATTCGGCACTGAAAACAATGCAAGTCAATGGTGACAGATCATTATTTTTTTTTTTACATTGACTTTCAGTGTGTTTAGTCACGGATCCATTTTTTTTCCTTTCGGATGTGCAGAAAGCTGTTTAATTCTGGTATTGAGATCCTCTACTGGATCTCAGTACCGGATTTGGCAACATGTCTTGGCTACGTGGCGACTTGTGCCCATGTATATGTTGTGCTGGCGGTTACTCCTCCTGGTGATTTATATGGTCGCGCAGAAGTACAGTAGATTAGGATTTCAATCTGTGCAACTATGGTCACTATTAGGTGTGATGTAGTAGCACAATATTGCGGTCTTATGTTACACGACTACAAGTTGCTTTGTAGCCAGTCACTGCTGACAGTAGTGCAGAATTAACCCTTGTTCTGATGACCACTTAGTCAGGTAATAGAAACCAGTCAGTCTGCATCGGTCAGTTTTCCTTCTGTTTTAAAAATACTTACCCAACTTTTCCTCTACTTTTCCATCACTGGGAAATTCCTTGAGGAGTAGACTGTAAACTGGCTCCACCCAGGCTGGCTGCCATCTTTGTATTGCTAGAAATAGGCGTCTGCTGCTTTTTTATTCCATGTTCTCCATGAGGTTCTCATGTCGGACACTGTTTTATGCATGAACATTCTCCTTGTATTTTTTGGTCACTACTTGAGTGAGGAGACCCTAAAAGGACACGTTCCCAGCATGTGACACATTGTGCCCTGTGTCTTGAAATAGTCGATACATGATTTGGGCCAGATGGAGCGCGTAATGCAGCTCTGCTTATGAAGGGAAGCATGTTCACTGACCCAGTCATGCCAGTTCTCACCGCTGGGATTCAGAGCTCACAGAGCATGAAATGGCAGAGCAAGGCTTTGCACAGAGACCTATCTGGTGCCGGTCCTTGCAGGGCGAAGGCGAGCAGGTTTGCTTTAGGCTTATTCATTATTATTTTTAGTGTTCTGCTAGATGGGTGGAAACAAAAGACCAATAGCCATTGCAGTCGCCAAATGTGGTTTTGCTGCTTTCTTGTCACATTCTGCATTTCTCTATAAAATGGCTTTCTTTCCAGAATTTGTCCTTTTTCTTCAGCCCCAACCCCTGGCACTCGTTGGCTGGTGGGCCTGAATGTATGGGAGAATGCCTTCACGCATTTCACATCTGGAAGTTTTTGGTCCTCAGCAGGCAGGCGAATTGTTCCACACATACTGTGGGTATCAGAATCCAGAAAGTGCCCACTGAAATTCTCCTAACCTAGTCTCCCTTCTTTATGCCATTCAGTTTTCTAGCACCCCTACGTCATAGGATCCCCTGGCCATGCTTGTGAGGCGTACATCGGATGTAAGTGGGCCAGGTTATTGGCATTACTGGAGCACTCTACCTTTATCTAGAATGCTATGGACTTGCTCAGGTGTATCCCAGGAGAGTTGGTCACCAGCATCCGGTTTATCAAAGTACTGTTAATTGAGACACTGTTCTCTTTTCTCTGTCTGGTATCTGCATTATCTTGAGTGCTTTGTATTCCTCTGGAATGGCTTTCTCCTGCAGATCACCTTTCTGGAGTCCACACACTTATCTCCCCAGCCTTTCTACAAGAACACTGAGCATTGTTCAGCAGCTGATAGGAGAGTCCTGTGACCTGCAGAACGGCATTTACTGTGCCAAGGAAGTGGTCAAGGCCCTGCCCGGGTCTGAATGTCCCTCATGTCACATCTGTGATCCAAACGGCCACAGTGAAGATCAATCTTAAAAGCAGGAGATGCACAAATGGAATATGAAAAGCTTGTTCTGTCTGCCCTGGTCCCGGCGCTGCGGTCTCTCCACTTTCCAGTAGCTGTGTACAGAATTGCTTCTATTCATAGTGCCTCCAGTCATTCTTGTAGGTGTTTGACCCCCTCTACCCTCTCCCTCTGCAGACCTCACATTGTGTTTCTGTGGAAAGGAGGGTGAAAATAACTTTCATTCCATCCGAGTTTGCTTTCCCATATTTGGGGCTTGGGGTTGAGTATTGTGTGACTAGAGCTGGGAGGGCAGTGCCAATCAGAGGCTGGCGCAGAGGACTCCCAGTCTGCACACTGGAAAGTGATCACTTCCTAACATTGCCTAAGAAATCCAGTCGGTTGGCTTCCTCACCCGCAACTGGGACTCATCTGGGAAGAGTGCTGTAATGTCACTGTATTAGGCCTCTGTCATCACACTTTTAAAGTGACTTTCCTACTAAAATAAGTGATGACCTTTCCTTTAGTTGCCTTTTAGGTTTCTGTGACTACAATAAGTCATGATTGCGACGATTAAAGGGATATTTATATCCAGCTTTCCCAGAGCCTTCAACAGCAAACATAGCTGTAGTTGTACAACGAGCGGCAGAAATAAAATGACATGGAGTTGCCACGTTTCATGCCATCCTCATATTTAAGGGGTGGCTCTGATCCTCAGCATGTAAATGTTCATTTCCCCAAATAACACTGCCCCCATTAAAGAGGACCTGTCAGATTTGTAACATTGACCTTGAAATGACCATTCCAGATAATTCTGTAGAACGGTGTTCATTCCTCTTATTCCTCTTAGAAATGTATGATTATATTGACAAAGTGGTGTTACTATTTCTGCTGCCAGAAGGGTGCCCCCCCCCCCCCCCCCTTATGTATTCTGCCACTGCTGGTACTGATTGGATAATGTTACAGGGTGCAGGGACACACCGCAAACTGGTAACACCCAGTTGTCAATTTATTAATTGTGAGGAATACCAGTGACAATTACATTATGAGGAATACAATCTCTTACTAAGAGGAGGAGATGGGTCCTCTTTAAATCCCATTTGCACATATCGGCTATTGTTGGGAATCGTAGGCTTTTGATAACTACCTGGTATAATACCATAAATAATAAAACCGCACAGTGGCTACAATCAAATAAAAATCTGGTGGTGACTGTAGAAGAATTGTAGTAATTCTTGCTTTTCTGTGGTCTGAGGACTCGTGAGGTGTAAATGCAGCCTGCCATGATGTGTACTGGCCGCACCAAAGGGATGTCTTCCATGTGCAAATAGGAAACATTCCCGTATGTGAGAAGAAAAACAGAAGCCGAGGACATTAGGGCGGTCGGCTGCTTATTCTGCCCCCGCTGCTAATAATCCCCCTTCCATGGGCCTGCTGGTTTTGCCTGGAGCCTTCCGATGCTTTATATTTCTTTTCTTTCTCCAAACCCCATGATCCCGCTTCCCAGACTGGGACAGAGGTTTAATTTCCTGTGCGGGGGAATCCTGCAGAGCTTGGGGGGAGACGCTCCAGTTAACCCTCTGTGTGCCTGGATGCCTGGCCACATTACGATAAGTTGATGCATTGGCCGGGAATCATTTGTAAACTTGCAGCGATCACATGGCTTCACACCTAGGCCTCTAGTAACTCAGGGGAACATAGACCCCCTCATTCAATCGTTAAGGGCTGAAGGTGTTTCTCTCATGGTTTCATCTGGATACACACTGGGCCTCATTATCCTAGTAACCAGTCCTGATCTGCGGGCACCAGGCCAGCTTTTCTGAGACACGCGGGTCACACGGCACTTTTTTTCTTTTCCCATTGATCTGCTTTCTCTGCTCTGCCAGGGTTAAGCTGCTATTGCTATATATTGTGCTAAACAGAAGTTATGTTCAAAAATGAGCGTCCTTCATGGTTTACCTCCTAGTTGCCATGAATAAGGCACACATCTCTTTGAGACTTCACCAGACCCTCACTCAGATCGAGGGAGATAAGTATCAGCCACATTGGATTTTACCATCCCCAATCCTTTTGTTCTCGTACATGAGCTACTGCCTGAGGAGGCTGATGGCAGCCTTCTTCCTATTGCGGACGCCTACGGGAATACCTTTTGTGTTTGGCTCACCCCTTCTCCATTAGCAAGTGCATACTGGTATGAGCCAAGCATGCATGTGCATGGAAGGATTGTGTGAGATGGCGGTCATGGCCTGACAGCTATCCCAATATCTTGTGTACGGCTAGCCTGACCCCTGTGGCATCTTGAGATCTGTCTTCACAGAAGCCATGGCTGATCCATTTTCATTTCTCAATTGGCTTATAATAGGGCAGCCAGGTATCGGGCGTTATTTTTCCTGGATACTGCATCACAATACCAACAAAGATACCCTCATGTCCGGGTGGCATCTCTCACGTGAAGCATGTTGCTATGTGGAGTGTCATTTTGCCCTAGTGATCAGTGGGGGCATATTATTCCTCCTAGCCAAAAAGCGTTGTCTTGTTCACTTCACATTCAATTACCTTTTTTGTATTGAATAAAACATGTATGTTGAGAAACTTCGTCAGGTGTTTGCTACCAGGGGCTGTGAGGAGCCGGCTAGGTTACATCGTTTTCCGATTCACATTTGTATGAACATGACCATTCCTTGCAGGTGTGGCCATATAACCCACTTTTATGGAATGTCTGCTCTTATAAGACGTCTAAAGGGGGGCAACTAGTTAAATATTACAATGTGGTATTTTATCCATAAAATGCTCAAGGAATGAAATCTACTGCCAGGTAAATGCCTGGCTTTATTGTAAAAGCCGTTTAGACGCTTGCGTTAATATCCCTTTTGATGTGAATGAGCAGACTCCTGACAATATTGGATAAGTCTATGCTCTTCCCAGGCCTGCAGGCACTTAGAGGGAGGGTCTCATTCTGCTGAGATGACTTCTTCCTATACTAATCCAATAACAAGCCCTAACACTCAGATATCTCAGTTCATGAGTCTTTGTAATTGTTAATGTGGTAATGAATGCATTTCTCTTTGGCTGTATCTGCGGTCACTGGGGGTGGAAATAGACAATGTTCTTTTTTGTCCTTGGCCAGCAGCAGGCAACATGGCTGTTGTACTGCTGTAAACCCATAAGTCTCAGGTGGCTCCAATGTGTGACAGATAATCCTATACAAAACCTGATGAGACCTCAAGAGTTGTCGGGTCTTCAGTTGTTAGGACTGCTGTGATATTCTGGTTTGATTTCCCCAAGTCATGATGGTCTATATTTTTTTACACTGCAGCTACTTCCAACGGAACGCTACAGGGTCTTGAGAATCGGGAAGGAGGGGTATGCCATTCACGATCCATGAAGATCATCATGAAAGTCGGACAAGGTATAAAACAACTTTTGCCTTCGCTGGGAACTTGAGTTGCGCAAATTTAATGTTAGGAAATTCGTTCACGCTTCGTTTGATGGTAAAAGCAGAATTGCGTTATGGATTCTCTTACCACGGACCATAACTCAATTCTATGACTGCCTTCATAATAGAAGTCTATGGCCTGCATAACGGATCTGTCCTGTTTTCGTTATGCAGGAGAGGACTCCCCTGCATAATGGAAACAGGACAGATCCATTTTGCAGTCCAGATTTCCATTTTAACGGAATGCCTCTAAAGGCATTCCGTTATGCATTCGGTCATAGAATTGCGTTATGGTCCGTGGTAACGGAATCCATAACGCATTTCTGCTTTTACCACCTAATGAGGTGTGAATGAATTTCAAAATATGAAATTCGCTCATCTCTATTGAGTTTAGATAGTTTAAGAAGTAACACACAATGTTGTAATACGAGGTTATCAGATTTGCAACTTTAAATCTTAAAATATGATAAATCCAAATACACCTATTACAGGATGAACCTTTCCTCCTGCTCTTACATTACTTGCAAAAGTCAAGGTGCATTCAGTTGATGATCATGACAAACGTGTTCCACAAATTTGACAACCATGTTGAGCTCACATTATGAACTACAATTTCCTCTTGAATGCTATTGGCACAGGTTTTGATGTTCTAAAAATCTGTTTACAGATCCAAATGCAGTATTACCAGAGCATGTCACCACTAGCCGGCCAGGCAAAGAAGTAGATAATACTGGGAAGATGGCAACACCTGGACCATGGAACAATGGATTTGAGGGAGAAGACCATGGGAAGCCAGGTGAGATACAAATAACTAACTCTGATACGGCATGTACATGGGGAAACTACTGTTCACCAATCCTGTCAGAATTGTAAAGTAGAATTGGCTGAATATTGCTAGAATTTCAGGTTTGACCCAAGCTTCTGAACGTTGCAGTACAGTGTAGGTACTAAGCTTTGGGTGGTCATGGGATGGATCGTTTTACCACATGGTCCTTCTCTATTCCTGGCTGTTCCTGCAGTCAGATAATATTAAAGGGAACCTGTCACCGGGATTTTGTGTATAGAGCCGAGATGGCCGCTAGCACATCCGCAATACCCAGTCCCCATAGCTCTGTGTGCTTTTATTGTGTAAAAAAAATAAAAATAAAAATTGATACATATGCAAATTAACCTGAGATGAGTCCTGTACATGAGATGAGTTTTTTTTTTTTTTTTACACAATAAAAGTACACAGAGCTATGGGGACTGGGTATTGCGGATGTGCTAGCGGCCATCTCTGCTCTATACACAAAATCCCGGTGACAGGTTCCCTTTAAGTTGCTTGTGAAACGTATGAAAGATGTTAACAAATGTGCCTAAAAGTTACTTCTTCCATCTTTGTGTTAGACCTAAATATAATTCTATTGGGTTCTTTAAAGTTACAGGACACAAAAGGATTTTTATGATTATCTCCCTAGTAAACGGTTAATTTTTTGCCTGTTTTTTAGATCGCAATATGTAGTAAGTGTGGAAATTGCTGCACATTTTGCATGAAAAGCTATAATTAACTTAATTGCATCCAAGAACAATATTTTCAGTATTTTATAGATCCGCCATAATAGAAGCTATTCGCCATTTAAAATGCTGTCCTGCCGCTCTTTTAAAGGGGTTTTCCAGGCTTTTAATATTGAGGACCTCTCCTGAGGAGAGGTCTTTAATTTCAGATCTGTGGGGGTCCGACACCCGGCACCCCCTCCGATCAGCTGTATGAGGAGAAGGTATGCATGTGCCATCTGCGGCCTTCTCTTCATACAGCCGATTGGTGGGGAAGCCAGGATTCGGACTCCTGACGATCTGATATTGATGACCTGTCCTGAGGAGAGGTCATCAATATTAAAAGTTCGGAAAACCCCTTTAAATGTCCTCTACATTGGCTGATGGAATTATCCTCATCCCCCCCCCACACTTTTACCTTATGTCAGCAGCATGTCCCCAGTTTACAGGAGATTTGCTGCCGACCCACATAAATTATCCCGTTAGCTGACAAACGAGCGTCTGCCCATTGTTTCCTGACGGCCAGCAGATTTATGCCCACCAGTTGTTGGAAAGAGTGTTCGTCCACAGTCATTGTCGGTAAACCGGCTCAATCATCTGTCCATGTAAAAGGGCCCTTTGTCTGTATTAGTCGTGATGTAAATCTGCTGTTTTTTTTGGTTCCTTTTGCCCTGCTTACCCCAATCTTCATGTACTTCTCTTTCAGATACTGTGAACCAGGCGGATAGACCTTCCTCTGGAGGCGGTGTTGATAGCTTCTTCAGTTCTAAAGTGGCTGTATTTGCCGCCATTGGCGCAGGATGCGTCATTTTTATTCTCATAATAATCTTCCTAGTAGTTTTGCTAATCAAGATCCGAAAACGGCACCGCAAACATACTCAGCAACGGGCAGCTGCCCTATCTCTTAGCACATTGGCTAGTCCTAAATGCAGTGGAAATTCTGGCACTGAGCCAAGTGACATCATCATCCCTCTGCGGACTACAGAGAACAATTACTGCCCACACTATGAGAAGGTTAGCGGGGATTATGGACACCCGGTGTACATTGTACAAGAGATGCCACCTCAAAGCCCCGCAAACATCTATTACAAGGTCTGAGAAGAACTGTGACAACTCATCCTGCGCCCCATCAGTGGGATGGCCAATCCAAGCGCCAGGAGCACAGGCCAAAGGTCACTCTGCATTACAGGACTCTGGGAGACAGAGCAATAAGACTAACTTTCCCTATGTTAGGTATTTTTATATAGTGTGCCCCATTGTTCTGCTCCCTTTCCTGTCCATGGGAGGGTGGTTTGGATATGCTCCTGTCTGCACTTTGCACACCTGCCATGGTTAACCCTTACTTGACAAGCAAGGGCAGTCTGAACTGTCTTCCACAATTCATGTTGTGGAGGCACAATAATGCAGGTAGTATTGATGGCTGTGTCTTCAGTATTCAGCAAAGCAGTGGCCCATGTCATGGTAGCAGAGGGGTTGACATACGCTTAGTAAACTATGTAAAATTCCGCTGGAAGCTCTGATATTACATCTACTGTACCCGGTTATGAATGACAGTCAAGGCATGTATGAGCCGATGGCATAGTGATGGGAAGCCCCACCCCAGGGCCCTGTCTGTGTTCTGTTCCTGAGTGGTATAATTTTGTGTGTCTGACTTTTTTCCAGTTTAAACCCACCCTGGCTTACTCGAGGGGTTGTAACCATTCAGCCACGCATGCGCACACTACCTGCGCACTGGTACACACAAAGCAAGCTACCTGTGAACACATATATGCACTTAATTGCACACTCCTTTCCTTTCAGTAGGTTGAATGACCAATACCGCCCACTGGTCTCATTACAATGAAATTACTGACATCTGTGGGCCTCGCATGGATGCAATGATTACAGCTTGTACGTGCTGGATCCAGTTTTGTGGCAATCACCTGACTCTGCACAAAGAAATATTCAGGATAATGACTGACCTATACGAGTGAACTATGCCCAATGTAAATGAAATCTTATTTTTTTCTAAGGGAACTTGGTCCCATATGTTCTCAGTGGGTAGAAGTAACCTTCATGCCCTACATCAATGTGGCTGTAAGTGACCAGGGAGGGCTCTGTTCTCAGTTGTTACATTGGTACTACTCCCCTGAGTTGGCAATTTGCTACCTGATTACTGGTGACCTATTTGTGGTCATTTAACTGCTGGAGTTAACGCCACCCACCGTGCGGCAGTATTATGTTCACTCAGGAACTTACATGTTGCTGTAGCATCAGTTGAGGGTGTAGATGCTCATACCGTGGTGACCCAGAGTTCTTCCAGTAGGCTCTAATAGATTATATTATATTTTTGCATCTGTCTCGCAGACTCGTATGGTTTTCATCTGAATAGTGCAGTACAAATGACTCGGTCCAATAATATGTCATTCACATTGGTGAACAAGCTGGTGTTCTCCTCGACTCTGGGCCACGTGTGGTAGCTGCAGTCTTGACGACATTTCTGCTTTATGCACCTTGTGTGATGTTTAATTGCAGACTGAGTTCAGCCTTCCTCCAGTGACAGTGACAACCGGCTACATGGCGCTGATGGTGACATTGGGGTTATGGTGTGGGTTAGGACTTGGAAGGGTTCTCCTATTAGGGCAGTTACACTATTTAGGACCACAGTAAGCAGAACATGTGGGGTGCATACTCCTGTTCCTGTGGTCCTGATATTGATATTTATTACAGCCTTGGGAGGGCGCACTCTGGAGCCCAACTATCCGCCTGTATGGAATATACGCCACAAATACAAATCTTTGGGAACCACCACTTACCTAGAAGTATTTATGCAAATACCCAGTCATTCACATAACACACAGGTTTCTCCTGTCCGTGGAGCCCTGCACTTGGCTTACTCTTTCCGGTATCAGCCGTGTAGTTTTGCTAATGGCTGTCCTGCACTTCTTCACCTCTCGTGTCCACCTCTATCTCTGGAGCTAGCATTGTTCTTTCCCACCTCGTATCTCCCCTCCACATCCACCACCTTTCTCACTTTTTTTCCTTCTAGAACTCCCCTCTCTCCATCAGATACTACTCCTCCTTTTTTGCATGTCTAATATTCTTAGCATATTTGACTGACACAAAGAATTCTTGTAACAAGGTGGATACAACTGCCTTTTTCCTTGACATGTCTTGGTGTGTTTTTTTACTATTTGCAGACCTTTTACATACACACTTTTGTATACTGACACTTGCATATACTTGTTCGCTCCTCCGGACTGAACACACCCTGTTGTAAATCCTGGCATGGAAGGGTTTCCTACATGCTTGCCTGCGCAGCAGTCGAGTCAGGACATGTGCTGCATGTCTTGCTTCCCTCTGCTGCTTTCTGGCATGTAGGATCCAACCACATTGGAGGGTGTACATAATTCCATACATGAGTCTCCGTGCCAGATACTTATACCCTCGTTCACTCCAGGGACATATGGACCATCCACCTCAGCCATATGATGGTTGTTTCTTTCCCTTGGTCTTCTGATGTCAGACATTCACCCCCGAGGTCCAGAGTAGGACCTATGAATTGTGAGGCCCTGCATGGAGTGCAGGGTTTGCCGTGTACCTCTTGCCATAACTACCTGCCTTGCTAGTGGTGCCTCCAGCACATTTCCATATACCCCCCGGGGCAGTGCCCTGTTTTACATTCTATGCAGAGTAGGATCTGGTGTCCCTTTTTGTATTGAGGCAGATTAAGGGCTTGTGTGCTGTAAGGCGGCAGCTGTCTGTCTGCTGGAGAGGGGCTCTGAGACACTCGGTCTCTAGGGACAAGGCCTTAAAATAGAATCTCAAAAGCACCACGCGCTCAGCCCTCCCTCATGTTTGCATTTGGCACCGTTCAGTTTCAATGTTAATATTTTCTCTTTTAATTTTTCTTCCGAGTGGGACCTGCTGTTTTGTTTTTCGGAGCAGGCCAAAGGTGCGAATTGCTTTTAAGCACATGACATGAGTACTTCTGTAAAGTTCGGCTCTCTTCCCTGCTTTATTTTATGGTCTCTGTACATACGCAATCCCCTGTCATTATTCCTATTTTATAATGTTTTGCAGATTTTGCTCCTGCACATTCTTAGGTTAGGAGCGGTTCAGATTCTGAATATATTCTGAAATCCTATAGAAAATGTCCTACCGGTCACCCTTTTACAAACCCCTTCATAGTCTGGACTTCTCAGATCTTTTCTTTCATCATACATGAGCCCCGTTCCTTCTCCTCACGCTCTAAACACCATGTACATATGTGAAAAGAAAAGGTGAAATTTAAATTTATTAGCACCTTTTTTTTTTTTTTTTTCAATTTTCCAGATTGATTTTTCTCCTGTACCTTAAGAGATTAACTTTGATATTTTTTGTAAATTAATGTGTTTTTGAGACAAATACTGTAAAGCTGTTTTTGTATAAACTCCAAATTTATTTTCATTTTGTTTTCTTAGTAAGAAAAAATAGTTTTTTGAAACCTAAATCCAATTGCATATCTATTCATATCATGAAAGCATCCACAAGTCACCCCGACAATGTATTCATAGGATAAGAAGCCGCTTTGGTAGTAATTCTTCAGACTGTTCTTAATAGCAGAGGAAATCCACCCAAATGTGGCTGTTAAAGGCTCCAACTGGTCTTGTTAACCCTTACAGCAATAGTAATTCTGGCTGACCACCCACTGAAGACTACAGCTTGGGGCTCCAGTTGTGTGTGGAAAATATGCATTTTACAGTGGCAGCAACGTGGAGGAGATTGTAAGAACACCTCATCCACGTGCTGTGAGATTTCTGCAGCAAAATCCGCACACAACTTCGCCCTGCAGATTTAACCCCCGCAGCATGTGCATTTATGCTGCAGATTTCGCCACTGTGGCAAACACTCAGTGTTTGTGCTATGAATTACCCAACTTAAAGGGGTTATCCTGGAAAAGATAATAAAGACTTATCTTAAAGATGGGTCATCATTATCACATTAGTGGGGGTCCAAGTCCCTGCTGATCAGCTGTTTCAGGGAGTTGCGGCGCTCACTGGAGCTCCGGTGAACAATGCAGGCTCCTGGGAGCTTTCCAAGGACAGCGCTGCACATCCTATAGTGGCAGTGCTTGGTATTGCAGCTCTGCCCCATTGACTAGAATGGGGCTGAGCTGCAACTAGGCCATGTGACCGATGTATGGTGACGTCACATGGCCTAGGAAGAGGCGCCGTCTGGCCTCTTCTAATAGCAGCTGATCAGTGGGGGTCGCACCTCTGCAGATCTAATATTGATGACCTATCCTAATAAGTTATAAATATCTTCTTCTGGATAACCACTTTAATGGCGCAAATTCTGCTGCTTCAGAGAATCCACAGCCGACCCATCAGATGTTGCACGCACCCTAAAGGGTTAACTTTGTTTTCAATAACAATGTACTGAATCCAAAACCTGCAAGACCCTGGGAGTCATTTACAAAGGATCAGTATTGTACAACCTTGGGCTCTTGCACTTTGTTATTTTGAAGGACCTCTACCTCATATGGGGCAGAAAAACGGCCTTTGTTGCCCGTAGCGACCAATCGCAGCACAGCTTTTATTTCTTACAAGTGCTCTTGAAGTATGAAAGTTGGGCTCCGCTTGGTTGCTATGGCCTAACCAAGACCGCTTTTCTTTTAGACAGTTTCTGATCTGCCATATTGTTCGACTAGTGGTTCATCTTCGGCTTCTCCCCAGTTTGGGTATTAATGTATAAATGACTCATCTGTTTGTAAGTGACCCCCGTGGCTCTGTACAGAGACATAGCCTTCGGTGGCTTCACCTGCATGGCACGGCTGGCGCTACCCCGGGACTTCTGCCGAGCAATAGTGCTGCCTCAGATTTATGAATTGGTCTGCAAGGAAAACTGCTGCCCATATCAATCGGTCACAGCACAGCTTTCAGTTTGGATGAAGGCAGCGGTGTGGCTGCTATGGGCAGCAAAGAGGTGTTTCTTTATGACCGTTATCCTAAATCTGCCCAATTGTCATCATTTTTCCCTCACTACTTCTGCGGCATGGGAACTGGCACTGACAGATTCCCTACAATAGTCTTAACTTCACGCCACCTTAATGCGTATTAATGGACTGTAGGATTGCACGCTGAGCAGTCTTTCTGTATTGCTTCTGTCTAATGCAGGACTGTCTTCTAATGGACTGCTGGACAGAAGGAAAAGGAAATCTGACCAATGGGACAAAACAAGTGAGCGGCCTATACTTTCAAGGGGCTGAAAGGGTTAATAGAAAATATCCTGAGCAATAACTCTTTTCAAATATCCAGAATAATCAAAACTTCCAAAGGTTTTAATCGTGTAATACAGTTAAGCCACAACCTCTTCTCTGAAGTCTGCGAGGGATTAATATGTAATCGTATTCCCCCGGAGTGAGGCGGACTGTGCACAATCAGTTCCCTGTTCCCAATTTAGGTCTGTTTAAATGTGTGTATATGTGCGTGTGTTCAGCTAAGGGTTAAGACCAGGGCAGGGCTGTAATATTTGCTGCATCTCTCAGGCAGTGAGGGTGGGCAGCTTCCCAGCATCCTTGTCTCGCCTCTGTAGCCCCTTCTAGCTTTGCAGTCACCAGTACCACAGACTAGGACACAGTTAAGCAATGGTAGGATAAACACTTTTATAAATATATATATTTTATTTTTGGTTTACTTTTTGGACTGTGCCTTGTAAACCCTGGATTCTCGGACGGAGCTCATGGTTCCACCCTGCTATGCACGCCATTTCATGTCCGAGGCCTCTCCACCGGGAATGCTTGACTCATATCGCCTGGTGTGGGAGGCAGGGTTCGACTCCATCACACTTAGAGCTTTCCGTGCACACATTCAGTTTTTACTGTAATCCACGTCCTCAGATAACGCTTCTGTTTGCTTGTCATTCCTCAGGCACTCGATTTTATATTTCCATGCCTCACCTGAGATTATTTTCTTTGTTTCCTGTTGAATACATTTGCCCTGCTGTTTAAACTTCACCCCATGTCCACGTTTAATGCCTGGAACTCCAGATCCCTGGAGCTATGTTGGAATCCTGATATATTGTTAAATAAAGTTTTTTTCCTATGGAAATGATGGTCGGAATGCTTATTTCTCACTGGATTGACATGACCTACGTCTTCATGAAGTACACCACTTGTATGCACTGGCCGGAAGTCACTTCTTGGATTGTATAGGGCGTATCTACAAATGAAACAAATCAGTCCTAATGTGAAGAGTGCACATGCAACATGGAACCTCTGTTCTGCTCATGGAAATGAGACCTCATCTGTTAATAGCACGGGTGCAGGTTTAATCGAGACCGGTTCATGCTGTTGGTAGGTCATATCAGGGGAAGCTATGTCGTCATTAAAGGGGAGGTCTGTTTGTTATCTTCATTTGTAAACTATGCCATGTCCGTAAGTTGTCTAGTATCGAAGATGAGCCTTGTTTTCTTGAATGGGGATGATCTGCATGAAGGACTAACCATAGACCTTACACGGAAAGGTCTTGGGGTCAAGCCCCAGGCCCTCCGTACTGCCACTGGCCAAGTACATAATGACCTGATGCTCTCAGAGGTAATCATGTGTCTGGCTGTCCTCTGGACCATGATACGGTTGAATACTGCAGCGGGATGTGGTTGCTGATGGCTTCATATCTTATTTGGAGACAACCTGGAGGTCAGAACGTGCAGCTATTGATGGCCACCACAGAGGCCCCCCCCCCCCCCCCCCAAAAAAAAAAAAAAAAAAAACACACACATGCGTGTTGGCACTGCCTACTTGTGTTGCCCCACCATCTAGCAATTTGTACCTGCCTACAACATAAGGTTCAGGCTTTTTCCAGGGCCAATTTTTAAACTCTCATTCTGCTCTTGGGCATGGTGCAGTTTACCAGAAAATTATGGAACCTCCCTAAAAAGGGGGCTAACTTGTTACTGGGATATTCCTTTACTATTGATAGCCTGTCCTCAGGATAGATAATCTGTTATCAGCTCCCCTCCCCAATCAACTAGTTGCTCTGCTGTAGCTCCAGCTCTGGAACTGCAGAGCGAAGCTGATTACTGCAGCGCTGCTCCCCAAAATGGCTAATCAGCAGTGGTGCCGGGTGATCACCACTGGGTCCCGCACCTAGAGAACAGCCCCGCAAGTGAAGGAGGGCGCAAGTAGAAAAAAAATGGTTTCGGCACTAAAGTTGTAATCCAATAAAAGATTCTTCTTCTTTATTGATACACATATACAGCAGCAGACTCGACCACAGAGCCTGCAGTAATCGTTGACTCATTTCGGACTGTCCTTAGTAGTAACAATGTTCCATGTTGGTTTGAGATATTTAAGACCAACATCCCCTCCCCCAACACAAAACCAGAGGAAGGAATGTCTCGCTACTATTGGTCATTCCAACATAGAACCACCTCTTGCCCAATGTATCATTAAAATCCACCTGTGCTACATAGTTCCCTGGTGCTTAGATCAAATTAACCCCATGCTCCCCCACCTCAATCACATGAATAAGGCACCTGCCCTTCGGTATGGGGGCCTTGGGAAAAACCTGATGAAAACCACCCAATGTGCACAGTGACAAATGCATAAAAAAAATTAAAACTAAAGGAAGACCACTTCATAAGACATCTAAACCAAGGATTTCACAGATGAACGAATATAATATATTTGCAACAACCTAATCTATACAGGGAGAAAAAAGGATTTATTATGTTTGTATTTCCCTATATTCAACGGTTATTGTTGATAGACCTACATTAATTCCTTTCTCTGGTTCAAACCTGTGGAAACCCTAGTATTGAGCCTGAAGATCCAGACAGCTTCTCTCCAAAATAAGTTTCTTTGATCACCACCCCGTGGTGGCGCCAGTGGCGTAGGGATCGCCATAGCAACCATAGCAGTGGCTATGGGGCCCTACGCCACTGGGGGCCCGTCCGGACCGCATATTTTTTATATATTTTTATTTATTAATACAGGACACACAGGCAGCCAGCCAGGCCCGACCGCCTGCCCAGTGTAGTGGGGGCGGTGATCGGGCGGTCCGCGGCTCGGGCCTGGCTGGGGGGAAGGAAGCCAACAGGAAGGAGGAGCTGTAGTAGGAGCAGGCGGGCCCGGGCCGGGGTGCACTGTCTGCCGCACGCACAAGGAAGGAGGAGATACATGACATGAGGTAGGCGGTGGAGCCGTGAAGGGGGCCGGAACGGGGGCGTAGCCAGGCTGGCAGTGTGTGCAGCCTGCAGGAAAGATTTCCTCCGGCTCTGCCTCCTAAAGTCCTAGTAACTAGAGGGAGGAGGACTCAGGAGGCAGACTCAGGCGGTGGAGGGGGCCGGGCCGGGGGGGGGGGGTTTACCTGTTGTAGAGTGGAGGGACTAGGGAGGGTCCTGCCGGCCGCACTGGCGCCAGTCAGATTCGGCGCTATGCGGTTGATATGCTAATCTGACAGTGACTGACTGGCCAAAACCAGTCTGGACTGTCTGGCTGAGTAGAGCAGGCGGCGGTGCAGCTCTCAGATCAGACTCGGAGAAAGTGAGAGAGGGGAACCCACCTCACAGTCACTCCAGAGTCCAGTCCAGTCCTCAGCTCAGTCTCGGTGGAGTCAGTCAGTGCCTGCCTGGTCTCCAGACAGTCTCCAGTGACAGACTCAGTCCTGCCGTCGGTCGTGCCACTCCAGTCTGTGCCTGGCTGGCACCTGCTGTCTGTGTGACTACAGGGTGACTCTAAAAGTAAGTCATGTGATGTGAATATGTGATTCATTTGATTTGAATTTAAGGAAGTGAGATTATTGAGAATTAATGATTTCTGAGTTAATCTAAATTCTTAAGGGTACTCTCACACTTGCGGCAGGACGGATCCGACAGGCTGTTCACCATGTCGGATCCGTCCTGCGGCTATTTCGCCGTGCCCGCGGACCGCCGCTCCATCCCCATTGACTATAATGGGGACGGGGACTGAGCCCCGGCGCAGCACGGCGGTGCACGGAGAAAGCCGCCGGACTAAAAAGCCTGACATGCAGTAATTTTAGTCCGGCGGCCTTTCTCCGTGCACCGCCGTGCTGCGCCGGAGCTCCGCCCCGTCCCCATTATAGTCAATGGGGACGGAGCGGCGGTCCACGGGCACGGCGAAATAGCCGCAGGACGGATCCGACATGGTGGGAGATCTAGGATATTTGGGGGGGCCCATAATTTTTTTTGCTATGGGGCCCATAATTTTTTTTTGCTATGGGGCCCATGCATTTATAGCTACGCCCCTGGGTGGCGCTGTAACTTTTTCAATTGCAAAAGCACTGAAATTTTGTTTTTCGACTGTGGATGTGAATAAAATGCTTAGCAGCATTTGAAATATTTAAAGCGGTAGGATTTATTCTATAATTTTAGATGTTCTAAAATCCTATTTTTAAACTTGCAAATAGTACTACCTACAGCCATTAGATCACATTCCAAACATCGAATCACATACACCACTCCCGTGCTGTTGCAATTTATATAACTTTTGACAAAGAATGTTGATGAATGATCAGTGTTCTGGAAATTTTTCGTTAGTTACATAATTACACGTCTTGCAGGGGTAGTTGCCCCACTTTGTAAATCCCTTATAGCTCAGCCATGTATTCCCTGGATTTCTCCTTTTTTGTTTAGTGTAAATAATGATGGCGAAAGAGAGCTGGGCAATGTGAGGGCCCTTCTTGGGACTATGCGGCACCCATATTTAAGGGCATCGTACAATATTTCATCAGCATATAAGATTGGTAGGCAACTTCTCACTATATCTCAGAACTTGTTCCATTTTTTTCCGGTGGGGACAGATCACGGACCCCATTCAAGTTGAATAGGTCTCGATCTGTCCCGGCCTCCGCACGGACTTTGCCTGTGCATTGGGGACCTCAAATTGTAATTCGCCCATGCACGGAATGGATGCACAACGTTTGTGTGAAAGAGACCTCATAGTGATAGATTCTCCTTAATGGTACGGCGAGACTGGTCAGACGATCGCGGTCATGGCCAGGATAGCAGAGTAGCAGTGATCCCATTGAAATTAATTTGGATAACCATGCCAGTCGTAAAGAAAATCCAGAAATGTTGAATATTCTTGCCACTCATGCGGCTCGCTCATTCATTTGGTTAGTGATTTTTTTTTTCAAAAGCAACATGATTTGGTTAGGGCATTTTTCTGGTGATTTTCCTATAGACTTTTCTACAGGTCTTGAACACAAAAAGTCAGTATTTTAAACCACCAGAAAAGAACACTTTGTGAAGGAGCTGTTAAGGCCGTGCCAAATAAATGAGAAAACTGTAATGGGTCCAAATAATGAATTTGAGCTTTTTAAATTTTCTCTTTATACACACACTACATACTTGTGAAATAAAATACAACAGTTTTGTCCCCCCAAAAAAAATCCTAACTCCTTTCTAACAGGAAATTTTTTAATGTTCCCAGATGCTGTTATTTTTAATTCTCTAATAAAAAGTCCTCTTCAGTAACTTCCCCCAGCTTCTCAACCACTTGACAGCTTGCCTGGGTGACTACCATTTCAGTGCATGGTTTGGGGAATACAATATGTCCTTATGGAGAGCACCTTAAGAGGTGTGAGGAGTCTTACAGGCCAGACACCGCTCCTGTATAGTGCTACATGTACTGTGTATATCTCTCACTGAGACAACAGGAAACACAGAAATAAACTGTAAGTTAGTGTAGAAATAAGAATTGTGGGTTACACTCTTTATTGAGCGGAGGGACTATGAGGACTTTCTTTAGCAAGTATAGAGACTTTAATTTTCCTAATGTGCAGTGGACAATCTTCCTAGGTAAGTGCCAGGGTTCCTGATCCTCATTTCTGTGTTAATCTGTTCATAAGCATTTAGTGGACATACTTGACGCTGTCTTAATTACTGGGTAATTTCTACAAAAACCTCCCTTTCGCTTGTTTTTTCACCACTTGGACATCATGTGGTTCTCACTTTTTCTCTACACATTGGAACAGCTGGGTAAGTGACTGTTCTCTTAACATAGACATGTTTGTTCCTGATTTAGGAACACTTAGAAAGCTTTTCAGGGCAATAAAATCCCACTTCTAACTGCGCATGCCTGTACCCTGCTTTCATTTCCATATTGAGGCATGAAAAAATGACCATAAAAATTCAGGTTTCTAAGCTTTAGAAGTTTATCAGGGTGACGGAGCTCTAATCTTCATTACCACCGCTATAAAGCCACATTGACTAGAACCGTTGTATGTTTTCAGATTGGGTCCATTTAGCAGGGAAGAGATGAGGCATTGCCTGATTACAGTACAGCCTGAAGCAGGTCAAATCTTTTAAGTACCATGAAAGTGAAAATAAACTGAATATGTCTGTTTAATTTCAGTAAAACATATGGCAGTGCTACACTGCAGGGATCGGAGTGGGAGCTCGAGGGACCATCCTTAGACTCTTTTGGATGTTCTACACCGAAATGATAAAATACCTTTATATCAAAAGCTGCTAAATCACTCTGAAGAAGTATTTTCTCCATTACCATTCTTCTGGTTTTGCAAAGCTTCATTCTGGGTTGGAACAAGTTGTTTTTTTTCAGTTCTTATTTGATAATGCCATTTATTAAAGGGAAGGACTTACCCAGTCCCAACTGACCCTGTGTGCAAAAGTAATTGCCCCAGTTTTCACACGTGCCAATGGCTACTGTTCCCATTTTACTGTGAATTGCCATGATCAAAATAAATTCCTGACATGAGAGAACATTATTGAAATGTATCCGTCTGGAAATGGTTATAAAACCGTTTTAATGCTCGGAGACTCCCAACCACAGAGAGTGCCATTGGGGAGAGGCCTTTTTTTGGCCAACTCTTTTCTATCCTTTACAACACACTAGACACTGGACGGGGCTTAGTGGGGAGGTGTTTGGCCTTCCACATGCAGTCAAATTTGCTATAATTTACACCGTGCAGCTAATGGGTCTAGAGGGCCAAAGATGCCCCTAATTTATTGCGCCTCTTCTTACTCCAGTGCAAAGGAGATTGAGTAGCCTATGAAACTCCAATCTTGAGACATTCCTCCCATTATCTACAAATGGAGATTTGCAACATTGGTGAATCTTTTCAGATCAGCATTTCTCCAAGAATACATACACAACCTCTACTAGGAGGAGACTGGGCAAAGATGGCAGCTATATGAGAAGTGCATGATTAGTGAAACCTCTTTTTTTGAGACATGGGTCATGTGAAGCTAAAATTACAGTATGTAGGGTTTATATAAGCAACAGGAAATAAAGGGGGTGATTATGTTTTCACTTGAATGATAGTCATTGAATAACCTTTTTTCTTTCATTCTGGTCAAGTGTGAAAGAAGCAAGACAAATGCACAAAAATGGAAGAACTTGTGAGGGAAACTAATGGAAATGGTTCTTGAGGGGGCTCAGAACTGTTTATAACCGTCGTACTGCTCCTCTATCATCACTTCTGGAGTTTTATGAGCAAATTGACAGCTGATGTTACCAGTTGGACAGGTGTCCATTCACTGCTGACAATACCAAATTCTGCAGGGATGCAACTTCTAGATAGGGGAAGAGAACACAAAACTAAGGACATATGCTCGAGAATTTGGCAGGAAAAAAATAAGTATTTAAAATCTACAGTAGAGCAGTGACACGTCCTCTTTTAAGGGGTTGTCCAGGATTACAAAGATATGGCTGCTTTCTGCCAGAAACAGTGTCTCACCTGTCCATGGGTTATGTCTGTTATTACTGCTATATTGAGCTGCAGTACCACACAACCTGTGGACAATAGTAATGCTGTTTTCCCATATCATCACCATGACTGCCACAAGGAGATTGACCCATGACCTCTGTGGGGGCAGGAAACAGAGAAGAGGTTAAATTGCCCCCTTCCACCACCGCACCTCAGTGTTCCTGTCCCCACTTAGAGCTGCCCGTAGACTGAGACCCACGCTTAGGTCCCGCAGCCCAACCTGGGACTTAAATTTAGTTCTCAACAATCTTATGTGTTCCCCATTTGAGCCATTGGAGGATTGTTCAATTAAGTTGCTTTCATTCAAAACTGCCTTTCTTATAGCAATTACCTCTGCCAAGAGACTGGGAGAGATTCAGGCTCTCTCCATTAGGGAACCATGCCTTACCATCACTGAGGATAAGATTGTGCTTAAACTAGACCCAGGTTTCCTGCCAAAGGTGGCCTCAGACCGCAACAGAGGCCAGGAGATCCTACTTCCATCCTTCTTCAACAATCCCAAGGATCAGGAGGAAGAGAAATTTATTTTCCTTGACGTTAGGTGTACAGTCATTAGATACTTGGAAGCCACTAGGGACTTCAGGAAGTCTAACAGTCTGCTTGTCCAATTTGCTGGAAGGAATAAGGGATCTAGGGCCTCAAAATCCTCCATTGCAAGATGGATTAAGGACACTATTACCTTATGTTATAAGAATCAGAATCTGGATCCTCCTTCCAATATTAGAGCTCACTCTACCAGAGCTGTATCCACTACCTTTGCTGAAAGAGCAGGGGCCTCCCTGGATGATATATGCAGGGCCGCCTCCTGGTCTAGTATTCACACATTTGTGAAACATTACCGTTTGGACTTGTCTGGAACCTCTGGCCTCTCCTTTGGTCAGAAGGTTCTCCAAGCGGTTGCCCCCACCCATAAAAAATAATTTTATAACTTTCCTTGTGGCCGTCATGGTGATGATATGGGAAAACCGGAATTAGACTTACCGGTAATTCAGTTTCCATGAAATCACCATGACGGCCCATACATTCCCTCCCCTTCTTTTGTTGAAATTTTTTCACCGGTATTTTTCTGGTATGGTGTAATACTGGGAAATACTAGGACACTTCTGGCACTTGATATCTTTGGAACACTGAGGTGCGGTGGTGGGAGGGGGCAATTTAACCTCTTCTGTTTCCTGCCCCCACAGAGGTCATGGGTCAATCTCCTTGTGGCCGTCATGGTGATTTCATGGAAACTGAATTACCGGTAAGTCTAATTCCGGTTTTTGGCAGAAAACATCTACAGTATATTGGTTCTAATCCTGTAAACCCATGTAAGGTGAATTTAAGAAGAAAAAAAAAAATCACATAATGTCATCAGTACAATTCATTACAATTCCTAGGGCCTCACCCGTATGTCTCAGGCTGGAGCATATGGTTCCAATCCAGAACAGTGTCTGCCCCAAAGTGATGCTCAGCTAGGGGCAGATTTATGCTCCACTCTGTTAGCAAATATTGCCTAATGTTACTTGCCAGCCAACATGTAACAGGCTATGTGGTTGTGATTATAAAAAGAAAAACTAAGTGTAAATGATTTCACCTCTGCTTTGTGTAATCCACATATGCTAAATTCGTCCATATTTACGCAGGCAGGAGCGCTCTTCCTTTCTATCAATGTGAAAGTAGTTCTCTCTCCCACTACAGGCAAGCCGCCTCTGATTTACACTTTTTGGATCATCCACATGACATGGGGTTTGTGAATTTATTATTGTCATTTTTATGACCTTTAGCTGTGAAGTGCTATAAAAGGTGTCTATTACCACTAATCCTGTTAATCTGTACGAGCATGGGCTCTTGGAAATGATACCTCCACAATGAAACATTTCCATTTGGGAAAACCTGGACGAGCTATTTAATGCTCACGAACACAAAATGTTATGCAAGTAATCCCATTCGAGCTGTAGATCACCTCCCAGCGCATTGTGTTCATTACAGAGCTCAGCTGCTTCTGGACCGGAGTCTTTAAATAACCCGTTTAGAACAGATGAAACTGTATAAAGATAGGAATTTGCTCAGAATATAAATTAAGACTAATTAAGCTTAAACTGAAGCTCTCTCCAGAACGTATGCAGCCGAAATCAATTAACAGCAAGGACTCTGGCTTAATTGAATTAATCAGCAGTAGTAGAGATCGATGGGGGGATCGAAGTGTGTGTATGGCAGCAGTGTCTGGCTCATGATTCCCATCCAGTTTTATCTGTGCTCCCCAGTGTCATGGCTATGCATGCATTGACTCAGAAAATCACTAGTGATCACTTATCTATGCATCCGCTTGGCTGCCGGATCGTGGGATTGCCAATTGGAAGCTTTCAGACTGGTCTTATTTCAAACCCATCAGGCCAATGTCAATATCTGAAGGGTAGGCCTCAGCTGCCAGATGATATGTTTGGATTGAATTGATTTGGAACCCCTTAAAGGGGTTTGGATGGAACAAAGCTGCTATAACCAGGACGGCCACTAGATGAGTAGCCAGCGAGCAGTGTGACCAATGGAGAGCCCCTACAAGCAGGTAGTCCAACCCTTACCAGTCTGATTTTGATGGCCTATCCTAAGGAACAAATAAGACTATTTTTACCCAATTTTTGGCCAAAGGACTTTCTTCTTTTTTGGTTATAAAAATAGCAAATATTTATTTACCGTTATATGACATTCATTCAATTACAGTTTTACACATTTTATTGTTTTTTTTTTAAGGGAATCTCTCACCAGTTTTACGATGTCCTAAGAGCAACATAAACTGGTGACAGATAGCTTAGCAAAACACCAGGTCACTATAGCAATTATTCCTCCCCTATTCAGCTCGTATTGATCATTGGCAGCATATCCCTGAATACACAAGGAGATGTGCGGCTCATAACCAAACCTCTTCCATTCTGAAGGAAAGATGAGATCGGTGGCATGATTCCACAGGCCAGTTATCGAGACTCAGCGTTCCTTTCAGTGCTTGTTCCCAATAGTTGGCCTGAGAATCGGTGGTGTAACAAGGGCTCTGCGCATATTGACCCAGCCGTTTTGCTGAAATCTGTATTGAACAGTTATGCCGCCAGAGCTGTTCAGTACACACAGTGCTTCAGCGAGTGCTCATAGACCTGAGCTCCCATCTCTTTGCTGCTGATTGTCATCTTTATTCCTATTGCAATTAGTGGAGGGAGGTGCTCTGTGACCCAGCATTTTACTAAGGGTATTACCAGGTTAACCTTTCTTTAGGACACCGTAAAACTGGTGAGACTCCCTTAGACTTTTTCCCCCCTATTTTCTTTACATTTTTATAGCCCATTATTTAGGAATGTCATGTTTTGTATTCCCATCTCATTGACTCGGTCCCATCCTGAAGCTCAGTTCAATATAAGCTACTTATAGATTCCATTCTATTAGTTGAGGTGCCCCCTTTCAGATAATGCCTCTGCCTTGTACTAAAATGTTGTTAAGGGGTACAGCCACTACTGTAATCAGTGGTGGCTGAACATGCACAGTGTTGGCAGGATCACGCATGCGCGCCAGCTATTGTCCACCTTGCTCCAGCATCTCAAGTTTCTGGAGACTGGGGGATCATGGAAAGCAGGCTTACCATAGCTGGTTAATACAAGTCAGTAAAAAAAAAAGTCAGTCCGTGCCAAAAATACTTTATTGGCAGCGCTGGGAATGCGCACAGGCAAGTGTCAGAACGTCATTAAAGCACCGCTTGCCTGTGCTGTTAATCAAAGCAAAGCTACCCACCCCCAGAAGAAGCAGAAAGCTGCAGACCAGCAGATATGGGACATCCCCTTTAAGTATTATATATGGCATTTATTTGTATTGGGTAAATGCATAGGCTTCCAGCACCTAAACTATGCCCTAAAGAACCAGGGCAGAAAAATCAATAGAATTTATCATCCACATAGATGACCAAATGAATCACCTATGCTCAATCAACTGTATCTTGAAGGTTATATCACGGCTGTAAATATGTCCAAAGAGCAAGCCGCCCTTAAGTACTCTAGAAGGATAGTCAACCAAGTCACCTGGAAGAAGTACAAGCTTCCACGCCCTTTGAGTGCTGTTACCATTTCTGACAGTAAGGCCCCTTGCAGAATAACAGCACAGCTCCCAGCCTGACCTCCCAGCACTGACCGGGTCACATTATATTGATTTATGATGCTATGTAACCCTTAGGCCCCTTTCACACGGGCGAGTATTCCGCGCGGATGCGATGCGTGAGTTGAACGCATTGCACCCACACTGAATACCGACCCATTCATTTCTATGGGGCTGTTCACATGAGCGGTGATTTTCACGCATCACTTGTGCTTTGCGTGAAAATCGCAGCATGCTATATATTCTGGGGGGTTGCGTGAAAATCGCAAGCATCCGCAAGCAAGTGCAGATGCGGTGCGATTTTCACGCACGGTTGCTAGGAGACAATCGGGATGGAGACCCGATCATCATTATTTTCCCTTATAACATGGTTATAAGGGAAAATAATAGCATTCTGAATACAGAATGCATAGTAAAATAGCGCTGGAGGGGTTAAAAATAAAAAATAAAAATTTAACTCACCTTAGTCCACTTGTTCGCGTAGCCGGCATCTCCTTCTGTCTTCATCTTCGCTTTGTGTCAACAAGGACCTTTGGTGACGTCACAGTCATCACATGATCCATCACATAATCTTTTACCATGGTGATGGATCATGGGATGACCAGAGTGACGTCAACACAGGTCCTTGTTGCTACACAAAGCTAAGATG
The DNA here is from genome assembly GCF_014858855.1 of Bufo gargarizans. Lineage (NCBI taxonomy): Eukaryota > Metazoa > Chordata > Amphibia > Anura > Bufonidae > Bufo > Bufo gargarizans. The sequence goes on from NC_058088.1 coordinate 121,314,563, forward strand.
AAGACAGAAGGAGATGCCGGCTACGCGAACAAGTGGACTAAGGTGAGTTAAATTATTTTGTATCCGCTCCAGCGCTTTACTATGCATTCTGTATTCAGAATGCTATTATATTCCCTTATAACCACGTTATAAGGGAAAATAATACAATCTACAGAACACCGATCCGAGACCTGAACTTCTGTGAAGAAGGTCGGGTTTAGGTACCAAACACGCACGATTTTTCTCACGCGAGTGCAAAACGCATGACAATGTTTTGCACTCGCGCGGAAAAATCGCGGGTGTTCCCGCAACGCACCCACACATGTTTCCGCAACGGCCGTGTGAAAGAGGCCTTACAGTTCTGGAATGTATTGGATAACACTGGCAGCATTATGTCAGTGTTATCCAATACATTCCAGATCTGTAAGGGTTACATATCAATATAATGCTATATGACCCCGTCAGTGCTGGGAGGTCAGGCCGGGTGCTGCGCTGCGGACTCGCAGCATGACAAACGCTCGTCTGCAAAGAGCCTAAAGCCTCATTCACACGTAAGTGTTTCGGTCAGTGATTTCCATCAGTGAATGTGAGCCAAAACCAGAATTGGAGCCTCCACAGACATAGGGTATAAGGGAAGGATCTGCTCCTGTTCTGTGTTTAGAGCCGCACCTGGTTTTGGCTCAGAATCACTGATGTGTGAATGCTCCAGGAGATAACAGCAGATGAAGCCAGGGGAAGACTGGGAACGTAAAGTGGCCTCATGTTATAGGTGGGTCCAAATTGGCAGAACGGGGGACCAGCAATACTGTAGTGCAGACCAAACTATTCACAATGTATAGATGACATTTTTTAAATCGATTCTTCTTGGCTGGTGCTATCTCACACCACAGGTAAAATTTGCATGAAATATGCAACGTGTGCATGAGGCCTAAAGGGCAGCACTTGAGCCAACTTTGCAGACGTGGTCCACAATACTATAAATGTGACACTTATAGATGTGTCCCAGTGAGCCGTGTCCTCTTCTGAAACCTCCACACAATTCTACCTGTAGCACAAGGGAAATGAGATAAAAGAATCACAAGAATCTAATGTGTTAGGGAAAGGTAAGCCAGACTGGATTCTGACATTCGGCTGTCCAGGGGCTGGAGTTCCGTGAAGCACCTGAGCCTTTCACGTGCTCCGATCGGGCACCTGCAGACAAAGCCCAGGCCTTATATCCTCATCTGGAATTAACATTTCTGGGCCTGAAAATATTTCATTCTCAACCTCAGGAAATTGGGCTGAATGTGTGTTTAGAAATGGGTTTGCAGGCCACTATTCCTGCATGTAGTAGTGAAGGTGCTCACTCATGGAAGCTGATAGCATGAAATGTGCAGCTTTGCAACACATACCTTATGACATTGGTCGAGGGAGGTCATGTGATCGGGATCACCGGGCACCCATAGTTTATATGCCGTTTTGGACACTTTTGTTTATTGGAACATATTTGGCTATTCATTATAATGATTATATTTATTATATAGGAGGATAGGTCATCAATGTAGGATAAGCGGAGAACCCTTTTAAGGGTATTCACACGACTGTAAGTGTTTTGTAATCTACAACGCATGGACACTGGGACTTCAATGGGTCTTTGGTCTGCATATTGAAGCAATGTATAGGACATGGGCTATGTTCTGATTGCGGAAGCACACAGTATCACTAATTATAATAATTATGCTATAATTTATAATGGTTATTATTAGTAATTACTAGTAGTAGTAATAGCGGGGGCATAAGTATTATTGTAATAATTATGCTATAATTTATAATGGTTATTATTAGTAATTACTAGTAGTAGTAATAGTGAGGGCATAAGTATTATTGTAATAATTATGCTATAATTTAATATTAAACACATATTTAAAATGATGACTTTTACATGCACTGGATAAAAATAATTGTGCACAAGAAGATGCCAAATGAATATTGCTGTGATTTCTATTTTCTCACATTGTCCTTTAACCCCTATTACTTAGTAACACCTTCTGTTCCTTCTCCCCCGGCGGACGATGTTAAGTGGTCTAGTCTTCCATGTGCAGCACAAAGCTGTGTGTGTATTGTCGGAGCGGGGCGCTGATGGAACGGGTCATGTGATCCTTTGTGTGATAAGCCAGTGCTGGGTGGCATGCTTCCCTAACATAGCATCTGATCATTTGCCAGAGAGGCATGCTGAGGTGTAATGTGCCACCCACATGGTCAAATAATACTAGTCCAGGAAAGCCACTCTTTTCCCTTGTCTTCTGCTTTCACACTTTGCATCTATCCTCTCCCCCATAACTCCGGTGTTACCCTCTGCTGCGCTGCCTCACACTTCATTTGTATTCGCTCACACATTTTAGTTCCCCTCATGTTCACAGCTACACTATGTCTCCCATCGCACACAGGCATCTCACACCACACTCATTTACTCAATTGCCATGCAGTCAAGTTCCTGGAATCTCGACCATAGACCATACAGTCTGGAAACAAATGCATCATGTGTGGTTTTGCTGAAAACTATTTACAGTGCGGTTCTGCAGTATGGATTTATAATGGGAGTTTGCTTTTAACTCAGCAATTTCCAAAGCCTAGCGTAAGCAATGATCACATGGAGGTGCACTTTTATAGACGCCGTTCTCCAAAAAGACTAAGTAAAATTGTTAATTATGAGACAAGCTGCTCATATCATTCCCATGTATGTATAGAAAAGTATCAGATCATAAAATAAAGTACTAATCATGGGGGATGGGATTTTTGGGATTGTGGGGTAATCCCACTGACTGATGGCAGCTAACAATAGATTGTATTCTAATCTGTAGAAAATGCATTGTGGGGGTTTAGTATCTCTTCAGCCCAAAACAAAAGTAAAAACTGGGCCCCACAATTATATTATGGTTTTCTGCAGTAAGATATGCTTCACATCCCCAAACGACAGCATTATCGTGAGTGCAGTAACGTTATGGTATGGTTTCCAATCAGCCATGCTTCCAGGATTAGATTATACATTCCTTCTGAGCTCAGCAGCTTCTTGGAAAAATATCGAACTGACGAAAGCTCTCCTGTACTTCTGGGCCCGAATGAATGTGTGCACTCTATGTTTAGTCAAAGGGACTCATTTATTAAAAGCGCCAATTTATATGCCAGTCTTAATAAGAAGTGCACTGGAGTGAGATACGCCAGTTGCAGATGCATCTTCTCAAGGTTCGTGCGCCAGAAACGGAAATCTACATCATCCATGAGCCAGTTTCTGTCTTTGAGTGGCACCTCTAAGCCACACCCATTTTTCAAAATTGGAGGAGGGTCCTAAAATGTAAGTAAGTTGCAAATTTTGTGCAAAAATTTGCGCCCTTGATAAATTCCACCCTAGTTGTCAAGAGGACAACCAAGTATAAATTGTTCAGTGTGGTTACAAGAGGAATACTACATGGGTCTGACCAGTACTGCAGCTAATAACATGCCGTATGATTTCATTATTTTCATGAAAGAAGGAATGAACGGCTACTGTACACCTTCAGTTCCATTCATTTGGGGGAATTAAAAACATATCCAACATGGCTGATTCAGTTTTTCACCAAGAAAAAATGCATATTGCCAGATTAAGGGTCCATTCACATGTCTGCAAAATGGATCTGTTCCACAATTTTGTGGAACGGGTGCAGACCCATTCATTTTCAATGGGGCTGGAATGTGCTCTCCGCATCCACATTTGCGGATCTGCACTTCCGCATCCGTGCTTCCATTTCCGCAAAAAAATAGAACATGTCCTATTCTTGTCCGCAATTGCAAACAAGAACAGGCATATTCTATTAGTGCCGGCAATGTGCAGTCCGCAAAATGCAGAATGCACATTGCCGCTTTCCGTGTTTTGCAGATCCTTGGCTCCGTGTATCCGCAAAACACATTGTGGACGTGTGAATGGAGCCTAAAGGTGTTTTCTTGATAAAGGATGGTAATGATCTAAAATATAATACCAGCTCGATCCCCCACCACTGCTTTATTCACACCTCAGTTTTCGGTCAGTGATTTCCATCAGTGATTTTGAGCCAAAACCAGGTGCGGCTCTAAACACAGATCAGGTGCAGATCTTTCCCTTATATATTATCTCTGTGGAGGCTCCAATCCTGGTTTTGGGTCACAATCACTGATGGAAATCACTGACCGAACACTGAAGTGCGAATGAGGCATAAGTGATGTCTTTGGTCTTCCATTGGTCTCAGCAGTTCTGTGAGTATGTAATTTCTTTAATGAGACCAGCACTGCAGCAATATTGTGCCTGACTACCCCAGGTTACCGGTGAGGCTTGTTTTAGAGGAATTTTTTTTTTCCATGTTTTTTTATTTTTATTATCAAGACTGGCATCTTACACATCGGTCTTAATCTCTCCAATGCTTGGTTTAGATATGCCACAATCATTAAGAGCCCCATCTGTGTAGGTTTGTGCACCACATCAGAGATCTATACCAGCAATGGAGCCGGTGTAGATTTCCACTATAATCTAGGCCAGGTTCCTACTCCGGCCTCACACTGCATGCCACTTGGTGAGTAAATATCCCAAAAAGTCACAAAATGTTGTACAACAGCAGCATGCACCACTGTTTGTGACTTTTTGGTGCCAGTTTACTGGCACAGAGGTGATGACTGCCAGGAATGCCCTCCTTATTTTTTAAAAATGCTCCTGCCAGATGAAATGAATTAGCTTGAATTAAATGTGGAAATATAAAACAAACTTTTGGGCGTTTTTCAGGTCCATGTATGATGTTTTTTGTTTCAATCATATCTCCACAGATTTCTTTTAAAAAAAAACACATGAAAAAGGGTGACACATTTTATCATCAAAACCCCGGCAACAAACTCTTACAATCCAGGAAAAAATGCCTTAATGTCCCTTTTCTTGATGATATAACGCTGGCGTAAGATGTATCTGCTGGGGTAACGGTAACCCGGTTACCTGGGGCATATGCAGCATATCACTCTTTCATTTCTTCATTTTATTGCATTCTTCTTTTATCGCCATGTTTTAGAATTGTTTCCTCAGGAAACAGACTTTCTCATTTTGCTTTGCAGTATGTTGTCATGTCCCTGGTCATGGAAAGGGTTAACGAATGCTGGTCTGGGATCTCCCTCATAAAATAAGGTCTGTGGGATTTAGCTGCTGATCTCTAGGCTCCCTTGCAGGGTCTGAAAATATTCCCAGCTCCAGAGCCCAGCAAGGGGCACTTCCATTACCACACATTTTACGAGCTGCTTGTTACCGACAGCAGCTGAGAGAATCATTCAGATGTAGAGGAAGGTCTGGAAGATGCATTAGGGGTTATTAGAGGAGAAGAAAGGGAGACATGGGCTCATTAACTCACTCACAAAGAAGCAGCACATGTGAGAAGGAGACTCATGAGGTCTTAAAATTATGACTGTGAAGACAGATTATGTGAAGAAGAGACCTCACCAAGACAAGTGTGGTCTTACCATGTTCATGCTTCTAGTGTTGCGATGTGCTTGTACACCGTACAGCTATTACTCATGTCAGTTTTTGGTGTCATGAGCAGGATGACATGCATGCCGTCAGATGATAGATGTCATTATTTATTCATCACCAATTAATTACATACTATAAACATAAGTGTAAGAGCTGTACCCAGTCCATTCTCTTACTCCTCTTCCCTAGTGCAGTTGAGTAAAATAAAACAAAACAAAATCTTATCTTACTTAGAAATACACTCAAATTCATTGGAAGTGATCTGACCTGCCAAGATGTTTCAAAAGAATGTGGTCAGTCTGGACTAAACCATCATGAAAACGGGAAGAACATATGGTATGTCCTCCATGGTGGCACTACTTTTGCTCTATTTTGACCATTTGAACTGCAATAAAAATGCCTAAAAAGATCTCTGCCACTCAATCTCACATGTGCCTCAACCAGAGGGACATATCAGATCTTTTGCTTTCTGTAGTATAAATGTACAAGTATATGGCCATACCATTGTACAAAACAAGCAGTTGCTACTTTCTGTGCCCCTTATGTTATCGAAATGTATATGCCGTTTACATATAGAAATATAGAGAGGTCTGACGAGCAAGGCCCTCACTGCTACTGTTTGAATTGTTGATTAGTTTTATTACCATTTATTGTCTAATTTGTCTGTACATGGAGCCTCCTGTTTTTAATCCTGTTTTCAAAGTGCTGCAAAATATGTTGTTGCTAGCTAAATAAAAGTTATTATGTATATATGTATTACTACGTATAGTCAAACACCCTCCAGTCTGATGAAATTGTCTGAATTGCTAATGGCCAGAAAAGTATATGGATAAGGTCTTCTAGGAATCTTCATGCAGACTACTCTACTGGGATGCACTAATAGCTTCTGGGCCATCAAGTGCACCTAATGACAGAATGCTCCAAAAACTTGTCTGGAAATACTGATTTGACTTTAGTGTTTTTATGCACTTTTTCCCAAGTCTAGGAACACACTAGAAAAAGAGGTGCAAGACTTTAGACCACCCCCATTCTAACTGACAGTTGTGCTGAGCTCAGGAATTCCATGTTTGATGTGGGATGAGCAACAGGAAGGTTATCAAGCACAGCAAATTCCATGACTTCCATGGTTCATTGCAGGAGCAAAACCCCCACTATGCCTGTTCCTGCTCAATGATAACAGAGTAACTAGTTAATGTTTATTCGTATTTATTAGTTGACTAAGGTCATGATTAAATGTGGCCTCTAAGCACTGTTACATTATTAGATTTACTCTTTTGACCTCAAGCCATAAGGACTATCACCCTATATGAGAATTTTGATTGTGATTGTGACCATGTCTGAATATGAATGCAGATTATTGGGTGGGAGGAAGGAGGGGGTTCATTGTGGAAGATTTTTGCCTGGTTTACATGGTTCATGGACTTAGATCTAAAGTATCGAACAGGGGCGTTGCTAGTGTCTCAAAAGATCCAGGGCCCGAGCCCCAATGCATATAGCCCAATTCTCTACACGCTAGCACTACAGACATTTTACTGTACTTGCTATACAGCTATACAGCAAAACATACCTCTCATGTCCAGGTAATCCCAGGTGATGTCTCCTGTGATGTAGATCTTCTCTATCATCTTTTCCACTCGGTCTGGACCACTTTTTTCAGCTACGCCTCGTCACTGCAGGGTTTGACACACAGACATCTTAGCTTACTCACTTTTCTATCATCATCCCCCAACCTGGAGTCCCAACAGTGTTATCCTGCTACTCGCAGTGCTCCCCAATACCCCCAAATACTAACCTGAAGAAAAATGTGTGCTATACAAATAGTTCCCCCCATAGTAATAGTGCTCCTCAGAGTCTCACCAATAGTAATTCCCTTCTAGAATGCCCTTATTAGTAATACTGCCCCAGTGCCTCCAACAGTGTAAATGCTCCCCAATAATGCCTCCATTAGTAGAAGAGCCCTCCACTATTAGTAATGACCTCACAGACCACTCAGTAGTAATAAGGCCCCCCTATCAGTGGCGTACATAGAGAAGTAAAGGCCCCATAGCAAGGATCAAACCAGCCCCCAATTTTTTCCACTGCTTCATTTGCTAAAAGTTGTTTCTTTAGAGGGTAGAGTCCTGACCAAGTCTTCAACCCCAGTAGAAGAGGAGATGATACCAACTGGGCCCCAGTTTGCCCTGGGACCCATAGCATGGTCTACCGCTATGGTAGTTACTCCCCTGCCCCCCATAGTGCTCTTAGTAGAAATAAGGCAGATCTATCAGTCACTCCCAGTCTTAATAAGAACGCCTAATGTCCCCTGTATTTAAAATGCTCCTACAGTGCCCCCAGTATTTATACTGCCCCCTACTGTTATAATGCTCGCCCTGAAGTGCCCCTAGTAATTATAATGCCCCCTGTAGTTATATTCCTCACTTTAGTGCACTCATAAATTATAATTCCTCAGCCCCTCCACCATACAGTCAAATGTAAATAACATTATTTCCCTCCCTCCGTCGTAGAGTCCAATGTAAATAACATCACTCCCTCCCTTCTGCTCCTTAAAATATACAGCCCCATGTAAATAACATCACCCCTCCCCAGCCACCTCCAACACGCAGTCCCATGTAAAAAAAACATCACCCCTTTAACATACAGTCCCATGTAAATAAAATCACCCCCTCCCCAGCCACCTCCAACAAAGTGCCATGTAAATAACATCATCCCCTCAACATTCAGTCCCATGTCAATAACATCACTCTCCCCACAGCTGCCTTCAACATACAGTCCCAAGTAAATAATATGCCCTGCCCCAGCCATCTCCAACATGCAGTGCCATGTAAATAACATCACCCCCTAAACATTCAGTCCCATGTAAATAATATCACTCCACCCCACTCCAACATACAGTCCCATGTAAATAACATCCCTCACTTCAGCCCTAACATACAGTCCTAGTTAAATACCCACAACTCCCAGCATTACGCTGCCTCTCACACTGAGAATCTCTCCCTTCACTTACCTCTTCTCATGTAGCAGACCTCACCACAGCTTCTTCTCAGGACTTCTCCTCCTCACTGCACTGGTCACATGATGGTGACATCATCGCAAGTGCTTCTCAACCACTGCCTGGAAGGCAGTACATTTGGGGCCTGGGACAAAACATCAGGGGCCTAGGCCCCAAAAGTTTTAACCTAGCAAAGTCCCTGGTATCGAACCATGTTTGTTGTGTAGAAAACCCTTTTTTAACCAAAAAGTTATGCAAAACTATTTTTCTTGCAGTGAACTTTTTCAAATCGACATATGAAACATATAACAATATCCAAAAGCCGTATATTATAATATTCTCCAGTCGTGGACAGTCCAACAATGGTAAACTTACAGAAGGAGATGCTTCTAGGTTACACAATCTAAAGTGGCTGTAGTGGTCCACCCTCAAAAGTCTGCATGGGCAAAGGATTATTTTCTATACAGCTTATGAAGGAAAAAAATCAGCCCAAGGAACCATAAGGAGGGCAGGCAAGCCTAGCATGGATAGTGATAATAAGGGGGTTTGTATAAATAGAATGGATGAAAAATAGCTGTATGGTGCTTGGTGCCAGGTAGTCTGGGAGGAGAAGTGAACATTTGTCTTTCAGCACCGCAGAACAGGGTGTTATTTGGTTAATTAAAATATTCTGATTTGTTATATTTGTCTACTCAATAGTATTGTATGGATAGGTCAGAGTTAACAACCTTGACTCAGCCCCTTTACATTTCTAGGAGATGGACCTTGGTCCATCCCCTAGTTACCAGAGAATTTAGTGCTGGGGAAGAAAGAAGACCTACATATGGTTGCCCGTCAAGACTAGGACTGAATCCCAGAAAACAATTATCTTTGAAACAGCTAAAGAAAACAGCTTTATCCAAAGTGTTCCAGAGAGAGAAGGACGATTAGAAGGTCCAGAATCTGCAATCCATGCATTGAAGTCAGTAGGCAATCTACTGTACACAAGGCTAGTTTCACACTAGGGTTACAGCTCTTTGTAACCCTAATGTCTAAGCCTCTGCCGAAACAGCTTACCACTACCCGGCAAATTAGCTGGTATTCGGCTGGACAACAATCGCTGCACACAATGGTTGTTGCCTGGCAGAATCCTGCCATATTTCCCAGGTAGTGGCTGATCTCCACCAGATCCCATTATAGAAAATTGGGGCGGCGGACCTTCCATAACATCTGGCTATGCTGGATCTAGAGAACTCCAGCACTCTGTTCGAGAGAACTCTAATGCAAATGTGAAAGACGCTTTAGGCTGTTAGAGACGTTACCGCTGTGATAGGGATTATTGCCAGTGTACCCTTCCACACTTTGAGACAGTTTGGCTAGTCATATCTTCATTCTGTAACCCTCAGTCCGGAGATTACAGAGCATCAACCATGAACCTTTTTGCCAGCCTAAGGTTCTGCTGAGTGAAAGAGAGAGACTTTGCAAAGACAGAGAGAAGTGCGACAACCCTCATAATTGCTGCTATCCATACATTACAGTTGAGGACGAATTGTACAGTGATTTGCTTGGAACTGTTCCTTGATACTATCGGTCGTAGTACTACTATTCCTATTCTGCACTTTAGTAAAGAGAAACGTATTTATTTACTACAGCTGGCCTAGTCACTGACTCCATTACTGTATCCCGGTCATTGCACTTGCATCCACACTTCTGCCGTGCATCCTGCCAGGATACTTAACACCAAGAGCACACCAACTACCACCAGTCAGGACCCCCAACATCAGGGTGTGCCCCAAGGGAAAAAAGTGTGCACCCCCTGTCACAGCATGGCCCTGGTGTGGGGATTGCCACTGTGATCCGTGTACTCTCATTTTTGCAAGAGCCACTACCACTCCCATCCTCCACTCATTCCTCTGCAGTCTCACCTGTGAAAGGTTTAGGTAAGGGGTTAGTAGTTGTGAATAAGGGGTGGAGTAGTAAGGTTCTTATACACTGGGGTAGGTAGGGACATCAGTAGTACTCCAGAGCAGTTCAGTGGTGATGTATGATGAGATAGCCACTAGTTAGTTACATGGCACGGTGATGTTGTACATGGAGAAATACCGGTGCGACCGCAAGTCCCAGGTTGTGTAAGGCCTGAGTAGTCACACATTAAGGACAGTGTCTAGCTGCAACAGTGGAGGGGTGGCAGGGATGGCAGGCAGCACAGCTTGCCTACTTCGAGGTTGCTCAGAGTGGGGGGCAGATGGGGCCAGCTAGAGGAGCACTGTGTCACAAAATGGGCCAAAGGGACATTTGCAGCTTTTGCTAAATGGTCAATTTGTTTCATCCAGCTACTAGCTTATATTGGGCTCTCACCTGCTCCCACAGCAGGTGTCTATTGGGGGAGTACATAAGAACCCAGGACCATATGTTGGGGAGGAGGAATGACAACAAATATTTATAATACACTTTTTTCTAAGCACAGGGATGGGTGTCATCCACTAGATCGATTTCATAGGAAACCAATTTACCCCTTAGTATATTTTTGGAATGGAGGGAGAAACTGGAGGAAAAGAACACAAACCTGGAGAGAACTTAAAACTCCTGGCAGCTCCTCAATCAAATTTGAAGTTAGTATCCCGGCGCTCTAAGGCATCAGTGCTAACTGCTGAGCCAAAGAAACAGATGTGCAAGAAACGGTAGGTCATTTACGGAGCCACTGTGGCTAGTACCGTTCTGGAGGCTCAGTGGAAGGCTCTGTAGTAGAGGGAACAAGAAGAAAAGACGGGTGTGTCAGCGTTCACCTCGTGCTGCCGATACACCAGCTGCACCGCTGACATAAGGTTTTTGACTAGAGTTGAGCGAACACCTGGATGTTCGGGTTCGAGAAGTTCGGCCGAACATCCCGGAAATGTTCGGGTTCGGGATCCGAACCCGATCCGAACTTCGTCCCGAACCCGAACCCCATTGAAGTCAATGGGGACCCGAACTTTTCGGCACTAAAAAGGCTGTAAAACAGCCCAGGAAAGAGCTAGAGGGCTGCAAAAGGCAGCAACATGTAGGTAAATCCCCTGCAAACAAATGTGGATAGGGAAATGAATTAAAATAAAAATTAAATAAATAAAAATTAACCAAAATCAATTGGAGAGAGGTTCCATAGCAGAGAATCTGGCTTCCCGTCACCCACCACTGGAACAGTCCATTCTCAGATATTTAGGCCCCGGCACCCAGGCAGAGGAGAGAGGTCCCGTAACAGAGAATCTGTCTTCATGTCAGCAGAGAATTAGTCTGCATGTCATAGCAGAGAATGAGGCTTCACGTCAGCCACCACTGCAACAGTCCATTGGCATATATTTAGGCCCAGCACCCAGGCAGAGGAGGGAGGTCCCGTAACAGAGAATCTGTCTTCATGTCAGCAGAGAATTAGTCTGCATGTCATAGCAGAGAATGAGGCTTCACGTCAGCCACCACTGCAACAGTCCATTGGCATATATTTAGGCCCAGCACACACACAGGCAGAGGAGAGAGGTCCCGTAACAGAGAATCTGGCTTCATGTCAGCAGAGAATCAGTCTGCATGTCATAGCAGAGAATGAGGCTTCACGTCAGCCACCACTGCAACAGTCCATTGGCATATATTTAGGCCCAGCACACACACAGGCAGAGGAGAGAGGTCCCGTAACAGAGGATCTGGCTTCATGTCAGCAGAGAATCAGTCTGCATGTCATAGCAGAGAATCAGGCTTCACGTCAGCCACCACTGCAACAGTCCATTGTCATAAATTTAGGCCCAGCACCCAGGCAGAGGAGAGAGGTCCCGTAACAGACAATCTGGCTTCATGTCAGCAGAGAATTAGTCTGCATGTCATAGCAGAGAATGAGGCTTCACGTCAGCCACCACTGCAACAGTCCATTGGCATATATTTAGGCCTAGCACACAGGCAGAGGAGAGAGGTCCCGTAACAGACAATCTGGCTTCATGTCAGCAGAGAATCAGTCTGCATGTCATAGCAGAGAATGAGGCTTCACGTCACCCACCACTGCAACAGTCCATTGGCATATATTTAGGCCTAGCACACAGGCAGAGCAGAGAGGTCCCGTAACAGACAATCTGGCTTCATGACAGCAGAGAATCAGTCTGCATGTCATAGCAGAGAATGAGGCTTCACGTCACCCACCACTGCAACAGTCCATTGGCATATATTTAGGCCTAGCACACAGGCAGAGCAGAGAGGTCCCGTAACAGACGATCTGGCTTCATGTCAGCAGAGAATCAGTCTGCATGTCATAGCAGAGAATGAGGCTTCACGTCAGCCACCACTGCAACAGTCCATTGGCATATATTTAGGCCCAGCACCCAGGCAGAGGAGGGAGGTCCCGTAACAGAGAATCTGTCTTCATGTCAGCAGAGAATTAGTCTGCATGTCATAGCAGAGAATGAGGCTTCACGTCAGCCACCACTGCAACAGTCCATTGGCATATATTTAGGCCTAGCACACAGGCAGAGCAGAGAGGTCCCGTAACAGACAATCTGGCTTCATGACAGCAGAGAATCAGTCTGCATGTCATAGCAGAGAATGAGGCTTCACGTCACCCACCATGTCCGACCATGTCCACGACCATGTCCACGTCCGCGTCCCTTACTAGATGTTTTTCTCATTGTTATGGTTCACCACAACAACAAATATATTATTTGGCCCAATGTATTGTATTCAAATTCAGCGGGATATAAATTTGAGGCCTAGTATTTAGGCGCTGGGTGACCGGTATGGATTTAGTGACAGAATTAGACTTGGAAATGCACAGAAGCGTGTGTGTGTGAAGTTATTCTGAATGACCCAATGTGCACCTTGAATATTATATACCCTTTTAGGGATAGATTTCAAATAGCTCTGATATAGCAGAAACCACTAAATTATGAAATTGCTAAATTGGGAATTGTATTTCAACCCAGAACAAGAAATGTGCTTGAACGGACACTAAATAACTCGCCCAGCTACAGCACTAAGGACAGATTTAGCGGGATATAAATTTGAGGCCTAGTATTTAGGCGCTGGGTGACAGGTATGGGTTTAGTGCCAGAATTAGACTTGGAAATACACAGTAGCGGGTGCGTGTGAAGTTATTCTGAATGACCCAATGTGCACCTTGAATATTATATACCCTTTTAGGGATAGATTTCAAATAGCTCTGATATAGCAGAAACCACTAAATTATGAAATTGCTAAATTGGGAATTGTATTTCAACCCAGAACAAGAAATGTGCTTGAACGGACACTAAATAACTCGCCCAGCTACAGCACTAAGGACAGATTTAGCGGGATATAAATTTGAGGCCTAGTATTTAGGCGCTGGGTGACAGGTATGGGTTTAGTGCCAGAATTAGACTTGGAAATACACAGTAGCGGGTGTGTGTGAAGTTATTCTGAATGACCCAATGTGCACCTTGAATATTATATACCCTTTTAGGGATAGATTTCAAATAGCTCTGATATAGCAGAAACCACTAAATTATGAAATTGCTAAATTGGGAATTGTATTTCAACCCAGAACAAGAAATGTGCTTGAACGGACACTAAATAACTCGCCCAGCTACAGCACTAGGGACAGATTTAGCGGGATATAAATTTGAGGCCTAGTATTTAGGCGCTGGGTGACAGGTATGGGTTTAGTGCCAGAATTAGACTTGGAAATACACAGTAGCGGGTGTGTGTGAAGTTATTCTGAATGACCCAATGTGCACCTTGAATATTATATACCCTTTTAGGGATAGATTTCAAATAGCTCTGATATAGCAGAAACCACTAAATTATGAAATTGCTAAATTGGGAATTGTATTTCAACCCAGAACAAGAAATGTGCTTGAACGGACACTAAATAACTCGCCCAGCTACAGCACTAGGGACAGATTTAGCGGGATATAAATTTGAGGCCTAGTATTTAGGCGCTGGGTGACAGGTATGGGTTTAGTGCCAGAATTAGACTTGGAAATACACAGTAGCGGGTGTGTGTGAAGTTATTCTGAATGACCCAATGTGCACCTTGAATATTATATACCCTTTTAGGGATAGATTTCAAATAGCTCTGATATAGCAGAAACCACTAAATTATGAAATTGCTAAATTGGGAATTGTATTTCAACCCAGAACAAGAAATGTGCTTGAACGGACACTAAATAACTCGCCCAGCTACAGCACTAGGGACAGATTTAGCGGGATATAAATTTGAGGCCTAGTATTTAGGCGCTGGGTGACAGGTATGGGTTTAGTGCCAGAATTAGACTTGGAAATACACAGTAGCGGGTGTGTGTGAAGTTATTCTGAATGACCCAATGTGCACCTTGAATATTATATACCCTTTTAGGGATAGATTTCAAATAGCTCTGATATAGCAGAAACCACTAAATTATGAAATTGCTAAATTGGGAATTGTATTTCAACCCAGAACAAGAAATGTGCTTGAACGGACACTAAATAACTCGCCCAGCTACAGCACTAGGGACAGATTTAGCGGGATATAAATTTGAGGCCTAGTATTTAGGCGCTGGGTGACAGGTATGGGTTTAGTGCCAGAATTAGACTTGGAAATACACAGTAGCGGGTGTGTGTGAAGTTATTCTGAATGACCCAATGTGCACCTTGAATATTATATACCCTTTTAGGGATAGATTTCAAATAGCTCTGATATAGCAGAAACCACTAAATTATGAAATTGCTAAATTGGGAATTGTATTTCAACCCAGAACAAGAAATGTGCTTGAACGGACACTAAATAACTCGCCCAGCTACAGCACTAGGGACAGATTTAGCGGGATATAAATTTGAGGCCTAGTATTTAGGCGCTGGGTGACAGGTATGGGTTTAGTGCCAGAATTAGACTTGGAAATACACAGTAGCGGGTGTGTGTGAAGTTATTCTGAATGACCCAATGTGCACCTTGAATATTATATACCCTTTTAGGGATAGATTTCAAATAGCTCTGATATAGCAGAAACCACTAAATTATGAAATTGCTAAATTGGGAATTGTATTTCAACCCAGAACAAGAAATGTGCTTGAACGGACACTAAATAACTCGCCCAGCTACAGCACTAAGGACAGATTTAGCGGGATATAAATTTGAGGCCTAGTATTTAGGCGCTGGGTGACCGGTATGGATTTAGTGACAGAATTAGACTGGGATATGGCCAAAAAATAAACAGACTATTGCTGGTTAAATGCACTTGGTGTGACAGCTTCACCCTGATGTAGGCTTTAGCCAAAAAACAACCACACCATTGAGGGTTAAATGCACTTGGTGACAGGCGCAGCTTGCCCCTGATTTAGTATATGGCCAAACAATGAACAGACTATTGCTGGTTAAATGCACTTGGTGTGACAGCTTCACCCTGATGTAGGCTTTAGCCAAAAAACAACCACACCATTGAGGGTTAAATGCACTTGGTGACAGGCGCAGCTTGCCCCTGATTTTGTATATGGCCAAAAAATGAACAGACTATTGCTGGTTAAATGCACTTGGTGTGACAGCTTCACCCTGATGTAGGCTTTAGCCAAAAAACAACCACACCATTGAGGGTTAAATGCACTTGGTCGCAGCTTGTGCTGTCGCACCACAAGACACAAAATGGCCGCCGATCACCCCAGAAAAATGTGACTGACAAACGGTCTGTGCAGCCTAAAAACAGTGAGCAATTGAGGATCAGCAGCTCAATGATCCACAGCTGCAGATCGATCAGTTAATCAAGTCCTTTGGAGGAGTTAATCTGCCTAATCTCGCCCTACTGTCGCAGCCGCAACCTCTCCCTACGCTAATCAGAGCAGAGTGACGGGCGGCGCTATGTGACTCCAGCTTAAATAGAGGCTGGGTCACATGGTGCTCTGGCCAATCACAGCCATGCCAATAGTAGGCATGGCTGTGATGGCCTCTTGGGGCAAGTAGTATGACGCTTGTTGATTGGCTGCTTTGCAGCCTTTCAAAAAGCGCCAAGAAAGCGTCACAAAAGCGCGAAGAAAGCGACGAACACCGAACCCGAACCCGGACTTTTACGAAAATGTCCGGGTTCGGGTCCGTGTCACGGACACCCCAAAATTCGGTACGAACCCGAACTATACAGTTCGAGTTCGCTCATCCCTATTTTTGACCAACAACCTAAAAACCTCTGACTTGATAAAGGGGTCAGAAGTACCCCGAAACGCGTTGTCTACCAATAAACCTGAAAAATACAAATCATCCAGTTGTGATAGTGCACCTCCTACTTTCCATACGGTTCAACCGAAACAGTCAAGCGTCCTTTCTTCTTGTGCCCACTGTCTAACCCGAGTGGTGGGGTGGCTCCCACCCAAGGGATTTGGAGAGATCTGGGCTGCACCAACTGTGAACCGTCCACAAACAACCGTCACTGGGGTTGCACCCAATTAGGTGCAACAACAAAAGGTGAGCAAACAAAACCCTTTTTTTAGTGGATTTTCCACTTATTGAACATACTCACCCTATGAGCGCCTTTCTCTACCCTCTGGCCATCATTTTCTGGAGCATGGGTTTTCTATGGTAAAGAGATTGAGGATCATTGCTTTAGTCATGGACAACTTGTAAAAACTCTGAAGCCACAACCTTTCTTTAAACTTTTATATACGGTATTTCATTCAACCGATTACTTGTGCAGATTCTGTGCTAAATAGATTACAAGGAAGAAGTTTACAAGTAAACAAGTTTACAAGTAAGTGTAAAATGAACATATTTTGCTACTCAGTTTTACAGGATACTAGAAATATATAGGGACTTTACAAAAAAAAGCTGTAATGGCAGAGGAATGTTAAAGCGGAGCATTGAATGAATTTAATTTCAGAGACAGTTTTATGTCTCTGGCACGTTCCAGTAAGTTTAATTCTGCGTTTCCTGGAATGTTGACTGACTGTTCTGTGCACCCTCCAGGGGTCACACGCTTTTTCTGGTTGTGGGTGACAGTCTGTGTGCGGAAATGAGATTCAGCCTAGAGCCCCAGGTCCTGGAAGGGGGAAACAGATTGGAAAAGACTGAGAAACCCATGAACTGTGGGGAGTGAAGTGTGAAGATGTAGTGTAAAGAAGTGGGGGCATTTTGGGTTTTTATTTTGCATAAAAAATACAGAACTAAGACTTAACATTACTTAGAAATTCATTTATGTGCTTATTTTGGAAATAGTAATGGTTTCTGAAAAGTGATGATGTACTGGCGTCAGTGTCTGATGAGAGGTCATTATACTGTATGCACATGTATCCACACTTCAGTGGTGACTCAAAAAGTGGTCATTTTCTAACAGGCAGAGTTACATATCTACTCATTGCATACTATAGTCTCCGCTCTTTCAGCCACTCATTATGAAGATAGCTCGTCTTAAAGGGGTTGTCCAGGATTAGAAAAAGTTGCTTTATTTTCTTAAGACCCCACACCTGTGAAGGAAGGGAAAGGGGCACTGTAATGCCACACATAACCTCTGGACTGGTACTGTTTTTGGAACAATGCAGCCTTCTAGTCCTGGACAACACCTTTAGGCCTCCTGCACACGATTGTGGGCCGCAATGCACGAACACCGACCGCGGGGCAGCCGCAGCTGATCGTGGACCCATTCACTTTAATAGGTCCATGATCTGCCCGTTCCGCGAAAAGATAGGACATATCTTTTTGCGGAACGGAAGTACGGGACGAAACCCCACGGAAGCACTCCGTAGTACGAAGTGCTTCCGTAGGGTTCCGTTCCGCACCATTCCGCATTGAAGTGAAGTGAACGGGTCTGCATTCGCGATGCAAAATGCCCATGGAACGACGCCCGTGTATTTTGCGGATCCGCAAATGCGGTCCGCAATACGGCAACGGGCAGCACATGTTCGTGTGCAGGAGGCCTTAAGGATACAGCCACATGTGGCCACAGCCACATTACCACTGCAGAATTGTGGGCATAAAATATGCATTGTTGTATAGTAGCAGGAAAGTCATCCACATGAGGCCTAAAAAATAAATCTGCAATGGAAACTGTCCTGCGATGTGGGCATTAAATTGTGAATTTTACCCTTTTCAATGAAAATCTGTGTAAATTCCACAAGTAAAACAGATTTTGCTATAGATTTGTTGCAGATTTTCTGCACAAACGCAGCAAAATCCACAGCAGAAATTCTGCCCCATGTTAGGGTACAGTCACAGAGGACGGATATCCTGCGGATTTGGTGCCACAGATCTATGTGTGGCAAATTTCCAAAGTTTGTCGTTGTATTGGATGTGGATTCTGAAAACTGAGCCTAATCCAACACGTGTAAATAAACCCTTAGGTCTCATTCACATTTCCGTGTCCATTTGATGTCCATGGAAAATCTGTGAATGTTTGATCCATGAAGATGTCCGTGAAGAATCCATGTTTGGTGCGTGTGTACGTATTTTTGCCCTCTGTGTGTCATCCATTTTTCACTGCTCAGCTGAAAATTAATTTCCAGAGTATCTCTTTCCAATGGTCAGTGAAAACCACTAATAGAACACAGATGCCATCCATGTTGTGCCAGTGTTTTTTCACGGGACCATAGACTTGGGCATATTTAGTTTGCATCACAGACCAAACTAGTGCATGCCTGCTTGATTTTTCCACTGACCCATGCAAAACTACTGATATGTGAACAAACACTTTACAATCAATGGGTACACATGATCTCCGTGGAGAACGTGGAGCGCATACGTCCATTATGTACTGGAGTGTGAACAAGGCCTTACAGTGTATGGTAATGGCATAACTGTATCATATTGTTATTTAGGCAACTGTACCGCAGTGGCAGGTGTACTGTATACGGTAACCCTACTTGTGCAATCTCCGTATATTATGTTCTACTGGAGATGTGAGAGGCTGAGCATGTTACCCCGCTGTCTCCACATCTTCCATTGAGTGTTATAGCGAGGGACTGTGTATGTGCAGCCACCTCCTTAATACAAACATTGAATGTAATGTGCGGCCCTTGGATAGAATCAAGGGCCACTGCTGAGGTGCCTATTATGTGGTAGTTGAGTACCACTGTTCTTCAGAGTGCATAAATCCTTCAGAAATAAAGATGTGTAATCAGACTGGTTATTAGAGAATTCTTACCAGTCTCTCTCACACAACAGCTATTCAGCTCCAACCCACCATGCTGCCAATGGAGAATGGGCAAACTAGCCAGGCAGTTGTCAGGCCGTGCCATTCATCAGCTCGTGCTGCCCTAGTAATCAGATTTTCCAGATCCACCATTTTAATACCTTATGCTTAAACTGACAACTATGGGAGACAAATGTGTCCTTAAACATTATCTATCTACCATCTAACCATCTATCATCATCACTACATATGATTTCTTTCAAGGATGATATTCCTAAAAAAAAAACACTCCATGAGAAGTGATTTTTGCTTCCCTCCAGGAAAGGAGATTGTGATGAAATCCTGGCTTCTATAACATTTACTATATAATCCCATAACTCTCCCCCTCTAACCACTAGATCGCTGTAGACGAGATAATTCTGACATTCAAACAGACACATTAGCCATGGAATTCATTTCCCAATAAAAGAAAAAAATGATTCCAGATGCGTGAGGGATGAGGGGGGGAGCAATCAGATACCTTCCCTTTATTAAAACAGATAAAAGACCCAGCTGGAGAGGGAGGGGGGTTCTAATCTATGTACCTCATATCTCCAGGAAACGGAGATGGCTGATGTAGGGGGCCACATCCAAATTTCACGTAAAACATGAAAGAGGAGGGAAGAAAGAAGGTTAGAACCTATACGGAGTATTGAGAAGGATCAAGGATTGTGTGCAATTCAGAAAACAATAAAGTTCTAAATTAAAAATAATACACAGTGGGGGGGGGGAGTAATACAAAGGTTTTGTTACATTTTAGTTTCTTTGGCCAAAAATAGCATCTTTATGCATTATGCTGCTACCTTTTTGAGGTCAGGCATTCCTTATAGCTTCTGATGCATATTTATGGTGTCATTACTTTAAATGACTGATGCCATGTTTAGGAAATATGTACATTTTAATAGAAAAAAATGAAGTTTACAAAGAGAATTATTTACTAGAGTCCGCAATTTATAAAAAAATGACAATGACAGAGCCCAGATGCAAAGCTACAGGAGAACAACAGTCTCCAATCTATGAGCCGGAGGTGTGCAGCATGTGAGAGCGACGGGATTCCAGGCGCCCAGGTCAGCACTGATGCTGTCTTTAGACTTTTCTCCAAAAATGGCACCCACACTGTTCATGTTAAAGGAGACTGGATTTCATTGAATGGAGTTAGAACTCATTAAGCTAGATCTGTCCCTTCTTTTTTTGAATCAGGAATGCAGTGATAAGAAAAATTTGGTATCTGTCCCTTGTTAAGTCATATACAGACAGGGTTAAATTATAGGTAGGGCATACACTTTTAAGGGAGAGAACTGTTACAGGGGGTCCAGTAGGGTTCATTTCCCAGTGGTAGCACAGCAACCAATCAACCTTAATCCAATCGTGTATATAAGTATGACGGTGTCTCAGTGGTTAGCTTTCAAATCTTACCACGGACTGCTTCTGCTTGGAGTTTGAATGGGATCCTTGTATTTGTGAGTTTTCCCTAGTTTTCACCCATACTCCAAAAACATACTGCTAGTTTTCCTAGATTTGTTTTAAAATTGGCCCTAGTGTGTGTATGTTTGAGACAGCAATTTGTAAAGGAATGAAGTTTCAAGGGACATATACACAAACTGTGAAACTTGTACGCACACAGAACCAATCGCAGAGATCAGTTTCAAAGTCAGGTTAACCCATGAGACAACACTTCCCATTATGACCTAAACAATGGTAAGGGTATGTAGACCATATGAGCAGAAATAGCACTGATCAGACACAGTCAGAGTGCAAAACATTGTAATGCATTTTGCACTCGCATGAGAAAAATTGCGCATGTTTGGTACCTAAACCCGAACTTCTTCACAGAAGTTCAGGCTTGGGATCAGTGTTCTGTAGATTGTATTATTTTCCCTTATAACATGGTTATAAGGGAAAATAATAGCATTCTGAATACAGAATGCATAGTAAAATAGACCTGGAGGGGTTAAAAAAATATAAAAATAACTTAACTCACCTTAGTCCACTTGCTCGCGTAGCCGGCATCTCCTTCTGTCTTCATCTTAGCTCTGTGTAGCAACAGGACCTGTGGTGACGTCACTCCGGTCATCACATGATCCATCACCATGGTAAAAGATCATGTGATGGATCATGTGATGACTGTGACGTCACCAAAGGTCCTGTTGCTACACACAGCTAAGATGAAGACAGAAGGAGATGCCGGCTACACGAGCAAGTGGACTAAGATGAGTTAAATTATTATTATTATTTTTTTAACCCCTCCAGCGCTATTTTACTATGCATTCTATATTCAGAATGCTATTATTTCCCCTTATAACCATGTTATAAGGGAAAATAATAATGATCGGGTCTCCATCCCGATCGTCTCCTAGCAACCGTGCGTGAAAATCGCACCGCATCCGCACTTGCAGAATATAGAGCATGCTGCGATTTTCACGCAACGCACAAGTGATGCGTGAAAATCACCGCCCGTGTGAACAGCCCCATAGAAATGAATGGGTCGAGATTCAGTGCGGGTGCAATGCGTTCAACTAACGCATCGCACCCGCGCGGAATACTCTCCCGTGTGAAAGGGGCCTTAGTGTTTGCTGCCTAGATGTCTTCGATTCCTGACTTTTGCACATCCCCATGTTTGTTACTTATTCAGGCTCTACATAGTACTTTACTTTATTCCCCCTAATTAGAATACTGCCAAATACTGTGACCCCAAAACAATAGTGCTACACACCCTAAATATAAGTGTCATCTGTAGTGCTTCCTGAAAATAAATGTCATGTATAGTGCTCACAGGGCACAACTCAACAACAACAACAGCTGGATGTGTAGTGCCTACTAGGGACCCTTCTCTATCCATATACCTGTTAAAGAGGACCTGTCATCCAAAAATGCAATGCAATATGAAACCAGCATGTTATAGAGCTGGAGTAGCTGAGCAGATTGATATATAGTTTTGTGGGAAAAGATTCAGTAAAATGTGTAATTTACAAATTTATATCTGAGCTTTTTTCAGTACAGGGAGGAAGTGGTATCAGTGACTTACAGGTATTTTTAAAGGACCAAAAAGCGAGTGATTGTCGGCAATCGCCTGTTTATCAGTGGAGGATACCGCTGTATTAACATGCAGCGATCTCCTTCACATTATGGAGATAAGTGATCACTAATGCCATCGCTCGTCCCCATAAAGACTTGTTTGCACCTTTACATTGCCAGATAATCGCTAACTAGTGTTCCTATGAAAAGGCAGTGTAAAGGGCACTTGTAGACACAATACTACCAATCACTGATAACACCTCCCTCCTGTACAAATAGGTATTCACAGGAGGTTAAAAAAAATTAAGATAGAAATGTATAAATTACAAGTTTTACTGTATCGTTTCCCACAAAAAAATACAAATATATATTGTAAGAAGGTACAAGGAATCATCGTGGATGATAGGTTAGTGTCACCGAGGTTTCTGGCCTCGGTGGAGTAAGAGCCGGTTTTTATGTGTGGCAGCAGTTGCTGTTTGCCACCGTAATACTCCCCATGTTCCAGGCCGGGTTTTGCCAGGCCTAAAAACCAGCCAGCACTGCCAGGTGAGGAGGATTACCTCAGTCTGACAGTGGAGCTCAGGAGGTGTGTGTGCTGGGATCTGAGGCTTGTGCCGTGCTGGAGGGCTGAGACCCGTCTGTAAGGGAAACAGGCCCCCTAAAAGCCTACTATGGACTGCTGGAGGAGGAACTGCCAACAAGGTGATTTTGGCTATGTGGACTTTCCATTGTGTGTGAACTAACACCAAGACTGCAAAGTGACGTTTTGTTTTTGCATTATGTGTGAATAAACACGAAAGTTTGATTTAAGAACTGGTAATTTGCCTCTGTACTGGGTCCGCACACCCTGTCTACCAGAGTGACTCCCCGCCGATATATATATATATACATATATATATATATATATCTACAGTACAGACCAAAAGTTTGGACACACCTTCTCATTCAAAGAGTTTACTTTATTTTCATGACTATGAAAATTATAGATTCACACTGAAGGCATCAAAAACCATGAATTAACACATGTGGAATTATATACATAACAAAAAAGTGTGAAACAACAGAAAATATGTCATATTCTAGGTTCTTCAAAGTAGCCACCTTTTGCTTTGATTGCTGCTTTGCACACTCTTGGCATTCTCTTGAAGAGCTTCAAGAGGGTCTTCCAACAATCTTGAAGGAGTTCCCAGAGATGCTTAGCATTCATAGTTTTGATGCCTTCAGTGTGAATCTACAATTTTCATAGTCATGAAAATAGAAAAAACTCTTTGAATGAGAAGGTGCGTCCAAACTTTTGGTCTGTACTGTATATACACTGCCTGTCCCAAAAAATAGTCGCCACCTGGATTTAACTAAGCAAATAGTTATGAGCCTCCTATTGGATAATTACTGCATGGGCGATTATCTTTCAGCTGGCAATAAGTTATTTAACCCCAACTAGTGCAATGAGTTGCTTCTCATTTCTTAAACAACCATGCCGAAAGACACATCTCGTGGTCGTGGAAAACATGGTAGTCTGTTTGAGAAGGGTCAAATCATTGGCATGCATCAAGCAGAGAAAACATCTAAGGAGATTGCAGAAACTACTAAAATTGGGTTAAGAACTGTCCAACGCATTATTAAAAACTGGAAGGATAGTGGGGACCGTATTCAAGAAAAAAATGTGGCAAAAAAAAACAAACGATTGTGATCGGCGATCACTTAAATGTTTGGTGAAATCAAATCTAAGAAAAACAACAGTAGAACTCAGGGCTATGTTTAATAGTGAAAGTAAGAACATTTCCACATGCACAATGTGAAGGGAACTCAAGGGGTTTGGACTGAACAGCTAATCAGTGAGGCAAACCAGAAAAAAGGCTTCAATTTGCTAGGGAGCATAATGATTGGACTCTGGAGCAATGGAATAAGGTCATGTTGTCTGATGAGTCCAGATTTACCCTGTTTCAGAGTGATGGGTGCATCAGGGTAAGAAGAGAGGCAGATGAAGTGATGCACCCATCATGCCTAGTACCTACTGTACAAGCCTGTGGGGGCAGTGCTGTGATCTGGGGTTGCTGCAGTTGGTCAGGTTTAGGTTCAGCAACAGTATGTGCTCCAAGAATGAGGTCAGCTGACTACCTGAACATACTGAATGACCAGGTTACTCCATCAATGGATTTTTTCTTCCCTGATGGCACAAGCATATTCCAAGATGACAATGCCAGGATTCATCGGACTCAAATTGGGAAACAGTGGTTTATGGAGCATGAGACATCATTTTCACACATGGATTGGCCACCACATAGTCCAGACCTTAAGGCTGGGTTCAGACCTGAGCGTTTTACAGCGCGTACGATCGCGCTGTCAAACGCCCGACGCCCCAAGAAGTACATGAGCTTCTTTTGGGCGTCTTGTCGCGCGTTCCCGTAAATAAACTTCAGCGGGAACGCACGACAATGGGCGTTCGCTTGTCTCTGTATGCGCGTTTGCAGACGCCCGTGCAATCGCGCATACAGAGCGCTCCATCGCAAACGCTCAGGTCTGAACCCAGCGTAACCCCATTGAGAATCTTTGGGATGTGCTGGAGAAGGCTTTGCGCAGCGATCAGACTCTACCATCATCAATGCAAGATCTTGGTGAAAAATTTATGCAACACTGGATGGAAATAAATCTTGTGACATTGCAGAAGCTTATCGAAACAATGCCACAGCGAATGTGTGCCGTAATCAAAGCTAAAGTTTTTTATTTATTTTTATATATATATAATATATAATATAAAATTCAGCTCAGCTCTTCCTGCTCTATAACATGCTGTTTTTAGATTGCATTGCATTTTGTGGTGACAGGTTCTCTTTAAGGTATTGTCAGCCAGTCAGCAGGATATAAAGTGGTCCCCAGACACATGGGTTCTGACTGGTCTTGACAGAACATGATCATGCATGAATTTCGACTGCTGGAGAAACAGCAGGCGGTGCTACCACAGGGGAAAATGTACATAGAATTTTTTTTATATTTTTATTCTGTGTATATTGCAATAATATATAGTTTGAAATACCCTATGCATAGTAATACTTTTCGTAGATAAGCTCTTTAAAGGGACACTGACAGACCTTCTGAGCATAATTAGCTCTTTATATGCCCCCCTAGGTCTTATAATAAGTTTCCAATTCATATAAGTATTATCCCTGTGCGCATTGTAAAACGTTAAAAATAATCTTTATAATCACCTGTCCTTTCTGCCCAAGGGGCGTTTTTTGTGCCGCACTTGTGCCCAGCCGCGTCCCAACTGCCGGATCCTTAGACATGAAAAAAATGCAAAAAAGGGGGAAGGGTTGTCCCTTCAAGGGAGAATGGTGCTTCCGCACCTCTCACCTGGATACTGCTGAAAAACGTATTATTTGAAAATTAAAGGGGCAGTAACATTCTAAAATATTCAAGTTTTAATGGTACAACTAAAAGACACATGAAACCCCTTACAAACAGAAACAGACAAACACGCGTGGGACCCCACTAACACATGAGCCGCCGAATAGGCGGATTGCGGCAGATGAGGCCCCTCGGGCTGACCCCTATTGACGTAGAGTGAGCCCCAAGGGTCAAGGGGACACTTGGTGGTGAGAATAAACAAATGTCCTGAGTTCCGGGATAGGGACACCAGGACAATGCCTAATAATGGTAAGAAGACAATGGGTGGATCTTACCGGAGCCAGGTTGATAGGCGCGTTTATTCGGCAAGTTCAGGAGGTCACCGGAAATGATGGTCCTTTCTCAGCGCCTAAAAGTGGTGTCCTTTGGGATAGGGTTGTCTTGGACAGGGTCATGTGTTTGTGGAGTACTGCAGGGAGTAGATCTATCCCTGTTGCACCCTACTTGGCCTAATATGACCCTGACAACCTAACACGGGATCCGTACCCCGCAAGGGGTGGTCCCGTCCGGAACCTCGCCCTGGTCTAAGGTCCCTATAAGACCCTGCCGGGGTGATGAGGAGGACACCTAGTAAAGTGAAAAGGAGAAACGTGGGTACCAAGAGTAGGGTATGTTCACCTGTCCCTACGCGTTTCTTCGGTGGAACATACTGCAAGGTAATTATAATAAACCCCTCGAATCATCAGGGGACGGGGGTTTAGTACAAGTGGTAGTTGTCCTTGGTAGCACGGTGGCGAGGTTATTGCTGGGCGCGCTAGAAAGGGCAAACTAAATTAAACCACTCGTGGTACAAGGTGTATTAACACTAGGGTTAGCCTCAACTGCATCTAGTATGAGGATAATAATAAGCAGTTGCGGTGAAAAGAGCGCAGACTTGCTCTAACCACTAGTTGATGTGCGGTGAGGTAACTATATACCCAGAATGCGTGTGGCAAAGAGGGGTCCAGGTATACCTGTAACACACAAACACAAACAAGGGAGCGCCCGCTAGACACGTCTCTGATGATGAAGAAGCATGCCGATCCCCTAACACAGGTAAGGACCGGCAGGCAAAACACTAATATGCATCTAAGTATACAAATGGCAGAGAGTGTCATTACTTACATGCAGCCTGGGGTGCGTATGGCAAACTTCCGGCTGGGCCCGCATCAAACAGTTAGTGTGAGGTCGGGTCTGTGGCGTCTGGCAGCGCTATGTGAGGCGCTGATGCTGTTTTGAAGTGAAGGGGGGCGGAGATTTAATCCGCGCATGCGCGCACGGGACGCGGTCGCATTGTGATGACGAGGTATCACATGTTGCGTCGCGCGTCACGTGAGTGCGCGTCATTGATTGTTTGAGCGCTGAGGCTGACCCATTCAGTGCCTTATGTGGGCGGACACGCTGGAGAGCCGTGGGCGGACACATCGGGTGGGCACGTGATGGGCAGATGCAGCAATTCGCTCAAAGGATAGGTGGGTGGAGCGAGGCAGAGATACACTGTCCGGCTACTACAGACCACTTTAATATAGGATGTGTGTGGAGGGTCATGATCACAGATCCTACAATAAGGACAACACAGTGGACATTAAGGGGCAGGGAAAAACCATGGTAACCGAGAATGGGACACCAGTGGGAGTAGGATGAGTAACGTTACATTCTCCCAGACCTCGTTTGAAGAGACTGATGGAGGGAATATTGTAACATAGGGCAAATACAAGGCTGAGGGCCTATCAGAGAAAACATCCAAACTGTAATTGGTCGTTGAGGCCATGGGGATTGGTGGTTTTAAGTTTAAAAATCCACCAGCACTCACGTTGCAATATGCGTTTGTCCCAGTCGCCCCCACGTAGAGGTTTCTGGACGTGTTCGATGCCCATAAAGGTCACGGCTGAGGTACGTCCGCCGTGGTCAGTGTGGACATGTCTGGCCACCGGCGTATCTCTGTCGTTGCGGATATCTCCGATATGCTCCCCCATCCGCTTACGCAGTTCCCTACTGGTCTTACCTACATACCTCTTGCCGCATTCACAGGTGAGAAGATAGATAACACCCGTGGTGCGGCAATTGATGAAATCACGTATGTGGTAAGACTGACCCGTGGGGTCCGGCGCAAAGGATTTACCCTGGGTGAGATAGGAGCAGAAGCTACAATGTCCGCATTTATGACAGCCCTTGACCGGGCTATCTAGCCATGTACGTTGTTTCTCTGGTGGGCTATAGTGACTATTGACCAACCTATCTCTTAGGTTGGTTCCTCTCCTGAAAGTAACTGAGGGTTGGGGGCTCAGGACTGCAGCTAAATCTGGGTCCATAAGGAGAGTGCCCCAGTTCCGACTTAAGATTTCCCTTATTCTTGTAGCTGCTGAGTCGAAGGTCCCCACAACCCGTATCAACTTTTGAGGGACTGTGCTAGAGTTTTTAGTGGGGTGTAAAAGGGTAGTACGCGTCTCGGCACATGCTCTTTGATAGGCCTTTTTAAGTGCCCTATCGGGGTAACCCCGTTCCTGAAAACGTCTTCTCAGGTCGTTCGCCTGACGCTTAAATTCACCTTTTTCCGAACAGTTACGTTTGAGCCGCAAGTATTGCCCAACTGGTATACCGAGCTTCAAAGGGGTGGGATGGTAGCTATCCCACCTAAGGAGGGAATTCGTGGATGTGGACTTACGATAAATGGTGGTCTGTAGGCCGCCATTGTCGCCCCTGGATATGGAAATATCCAAAAACGGGAGGTGGTCCCGCACGATGGTGGAAGTAAATCTAAGGTTAAGACTGTTGTGGTTGAGGTTATTAACAAATTCCGCGAAGGCGTCCTCTGGCCCGCTCCACAAGATGAAAATATCATCTATGTAGCGGGACCAGAGGGCGACGTGCTCCGAGTGCCGTCTTGGTGTGTCACCGAAGACCACAGTCTCCTCCCACCAGCCCAGGAGCAAATTCGCGTAGGATGGCGCGCATGAACTGCCCATCGCGGTGCCCCTGAGCTGGTGGTAGGTACGGCCGTCGAAGAGGAAGAAATTACTACGGAGAACGTAGTTAAGTAGATTCAAAACCAGGTTATTATGTGCAATAAACTGTAAGCCCCTTGCTCTCAGATAATGTGCCGCAGCCTCGAGCCCTTTGTCATGCGGGATGGACGAATATAGGGCCTCAACATCGATTGATGCCATGAGCCAGTGTGGTTCAATCACTATATTCTCCAGTCTCGTGAGGAGATCTCCTGTGTCCTTCACATATGAGGGCAGTGATTGTACAAAGGGGCAGAGGATGTGATCTACATAAATGCCTACGTTCTGTGACAGGTTCCCCACCCCTGAGACGATAGGACGCCCTTTGATAGGAAGAGTCTCCTTATGGACTTTAGGCAAGCAATAGAACGTTGCTATTACTGGGTGGAGGGGATAGAGGAACTCAAATTCATCAGCACTAATGAGCTTGTCAATTTTTGCCTTTGTAAGTATTTCCAGCAACTCTTTTTGGAATCTGGGGGTGGGATTACAGGACAAGACTTCATACCCCTGGCTGTCCTGGAGGATCGCTAAACACATCTCCTTGTAATTTGAGGTGTCCATAACAACCACGTTGCCCCCCTTGTCTGAGGGTTTGATCGTTACTTGTTTGTCTTTTTCCAGGACCCGGAGTGCACTCCTCTCTTCTTTACTACAATTGAACCTCATAGAGATGGGGTCCATGGTAGAGAGTTCAGAGAGGGTATGTTTCAGGAAGACATCAATGCACGAAATATCCCCTATTGGTGGCATTTTGGTGCTTCGGTTTTTGAGGCCCGTAAAGGGACCTATGCCCTCTAGGTTGCTGGGTATATTGTCCAAATTATACAAAAAGCGGACGTCACCAAGGATCTCCACCGGTATCCCTAGTTCTCGGCTTTCTTTCTTATCTTTAAGTTGAAAGTGCTTGTGCCACTTTAATTTCCGGGCAAACAGGTGGAGATCCTTGGTCCAACGGAATGAGTCAAAACCTGTGGTAGGCACAAACGATAGGCCACGTCTAAGGACCCTAGTCTCTGTATTGGACAGGGGACGGGATGACAGGTTAATCACCAGCCTGTCATCAGTTAGTACTGTTGTGTTGCCGGGGGTTGTTTGGGACGGTTCCGTAGTGGGTAATGCATCCCCTGGTCTAAAAAAGGCGAGGAAGAGGACGATTGTGGGACAGGTGGAATACATTGTGATTGATTGGTGAATTGATTTGTATTATATCGACCGCCCCGGCGCCTAGCACGGTAGCCACCCCGGCCGCGGCCCCGCGTTTTGGGGTATTTGTCTTGCTCGTTATCTGAGATCTCAGTTTCAGTTGAGGATTGGTCTGTTTGTTGGGGATTGTCACGATTCGTCAGAAATAGATATGCCTTATTGTCTTTAAAGTCCTGAGTATCTCTCGTAAACTGCCTATGCTTGCGTTCCTTCAGGTGATACTGGTAACGCTCTACGGTGTTCTGTAGTTGGATTTCTTTACTGTTAAACTCAGGATCCTGATGAAATTTTTTGGTAATATCTATCTGGTCTGCTAAGTTTTTTTCCACCCGTTCCAAAAGCGTCCTCTCCTCGTCTAGGAGTAACTGCATGAATCTCAGGGAGCTACTTGTCGCCTCTATTTCCCACTTGCGTAGAAGGTCGGGGTTACGGATACGGTTTGCCGGGGTGAGGGATATGCGAAGGCCTCGTGGTACAATGTTTTGTTTAATATACTGGTCTAGGCCCTGCACCTCCCACCATGAGCTGATGTGCTCCTTGTATGCACGGGTAAGTTCAGCAAATGCTCCGTTAAGAGTCGGGGTGTATTTTTTCTGAGTAAAGGTTTGCTCAGAGAAAACTGATTTGGCCTCATTCAACCAGGCGTCCCTATCTAAGCCCGTAGTTAGGAACCCTGCCATGTCCACAGAGAGAGAAAAAAATGCAAAAAAGGGGGAAGGGTTGTCCCTTCAAGGGAGAATGGTGCTTCCGCACCTCTCACCTGGATACTGCTGAAAAACGTATTATTTGAAAATTAAAGGGGCAGTAACATTCTAAAATATTCAAGTTTTAATGGTACAACTAAAAGACACATGAAACCCCTTACAAACAGAAACAGACAAACACGCGTGGGACCCCACTAACACATGAGCCGCCGAATAGGCGGATTGCGGCAGATGAGGCCCCTCGGGCTGACCCCTATTGACGTAGAGTGAGCCCCAAGGGTCAAGGGGACACTTGGTGGTGAGAATAAACAAATGTCCTGAGTTCCGGGATAGGGACACCAGGACAATGCCTAATAATGGTAAGAAGACAATGGGTGGATCTTACCGGAGCCAGGTTGATAGGCGCGTTTATTCGGCAAGTTCAGGAGGTCACCGGAAATGATGGTCCTTTCTCAGCGCCTAAAAGTGGTGTCCTTTGGGATAGGGTTGTCTTGGACAGGGTCATGTGTTTGTGGAGTACTGCAGGGAGTAGATCTATCCCTGTTGCACCCTACTTGGCCTAATATGACCCTGACAACCTAACACGGGATCCGTACCCCGCAAGGGGTGGTCCCGTCCGGAACCTCGCCCTGGTCTAAGGTCCCTATAAGACCCTGCCGGGGTGATGAGGAGGACACCTAGTAAAGTGAAAAGGAGAAACGTGGGTACCAAGAGTAGGGTATGTTCACCTGTCCCTACGCGTTTCTTCGGTGGAACATACTGTAAGGTAATTATAATAAACCCCTCGAATCATCAGGGGACGGGGGTTTAGTACAAGTGGTAGTTGTCCTTGGTAGCACGGTGGCGAGGTTATTGCTGGGCGCGCTAGAAAGGGCAAACTAAATTAAACCACTCGTGGTACAAGGTGTATTAACACTAGGGTTAGCCTCAACTGCATCTAGTATGAGGATAATAATAAGCAGTTGCGGTGAAAAGAGCGCAGACTTGCTCTAACCACTAGTTGATGTGCGGTGAGGTAACCTTAGACATGCCCATCTCATTAGTATTCACTTGGCGCAATGTGATCCCGGCGAGCGAGGGTGCCGGGCGCATGCGCAGGATCTCCGAATGTCGGGGACAGGAAAATACTGCCCAGCGAAGTGAATACTAATGAGATGGGCGTGTCTAAGGATCCGGCAGTTGGGACGCGGCTGGGCAAAAATGCGGCACAAAGAATGCCCCTTGGGCAGAAAGGACAGGTGATTATAAAGATTAATTTTAACGTTTTACAATGCGCACAGGGATAATACTTATATGAATTGGAAACTTATTATAAGACCTAGGGGGGCATATAAAGAGCTAATTATGCTCAGAAGGCCTGTCAGTGTCCCTTTAACTGTGTAAGTGCCCACCCCCCTTCCTTGCATATGCATCTGATTTGAGATAAGAATATTGGGCATAGGGACTGATGCAAATAATGACAATCTTTGGTATAGTTCTACTGAGTCTGTTGGCACTAAATAGGCAACGGGAAAAAATGTAAATATGTTTTTCAATGAAGTTTCTGACCTGCAAACAAAATGTAATATGAAACAAACCACATACCACAGATGTGATCTAACACTGTACGCGCCCTTCTAATCACAGTTGTTGGAAGTTATTAGATATGCATAGTTCAGAAATGATGGTGCTTCTCCTGCCGACTTACACTTCAGACGCTTTCTACATGTGATCCTCAAAATGTCATAATATTATACCTTTTATCAGTATTCTGTGTGCTTGTGCCAGAAGACAATATTGTGAAGGTCTGAGAACCCGAATATGTACCGGTATTCATTTTCTTCTTATTGTACATAGTAGAAATTGGCAATTGCTGCAGCATCCAGATCAGAAGAAGGTCAGAGCACCGAGTTCTGGGCAGTTTGACAGGCCACTGATTGGATCTGTATTTCCAGACGTGGATGCATAGTCCTAGTAACTCACGTTGTGTCCCAGATTCACGTTTCCGCACACCGTATCTACTCTTGTTATCAGGCTTTAACCCAGATTGTACAGTTCTTTCTTAAAGCACGAATCTGTGTATTATTTTGCCTTCACTTTAAAGGTGAAATCGTGATTTCTAAAAGGCCAAGATGAGACATTTTCTTTGTCTGTCGAAGTATTAGAATGAACACGTGGGTGTCTTTTCCAGGCCTATATCCATCATAGACAGATTGCGGACAGATGCTGAACAGAGGAAAACTGCAGCCAATATACTTCAATCTATTTTTAATTACTATACACATGGATGTCTTCAGTGTGTCCAAGATCTGTTGCGTCTTTTGCAGCCTCTATAAATGCAGGGCTCTGCTGTTTTCCTGGGTTCATTTCCAACATTTTTACTATTCAGACAATGTGAACAGAAAGGTCATAAAGAAATGCATATACAGGCTCTGTACAGACGGAATCTGTGCCTTTCAGTGGCGGTATACGTTGATAAGTTTGCATGCTGATGTATACCTCGGATGGAAGGCTCTGATGTATGCCATATGGTCTATTGTGAATAAAGTATACTGCATGGTATAATTATTATTTGTTATTTTATTGTTTGTCCTCACTATAGGAAAGTGCAGCCTGTTGTACTTTCCTGCACAGTTCCAAAAAGTTATTCCGACCCATACTGCCCTGATGGAAGCCTAAAGCTCATTGGACGTAATTTGGTTGAATGGACCTCAATGGACAAGTTTTTAACGTATACAGCAGAGGGCTGTCTATGGACAATACTGTTGTTCAAATGTGTGTATATATATATATATATATATATATATACATATAAAGAAAAGAATAGTAAGAGGACCACTTTAGCAGTAGGCACGTTTAACAAGATGAGTTGTGGCATGTATGGTGTTAAGGCCACCTTTAACCACCTCAGCTCCCCTAGCTTAAACCCCATTAATGACCAGACCACTTTTTACAATTCTGCATTACACTACTTTCACGGTTTATTGCTCGGTCATACAACTTACCACCCAAATGAATTTTACCTCCTTTTCCTCTCACTAATAGAGCTTTCATTTGGTGGTATTTCATTGCTGCTTACATTTTAACTTTTTTTGTTATTAATCGAAATTGACCGAAATTTTAGCAAACAAATGAAATTTTTCAATTTCAGTTGTAAAATTTTTCAAATAAAACTACATTTCTATATAAATTTTTCTCTAAATGTATTGTTCTACATGTCTTTGATAAAAAAAATGCAATAAGTGTATATTTATTGGTTTGCGCAAAAGTTTACAAACTTTGGTACAAAAATGTGAATTTCCGCATTTTGAAGCAGCTCTGACTTTCTGAGCACCTGTCAGGTTTCCTGAGGTTCTACAATGCCCAGACAATAGAAATACCCCGCAAATGACCCCATTTCGGAAAGTAGACACCCTAAGGTATTCGCTGATGGGCATAGTGAGTTCATGGAAGTTTTTATTTTTTGTCACAAGTTAGCCGAAAATTATAATTTTTTTTTTCTTACAAAGTCTCATATTCCACTAAATTGTGACAAAAAATAAAATTTTACATGAACTAACCATACACCTCAAGGAATACCTTGGGGTGTCTTCTTTCCAAAATGGGGTCACATGTGGGGTATTCATACTGCCCTGGCATTTTAGGGGCCCTAAAGCGTGAGAAGTAGTTTGGAATCCAAATGCGTAAAAATGCCCTGTGAAATCCTGAAAGTACTCATTGGAATTTGGGCCCCTTTGCGTATCTTGGCTGCATAAAAGTGTCACACATGTGGTATCGCCGTACTCAGGAGAAGTAGGGCAATGTCTTTTGGGGTGTCTTTTTACATATACCCAGGCTGTGTGAGAGAAATATCTCTCTAAAATACAACTTTTCCCATTTTTTTTATACAAAGTTGTCATTTGACAAAGATATTTCTCTCACCCAGCATGGGTATATGTAAAAATACACCCCAAAACACATTGCCCTACTTCTCCTGAGTACGTCGATACCACATGTGTGACACTTTTTTGCAGCCAAGGTGCACAAAGGGGCCCAAATTCCAATGAGTATCTTGAGGATATCACAGGGCATTTTTTACGCATTTAAATTCCAAACGACTTCTCACGCTTAAGGGCCACTAAAATGCAAGGGCAGTATAAATACCCCACAAGTGACCCCATTTTGGAAAGAAGACACCCCAATGTATTCCGTGAGGGGCATGGCGAGTTCCTAAAATATATATTTTTTGGCACAA